>NC_140591.1:1411321209-1412584492 GCF_964204655.1 Triturus cristatus
AGCGTCCATGTTGCTGGTATCACCTGTTTATTTAGTAAGACATATGTATGGATATATTCACTAGAAGGTTATTCACAAGCAGCAAATACAAATTCATTGGGTATTATGAAGCATTCTATGTTTTAAAAATCCTAAATCAGTTTAAGAAAATAAAATGTGGAATTGAAAATGATATTCATACATTGTTGGCATGATGGTATGGACAAGCACTACTTAACCTAAGACTTTAGAAATACCAAACAATGCAGAGGGAGGATGGTACACATGCAAGAAGATGTAAATATGTATATGGAAATATAGGAATCCAGAGTGGAGGAAACCTTACAAAAGTTTCATCAGGAATATCAATGGTTATTAGTTTTTCTTAATTACAGCCGGACCTCTTCCTCTCATCCATATTTTGTTTTAGGCCTTTTTTGGAACGCTGGCTTGGGAGCTGCCTCAAAGCGGTCTAGCAGGCCGCCGCCATCTTGCCTCCCCAAGAACATAGTCCTGAGAGCACAATTAAAGGATTTACCTTATTCCTCGCTGCTCTTTAAAGCCTCGTGTGGTGATCCTGGTATGATGTCCGTGAGCAGAGTGGGAGGTCAATCTTTGGAGTCTGCTACGGACCCTACTCCGCTACAGCTACGTTTTTCATTTTGCACTTCCTTGATTGGACTGCTTGTACTGCGACTGATCGCCCGTGTCCAGGCTAGCGGAGTATCTACTCGTTTGAAGCAGGACGGACCCCTGGAGGAAGACCAGTCAGCTCTGTCTCTCCGGAGGCTCTCCCGCGTATCCTCTGGCATGGCGCCGAAAAACGCCGCAACGATAACTGCAGTTGCAGCCAAGACTAGAGCAGCGAAGCAGGCTCTTCGTGACAAAGAGCTTGCGGTGAAGAGAGGTGGCACGCGTCAGGAGGGCAGTGGCGGCGCTGCAGGTCTCGGCGCGGGGGCTGGAAAGTCAGCGGGGGCCCCAAGACAGCAGCTGGGTATGCCTGTCGCCATAGCTGAGCCATCCGTGATCGAGCTGCTCCGGAGGACTCCCGCTCCCGCTCCCGCTCCAGTGTCTTCTTCGGCTCAGGTTCAGCTGTGTCCATCAGAGAAACCAGCTGCTTCTCTAATCGCGGGTGACTTGAGAGGTATTTCTGGGCCTATAGCGGCATCTTGTGGACAAACTCAGAACAGTGTAATTAAGGACAAGGAAATAGTGAATACCAAAGTGAATGCTGCTATAAGTATAGGAGTGGACAGCCCTATGCTTTGCAATGAGCCTAAAGGTGCAATGGCAGGAGCGCAAGATTTAAAGGCTGGGACAGACTTTAATGCTGGAATACAAGATGCAGGGAATCTTCTCTTGTGTGATACTCCTGTCTTGTCTAATGTCGCTCTAGCCTCTTCAACATCATCGATACAGACCACCTCAGCAGGCTCACTCATGTCAGCACCAGTAACTGTGCTGGAAATCACTCCAACAGTCACTATAACCCCAATTACTCTGGCTTTGGCTGAGCAGGAAGTGCAAGTATTGCAACACCAACCCATTTGCAATATGCCAGAGAATGGTCATGAGATAGCAGATCTTGGCGCCACTTCAAAAAATTTGGGAGATTTACTGGAGGTTCCTGACGGCAAGGAGAAAGCTGATGGGGATGAGATAACTCCCGATCCAACGGACACCGACAGGGATCCTTCAGATTTTTATTCAATATCGGAAGGAATGGAAGACGCGAGATGGTCAGATGACTCTGAACTGGACATGGAAACTAACACTGGTTCAGATACGGAGAGCGACCAAGACGCGCGAATAGCAGAATCCCGGGAAAATAAAAGAGCTACCATACGGAAGAAGAGGGCCCATGGACTAACTTGGGATTATTCCCCTGCTACCGCACTGGGGTCTCAAGAACAAGCCACCGGCTCTCAACCGACGCAGTGGTGCTCTCCAAATCAACAGGATGCTACGCTCTCCACGGTGATGGATACAGTCCTCCTGGCTATCGCCTCTCATCGAAAAGAGACATCAAGGGATGGACGCAAAGCACAACTTGCTTTGCATAAGGTCCAGGGCGTAGTGCGTAAACTGTCAAGATCTGTTACTGCGTTTAACACCCGAATGACAGAAATGGAAGACCGTATAGTTACTAATGAGGCAGAGGCTGCAGCTACACAGAAACAAGTGGGATTACACGAAGCAGAATTGAGTGATGTAAGATGGAAGCTCGAGGACATGGAGAATCGCTTACGACGTAACAACCTACGCGTTCTCGGAATACCTGAAAATATTGAAGGTACTGATATTCGCGCTTACATCATTCAACTTTTCAAAGATACACTTCCTGAGCTTTCTTCATGGAATTGGGAGAATGAGGTTCAACGGGCCCATAGAACTCCAATCACTATACGACCCACGCGGAAGCAAGACAATTACCCACGGGCCGTTCTTGTGTTTTTCGGAAACTTTCTTCTTCGACAAGCCATCTCGGATAGAGCCAGGCCAGAGGCTCGACGGACTAGGGACTCCATTTCCTATTTTGTAAGACCGGACTTTTGCCACACGACGGTGGAGAGGAGATGGCGTTTGCGACAACTTATTAAACCTTTTATGGAGAAGAAAGCCTTAGTTTATCTTAATAACCCTGCTAAGTTGAAAGTTATATACAATGGCCAGACCAAATTTTTTACTTCGGAAGTAAAAGCCAAAGAGTTTTTGGACAGTATCACTTAATGGTCTATCAGTGATATCGAGAATGGGAAGAAGCCTGTTATACTGAAACACTGATATATACAGAATAGAGAATCGAGAATTTTGGAAATAAGAGCTGACGAAAAGGGAGAGAATTGAGAGTGGATTGGACATCATTCGGAGTTGATAAAGATAGATTGATAGAAGGATAGAATGACATAAAGATATATAAGAATTACTAGTCTTTATTTGCTTCTATAAGTCTCTCTATATCTTCCTTATTATTTTTTTTGGGCCCCTTTTTTTATCCCATTCTTCTTTTTTTTTTTTTTTTTGGGTGGCTTGGGAGCATCTCTCCATCACTAAAGACTCTTATAGAGTCTAATTGCCTCACACCATGGGTGGGGGAGGGTGGAGGGTTGGGTGCAGGGGTCTGCTGGGAGGGGGGGCGGGAGGGGATACGGGGGGGGGAAAAATGCAGAAAAGAGCTTGATCTGTAGTATAGGAACCTTTAAAGGCTTTTTTGTTATTATAATCTACGTAAGTGACTGGAGTTTTACATCAACTATTTTGATTGATTGGAACGGAGTAAATATCGAATGCAAAGTTGGCTGGTGGTGGCGCAAATTATTTAGCTTTGGTGGTATTGGTCTAATGGGGAATAGTTTTGAATGGGGAGAGTAAAACTACGATGTTGGAATGTAGCGGGTCTCAACGATGGGAGAAAGCGGGCCCAACTGTTTCAACTGCTACGTCAGGACCCAGTCGACATTCTGTGTATTCAGGAGACTCACATAGCTGGATGCGAGAAAAATTTGTTAAAATTTCCTGGATATAACCTGATGGCAGCAACATCTCAAACATCTAAAACGCGTGGGGTTGCTATTTTGGCAAAACCCGGTTTGGGGAGCCCTAGACGTCGACTTGTCGACAAATATGGTAGGTGGGTTGTGGTTCAACTGGAATTGGATATAACCATTTGCTCACTTTACGGTTCTAATCTGGACGACCCACAACTCTTTATTGAACTTGAACTAGAACTGGCTTCTTGGGCGGGTCCACTTATCCTGTGTGGTGATTTTAACATAAATATAGAAAAATTAGTAAACAATAGACTCCCACGGAACTATAGTGGCCGGAAACCTAAAGTCTATAGGGCAATATCTTGTCTGATGGATAGTCATGATTTAAGGGATACTTGGGACACTTTGAGGCAGAATGATAATGGCTTTACCTATTACTCCTACCCCCACAATAAGTATGCTCGATTAGACTATATTATGACATCAATACATAGGACAGCCTTAATTGATATAATTAAAGATCCCAAAACTATTTCTGACCACAATGCACTTACATTAATTTTTGAATTGGATAGTTTTAATAGATCTAATATCCAATGGTCGTTCGACCGGAAGCTTTTTTTGAACCCAGATTATATTAACTATATTACATCAGTTTCTCAATCTTTTTTCGACTGCAATCAATATAGTGCACCCAGATTTAGTGTATGGGACTGTTTTAAGGCAGTAATCAGAGGAGAGACTATAGCGTATGTTGCTAAATGTAAGAAAACTCAGGACAATATTAATAAGCAACATAAGGCGGCACTTATCAACTTGGAAATAGTACATGCCAAACAAATCCAGCAAGGAACACCAACCTCTGACACACTACAAAAATTATTGATCTTAAAAACCGAAATTAATAGCTCGTTAACGCAAAAAGCAGCGGAAATATATCAAGCCAATAGAAACAGAATCTATGAAGCAGGGGAAAAAGTAGGGAGGCAACTAGCTCTCAAAACTAGACAAAAAGAGACATACAACAAAATAAAGAATATAGAATATGAGGGCCAACAGTATACCTCCCCTCAAGATATAGTAGATGTCTTTCGAAAATACTACCAAAAACTATATCAAAATGATAACGAGCATCTATCTACAAGAGATATGAAAACCTTTCTAAGCGAGTGGTTGCCGGAATCAGAGCTATCTAGAGTACTTGATCAAGGAGATAGAGAAGAACTAGAGAAAGAAATCACAATGGTAGAGTTAGAAACTGCTTTGTCGGATCTAGCTAATGGGAAAGCGGCTGGTCCTGACAAGATCCCTTTAGAGTTATATAAGGTGCTGGGCAAACAGATACTCCCTTATTTACTAGACCTGTTTTTAGGAATACAATATCACTCAGCTACACCAGAGTCTTGGAAACATACTAACATAGCAATATTTCCAAAAAAGGGGAAACCTCCCCAGCTTCCATCTTCATATCGACCTATCTCACTTATAAACTCTGACTCAAAGCTATATTCCAAGATACTTGCAAATCGAATGAGGGGGATCATTGAACATCTTGTATCCCCATGGCAACACGGTTTCATCCCGGGGAGAGGAACAACTGACCATACCCGTAGAGTCATTGCCTTATTTGACATCATGGGCGTCATGGGGGGAGAGATGTCAATGGTCTTACTCGATGCCGAAAAGGCATTTGACCGAGTGTCTTGGCGGTTCTTATGGGAAATAATGGAATACAATAACTTCGGCCCAGGCTTTGTCAAAGCTTTAAAAGCTCTGTATGTCAGCCCTAGAGCTAAACTATATATTGACGGCTTTGAATCAGAGTTTATAGAGGTAAAAAGAGGCACTAGGCAGGGCTGTCCTTGCTCCCCGATATTATTTGCCCTAGTGATTAATCCTTTAATTTTAAAGCTCCTTAACTCCTCCCAAATACAACCAGTTACGGTGGGCTCATACTCTACAAACATATTGGCATATGCCGATGACATTGCTGTGCTTACAACGAATCCAGACGAAGCAGTAGCAGAAATAGAACAAATAACCCAGGATTTTGGTGTGTATTCCGGCTACTCACTTAATAGAGACAAAACCATGGTGGTATGTACAAATAATACCATATTTGAAAGTCCTTACAAAGTTAGAAATGCAACTTATCTTGGTGTAATTATTTCTCCTGAGGTAAAAGAGATTAACCGGCTTAACTATGATCCTTTGATTAAGGTAGTAAAAACAGATCTGAAGAGGGTAGATAACCTACATCTCTCAATAATCGGGAGAGCGAATTATATCAAAATGAGTATATTTCCAAGAATACTTTATCTGTTCCGGGCTATTCCATTGATTGCCGACGGTAGTATTATCAAAATCTTAGACTCCACGATATCTAAATTTATATGGAACTACGGTAAAATAAGGAGAGCATTATCATTATTAACTCTCTCTGTACATAGAGGTGGCCTTGGTATCCCGAACCTGACATTTTATCTCTGGGCGACTTTACTTCAACAAATGGGCCCTCTCTTTAAAGTTAAACCGACCAATCTACCCAACATAGACTCCTATATTCCTTCCATTTTCGAACTGGGATTGGGTGAAAAATGTCAAGGGCTATTTCTGAGACAACTGGAAGCGTCTTATTACAAAAAGACCAAGTTTAAGGTGATTGGAGACGCATGGAAAACCTGGAAACTTGCCGCAAAACAATTAGGTATACCCAAAATAACAAGATATACTTCTTTGTGGCATAGCAAGATCATTTCATCATCTATGATAGATAATGTCTCTAGGAGATGGGAGAATTTAGGCATATATACATTTGGTCATTTTCTTGGACAAAATTTTATTCCATCTTTTGAGGGACTACAGCAGAGATTTGATATTCCATCTACAGATTATTTAAAATATTTTCAAGTCTTTACTAATATACGGAAATCAAAACTTAATATCAACTTAGATAGTTTTCCTTTTTTTTCTATTATTGAGAAACGAGCCACTAGGATAGGCACTTTATATGATATTTTCTCTCAATCCTCTAAAGACGATTTAGATCGTGTGGAGAGATCCTGGGCACAAAAACTTGGAAACCCAGATGTAGATATTGACTACTCCCTAACTCTCTACACAACATTATTTTTAGCGCCCAATCTCAAAGCACAATATTTCAAAACTATTTACAACCTTTATTTTACCCCGGCCAAACTTTTTACCTGGGGAATGCGACTAGATGATTGCTGCCCTAGATGTAGACAGGGACAGGCAAATTTAATTCATATGTTTGCTGAATGTCCAAAATTGGATAATTTGCAAACATTGATTGGAGGATTTTGGACTCAAATATTCGGGCGGAATCTTAGATCCTCCGCAACCCTATTTCTTTTAGGTTTTGACGAATCTTTGGGGTACAGCTTGGAGGAACAGAGGATTGTCTTCCTGGGCACAGCCGTTTTTCGTATCATTTTGGCTGCTTGTTGGAAAGATCCCAATGTACCTACTTTTCAGATGTGGCTTAGCCGATTTCTTGCCATTTATAAGCAGGAGACAGCTATATATAGTACAAGAGGCAGGAAAACTAGACTCCGGGGTACCCAGATCTGGGCCCCAATTTCCAACTGGTATTCCAATGTATGATCACCCCCCTGTAGAGAGAAGGGCTGATATGATTTGATGATGTAAAACATGTAGAGATTTACTTTGCATTTTCTATATTTTATATTAATTGTGCATTCGTATTGTGCTGTAATGATTTTGTTTTTCTAAACTGATGTACTTCTTGTTGTATTAAGAATACATATATCTTGTTTGTTTGAATGAAACAGATCAAGCTCAATAAAAACAAAAAAAACAAAAAAAAAAAAAAAAAGGAATATCAATGGTATGACAAGAGCGGCAACAAACTGAGACTGGTCTTCCTTAAGGTGAACAATGTGAATATGTTGTCAGCCTGAACTGTACCAGCCATCAACCGCTAAAACGCTCACTTGGGCTCCTGAACAGAAATTCCTGGACGGGGCACTTACGCTGTGTGTCTCCCCTGCCGCCTAAACGACACCGCAGGCCGCTGTTGGGGGAGACTACAGCTCCCGTGATCCATCACCGCCAAGCACCCTTCCGGCTGACAGCGCGCCCGGAGGCGCTTCATAATCTGCGGCTCCCTCGGTGGAGTGGGGGGTGTCAGCCTGAACTGTACCAGCCATCAACCGCTAAAACGCTCACTTGGGCTCCTGAACAGAAATTCCTGGACGGGGCACTTACGCTGTGTGTCTCCCCCGCCACCTAAACGACACCGCAGGCCGCTGTTGGGGGACACTACAGCTCCCGTGATCCATCACCGCCCCCCCTCCTTCCGGCTGACAGCGCGCCCGGAGGCGCTTCATAATCTGCGGCTCCCTCGGTTGAGCGGGGGGTGTCAGCCTGAACTGTACCAGCCATCAACCGCTAAAACGCTCACTTGGGCTCCTGAACAGAAATTCCTGGACGGGGCACTTACGCTGTGTGTCTCCCCCGCCGCCTAAACGACACCGCAGGCCGCTGTTGGGGGAGACTACAGCTCCCGTGATCCATCACCGCCCCGCCCCCTTCTGGCTGACAGTGCGCCCAGAGGCGCTTCATAATCTGCGGCTCCCTCGGTGGAGCGGGGGGGGTGTCAGCCTGAACTGTACCAGCCATCAACCGCTAAAACGCTCACTTGGGCTCCTGAACAGAAATTCCTGGACGGGGCACTTACGCTGTGTGTCTCCCCCGCCGCCTAAATGACACCGCAGGCCGCTGTTGGGGGAGACTACAGCTCCCGTGATCCATCACCGCCCCACCCCCTTCCGGCTGACAGCGCGCCCGGAGGCGCTTCATAATCTGCGGCTCCCTCCGGGACGCGCGCGGGCGGCACCGGGCTGAGCCCGGGCAGAGGGCGGGCCGTCTGTGGCCGTCCAAGGCTGGACAGGGCTGGGCTGGGCCGCCCCCCTTACGTTTGTTTTTCACTACGAAGGTACTGTGCCAAGCGATCTATCTGTCCCTTAAGTCCACCCTGAACTCTTGCTCCCATTGACGTAATATATATTCCCAAGGTTCTATGCTACTTGTGTACTAATATAATTATAGCAATTAGTTGGTAGCATTGTTATACCCCGTCATTAGCCTCTGTCAGTATACGCGTATGGCAAAAAGGAAGACCATGGAGGGAGGTGGGGATAGCACGAACAAAAAGGGGAAAAAGGCCAAGAAAGTTACTCATGCAGCTGGTAATTGTGTGCTGGAAAGGATCGAAACAATAGTCAATGATTGCCAAGTGATTCTGGAGGACACTAGGTTACCCTCAGCTGCCGTAGCGGTAACACTAGTAGAACCCATGACTAGTAGCCAGAACTGCATGATCCCAACTATGTTAAAAAAAAAAAACGCAAGACAAGTTACCTCTAAAACACCTCCTTGCTTATCATTGAATGGTCAAACTGAGCCTAGTCAGGGAGTCAACCAGGATCCTATAAAATCACTACCGGTCATTGAAATACTACCATGTTCTGCTACTTTCCTGTTCAAATAGGTTTTCAATTTTGGAGGGCTTAGATGAGGAACTCCCCACTCCGCTAGAATGTCAGGACTCTGGACTAACATACCATAAAGCAGTACAAACACACAATGTACAGGGAGCGACCCTTGAGCACAAAATCGACCAACTATTGAAAGAGGTAGAGCTATTGAAAAACATAATTATGGAATTAAGCAAGAGGGCTCCACTAACACCGGTGTCCAGGGACACCTTAAGCAACTCTGGAAATTTGACATTACCAGCACCCCTATCATCTGTCCCGATCAGTTCACAGCCAACCTCACAAAGGGGGACACATTTATCTTGCAATAAGATTGAACCCACACGTAAGCCGTCACTGACCTCTGTTAGTAGCAGCAAATCCCTGTATACGTACATTGTGAAACGCCCAATAACCCATAACGATCCTTTTACCACTACAAATATGTCCAAATCTGATGGGCCTTCGAGATTTAGCTATCAAGAAGCCCAGGTCCATTATAAAGATAATTCTGCATTAAACTTAACTTCAGGTCATTCCCTGTTCAATGCATAAACAGCCTATATGGTCAAAGTACCTAGACTTGCTGCTACCCAAACCCACGAAAACGAGGAATCTGTAAAGAATAAAGCCATCCATTGGCTCAGGCATGTTAGAGGCTGCAGGTCGATCATTCGTTATGATATTGTGAAGGCAAGAAGAATCTCATCCTATACTAGCCAATCCGACTGTATTGAGCTCACATTCACCAACACCACCCTGGCTGAGAATCTGATGCTTTTGGAATATCGCACATCTTCGCCAGACTATTCCTCTATACAGATAAGGCGCTCTCCACTCTGGGTTCCTATAGGCCAGGAGCCTCAGGGAAGAGTAAGGGTTCTGAGCAATGATTCAATTTTGAACAGGGTAGATTGACTGGCCCATGACCCACTACAGGGATGCAATACGGAGATAGATTCAAACCCTGCTGACCCTATCAAAGTGTCCCTCTATGGCTTATCACCCTTTTTACAGTCTCTACCCCCTTGTGAGACGTCTCCACCAACCCAGGTAAATATAACTGCCAAAATTCCTGTGGTAACTTTAAACATTGTCTCCTGGAACATTGCAGGACTCCCAAAAAAACTTTTAATTCCGGAATGGCAGGAATTCATTGGCACATTTGATGTTTGCCTATTCCAGGAAACATGGAGCGTAAACCCTCTTTACAAAACTGGGTATACCACATATTACACACCAGCCATAAGCACAGGGAAAGGCCGTCCTTCTGGGGGGCTGTTAGTGTGAGTAAATATTACGAACAATTGGAAGGTGGAGGCCCATAATAGCAACTCCCCCGATCTTTTACATCTGACTATAAAAGGCCCACACGGGGGTCCGACGCTAGAATTATTTAACATCTATGCCAGAGGGACTGCGGGTGGACAAGCTTCCCAGGTAGTGTCTGCCCTGGAACGTGAACTGACCCTCATTGACCCCCACTCCAGTATTATTGTTTGTGGGGATTTCAATTGCACTTTTGAACCCTTATGCTTGGAAGATCTAATGGGGACCAGTGAGGCTGATCTCAAATGGGGCATTCCGCCCCTAGAGCTACCTCCTACCAAGAAATGGTCCATACAAATGAATGCTTTCACCCAGGAGTTTAATCTGCTAGCAGTGAATGGTAGGTCTAAATCAGATATGAGCGGGGCCTATACATTTAATAGGTTAACCACCCCATCCCGCATTGATTACATCCTTGTCGACATCCATTTCTGGGGGAATGTTGTGGATATGGTCGTAAAAAATACCATTGACAGCGACCATAACCCTCTGTGCCTACAAATTAAAGATGTCTGGCTGAACCCGGGACACGCACTTACTAAACCACCTATGATGTCAACGAAAGAAGTCTCGTTGGCAGGCTGTAACAGACGCCTTAAATGGCACGGAATTTCACAACACGAGGGGAAGCTTGAAAGTATTAAAGTAATATTAGCTAGGAAAAATGCTGAGCTCAGTGAGATCCTTAATAAAACGGAAGACCCCCAACTCATATCTTTACTCTACCGTGATACCACAAACAAATTTGGGGAATTTTTCACCTTGGCAGGAAATCCTCCCCGTAAAGGGACACCTGCACAAGGTTTGAACCCTTGGTACTCCAAATACTGCAGAAGGAAAAGAATGATTTTATCAAAAGCCCTTAAGAATCAAGACACCAACTTGATCAGAAGGGCAAGACAGGATTATTCTAGTTCCCTGGTAGTGGCAAAAAGAGATTGGGAGGAAACTCATTGGCAGGAGCTAAAAGAGGCAGCATTGAATCGAAAGCCCACTCTATTTTGGGACCTCCTAAATAGAGGGAAGCGAGCAAAAACGACAAGCATCCCAAATTATATAACAGAGCTGCAATGGTTCAACCATTTCTCTGCTATATATGCGGGAGAGACTGCTTCTGTAGAGCAGGAGGAGGAGTATCTTCTCCCCTCGGCCGTAAGTTTCCCACCCGATACTAGCTTCGGGATTTAGGAAGTTACTATGGCAATCAAAAGTATTGCACCCGGCAAAGCGGCAGGCCCGGATGGTCTCCCAGGAGATCTACTTCTGCATGATCCAGCTCCCTGGGCATCGTTCATTTCTACTATAATGAACGCTATAGCCAGGGGCTCTATAATACCTGAGTCATGGAAAGCTGCAGTAGTGATTCCCATATATAAAAAGGGTAATAAGGAGGACCCTGCCAACTACAGACCTATCAGCCTAATTGACGTGATTCAGAAGGTGGTTGGCAGGGTTCTCCTTATGAGATTGAGGCTGTGGATTGAGGACATGAACATTTTATCTCATTTTCAAGCAGGTTTTAGGCAAAAGGTAGGCACTATGGATCAAGTTTTTAGATTTTTTATGATCTACTGGAAAGTGGTAGTTTTAGGCAAAGGCACTTTATACTTGGCTTTTATTGATCTTAAGTCTGCGTTTGACTTAATCCCTCGCAAAAGATTATGGCAGGTCTTATTTCAATTAGGCGTCCCCCATGAGATCCTTGCCTTTTTAATGCTCCTTCAGGAGGACAACCATGGTAATATTAGATGGGGTGCTCACTGGGAGTGTCGCGGTGAACAGGGGGGTTCACCAGGGCTGTGTATTAGCTCCCACCCTGTTTTCTCTATATATCAACGGGGTGGTGGACCTCCTTAGAGATGACCCAGCTGATGCTCCAGTCCTGGCTGGTGAAAAAGTCCCCACCCTCCTGTTCGCCGACGACACTCTCCTGATCTCCAAATCCCCCGCCGGCTTACAAATTTTTTTAAATAGGTTTGACTCTTTTTGCAAGTCCCATGGCCTTATCATAAACACGGAGAAAACCAAATTAATGGTAATAAACCCTCCTAGGCGCTTCAGATATGCTTTTAGTCTGGATGGCACCCTGCTTGACATTGTGAATTCTTTCGACTATTTAGGCATCCGCATTGGGAAAGGGATGAAGTGGAGCCCCCACTTAACCAAGATGCTCTTATGCCACAAGAGGGCCACTGGTGCCATTATTAGAGAACAACATCTCTCTATAAGCAGACCTGTGGCACCGGCCCTCGTGGTATACGAGGCAAAAGCACTATCCTGTACCATGTACGGAGCAGAAATCTGGGGCAACGAAAACATTCATGATCTGGTCAAGTCAGAGAATAAATTTATGAGGGATCTCATCTCTGTTCCCACATCATCTCCATTAAAACCATTGTTTTATGACCTAGGCATACATTCCATCCAGGACATTGCACGACTTCGACCTTTACTATTCTGGGCAAGATTACGGAGGACCCCAGAACTTGCCAAATATGCTGCAGGCCTAAGTGAACTTATACTAGCCGACACTGGGAGGAGGATAAAATGGATCTCCCATGTAAGCGAACTGTTGAGAGCCATTGCTTATGAAGACTGTTGGGAATCTCAGTCACCCCCTTCGAAACTGGACCTTAAGAAGGCTTACTGGAGTTGGGTTAACACCAGAGAGTTGAACAATGATAATGTGGGGAAGCTGAGTGAGGCCTTCTTTGAGCATAAGACCTTTTGCAAATTGGAACCCTATCTTGACTTTATTCAGTCTCCATTGGACAGATCATTGTATGTGCGATTTAGATTAGGAACTCTACCTCTCAACTCCGTTACTGCTAGCTGGAAGGGCCACACACACACATCTACTGGTTGCCCGAGCTGTACAGCTCCGAAGGAGACTATTCCCCACTTCCTCTTCGCGTGTTTCACCTATAGAAGAGCGAGATCTAAGTGGTTGAGACCGATTTGTAAAATGCTGGGTAGTCGTGATTTTGTCACTGTGCTGCGTATTTTAAAAACAGATACTTCGTCTCTTATCATTGTATGTGGAATGGCCAAGTATCTGGGTCGTGCCTGGCTCCTGAGGAAAAAAAAACTTGCCACCCTTATGCATTGAATTTTTTAGTGGTCTGTTTCTATTCCCTGTTACCTACACCTTCATAATGAAATTTGTGACACTTTCCTCTTAGCAGTTTGCACACTGTGTTGTATCTGGTGATCTAGTTCACTTTTAGACATATTCATGATTAATTTTCCTTTTTTATTATCAATGTTTACTTGATCCTTTTAAACTTTATTGTATGTTGTGCTTTTATGATATTTTTATCGAATAAAGCTATACCTACCTACCTACCGAATATGATGAAACAGATATAGTTGAAAATACAGGAACATATGGGTCCAAATACCTAAAATATTTGTAAATTTGCACCCGCAGGATTACAAACTCATGGGTGAAATTTACCAATATCAACATACCACAAATGTTTCCTAGAGTGTGCTTGTAAACATCCAACTGTTGCAGGTTTCATTGAATAATCTTCAAAGTTTGTGAACTGTACATTGTGACAATTCAAAAGTATTTCGGCATGCCTACATGTGAGTTACGAAATAAACCTGTTGATTTTTTTTTTAATTAAGTCTCTTGAATCCTTTAAATTACACCGAATATTTGAAACCGTCTGATTTTCAAAGTGATCAAAACACTTCGATTTAAGGTGCACTGTGGCAAATAGGATGTTCTCAAAACTGCTGCAAGTGTGTCTCCAAGCTTTTGAGAATCATGCTACTGTTACAGTTGCATCCCAACCCCACCACAATGACATATTAATGTATAGGCTAGGCGATGCCTGTGTAACGTATGAAGTTTTATAATGTCCACGTGCAATATAGTTATTTCTGGTTTTATGAATGAGCGTGTGAGGTATGCATTAATTAATTAGAATGTTCTCTTAGGTTTAATCCTGGAAGCAGCTCTGTGAATCAGACTCAAAGCGTTTAGCTGTCTATGCATTGAAAGATGTGTTGTTTTTTAATGCTCATATCGCCCGTAGGATGCCTCAGGCATCTATTACTGAAATAAGATTGTACTTCATAATAATTCAGTCGCCCCATCGTCAAAACTTAATTCCGTTAAAGTTTGCCGCAGATACATGCTGCATAAAGCTCCTAGAAGCACTAGAATTGGCGTAGGAAGGTCAATAAAATAAGTAACTTATGGGATAAAGTACCATTTTTGTAAACATATTTTTATCAGGTTTCATCATTTACAGTTTTGTAGATTAGGGTCCTGATTCACAAAGGTAAACTTTGACTTTTGTGTAAGTTTACTATTGTTTGCTATTCACAAAGGTCCTTTACTAGTAGTATCTATATGACTGTGGAGACTCTGAGCAGAAAAAAGGTGGGGTTGTCTCATCTTTGTATGTGCTGAGACGTAAAGATACTGCTCATAAATTATCTTTGTGAATAGCAAACAATCATAAACTTACACAAAAGTGTAATTGTGCCTTTGTGAATCGGGCCGTAATGCTATAATTTGAAATAAAATAACGAGTGGTAGGTGGAGGCAACACAGTTAACATGCCTATTAAATTAGATGAGGTTCGTCTCAGAAACTGCATAGATTGGAAAGTTGCTAAAATAGCAATTCTTAAAAACAGCTTGAGGACATATGTATATTAACGATAAAAAAAGTAAATTGTAGGGAACAGTGTTAGTACATCATCCGGACTCTAAAGACAGTGAGCTGTGGAACTAAACAAGAGAAATCAAAAAAAGTTAACAGTTCGTAACACATTCTCAAGCATGAATGTCATCTTCAGCTGGATCTGAGACAATGTCAGGGGGGGAGGGGCGGAGAGAGTTAGCTCCAGGTGATCACAAAATATCAGGTGTGAAATGGTTATAATTGGCTGAGGTGGTTTAGGAGAGGCAGCCATTGGGCCACATGCCAGTAATTTAACGAGGTGGAGATGATAGGTCAAATGAAGCCCAAGCAAAAGAGATACGCAGTCATGGCCGTCATCTAATTGGGGGGGGGGGGGGGTCAGTGGTACCATATTGGTTGAGCTGGGGGGAGACATGCCAGAAGCCAGGTGGGAGGGGAACGGAAACCAGAGGCGGATGGACCATCATTGGGAAAGGGGTACCCAACCCGGCAGTTCCCATACCCATTTAGGGGGCACGATACGTCCAGAAGCCAATGAGTGTCCTCAGCTATTGGGTATTCTCGCAGGTGTTTACCTTCTGCCCCATGACGGGCTTTAGTCTCTGCCTGGGCCCATCACAGTAACCATCGAGCACCCGGATTCAAGTGAAGGTGCTGAGGTGGTCTTCCACCAACAAGTAATTGCCAGGGTTACTGGAATTATGCAGCATGAGAGGCCAAATTATGCAACATTGTTGGGTAAACTATGCGGCAAGAAAAGCCAAATTATGTGGCATATTGCTGCACATTTCGTAATAGATTTACTTCATTTTTTTATCATTTTAAAGTTGGTAACACTGTATGAGCATTGGTTGCACCTCATTAGTACTGGTTTAACGCCCACATATAGCAGTAAGCAACAGAAAGATGACCTGTCCATCTTTTTAAAGGGTGTTCCACTGCACACAACGTGTCCCTGCGTTTTTAGCAACTTTTGATCCGTTTGAGGTAGAAATAATTTTTTTTTTTGTTAAAATCAGCAGATTATGCAGCAGATGATGGATTATGTGGCACATTTGGCGAATCTATAATTATGCTGAAATCGCTGCACAACCGCATAATCCCACTGGCCCTGGTAATTGCTTGCTTTGCCAATAGGAGGCCCAAATCATCTAGAAAACTGGTCACGGCCCTGTGTTGTTTTGGGTGTTTAAAAACCCACGAGGCTCATGCATCCCAAGTGGGCAGCAGAGGTCAGCCGGGACAGGATGTCAAGGCTTACAGAACTTTCTCCCAGAAAGCAGACAGAGATGGGCAGCTCCGCAGCATCTGGTGAAAGTTGTTGGCTACTCATGAGCAGCGAGGACAGGAGGTGGAGGCTCCTGGGAATATCCTATTGATTCTACAGGGGAGAGTAATGCTCTGTGAAAAAGAGAAAACGTAATCAATGTAAAGCTGGCATTTCAGGAAATGGTGTGTGAATATGCGAGTGCCCCAGACCATTCCTTACCTAATCGCGCATGGATCTCCCAAATTCTGCCTCCCAGCTGTTTCTCTGGTGTTGCAGTGGGATTTGAAGTTGGGACCAATGACCTGTATACAACCAGCTGCTGCACACCTATTTTTCATGTAATGACCTTTGGTGTGCAAATAATACAATTGTTCCCTTAAATATCACATTTCTGCTCATCACTGTACATTTGAGAAAAAAAGATCAAGAAATAAATAGGTCGTTTTTACTGCTTTATTTAACCTGCAGCTTTAACAATACAGCGTGACGCGCCTTTCACCTTGAATGCTGACTGTGGCATCGGGCATTACGATATCACAACTCGTCTGTAATAACTTATTGCAGTTGAGCAGCTACCCCTTTTTTATTACATGTTACTAGAGACGTCAAGGGTCGTATGTAATAAGCAAATTGGAGACAGGCATTTATGCATGGATAGCCAGCTCCTATATATTATAACTCACTGTTATTGTGCGTTTCAACAACCATTGACTGCAAACTCAGAAACTGGATTGGCAGAGTTGCGTAAGAAGTGTCCAGCTGCTGTGAGAGCTGATGTCTGTGGCCTCAAGGCCTCAACATTTCCACCGTTTTCTCAATTTCAACCTAACAACAGTGTCAGGATGATTCAAACACACCATTCTCCAGACGGTGAGCGGGCTGGGGATGCAGACGTCATCGCAGTGCTTTCATAGATGACATTTAAACTAATTAGCAGGGGTTCCTGCTCCCATTAAAACTAATGTTAATGAATAATGCGATCCATTACCTGCAGCTGCTCCTTCCTTCAGAAACTGCCATTGATGAATTCCTTTTAGCCTTATTTTTCGAGTGAATCTAGGTTAATGCTTTGCTGCCTTTCTCAATCTGCAGAGAACTACAACACACTGAAACAAATGTAAACACCCTGGTTCCACCGCGTGTAGTTGCTACATGAACCCGATTGGGACAGAACACCTCAGTCTGCGTTTTTGTTTAATGTTCTCTTTGAAGATCATGGAACTATTTTACTTTTTGCTTTCTTGTCTGCCTTCCTCATTTGGCTATATTCAGTTGCTTCGCCTATTTACTAGTAGATTTTCTTCTGGAAATGTCAATTATGGATAAATATTTATCTCTCAATTATTGTTGTCTTAGGCAAGTAATACGTGCAAAAACAACAGTTGATGGACAGAATGCAGAACAATGTCATACATTCATCCCAGTACAGAGATCTGGGCCTAAATCCATCGTTTTTTGCTCACCATGCCATTCCAGTTTGAACCCAGCCATATGCAAATCAGTCTTGACCCTGTGCCTCATGGGAACAGTCCAGCCCGAACTGCCAAGCCAGGTCCTCCCTGGACTGGAAACAAGCATCCTAGGACCGGTTTTGGGGTTTCACCCCTCTTCAGCCAAGATAGCTTGATTCCAGTGACATGGAGAGCACGGGACTCACGTCTGAGCAAACCCGTCCCACTCGGGGTGACAAATGCAAAACAACAGTTGATGGACAGAATGCAGAACAATATCATACATTCACCCCAGTACAGAGATCTGGGCCTAAATCCATCGTTTTTTTTGCTCACCATGCCATTCCAGTTTGAACCCAGCCATATGCAAATCAGTCTTGACCCTGTGCCTCATGGGAACAGTCCAGCCCGAACTGCCAGGACAGGTCCTCCCTGGACTTGAAACAAGCATCCTAGCACCGGTTTCTGGCTTTCAGCCCTCATCGACCAGGATAGGTTGACTCCAGTGGCATGGAGAGCACGGGACCCATGTCTGGGCATACCCGTCCCGCTCGGGGTGACAAATGCAAAAAGAACAATTGATGTTCAGAATGCAGAACAATATCATACATTCACCCCAGTACAGAGATCTGGGCCTAAATCCATCGTTTTTTTGCTCACCATGCCTTTCCAGTTTGAACAAGTAATACCTCTTCATTCAGATCTAAGACAGAACCTTCCACCTCTTTGCCTTCATTTATGTTTTTTTACCTTTACAGTTAGTAACACTATAAACTTTGGAGGAGGGAAGGTGACTGTTCAGGAAGCAGGGCATAAATATTTAAGACTTATTGAGATAACTGTGCCCTCTTTGCACTTTTACTAAGAATTAGTTGGACATTTTAGCACAGGTGCACACCGGCATGTAAGAGTACCTAAAAGTGTTCTCCTGTAATACTGCTTCCCGTGATCTTTTGTGAAATGGCCACTTAATTTTTCATCTTAGAAAAGGGAATGTACTAGGGGCGGCTCCTCCGTTATGGCGGAGGAGCGTCGCCCCACTGCTGAAAGGCAGCAATTGAAATATAAAATGATAATAAACCTATTTAATTATCATTTTATTTTTCACTTACTCCGACTCAGCTAAGTCCGCCCAGTCTAGAGAGGGGCAGGGCAATTGCCCAGGGAGGAGGTGTGGTAGGTGCACTGTAAGTGCACATGTCGGTTTGGCTGGCCGTCTTAGGATGGCTGAACTGACATGGGCACTTACATTGCTCCAACCCCGCTGTGTCACACAGCCAGGTGGGAGAAAAAGCAAAGGCTCCCTGACCTTAACTGAGTGGCATTTCTGCCTGTGCAGACCAATCCTGGTGCTTCTCTCATGCCTGGGAGCCGCATCTGGATTGGGTGGGGAGGGGAACAGAGGCGCACCGAGGCGGCTGGAACAGAGAAGCATCGAGGAGGCGTCCGGGAGCGGCAGGTAAGTTCTCTTTTATTAATTATTATTATTTCCCCCATACCTGTGCTGCCCTACTTTTTCACAACTCTTACCACCCACAACCCCTGGTAGAATATGCAAGGAATAATATGTTTACTCCAGTAATTCTCAAAACGTTTTTTACCTTTGCGTTCCAAATTAAGTAAATGTCTTTGTCTGTAATATTGCAAGTCGCATGCAAGCTCCAATTGGCCAACATACCCTCATTTCATCTTTTAGCATTTCCTTCTTCTCTTTTTTCATTAGATTTAATATAAAACGGCTGTTACTGATAAACTGTTTTACTTGATTTTAACTTTTAGACATGAGAAGCTATTACTAAAAACAGACTCTCAAAATAAATGAATAGCCAGTCGATCCTGGAAATTCCATTTTCGAACATCTTCCTTACTGGCAAAATACTTTACATTGCCTCTGTTAGCTCATTCATCTTGAAAGTGCACAATATAGCTGTATAAGGGCTACTTTTATTAGAAGGAATGGCTAAGGCAGAGTGGGTGTGAATACCTGTATCTTAAATTTGCATATGCTGTACTAAATATTCAGGCAGGTCAAGCTGTTAAGGCATTGTGGCTTGAGTACAGTTAGACCTACAAGCAGAACTTCAGGCCCTCAAGCCTCTGCTTTACGCCTTTGTCGTATATAAACCTTACTTTCGTTCTTTCTCCGAAGCTATCCATCTGCGTGTGGTGGTGCTCAGGACCTGGACAATGGGTATGAACTATCTATGTGAGTGAGTGAGAATACATCTAGAAGATTCAGGGCAGGGGCTTCAGAAGTAAGATCAACATGTGATGTATGATGGAAGTGAAAGATGTGAAGGGCTTAGGTACAGAGGTGGTGGAGTGCTAAGATGCGAGAAGGCGGGGAGGACAGGAGATGCAGTAAAGTGGATGTGACCGGCAGCAGATGTTTTAAAGGGAAATGTTAATACACAGGTTGTGTATGATCTGCTTTCATCGCTCGTTGAGTATTTGGTCATTCAAGTCATCCGAAATATGACATGAGACTAGAGACAGACACTGACAGGTGTGTAGTATCAGATCATGCCAAGCACCTACTTAGTGTTGAAATTTGTTGTCGACAGAGTACCTCAGTTGTTTCAGACTTGTTGGCCTTGTCACAGTAAGATTTGTTCCGACGCCCGATGCCAATGTAATGACTAAAGGTGATGCAATAAGCAAAAATATCAGGTGCCACATGAAGAGTTTAAATGTATGGATTGACTTGTGAAGCCTTAGAAGGTAGGCTGGCAAGCCAAGATAGATGACAAACATTTAGTCTAGAAAAAAGGACATAAAGGTATTGATTGCAGCAACTGTATTGGAGAGGGATGTTCTGAAGATCCTTTCTCATGCTCCTCCATCGGTACCTGGTTTGATAGTGATTTCTGTCAGCCTAAATTGACGTCCTGATTCAAGTGCAAAATAGCTAGAAAGGGGGAAAGTCTGAGACAGCTCGGTAACCTAGTCATCATGGAAATGTAAGGGAGCAGAGTTACAATTAAAAATGAAAAGGATGCCAAAATAGTAAATCCTTAAAGCAAGCATACACAACTATTGTGAGCGCAGGCATATATATTGATTAGTCAACGTACAGTAGAGGTCAATGGTAAGAGGATAGGAACGCACAACAGTTACTCTGGCATAAACCTCTCATAATGAAGCGAATGAAGGACAAATCATGCATTAGTGCGTGATGATGATGAAATAAAACTTCATGGACTGAAGGAACAAAGTGTTGCAGGAGTATCAGAGATACAACAAACCACTTGTCTGATTTCGAGATGGAGGAACTTATTGAGCATACAGGCAAGAAATATGCATATTAAGCATCAGCATGAATCGCCAAAGTCAAAAAACGAACTTTCAGTAGTAGCTGCATTAGTAACTTGAATTAGATGTTAGAGTAGCAGTATGGATGCTAGAGTACCAGTATGGATTCTAGAGTATCAGTATGGATGCTGGAGTATCAGTATGGATACTAGAGTATCAGTATGGATGCTAGAGTATCAGTATGGATGCTGGAGTACCAGTGTGGATGCTAGTGTATCAGTATGGATGCTAGAGTATCTGTATGGATGCTAGAGTATCAGTTTGGATGCTAGAGTATCAGTATGGATGCTAGTGTATCAGTATGGATGCTAGAGTATCAGTATGGATGCTAGAGTATCAGTATGGATACTAGAGTATCAGTATGGATGCTAGAGTACCATTATGGATGCTAGAGTATCAGTATGGATGCTAGAGTATCAGTATGGATGCTAGAGTACCAATATGGATGCTAGAGTATCAGTATGGATGCTAGAGTACCAGTATGAATGCTAGAGTACCAGTATGGATGCTAGAGTATCAGTATGGATGCTAGAGTGTCAGTATGGATGCTGGAGTATCAGTATGGATACTAGAGTATCAGTATGGATGCTAGAGTATCAGTATGGATGCTAGAGTATCAGTATGGATGCTAGAGTACCAGTGTGGCTGCTAGTGTATCAGTATGGATGCTAGAGTATCCGTATGGATGCTAGAGTATCAGTTTGGATGCTAGAGTATCAGTATGGATACTAGAGTATCAGTATGGATGTTAGAGTACCAGTATGGATGCTAGAGTATCAGTATGGATGCTAGAGTATCAGTATGGATGCTAGAGTACCATTATGGATGCTAGAGTATCAGTATGGATGCTAGAGTACCAGTGTGAGTGCTAGAGTATCAGTATGGATGCTAGTGTATCAGTATGGATGCTAGAGTATCAGTATGGATGCTAGAGTATCAGTATGGATACTAGAGTATCAGTATGGATGCTAGAGTACCAGTATGAATGCTAGAGTACCAGTATGGATGCTAGAGTATCAGTATGGATGCTAGAGTATCAGTATGGATGCTGGAGTATCAGTATGGATACTAGAGTATCAGTATGGATGCTAGAGTATCAGTATGGATGCTAGAGTATCAGTATGGATGCTAGAGTACCAGTGTGGATGCTAGTGTATCAGTATGGATGCTAGAGTATCCGTATGGATGCTAGAGTATCAGTTTGGATGCTAGAGTATCAGTATGGATACTAGAGTATCAGTATGGATGCTAGAGTACCAGTATGGATGCTAGAGTATCAGTATGGATGATAGAGTATCAGTATGGATGCTAGAGTACCATTATGGATGCTAGAGTATCAGTATGGATGCTTGAGTACCAGTGTGAGTGCTAGTGTATCAGTATGGATGCTAGTGTATCAGTATGGATGCTAGAGTATCAGTATGGATGCTAGAGTATCAGTATGGATGCTAGTGTATCAGTATGGATGCTAGAGTATCAGTATGGATGCTAGAGTATCAGTATGGATGCTAGAGTATCAGTATGGATGCTCGAGTACCATTATGGAAGCTAGAGTATCAGTATGGATGCTAGAGTATCAGTATGGATGCTAGAGTATCAGTATGGATGCTAGAGTATCAGTATGGATGCTGGAGTATCAGTATGGATACTAGAGTATCAGTATGGATGCTAGAGTATCAGTATGGATGCTAGAGTACCAGTGTGGATGCTAGTGTATCAGTATGGATGCTAGAGTATCCGTATGGATGCTAGAGTATCAGTTTGGATGCTAGAGTATCAGTATGGATACTAGAGTATCAGTATGGATGCTAGAGTACCAGTATGGATGCTAGAGTATCAGTATGGATGCTAGAGTATCAGTATGGATGCTAGAGTACCAGTATGGATGCTAGAGTGTCAGTGTGGATGCTAGAGTACCAGTGTGGATGCTAGAGTATCAGTGTGGATGCTAGAGTACCAGTGTGGATGCTAGAGTATCAGTATGGATGCTAGAGTATCAGTTTGGATGCTAGAGTATCAGTATGGATGCTAGAGTACCAGTATGGATGCTAGAGTATCAGTATGGATGCTAGAGTATCAGTATGGATGCTAGAGTACCAGCATGGATGCTAGAGTATCAGTATGGATGCTAGAGTATCAGTATGGATGCTAGAGTACCATTATGGATGCTAGAGTATCAGTATGGATGCTAGAGTATCAGTATGAATGCTAGAGTATCAGTATGGATGCTAGTGTATCAGTATGGATACTAGAGTATCAGTATGGATGCTAGAGTACCATTATGGATGCTAGAGTATCAGTATGGATGCTAGAGTATCAGTAAGGATGCTAGAGTATCAGTATGGATGCTAGAGTATCAGTATGGATGCTGGAGTATCAGTATGGATACTAGAGTATCAGTATGGATGCTAGAGTATCAGTATGGATGCTAGAGTACCATTATGGATGCTAGAGTATCAGTATGGATGCTAGAGTATCAGTATGGATGCTAGAGTATCAGTTTGGATGCTAGAGTATCAGTATGGATACTAGAGTATCAGTATGGATGCTAGAGTACCAGTATGGATGCTAGAGTATCAGTATGGATGCTAGAGTATCAGTATGGATGCTAGAGTACCAGTATGGATGCTAGAGTATCAGTGTGGATGCTAGAGTACCAGTGTGGATGCTAGTGTATCAGTATGGATGCTAGAGTATCAGTATGGATGCTAGAGTATCAGTATGGATGCTAGAGTATCAGTATGGATGCTAGAGTATCAGTATGGATACTAGAGTATCAGTATGGATGCTAGAGTATCAGTATGGATGCTAGTGTATCAGTATGGATGCTAGAGTATCAGTATGGATGCTAGAGTATCAGTATGGATACTAGAGTATCAGTATGGATGCTAGAGTACCATTATGGATGCTAGAGTATCAGTATGGATGCTAGAGTATCAGTATGGATTCTAGAGTACCAGTATGAATGCTAGAGTATCAGTATGGATGCTAGAGTATAAGTATGGATGCTAGAGTATCAGTATGGATGCTAGAGCATCAGTAGGGATGCTAGAGTACCAGTATGGATGCTAGAGTATCAGTATGGATGCTAGAGTATCAGTATGGATGCTAGAGTACCAGTATGGATGCTAGAGTATCAGTATGGATGCTAGACTATCAGTATGGATGCTACAGTATCAGTATGGATACTAGAGTATCAGTATGGATGCTAGAGTACTAGTATGGATGCTAGAGTATCAGTATGGATGCTAGGGTATCAGTATGGATGCTAGAGTACCAGTATGGTCACGAAATAGACATCCTTTGGGTTTTCCTCCTTGAGTCGGTGTACCATATTAGGATGTTTTTTTCCAGCTGAAAACTCCTGAAGGTCTTCTTTTTATACACCCAATTGGTTACACATTGAAAGATCTCTCTCTCCCTCTCCTCCTGGGTGCATTCATTTCAATCTCGTCCACAGATCATATTCACTTGGAACATTCTCACCAGAGTTTCACACATGTATTAGACACGCTTAGTTTATCAGACAGAAACATGGCGTCTAAATTAGCCAAATCCGTATAGGCTTCACTGCGGTTTAATAGACATGTTAGATCGATGGCGCCCCAGTTACTGTGAAAATTGAGCAATGAAAGGAATCAATATCATTCAAGATCTTGGCGCATGCGAAAATAACACCCTGTCCTCTCATTTATAGTCCAATTTAGACGTTTATGAGATTCTTAACTCATATCCGCAGGTTATAGTCCTACCCCAGATCGCCCAACATTATTAACAAAATTCATGGAGGGGGTGATATAGATTCCAAAATATACATTTTTGTTGAATTATCTCAGGGGTAAATATATCACCATCAGCTTGGACGAATGTGTGGTCCTGGGTCTTTAAAAATAAAATGACCCCTGACCAATCACAGATGAGGCTTTGGATGCTTCATAATGGCTATTGGGCTCCAGTGAAGCTACACAGATGGGTTCTTATTGATTCCAACCTGTGCCGCAACTGTAAACCTGAACCTGGAGACTTACTATGCATGTTCTATAATTGCACACACGTTCTCCCTCTATGGCAGCAAATCCAATTTTTTTCTGCAAACTATTTTTAAAATTACTTTTCCAGTAAATGTCATAACAGTACTATTAGGTATTCATGCTTCTTCAGCCGCCTCTCCTGTGAGCAATGCCGCTTACAATGAATTGATCTGATGCTTGCCATTGGTTCGAAGTTAATACATTCAGAATGGAAAAGCTCACACATTTTATTTTTTACATGATGGGTCTGGTTATGCATACTGCGTAGCACTGATAATACCTGTTTTCGAAAAAATGCGTTCCCTTACCTCGTCAAGAACCCTATGGAGTACTCCAGTAATCCAGATGACTACCGTCAACATAGCAAACCCCCTTGACTGCCCACTTTGTGTTAACTGCTTAATGACTGAACTGGGAGCACCATAATACCCCTCACGCCTTGCTGACCGTCCTTTGGTGTCGCTTGCTAGATACATTTAATCTACCCTTATGAGCAGGTCTCATTTTATATCCACTATATCTCCTTTTTCTCTCTGTCTTTTTCTCTTCTTTATGTAAGACATTGTCTCAATTTAATTTGAGTAAGGTGCATGGAGAAGTCTCAGACATTTACTGAGGTCATGGTTTGATGCGCCAGATTATTGTATATGGCTCTTGTTAGAAATGCGATCTCTGGTTGGCTAAGGCGTGCGCCAAAGCCAGGCAGAAACCACCACTCTAGTCAGGGCAAGGAAGTTAAAAAGCGGTACTTCTCCACCAGTCACAATAAATCTGCGCACACCATTGCGCAGCATTTATTCTCACGAGTTTGCACATACTAAACTTGACCCTGCATTCCTCTCATACCAGGAATTACCATGGACACACATATCCCCCATGCATTCCTATGGGAGGGCAGGCCAGTCTCACTAAAGGTAACACAGAGCGCACGCACTTTACACTGGAACACAGTGCTAAAGTGCCTAGAGGTCTAAAACCACTAATACTACATTGGGGAAAAGGCTAGGCTAAATGCAAAAAGTTTAGGGGTGAACCTGCCAGAAGGGCCAAGTCCAACACAACCCCCTTCCAGCTAAAAGCATGGCGGACCAATCACCACCGTGATGGGCTTCCCTGCTTTGGGCGAAAGAACACGGACGCGGGCCCGCAACGGCAGGGACACCCTCCGGTTCTACGCCACTCTGAACCCCCGTGGTTCCCTCTGTAAAAGCTCTGCGGACCAACTGGGCTAACCCACTGGTACTCCTCAGCTGTCCACAGCCAGGACCAGGCCCTAGGCCATCCAGATGCCACTGGTCCTTGCCTATCCACAGAGTGGGGGGTAGTAACCCCTGGCACAGAGTAACCGTTCTCCACTCTACCCCTCATCAGGGTAGTTCTAAATTGCCACTGATCCTCCAGCCTAGAGTCTGTACCCTCAATCTGACCAACAGTCACGGGCGAGGCTCTCTTCCCCCTACCTCTTCTTCTAGCGTTCCGCCCTCTCTTCCTCTGAAAGGCACCCTCATAACACAACTTTTCCACCAGTTCAGGACCTCTTTCTAAGAACTGGTCTCCCAACCTAGGGTTTAACCCCTCAGGTTGCATCGGGATCAGGGGTGAGGACTCCCTCCCTCTGCACCCCCTTCCAGAGTCTGGCACCCTCCCAACTGGAGTGGTGCCCCTAGCAGCTACCTAGGTCAGGACACTGCTTACAGTTGTCCTTCCCTCTAGGTCAGGCCGATCCTGAACCTGGCTTCCCAACCTTTGGTCTAAACCCTTTGGCGGAGTCCTTGCCTGGCACGCCAGGACTTCTGGGGACTCACACAGTATCCCCCCGAGGGTAACACCTGAGTCATATATTGCGTGACCGTCTGCCTGGCGCAGATCTCCCGTCCCCCGTCCACCTGACAGTGCGTGAAGATCCCCAGAACAGAAGTGGTGTCACCATGGTCACTCCAAGGGAACTCAGCCTTACTGGCCGGTCCCTGACCCACTGGTTTTTCCACTGGGGAACACATCCCCCATTCACCCCTCAATTCAGACTTCTCTACCTTCCCTACTGGAGTGGCACCGCCAGACACTAGAAACACTGGAGCTCTATTTAGAGATGCTGCAGGTTCTCTCGACACTAGGTGATCCTCCTCAAATGGACTAACAGGACATCCTAGGCCCCCAACCTGGTGTTCCCTGAAGAAACCATCCAGGTTCTGAGACAGGGTTTCGGACACTTGGGGACACTCAGTCCCACACTCACTCCTACTCCACTGAGACAGGACGTGAGCCCCTACACCCCTCTCGCTACATTGGGACCTAGCTGGGCTACTCTGAACCGCTTCCACCACTCTGGGCTGGAAGATACCTGAGCCACTACTTTTGGAATCGCTCTCCCATGTCTCATCAGAACCTTGGGCACTTTCCCAGCGGTCTGCTTCCTCTGCAAGGTCCCATGGACTAGCGAACCCACACTCCAACTGGTGTTGGCGCAACCCGGGAAAACAACAACTGAGCATCTGCTCTTTGATAACCAGATCGAACATTCCATCCAAATCTTCTACCGTGTTAACCGTCACCCAATCAGCCAGTGCATCATGACATTCATCCACAAAATCCCCCCAATCCTGGTGAGACAGCTTCTTACTGCCCCTGAACTTCAACCTGTACTCCTCCTCTTGGGAACAAGGTATCATACCCTGGGAACTGGGAATAGGACTTTCTGCACTGGACTTCATATTGCTGCCACCACTGTATCCCACCCTCACTGGGGAATCCAGAAAACTACAACGGCACTCAGGGGATAATCTACCCTCCAGAGCTAATTTTTCCCTGGCGAAGGCCCTCTCAGCCTCCACCATCCTCTCCTGCACTAAGACCCTCTCGGTCTCAAACTTTTTCTCCTCCACACCCAGCTGCGCTACCTTGGCATGCTCTAACCTGAGCTTCTCCAACGCCAGGTGATACTCCCATTCTTCCCTCCTATCTACCCTATATCTCTCTCCTCACAAAACTCAACCAACTCCCCCATACTGTATCTAAACAGACCACAGAAATTAAAAGCAGACTCCATTTTGGCAGGACGCTCAGGGACACGTGCAACCCAAGGGACCTAGGTGTCTGAGCTGAAGCAAGAGTACACAATTCCAAAATGACACTTTTAGGAGAAGAATTAAAATAAAACTCAGAACAATAATCCCCAAACACGTGATTATCTAAATGCAGTGTTTTGTAGTGCAGCCAGTCGTCGCTGTGGTACTGCGCAAACGCAAGTCCTAATCCCACCGCTGATCACCAATGTTAGAAATGGGATTTCTGGCTGGCTAAGGCGTGTGCCAAAGCCAGGCAGAAACCACCACTCTAGTCAGTGCAAGGAAGTTACACGCCAAAGATAACCCCTGCTCACCCCCTTGGTAGCTTGGCACGAGCAGTCAGGCCTATCCCAGAGGCAATGTGTAAAGCGTTTGCACACGCACACAGCAACAACACCCCAGGCACACCACAAAAGGAACTCCACACAAGGTTATATATAAAAAAAATAGCCTTTGTATTATAATAACACCTTAGATCATAATCACATAATATACACTGTGCCAACTGGCAATGGGCAGTACCTACAGGGGATTATATACACATGACAGGGCCAATTGGGCCACTGTCAGAACAATCACAAAGTGGAATTAGCAAATGTAGAACATATACTAACTGTAGCACAAATAATAAATGTAGCGCACAACCAGTAAGTACTGGCAAGATACTGTACTCAGTATCCTATCCTGCAACATAAGACTTATTAGGCAATCAGCATCACCTTAGGTGCAAACCGCATTATGCATAAAACCACATTAGGCCCAAACATACTAAGCATAAACACAGTATACAGTCACTGGGGGCATGAGCATCTTATGGCCTCACTGGAGGCATAAACACATTAGGCAGGAAATCATAGCATTTGCATAGAATAGCCTATTAGGCAGACATTATAATCAGCAGCATCGTACCCTAATAAACGCTGCACACCAGGGCACGAAGCATAACATGTGATGCCTGAACTTCACCAGCAGTGGTGCGCCTCCTAACTTCACCTAGGACAGCCTATAAGGCAAAACTTGTCCAGTATAATGGGCTAGGTGTCCCATCATCAACTGTTCACCATGGTACACCTGCCACGCGGTTCCTGTCTCCCACGTCGGTGTCTCTAAGCGGGGGCCCTATCCTGGGCTCGACGCGCGATGCCAACAGAGCACCATGCTGTTCCTGGCTCTGAACTTGAATGCCCCATATCAGATATGCAAGCAGCTGCCTGCGACTCTGCAGTGCAGCTGCGCAAATGCCGGGAATACTGTGTGGACACCCCTGTCCTTAGGGCAACCACATGGGGGCGCGGGCACCGCCAATGTGCCCCATCGCACCCCCAACCCCAGAAGTTAAACTCCGAGCCCCACTCACCGGGCTCTCTGGACTCCTTCCTTGGGGAGGCTTCGTCCGGTCCAGGCGGTAGGCAACAAGGAAGCTCCCACTGCTCGGGGGACTCCTCTCACCTTCTCTTCACCCGGGACTTCACAAAACGCGGGGCTTCCCTTTCACCACCCGAGGTCCCGCCTGAAATGCTGCTCTGGTATCACTCTGCCGTGCGGGGCTCTGGCGGACACAGCACTGCTGCCTCCTCTCCTGGTCGCGCTGAGGCTGCCGGCGGGACTCCCTCCGCACTACGGGGGTCCCGCTTCAAAGATCCCTGGGTCGCGCTGAGGCTGCCGCGGCCGGACTTCAGCTTCCATCTCACAGCCCGACCCCTGAGGGTTGCCTGACTTCCAGGTTAGGCCGGGTCGCGGTGGTGAATCCTTTACTGGGAAGGCAATACGGGGTAGGCTCCCGTCCTGAGGCGAAAACGCGGGGTGGGTACCCACTATCCAATAAATACAAGATGAGGCGAAAACGCGGGGTGGGCACCCGTTTTCAACGTACCGATGCGGGGTGGGCTCCTGCTCGGTTTTTAGCATAAATTAGAGGGGTGTGCTCCCGATAAGTTTATAACAGGGCATAACAACGCGGGGTAGGCTCCCGCTTTCCCCACGCCCAGAAGGGGGGAATCCCACCCAAGGCAGCTTCGTGCTGCAGGCCACCAGCAGTCCTCCTGGGGCCGCACACAGCGCTCCAAAGACAAAAAGTCAAGTGCTCTTTAGAAATGCAAGGCGCCTCTTCAGCAGTGGAAAGCAAAGCGCTCCTCAGGAAAAATAAAGCGCTTCTTTAGGAATGAAAATAAAGCGCTTCCCAGGCGCTTACATGCAGAATCCAGAGAAAGTCTTTCAGGATGCAAGGGGGGGGCAAAGGCTAGGCCCAGGGGCCAGCTCACAGGGTCCTCCAGCAGGGAGGCGGTCCCCAGTGGCGGTATCTCCTGGCGCCCAGCAGCAGCAGGCCCCCCTCAAGTTAGGAACACAGAGAGAGAACCACATACATGGGGTCACAGCCCCTTCTTATACACACATTTCCTTTGTTACCAACTGTAGGGCATGGGGAGAACCAGTTACAACTGGTTCGGGAGCACTTTGTTTTGCTCAACCACTCATCCTATTCACAGGACAGGCTAGGGACACCAGACGCACCACAGGAGGTGGAGCCAGCATTGTGTAGGTAAGGCACAGCCCTATTCAGGTCCCAGGTGCAACTCCTCCCTCCCATCCGCATGCAGATCTCTCTATTCACCACTGGGCTGACTCATCCTGGCTCCTGGAATTCCCCACACCATCCAGCGCCTGTCAATCACAAGCCAGACATGCACTCCACATCAGGCAGGCAGACAAACAGCACACAGAAGTGCCAACTTCTAAAAGCGGTACTTCTCCACCAGTCACAATAAATCTGCGCACACCATTGCGCAGCATTTATTCTCACGAGTTTGCACATACTAAACTTGACCCTGCACTCCTCTCACACCAGGAATAACCATGGACACACATATCCCCCATGCATTCCTATGGGAGGGCAGGCCAGTCTCACTAAAGGTAACACGGAGCGCATGCACTTTACACTGGGACACAGTGCTAAAGTGCCTAGAGGCCTAAAACCACTAATACTACATAGGGAAAAAGGCTAGGATAAATGCAAAAAGTTTAGGGGTGAACCTGTCAGAAGGGCCAAGTCCAACAACTCTCCTTTCTTAATCAATTTTCTTAAAATATTTTGTTTATTTTTTATGATATGTGATGTATCTCGGTTTTATTGAGTACCTTGCTAAGCCAAGAATAATAGAAGGCATCCAGCAATACCAAATACGTATTTACTTTATACCTTAGATTTCTGTATAACGACTTTAATCCAAAATTTATAATGAAAAAATGAAATGACAATCATGACTCTTGCTTGAGTGGGGTTAAGTCTTAAAATTGTTGCAGTATAATTCACAAGATACAGAGTAAAGACATAAGGAAGACAGGTTCGGACACACATTTGACATGCAGATTGCATATGTCAAGCTTGTTTAGGTATTTGAATTAAGCAATCAACACAATGCACATTCAAACCAGGAACCCTAAGGCGAAAGGCAGATGAGGAGCTCTCCATTTCTTCCTGCTGACTGTTGACTCAAGGAATGCCACCTCATGTTTCCCTCAGTCTTGTGACTTGCCAGATACAGGAGTGGTGAGGAGTCCCCAATCCCAGCACTGGCGAGAAGATTATGCTTTGAAAATGTGTATTTTTTATTTGGCCAACCCTTACTGCTGCAACTTTTATTAAAATGTAGCATCGAGCGAATCTGCAACTTGTATATATGTAACTCTAACCTCTAGTATCTGTAGCAGACTTTTGTACTTACTACCATTCTTATTTGATTTTAGAGCTTATCTGTTTGTATTTTTCCTCGAGTGAATATGAAACATATATATCTGTAACTCTAACCTCTAGTATCTGTAGCAGACTTTTGTACGTGCTACCATTCTTATGTGAATTTATAGTTTTTCTGTTTGTATCTTTTAAGTAACTCATGTACTCTGAAGTCCTTACGTAATGTATATGGTCCTTTTGTAAAGCGCTCCGACACCTTAGGGTAAAGTTTGCGCTATATAAAATCGCATTAAATAAAATAAGAATAAATAAAATAAACTATTGAGTTGTGTAATACTAAACGTATGTTATTTATGCGGCAATATACTCTTTAGTGCACACGTGCGCTTTACAAATCCACATGCTATATTTAAAGCTAATCTTTGAGTAAGAAATCGCTCAGTATTGGCGAAACATTGTATTACCTTGGTGTCAGGGTCCTTTCGCTGTGGCTTTTATGTATTACCCAGGTAGAGGCCCTGCATATTGACAAAGTCTTTTTCACATTACTGCTGGTAACCCTGCCTAATGCATTGAGGTGATCACTGCTGATAGTCTTAAATGACGTGGCCACCGATGTACTCTTGTCTGATGCGGTCACTATAACAACACTAATAACATTAGTAGCTCAGGATGATTTTCAATGAAGATAAGTAGCTTTTCCTACACAAATGTTGGGAGTGGCGTAGCAAAGGTGAGTGGGTGGCAATCTGTCCCAGGCGGCTCGAGTTTTGGAGGACGGCTGCCTCCTCACCTCTTACCTGCCATCTCAGGGGTGGCTAATCGCCCTACCCCTCCCACTTTAAATTGCAGCATACGCGGGGCAGCAATCGGCGCTGAATCTCACCAGCACCTCCCCCTCCTTAAAGCGCTCGCCGCGGGGTGGCAAACACAGGGACCGTCATGGGCGGCCATAGGGCTACCTACACCACTGAAGGTTGGAGTCCCCTGCGTTAGACAATATCAAATTTTCTCCATTAATTAAATCCACATAAACACAAAGAACACACAACCCTTTCCCATACCCTTGTCCATTCTAACCCACTTGTTGATGCTTACCAAAGCTTTCTCAGCTCATGGGCAGGCCTAGTCATCATAGCACACCCAGTCGAACCAACCTGCAAATCCTCTTTATCACAGATTATGGAATCCTGATACGTTTGTCCTCTTTCTTGCCAAATTAAGGTCTGATGACTTACAAAAAACAGAGCAACCTCACACTGGCAGTGGCAACTTGCTGTTTGTTCATTAAAATATCTCTGCAACACTTCTCTAGCAACACTTCCTTTTTCCTCAGCGTGTTCTCTGACATCCACTCTTCCCATCACATGTCACACTGCCTGACATCACCCAGGTTGTACCACTTTGTGTGTATCATGTCTGATCTCTTATCTATACCTGACAACTCTTCTACAGATAACACCTACTCGTTCAATCAGTCTTCCTGCCAGCAGTACAAAAGCAAAAAGACTTGTCCTGGATCATCACCTCACTCACACCTACATTGCATTGACTGTTTCTGCTCACTTCTTCCTTAATAATTGGGACTCAGTCACTAGCCCGCTTAGGTCTTTTTCCTAAGGACTGGTTTAATCGTGATACCATTCTGATCTCTATGGGTCCCGTGGTCTCCATGCCACTGGAATCAAGCTATCCTGGCTGAAGAGGGGTGAAACCCCGAAACCGGTCCTAGGATGCTTGTTTCTAGTCCAGGGATGACCTGGCTTGGCAGTTCGGGCTGGACTGTTCCCATTGGGCGCAGGGTCAAGACTGATTTCCATATGGCTGGGTTCAAACTGGAATGGCATGGTGAGCAAAAAAACAATTGATTTAGGCCCAGATCTCTGTACTGGGGTGAATGCATGACATTATTCTGCATTCTGTCCATCATCTGTTGTTTTTGCTTCTAATCTCCATGGCAGTTCTCAAGCAACCAAAGGAAACCTCTTGCCCTTTTACAATCCATGCATGGATGCTTTTGAACAACCACCCTATTCCTGGGCTCCTACTGAACATGCAACGCTCACCACCACAATTAAAACATATCACCAGGCTCGTGCCTCTCCACACTCCAGAAGTGTAAAATCTGAACGTTCTGTACCCTGGCTTACAAGGGAAATTAATCCAGCTAGGGAACACATCTGTCTGCGAAAAATGACATGATTAAAGTCCCCAACTGTTCTTGCAAATCACAGGCTAACTCTCTAAGCGCACAAAACGTACATCGTCAAATCAGTGCCACACTCAAAATATAAAATGAATCCAAAGCTCTTACTGAAGCTGCCGTGCACTTTCCCTTCTGACACCCCTTATTTGGCTGACAAACCAACAGAAATTAATAAACATGTCATTAAGAAAACAGCGGCAGTGAGAAAGGACTTCAACACAACAAATATTCACAATGGAATTCTTTAATCAGATTATCAAGATTGGAAACCAGCAAAATGCAATCACAATATGACACTTGTACAGTTTCGTAGAATCCCCAAACATACCACGACTGATAAGGAGGGAGGTGTGGGCTCAGTCGATCTTGGCACTCTCTCCAACCCTTAACAATTCAACTGTTGTCCAATGTCGTTGACAACTTAATGACAACCACCTACGACTCTTCAATCGTCAAATGGGTTCCACCTGAATCCATTACAAGTCTCTTTGGCATTGTTTTCAGCTAATGTATACATAAAGTCAGTCATCTTTTGACACTTACCACACCTTGGTCGCCATATTTTACTGAAAAGGTAACCAGAGTAATACTGAGTCTGTCTCCATATGTGGAGGCACACTCTGTAACCAAGTACGGGCCTGACTCGATAGCATCTCGTTAGAGGACTCCACATAATAATGTTCCACCTGTACGAAATCCCTTAATTTTCACAATGGCTGAATCCTTTCCTTCAGAAATCATGTGAAGAAGTCTGCCTCCCATAAACAATTTATTTTCCATAGTTGAGCTATCAATAGTCACAATGAGTATGGCAATACCCTCTCAGCAGGTCTCCCCAACACCAGACTTCTTCCCCCAAAGATGGTATTTCACCAAGAAGGGCACTAAACTATCATTATCAAATTGAAACAAATCATTCCTCTACTAAAGCAACTGCACTGGGTCACTCTTCCAGTTCCCAATAGCTATAAGGCTTCCAGTGTAATGGACAAGGCTGTAAAATCAAGTCAATTGGATGACCAAGTGAATAAACTCAGGAGGCAATCGAACATCTTGCAGCGGAATGTGAAATCCGACAATCTCTCAAAGACCAGGCCTTCTCTTCATAAGCTCTCAGGCAATGTGTTGACTTAAACTGCACCTAAGGTCTCTTCTCTTAATGCAGTGCTTCATGAACGAAACGCAAACTTCTTCAGCATCCCTCCCCGGTCAAAGCAATGCCGGTTAGTTTAGTTTATTTCATTTATAGAGCGCTTGGTTACACCAAACGGTGTGTCCCAGCGCTGAGACATAGGAGAGGGAGAGCTGATACAATTTGGAAAGCACTTGCTAGACATCTATGAGATTTCCGTACTGCTGAACAGCCAGGTTTTTAGTTGTTTACGGAAATTTTTCTCACGTCTCTGTTCTTAGGGCTATAGGCAGAGTGTTCCACGTTTTAGCCACCAGGTACCTGAAAGAACGGGCTCCCAATCTGGCTTTGTATATCCTTGGTTCCTTCACCAGGGCTTTCCCTTAGGACCGCAGAGTCCGACCAGGAGTATATTCCGTTAGGAGAGGATGAAGATATTTGGGGCTGCACTTCTTGAGGATGCGATGGTCATAGCACATTGCCTTAAAGGTGACCCTCTTTTCCACTGGCAGCCAGTGCAATTCTCTCAGGGCCTTCTCAGTGTTTGCTCTTCTGGGTAAGCCAAGCACCAGTCGGGCTGCGGCGTTTTGTACCCGCTGTCAGTTGGCTAGTCCTCTCTTAGTGGCTCCGAGATATAGGACATTGCCATAGTTCAGTTGCGAGGTTATGATCGCATGGACAATTGTTTTCCTGGAATTAGAAGGTAGAAGATCGAGGATCTTTCACAGGATTTTTATAGCTCCATAGCATTTGCCCGCAACCTTCTGAATCTGGTTGTCGAAGTTCATCTCAGTTACTCACCTGTAATCTTCATTACTCTGAGTCCTGGTCTTCCTGTTCCATTCCTGAGACCGTCCCTCCCTCCCTGTTTCTGTTCATGGTGATTGTTTTGTGTTTTTCTTTTCCTTGGGCTTCTTTGGTATTCTTCGGCTGTTGTGGTGACCAATGCCCCCGTTATGCATTTTGGGTAGGCAGCACCATATTGGGGGAAGTGTTTGACCTCTGCTAGGTAATAGGTTTCAGTAGAGCAGGTGAGCTGCTCATTGATGAGGACTGTGACAGGAAGATGGACGAGGAGGTAATGACAATGTCTTCGCTTTCTACACATTTCCACATACTTCTGTAAATGTGCACATGTAACACTGGCTATTCTTGCAACATACAGCATCAGGGTTGGACTGGCCGTAGCAGGCACTGGGCGTTTTCCTGGTAGGCGGGAAGTGTGAAGGCCAGTTTTTAAGCAGCAGGCCGTTTTTTTTTTTACTGGGTGGCCGGTTTTTGGCCCCCTGTAACAAAACCAGCAGCAGTGCTAAAACTGAAGTAGTGCTGCTCATTAACTCGCCCCCCCACCAGCTCTCCTTCCTGGCCGCTCCGGCAGAATTGCCAGGGCTGGTTTGTGTTCCCAGTCCGACCCTGTACTACATCCACTACCCTTTGCACTACTTTTGTGCTGAATTACCGCACAATGGGGCACATTCTCAAAGACTTATCGCCAAGTTAGCGGCACTTTATCTCTGCCAAAGTGGTGATAAATGTATCGCCCTATTCACAAGCTGGTGCCAACAGTCGACATCACCAGTTTTCCTGCGATAGCAGGCGCAAAAAACATCGTCACAGATGACACCAGCAACTTACGCTAATGATATGCAGAGTAGGCGTTCCTGTGCAAAAAGCTGCGACAACACCACTTCACAACATTCTCAACGACCAGCCAGATCGACGATAAGATCACAAAACATGCAATAAGGCGCGTTAGCAGCTGGGATTTAACACCTGCTCTTACCTGGTGTTAAGTCGGACGACAACCTGCACCATAAAAAGGGAGCCCAGGCCAGAGCCACACCTGAAGAACAACAGATGCCATTGAGCCACTGATCATGCAGATCGGGGCCCCAAGAGGGCTACAACACTCCACGCCACCACCCGAGGCCCGCCACCTCCCCCCCACAACCCCACGCCCAGGACTACCACAGAGGCAGCGAAGACAAAGACAGCAGACCTTCAGAAAACGCACCAGCCTCACATACTTAACACCAGAGGATGTCATTGCCCACTACAGGCTCAAAAGGACGACCATCCTCCACATCCTGACCATCATTGCCCACAGACTGACGGGACCAACACAGCGGACAACCAACATCCCTCCGCAGACAAAGCTGCTGGCTTTGTTGCACCTGTTGGCCTCTGGTACCTTCCAACCAACAACCGCCAGAGTCGGTGGAGTCTCACAGCCAGCCCTATCAAAGTTCCTCACACCTGTCTTGGATGCCATCATCAGCTTGGTACCCCAGCACCTTCACTTCCCCTACACTGCGCAGGAACAGCTGGAGACCAAGCTGGACTTCCACGCCATAGCTGGCTTCCCGCACGTGTTGGGGGCAATCAACTGCACACATGTACTTCTCGTGCCCCCTGCCGCCCCTGCACACAATTACCTCAACAGGAAGCACACGCATTCCATCAATGTGCAGGCAATAGTGGACCTCCTGGGACTCTTCACCAATGTCGTCGCCAACTGCCCAGGCAGTATGCATGATTCCTTCATCTTCCGACAGTCCATCATCAACCAACGCTTTGAGGCTGGCACCTATGGGAATGCATTGCTCATTGATAAGTACCAAAGTAACACACCACACACCTACATCCATGGTGCTACGCAGTTTTTTTTTTTGCCGTTTTTTTGTTCTGCTTTTATAGTGCATTTTCCCGCATGACGTGTGGGAATTGCAGGCCTGTCGCTGGTAATCGCTGATTTTTTTATCGCGATTGGCCACGTTGCAACTTTTATCGCGTTCGTGTTTCGCGTTTTTTCTGCGTCACATTAATTTTAACGCGGTCATTTGGCACGTTGTTGTGAGACTATCGCATGGTGCTGCCGGGTTGAGAATACAACATTAACACAGTGTTATTTTGTCGCGATAGACTGCGATGTGCAAAGTTGCGTTAAGCTAATTTTGCGATAATTATCACACATTCTTGAGAATATATCCCAATGTAATTAAAAAGAAGTATAAAACGAGGAACTTTCCATTGCTTTTGTTTTAATGACATGTTCTTACTTAATTATAAAAACATTTATGGATAGCAATCCTTATTGTTTGGAAATATCTCAATAAAAACACTTATATTCAAAAAAAAATTAAATTTAGAGTATACATTCAACATTCCATTGTCTGTTTTCAATCTGCCCTTGACTGTTGCCAACTAAATTCAGTCTCGATCTGCAGGATTTAAGTTGTGCACTTTAATTGTATTTTCTCTACTGAGAAGCATTCTAAGCAATCCATATTATACTTTTTGATTCGATTTGTAAAAGTGTTTGCAAAGAGAAGAGATATTTTTCGTCAAACTAAAGGAAATGCTGCTGCGGGACACCGGGGGGACGCGGAGGCAGCCCTTTACAATTAATATGTCAAAGTGGCTCCCTCTACCCTTGATTACTAGCCTTCCGGAAACCCGTAGTAGCTGCGCCTCATCGCTATGAATATGATTTGCATAATGTGATTCGCATCAACAGCTGGTGCAGACTCCTTAGCTGACAGAAGGCGAGGACACAGCCGTGTCCTTAACACGTATCTCCGTGCCTTCATTTAAAGGCGGCTGGCAACCCGGTAATCCCAAAGGTTAAATGCAGAGAGCCAATTCACTAAATTACTCTTGGCGGGGCACAGGGGATAACGAGCAAAGAATATAACCCCCAAACTGGCTTCAAAGTGAACGCAGGAATACAGGCGGGCTTCTGGGCCGTAATAATTGCGTAAAATGAGTGACGTCCTCCGACAAAAGCGCCGTGAGCACTGAAAATCCCTTGGTTAAATTTGCTTTAATACATACATGCCAACACTCCCGATTCAGGCGTGAGACTACCGATTTGAAGGCTAGTCTCCCGCCTCCCGATTCCTGCAAGCCAAAACCCGATTCCTCGGGGTTTCAGAGCTGACAGGGCTTGGTAATGTGTAACGTGCTAATTCTTCCAGCAATAGTCAGAATGGCGATGCAGGGGCTCTAGAAGGGGTGAAAAACCAACAAAGCCCCATTAACAACCGAATGGTCTTTTAAACACCTGTGAAGTACTGGGGGTGGGGCGGCTGTGTGTGTGCCCGGAAGCTGTTTCAGCCCTGGCTAACGGGGGAAGGAGGGGGGGTGTATGCACTGACCGCAACCTGCCAGGCCAGTGCACAACTCTTGCATCCCCCTCTTTCTCTGCCTGCCATTGCGCTCCATGCTTCTGAAAGGTGATAAAAAAAAACACGTGAATTTGCTTTCAAATGTCCGATCCTGCAGCAGCACACTTCCAAAGTCCATACATGACAGAAACCCGATTGAAGGCCCCATTCTCCCGATTTGTTTTTTTTTTTTTTTTTTTTAAATCTCCCACTTTGCTCTTCTGTAATGTTGGCATGTCTGTTAATAATAGGCTGAGTTTACTACACTGAAGATGGAACAGCTCTCTGAGCAGGGCACAAGTCCTAAAAAAAGAAGTGGGGGGCGCTGACGTCACGACAGGAAGTGACGTCATGAAAGGTGGCTTGCACCATCAGACTCATTGCCTCCCCTCGCTCACCCCTTTAGATGCGATTGCACCAGAGAAGCCAGCGCGTGAGCAGCGTTCTGAATGAGCTCCGATCTCGCCCCAGGGAGGCCAAAGAGGGAATGTGTGGCTCCAGTTATCGAGCTCCCGGTAAAATAAGTGGGGGGACGCCGTCCAACCACGTGGTACCCTGACTCGAGCCCTGTCTCTGAGGGTCTGGAGAAATGCTGCACCTGCCTGAGTGCAGTGCTTAATTTGTAAAAGAATAAGTGCCAGGGCCCTACTCAGGAAGCTATTGCAGCCTATGCCACCCATTGCCCCTACCAGCGCTGCCAGTGACAGTAACAAACCAGCTAATAAATTCAGACTATTCCAGACACCCAAAACTATAAGATTAGCATTGGCGGTAGGTAATAGTGATTTTTACCATATATTGAATTCGTAAACAACGGTTGCTGTGCTCACTATAAATGAGACGAAAAGCCCACGATGTGCCGGTGCTGCCAATTAAGTGGTGGTGCTGAGCACCGGAAACCACCAGCTCAAATTAAGCTCTTCCTGAGTGAGAATATATACTTTACGTAGGTGTTTAAGCTTGGAATGTACAGAGAAGGGCCATTCTGGTCAGGTCCATGCCAGATTTTGAGCATAACTACTACCTCAGACAGTAAAAAAAACGAATTAAAAAAGAATTCACTCTAGGTGAATAGAGCCTGAGCTAATACCTTGAAAATAAATGTGAAAGGGATTGTGGTCTCAGGGCCAGCATTGGATACCCCTGCGATACACCCATGACGAGGCAAGGGACTGAGTTGTACAGTACTTCAGTAAAAGGCTCTATGCATTTTACATTTAATATTGAATTTGAAAGCTCTCCAGCAGGTTCAAATACCTATGCTCACTATTGTGGTATCTTCATTTTGAACAATTACCTCTTGCAGTAAATAGGTGTGCTTGGAAACGGATGCGTAAGATGCAAAATTGTGTAATGCACGACTAACATGCAGTTTTTACTGGCTCTCTCCCTTTAGCAGTCTTTCGACAGGCAGATTGAGTTGTCTTGGATGATAATGGGAGCACGAGGGAACAAGAGGGTCGTGTTAGTAAGCGACCCTTCTTTTATAGGGTGCCAACATGTTTCTGCAATTCTGTTGTGCCATTTGTTGGCCCGGCATATCCACGTGGACCAGGTTTACAGGTCCCGATGTCACTGTTCTTGAAAAATATCCAAAGATATATGTAGTGTCCAGCCGATTCCCCTTCCAACCTGACACCAGGGCTTGTGTTTCCCGATTCATACATGTGACTAGGGTTAAAATGCATCTGTGGGGTGGACTACTGCTTCTTTTTAGTCCCCTCCTGTCGCCTACCTGCTCAGGATTCCCACACAACAAGATTAGCAGGCCAAGATTTACTAAAATGTGATGCAGCGCAACGCAGCGCAGCAAGACAACTTGTTGCGCTGCATCAAATGGAGAAAGCAGGAAGGCTCAGTATTTACTAAAATGTAGCGCATTCCCGCTCTCTCTTTCCACTGGCGCACTGCTTAGCACCAATGCAGGCTCCCTTGCGCAATGGCCAAGGGGTGCCTGCGTTACAGTCAGGCTTGTTTTTTGCAGGAAAGGCACCTTCATCATAAAGACAATCTTCAGAGGCATTTTCTTCTTTCTACTTGAGCTGCAGAATGCAGTACACGTAGAAAGAGGAAACAACAAGGGGAAATAAACATATTCAGTGGCGGCTCCCAGAGGGAGTGCTGCGGGCCGGTGGGACAGGGCCGGGGAGGGGCAAGGTGGGGGGAGGGGGGTAGTGGAGTCGGACATACTATGGCATGGAGTAAGATAAGTAAATAAATAAATAAAACTATTTACCTTGCGCTCGCTGCATCGCCTAGTTGGCTGTGCTGAACATATTTCTCCCTATTATGCCTCTGTTGGGATAGTGTAGCATTTTGAAGCAATCCCAGATTTATTTACCTTAGTAACTCTGGGATTGCGCTAAAATACATGAGTGGATGCGTGTGATCGCCCACCTTCCTCCTGTGGAAACGCCTTGCCCAATGCAAAGTAATGAAAGGCAGCAATTTGCACTGCCTTGCATTACTCTGGGTTTACTAAGCCAGGCAGAGCCACACAAGGTGGTTCTGCATGGCTTAATAAGTCATATTTAAGCCCTTGTGCTGCCTTGCATGATTTATTATGTATAGTTTCAATCAAAAGTCTGCATCCACAATCCTGCTCTGAAATAAGAATATGCTCTGTTCTTGTGCTAGAGTAGTGCTATGGCAGATATCTGAAGGAAGTGTCCAAATCTCTCTGATGTCCGCAAACCCGAGGGAGGCACAGGAATGTAGGGTCACTCTTTGACTTCCAGCTGCCATCTACATGTCAGGAAGCCACTGCAGCTTAAACCACAGATTGCCCCTGACAGTATTGCCAATGATAGTAACATCACAACTGCTAACCATCACACTCCTACAAGTGTGACAATTCTGACTATTTCAGCCCCCCCCAAAGCTATAAGAATGGCTTGGAGGACAGGTAATAGTAATTTTTCATGTATATTGAATTAATAATTAAATGTTGTTGTGGTCATCTCTAAATTAGGCAGACAGTGCCACCTTGTGGCAGACTGTCACAAGCGCCGGCATTGACAATTAAGTGCCGGTGCCAAGCACCGGAAATCATAGGCTCAAATTAAGCCCTGGTTGATTCCAGTCCTCCAAAGTTCTGGAAATCGAAAATGTTTCGAAGTCCCAGTTTTACTGCTGTAAGTTTCTTTTTCCTTTAACTAATGCTGTCCGGGGTCAGCGGAAGCTCTTAGGAATTTGCAGGGTTCTTGGCAGGTCTAGCTAGAAGTAGGAAACTGGTCTTCCAAAAATAAAGTGTTTTTTCAGATTGTTGTGTCCCTGTGGCCACATAGGGGGTCAGCTCACTGACCCTTGGATTCCATGTATATGACAGTCCTACAGGGCTCCACTCAAGTCACAGGAAACAGGGGGTAGTCCTCTTCTGTTCTTCGACAGCTCCAGCGGGTTTTCTGAGGGGGATGTCTTGGAGTGTCACATTTATGGTTGACACCAGTTAGTGGATGGTGATGACCCCAGGTCCCTCCTTAACTAATGAGGTAAAAGTTCACAGGATCAAACCTACCCAGGATTGCAGCAGTTCCTGTTTTCCCTAATGCAAACAATCTCACTGTTCACCTTACAACTAGAATAATTTAAGTTGGAGAATCCCTTCATCCCTTGTACAGAGCCTATGTTGCCACCCAGTGGAGTGGCCAGAGAAATGAGCAGTCCCCTCTTCTGTGGTCACTCAAAACTGGTTCTGGGGTACTTTCCCTCCTTATGGATTTTGTGCCCTCCAGACAGGGACGACAAAGGGCTGCCTTCTCCAGGCCTCATTTTAAATTTATTTGTGAAGGGCAGGCCTCTTTACAAGTTAATGAAGTTCCTGGATCCACCCAACAGGTCTTTATGCAAGGGCAAGAAAAGCACCTCCCTACACACAGGCTATTGTCCTTGCTCTGGGAACAGTTTTAATGTTGCATTAAGGCCAAGCTCTAGTTGGGCAGCTGCTGGAGAGCTCATTCAAATTAGCCTTTCGGCTCTTTAGGCAAGAAAAGGTAAGTTTCTAAACGTTCCATTTCCTAATTACTTATTTAAAATCTCATGTCACAAATGTATTGTATTTTTGATAAATATGAAAAATTATCTGTGAATGACTTATATAATGGTTTCCTGTCAGAAGTTACAGATTAACGTTTTGAATCTCTTCTTTGACATTTTCTAGAATTCATCTACAACAATGCCAGTGAAAATATATTTTTGTTCCCAGTCACTGGATATATATGCCAATTTTAATTTTGCACAAGTTCCTCTTTTCAATACCAGGCGCCCTACATTGTGGGTGACAAGGTGTACTTAGGGGTGACATTAATATTTAAAAGCAGTGTTTCTTGCTTGTCAAAAAGGATCTGCACAGCAGGTTTTAGGCTGCTACTGTCAGGCTCCACACGGTAGCCCACAGCCATGTTGTATCTGTCACTGTAGTGGATGACAAAATGAGTGCTATAGTCCACAAGCGACCAGTAACTTTTCCTTCCATTGGTGTATTTCTGCCTCATATGCTGAGGTCTTATAGAAAAGATTAATATGCTAATTAGGGTTAAGCCAATTTTGACCTATTTAAAGGGGGAGAACAGGCACTCCTGGGTAGCATGGGTAGAGTGCAAAGATTTATAAATTCATTAAAATAGTTAGAGCAAAAAGTGGAAAGAACCACACAAAAGAATGCCATTTCCTACAGTTATTATCAATATTAGGGTGTTCCATCTTTTGTTTTTGAACTGGCATTACAGACAATTATGGAACCTCAGTCTTATTGTCTATTGGATGTTACTTTGAAACCCTGGTAGGAAAATAGCCATAAAAAATTCCATGTATTCTGTATGTTATGCTACTTTACTATGAAGGTGTGACGTAACATCTTGTTTAAGGGAGACATACCTTGCAGAGGATTAAAATGCCTAATTATGTCTTTATTATTTTGGTGACATTTGTAAGAAGTACAGTAATTGAATATTTTAAACACTAAGAGGTGGTAAATGTAGCAATCCAGTTGATGCATTATTACAGAGAGTGCGGCTCTGCATTAGTTCCTAGCAGAAGTGGCTGTGTGGGTGTATGTAACATAATCACACTCTTTGTGTAGATAAAAAGCATTGCACTTTATGCTACAAAGGCAACCAGCAAGCTGTCATCTTGCAGGGTTAGAAAGTGGGTGTTTTCATTTAATAGTATATCATTTTATTTCAAAGGTGGACATACAGGAAAAAATCTTTGTTTTGGCTCACACATTGCCACGAACGGTGCACAGCTCTTCATTATAGCTAGGGAATGCTGTGCACGTTCTGCCAATGGAAGGATCAATACAATAACGCAGCTTGCTCATTGATAATTTATAAATATACTGTCAAATTTTAAGAAGTTTTGCTTCCTGGGGGTGGTGAACTGTTCACAGAACTTTAAACCCATCTGATACAGTGTTTCCATCGTCCATACATCAGTCATTCCTAGCAATTCTGAAGATTTCCACCAAGCAATGGCAAGCAATTTGCTTAAGAAACATTTGGCAGCCTCTTCGTGAATTTCTTATATTCATTTTATCTGCCGTTTCGTATGCTCTTGCGTCTAATTAACTTGTGTCTAATAAAACTGAAATAAAATTTGATGTCCTCTATTTATTGATCTTTGCTAGCTGTTTTTCTTCTTCACCAGTCTGTTGCGTAAGCTACAACTTTGACGCAACTCTACCAGCGGTGCCTTCCCACCCATGAGTGTCACAAGTGAACTTGGTTCAATGCGTCAGCGACTAATGTGAAAGAAAAATTATTGTAGCGCTGCAAGACGCTATTCACAGTGCAATTGACATAGATGTATTGCTTTTGGGATACTAACAATCCCATAAAGGGATCAGGGGCTCAATAGAAACTGCAACAACCTTATTTCCTTGTTCACAGTATCACACACAGGGTGTTATGAAGAATGAACACTCTTAAGTTAAAAGTATTTATTGCTACAAGAACAATCTGTTTCTCAATATATCTGAAACAACTACACAGAATATTATAAAAAAAGCAACAAGACATGTTATAAATAAAGTGAATAAATGACTCTTTCCAGCATTATTAAAATGTCATTTAAAATATTATGTAAAACCTAAAACCCCAATGTCTACTTCTATGCGCAATACTATGAGAGCATGAAATGCAGAGCAACTTGCAATCTAGAGTTTCTTAGGGAGAAGAGATGCACTGCATACCTTGTTGACCACAAAGGCTGTCTTTATCAGTGGAGGCGTGAAGACAGTGTTTCCCACAAAAGGGAAAAACCCACTTCGGTAGCAGTCTGTCAGTCTTTCCCTGGGACATGGCTTTAGCGGCTTTAGTCTTCAGGCAAAATGTATCATCTGCGAAGTGCACTGGCAGCAGGTGTGCCAGTCTCTGGCAGCAGGTGTGCCAGTCTCTGGCAGAATCACGGGCGATAATCCGAGTGAAAAACCTCTCATGACAAGTGGTCACGTAGCAGTCCTTATATTCTAAATCTTATCAGAAATTGGAATTTCTGGCATAAGTTTAGGAATGTTTGACATAGTTTATGTGCATCAAGGTATGCGTGCTAGATGTTTCCTTATGAACATGTAAAGTAAAAGGACGTCAATTCAGATTACATTATTTTGGTTGTATGTCTAAATGTGTTCGTATTTAACCTTGAAATAATGAGGAGTAGACATTTGACCCAGACGAATGTCACATTAGATGTTGTACCTATGTCATTATACGAAGAACGTGATGCTAGCTCGGTTCCTAGAAAGATATGGTCTTGAGACATATGCGTATAAAGACAGTAATTACAATGATTCTGCATAAATCAGGGAATATGAAGGCTTCCATTGTCTAAGTTAAGGAAGATGGCAGCCTCCGTGAAATAAGATGGATTCAGGGCCTACATGATATGGAGTCAGACCTTAGGGACTTTGTTATGTCTTCACCGTTGTGATAGTTTTCTTAATACCATTTAGAATGTTGTAGTATTGAGAGCACCAGCTAGCAGAACATCAAGCATTGGAGAAATGACTGTAGAATATTACATATGTCCGTTGGTACAATTCTAGTGGTGTTTGGAAATAGATGTATATACAATATAATCATATTGGCAATGAAGAGATAGCCAAGCCAGTCTACAAAACAACATATGGTCGATAGTGTAACGTGCAAAGTATAACATTTGAATTTTCAGCTGGAATTCCTAAATCCTGATTCACAGACTTAAGATTTGCAGTACATTTCCATCATAAAATTCGAATTAATACCCAGAACATGCTGCCATTTTGAGAATTCTCCAATCATAAGTTGAGGGTTAGCGGTAGAAACAGCTCTGGAGTTAAAAATGCTGCAGTAATGTGCAGAGTGTCAGAAAGATTTTAACACCCCAGCATTTTACAGTGTTGTGATGGAAAAGTCCTTTGCATTGTAAAGACGTTCGTCCCTGCCCTTAGGTCCCAACTGTACTGTTGTCCGAGTCCCTAATGCTGATTTTTTTGTCAAAGGCCAAAAGGGTTCTTGCATGTGCGCCATGACATAGGTCATTCTCAAATATTACGGTCCTGTTGGACCAGGAGGGGCACCCAAAATGCTACCCTCATAGTTGTGGGAGGCTACTTACCACCTACACCAGAAATTAAGCAGCACAAGCATGGTGACGGCAGTATACCGTGTAGTGATCAGTAGTAGTGAACAAGACTTATTTTCCCGTGTCACTGGAGTGAGGCCACCTTTTTAAAAGTTCTGCTGCTGTGTGCCTAACTTTCCTTTGAACCACATCCGGTTAGATGTGAAGTGCTGCACAGCACCAGAGTAGCGACTCTGTTGGTTGTATGTGTGCCTGGGAAGGGTACAGTACAGGGATAAAGCAGTACTCTGTAGTGCATGTGTGTTTAGTGCATGTACTGGGTGTATGTATGCCTGAAAGGAATACATTACATGAGAGATGTAGTGTTGTGCAGTGCAGGTGCAGGGAAAGAATGTACTGAGTGTATATGTGCTTGTGTGAAGTACAATACATGAAGGGTGAAATGTTGTGCAAAGCGATCATATTTAGTGTGTGTGCTGGCAGTGTGTGTGTTTGTAAATAACACATCCTGGTTAAAGATAGAAAAGCTTCAGTGCTGAACAGTGTGCACAGATTTAGTGTCTGTACTGAATACATGTGTACATGCAAGGGTACAATGCATAGAAGTAACAGTGCTGGACTCAAAGTGCATTCTGAACATTAACTGACTGAGTGTGCCTGCCATGGTACACTTGGGCTCCATTTTGGGAGGCCGAGGCCTGCCAGTTGAAGACATAGGAAGGAGAGGAATCCCCCCAGACACATTTGTGTATTGCTGTTTTTCTGTGAGCTGGGTGGGGACACACTGGAGGGAAAAGGAAGAAAATCCCTTCACATTTCAAAAGGTTGCTCTTTGATTCAGTGATAGATCACAAGGAAGGGGCCTCTGCACATCTCAGGAAGGGAGATTGGGCAGATAAGAGAATCATAAAGAATATGGTTGAGGATCTGGGATTAACCTTTTGATTCACATATCACCATTCCTGAAATCCAGGTGTGCATGCTTGTCACTAACATGAATAGGACAATTAGCTTTGAAGTAACGCCTGCTGCGGCAGACCTCTTTGATGAAGGAAAATGAAAAGGAGAAGTGCCCACTTCAAAAGTAGCAGAACCCTAATATAAAACTTAAAAGAACCAGACTTTGAAATTACATTTAGGGGTCTATTAGGATGGCGGGAGGATGGCCACCGCCGGTCCATCCGCCTGCCATCGAAACCCAGAAAACCGCCGGTCCGATTAGCATTGCGGTCATGACCGCCACGGTGTGATTTTCCACCCGCCACTTTTGCACCAGTCGCAGTCCTGGACTGCTACAATTGTTGCGGATCAGGGCCAAGCACCGCATGCACGATTATGATGCCAGCGGTAGCCAGCCATTGCGCGGCGGTGGAACCGCCATGGAAAGGCTTGCGGAAATGTCTCTGGGGGCCCATTGTGGGCCCCCAATGTGATGGGGGTGCGTGTGTGTGTGGGTGCACTGGGGGGACCCATGGTACCCCCCTACATGTCCCTGTACCAGGTGGCAGTGCCGTGACATGCATGACATGCTCCTTTTCACACCGCGGCGGTACTGCTGGCAGCAGCAACCGCCGCAATGTTTATCGTTGGGCGTAGTTCGCGAAGTAGCACTTCGCGAAGCTACGCAAAGTGAAGTTCGCACTACGCGAGCTACGCGTAGCACTTCGCGAACTGCGTAGTACCTTGTTCGCACTGTGCCAGATGTCGTTTTCAATGATTGCACAGTGCGGACAAGCAACCGGCACTGTGCAATCATTGAAAATGGCATCTTGCACAGTGCGAGCTGTAGTTTTCTGCTGCTCGAGTAGATTTTTACTCGAGCTTCAGCTTTCTCAACGCGAACTGGTAGTTTCTCATCGTGAGCGGTCGCGAGCATACGCGACCACTCGCAATGAGAAACCTGACCTCCTCGCGTTGGGAATCTCGCCGGGAGGTTTATTTTCCATGCTCGCGATCGCCAACTTGCAGTTGCTGATCGCGAACAAGGAAAAAGTCTCGCCGGGATGTCATTTTGCTTGCTCGCGGTCGCCAACTTGACGTTGAGGACCGCGAGCAAGCAAAAAATGACCGCAGCACTACGCAACACTACGCTACGCGTGTTCGCACTGTGCTACGTGCAGTTCGTGTAGTGCGAAGTAGCGCGAACTTCGCAAACTACGCGAGCGTAGCGTAGTGCTTTGCCCAGGCTTAGTCAGAATCCAACCGCCGGGGTTGGATTTCGTCTGCAAAGCATCCTAATTGGACCGGCAGTTATGCCGCGGTCCTTGTGGGCGGTCTTTTCCCGCTACCATAGTGGTTGGGGAGATTTTCCGACCGCCATCCTAATAGACCCCTTAGTCTCTGGAAAATGACTGTAAGAAGGGGAGTTTGAGTCCCTAAAAATTGGTAATCTGCCAAGCAGCCAGATGGGATGTGTGAGAAGGGTAAGCTCTGCAAGACTTCTGCCTGCAACCAGGACAGGGGGACAAGGATTGCTAGTCTCCCTGCTGAGTGAGGGGACATTAGCCAGGAAAACCAAGACGACCTGCCCTGGAGCACCAGTTCCTACCTGCTTGCCAAGACCAGAGTACCCTTTGACAAAGAGGAAAGCATTAGAGGGAACTAGGTCCAGAGGGGAACGCTGCTGTGAGGCCTCCCTGTACAAAGTGTGGTGAGTTGGCTATGCACTGATCGAGCTGTCGCCCATGTGCAAGACAGTTCTAGTGACCTTCGTATGTCAGGAGAGGGCCTCCATAGACTGTGACAAGTACTGAGTGCTTTCTAGAGGGTGTCAAGCCCACACAACCTTGTTGCAGTGACCCCGTATGCCATAGGGCTCCAACGGTGAAGAAGTTGCGTGACCAGCATTCCAGGACTAGTGAACACCTGAGCTGTGACCATGTATGCAGGGAGGGGCCGCCGTGGTATGGTCGATCACATTTGGGGAGTATACGCTCCATCCAGAAAGTACGTGAAAAGGAAAAAAGTGGTTCTGTTGGGAGTGAACTTGATTTAAGGAACACTGAATGTGTATAAGAGATTGTTACAAAAAAGTGTACCTAATCACAAGAGAACACACACACATAACAAATATTACTCTAACCAACGTAAAGTGATTTTCGTTCTCAATATATTTTTAAATGTACATGATTATTATTGCAATATAAGACTGACCCAACGGACAATACATAAATACATTTAGTGAACAATAGTGTACAATCACATTAACAATCAACATGGACTTGACATCATGAACATATATTTGGACAAAAACATTAACATTAAAAGAATGATGATCCGTAGTTCGTAGCATATAACACCACAATATGTATTATTCAATATTCCAATGGTGGAATTGCATGGATCAATCAAATAGATAACGTCGACGTTTCGACCCTAGGAATACGTGTAGATTTATACGCATCAAAGACGGGTCTTCATCAGGACAACGACAACCAGTCAGTCTGAGGACTAAGAATCGATTTGTATATATATCTCCTTGTGTCGCATACGGTGAAAGTAATCAAAAATATCCCTGCGACATGGCAAAATTCCTTACGAAGCTCCTGCGCAGGGCAGACAAATTACCATCAAGGCGATCAACAATGTTTAGAGCCGAATGAATCCGCTTCCAGTCTCTTACAGTCGGCTCTTTGTTTGTCCGGACTGTAAGAGACTGTAATTCCTAGGGTCGAAACGGCGACGTTATCTATTTGATTGATCCATGCAATTCCACCATTGGAATATTGAATAATACATATTGTGGTGTTATATGCTACGAACTACGGATCATCATTCTTTTAATGTTAATGTTTTTGTCCAAATATATGTTCATGATGTCAAGTCCATGTTGATTGTTAATGTGATTGTACACTATTGTTCACTAAATGTATTTATGTATTGTCCGTTGGGTCAGTCTTATATTGCAATAATAATCATGTACATTTAAAAATATATTGAGAACGAAAATCACTTTACGTTGGTTAGAGTAATATTTGTTATGTGTGTGTGTTCTCTTGTGATTAGGTACACTTTTTTGTAACAATCTCTTATACACATTCAGTGTTCCTTAAATCAAGTTCACTCCCAACAGAACCACTTTTTTCCTTTTCATATACGTACCCAGGTTCTGAGGGTTACTGGGTTACCCCATTAAATCTAATGGCCATCCAGAAAGTACAGCAACAATTCCATGTGCCAGGAGGGGCTGCTAGGACCAAATCATCTAAGACTTTGGTCTGTCGCCCTGGACTGCAGTGACGCTGTGACCAGTAGGTCTAGCCCCACCGAAGGATCTGCCCTGACTGAACCCCATGGACCAGGAATATGTCGAGGAGGGGGACACACCCTGAAAGGACTCCATTCGGGAGCCAAAGGACTGAATTCACCCTCCCACCCACTGGGGAGTACTTGACTTACTGCATTGCTGAGAGCTGGAAGCTGCTCCAATCACTCGGGAGAGTGGCTGTGCCACTCCGGAGAGTAAGCCTGCACCTGCCTGATGCTGCAGCGAGTACTGAGAGCAGGCGGATCTGATCTTGAGAATGTCCATGCTGAGGGCACCTGCTGTAACACCAAATGCTTCCGTTTTGCAGTAGCAGGTAAGACTTGAACTCGGGCCTGTAGGACCCTGGGGTATTCGCTGCTGAAGGTGATGCAGCACCATAGACATTTTTGACTGAAATCCTGAAGAGTCAAAAGGGAACTCTTGAGTACGGCCTAATAGTTTGCATTCCCTGATGCGGCTACCAGTGAAAGAGGAATAGCCCTGAACACGTTACACAAAGGAGTGTGGGACAGGAATTGTATGACTACTGCAAGAGCCCTGAGCTCAAGGGAGATTGTGTTATTGCATTTGGATGTCACATCTCTTTGCATGTATATAGTGAGAAATAAAATACTACTTTTTCTTATAAAAGCAAGAATTTGGCTGGACATTGATTTATTGTTCGTTCTGCTTGCACTTGAGTTATGAGTCATGTCAACTAACATGTATCTATACCACCCCCCCGATGGAGCCTTGACTGCTCAACCACAGCTACCACTGACAGTCAAGTGCAGAAGGGGTACTTGGCCCAGTAGAATGGAATCCATGGTAGATCAGGCCTCGGGACATCAGAAGTTAAAGGCCCCAACCATCATGGTTGCGCCCAGTGGCCCCTGTGTGCCTGTGGACCACTGATAGAGGTTTTGACACGGAGGTATTCTTTTCTCCACATTGAAGTCTACAATTTGTGTGTATTTCAACTTGTGCTCAATGGGATAGCTATGGATACTCTCATATGCATGTATCTACACATGCGATAGGTGTAAGTCGAGGATTCGTAGATTTATGCATTATTCTTCAGTCTTGATGAACCTGCCTTCAAATATGCTGTAACACTTTGGCTGTATAAATAAGAGAGATAATTAAAGCACACTTTAAGTATACCAATTAAAGGTAAGTGAAGCAAAGGCCTTTCTGAAATGGTAGGTCTTAGATAGCTAGGAGTCATGTGCGCAATATAGACTGATGAAACATTCAATTCTCCACAATAAGAACTCAGATCTGGAACTACCTTAATACATGCCAGCCTACTTATTTGAAAGTAATTGCTGCACAATGACTTCCAGATAGTTAATTTTCAATTGCCTACCAGCTAACTCAGAGCAGAAAACTTAAGTATTTTGCTATTATAGCAGCCCACTAACCACATTAAAATCAAGCGTGAAGATGGTTCTACTAGTAGGCAGAACAGCGTTCTATCAAAGCTTAACAATAAAATAGGTCTTCTTCACAGCGTCGCAGGGAAACCAGGATACTATGGTAGTAGAGTGCAGCATACGCTTGAGTGCTTAATTTGTAAAAAAAATAAGTCTCAGGAGGCCTCTGCCGCTTGCACCACCCATTACCACTGCTGTCATTGCCAATGATAGTACCTATACAACTACTACTAACCAGCACACTGCAAGTGTGACAATTCAGCCTATTCCAGGCCTCCTTAGCTATAAAAATAGCTTGGACGGCAGGTAGTAGTTGTTTTTAATTCTTACTGAATTAATAAACAATTGCTGTTCTGCTCGTCTATAATTCATACAAACAGCGCCACCGTGTGGCAGCTGTCATAAATACCAGTGTCGACAATTAAGTGCCGGTGCCAACAAAAATTAAGTGCTGGTGCCGAGCACTGGAAACCACTGGCTCAAATTAAGCACTGATACGCTTCTACACTTCCACTGCTGGTGGTTTTCCAACTACCTGGCAGGAAGTAACCAGCAAGGTCCCTCTCTGTCTGTTATGGGACCTAGGTAATTCATGCACTCGACAAAGACAGATCTATAGGACACCATATGTTATCTCAGACAAGAGTAGCATAACTCGATCCTTATATTTCGTGGTGCCACCCCGCCACAGGGCGTGAAAGAAATTAACGTGCTTTCTGACGTCCAATTAAATGTATTCATGCTCATGTTTATTCTCCTTGTATCACACACACTGCATTGCTTGTAGGTTCAGAACCCTAGATTTGGTAAAATATAGCAAAAGAAGTTATGTTTGTTTAGAGCCAGATGTGACACATTTGTTTGCATTGAGGCTACACAATTGACTTCAGTGAGGCAAAGAAATTGTCGGACATAAGGTTAGGATTTTTTTTTTTTAGATCCATTTAATTTGAGCGTCTTTTCTCCCCCAAATATGTCTTTATGCTTTTGGTCGGTAAGACCTGTAAATCTGAACTGTACCTATGTGTCATCTGTATAGAAATGTAGGTGGTGGCGGTGCGGCCAGAGCAATCTCATTATCACTTTATGAACATGTTAAAGATACTGGCGATATAGAGGGGGGCTTTGGTTACTCAATAGGGGATCATAGGGAACCTGTGTTTTCCTATTCTCCTGCTTTGGATGTGCTGGTCCATGAAAGACTTAAACAACTTTGTTGTGGGGCTTGAGAAGCCGGTTACTCAACAAAGTAGGATGCTGCTCATCATGTCAAGAGACTCAGCGGTCTAGAGTTTTCTCCATTCTACATTAAAGCCTTGATCAAGTAGATTACCTCACATATTTTCAGGACTGTGGGGGGATGTTAAGATGATCGTAAGAGAGACAGAATAAAGACTTTATTTAGAAAATCAAGTCCATTAACATGCCAAGTGCAAGTTTAAAGGTACATTGAAAGATGTCATCTGGAGAGGTGTGGCTCACTGGTTAGAGGCGGCAGATCCGCAAGCAGAGAATCGGCCAGGGACCAGGGTTCAATTCCCGACGCGGCAGGGTCGTGGACCAGGGTCAAAACGGACTCGATAATTCTCGCCTCGGTACCTACTCTAACCAGGAACACACTCGGCAACTCTGGGCATTAGCTTGTCTCATCTCCACAACGGCCCCCCACATTCGCCGGGGATGCCTGGTTTCACCTTGGAGATACCCAGGAGGGACCATCTCACAGGGATAGCCAGGACGGGTTCCCCAGCGGTCTACAGCGCCACGACGCCTCAGGGCAGCAGTGCGCTTTACAAGACACATACATACATACATACATACATCTGTGTAATGCACAAAATTTGCCTTTTGTAAAGAATTTAAAACAGGATATCAAAAATATATATCTTTGAAAAATGTACGCTTTAAAAATAATTTCTCAACAGCTTGGGGAGAGAATATTTATGATGTATCATAGTGGTCAATACAGATACGTATAAAATAAGATGATAGTGTTTCTCTGTGTTATAAGTGGAGTTATGGTTACATTCAAAATATTTTTTGTGTTTGACTGTAGTCGTGGAATAGACCCATAGCTATTGACATGAGTGAAATCTAAAGCATGTTTTTGAGGAGGGGTGCAAACTAAGCATGCTTATGGGTACTAAGAAGCTGCTCTTGATATTCATTTGGTATGCTGGTAAGTCTGGGTGGGCAGCTGGACAGGATTGACTATATCTTGTCTATGTTTGTGGATCGTAATAATGAAAAGGATGTCCCCTGTTACTCTTTTGAATCTGTTGGCATTTCTACATGGCATAAGGGTGGGTGCAAGTTAGTATTGATGAATGCCCTTATTTTTTGCCTTCATCAATGAAAACGTTAGCCAAGGATTTACACAGTGGCTGTGTGAAAGTGTTTGGGGTATTGTGGAAGTGAGCCTTTTCAGGGGCCCATCAGTACAAGGGTTTGCCCTTCTTTGTCCTTTAGTCCTTTAGACCAACAAAATAGAGATTGGTACGGAAGCTGTAATATCAAAACAATATTTTATTATCACTCATGAGTGGGACTACATCGATACAGAACCCTCAGGCAATGTATGAGGCAGTACAAGGAGTACAGAAACCAGGGGTCTTTTATATGCATTAGTTGCATTGTCAGCATGAGACCAAGGGGAGGTACTGGCACATACAAGAATTGTTATTGACTAACATGGGCATACAAACATGTCTTGGTCAGCAAAGTGGGAGGGGAGACATTTCTGTTTGCATCAGTTAAAACAGCCTGACATTTACAAACTAAGACAGGTGTATTCTGGCAGCTACAGGCCTTTCTGAGCATGCGCAAGGCTCTTGCTCAGCACTGAAGAAGTTAATTATAGTTGATGACTCAAGCGAAATACAAGGGCAGGCAACAGTGAAGACGGAAGAAGCACATGGCTAACACATGGCTACCACAACCAAAATGGCTTCAGCTCATGCTAACAGCGATTTCTGTCGGTTTCCACAGTATGGTTGATGCCAATTGGTTGCAAATATTTGTATTAGATTGAAAATCTTCCATAGACTGTTTACTGCCTCAAATATGTTTGTTAGAGAAGTATTTTTTCTTTGTGCTAAAGATAGCCCATTGTGTTTTGTACGTGCCTCCTTGAGATATGAGAGGGAGTCTGGAATTGTTTTGCAACTACCTGTTTCTAGGTTGCAGCATCCTAATCCAAAAACTATATTTTTCCTCTGGTCAATGAACTGTAGGAGAGGCTTGTTTTACCTTTCAGTAAAGGAGTAAAATTCTTCACTGAGTACTCCACTATGTCAGAGAAGCTAGGATTTGATCAAGTGAGATGGGAGATGTGGGGGTGAGAGACATTATGATGGTTTTGCTTCGGAGTGGTCTTGAAGGCATTTGAGTGTATTTTTGAGTCAAAAAGAGTGGGGTTAGTGGTAATTTTGTTTCTGGGACCGAAATTAGGGACGTTAATATCGAATGGAATGATGAAGTCATCTGATAATGATACTTTGAATGGGCAGGTGGATGGGACTTGAAGGCCAAGTTGACAGACAGGGTCCAGGCAATGCTCTTTGTTGTGTGATGGTAGTGTAGAAAGTATTTACCATTGTAGTATTTTCCAGTTGTGTATAAGCTCTTTTGAGAAGTGAATTGTGCTGTCCTATGCCTTTTGCTCTGATGCCGAGTATGTTCACCACAGGATCAGGTGTGAAGCAGAAGTGTCACATGATCTACTTGGGCCTTTAACTGAATGAAAACAACCACTCCTAGCTAAGCATCACCACAGATAGTGGAGTGTTGTGTGTCCAAGTTCATGGTGGAGCCATTTCTCCATTACTGCCCAGTTTTTGCTTATATCCACCTCCGTGAAAGGGGATTTACAGTGAGCTTCCTGCTCAAATTCTCACGTTATTTTTTTTAGTTAGAGTAACTTTATTAAAACAAGAGATGCAACAAAGTGCTATGAAAATAACAATCATAGTGACAATAAATGCTGTAGCTATACATGTAAAGAATCAAAATTATACAATCACAATTCTTGTAAAAAAAAGAGGGCATGTAGATTTGGTTTAAAAAAAGCAGAACAGTAAAAGTAGACTAAGAGAGGAAAAAGAGAAAAGAAATATATATGACAGTGATGAAGTTAATATAAATAAAGGTGTCTACATTGTGTTAATATGGAAAAACTTAACCAAGAGAGTTTGTTTCAATTAAGAATGTCTAACGAGGTAAATAATTATTACTGATAATATAATGACAACCACTGAATGGACTAAATGGATTTTTCTGACAGGTATTTAGTAACTGTTAACACTATTTGGTCATGTTTAATAGTGATTGTAAGCGTATTCAGGTTATAGGTATCTAATCTGTGATCATGTCACATTAAATTCCACCAGAGTTGTATACAAGAGCGGCCCGTGCAGGTAAGAGCAATGGGGCGGGGTGGGGGGATTCAACAGGTGCTGCCGAGGGAAAATGAAATAAAAAAATAATTTTGCCTCTACCTCATCTGCCGACTACCCTCCCAGCCCACCCGCCTGCTCTTACCTGCACAGTCCGTTCCTGGTTGTATAGAAATGTTATCATTTGTTTTAAAATTGGAGGCAATAACCTGAGTAGCAATCTCTATTTAGCATATCAACCAAAGAGGCAAGCAAAGTATTACGGGATGAAATAACATGTACACTACCCAAAAATATTTTGTGCAAAGAAAAAGGTAAGAAAATCCCAGAAATGACATTAATCTTAAACCACACTAACTTTCAAAATTATACAACTTTAGGACAATTAAATACATGTGCATGTATGTTTCTTCAAAACTGCCACACTTTCAGCACGTCTGCCATCCAGCCAGTACAAATTTAGATAGCCTGTCTGGGATAAAGAACATCCTATGGTTAAAGGAAACTAGAGACTGACAAGCTGTGGAATGCAATGTTAACCAAACATCTATAAACCCAGTACATCCTAGAACCATTTCCCTCAGCAGTTCAATATTAGATTTAGATTTTGTTGGTGCGAAGAACCCAGCTCTTTGTATAAAATGGAAGCTATGCGAAACACTATGAGGCCTAAAGATTTGTACTGTTGTATTCTCAAGTCTATAGTAGGAGGCAAGAAGGTAAGTAATGCAGAGTTCATAATTTCAAAAAGTAACTTAAATGTGGTAATGTGCTGCATATGTAGGTTACATTTATGAAAAAGTGCATCAAAGGGAAGAATAATATTAATATGAAATAATTGTGAATCCGTCAATAAACCCTATTCTGAACAATCTTTCTAGAAGAGAATTTTACCATTTTTCGTAATGTGCCTATTGTACCATGTATGTCTAGTATAAAATTGATGCAAAATTGGTTTGTTATAAACCTTATGTGATTTTACAAAGTACAAGCATGTGTTAAGGTAGATGGTATACAAAAGTTGGGAAGAGAAGACATAAAAAGTATGTGCATAGAGATAAAAGGAGAAATGAATGCAGGTTCCACATCGGATGAGAGCTTGGTGTTGAAGGAAGAGGGAGATACTAAAAGACTCTGAATCTGTTTTATGGTAAATGATTTGATAGTCTGGAAAGGTGACACAGCCATATTACATAGAAAGTTTGAGTCTACTAAGTGACATGAGTGCCTTTTTACCGTTTCATAAAAATTGAGAGAAATCTATAAATTTATAGAAAAGCAGTCTTAGAAATTGTGATTGTAGTCAAGTCAAATTGTGATTGGAAACATCATAAAGAAAAGATTTATAACTGGTAATAACATCATTTTAATGGTGTCAATCTACCCGACCAAGACGAAAACAAAGGGGACCATTTCTGGGTGGAGCTTGTAAGCCTTTCGAGTAATTCATTAATATTGTTTTTTTAAGAGCGGCTCTAAGGGAAACTGCAATACTAGATGACCAGTACTTTAATCTTTGTTGGATTCCATGCCAAACCCATATGACAGAAATTATTCTTAACACAATATTTGTTGAGGTGCAAAACCTCTGATTTAGTTATGTTAAATTTATAGTCACAAAATTGATAGTAGATATTAAGTTCAGTAAAAAAGGCTAGGAGGGAAGATGCCGAACATAACAAAATAATAAATCAACTTGCATAGGCAGTAAACTTAATTTGGTGATCTTTAATGATCAAGCCAGTGAAATTTGGAGAGTTTAAATTCAAATCAAAAATGGTGTAAAGCCAAAATAAAAAGGAGAGGAGATAATTGACAGCTTTATATAGAACCTCGTTGAGGAAGAAAATGTGATTATTCAGCCCCATTGACAAATATTGATGACTTAGGGGCAGAATAAAATAAAAATATTTGATCTAGAAATTTAGGGCCAAACCCATGCCATTGTAGAGATTTCTTACGAAATTACCAGTTAACTCTATTAAATGCTTTTTCAGCATCTAGTGAAAGAACTGCCAAAGAATATTTTAATTTAGAAGACTGATTTGTGATATATTCAAGGTGATAGAATTGTCAGAGATATTACACCCTTTAATAAAACCCATTTTTTCTAATCCAATAAGATCAGGCATAAACTTTTTAGTCTCATTACAAGAGGTTTTGAATATATCTCTCAATCTACATTTATGAAAGATATAGGCATATAAGTCTGCCACAAACGTGACTCCTTTTCTTTTTATGTGGTATGAGACAAATTATAGCTTCCAGAAAGGATCCTTGAGAAGAATTCAAAGAGAAAAAAGTAGCAAGGTGGTAACAATAAAGAATTAGAGAACTATAAATAAAATTCTACTGTGAAGGTATCTGGGCCAGGCACTTTTCCTATGGGTAGTTTTGTAAGTGCCAGGAAATGTTTGTGAATAGTTAGAGTTGTTTCTAAAGATGTGAAATCAAGAGACTTAGCCAGACGTTTAGTAAGGGCTGCAAAATAAGTAGTTAGTGAGTCTTCTGAAGGGTCAATATCTGGAGTGTTAAGATTGGTATATTAGCAAACAAAACTATTCACGATTTCTTAATCTCTAAAAACTTGTTTACTCTGCGAATTAATAACAGATTTATTAGTCAATTTCTCTTTTTTAAATTTAGAATAATTTGTAAGGAGGTGACCAAATCTATTTTGCCCCCCTTATAATACCAGGCATTAAGCTTCAATAAATAACCACAAGCTTTGTCAGTGGAATGTTTATTAAATTGCATTTTAACACTGATGAGCTCTTCTAAGTTTATTTTATCATGATTGGTAGTGTAATATTTGTGTTATGTTTTATTAATCTTGTTTTGAATATCTAAGGATTCTTTCTCAGCTTTCTATAGTTGAAACTTAATTAATAATAAATGCTCCAGAGGCTGCTTTAAGCGCGTCCCAGAATATATGAGCCAATCAATATATTTTCTGTTGTATTAAATGTAATAAATTCATGAATAAATATTTCACATCCTGATAGGAGAGATGGATCACTTAACAAAGTAATACTAAATCACCACCTGGAAGATTTGGGACTACTATAGAGAAGATCAAAATCTGTCCAAACCCGGGCATGCTTTGAAATTACTATATACGCTATTTCTGAATCAACTAGGGCTTGAATTATATATTTGCTAATAAATAAGTAATCAAGTTGGGTTTGGGAATTATGAGTCATAGAGTAAAAAGGTATATTCCTTTGAATCCAGATTAAAGAATCTCCATAAATCTGTAAGTTCATGTTGGGAAATCGTCCGTTGAAAGGCTTTATGTGTATTATTGGAAATAAACTTGACAGTAGAATGTCTATCTGAAAAGAAGTCCATTATTTGATTACAGTCTCCTCCTAATAAGTTCTGTATTGTAGCTTGTAATTTTCTTGGAAATGTTGGACCAGAACTCAGTATGTGGATGATTAGGACCATAGACATTCATAATACATAAATCAAAGTCATTAACTTTCAATTTGACCAACAGACATCTTCCCTTAAAGTCTTTTTCCTCTGAAACCACAGATATATTTAAATGCTTATCAAATAAAATAGCCATACCACTCTTATTACCAGCACATGAAGAGAAGAAAACTCCTCCAACCCATTGTTACTGCAACGTCATATATCAGTATTGGACTGGTGAGTTTCTTGTAATAAAACGAATTGACCTTTAAGTTGAGTTAAGTGGGATAGTGCACATAGCCTCTTAATAGGATTCTTTAGACCATTAACATTCTAGGTTATAGTCCTGAGAATTATCTAACATTTTTATGAATATATTGATAGTGTCTGTCTAGTTCCATGAAAAAGTAGTACAGTTATAGAAAAAGAATAAAAGATAAAGAAAAAAATAGTTAGGAAAAGGAAATAGTAATTGAGACAGAGAAACATCCCAAACATAATAGGTGAGTCAGTATGAAATAAAAGCCACACACGATTAAAGGTGTAGGGATGCTGGAACACCTAAGGCAAGAATGCGGATCATGTATCCATATGGAACAAAAATCAAGAGTGACATTATATATGTAAATAAAAGAAACATAAATAATTACATGTTCTAGTTGTTTCATAAATAAACACAGGAGGAGAGCCATCAACTTAGCAACAAAGAGCACAAATGGATTGCATAGGGATAATACAACATATTGAAGCTGGAATTTCTGTCAACAAGAAGATTAGACAAAACAGCATGACAACAGTGCCATCAGGTTCCTGTACCAAGACAATAACGTGGTATTATAACAGAGGATAAAAAATGAGTTATATTAAATAACAAAGCACAAAAGTGCAATGCAAGTTAGAGCAAACACAGTTAGCCATTATAGTGAGCTCTTTGTTTTTGTAGAAAGTCGATTAAAAGAGCTGTATCTGTATGTGTAGTTGTTCTATTCTTATATGTAACTTTAAAGGAGCATGGATGAAGAAGTCCGCATCTAGTATTTAGTGCCTTAAGTTGTGTTTACAATGCTGAAAACTGTTTCTGTCTATTGGCAGTTGCACCCAATGCATCCTGGGAGTTATAAACTGTGTCAGACCAGTGAAGATTTTTTTGAAGCCTGGAAGAAGTAACAATCTGCATCAAATCTGAATATTGTATGAGAGGGATAATGATACCTCTGGGTTTCGATTGGGAGGATGTTGCATGCTTTGGGCCCAAATGAAGTGGCCTCTGGATATTAAGAGGCGAGGAGAAATGAATATGGACAATCCTAGGTAGTATCTTATGGAAATAGGAGACTATATTGGGCCCTCTACCCCTCTAAGAATGCCCTATGGAAAAAGATTGTTTGTTCTATTCCTGTGGTCCAAATCCTCTGTGGTTTTCTTGAGCAGGTCAATGTGTTTGAAGGCTTAGAAATGTCAGGCACAGATTCTTTAATATCACGGTAACATTGTAAGTTGTTCCTATCCAAGGAATACCATTGGTCCTACAGTCTCTGCAACATAGTACAATATTCTGCAACAAAGGGCTGTAAACCTCTCCCTTCATCCATTTAATCATCTAGTGTCAATGTAGAAGGTGATTGATGAGGAGAATAAACATATTTTTGGATTTTTTAACTGAGCCTGAGCTGGTTGTTTTCTTAGGAAAAGCCATAGAAGAGTGTGAGGAGTTAACCGTATCACAAGATGATTCAGCGTAATCCATTTTGTGCAGATCCTTATTGTTTATCATCATCAAAATCTTTATTTCGGATCAGTGGCTACAAAAGATCTTTTCTAGGACTTTCTGTATCATATGATAGAGGAGTTAATATGAACCAAAGATGGACAACGCTTATGGACTCTGTTACTTCCCCCGATATAATGTAGAGTAAGGAAAACTAATGCCAGTGGACCATGAGGAGGCAAAAAATTCGATATTTCAAAGAAGAATCCTCAAATCTGAGTAGAGATACACAAGAAGTCAGTCATTTGTGGACATTCTGTATTTAATCGACTGTGCCAAGTAAAGAAAAACTTAACAGCGTCTAATATAATGTGGCAAGTGAAACACTCTGTGTGTGTTAATTTATAATACATTGAGATGCCATAGGATAATTAAAACAGAAAGCAGATAGAGAATAGAATGATGTACATTGACCTACTTTGTGTAGTCAAAGTTCTCCTCAGAAGGGATCTAAATGGCAGGTGGAATATTCTTCTTTCCAAATAATCAGTAGATATGTGCTTCAGTTAGTAACATATCAAATAGGGGGATATCTGACCACCTGAGCAGATATTTGAGGGACTAATCCCCTGAGGTTTGTAGAAGCGGGGAAAGCAAAAGGTAGTGCGGAGCGCACTGCGAGGAGAGAAGCTGAAGTTGAAGATGAAACACTTCTAAAATAATGTTTAATAAAGCAGTACTGACATTCCGATGTCATTGCTGCACCACCATTCACCTTAATGAACTCTGTGGAGAATGGTCATGGCGTGCTGCTCAAAGATTTGTCGGAAGCGGAGTTTCACAGACAACCCGACATTGTCTTCTGCGTACAAGCCACGCCCAATTTCCCGTTCTTGAAAGAATGCTGCAGTTCAGTGTGCAAACAGCATTCCTGGGGCTTTGGGAATAGGCAGTCTCATTTTCCTTTGGGAGAGGTATTGTTGGAAAGAGGCAAATCTCCACTTTTCCAATGCTACCTCTGCCCAGCAGAGCACTGCTTGGGAATTACCACAGGAGAGCTATCCCCAAGCAGGATTCACCCAATAGCCACAAGGGATGGGGGAGTGGCCCCTTAAGCAAGGGCTTATGCTTACTGCCAGCAGATTGGATCGCCCCAGTCTTTCTACCCCCTGGGGGCTTATGGGGTAATTTCTCCCGATCTGCAGCTTGGGAGTTGGGGGGACAGAAAGCCCACTAGACACGAGGAAAATATATTTTTTAATATAGGGGTGGGCCAGCCATGATGGGCCTGGCCATGCACCTAGCCCAATTAAATGGGGAATCAGTCTTTCTGCCCCCCCTCCCCAGGGCAGATGGGATAATTCCCCCATATCTGATCCCCCGGGTGAGCAGAAACATACTAGACACCAGGGAAAGCTATTTTTTTTTAATATAGTGGAGGGGACTGCCCGCCATGCACCTACCCCAATTAATTAAGTGGTGCATCAGTCCCCATGGGGGCAGAAAGCCCACTAGACACGAAGGAAAGCATTTTTTTTTAAGATATAGGGGTGGGGGATGCCCACCATGGGCATGGTCATGTCCCCAGCCACATTAAATGAGGCATCAGTCTGTCTGCCCCCTTAGAGGGCAAATGGGGTATTTACCCCTGATCTGCACACCAGGGGGAGGGCAAAAAGCCTGCTAGACACTAGGGATTTCAAAATGGAGGCAAAACAAACAAAAGAATGTAGCAGTCTACCCTGGCATTGAGCCATACCCCCTTCCCAGTGGGGTCAATACTTGCCCCCAGGGAGATAGAAAATCTACCTGACACCAGGGTTTTTTCTGCTGGGGCAAAACCAAGTGCTGCGGCTGTTGCACTCTGTCATTGGCCACACCCCACCCCATCCCAAAAGGGACAAACCAGTCTTCCCCCCCAGGGGCAGACAGGTGGTGTGCTCCCAATTTGCCCCTGGGTGCAGGAATCCCACGGTGTGGCAGGAATATATATATTTTAATTAAATAATGTGGTGGGTCAGCCCTATTCTAACATCAGGCTCCCCCCTCACCCCTAAAGCCTCAACTGTCTTTCTGATTCCCTGCAGAATAAAGCATCCCATCCCAATGGCAAGCGAAGGGACATTTTGGGTGCTGTTTTTACGTATGGGCCAGGAGAGTGTGGCTGACTACCAAAATGGTGAATGGCTGCAGCATTTGGGCTTGGGTAGGCTGCCACCTGGAAACACCTACCAGACCAAGACAGTTCTGAAAACTAGACATCTGGGAGTCCAGAGTGTTGTGCTTCTCATGGGTCCCAGACCATTTTCCTACAATGCCCTGCACACCTCAAACTTTGACTAAAAACACACATTTTCCTAAAACTACTCTGAGGAAAAATGCTGTAATCTGCAGGGAGCCACAAACATACTACCGCACAGCATTCCCCTAAGTCTGCCAATAAAAATGGTATCTCACTTGTGTGAGTGGGCCAAGAGACCTCGACAGAAAAGGCCTTATTGTGCTGTGTGACGAGAGCGGAAATAGGAGTACATGTGGCATTTGAGGCCATGCTCGTCTGCAGTGGCAACCGGCACAGCTCGAATGTTGAGAGGTGGGCACCGGGGTGAATGTGGCACGTGCAATGTAATTTGTTTTACAAAAACAAACACTTACCTTGCTGCCGGGTCCCCCGTTTCTGCTCCTGCTCTCCTCCGTCAGACTCCAGGAACAGAAAGCACAGCCAGGCTCCCCTGACCCATCACAACGCTGTATTGCCGCGTTGTGATTGGTAAGGACCCAGGCTTCCATGACCAATCACAATGCTGCAATGAAGCATTGTGATTGGTATGAGCATCGTGGGTAGACGCTCAGTCACGGAATGGGGGCCTGGGCATGTTTTCCATGCAGGCTGTAATGCAGCCTGTGTGGAGATCAAGGAAAGAGTGCATGCCTGTTTGCCTGGTCCCAGAGGGCCAGCTAAACAGTCTTGTGCACTTAGGAGTGAGCAAACTATTCCACCCCTGTCCTGCTCCAAGAGCAGTGCAGCCCCACCCGCCCACAAAGCAGCGCAGAAACATAAAATGATAATAACTGAAAGTTATCATCATTTTATGGTTCCTTTATTAGCATTGCTTAAAAGCAGTGGGGCGACGCTCCTCAGCCATAGCGCAGGAGATGCCACTACACGGCCGCCACCTATGTAAACCTACCACCCACAGACATTTTTGAAAACTAGACAATCAGGGAATTCCAAGTTGGTGTGCCTTGCATGGATCATAACACGTTTTCGTACCCACAATGTCTATAGCAAACCTCATAATTTGCCTGAAATCATGCATTTTCCTCATTTCCATGATGGAAACGTCAGTAATCTGCAGGAATCCACAAAATTCGTACCACCCAGCATTGCTCCACTTGTGCCAATAAAAACGCTGTGCCACTTGTGTGGTTATGCCTAGTGCCTGTGACAGAAACAAATCAAACCAGGGACTATGGGAGTCCCCTCACAAGTGCTCTAATTGATCGTGGTTTGACGAGTTCCTGTTGGGGGCACTTGGCCCAGCCACACAAGTGGCACAGCGTGGGGTAATGGGAATAGTTCCTATTATGGTTGAGTTACCTTAACTTTTAATAATACATTTGTATCAATAGTATTCATTGGTTCAATTATTCACTTTTTTGTTTTTTCTAATGGATTTTTCAGCAACATTTTCAAACATATATTTTTGTTGTTAATGTTTTTCATTAGATTTGGTTTTCTATCATTTTAAATGTACTGTTTTCTTCGAATTGAATTCTTACTGGTATTATATCCTCTTTTTCCTATACAATTTTTCGAGTTGAACTTTTTTATTTTACAGATTTTTGATATTGAAGATAATTTCTTCCCACTGTAAAGTAATATTAGTTTGTATCCATTGTCACCTATGTGTATTTTCTCTGAAAACTGTCTCAAAGCCAAAGCCAGGATTCAAATGATGAGCAAAGGCTGTACTGGGAAAATTAGTATTCACAGATAGACCACTTTGTCACATGAATTAAGAATTTAATGAAATATTTTGCATTGAAAGTGCATACAAGAGTAGCCATATTGTGATGTGTTTGATAAAGAACATTTGTGATGGTAGTAAGGGAGCTAAACCAGAGTGATAGAAGAACCCTTCACACTACCCACCTTAGGGTAACTCCAGGCTGCCCCCTTCCCACCCTACCTTACTTTAGACCAATCTTCTGCAATTATTTTTCCAATTGTACATTTCGAAAATAAATTATTGGACTATAAATATAGTCCAATATTTTATTTTGTAATGTGATAAATATAACAATATTACAGTTTAACATAACATAAGGTGTATATGTGAAGCGCACGTTCACCCCTCATGGGGCATCTTGGCGCTGAATAACAGATATTTATTGTTACCCAACTCAATGATACGCATTTTATCGACCTCAGAAAGGATGAGAGGCTGAGTGGACCCACCCTGATTTGACCCTGTGACCATGAGGTCGAACACAGTCCCCTGCAGTGGATGCATTAGTCCACTGAGCCACCAGACCCGACATTTAACAATTACATTTGCTTTTCCATTTCCTTTGTGCAGACTACTTGACCCTCTGAGCTTTATATTTTTGATATGCAACTGTATCTATACATGGTACTTTAGCTGTCATGGTATGACCTTAAAATGACTCCTGAACCTAAATCCAGCAGCATAACATAGCATCCTCACCATGACGGAAGAGGAAACTGCGTGAAACCGAGGGCCTCAATTACAGTGAATTGGCGTAGGGTAGCGCTGCAAGTCTTTTTGCTGTGCAGCCCTACGCCAATTGGAAAGGGCAGGAATGTACCATATTTACAAGATACAGTGCATTCCTGTCCTTTCTGCCTGTGCCAATGCAAAATTTGGTGGCAAGCACCAACGTAGGCACCTTATAAGCAGGATTTGTTTGTGCCGGATGGGACAACTTCCTGCACAAAAACAATCCATGGGGGCTATTTCCTCTAAGTGCGCTATAGAATGCAGCACACGTAGAAAGAGAAAAAAACAAGGGGAAATAAAGATAGTATTCCTTGCTACGCCTCTGCTGGGGAATCGTACAGTTTTACCGCATTCCCAATTTTACAGATCCTCGTAAATCTGGGTATGTGTCAAAATCCATGGGTGTTCTGTGGGAAAACTACCTGCAAAGCCCATGGAACGTCCCCCCTGATGCCGTTTAAGGCAACCCAGTGACTTGTGCAGCCATGTTTGGTTCCAGCACATTCCAGGAGCTTCCCCACTCTACCTATGGGACAAAAAGGCGGGCTGGAGTCGCAACATTGTTGTGGGGTTCCAGCCAGCTCCTGGCAGCTAGGGTGCTACTAGAACAGGCCACTCTGCAGTAGCAGGGGCCTGTGGCAGCCATCTTGGGTGAAGGGAGCACCTGCACCTTAACACTGCAAAAACGAAAAAATTCAGGGAAAAAGGGCCAAGTCCAACATAACCCCCTTCCAGCCAAAAGCCAGGGTAGACCGATCAATGCCTTGATGGTCTTCCCTGCTTGGGGCGAGAAAAGGTGAATGCAGGCCCGCGACTGCAGATTCTCTTCCACTCTGGAACCCGATGGTTCCCTCTCAATCCTTCCTGGACCAACGAAACCACCCCACTGGGGCTCCCTAGCTAGTTGTGGCCAGGACCGGCCCCTGGGCCATCCAGATGTCTCTGGCCCTCGTGGTCTCGCAGAGGGGGGGTCAGTAGCCCCAGGCCTGTAGTGCCCGATGACCACTCTTCTACTCTTCCTTGCAGTCCTAAACTGCCTCTGGTCCTTCCACCTGGGGTCCACACCCTTAGGCTGACCAGCCTTCAGGGGCGAGGCTCTCCTCCCCCTAACTCTCCTTCTGGGGTTCCTCACCCTACCCTGCGAGGCACCCTCAGACCACCACTGTCTCCTCAGTACAGGGCCTTGACCCTTCAACTGATTCCTCACCCTAGGGTCTAAACCCTTAGGCTGAGCCGGTGCCCGAGGCGAGACCTTCCTCCCTCTGCACCCCCTTCCAGATTTCAGCACCCTCCTAACGGGAAAAGTACCCCTGGAAGTCAATTTCGGGGGACCCTGTTAACAGAGGCCCCACCCACCAGGTCAGGCAACCCCTGAGCCTGGCATCCCAGCCCAGGATCTAAACCCTGCAACTGGGCCAACCCCAGAACCTCAGGAGCGCTGGTTACAGTCGCCCTGGGTCCTCCTGACACTAGGGGTTCCCTTTCCTCGGGCGGCACATCGGGACAGCCTAGGCTTCCAACCTGGGGCTCACTTGCGGAACTCTCCAGGCCCTGAGACTGCGGTTGGGGCACCTCGGGACACCTCCCCGTCTCACTCCTTCCTATGGATAGGTCGTGAGGCCCTACAACCCTCTCTCCCTGGGACCTAGCTGGGCTATCTGCCACCTCCCCCACCTCGCTGGTTTGGAAGAGCCCTGCACCACCCCCTTCAGGGTCACCCACCAATGCCTCCTCAGACACCCTGGTGATGTCATCCTGGGGTAAATAAAATTCCACCTCCTGTGGAGCTTTCGGTATGCTGCCACCAGTGTCCTCACTGGACACATTCATCTGGAGGGCACGCAACTCCAGCTCTTTTAGCCGAAGCTCGTGCGCCATCTTAATTTCCTCCATTGCCCATCTCTTGTCTTCTCTTTCCCTTTCTCTTTCATGCTCCAATTTGGTCAGTTCCCAATTTCTTTCTCGTTCCAACTTGGCCAGCTCCCATTTTAACCGCCTCTCCTTCCTCCTGTCCTTGTACTTCTCTGGAGACGCGCTCCTACTAGACCCTGTCCTACTACTGGCCCCAGAACGTCTCCCTGGGGGCACATTTTCCGACATATCTACATTTAAGATGTCTAGTACTTCCTGGGCGCTCTCCTCCTGAGGTGCATCTGGCGCCTCCTGTCCCTCATCCTCGTTCCCTTCTGGGTGGGCCTCTACCCATGCCCTAATGGCGGTGCGGAGTTCCGGTCCTTTGGCCCTCCATACCCCTAACCAGGCTTCCTGTACTCTCAACCTGGACAGTGGAAATAAAAATGCAGCAATCAATGGTTTTAGAGCTCTGGAACAAATAGGCGTTTAATTGTGGCGCCCTTCGCCTCACGGAAGGGTGCTGTATGGTCACAGGTCCTAAGGATTCCACCGCTCGCCAACAATGTAGGACCTGGGGTCTCCAGGCCCTATGGGGCGGTAACGTGACATGAGCGGTCGGGCCACCAAAGGTCTGTGTGTAAAGCAACCATACAACACGCACCTCACATGGGACAAGGAACACACACAATAAGTGACGCCACACGGTAGGAGTTAAGTAAATACTCAAGTTTATCCAAGCAGATCACGTTAGATGCAGTTCATGAGGTAGCAGTACATTTCATAAGCTGGTAATACCATAAATGACATTCATAACATATCAGTACTGCCTGAGGTACAACTACCCTTCACCTAGAGGTACACGCGCGCTTCACTTTCCTGTAGCGCGTTAGGGGGGTGATTATGGCGCTATGCGCGCTAACTGGCGACGACCTCAGAACGGGGCATCTAGCACAGAGAGCTACTCGTAATAGATGTCATTTAGCATTTCATTATGGAACATGAATAACAGCGCGCTCCTCGTAATCAATAGCACGTAGCACTTCAACATGGGCGTGAATAACAGTGCGCTACTCGTAATCAATAGCACGTAGTACTTCAATATGGAACATGAATAACAGAGCGCTACTCGTAATCACTAGTATGTAGCACTTCAATGTGGCACATGAATAACAGAGCGCTACTCGTAATCACTAGCATGTAGCACTTCAATATGGCACATGAATAACAGAGCGCTACTCGTAATCACTAGCATGTAGCACTTCAATATGGCACATGAATAACAGGGCGCTACTCGTAATCGATAGCATTTAGCATTTCACTACGGAGTATAACTAACATAGCGCTGCTCGTAAGCGATGACATTTAGCACTTCAGAACGGAGCAGGGATATCGGAGCGCCACTCGTACTCAAGGACAGTCAAGGCTTCCCACGGGGCTGTCAGCAGGGAGCGCACGGGACTTGCGGAGCGAGTCTCTCAGCTCCGGTGCAGTTCGTAGGGCACCACGCTTCAGTAGTGTTCAAGGGGCCACAAGGAAAGGATCCCTCGGTGGGGTCTCTCCGTCGCGATGACAGGGGGAACTCCCACGGAGAGGGGACCCGGGCTGAGGGTGCGGTGCGGCTCCCAACCAGTAGGGGGCGTACCAGGGGCAATCCCAGCCTCCGGGCTTACCTCGATCTCGGCGTCCGAAGGCGTCCGCTCCAGCGACGATGGGGAAACTCGGTCCAGGCCTTGCGCACCTTCTCACACAGCTGCGACGGCAGCGGCGGGGCCCCGGGCTTCTCATGGGCCTCGCGACTCTGCAGGGCACTTCTTCCGGCCTCCGGGCCGCGGCAGTGAGCACGCTGGCTTCCACGTCACCAGGGGGTGCTCAAGTTAAGGATGGGGGTTCCGCGCTCAGCGGAGCACGCTGCCGGGGGTCCCAGACCAGGTCAGGGAGCGCAGGGGTCACAGCGCTAATACCTGGTCGATCCCCGGTGGCTCTTCAATCTGCTTTGCATACGGCTTCGGGGGTCAGTCTGGATACGCAGTCTCAGCGCTTGGCATATAAGTTTTAGAGTTCAATCTGGACACGCAGTGTCTCAGTGCTTGGCATATAGGTTTTGGAGTTCAATCTGGACACGCAGTCTCAGTGCTTGGCATATAAGTCTCTGTTCTCAGATGTCTGATGAAGTCTTGTTGGCGCAGATGTATCTGGCGCCCTTAAGGGGTTCTGTTACAGGGGTTTAGGAATGGAGAGGGCGACTAGATCCTTCCTAGTTAGGCTGGGCAGAGAGTCTCTGGGTCCTCCTACGGCTGGGCAAGATCAGTGGGTTTCACAGGGTCCCTCACTCACTTAAGAGGCAGCACCTAAATCCTGTCACTCTCAGAGGCATAAGTCCCTGGCTAGGCCCTACCGCCTACACTCCTGGTGGATTCTTCCAGCTCTGCTTCACCCCAATGGCCAACTCACCACAAAAGTTTCCCTCCCTCTCTTAAGTAGCCCTAGGTCAGGTGACCTCTTGCCAAGGTGGCAAAAGAAAAACCACACCTCCCTTCTAGAAGGTTCCAGCACATTCCAGGAGCTTCCCCACTCTACCTATGGGACAAAAAGGCGGGCTGGAGTCGCAACATTGTTGTGGGGTTCCAGCCAGCTCCTGGCAGCTAGGGTGCTACTAGAACAGGCCACTCTGCAGTAGCAGGGGCCTGTGGCAGCCATCTTGGGTGAAGGGAGCACCTGCACCTTAACACTGCAAAAACGAAAAAATTCAGGGAAAAAGGGCCAAGGCCACCATACACCATATTTAGTCCATGAAATCCCATGCAAAGTGGCTTTGTGTGGCCTCATTGTTATGGGTCTGCACTGTAAGAGCGTCATAAAAAGTGATGCAATGGCAGCGCAAGGGGCTTGTAAATAAGCCCCTGAGTGTTACTAAGTAACGCACTGAGGATTTTGTTTCTCACGCTGTCAAATGACTCCGAGTGTTTTACTCCCTCAGTATAGACAGTATTAACCTTGAGACAATCAGGTTCAAATCTTAGGAGGACTGTTTTATTCCTCCAAACTTCTAAGATGGCTACTGTTATATTGACTGACTAAGGCAATACTGTCTCACATGTAACTGAAGAGCTGTGAAACCATTCAGCTTGAGAGGTGGGCTTTAAAAATGATCAACACATTAGTTTTGGTCTATTTGCACATATTTAAATAGGTGATGTGTGTAAAGCTACTCAAAAGTGTAGACTCACATGTCTCCACCCTCTGAACTCAGGAGGTGGAGTCTAGTTTATGAGTGTAAATGTACTACTTTTAACTTTTCACATGTAAGGAAGGATTCTCTCTATGGTAAATTATATGGAAAAGTTTAAAAGTTTATTAAACTTTAAAAAAATTAGTAAAAAACGTTTCCTGTAAAATATGAATGTAAATTCATTTAAAACATTTATTTTAAATTTAGAACAAAATAAAAAATGCCTCAGCATTATTAACTTAGATTTTCATTAAATGTTTATTTTAAATACATTAAACTGAATTTAAATTATTTTCCTTAGGATTTAAATAAAAAATTCCACCTAAAGTAGAACATTTATATATATTTATTATGTAATAAAAATATTTGGGTATGTTTTATATTCATGTTTTATAATAAACTAATACTTGTGAAATGTATATATATTAGTTTTTACATTACATTTTATTTATTTAAATGTTTTTTTTTAAAATACAAGTTAATTTAATGTACCTTTTGTATTTATGTGGTTTTAAATCCCTACCTCAATTATTTTCTATGGGAGACTGCTGCAATACAATTGGTTGAACATTTGTGGGGTTATACTTACTCCAGTTCTGAATTGGACTACATTGACAACTCTTTTGGGTCTTTTTTGGTTGTAGTAACTATAGAAGTGAAGTTTGTGAATAGCAATGGGCTTACTCTTCTGTGGGTGAGTGCATGTCCCTCCCTAAAGCACTTATTAGCAATTCCTTCACCCCTCCTACCCTATCCCTAAACTCCTCCTATTTATTCATAATTATCCCCATGTTCTATCCACTCTGCCCTGTCGCTTCCAAATTTACTACTGAAACTTATAGCTACATGTGCAGTGATCTTAGAAGTCACATAAAAGATGGGAGAAGCAGAGGTGTAGACCGCCACATGTAGGGTAGTGAGTAGCATTTTTTAGTACATTAAAAGTATTATTTAACCTACTCCAAAATGCAGTTTATGAATAGGCCATAAAGTGATTTTAGACATTTTAAACTCCTGTTTTCCCCCCACAGGAAACCCCTTCACCTACACTCTCCAGCACCCCTCAGAAAGACACCTTGCATTCTGTTTGTTTTCAGCCTAAGTAACGTCCTCCAGATTATTTGTAATGCACCCAGGTCTCTGACCTTTTTGTGTAGACAGATGCTTTGGCGTTACCACTTCCTCCCTCCCATAATTTAACTTACTTGTGTAGAAACATATATCAAGTAAATCGACCTGCCTGCATGAGCGAGTGGATTTCTGAGAATGACTCTTTGATTATTTCATGCTGTTATACTGTTTTGTTGCCTGTAACACCCATGATCCTTTGTGAATCAGGTTTAAATGTACATTGCTTGGAAACTGACACAAAGTAAAGGAATACGGTTGGCTTATGCTACTGACTCTCATGTGACTTTGTTTAAGAAAAATAGGACGTCAAATGTAATCAGACTGTTGGCGTCATAAGAAAGAAAACACGAGAGTTCCCTAAGAATTATGCTACCCTTAGGTTGAGTGTTTTTGAAAATTAAGAATCGGTTTGGCTCCTGTTTGTCAGTGAACCTGATATCTTAAAATGTTTACACTTGTCGTTTAAAACCATTTATACATAGAGGGTAAATGAGCTTATACGGCTATTATCTGATTCTAATGTTCATTTGACTCCAGAAGTCAAAAATGTTTTTTAGAAGGTTCAGGGATAACCACTATAAGGCAATGAGGGCCTGATGTACAAAGGGTTTTAGTGTTTGCAAACCCTCTAATTCAGTAAATCAGAGGGGTTTGTGAATGCTAAAATCCTTTTATAAATGTACTAAGACAATTTAGCCATTCGGAAAAGTTTTCTGAATCATTAAATTGGTTTAGGAAACCATGCTGAACTGGTATTTGGAAAGGGCGTGTCTAGGACATCCCTTCAAATACTCATTCCTTGTTATTTATTCAGCATGTGTATCGCACATAGCTACCCTCGGGCATCCCAGCACTGAACAGAGAGACAGGTGGAGTTATATGGCCGATTGTTGGAATAACCAGGTTTTTAGAAGTTTGCGAAACAGAAAGAGTTGGGGTTCAGAGTGAAGGTGTGAGGGTAGTGTGTTCCAAAGGTTTGCCACATTATAGGAAAAGGATCTTCCTCTGCTTCTTGTTCTCCTGATTTTGGTAATGACTGCAAGATTGAGATTAGCCGCTCGCAGGTCCTTCTTTTGGAGGATAGGGGCTAATGAGGGATCTGTTGATAGCCGGACCCATTCCCCATATAGTCTTATGGGCAATGCAGAGAGCCTTGAATTTTATTATTTTTGGGATAGGCAGCCAGTGTAGGGGTTTTAGGGCTGGTTTGGCTGACTTGGTTTTTGGGATCCCAAGCAACAACCTGGTGGCACAGTTCTGAACAACTTGGAGCTTCCTTAGTGTTGTTTTGAGAGCCCCTAAATAGAGGGAGTTGCCATAGTCCAATCGCGATAGGACCAGGGCCTGTATCAGGATTCTTTTTTGCAGCCATTGGCAGGAGGGGGAGGACCTTTCGAAGTAGTCTGAGTGTACCAAAGCAGACCCCTGTCACCTTCACTGCTTGGTGGTCAAACTTGAAAGAATTGTCTAACCAGACACCCAGACTTTGTATCTTGGTTTTGGGAGTTGGGGCGGGGGGGCCTAGGCACTTGGGCCATATCTGTTAAAGATCCATGTTGGAGTGGTTACCTAGGAGCATGAGTTCTGTTTTTCCTCCTTTAAGTTTGAGGTAGGCGTGCTCCATCCAGGAGGCCACTTTCTCCAAGCATGTTTCGAAGTCAGAGGGGAAGTTACGGGGGCCATTAAGAGTTATGACCAACTGTGTGTCATCCGCGTAGGCATATATGGGACCACTGCTTACCCCTAAAAAAAGATTTTTAAAACTTTTTTTTTAATGCATTTTGGTTTACTGTCAGGAAAACGAGTTGTATTTATAAAAAAGACAGAAAAATGATTGCTTTATAAAAATCATTTACAGATATGGTGGTCTGCTGACCACAGCAGGCCACAATCCCTGCAATGGCAGCTAATCGTAGTGGGTCACAATTTGCAACCTACCTTATTAATATTTATGAGGTGGGTTGAATTGTGACCTACTACAATTCAGTATTTGGTGAACTAGTACATAGGTTGGTTCACAAACTATGAATGCATTTGGTGCTCAAATTACTCACCTTTTACCGAATGCATTCTTTTTAACATCTGGCCCTGAGAGGGATATACCATTTTTTCAATATATACACATGATAGATGGCCGTATCATGTTTTTTGTCAGTGGCATTTGAATTCGGTGGTGGTGAAAGCAATCAGAGGTACTTCAATCTATTGCACAAAACTGTATTTATTGAAATATCACTTGAAAAAAAGAAATATAAGGTGAAGTTTGGACTAAAAGCCAGCATTTCGCATTTTACTACTTAGGAATATATTAACTATGACAGTGATTAAGGTTTGGCAAATACAAATAAAGTCAACACAAAACTGTTTACATCAGTTGGCCCTAACATTTCTTAAATGGACCACAGCCTAATTATATGCATTTCTAGCACCCAACCTTGTTTCTATGGATTCTGATTTTACCCCCTTTCAATATTTAAACTAGAGCTAATGATTGTTTGCAAACATTGTAGCAAAGTCAATTATTAGAACATTCCGGTTTAATGTGCTCATTGTGGCACACAGAAAAGTGCTTGTTTTCTCACTGTTGAATGATTGAGGAAAATAATCAGTATTGCCACTGGAAGAGAAAATTATACTAATAAAAATATGCAAAGTGAAAGTTTTTTTTACTTATTACATGCCCCCAGTTTATCCCATAATTTTAAAGAATATTGCTTATCTAAACATAAACCGCAATTATTGAAAATACATCATTACAATTACATTGTCAACTTATTATATTATGCTTTACCTTATTTTGGATACAGATATGTGTGTATCTTTTTTGCAACATATTGTTTACGATCTTTGTGTTTTGTGGGGAAAACCAATTTAAATTCCTTGCATGCCTTACAAAACAAAAGGTATGGCTTGACAGGACACTTCATAAATAGATTAACCAAATTGGATCAAACATTGGGAGAAAATAGTTCCTCATATAAAAATCTATTTTTCGGTCGCAAAGATCAAATCTGAGCCTTTGCGAACGCAAAATGGCATTTTTAAATGTGCAGAACCAAACTGTAATTTGGTAACATGTTACAGAATCGCAATTTGGGTTTGCAGGTAAATACAGAATCAGTATTTGAAAGAGACCTGTAAGGGACGTCTCTTCCAAGTGCTAATGTATTAATGTTTTGAGACTGAAATCCGGTAGCAAAACACCAATATTTCACCACCAAGTCAAAGGATGTAGTAACCATTTCCAAAGGGATGGTTTCGTATCGGGACTCCTTCCCCTTTGTGAATGTGGAAATACTCTTAATAATGGGTTGTAAAATGTTTCATTTTTTTTAAATGCATCCAGTTTTTCTTTTAAGAAAATGGGCTGCATTTTTTAAAATTGCTTTATTTAAAATAAATCATAGGCATCGTGGTCTACCACCACTGCCTTACACTGACCCTTTGGGGGCCTTTTAACACTACCCCCGGTGCCTGCACAGACGGACGCTCCCTCCCACTGCTGCTACCTACCTGCCTCCGCTGACCACCTACCTGACGCCGCTGCCTGCATCTCGCCTCCGCCGCCTCCCAGGTACCGCCTGCTGCTTCCTGGTCGCCACCCACGCCGCTACCTTCACTCCCCACGCCCGCTGACCACCGCCACTTACCTGGTCACTCCTTGGGCTCCGTCGCTTCCCGCCGATTTTCCCGCCGTTTTCTCGGCGCCGCTGCCCCAGGCGCACACTCCCACTCCCGCCTCCTCCTTCTGTCCCGCCCCCCCTCCCTGCCCATTGGCCACCCCGCTCCCGCCTCCCGCTGACCCTCCCTCCCGGCTCCTTATTTAAGGGGACCCCGCGTGCTGGTCAGTGCGACCCCCGGTGCCTGCACAGACGGACTCTCCCTCCCACTGCTGCTACCTACCTGCCTCCGCTGACCACCTACCTGACGCCGCTGCCTGCATCTCGCCTCCGCCGCCTCCCAGGTACCGCCTGCTGCTTCCTGGTCGCCACCCACGCCGCTACCTTCACTCCCCACGCCCGCTGACCACCGCCACTTACCTGGTCACTCCTTGGGCTCCGTCGCTTCCCGCCGATTTTCCCGCCGTTTTCTCGGCGCCGCTGCCCCAGGCGCACACTCCCACTCCCGCCTCCTCCTTCTGTCCCGCCCCCCCTCCCTGCCCATTGGCCACCCCGCTCCCGCCTCCCGCTGACCCTCCCTCCCGGCTCCTTATTTAAGGGGACCCCGCGTGCTGGTCAGTGCGACCCCCGGTGCCTGCACAGACGGACGCTCCCTCCCACTGCTGCTACCTACCTGCCTCCGCTGACCACCTACCTGACGCCGCTGCCTGCATCTCGCCTCCGCCGCCTCCCAGGTACCGCCTGCTGCTTCCTGGTCGCCACCCACGCCGCTACCTTCACTCCCCACGCCCGCTGACCACCGCCACTTACCTGGTCACTCCTTGGGCTCCGTCGCTTCCCGCCGATTTTCCCGCCGTTTTCTCGGCGCCGCTGCCCCAGGCGCACACTCCCACTCCCGCCTCCTCCTTCTGTCCCGCCCCCCCTCCCTGCCCATTGGCCACCCCGCTCCCGCCTCCCGCTGACCCTCCCTCCCGGCTCCTTATTTAAGGGGACCCCGCGTGCTGGTCAGTGCGACCCCCGGTGCCTGCACAGACGGACGCTCCCTCCCACTGCTGCTACCTACCTGCCTCCGCTGACCACCTACCTGACGCCGCTGCCTGCATCTCGCCTCCGCCGCCTCCCAGGTACCGCCTGCTGCTTCCTGGTCGCCACCCACGCCGCTACCTTCACTCCCCACGCCCGCTGACCACCGCCACTTACCTGGTCACTCCTTGGGCTCCGTCGCTTCCCGCCGATTTTCCCGCCGTTTTCTCGGCGCCGCTGCCCCAGGCGCACACTCCCACTCCCGCCTCCTCCTTCTGTCCCGCCCCCCCTCCCTGCCCATTGGCCACCCCGCTCCCGCCTCCCGCTGACCCTCCCTCCCGGCTCCTTATTTAAGGGGACCCCGCGTGCTGGTCAGTGCGACCCCCGGTGCCTGCACAGACGGACTCTCCCTCCCACTGCTGCTACCTACCTGCCTCCGCTGACCACCTACCTGACGCCGCTGCCTGCATCTCGCCTCCGCCGCCTCCCAGGTACCGCCTGCTGCTTCCTGGTCGCCACCCACGCCGCTACCTTCACTCCCCACGCCCGCTGACCACCGCCACTTACCTGGTCACTCCTTGGGCTCCGTCGCTTCCCGCCGATTTTCCCGCCGTTTTCTCGGCGCCGCTGCCCCAGGCGCACACTCCCACTCCCGCCTCCTCCTTCTGTCCCGCCCCCCCTCCCTGCCCATTGGCCACCCCGCTCCCGCCTCCCGCTGACCCTCCCTCCCGGCTCCTTATTTAAGGGGACCCCGCGTGCTGGTCAGTGCGACCCCCGGTGCCTGCACAGACGGACGCTCCCTCCCACTGCTGCTACCTACCTGCCTCCGCTGACCACCTACCTGACGCCGCTGCCTGCATCTCGCCTCCGCCGCTTCCCAGGTACCGCCTGCTGCTTCCTGGTCGCCACCCACGCCGCTACCTTCACTCCCCACGCCCGCTGACCACCGCCACTTACCTGGTCACTCCTTGGGCTCCGTCGCTTCCCGCCGATTTTCCCGCCGTTTTCTCGGCGCCGCTGCCCCAGGCGCACACTCCCACTCCCGCCTCCTCCTTCTGTCCCGCCCCCCCTCCCTGCCCATTGGCCACCCCGCTCCCGCCTCCCGCTGACCCTCCCTCCCGGCTCCTTATCTATGACGCCCCCTCAGCGACCGCGCAGCGGACGCGCGCAGCGGGAGCGCCGACTGAGCGCCGAAGGTGCGCCAAAGGTAAGCCCGTCTGCGCCCGTCCGCGCCTGGACCGCGCCCAGCGCCAGACCCCCTGGTCCCCGCGCCCGCCAGCCCCCCCGCAGGACCTACGACTTCGCTACGCTCATCGCACTCAAAACCGCCCGAGCCACCGGATGCTACCGAGCGTCCCCGCAACGCACCCATGGACCCTTCGCCTGCAGATCCTGCAACTTCTCCTGCCTCCAAACAAGCACCACGCCCACCAAGACGGACAACAGCAACCACCTCAAGTGCATCCTGCTCAACACCCGCTCCGTCCACAGACACGCCGTGGAACTCTGGAACCTCCTCGACACTGCATCTCCAGACGTCGCCTTCCTCACGGAAACCTGGATGAACGACTCTTCAGCCCCCGACATCGCCATTGCCATCCCGGACGGCTACAAGATCATCAGGAAGGATCGCGTCAACCAGACCGGAGGAGGCATCGCCATCGTACACAAGAGCACCATTCGCATCTCGACTGACTCCATCGACGTATTCAACGCCGCCGAATACCTGCACTTCCAGATCCACACCGACCCCAAGACTACCCTCAGAGGCACCCTCATCTACAGACCCCCGGGACCACGCGCACAGTTCTGCGAAGACATCGCCGACTTCATCAGCCCTCACGCCCTCCCCTCCGCCGACTACATCCTCCTCGGGGACCTCAACTTCCACCTGGAGAACAACAATGACCGCAACACCACCGCCCTGCTGGATAACCTCGCCAACCTCGGACTTCAGCAACTGGTCAACACCCCCACCCACTTCGCCGGCCACACGCTCGACCCACTCTTCTCGTCCAGCAAGCACGTCACCTTCAGCCACTCCACCGGACTTCACTGGACCGACCACAGCTGCGTCCATTTCAGCTTCAGAAAGAACACGGTCCACCATCACCCGAAGCAGGCTCCCCACAGAAACTGGAGCAAGATCACCGCCGACCAGCTCGCCACCTCCCTCAGCCAGAGCCCACCTGTCAGGACCACGGACCCTAACACAGCTGCCCTCGACCTCACGCAGTGGCTGACCTCCTGTGCCGACGACCTCGCGCCACTGAAGAACCCCCTCACCAGGCCCAGAAGCAAGAAGGCCCCCTGGTTCACCGACGAACTTAAGGACTCCAAGAAGGCCTGCCGCACCCTCGAGAAGGCCTGGCTCCTCAACAAGACCGCCGACAACAGAACAGCACTGAAACTCGCCACTCGCAGACATCACCAGCTCATCCGCACCACCAAGAAGAAATCTCTGCGGGAACGACTGGACAAGAACGCCCACGACAGCAAGGAGCTCTTCAACATCGTCAAGGAGTTCTCCAACCCCAGCACCGGCAACAACGACATCACTCCCTCACAGGACCTCTGCGACTCCCTCGCCTCGTACTTCCACCGCAAGATCGCCAACATCCACAACAGCTTCGACATTTCACCCCCGCACCCATCGGCCGTACCTTCGCACCCCGCCGCCACCCTCCAGACATGGACCGAGGTGACCCCCGAAGACACGTCACGCATGATGAACACCATCCACTCCGGATCTCCGACCGACCCGTGCCCCCATCATGTTTTCAACAAGGCAGCCTCTACCATCGCACCCCACCTCCGAGACATCATCAACACCTCCTTCAACACAGCAACTTTCCCGGAGAGCTGGAAGCACGCCGAACTCAGCGCTCTGCTGAAGAAACCAACAGCGGACCCGACCGACCTCAAGAACTTCCGCCCCATCTCGCTCCTTCCTTTCCCCGCCAAAGTCATCGAGAAGGTCGTCAACAAGCAACTGGCCGCCTTCCTCGAGACGAACGGATCCCTCGACCCATCACAGTCCGGATTCAGAGCCAACCACAGCACCGAGACCGCCCTCATCGCAGCCACCGACGACATCCGAGCCCTGCTCGACAACGGCGAAACAGCGGCACTCATCCTCCTAGACCTCTCCGCAGCATTTGACACTGTCTGCCACCGCACACTAGTCCAACGCCTCAACGACACCGGCATCCAAGGGAAGGCTCTGGAATGGATCATCTCATACCTCTCAGGCAGAACACAGAGAGTACGCCTCCCTCCGTTCCGCTCCGAGGCCACCGAAGTCATCTGCGGCGTCCCGCAAGGATCGTCGCTCAGCCCCACTCTCTTCAACATCTACATGAAACCCCTCGCTGCCATCGCACGCAAACACAACCTCAACATCATTTCCTACGCCGATGACACCCAGCTAATTCTCTCCCTCACCAGAGACCCCGACACCGCCAAAGCCAGCCTGCACGAAGGGATGACAGACGTCGCTGAATGGATGAACATCAGCCGCCTGAAACTGAACACGGACAAGACAGAAGTCCTCATCCTGGGACCATCACCCTCCGCATGGGACGACTCCTGGTGGCCCCCGGCACTAGGCACCGCACCTGAACCGACGGACCACGCACGCAACTTGGGCGTCATACTGGACTCCTCCCTATCGATGACCAGACAAGTCAACGCCGTCTCCTCAGCCTGCTTCCACAACCTCCGCATGCTCCGAAAGATCTTCCGATGGATCCCAACCGAGACCAGGAAGACGGTCACCCACGCTCTCGTCACCAGCAGACTAGACTACGGAAACACCCTCTACGCCGGTACTACGGCCAAGCTTCAGAAAAGACTTCAGCGAATTCAGAACGCCTCCGCCCGACTCATCCTGGACGTCCCCCGACGCAGCCACATCTCGTGCCACCTGAGAGACCTGCACTGGCTCCCGGTCAACAAGAGGATCACGTTCAGACTCCTCACCCACGCACACAAGTCCCTCCACGACCTAGGCCCAGGGTACCTCAACAGCCGCCTCACCTTCTACACGCCCACCCGCCGGCTACGTTCCGCTAACCTCGCCCTCGCCGTCGACCCTCGCATCCAGAGAGCCACCGCTGGAGGAAGGTCATTCTCCTACCTGGCAGCTAAGACTTGGAACTCCCTACCCGTCCACCTGCGGATGACCCAGGACCACCTGGCCTTCAGGAAACAGCTCAAGACCTGGCTGTTCGAGCAGTAGCAGACCCCCTTCCCCAAGCGCCTTGAGACCCTTACGGGTGAGTAGTGCGCGATATAAGTTCCATGATTGATTGATTGATTGATTGAAAGAAGGACTGTGAGACGTGGCTTGAATCAGAAGAAGTCTCATCATATACCTTACCCTAATGCAGAAGAGGAGGTTCCATGACACCAGGGTCTATCAAGGAAAAGGGAAAGAAAATAATCGTAAATTTTGTCCTGCACCTGCACAAAAGATGAGTTATAACTAATATCCAAAGTACTCCACTGCCTCCAGAATGTGGATATTTCCACATTAATGAGGGCATATCTCACTGTTCCAACTCTAACGACATTTTTCTTGGTGACTTTAACTTGCATTGGAACGATCCCAAGGACCCTCAGGTCAATGCCATCAGAGACCTCTTGGCCGATCAAGCCCTTACCCAAGCCTACTCCTTCCCTACTCACTCGAAAGGTGCCACCCTTGAGTGGATCATTGCTAAGGAATCAGCGGTCAAACTTATCTCCATTGATCCTTGTGATTGGTCTGATCACCACGCCATCACTTTCCTCCTGCCCAGCACCCACAAATCATGGGGACCCCAACTCGTGATTCCCAAACAATGGGTTAGGGACACCAAGAACCTCGACCACGAGAAACTGGCAGCTCGTTGTGAGTCTGACCTCCCCCCCCTCCACAGTGCACATCGGTCACAAACCTAGCGGACCACTACTCCTCCACCATTTCCGACATTCTTAATGACCTGGCAGCGCTAAAACTAAAAAGTACCCAGATCAAAGACAGAAATCCCTGGTTCAGTGGATCCCTCAACAAGGAGAGGAGATCCCTTCGACAGCCTGAACGAATATGGAAAAAACACCCATCTGCAGCACATCTAAAACTCCTTTGACAGGCCAGAAATGCCTACAATAAGGAAATCCTCAACACTAAAAAAAGAATTCTTCAGAACTGAACTGGAGAATGCTAAAATTCGGCCTCACAAGCTGTTCGACTTGGTCAAACATGTGGAAAGTGGCTCTGTATATACTGTTCCCAAATAGGTACAGGGTGTACAGAGTCCACAGTCCCCAGAGGTTTGGCAGAGGCTAAAGTTATATATAACCTTACTCTCTAAAGTGGTAGCTTGGTCCAGCAGTAAGGCAGTATCAGAGGACAGTGTAAAGCATTTGTTGCACACACTCAGCCAGCAAATGGTCTCACACACTCAATAACTGAACTCTAGGCCAATGGTTTATATATAAAAAATATATGCTTGTTTTATTTTAGAACCAACAATAGGCATTAAAATATACTTTCTCAGGATGAGATGCTTTATATAAATACTTTTGCAATATGCAATTGACTTTTGTAGAAAGTTACAAGTGGTTGCAATAGGCAACACAATTCTAAACACCATAATGCATTGACTTCAATGGAAGTTTCAAGTTATTTGCCACAGATTGCTTTTAGGATTACTTTTGGAATTCCAAGACTGGATCCTAGATTCAGTCCTGGGTCAGTACTTGGAATCAAGTGATGAAAGTCGACTTAATTACTGTGATGATTTTTAGACAATATTTTGCTATTTTAAAAGTTGACACTTAGAAAATATTTCATAGAAAACAGTCAATGGTTCCCTATGGCAAAAAATTCAAGTTGCAGGTATAGTATGTTCTCATTACTTTTGTAATCCAGTACTGGGTGCCTAGACTCAGTACTGGGACCTTTATCCAAAACAGGTAAGTAATTACGTTTTCAGATATTATACGATTTTTAAAGAATATTTAAAGATTGCAGAAATTGACACAGAAGAAATTTCACAGAAAAACAGTCAATGATTTCCTATGGGAGAAAATTGGGTTACTGGTAAGTACAGTTGTAAGTATTTTTCAGTCAGTGCTGGGCACCAAGATCCAGCACTGGGAGCTCACCTAAGAGCAGGTGAGTATTTTCATTTTCGTTACTCGGCTGATTTTTGGTGAATATTTTAAGTTTTGAAATTTCAGGAAAAGCCAGTCAATGTTACCCTATAGAGAAAATTGAGTTATCGGTTTAAAGGTAAGTACTCAACTGGCAGAGTTAAGGTTCTGGGCATAGACTCAGGGGTCTCCCAGGGTCAGGTAGGTACAGTTGGTTCACCCTCAGCGGTACAAGGGCGGCCGGGTGCAGAGAGAGTTAGGCCCAATGTTATCCTATGAGAGGTAGGGGAGCCTTGGTTGGTGGCTGCTAACTAGCAGGCCACGCGGCTGTGGGAGCTGGGCTCCTGGTCACTTACTCAGGGCAAGTGGGGAAGTAGATAGGTGTAGAGGTTGCACTGCCAGGGCCACTCGGGCGGTTGGGTGCAGGGTGCTTTTGAGCCTTCGGGCGCTCAATTGATTTCAATGGGAAATCTCTGGTTTAGAAAAAGACTGCAAGTTCGGGGACGAGGATTCTTCAGGTGCCACCACCACTTCGAGAGGTAAGTTGGGTAGTTGTAGGATAGGTAGGTACCCCGGGATTGGGCACAGGGGGCTGCGGGGCGCCGGGTGCAGGGGTGTCTTTTGGTGTCGGGAAATCGTTACCCTCTGTTGATCGCGGTTGGGGGGCACCTTGTTCTGAGGCTGCAGGCTTCTTCAGGAGTGTCGAGGGAGGTCCTTGGGTGCTGGACTCGGGGTCACAGTCGCCGTGGGGTTGTCCTCGTGGTCTTTGTTCACTCTGGCACAGGCCAGGCTTGGCCGGTGCAGAGTGTGCTGGGTTCGCGGTTCCGGGCTGCTGCCAGAGATTAGAAGTAGGTTTTGAGTAGAGCCTCTACTCATGGGAGTCCCAGGGGTTTAGAGTCAAAAGGTAGCCAGGTCCTCCGGGGTTTGTGAGGTTGCTGGTCACAAGAGATGCCGGGTTGGAGCAGGAGCAGGTTCAAGGGTCGACAGGCCGGTAGGGCTGGGGTCAAAGCAGTTGGTGTCTTCCTCTTCTTAGCAGCTGCAGGGCAGGTCTTCTTTCTACTAGCTCTTCTTCGGATTTTGGAATCTGGAATCTGGGGAAGGAAGGTTCAGGGTGCCCCTAAATACTAGATTTTGGGGCGTTACTGGTAGGTGAAGGGCATGGACCAATGGGTCCCTGTCCTGGGGTGGGTACACCCCCTATCCTGCCTCTCTCCTGTGGGAGGGGGGCAATAGCCTAGTCCTGATAGGGCAGGGCTTCTCATCTTCAAGATGGCGAGAGCCCGGAGATGTGCTTCACCTCGCCTCCCCCACCTGAGGGGTGGGGTTGGTAGGCTGGCACATCCGCTGTCCTTATTTGGGGTTTCCGGCCAAGCTTCCCACCAGAGTGGGGGGTTGCAGTGGCATGGGGAAGCTCACAGAGGCGGCATGCCTTTGAAGCTTCCCCCTGCCCATCCTGGGGGAGGAGATTTAGCACCTCGCCCAGGATGTGCATTATTGCAGGCACAGGAGAGCAGGGGCTCTCCTACCCAGGGGTCCAGCAACATGTCTGCTGTGTGGCAGCCTAGGCAGCCTCAGAACAGACGTGGATTGTAGGTTAGGTTTTAGGGGGCATCTCTAAGATGCCCGCTGGGGTGCTTGGTACATTAAATCCCACACTGGCATCAGTGTGGGTTTAATGTGCTGAGAAGTTTGATACCAAACTTCTCAGTCTGCAGTGTTGCCATTATGGTGCTGTGGAGTTCGTGTTTGACGAGCTCCCAGCACCATGTACTCTTAAATAGCAGCACTGCACTTACAGTGCCCAGGAATGGACCAAGGTACTGTAGGGGCACAGGGCTCCTGCTCCTGTGCCCACACCATTGGTATAGGGCACCCAGCTAGAGGGGTGGCTGATGTATGCCATGGCAGTGTAGGTGATGGGCATGGCACACAGGGATGTGTGCCATGTCGACTCTTTGTTTTGTCTTGCACCCAGACACCCAGCCTGCAAGGGCAGTGTGTGTGTGTAAGGGTACAGGGCCTCTAAGGGTGGCACAATGAGTGCTGCAGCCCTTAGAGGCCTTCCCTGGTCACAAGGCCCTGGGTACCTAGGGTACCATTTACCAGGGGCTGACATGTGGCCAGGGTTTGCCAATTTCGGTTTAGTGTTAGGGAAGGAATATAGGCCCTGGGCACCTGATTGGCCGGAGTCCAGGGTACACTCAGTCAAAGTACATTCAGCAATTCAGCAAAAAGTGGGGGCATACCATGCAAGAAAGATGGCACTTTCTCACACAACACCAATCCAACAAACTAGTGAAAACTGCCAGAGAAACACCTAAACCCTTAATATCAAGCGAGGAATTCTCTTACTTCTTCTGTGACAAAATCTCTGCCCTAGGAAACAAACTTAAATCCGCAACCCACCACCAAAATCAAAATCAGCCTGCTCCACCTCTTCTCTCCGTGTTGTTCTCCCAAACCTCACCCAAAAACCTAGCGCACTGGTCCAATGTCAGCCGCTCTGTGCCACACCTCTCCCTACTGGTAGCAAGTAGTGGAAGGGACAGAGCAAGAAAGAGACAGAGAAAAATGCAAGGGAAAGGCAAGCAAGGTAAAAAATTTAAAAAGGGATTGAAAAGAAAGCAAAATAATCTACAAGATGAGAACCGATCAAGAAAGTGGTGACAGAAAAAGCGAGAACGACAATGGCAGAAAATACACAAAGGTTGAAAGATAAAAGGGGTTAGAGAATGCTTAATGTCCGAGACAGAGCTATATAAGAGGAACAGGAACTAAAAGAGGGGAGAGAATGGATAAAATAATTGGAAAAGAAAAGGCTGTAGGTGAAAATGATTCGAGTTTGAAAGCAGTGATAAAGATCGAGAGAAAAAGGAAATAAACATGTTAGGAAACTTAATATTAACAAACTAATTTGGTATGTGATAAGTTAAAATGTGAGCAAGATAACATAGGATTATTGTACCAACCCAAGGGAGTAGCCAGACAAATAAAATATCTCCCTGCTTTGAACCATATTCCAAATGGCGCTGAGCAAGTAATAGAGGCAAGCAAGACAAGCACTCGTGCAACGGTTGCCCCCTCTAAGGGGATTCTGAAACCAATGAGGCCAAACGGTGCAATCTACGCATCAATTTTTCCAAATAAGTGGTTTCTAGGAAGTTCTGTAAGGACGGCATGAAATAAACCAATTCATCGAGGGCTGCCGACTGTGCTGAGCTTTCTCAACCATTTTGAAGATGTCACACTTTCCATAGAAAACTTAGAGAAAATGGGGCCACAGCGTACATTTCAAAAAACCATTTTTCGGATAAAGGGGTTTAAAAGCTTTAGTGAAATAGCACTCATACGTAGGTCGAAGCTTTCCACGCTAGGGATATTGAGAAAGAACCCCATCTTTCTTTCCCTCTTCCTTTCCTACTTTCACATGTCTTTTCTTTTCTGTCCATCTGTTCGTCCATGGTTACTAAATTATATTGGTTTGCATTTCTTCTTTATTTATCTTCATCCTTTTTCTGCTCCTCTTTCCTGCTTTCCTTTTTTCTCATCTTTTTTCTTCCTCTTCCTATCTTTTCATCATTTCCACCTTTCCTTCCTTTCTTCTTTCCATCTGCCTTTCAGTATTCTTTCTTTCCTTATTAATGCTTTTGTTCATTCATCCATGTATACACCCATTCATGCATTCATGCACCCATTCATGCATCCATCCATCCATTCATGCATCCATGCGCCCAATCATGCATTCATGCACTCGTTCATGCATCCATCCACATATTAATGCATCCATGCACCCATTCATGCATCCATGCACCCATTCATTCACCCATACACCCATTCATCCTTCCATACACACATAATTCATATAATAGGTTGTCACATGAAAGCCCAAGATTATAAACAGCATCTATAATCACCCTGAGTGACGTGGTCACCCTGTCGCATATACTCACTCCTAACTGCAGACTCCCCCATGTGCCCTCTGATGAACTTTCCCGCACGGCAACTTGTCTTAAAAGTTTCACTGCCCTAAGCATGGAAAGTTTGTTTCTTCTCGTGAGCAACCCGAGAAGGAAGCAGAACTACGGTCAGAAGTCATGAGTTATGAGAACGCACAGGGAGAGTGAATCTGCGATCAATCCATCCTCAGGGAAAGGATTTACAGCCGAGACCAAAATAGGAAAAACACTCATGGCCTTCGTGGCTTCCTAATCGAGTTATATGGTTTCACATTCATGTGGTTTCAAGTGGGACTGAACTTTTATTTGGTGTGGGGTGAACAGCGCAACTATTGGTTTATTGCTGAAGCAATGACAGTAACTGTCTCTGAAAATGAAGGGCTGTAAATATTGCGGAGGTGTAAACCCCCCCTGGTTCCTCTGCTCTTTATTAATGATATAAATCAAAGGAGGGTGTCAGCCAGCTCTCTGCCAACTTCATACTTCATCCCTCTGCCCAGCTTGGGCGGAAGTGACTCAGGCTTCCACTGTTTTTGAAGGACTGGCACTGTTTCTGTGCGGGGCTGGACCGAGACAAACAGAATACCCTCATGTTATGCTCCTTCTACTTCCAGCACTCCGTGCAAACTATCATCGTAATAACTTTATTCGGAATCTTTTTATCGATCCATAAAAGTGCATAAAATATGAAGAAAAAATATCATATATAAAATTAAAAACTTCTATCAATAGATCCAAAAAGTACATAAAATAGAGAATACATCTTGTATAAAATTAAAAATTCCTGCAAACTAAAATACACGGTCCTACTGAGGACATTTCTTAGTCATTTATGAGGGGCTGTAGTATTTTGTGTCCTGGGTTTCCTCACTTATTATTACTCTTCCAAGGGCATTTAAAGTGTATCTGAGGTGTGTAACTGAGTGTGCCCGACTTCAGAAGATGCATCGAAACTGATCCACCTCCATTTTCAATTAAATGCATTTGGGCTCAAAATATGAGCAGTGTGCATTAGAATTCCATAGTGGAATTCTGCCCCATATATTTTATATTTTCGTCAGCGTACCCACACCCGAGTTTCCAGTTGGTAAATATAGCTTTAGGAAAGACCTGCGTTCAGGGCCCGACTATGAACCCAAAGTAGCCGTGGCACTTTTGACAGACCGGCCCAATGGAGGGGGGTGCAAGGGTGAAGCACTGCTGCTTTTATTACTGGGCGTCGATATAGCAGCACTGCTGCAAAACTGGTGCCCAGTAACAAAAACTACCCCCGCAGCTGCAAAACTGTCCCGCACTCTTCCAGCCTCCCGGGAAATGCCCGAGGCCCGCTACAGCCAGTCCGGCTCTGCCTGCATTGCAGGTCAGGCCCTTTCCTGGCCCCTTCCGCCATCTGCCAAAGCAAGGGATGGGCGTATAATGCTGCCCTGGCCAGGTGACATTTCCCCTTTCGTCACCGTTCCCCTCCCCTGCCTTCCCCCCAGCCCAGCATAGGCACTGGAAGTGGGAGTGTTGAGGATGCTGCAGAACACCCAAACTTAACCCGCTGGAGTTCAAAAGATGAGTGAGCCTTAGAGAGGTGTTTGCGATTTGTTTTTATCCTGTCACATTAGTTGTGCGTTTAAAGGCAGAGGTCAAATGTCAGGCTATGGCTTCTGACTAAATGCTGCTTATTCTTTTAACATGGTGAGGTTTTTTTTTTTTTCTTTAACTACAAAGGGAGAAGATTTTGGAAAGTGAACTATGTGACAGTCTTGCTGGGGTACAGGGAGTGTGAAAGGAAAGTCTGTAGGATGTCATTTTATACTAAGGCACAACAGCATTTCAATGCATGTACACGAACTGTACAAATATTCCAAAATGTATCAGCCATTAGGATAGCACACAAGGCACATTTTGTGTAATCCTGAATTGTGATGGAAACACAAAGGTTTTAATAGGATCAAAACAAATCAAGACAAATTTCTTGATGATGCACTAATAAATATTTGCTGAGACCCTATTTCCACGTATTATTGTTTGAGCACTATATAGTTTTATCTGTAAAAATGCATGTCTGTGTAAATGTGGTGGCCATTTCAATAGAAAGTGTGATGTAAATGAGGGTGCACTACCTTGCCATGCTTTGGTAATATATTTGCGGCAGAGGCTCTAAAATGCACTACAAGCTACATACTGCACCAGCACCACTCACCTGCTGAATTGGTGTGTCTCATTTAGTACACTTGTTCTTTATATGATGCGTGGAGTTTTCACAATTGCTATGACTTCAAAGATGCAACATTGATGGCAGCATCCTCACTCTGAAAATTGTTCCAGCGCCACTGCTACCCCTCATAGCAGCCCGCAGAGTAGGTGTTAAATGTCTGCATTAAACCCTTTTGAATGGCGAAGAGGGGAGAGGATGTAGCTTTACGGCTAGAGCGGTCCACCTCGAAGGTGGGAAACCGGGATCGCGTCTCGGCAACGACGCTCAGCATCCCGTGATTCTGGGCAAATCATTTAATCTCCCAGTGCCTAACAAAAAAAAATGAATGTGTTCATCAGTAACGAAACTTGTGCTCATGTAAGGCGCTCTGATACACAATTTCTCGGGTCTAGTTCGTGCTATATAAAACTCTTTAAAAACTCTTTTTACTTCTAATATTGTCCGGACAAAGTGGTTTCATGCAGTTATGCCCCATTCCATGAGATCTAACTCCTAATTGCATGAATTCATATGGAGATGATTACGGCTGATATTGGAAACTGAAGCCGCCCCGAAATCTCCTCATGGAAATATGGTTCACTGGCAATCAGGCCCTTGCAGTGAAAGAAATAGAAATTGTGTGTCTTAAATGTGTGCAGATGAGATTCTTAAAAGACTAACCTCAAGGGGTAAATCCATGAATGATCATGTAGAGAGAAGGAACTTAATATTATGAAGAACCCATGCTGGGTGCTTCTGGTTATGTGGGGCACAAGGGAAATTAACACTAGGCTGAGGCCCAGGGGGGTGCTTTTAGGAGTGTATGGACAGTGGTATCATCAGCTGTCCAGACTTTCAAACAACCTTGAGAGAAAGTTCACACTTTTCTTGCAGACACATATATAGTTTACCCCTCCAAATAGTCCTGGTGATGACCGGACTCACCTGCTATGCACACATTTGCAAAAAATTACACACCTACATTTTGTGTAAAAAACATCTGGAGAAAGTGTATAAATTGGATGGGGTGGGAGAACTGATTTCCCTGTCAGGAAAATATCCCCAGATTGAAAAAGTAAGAAAAACATGAAGGCTCATACTGCTCCTTAACCCTAGCGAAAACCAAGGAGGTGCATTACCAGTACAAAACACAGACATTTATGGTCAGGTATTATATTGATTTTGGAAGATTTTTGCATGTTTGTGTATCCTAAGTAAAAAGTATCCACAGAAATTGTTAGGTTAAGTCTACACTTTATTAGGTTACTCTTCTTTGTGAATTGGCACCTGAATTTTTCAGTTTTGGACAGGTTGATTCCTGAAGTTCAGGGCCAACATTGCCATTCCCCACTTTGGCATTTACCAGTGGGCTAAAGTAAGGGGGCTGCTTTCAGAGCATCTGGGTGTCATTACCCAAGTATGTCCCCACAACCCCATTCTAGTCCAGTCTTCTTGGACTGTCTTGGACTGCCTTGCCAAGGCTGATTGTGGTTCCCAATGCCGCCCAGCTAAGGTGCAACTTACTTGCAAGGCCTGGATGAAATTTCCATTATGCCGGTGTAATCTTACGAAAATGTAACTATTTCGTATTAAGTCATGTTGCACTGTTTACTGTAAAAATTTAGCACATGCACAAGAGAACAATGCGAAAGAGAACAGGACAGTTTTGCATTGTGTGTAATTATGTGCAATTTCACATCATTTTTTCCAAAATTTCACATAATTATGCAAATATTTTTTTTAATGAATTGCACACTCCCCTACAATTTACCCAGGTAGCTTGTCAGTTTCCTCCACCCATTCTCTCCTCCCCACACAGCAAACATACGGTGCACTGAAGTCGTGAATAATTTCGTTTTCTCATACCGGTTGGGAGTTATAGGAGATGTTTATTAAGTAGAACTCTGCAAGTTGTTTTGGTCAGGCTGTATTCTTGATCCCTATTTGACAGCAATTTGTATTTGCTTGAATATGAAACTATGATTTGGCAAAGTGCACAGCGAAAACCTCCACAGAGAACCAGCTGCAAATAAATAATATTATTACTTTTCTGTTGACACATATTTGTGTATGCATCTGCAGGTGATAACATTAATTTTGCTTCCAGTCAGATTATGTTAGAAAGTCAGCAACAGGCACTGAAAGCAATTTCTTCCAAAGATGCTGTTGTGATGAATGTCTTTTCTTTTCAAGTGATGAAGCAATATGTATGCTCACACACATCCCTCTGTTATATGATGAATCATGCGTCCACCAGCCTGACTGAGACTGCCTCCTTCAAATGACATTGACAAATTTCAGTTAGGTCCCAGTTCTACAGTGCTAGGTTGGTCTGTTTATATATTTTGACCCAAACCTTTGCTTATGTTCGGTATGATTTAAACAAATAAGGTATGAACAGATATAAATCATTCCATTTAGGGACTTCTTTATTGAACTATTGTTTCTCTGTATTAGCCTTGTCCTTACGATAGTGAGTAACATTATAAATGCAATTTCCTTATCTATCCACTAACATTCTAACTCTCAATCAAAAGCGCTTGAAATGTATGAAAATTCAAAATATATTAGACTGCGTGCCATTTTAGCAACGTGTGATATAAATCTATATCTATTATAAGTATAACGTGAACAGATTTCATCCAAAGAGAATAACCTCTAAAAGCTAATAACCTAATAAGCTCGAAAATCTATTGCAAGAAATTGGGTTATTGGTTGAGGGGGATGGAAGGCCCACTGAGGCAACAACCACATTCCTTGTCAGGGTGGACCACAAAAATCACTGAACTAACCTGTAGTTAACTCTCTGGTAGCTTAGCACAAAAGCAATCAGGCTTAACTTATCAGGTAAAGTGAAAAGCATTTATGCGGCACACAAACAATAATAAAGTGAAAACACAAGACAAGAAAAATTCCAAACCAGTTTAGAAAAATACAGTAGGTTTTAATAAATGAAATTGTACAAGAATGGAAAAACTCCACGCAGTAAAACGTGAGATATTATAATTCAAAGTTTTAGTGAAAATATGGCTTAAAAGCACAATGCGCCACTCACGGTCATCTGGTCACGCTAGGCCGAGGGAAAGTTCCAAGTTCAGGCTGACCATGATGGACTGCGGGTTGGAAACAGGGACCAGGTAAGTCCAGCTGAAAAGTTACCTTCAAAATCCGGTGCAAAGAGTTCCATTCGCCGTGGAGAAGGCCGTGAGGAGAAGGTAGAGAATCACAAATGGCTGTCTCTGTTTAGCGTGAAGTGTAGGCCGGGCATAGTGGGCTGTTGTTGCAGTAGCTTCTTGTTGACTGTCACTGTGGGCAGTCGCTGCTGTTGTGCAAACTATCGCATTGACAGTTGTTGCTAGCGGCTGCTGTAGTGTAAATAGCAGGCCTCACCGTTGCTTTATGTTGGTGGAAATTACGATTAACAGTGTTTTGTCACAAACGGGCCCGTTTGGGATCGTCAGTAGCCTAGATTTCAGGATTTTCACCTTTTTTTGAGGAGGAGTACACTCTGATGCCAGTCAAGGGTCCAGGAGCTGGAGAGGCACCTCTTTGGTATCAGGACTCACCCGAACAGAGGCTTCAAGGGCTCAGGCAGTCCCAATTACATTTTCAGGCAGGTCCAGCAGCAGAAGGTCAGTTGAAGCTTGTTGAGTCCCTGCAGCTCACACAGAATTTCAGCCAACAGACCCTTTGAATCAATCTGGTTAGCATGGGATGAAGGGAAGTAGGCCCAATCTTCCTTCTCTCATGTGACCCAAGACTCTGGCAAAAGTCTCAGTAGGCTGAGACAAGAAAATGCCAGATTTCGAAAAGTGGCATTTTCAGTGGTGTAACCTAAAATCCAAGTTTACCTTTAAAAGGGGTTTTAAATTGCAATTCATTTGAGTGTAACCAAGATATCAGGTCCCAATACAAAACTAGCACTTATTAAATGTAATGAGATAACTGTGTAAGTGTTAGTCAATACAGCAGTGAAAACCAGCTTTAGGAGTTTTCACGACCAGGGCGGGAACCAGTTTAAATAAAACTCTGGTTTACCACCACAAGCACACAGGGCTAATCCCCACTTCTGGTGCTGCGGCCCAATAGGTTGCCAGACCTTGGCCATTGTAGTTGAGAAAATCAGGAGCAAATCATCACATAAATATTAATCACAATTTCTAAGTTCATTCAGTAATGAGAATTATTAAAGATTTGGAAGAATTGTATTCTTTCAAAGTTTAGAAGATTGTCTTTATTCAGAATCATAAGTTTTATTTGTATTAGTTTCAAACAATTAATCCTTCACACAGTTGATAAAGAAATAATGATTAATTCAATTAAAATACAATGCATTAAGCGTGTTCCATAAAGGAAGAAAATCCCTATTCTAAGAAAGGGGCGAAAGGTGTCAGTCGGAACACATATAGAGTTCAAGTTCGAAAGAGAGTGAGATCTAGCATAAAACTCAAAAATATATCGAAAGGTCATCAATTATTCAAAATAGAACTTCCCATAAAGAGACGTTCACCAAAGTCAGTAGAGTCTCAAAGCTAAGAAAATAAGGCAATGGTAATGTGCAGAAGCTTTAGCAACTGCATTCAATAGGATGAGTAAAATGGTGTGAGACTCTGTATCACCAAGCATGGAAACGAGGTGGAAAAATGGTGCAGGTAGAGTGTTAACCTACTCTTTAACCCCTTTGCCGCGGCAGGAATTCCGCCGCGGCGCTGGGGGGGTTTGGGGGCAGTTGCGGTGCCGCTGTGCTCGTGACGGAACCACTCCGTCATGAGTCACGGGTGAGCTGTGCTCATGACGGAGAGGTTCCGTCACGACTCCGCCCACTGCGCTAATCGCCCGCACAGGCGGGGAATTAGCGCCGCGTGAGCGGAGCAGCCGCCAACGGCCGCAGCATGACGGAACCACTCCGTCATGAGCACAGCGAACCCGTGGCTCATGACGGAGTGGTTCCGTCATGAGTACGGAACGGGTTAAACGTGTGCCATTATAAACAGTCAATACTTAATGTTGCAGTTCATGTTGCATCTTCTCCTCCTCTCTTCCAATCATCTTTCACGTTCTTCCTGGGAACATGTTCACTCCTTGTCTTCTCACGCAGAACTCAATAGTGTTCAGACAGTAACCTTTAAGTGTTCAACTTTGTTAATTCAAATCCAAACTATTTTTATTATTATTTTTATTGGGCGCACAAATCATTCCTGAAGTGATCTCTAGGCGCCACTGCAGCAGGGGACATGCCAAAAGATACAGGGGTTGGAGACTGAACAGCCAAGTTTTCAATTTTGTTTTGAAGGCACTGAGATTGCAACAGGCACAGATGAACAAGGGTAGCTGGTTCCAATGATGAGGAGCCAGGAATGAGAAAGAGCGGCTCTCAAATCTAGTTGTTCTGATGCGTTTGGGGCATAGTAATAGTAGATCACTAGATCTGAGCTTACAAACAGGAATGTACGGCAGTAATTTATTTTTGAAGTAACATGGTCCATTCCCTTGCAGAGCCTTGCAGACTAGACAGAAACATTTTAAAATTACAAGTTTTTTTATCGGTAACCAATGAAGGGAGCGCAGCATTGGTTCTGATGGAGAGTTTGGGGGAAGGTTCAAGATGAGGCGAACAGCAGTGTCCTGCACCAGCTGAAACCTGGCCAGCAGGCTTTCATTTATTCCCACCAGTAAGGCATTTCCGTAATCAATGCGGCTTATTATCAAAGCTTGAACTAGGGTTTTCCTGGCCTGTAGAGGGGTCCACTGAAAGACTTTCTTAAGCATGCGCATGAGCCCAAAGCAGGTTCCTGACGTACTTTTGACATGCTTTACTCATGGAGACATTATAATCCAAGAGGACTCCCGGATTCTTTACATATGTTTTAAGGGTAGGTAGTAAACCAAGCACTTGTGGCCACCAGTCTGTTGACCAGATTGTGTGGGCTTTTCCGAATAAGAGGATCTTTGTTTTATTCGTGTTAAGCTGCAAAATGTTTGCGGTCATCCATGATGCAGTTTTTAGCAGACCGTCTTTAAAGTCTATTTTAGTAAGAGTCTGGGTATGATCAATAGTGATGATCAGTTGTGTGTCGTCTGCATAGGAAATTGTTTTAAAGCCACATGACCTAATGAGATTTTCCAGGGGAGCCACTTAAACATTAAAAAGAGTAGGGCTGAGGATTGAGCCCCAGGGGACCCCTTTGTCCAGGACCCTGAGTTTGGATGAGTCATCAATTATTCAAAATAGAACTTCCCATAAAGAGACGTTCACAAAAGTCAGTAGAGTCTCAAAGCTAAGAAAATAAGGCAATGGTAATGTGCAGAAGCTTTAGCAACTGCATTCAATAGGATGAGTAAAATGGTGTGAGACTCTGTATCACCAAGCATGGAAACGAGGTGGAAAAATGGTGCAGGTAGAGTGTTAACCTACTCTTTAACCCCTTTGCCGCGGCAGGAATTCCGCCGCGGCGCTGGGGGGGTTTGGGGGCAGTTGCGAAGCCGCTGTGCTCGTGACGGAACCACTCCGTCATGAGTCACGGGTGAGCTGTGCTCATGACGGAGTGGTTCCGTCACGACTCCGCCCACTGCGCTAATCGCCCGCACAGGCGGGGAATTAGCGCCGCGTGAGCGGAGCAGCCGCCAACGGCCGCAGCATAACGGAACCACTCCGTCATGAGCACAGCGAACCCGTGGCTCATGACGGAGTGGTTCCGTCATGAGTACGGAACGGGTTAAACGTGTGCCATTATAAACAGTCAATACTTAATGTTGCAGTTCATGTTGCATCTTCTCCTCCTCTCTTCCAATCATCTTTCACGTTCTTCCTGGGAACATGTTCACTCCTTGTCTTCTCACACAGAACTCAATAGTGTTCAGACAGTAACCTTTAAGTGTTCAACTTTGTTAATTCAAATCCAAACTATTTTTATTATTATTTTTATTGGGCGCACAAATCATTCCTGAAGTGATCTCTAGGCGCCACTGCAGCAGGGGACATGCCAAAAGATACAGGGGTTGGAGACTGAACAGCCAAGTTTTCAATTTTGTTTTGAAGGCACTGAGATTGCAACAGGCGCAGATGGACAAGGGTAGCTGGTTCCAATGATGAGGAGCCAGGAATGAGAAAGAGCGGCTCTCAAATCTAGTTGTTCTGATGCGTTTGGGGCATAGTAATAGTAGATCACTAGATCTGAGCTTACAAACAGGAATGTACGGCAGTAATTTATTTTTGAAGTAACATGGTCCATTCCCTTGCAGAGCCTTGCAGACTAGACAGAAACATTTTAAAATTACAAGTTTTTTTATCGGTAACCAATGAAGGGAGCGCAGCATTGGTTCTGATGGAGAGTTTGGGGGAAGGTTCAAGATGAGGCGAGCAGCAGTGTCCTGCACCAGCTGAAACCTGGCCAGCAGCCTTTCATTTATTCCCACCAGTAAGGCATTTCCGTAATCAATGCGGCTTATTATCAAAGCTTGAACTAGGGTTTTCCTGGCCTGTAGAGGGGTCCACTGAAAGACTTTCTTAAGCATGCGCATGAGCCCAAAGCAGGTTCCTGACGTACTTTTGACATGCTTTACTCATGGAGACATTATAATCCAAGAGGACTCCCGGATTCTTTACATATGTTTGAAGGGTAGGTAGTAAACCAAGCTCTTGTGGCCACCAGTCTGTTGACCAGATTGTGTGGGCTTTTCCGAATAAGAGGATCTTTGTTTTATTCGTGTTAAGCTGCAAAATGTTTGCGGTCATCCATGATGCAGTTTTTAGCAGACCATCTTTAAAGTTAATTTTAGTAAGAGTCTGGGTATGATCAATAGTGATGATCAGTTGTGTGTCGTCTGCATAGGAAATTGTTTTAAAGCCACATGACCTAATGAGATTTTCCAGGGGAGCCACTTACACATTAAAAAGAGTAGGGCTGAGGATTGAGCCCCAGGGGACCCCTTTGTCCAGGACCCTGAGTTTGGATGAGTGGTTGCCCAGCTAAACAGAACGGGTGCACTCAGACAGAAAGTTCTCCATCCATTCCAAGGCTTTACCAGTGATACCACTCTCCCCAGTCTTTGTACTAGGATTTGAAGAGTGATGGTATCAAATGCCACTGACAAGTCCAAGAGAACCAGTACCGCTGAGGATCCCTGGTCTAAGGCGAGCTTAGTGGTGTTAGTGTCCTCCTTTAAGGCTGATTCCGTGCTATGAAATGCGGAAGCCTGACTGAGAGGAGTCCAGAAGGTGGTTAGATTCAAGATAGGACACCAATTGTTGATTCACTAAAGACTCTAGGATTTTAGATATGAATGGGAGTAGGGATATAGGTCTGTAGTTTGACATGTCCAAAGGGTCTGCCATAGGTTTTTTAAGAAGGGGTTTGATGAATACTGTCTTCCATTTCTGAGGAATAGTGGCTGACTGAAAAGAGAGATTACATAAGTTAGTAATTGAAGTGAGTAAGATAGGGGACAGAGTAGTGATTATGTGAGGGGGCAAGGTACGGCGGAGAACCAGTTTTTATTGAGTTTAGTTGAGACTGTATTTGATCCTCTGTGACAGGACAGAAACATTCAAGGGTGGAAGATTGAGTGTTACTCTTGTCTTCCTGAGACTCCAGAGTCCTAGTTATTGTGTTATTTGCAAGGGAATTGTAGATGTTAATTTTTTGTTCAAAGTACACAATGAGACTATTGCAATGTGATTGAGAAGAGGGTATTATGATATTACACCTGCTAGGATTCGTGAGTTCCCTAAGGATTTTAAAAAGCTCTTTGGAGGAATGTTTTGCAGAGTTGATTCTCTCGGCTATATGAATTCTTCTAGCAATGTTCCAAGTATTTCCTTCAGGCTATTTTATGGGCGATTCTTCCTTCCTCTGATTTGGATTTCCTCCATTTTCCTTCCAGCTTCCTAACTATGGACTTCTCCTTTTTTAAAGATTTGGAGTACCAGGGGGCCAGGGGATTTTCCCTTTTCATTATAGATATTTTTAACGGGGTGATGATGTCTAAGGCCTTTATAAAATAATCTTCGAAGGCTTGTAGAGCAAGATTGCTGTCTTTGTAGTCAGATATGATAGGGGGAGTAAAGGCAGGGAGAAAGGTGGAGGGGACTACTTTTCTACAAGGTATAGTGAATTTCATGGCCTGATGGAGGGCATCCTTAGGTTTCTGGATGTCCAAATAAAAATTTAGAGAGAAGTGGTCAGTCCATGTCTGTGCGACTGGAGTGCTCACTACTAGGTTGTTGGCATCAGTAAATATTAGATCAAGAGTGTGCCCGGCTGAATGTGTTGAACCTGACACCATTTGATGGAGATCCAGTGATTGCATATCTGCTAAGAGACACTTGGTATCGGGGTCAATTTGAATATCAATATGAGGTGTCCTGGTAGCTGATCCATGAGCTTCACACTGAAATCTTTCTTACAATCAGGTGGATGGTAGACCAGTGCTCCCCTCCAGCGTAAATTGATTGAGGCCTCAAGTTGGAATATTATCATTTCCACTGTAGGGGTGGAACAAGAGTCCAAGGTTTCTACTCTTATAGGATTCCGGGTCACAACTGCTTCTCCCCCTCCCTTTTTATGCTGTCTATCACACCTAATTATACTATAGGCTTGAGGTAATGCTAGGGCTTTAGAGGGGAAAGAGAATTAATTTAGCCAGGTTTCAGTAATGAAGCATATATCTGGCTTTGTAGAGTCTAAAACATCCCAAAGTTCTGAGGCGTGCTTGAGGATAGAACGTGCATTTAAATAGGTGCACTGCAACTGGGAGGGCAAAGTGAGTAATCTTCTCCAAAGTAGTGGTTTTACTGTTGATAGAGGGAATGCTGATTAAGGGGTCAAGTGTTGAGGGCCCTCGGGTTCTATACTTAGTTGGGGAAATTATATTAGCCCAGGCGAAGTTACAAGTGTTACGTTGCCAGTAGTTTCGGTTAACGATAGGTGGAATGATTCTCCACAAAAGGTGCCAGGAGTATGTTTCCCTATCGTTGTAAGCTCTTTACCTGAATACATTTTATGCAGCATAAGTATTCAAAAAGGTGCAGCCTTCCTGGTGACAAGCATAAGGAAACAAAGATTAGAACGTCAGCTGCCCAAAATGGTGGCAGCTGACACCCGGAAATTGTCCTCTAGGACTGCTCCCTCCGCTCATACGGCACCTTTGCAGCTGTGGTGGACCGAGCAGCCCGAGTGCTAATGAGAGGTGAGAGGTACGGCCTCCAATAATGGAAGTGATTAGGCAGTGCTAAAGTATGTTGAAAGGATGTTGTATAAAATATATCAAAATAAAGTTAAAAGAAGGTTTAAAATAATTTAAAGGGGAGTACTTTCGAAAGTCCCTCTCACTACACTGCTCGTCCGCCTAGGGGCTCTGAATAAATAGAGAGTGGAAGCCGGATGAAGAGTAGGAAAATGAAGACTAGAAAGTCAGCTGCCCAAAATGGTGGCAGCTGACACCCGAAGTTGCCCTCTAGGACTTCTCCCTCTGATCCAACGCCACCTTTGCAGTTGCGACAGACCGGAGAGCAGCCACGAGTGAGGACGAGAGGTGAGAGGTAAGGCCTCCAACAATGGAAGTGATTAGGCAGTGCTAAAGTACATTGAAAGTATGTTGTATATATAAAATATATTAAAACAAAGTTAAAAGAAGTTTTAAAAGAATTTAAATGAGAGTACTTGTGAAAATCCCTCTCGATGCGCAAGACTTCTTCATTCAAAAAGTCACTCCTCACAAATGGGACTACATTTCTATCTTTCTAATGAAGCAAATGTGTGTTAGCTAACAATAAACTAGGTAAAAATCAAAACATCTACAGTAACTAAAAACATTTTCTTTAAGATTGTATCCTTGGGATTAAAACAAGTATGCTAAAAGAAAGCAAATTCAATTTATGTGCTACATTCTATATGGTTATCCATCATAATTCTACTAAATAATACATTCTAAACAGGCATTTTGAACTCTTCTTGCTATAAGAAGAAACATTTTACAAAGTTATGTGAAACATTTATTTAATAAAAATGATCATGGAAAGGTCATGAATTAAACAATTAATGTGTGCATCAGCACATTTGTATCAAACCAGTTTCTAAGTAATGTTGCTTTAAACAGTTTTGAGGTCTAGCACATGTAAATATGGCTAGATACTACATTTTCTCTTTAAATATGCATTTTGTTTATGTAAGTCTGCACACTAATTATGCACATATATTAAAACTATATTATGTATGCCTCTTCAAATACACTTGTCCTACTTTTTTTAATGCTATGCACCCTGCCCTATGAGCCTTTAGGGCCTACCATAGGGTTGATTTATGAGTATTAAAAAGGACTGTTTAGGCCTGGCAAAAGGTTTATTTTGCCAACTCGAAAAGGCAATTTAAAACTGCATTGTAAACTGCAGTGGCAGGCCTGGGACATTTTGAAAGGCTACTTTAGTGGGTGACACAATGCGTGCTGCTGTCCTCTAGTCACATTTAATTTACAGGTCCTGGGTACATGTAGTACTATTTGATAGGCATTTACAAGTAAATTAAATGTACTAGTCAGGTTGATGCCAATTGTATCATGTTTTAGGGAGAGCACAGGCACTTTACCACTGATCAGCAGGGAAAAAGTACACAGAGTCGTAATGTCAACAAAAATGGGTTCAGCACAGAAGGTAAAAACCTGTGGGGTAACCCTGCAAAAAGAGCCAGGTAACCTTGAGTACACTAAAATGTGAGTCACATAACATTCTTCACCAGAGCCCTCCTTCTCTTCTCTTCTCTGTACCAAACCTAGCCTTAAGGGCAAAAGACCTGTGATGTAGGGAGTGCCTAAAGCGCACCTATTCAACCTGCCTTATTCCTGATTACTAATATGATGGTAGAGAATACCAATATTAATCAGTTGTCAAGCCACAAGTGTTGCAGGGATTGTGCTCTTAGAACAGAACTATGCTTGGAACCATAGAACATCAGTATGTAGAGACTGAGATACTATACCATCTAAGTACCTATGGGTCAGAGTCTGTCTAGTTATAGTGCCTCACGCGCCCTCCTCACCTTACCAGAGAAACAAATGAATTGACACCCCAGTACACAACACTCTCAACCCTCTCAGGGATCGTGGTAACAGCACAACCCTTTCGCTCTCTCTCATTCACAAAAAGATAACCAGGAGAGACGAAGGAAGTTCAGAATATTAATTTAAACTATTATGCCCTCAAATGCAGTATACGTGCCACAATTAGAAAACAAATGCATACTAAAAATAATGTTAGCATGGTTAATAATCCATATATCATGAAAAGCCCCCTCATTTTACATGACAGAGTAACCTAAACCACCTTACTTGCACACAAAGCTAAATATTTATATATCAAAGATCTCTGAGCTTACTGGCAGACCCCTTACCTTAGCACTCATGGATGGACCCTCTACATCTCAGCAGATGCAGTGCTCTTGTCTCCGATCCTTCGTTGTCTGTTTTCTGCTCATGTGCTCATCTATATGATAAGCCATGTATGCGCATAAACAAAAGCTGCATTCTTGTGTTATGACTAGGTGCTAGTGCCTGACCAGAAAGAATGACAAGGGACATTTTTGCTTGACCTTGTCTATGTCAGACTAAATCCCAGGAAAAGAACAGAACGCGAAAACATATGCAGGTTCCATGTGGAAAAAACAATGTGGCACAAAAGCAGAATGTGTTTATGCAGTAACACGTGCAAAGGAAAAGGAGGCCTACAATGTGCACAGTTAGGCTAACATAGGGAAAAATACAATGGGCCATGCAGAAAACACACAACCCAAGAATAGGTGGACCTCCAGCTTAGCCAATTACATGCACATTGCTTTCTGTACAGCATTCTAAAAGAACTGTGAGGAGAATCATACCAATATATACAAAACTAAATAGAAACACCCTTCAAAACACACATCTCCTTTTAATGCTGCAAGTACTCCATACAAAGCTCATTCTGAATATTTTTTGTGAGATAAACATATTGACTAAAATTATTTGGAATCACCATTACCTCACAGCCAATAGTGCAAGTGTGAAATCCTATGCATACCTGAATCTGTAGTACAAACTGAATCTAATACAAACTAACCCTTCCTGTCCTCTGATAATTTTTCAGAGAACGCTTGGCAGAGGCTTAGAGCATCCAAAAAATGTAATCTTTGAGTAGTTTCAAAGTAATCAAGCCTGGAAAAAAACAGAAAGTAAAAAGCTTTGGTAACATTTAGAGGGCAGAAGATATGCTCATTTGAGGAAAAGTTTCACATGTTGTAGAAATGGTTGAATGGTAAGTAACACAGTCCAGTGACACACTGTTTTATAACCATTATAGGCCTCATTACAAGTGACTCAGAGTGTACTGCATCTGGTGCAATCAGACATCATGGGGTTCAAACTTTGTGGGGTGCCATAAACAACACCTATTCCAGGCATTGCCCAAAATATAAGGCATGACGTTAATGTTGGTGTTTACAGCACTTAGCGCTGTGCTATTTGCCAAGCCTATCCCCCCAGCAACTCAGCCAAAATGTATTAAAGAGATACAGATGGTACACAGTAATTACTAGATGTGGTAAAGATGACATCACTAATAATTGTGGTCCATGCACAAACAGGTATACACACGGGGATCTGTAAACATTTGGGGCATTTATAATTGTGGCCCTAAAAGGCAGAGCCTGTAGTTTTTCAGTCCTATGCAGGGAGCTCAAACAGATTCACTGACAGTCATTATCAGAAATGCTGAATACACTGCAGACAGTAGCTGCTACCATCATGAGAATCTCACCTTATAGCTGAGCCTCACAAATGTAAATCTCTCTCTGATCCTCCTGGCAAATCAGCAAGAGCAGGAAATGTAAATTGTCTTGTAGCTTTCATGGCTGTGGTTTATTCATGAATTCCACTGCTACTGGCAGTGATCTGGCTATTATTATGTCTGAATCAAAGTAGTGAGTGGCTCTGTTCATTAACCATTCGCTGACGTTTGATACACTTCATGATATATTTGTTTAAATCAATCCTCTGTGGAGCTGCTTGTTATTTATAGGCCCAGTTCATTAACCTTTCTAATCTCTTTTAAATATTAGCAGAATTTGTGTTAGAGATCTGAGTAGATTTCTCATCAGGGGCTGTATTACACATTATCACTATTTATGCCCGACGCAAGCAGTGATAATGCGCCCCATTATGGTGTATGCGCTGCCCCCAGGGCAGCCGCGAACTTGCGCTGCACTGGGGTCAGCACATTCATTTGAAAACATGGAGCAGCCGCTCTGTGTTTTCACACTGCAGGAGGCATCCGCCTACCCTTGCAAAGGGGTTTAGAGATCCCTTTACAGGCCTCCAAGGGAATATCTGGTGGGTCCATGGGACTCCCTTAATTCCCTGAAGAGGGCTGCTGTCAGGAGGCGCACTAACAGTGTGGCATCATTTAAATGGCGCACTGTCAGTGCGCCTCCTGAGGGCTGCTTTGACTCTGCGCAAGAATGCAGCACACATAACAAATAGCCATATAGATTGTTTAATTGCATGAAGGGACACGTTCCTGCACATAAACAGTCATTGGCTGCAAAGCAGGCTCCCTTTCATTATGGTGCAAGGATGCCTTCATTGGCGCTAGGCAGCTGATTTTAGCGCCAGCACTATGGAAAACTCAGGGGTGTGCCGCATTGTAGTAAATATGGCACATCCTCGTGTTTTGAAAATGTCAGAGAGCAACGCTGGCACCTCCACGCTCCAACATTTTGTTATACATATGCCCCACAGTTTCTTGGGAATTACACCGAATTTATGATGGTGCCCCTACTGCGGATTGTTGAATTTACAATGTACTCAATTTAGGGAGTCTGTCTTTTATTTCACTGTTAATTTGTGCCTATGCTTGAAATTGCTTGTTTTAACTTATGTCCAGGGATTGACTGGCACAAAAAATAGGCTTGTTTATCAAAATAAATTGACCCATTTAGCAATTCAGATAGCTAAAAAACGTGGCCCACATTGTGTGAATCAGGGCAGGTTTGAACTTGTAAATACACTGTTTATAGGATTTTTGTTAAGTATAACAGACTGCATGCATTTTTGCTTGTTGCAGGCAATGTGTATTGTAATATTAGGGAAATCAAGGGTAAGAACTGGCCATCCAGACCATAAAGCCGGTCCACCAACAGGAAAGAAACCAGCCCACATACTGAATTGTCAGACAAACCCTTCTGCAATGCACAATTACCCTATTTCCTGCGTACCCTGCTTATTTTAACCTTTAAAGAAATAATTACGCTGCAGATCATAAACATCACTGGTGGCATTCGCCATATTTCTACATCTCCATTGTTTGTTTCTTCAGTAACTAACAGCACTGCAGTGACCACCAGGTGGGGTGTTTTGAAATTCAAGCTGGCTTGGTTTTGTCAATGTTTCTTTAGAATTATTTGCAATCATTCGTGCAATCCGAGACTTATGTAACAAAGTAAAAGTTAATCTGATCAACAACATCTGTTTGTTCAATGGTCTAGGATCTCCAGCTAGGATTCCCACAAGCACTAAATCAATGAATTTATAAAACAAATATATCAATTTACTTGTGTTGGTACTAACACGGCATAGTACTTATTATTGCTACTTAAGAACATGCATTGAGTATCATCTATAAAGATTACATGGCTACAATTCGTAATCTTAATATGACATTTAATGGAAATTGATATATTTTAAATTAATTCGATCATTTCTTTTGTTTTCTCAGGTAACTATGGAGAAAGTGGAATGGAAGCCTTCAAAGATATGTCAGCAAAGGAAGGAATCTGCATTGCTCATTCCTACAAGATCTACAGCAACGCTGGGGAGCAAAGTTTTGACAAGCTGTTGAAAAAACTCAAAAGTCATCTGCCCAAGGCCCGAGTGGTTGCATGCTTCTGTGAAGGCATGACTGTGAGGGGAATGCTAATGGCCATGAAGCGTCAAGGGTTGTCAGGAGAGTTCATGCTTCTGGGCAGGTAGGTCTTGCAGTTATTAACATGTTGTAGTGTTTACCAGACACCCGCAGGTTTCTACGTGAGATAATTATACATAATGTAATATCATTATCTATTTGCTCATTAATTAGCTACATGGAAATTATGGTGTTTTAACTCGAGGTACTTTAGCATGTATTTTAAGATTAGAATACGCAACACTATAAATGCCCATTTAGTTGCAAAATGTGTATTAAGATATTTTTCTTGAGGACTTCAGTTTCTAAAATGAATGTCACTCTAATGTCAGTTTTACCCATATAGGATATTGTAAACAATGTTCTGCTATTTTGCCAGATCATTATATTTGAATAAATATGACCAAAATGGGAAATAAATGATTCAGGCGTCACTACATGCTACACTGTCAATTGAATAGCAAGGGTTGGCTTACTAAAATATGTAATTTCGGGCTTTGAAATTCTCAACCTTTTTTAGGGCATTAAAATCTATGGGTTTTTCATTAACACATCTAAAACACATATTTGTTTAACATTTTAAACATGTTCAGTCCTTTTTAAATGGTTTTATGGTTAACTTACCATTTCTAAAACGTTCAGGTAATTGTAAATGGTAGGAATTTTTAAAAACATCTTTCTTAGACGATTTAAATAGTGGAATAATAGCAAACATATCTGCAAATTATTTTCATATTGAAATGGACCAGGGAATTGCTCCTCAAATGGCCTGTTTTTATCCCTATGAAACATTTTATAACTGTTTCATATAGCTGTACAGGTTCACCAATGTTACATACATTTTTTTAATCCGCTAAAGTACTGTATACTGGTTTTGTTAGTCGCTATAGTGAATGGCAGGCATGGCACCATTTGCATTTTTAGGGGTGTGAGCCAGTGCCATTCATGGTTGAGTGATTATGTAGGCCATTTTTAAGAAGTTTGTTTTAGATAGCAGCCAGGTCTAAGCCACTCGGTGAGAGTTCTGGATTTTATTTGGAGTGATAAGACCATGTTATTAGTGCTTCACTTTGGGGTGATAACAAACCAACAGAATAAAAAGACCTTTTTCATGTGTGTCTCACAAAAGGTATTTATAGATATTCTGATGACACTGTGAAGAACCTTGTCAACCCGAACCTGCAATTGTACCCAAAATATGAAAGCTACCTCTGATAATGTTGGACTCTATCTACTGTTTCAGACCATACCTGTCTGTAATAAATTGCTTCACTGACAACGATGGCATGTTCTGTTTTGTTCAGAGTTCAACCCTAATTCCTTAAATAGTTCAAGCGATCTGAAGGACTGCTTTTTATTTTGTGTATTTTGTTATCATTTATGCTGATTGGTTGCAAACTAGCCATTTAAAAGGTAAATGTTGATGTCAGGATGGAATTAATGTATAATGTTTTGAACTACAAAAGATTATGAATTTGTTAGTGGTAAAATAGAGGCATGATGTGACAGGCAATGGTGTTTTCAAGTTTTAACAAAATAGTTTGCCACAGAGTGGTCCTACTGTTGGTCCAATTGAATTTCTCTTTTTCATAAAGTAGACCTTTCTGAAAGAAATGTAGATGTCAGCTGTGAATTAATATACATACTACGAGTTAACATGTTCGTTCTGTGGGTGAATGGTGCCCGAACAACTCCCTTTCAGCTTTCATTCCATCTTAATGGGAGTTCTAGGGGTAGATGGATTGGATTTCTATTGTTAGAACATATTGCTTGAGAATGATAGTGCTCAGCACGTTTAGGGTGAAAGCATTCACTTCATCAGTAGCTGGGGTGTTCAATAGGTTTGGAGAATTATGTTGATTGTGTTGTTTAATAAATCTTTCCTGATTGATGTTCATGTTTGAAGTTGGTGAGCGAATGAAATTCATTAAATTGTTGTGACTGTTGCAGTAGTAGTCATTAGTAGACCATCATTGCAATGGAGGTGAATAAGAGGAGTTATGAGTCAGGCGACATGACATCTGTGCTCCAGATGTGCATTAATCAGGTGGTGCTTTGCAGGGTATCCACGTTCCTATTGGTGCTGTTGTTTCAGGACATGAGTCTCTATGCTAAAAAAGAGGTAGTTGTAGATAAATATAAAATACATAGGTTTGGTTATAAGTAAGTGCATCTTGTTGTTAATTCCCTGCTGACGGGCACACCAATTCTTACTCACTAGAATTGTGATGTGACATTGGGGCTTACTTAGAATTCGGTGGTCAGGGTACTCTATCGCAAACATGCCAGATATCTCCCATCCACTGTACTACAAGTGCATTATAGTCTGTGGGTCTTGTGATAAGGCAAACAGGACATTTGTGATGCAGGCCAATAATCTTCTAGTACTGTTTATTTACTACAGAATCCCAGGTGAAAAGCCAAAGATCTGAATTCCAGGTTTATTCTTGACATAATCCGAGAATTTTGTAGCAAGTCAGGAGTACTATATGAGTAGGTGTAAGACATGGGGTCTAAGTAAGGGCTACCCCTGTAGTCAGGGTAAGTCAGATACACAGCCTAAATTAACCTGTGCTCACCCTGTGGTAGCTTGGCACAGAACATTCAAGTTTACCTTAAGATACAATGTGTAAAGTATTTGCGTAACACTTGAATTACACCAACTCGATGGAACCAACACAAGACTCCACACATGTTTAGATGGATAGATGATAATTATCTGAGTAAAACAAGACCAAAATGACAAACATCCAATAAGTAGAATTCAAGTTATGACTTTTTAAAGATTAAATGAAAAAAACAGTTTTTGGAAATAACTAGCGGTCAAAAGGTTACTTGAGGTTGCGAGGGATCGGTGCAAATTCAGAACGCGATGGAGCGCAGGCTGGCTACAGAACCTATGCAGTATCTGCTGAAAAAGTACCTTGTATAGAACAAAGCATTGAGGGCACGCTGCGTCTATCTTTTCCACGCAGTCAGGTAACTGAGACGTCATCGGGCACCCTTGAAGGGAAGGCAATGTATCGTCATGGAGCCATGCAGATCGTCATCATAGATCTGTGCAGGCTGTGGATTCTTCATCGAGCACCCTCTGCATCAATGCCAAAGAGGTGTTGTGGTGGAAGTTCTCACCCAGTCAAGACAATGAGTCGGTTTTTGCAGACAAGGGTAGGACTCACAGATGGCAGAGTCCAGCAGCACCATCAGGATTGCATGTAGTCTTTTGTTTCCCCGAGACTTCCGAAAATAGGAGGCAAGCCCTCGGAGTCACTCTGGGTTCAAATGAGAGGGTACAGTCCTTGTCCTCAGCAGAAAAGAGATCAGTAGGCAGCAGGGCAGCTAAGCAAAGCAGAGAAGCAGTGCCTTACAACAGTCAGTCACAGCAAAGTGGCAATCCTTTCAGCAAGGCAGTCTTTACTCCAGCAGAGTTCTTCCCAGGTCCAGTAGTGTACTAATTTGATAGGACTAAAGACAGCCCTAGTACTTATACCCAAATGTGCCTTTAATGTAGGGGGTGACTTCAAAGAAATCTCTGAATTGCAGTACGATCCCTTTTAGCCCAGCCCTGGCTACAGACTACCAGTAGGGGGTAAATCAGCCCTTTGTGTGAGGGCAGGACCCAAGCTATTCAAATGCAAGTGTGAGCAACCTCCCTCTGCCTTCCCAGGAAGGCTATCAGTATGCAGATAAATGCAGATGAATCCCCTGTCACACCAAGCCCTTCCTGTGTTGTGGCCGACTAGAGGAAATGTACAAAGTATAGCTCTCACCCAGCCCAGAAGTGTATTAGAGACATGCTGCAGGCACACAGAGCAAAGTTAGCAGCAGAGAAATGTCCAGGTCTGGGCGTCAAATTTCGCCCTGTGGAAAATGTGGAGTTCCCGATAGATTCTACCTTGTACTGGAATTAATTTTCAGTTGGCGCGCTCGAGCCGGGTATTTGCACGACCATGATGAGTCTTGCAGAGTGTTTGGGAACGCCGGTGAGATTTGCCGGCTGTCAGTGAGAATTGCGGGAACTTGCCAGCCTCTAGCACGGCTTTAGGCTGAGCCTGCGACATCCAGCGCCTTTTTTCTGAAGACAGGGAGGGAGCGCAAGTGACCGTGGCTGCATCCTCGAGCAGATTTTCTCCTTGTGGTGCCGTTTGCTTGCGATTTTGAGTACGAGAACACGCGTCGCGGTACCAAATGTAAAAAATGTAGCACAAACGGGCACATTGAGCAGCTCCGCCCACTCGCGGAATTCCACGGTATCTCACTGAGTTTTTGAGGCACTGCACATAATTCCACATAGCAGAACTTTTGCGAGCTCCGCCCACGCCAAGAAATGTCAACTTTCTAAAAGTGGCATTTGTAAGATGGTAATTTCAAATCCAACTTTACCATTAGAGAGGATTTATCACCATCAATCCAAAGATATTAAACATGAAGTAGCTACTCCTTTCCAGTCAAGAATTACAGCTTAAAGGACGTATTAAGGAATCCCCAATGCAAGCCTATGGGAGGAGTAGGCCTCACAGCAGTCAAAAACGAATTTAACTGTTTGTTACTGCCAGGGAATGTAAAACTTAAAAGTACATGTCCTGTCTTTCAGATTCACTGCACCCTGTCCTTAGGGTTACTTAGGGCCTGGCTAAGGGGTGATTTAGGTGTAATAAAAGGGGAGTTTAAGGCTTGGCAAGCGGCTTTAAATGGCAAGTCAAAGTGGCAGTAACTGAATACACAGGCCCAGCAATTGCGGGCCTGAGACAGGTTTGAAAGGCTACTTGTGTGGGTGGCACAACCAGTGGTGCAGACCCACTAGTAGGGTTTAATATATGGGCTCTGGGTACATGTTAAACCACTTTACAAGGGACTTACAGGTAAACTAAATATGCCAATCAGATATACGCCAATGCCACCATGTTTAGGGGAGAAGTACATGCACTTTAGCACTGGTTAGCACTGGCAAAGTGCTCAGAGTCCTAAGACCACCAAAAAGATACAGCAAAAAGTGCAGGGAAGGCCGTTCTATGGATGACAGGTCCAACAGTAGGTCAAGCATACAGTAACCTAAACATTTTGTAATTGGGCATATCATCTTCAAAGGGAATGGGAGTGAATGTGAACCTAAAGTCATGGTTGCTCAAATTGTTGCTTGAAGTCGGTCCATGGTGACAATCTGATTACAAAATTAATGGTATCTCGTGTATATCTTTGTATTTTGCTTACCAGTGCCTTAAGATGTTTTCTACCAAACTAGAACTGTTTTCATCCAGCGTGCTAGTACTGCTCATTTCCTTCTTTATTTTCTTTGAAGAAGAATGGTAAAAATGCCAGGGTTTGTTCCCTTCTTGAGGTGCAGTCAGTTCATGATTCCTGTCAGTTCCGTGTATTTGTTGTCTGTTTCACCTTCCATGTTTCTGTACAATACGTGTTTATGTGAGTGCCCTGTGTGTTTCCATTATGTGGTGTTTGTTCTGAATAAAATCCCTCTTTAGCAGTAGGATTGATGAATATTACTTTGTTATTCCTCAATAATTTAATGTCTATCTTTTCACTAGCTATGTTGTATAGATGTTTTTTGTGCTGCTAATGTGAGAAGAAGAGGCAGTATTTGATATTAGCACCCTGTATTGGATGCCTGAATTGAATGCTTCTGTTGGCTCAGACTATAACAGTGCTGACATTAATGGCTGGTATATGCCTGGGAGCAGCAGTCCAGAAATATATCATAGCTTCAGAATGGCACATTGGGACCTAGAGGGATCCTGGAAAATGTCAAGCATCTTATGCAGACAATTTGATTCTCATTCTTAGAGCTGTAGCATAAATATGTTGTGATGAGGATAAAAAATGCTACATTGCACATACACACAAAGATAGTGCTGTAGACAACTTTCTGAACATCTTCCATGGATCTTTCCAACCAGATGCAAAGAGTAGGATGTACGCGTGATCAGTGCAAAGTGGCATTGAACAGAGACTAACTTGTTATCCTCATTTTCTCTGATTGAATGTTTGCTGCACAGAAGATTCACTGAAAAACGAGAAATTGTATGAAGTACCCCTTGATTTTAAGTTGCGAATGTTAATCCAATCACAATCATTTCCGAGTGCTTTTGAAATTGAAAGAACAGTAATGGTTATAAGTAAAGAATTGTAAAGTGACCAGTTGCTGCCCTGGTAGTAATACAGTAACATCAAGTTGGCACCTAATCTGCCTGTATGAAAGTGTGACTGCTGATTGTAATTAGCAACGACATAACAGTGAGACAACCTCAAAAATTATGAAAAAATCAGAATGTCTTAAATTGAACAGAGTCCCACCCACCACGAATGTAGAATCACTTCAAAGTAGTTTACTTTTAAGGGCAAAGTTAACAGGTTTTACTGTTCTTGCATCAACATTGTACCCCTGCTTAATGAAAGATGTGCACTAACAGATTGAAAGGAAACATAGTGATGTTATGGGGTTGTCAGAGGTCTGCTAAAGAAGGAAACAACAATTTATGACGTAAAACCTGAACACAAGGAGCGTGGAAGAAATGTACAGTGAATTGTGAAAATGTGACACTTATAAGTTGTAGTGTTTACTGAGCTAAAGCGAGGTGGGAAGAAGAGGAGTCAGGGGTATTAAAGGTCCGGCAAAAAAACTAAACTATCTCGATTTTAAGGTGAACTAGTAAATCACCACTTCCCTCGTATTGCACAACTCATGAACTTACACATGATCACACAGATGACCCCACAGAAAATACTGATGCCATTGCTGATGACATAACATCTCCAGTGATGTGCTGCACACAGGAAACTGAATCTAGGAGCATGAGCTTGGCATTGCACAGGCTGGAGATCACCAGTACCAACAGATTACAGCTTTGCCACATCTGTAGGGGGGTCTGGTAGCTCCAAAGACTAATGTATCCTCTGTAAAGGGTTGCATGACATAACATCAACCTACAATAGTATCGCATCCACTACATTGCCTACCACGGCATCACTAAAGCAAGTATATCATTATTATTCTTACCTCCACATCCACTTACCGAGATTAGCCTTCCAATGTGGTGGCTAGGAGGTAAGTGATGTGGATGAGAGAATGTTGTTATGTGATATAAGGTATGTGATATAGCAGAGGTATACCATGCAGCAATCTCTTTTTTTTTTTTGGCACCATTGTCAAAGGTTCAAGTCCCAGCAAATGCACTCAGTCTTTCAACCCAAAATGAATACCATTGAGGTCGGTAAACATAGGGATCTGCTATATGTCAATAGCACCAAGATGCTGAACGTGTGCACTGCAGATATGCCTTTTTTATGTGCAATGTGTAAAGCTCACTGTCACTCACTTTATCATTTGCATAGTGTATAGAGTGCATGGCTTGCTGTCTTGTGTGTTGTTTGTTCAAGACTTGCCACATTTCCTGTGCTTCAAACACATTGAATGCCACATAATTTCAATATATTGTCCACATGGGGCTACTGGCAGAGGATATATGCATGCCTTACCTTTGGGTTTAGATTGTCCATTGTGAGGTGCACAAATACTAAGCAGGTTCTTAACCCATGTGTTTGTTAAGAACATGCAGAACATGGTCCTGCTCTATATTCAGCTGTCAAATGGCATGTCCCCTAATACATAGTCCATCACTACCTGCCCTCAAAACTAGTCTATCAGTCCATTAATTACACACCATACTGGTGGCCGGTGGGGGAAAGTGTGGTGTGGGTAGTAGATTCCCATAGCTTTTAATGCTATTAGTTATGGAACAACTATTTCGTGTCATGTGATCAAAGAAAATGTTCTTTAGGTGCATTGGATCACCCTTTATCGCCAGTGTTTCTCTGCTGCCATCTTTCAAATACTTTGAGAAATCACCACAGATAGCTGACCCCTTTTTGTATAAAGACCAGTAAATATGTTAATGTGGATTACCTTTCATGAGATGTCTCTGATAGATGTGTTTGCCATTAGTTCAATAGGAGTTTGACTCCTGTGGGTTTATCAACTTTAAATTACTCTGTGCAGGGAAATGTCTTCACAAAAACAGATCAAGGAGATGGGTATATATAGCGACCAATATCTACAGTTTTAATCTCCAGTTGAGTGGAGTTGCATGATTAGGCTCTTGAAACAAGAGAGGTGGAGATGTTTCTATTTGTAGGTTTTCAATTAGCCCAGAGTTGAGGAACCCTTAGCATTTATTTTATCAACGTGGCAGCACATAATTGATCCAAGCACCAAAAGGAAATGGCATATTTTCAATATTCAACAGATTTAATAGCAAAATTCAGACATAGCCACAAATCCACTGACGCAAGAACGTACACCATCCCAATATGTACATGTTGGTGTGGCAAAATAGTATTATTCATTTACAGGTTAGAAAACCTATTCATTTTGTGATAAATAGGCAGTTTGGCCATCTTCAATATTGTCTTATTAATGTTAGTAGATTGAGTTACCTCCTGGTATAAAAAACATGGTCGTCATTTAGGTGGTGCCAGGGGTCGCTGCTGTGACCCTAGCATGCCCCTTGTGACCCCTGGCACTGCCTTTGCGACCCCTAGCTTCAGCAGTGGCAACATCAGTGCCAGTAACAGAAGCAGCTCGTCCTTATGGACGTTGGTAGGGGCTTCACTCTCCTTGCTTTTTGTAAATGTTTTATACCAATAGTGAATATTACTACATTATTCCCTATTAGTTTAGAAAATACAAATAGCTGGAATATGACTTTCCCTGGCAGCTGAGGTAAATCATTTTTTTTAAATGTATGTATGTTGTGCGCATGTCTGCATTTATGAGTATGTATATCTAAGAGAGTGTGTGTATGCGTCAATGTGTGTGTATGTTTAGGCAGAGTGTGTGTGCGTACGTGTGACTGTGTGTTTTTGTGTAAGCATGCATATGTGTTAGTGAAAGGGAAGGCGAACTTGCATGTGAAGTCACTTCCGCTACCCTGGGCATTTTGGTGAATTGACCTCCATAATTAAAACAACAGGCAAGTAGCCTGATTCACAAATCCCTGGCTGCAAGTGTATCTAGGGCCGTATTATGGTAAATGCGCATTTTCATTGTTTGCGCTGGGGGCACATTTAAAAAGGTGCGCTAGGTGCAAACAGTGAAAATGTGCCCTATAACTATGAATTCACTGCCCCTAAGGCAGCCGCAAACTCGTGCTACCCTGGGGCAGCGCATTTGGGTGAAAAACAGAGCATCTGCTTTACAGCCACTCCGTGTTTTCACAGTGCAGGCGGCAATCCGCCTGCACTTTTGAAGGGGGAATTAGAGATCCCCTTGCAGGCGGGTGCAGTAAGTGACTGCACCTGCCTGCAAGGGGATGTCTGGGGGTCCATGAGACCCCTTTTTCCCCTCGAGAGGGCTGCCATCACGGGGCGCACTGACAGTGCACCACCTTTTAGATGGCACACTCTCAGTGCACCTCCTGAGGTTCTTTGCTTCTGCGCCCGCGTAATACGGTGCGGGCGCAGAGGCAAAGGGATTCCCACATTTGCATGGGACATGCCCCACAGGGTCAAGACTGATTTGCCTATAGATTGCTCCGATCTGGGGTGGCAAAGTGAGCTAAAAAACAATGAAGGATTCAACCCAGATGTGTGACTGGGCGTGAGTGTCTGAAAGGTTTCAGCACTCCGTCCATCATCTCCTTGTGTTTGACGTCTACTCTGTGTCATAGAATCTAGTTGTTTGGATAGCACATTCATCACCAAGATGATTGTAGCCTATCCTCCCATACCTCTGGGGGATCTCTTTTGTTTCACTAGACCAGATATATTTCCTAGTCCTGGGTGAGTTCTGAACTTTCACCATCAAAAATCCCTTACTACATCTGACTTCTGTGCTCCTTTTTTCCTGCCCTTAAGCCCCCCACTTACCTCCCCCTGCCACAAATCCACCCCCACCATTCCTGCCTTGGCCTCCCTCCACTTACCCATCCAGCCACCCTGGTGAAGCACTCAGATGCCTTGCTGGTCTGGTGATGGTTTGTGCGACCTCCACCTGCTGCCTAGAGCCTGACATTCATTACACATAATTTACTTACAATGTGTCATATTATTGCTTGATTATCTTGAGTCTAGCTCTAACATCTACTGTTGGGTCCTAATCCGGCTCTCTCAATAGATCAAAACTTGAATACTTCTACGTAAATAATGATCAATACGTCTCCAAACTGGAAATAAGGATTGCTAAAGTGTGAAGTAAAAAAGACAACTATCCAAAAGTCATGTTTTCACCACACTCCCATACATATTAGGTTATCTGACATAGTTATATCCCCCAGGACACCTCTTACAAGGCCTAATGCATCAAAAATAAACTGGTTTTCAATCACTCATCTATGTACAACTCCTGTTCTGTAAGCGCTGTCCCTGGCGCAACAGAAACCATGCAGTTTGGATGGTGGACTAAGAACAATTACATGCAAAATTTGAACTAAACAGAGGACAGTAAAATAATGTCTCGTCAGCCGTGCCTCCCCATCCTCCTCCCATGCAGTGTGTTAATGAAGCACTACTGTACTGTGAATTATGAACTTGGACTTCTGCTTTTACTCAAACTATTCAAGAGACTTATAATAAAAATTAGCACTGTCTTATGTATTATCTCTTTCACCCAATTTCCTTCTTTTAGCTGGCATTTTAAGTCCTCAGCATTTCATGAATACACTGGTATCAACTTTCACTGTAAAAATACTTGCATGTGGATGAGTATCTTGTTGATATGTACTGGGCGAGCTACATTTGGGGACTGGGTCTGTGCTTTATAAATACCAGCCATGAAGTTAAAAGATAAAGAAAAACACCCTACTAAAATGATTGTTTTACGTTACATTTATTTTAAACCTCGTTACACTGAGAGCACAGTGTATGGATCAGTGCCAAATTCATCAAATGGCTGTAATATGCACTAAGACACAAATCAGATAACTTTGAAAGGTCATTACAAATTTTCAAACTGCAGAACTGTCTCTCTAAATTTTGGGTTTTAAAACTTAATGCAGGCGTTGGCTTAGCCAAGATCCCAACCTACGTCACTGCCCCTTCTGCACCTGTGACTCTGAATCTTCTCACTACAGCTCTACACTCCTGTCTTTAGTAATGACCATGGGGAAGCGAAGCGCTTGAGTCCATGAGTGTTTTGGTAGTGCAGCACAAGGCAGGTATTGCTGTCCATGGCAGTGATGACATCATCCTCCTGGCACCTGGTGCGGTGGCCTGGTGAAGCCTCCTTAAATATCATAGTCATTACTGAAATATTCTTGTCCACCTTACGACGAGTCCTAAAAAACAAGAGTAACATTTCGAAATGTTGTAGGAAAGAACAATAATCCAAAATCAAACACACTCAATGGCCTGATGGCGTGACACTTTAGAAAAAAAAGCCAAAAGGTTTGATGCAGCAACCTTTCTGCGCCTGTGTGCAATGATAAGTTGAGGAGCTCAATGCTTGAAAAGGACAATCACAGTAATTAAGCGAGCAGACTAACAGTTTATGCTACAAACAGCAATTAGCAAAGATGCAAAATTACCAAGAATACAGTAACAAGCATTGGCATAGCCAATAGGTCTTGCCTTTGGGACCTTATAAGTGTTTAGCCATGCAACAGTTGATGTTGTTGCACCAGGGATATTGTGCTGGATAACTAAACACTTATAAGGTCCCAATGTGGCTTGGAACCAGTGCTTAAATTGAGCTAGTAGTTGCTGGTTGGGTCCACTGGATCTTAATTTTGGGAATCAGCACATACTTTTCTTCATTGGAAACTTCCAGAGAGCACGCTAGGGGGACAACTCATAAAGGGAAAAGAATAAGGAAGAGAAAGGAAGAAAACGTCATACAGGGAGAAAGGGGGAACCTGCAGGAGTGAGATAAAGGAGCAGGGTGTGTCTGGTAGTCCATTAGAAGCATGAGGTTGGTTCAGCAAGCGAGGGGTTTGGGTTGGCTAAAAGAAGCCAGATCCCTTGACATTGGTTTAGTGTTGTAAGTCTTTAAAATAGAAGTTTGTTTTTTACGGAGTGCTTGCTACAGCAGTTCTGCCACTACAATGCTTTGTAAAACACAAGTGTTACTATTATTAAAATAAATGGTAGACATCTAATCGCTTTAAGAAGAACAGTGGACTGAATCGGCGATCCTGGGTGGAGGCTTATGAAAAGCAGATCGCACCTGTGCCACCATCAAGCGCGCTTAACTCGCTGAGCTATATTGCTGGCTCGTGGGAAGAGTAAAGGGACGCCACGAAAAATTGTGAGGCATATTAAGGAGCATAATTTAGAACCCTTAGCCCATGAAATACTTAAAGGTGAGAGGTGCTTGACCCCGGGTCCTTTGCATATTCTTCTAAATCAACTCTGTTGACAATGTCGGGACCCGCTAACTACATTTTCAGACTGCGGCGCTTCGTCATTTCCCTTCTCCCAATTGTCTTTATATTGGGAATTACTCCCATAAAATTGGTCCTGCCCGGGACCCCCGTCCCCAGAGGGTCCTTTTAATTGGGTGCTGGACTGGAGGTTTACCATGTTTAGAAGTGGCTCAGAGGAAGGAATAAAGTGCTTGTTTAAGATGTGCTGATACCAGCTCAGAAAGGCCATAGATAACGGAGCTGGGAGGGAGGAAGTCAGCTGATCTTAGATACCCGAGGGCAGCCTTCAGAAGACCACGCAGGAGTCAACTTGCATTCCTGCCCAGCTTCCTGTTACGAAGCAACATTTTTTGCATAACTTCCACGTTGCTCAGTATTGTGTGTCCTGCTAGAATCGAATGCAGTAGTTTTACAATCGATGTACACCATTTATACATTTTCTACTGAAAATTTACAGAATTATACTAAACAATAATTTGTACCATGCAAAAAAATACCCGTTAGCACTATCCTTATCAATGACAAAGTACACAGTGCGCAACAACCCTTCACTTCTGCCTTTCAGCGCACAGTAGAAGCTATATGTACAGGCAAAATCTGCATTTTAGTGTCCTCTGTTCCCTAAGCTGATCTCTCGGTTCTCTACATCGAGTTAGGAGTCTCATGAGAGAATCTAAATGCTGGATCAGATTAAACATGAAGTTGAAAGCCCAAAAGGTGGCCTGACTCCCAATCCGTGTTATCCTAGAACAAGCACATGAGTGGTGCGCGCACGTGCGCCACGGCGAGACATTTGTTTTGAATTATCGCGCACACGTCTGGGCACGATAATTCAAAACAGATGGTGCCTGTGCGGGTAACCGCAAGCAATAGGCCTCACACGCACGAGCGTGTGGTGAGCTTTTTGAAGCCCTTACAATCAGTCTCGCATGCGCGCTGCTAGGCGAGACCTAAAAACACCTTTGGGTCCGGGGTCTCTTTCCATGCTTATGGTGAAAATGTCTGCGATACCGGCCAACACTATTTTGTAATAAAGACATTACATGCTGCCCGGTTATAAAAGAAAATGTTCCTTTTGTGCCCTTTTTATCCTGTCTTACACACAGGACAGTTCTTGTTTCCTGCTGTTTTTGTTTTGCAGGTTGGACACTGTGTACTGGGGATGGGAAGTGGCTCTCTTGTTGTCTTTAATATATTCTCTTCCAAGACATTTTTAATGCATGTATGAAGTCCTTAGCTGAAGAAACTGTAGCTATCTATCCCATATACAAAAACATCCTACACCAAGAAGTAGACTTGCATGCTCGAACTATCTGAATTATCCAAAAGCAGCATTGTACACTGAAATGCGGCAAACTGATACTGCTAACCAAAGCAAGCTAATAATGTTTTTTTTTTAAAGCTGTTTGAGACATGTTATTATCTAAAATTGGGACTTACTGACTAGCAGGGACTGTAGGAAAAAGAAACGTTGTGCTTTTCTATGTCCAAACTATTACTGAAAGAGAAGTCTCACTACAAAGCACACTATCAACTAAAACTAATCTGGTATGGTTGTATTTTACCAGTTTCTACCCCTGTTCACCTACTGGGCACCTGTACTTCACAAACTGACATGGCTCCAGGATCACAATAACTACATTTGTAAGATTTTTACAAGCCTGACTCTTGGAAACACCACAATTCTAAATTATGATGGCTTTGCAACTAAGGGGCATATTTACAAGCAGGCGATAAAAAATTATCGCTGCATTTGCGGCTGTTTTCGGCCGAAAAGCGGCGATTATCTTATCGCCTAATTAGCAAGGTCACGCTAACGCACAAAACCTTGCTTTAGCATCAGAATTCCTAACGCCCAGCTTTGCATCTCTAATGAGATTCAAAGTGGGCGTTCCTGACCTAACATGACAGGAGAAATGTCGCTAAGCGACATTTCTCCTATCATCAAGCCCCACGCTATGAAGCATAGCATCAGGAAAAGTAGCGATAACCTCTGTTATCGCTACTTTCCTTACGCCTGCTTCAGGACTGACTTAGCCATGATATCCTATGGAAGGTGGATATCATGGCTAAGTTTGTGAGTCCCTATCAGTACTTCACTATCACACAGTAGGGGTAGGGGTCGGTTAGCAGCTCAAGGTTCTCTAACACACTGAACGGGTACATTGTAGGCAACAACGCAAGTTTCCCTCGCAAACAAAAGCATCCCTTATGTTTGAGCATCTTGAAGTTTAAAGATTAGCCGTGTAATAAGCAGATTTAAAATAACCCAGGTGCCCTGCAGAATCCAAAACTCTTATAGCCTCCTAAGGGTTACGTTTGCAATAGTCCTTATCTCCTACAGGCAGAGGTCTGGGTGGGTTCTCCTGTGCCTCTCGCAGCTCCTCCCGCCAGGACTCCCCTTCTCCCAGTCCCTCTCACATTAGGCTAAAGTTCTAGCCCCAGCTCTCTTATTGAACTAAAGTGGTCGATGTACCCGCCACCCTTATGTGCCTGGCATCATCCTGTCCCAGCTCCACTCACCCGAGCCCGGTCCTTGCTCACGGGGCTGAAGCGCCAACTGAAGCTATCCGTCACCAGCACTGCTTGCAGGGGCAGCTCCTCCTCCTGTTCAGCCCCAGCCGGCCCTTGGCCTCCACTGCTCGGGCGCTTGTCTCCCTGAATTGCTACAGTGGCCGCCATGTCTAGCTGAAGCCGGAGGGCCAGGCGCGATGATGTCAAAGACCAGGGCAACGTGGATCTGCTAGCAGTAAGAGACTGCCATGGACAGAGAAAGGAGACAACAGCATACAGACATTCTAACAAAAGAAGGACAAGTGTGGTGGGACGCATTACCAGGCAATGAGTTGGAATTCATATGTGCTCCTCCTCCGGTACTGTGAACCAACAAGCATTTGCAATGCAATAAGACCCGCATTTACGCGAGACCTATTGCCTTGGAAACGGAACTGCGGGCGGGCAAAAAGGCAGGAATGGGAGGGGGGCGAGAAGTCACAGACTGTGGGGGGGGAGACAAAAAAAGAAAATAGTGTTCGAAGTAAAGGGGCAGTAGCCATGGAAGGATACTAATAAATAAATAAATGAATGACGACATGCTCGTCATAAGGAGAAACTAACAAGCCTGAAACTGATCGGAAGGCAGCATTTAGGACCTAAGCCAATGAAAAAGATGGGCAGACAGCGGGCGGAGCTTCCACAAAGCTTCCACGCCATACTGAATACTGCATGCCTCGCAAAGCAAACAGCGCATGCGCTGCAACGCTAGGTTCGACCTAAAAAGGTCTAATTTCTCCTATCCTTTATTAAGTAATCACATCCTAAGATTCAACACTAGATCGCATTCCCTTCAAAGCATCTTTGACAATCCTGCTATCCAGAAAGGTGCACTGTGCAGCAATACCCAATTGATTTTTGTTAAATAATTCATAAATACGTATAAATACCAATCAAGTTAAATCAGATTTGAATGAATTCTTATTGGTAAGTGTAATTTAGAAGGATGTCAGATTTGCTATCTCAAGGTTTTGTTTTGTTCATTTAACTCTGCGTGTGCTCTATTGAGAGACATACACGGCAGGAACATATTATTTATCATTATTGTTATTATTGTTATTATGCATTCAATGAATGCAAGCATCGATATGACTAGGGGCGGCTGGCATCTACGGGTGGAGGGGGGGTGGATGCATGCACGTCAATAAAATAAAAAAAAATTAAAACCTACCGAACACAACATCCTCCGCTCTGGATCTCTTTTGTCTCCCACAGGACCTGGATGCTGCAGCTCCCGTGACCGATCCTGGCACTGCTCACATGCTGTTAACCAGCATGTGAGCAGCCCCGTGATTGGAGGGAGCTGCCTCACTCAGCACTCTGCCAGTGCACTGGAGGCGTTCACTTGCTCTCACAACAGCTATCTTAAGACAGCTGGGTTGAGAGGTTTACAGTGCGCATGTCTGGCTGGCCGTCGCCAAAGAGACATTCGCACTTCAAACAGTGCAAAGGCGGCCCTCTGCCCACCACTCCTCCCTGCTGTCACTCAACAGGCCCTGCCCCATCCTGATACTCGGTTCAAGATGGGATGAAGAAAGATACACATTTAATAAATTACCATTTTATTTTTCATGTTCTGGGGCTTTGGGGGGAATTTAAGTGGGGCGACACTCCCCCGCTCCAACAGAGGGTCTGCCCCTGGATGTGACTGTGAAAAAGTTCCTATGTTTCACAAGTCTGTCAACAAGTGGAGAAGGACATCATTAGTATGGGCGAACTGTTGAATCAGAGAGGAAGGACCGCTTCAAGCAGGGAGACATATTAAAGTAGGTTGCTATGGAGCAGTTTAATTTAACATGAGTACCATCCATGCTGCACCTTCATACCACTAATGCAATGTGTCCGCATGATTCATAGGAATTCGAGCGAGGCAGGTCCACGAAGCAAGAGAGATAACTCCTGCTGCCCCCCAAAAAGGTTGCAGGTCGTGCTGTTGCCTTTCAGTAATATTTCCACTTTAATGTGATAATAAATCATAAAGGAGTGTTTCCTATCTCTTTTCAGACATTCAGTCTGCGGCGCATAGGCATGGTTCTCAGCAGAGCGGTGTTATTAAGCATGAGTCACGTTTGACCGGCTGTGCAATCACATTAGCATTGAATTGTGAGATTGCCTAGGAACCGGTGAAAGATTGAAGAAAGAGATTTCTCACCTTCGAAAGCGCCTCGTCGCCATCCTAGCTCATTAGGTTACATATTGAAATCATCTTTGTATACTTACAGTCCTTTTTCTTTTTGATGCAATAGAAAGATAATGTTTGCTGAGCCCACAGACACATTACACACATTTGTATTATTTTAGTCTGCAGTCAAGAGAAGAAACGACAGAAAATATTGAATTATCATGTACAAATAATGTCTACAAAAAATCCGAAGAGAAGCAAACTTTTGCATATAGGAGTAGGAACAAAGGACTATGCACAGATGCGTTTTTACGGGTAGAATACTTGCACTAAATTGTGTGGCTGGTATGTCGCCTTTGCAAAGAGGGACATTGCACGGCTCTGAGCACGCGCCGTCTGTAGCGAAATGAACGAACACATGGACTGAACTTCGTACTGCGGCAGAAAAACCTGTGTTTATTATTCCTGTGGCTGCGTGGGGGAGCATCAAACATCTGGGATGGGCTTACTACGTGAGGGTAACATATGCACTGTCGACCAAGGCTCTAAATTCCTGTTGCAGGAGAAGCGCGTGCTGGCTGTGCAGCAGGGTTTATTTGTATCTCTACGGCAGGTGCTGTGTACGACATTCCATTTCAATAAAAAGTGTTATTAAAAAAAGGTTGTGTGGTAGACTCATATGAGTGCCAGGCAGTGCTTAATTTGTAAAATATTAAGTGCCAGGGCTCTGATCAGGAGGTACTGCAGCTTGCACCACCCATCACCCTTGTCATCGCTGCCAAAACAACTACTAACCATCCCTCTTGGATGTAAATGCACCAGTTCAGATTATTCCAGGTCCCCAAAGCTAAAGGAATGGCTGGGGAGGCAGATATTAGTAATTTTCTAATGTATATCGGTTTCCCTAACAACTGAATTACTTCTCATCTCTACATTACATGAGCAGCGCCATCTTGTGGCAGACTGCCCTAAGTGTGGTATTGACAATTAGGTGCTGGTGCTGAGCACCGGAAACCAATTAAGTGCAAGTGCTCAGCACCGGAAAGCTCCGGCTCAAGTTAAGCACTGGTGCCAGGTGGACACAACTGAGGAATTCCACTCTCTGGACAATGTAGTGGAATTCAGTGACATAGGGTATTCTGTGTCAGAATGTAGTTTAACGTGAAAAAAAGAAAAATTCAGAAACTAGCTGAATTTTTTAAATATGTAGATTCAAATGTTTCAATCTGATGTAGTTCCAATTACTTTTTTATATTTAAACTTCAAAATTCTGTTGCACATGTTTGAATAAAATAAAAATATTGCCTAGGCAAGAATTGTTGGCTTTAACAGTGCTTGTTATGTAATTATAGTGCAGTTTTATGAGCATGTCTAGATCCAACCCATATTTTCACATATTCATATTTCCTTGGTTGTATATCAGAATATTGTATACAGAAATATAATCTGGCATAAATATTGAGTCATAAATAATGTTTACAAAAACATTGTCCCATTGAGTGTAGATTTTCTATAGGACACAATTTTTCGTATGCTGGCCAAGCTAACAGATTTGAAACAAATATACCTAGATAGATTTGCAGAGTGAAGACGGAATGTAGACGTGATACTAATCTTAGTGAGATAGTATTGGGACCGTTCCTGACATCGTTCCAGTCCTCATGTCTCAAGGAGTGGAATACTGAGGGAATTATAGAGGTGATGTGCAGGAGTTACAAGATCAGCAGTTGCTGCCTGATTCTCGGTGCTGTTGGATGAATAAACTTACTGAGGCACTGTTGGAAAATGGCCCTCTCTGAAGGGTCACCCCAAACTTTTTTCCCTCTTCCTCTTTTTCTGACCGTGTCTGTGTTGGCTTTAGGACTCTGAGCACTTTCTCTCTGCTAACCAGTGCTACATTTGTGTGCCTCTCCCCTAAACATGGTATAGTTGCTTTACACCTGTTTGGCATATTTGATTTACTTGTAAGTCTCTTGTCAAGTTGTTTACCATATATCCAGGTTCTGTAAATTAAATGCTACTAGCGGGCCTGCAGCACTGATTGTGCCACCCACAGAAGTAGCCATTCAAACCTGTCTCAGGCCTGCCTTTGCAGAGCCTGCATAGGTTCGCAATGGGAATTTCTTGATACACTTTTAAGTAAGCCTGGTTAGAGTTCACTGCGTTCAGCTATGTGGAACTCCGCGAAGTGCAAAAAAACCTCTGTCGCGCTATGCCGAGCTCTGCAAGCAGCAGAGTGCGTTAGATAAATCCCGTTCGTGGGTGTTTGCCCGCCCTGTGCAATTATTGCGAACAGCACCATGCACAGCGCATGCAGGTGCAGCTTCCTTTCTGCCACTCGAGTAGATTTTTTACTTGAGCAGCAGCTTTCTCAACGCGAACGGACGGTTTCTCAATGCGAGCAGTCGCAAGCATACGTGACCACTCACAATGAGAAGTCCGACCGCCCGCATTGAGAAATCTCACCGGGTGGTTGATTTTCCACGTTCGCACTCGCCAACTTGACGTTCGGAATCGCGAACAAGGAAAAATCTTTCCGGGATATGGATTTTCCTCACTCGCCAACTTGACGTTGACGACAATGAGTGAGGAAAAACTCTGCTCTGCTACGCGCAGTGGAGTTTTTCATAAATCCGCGAGGTCCGGGTAACCCTGGGTGTGGAAAACTCTGCAAACTCCGCCAGGGTTACTTTTCAGCTGTAATTCCTGATCAGAGAAGAGTAGCTTTTTCATGTTTCATTTGTTTGGAATGGTAGTGATAAATATCTTCCTTACTGGTTGGATTTAGCATTACTGTTTTAGAAATGTCACTTTTAGAAAGTGGACATTTCTCTGCACTTACTGCTCTGTGTGCCTGACAACCTGTCCCCCATACATGTCTGGGGTAGGTGACAGCTACACATTGTGTATTCCCTTTAGACAGCTACAACACAGGAAGGATAGGAGCATCTAGGTATCTATCTACATAAATCTGCATTCTGATGGCCTTGCCTGGGGAGGATGGAATGGAGAGGCTAACACTTCACTCAAATAGGCAGTGTCCTGTCCCCACACAAAGAACTAATTACCACCACAGATAGCCTTGCAGACAGGACTAGGTTAAAAAGGGATACTTGTGCACTTCAGAGACCGGCTTTGAAAACATCACCCTTATCAAAGTCATTTTTGGGTATAAGTACTGGGTCTCTCTGACCCCTTAAAAACAGACAATTCTGGATCTTTAACTGAACTTCCAAAGGACTGCTTTGCTGCTTAAGGGTCTCATCTTTGGACTGCAGACTGGGAAGGCCTGATTTTCTCTAGTTTTACCCTGCTGCCTGCTGCTCTCTGACTCTGCTGAAGGGGAATGTACTCTGCCTTCCCTCTAAGTCATCTCCAAGGGCTTGTTGACTTGCCTCCTGTTGTGTGAGACTCAGGGATATCAAAGTCTCTACCCCTGCTCTTGTGCCTGGCTCATTTGAAGTGGCCCAGATACATGCAACACAGATTTCGATGCATCTTCTGTCTGTATGTTATAGAACCGGCGCATTGACCAGTGGCGGGCTCCTCCGCTAAGGCGGAGGAGCATTGCCCCACTGCTTTTACAAGTGCAAAGAAGGACAAATAAAATGATAATAACTTGTCGTCATTATCATTCTATTTGTTTCTGCTGCCTCGCAGCTTTGTGGGTGTGGCAGGCTGCTCTGATCTCAGAGCAGGGGGGAGGAGTGGTGGACACTCTGTAAGGTTCACAATGAGTGATGACTGGCCGGCCAAACAGTCATGCACACTTTGCATGTTCTCGACCCAGGCTGCATAACAGCCTGGGTGAACAGCCTGGGTGGAGAACATGCCCAGGCCCCCAGTCCCTGGCTGAGCGTGGAACCGCGGCGCTCAGACCAATGACAGTGCTGCATTGCAGCGTTGTGATTGGCTATGGGGAGCTTGGGAGCCCGGGAGATTCCTGGTTTCACCAAAACCAGGAAGAAGACGGAGAACAGATGGTCCCGCCGCTGCACCGCCAATCTCGTAAGCGGGCCCTTAATGTGTGCACTTTGGCGCTAGATTTCATATAGCATGGCATCTAAAAAGCGGAAATATAAAGGGGTGCTTCTATATGAACAGTAGATATAGAAAGGTTCATTAGACGGATTCATTTATTATACTAAATCTGCATCCTTCCTGGTGTGTATTTATAGTTGGTCATTTGCTGCACTATCTTTGAAGTATGTCCAGAGATTTTAACAAAAGGAATACATGTACCTTTTAATGTGGTGATTAAAATTACTAATGAAAAATTGTTTCACATTTTCTTATTCTCCATTTTTAACTCTATCTTCACTCCGCTCCTCAAAAAAACTCTTTGTCAATCCCAAGATTTCTTAATTGGCAGGTGTTTTTTTTGCCCCAAATTGACCTTGTACTAAGTCATATTCATTTATAATTGACCATGTATACTGTTGTACATGGTGAGTGATGACAGGGTGTTCATCATTCTTTCTTCAATTAAATATGTTCTCACATTTCTCAAGCTGTAGCCCTAGAGAGACCCAAGGATGGTTTATTGCAATGAAACCTTGTTCTTCTTTTGGATCATTTACATTAGGAATGCAACCACACAGAAAAAAAGATTATCAAAGGAAACCTTTTAAATGGATACAGATGGAAGGGTCCTTCGAGTGTGTTCAATAATTCAATATTGTTTTAACACAATAAGCAAATTCAGGAAACAGTCACTTAGATTCCAAGTTTCACCAACATCTTTTTGGTGCAATAGAATGTTATGGTCTTTAAACCTAGGTTGTTAGCCTATCTACCAAAATAAACAACTCATTCTGAAAAGGTTAAACAAAGGTATGTTGATGCAAGCTCAAGTTCAATTACAAATTTTGCTGTGCTTTTTCAGATACAATATAGCACAAATAGCTCAGCTGACGCATAGCATCTATAGCTCCTATATACAGCTCATGTGACACAACAGTAGCAAAGAGTCTCATTTAGACCCGAGAAAAAAGATGTAAAATGATCAAAAATATTGTGTTTTTGCTCTTTCTAGATACACTTTATATCTGACTGTAGGTTCTGCTTTTGGATGTGATTTGCATTGTCACACTTTTTGCTTCTTGTAACTTCAAGTACTAATTGGGGAAAGTTGATAACGTTGTACAAATGGGGCAATTAATGGTGTGCATCTGAATTTTATGCTGATGTATACATTTGGTTGAAAACCCTTTACACCTGATTCATAAAAGTAAATATAAAGGTGTATTTTTACTCACTTGTATATTTACTACTACACCTAGGTGCAACTCCCCACTTTTCTGCTATTCAGTGTAGACTTTTTTTTCCCCTAAAGTTTTATATAGCACAAACTTGACCCAAAGGTATCAGGTATCAGAGCGCTTTACAAGAGCACCTGGTGCATTACACAAGGAGACATTCATTTTTGTTAGGCACGGGAAGATTACATGATTTGCCCAGAATCACAGAATGTTGTGCGCCGTTACCGAGACTCGAACCCTGTTCCCCAGCTATTAGGCCACATCCTAGACTTGCAAATAGACTTGCACCTAGTTGGTATATATGTTCACACTTTAAATTGGGATATGCAGTCTTCAACAACAGGATTTATACGTGTTAATACCAGTAACTTTGTATATGTAGGTAGCGATCCCAACCATCTGTATTTATTGATTTTATGGGAGTGTGTTGAAGTATCTGTGAATGGCCTTGTGTGCTGCTTGTCTTACTCCACAGCTTTGTGAATCGCATTTTGTAGTACGAAAGTATTACTACTGTAATATTCCTTTACATACTACGAATGCAGATTCTGAATCGGGCCCTTAGTATCAATTGCTGCAAGATTTTTAATCCAGGTTCTAAAAATTCTAAATGACCCATTAACTGTCATGGCAAATAATAGGAGACCAAAAGTTATCTTTATACACGCCACATCGTCATATGAATTGTTATTATAAGTAACCTAAACGATACATTGATCACTATGATTGACTTGTCTAGTAGACAACCAACTAAAGTGGACATGCGTTAAAAGCTGACCAAATTAAGTTATCCTCTCCAAGCTAAGTGTAGTTTGACTCTCCCACGAATATCTTATCTGTGGGGATTTATTTACAAAATTCTGATTTTCAAAATCAGTATCTGTAAAGTTTCTTGACCAAAATGGCCACTATATCCATCAAAACATCTAAAAGCTTGGTTGAATTTTCTGCATTAATCTGCATTATAAGGGGCAGGACTATGGATATTCCTAGAATAATCAACATTGGGGATCTTGGGAAAATCTACATCAAAGTGATTACTTTATGGGCTGCATGCGAAAAAATTCCCAATTACTTTTCCCACCCTATATGTACACGTAAATGTAGTTCTCAGATATTTTGGTGTAAGTCTCCAAAAATAGTAGGAAATTGGCTCACTCACTCAGCCCGATTTGGATTTGAGAACCAAAAAAAAGTTAATGAGAAAATACTGGTTTGTCATCACAGAGACCCTAAAATTGTGAAAAAAGAGCAAGCAGGACCGCACATGATGGCAAAATTGAACTTTCGAAGCATACATGTATTTTTCTGAAGAAAGGCCAGGTCTTGATATCAAATTCGTTTTCATGCTGAGGGACAGATTGAAAGTGTTCCTGTAGTGTGAACCACATACATCAAATGGATGGTGCATTACCTTGTTTAATATATATTTTTTGAATATTTTAAAAGTATTTTTTTGCTTTCCATTTTGTTATGTGTGTGGCATTGATATCAGTCTGCCCTCTGTGCCTACTGGAGGTTCCTCCATCTCCTTTACCGTTTTTGTCCGATTTATTGACGAAAGTGCAGGATAAATTTGAGTGCTCTTTGAGGTACTTCGAAAATAATGAGCCCTAGATCACAAGGTAAACTGAAACCTCATCCACCATCACTGAAGCACCTACCTTGTAGAAAAAAAATCAATTGAGTGAGAACTGCACAAGAAGGCAGCATTGAATCTTCTTAACGCAGATTTAAAGGAAAGGCACGCAGCAATGTCAAATTATCTTTCAATGGAAAAATACAGATTCACAACGTCATTCCTAGCAGTCAGAGATTCTCATATTAAATAGTGTCTTTCCATTGGTACCCGCTTTTGTGTTATTTTTTGTTATGATGCTTGCATTTTTAATAGATGGACTAGAACGTTTCGTGATTTCCATTTTACTTTCTGCGTGTCGCCGAAGCGTTTTCTCTGGGAGTGCTTTGAAGTGTTTTCCGTCTCATTTGCAACTAGTGTCTGCTGGATTACCATAAGTGCATTGTGCGTGTTCATGAGGTAAATTCCAAAATGGCTTCTAAACTAGTCATTTTTTTCAGGTTTATGTCTCGGAGACATTCTGCGCAGAAGCACTTTGATACTCACGATAGTTGCCAAAGTGCATCTAACCGCTACGTTTATCATGAGCAGGAACAAGTCACTCAAATGTATTGGATGAGTGGACTCCATTCGCTTATTTTCTCTGAACGATTTGTGTCCACTTTAAGCTGAAAGGGCGCAGAAGCTCTGGCTTCTCTACCTTTTAAAATCAAAAATCAGCAATCGGTAGTGGGACACTGAGAACATGTTGTGTCATTACAGGTGCTTCCCACAAAGATTAGAAGAGGGCATTAGCACAATAAGTATGTTAAGGCTTATGCACTGACACCTGAAGTTGTATTTCATCCTAAATCTCCTGATGAAGTGAAACATACCATTTTAACTTTGTCTGTGCTCCCTTATGACTGGACCGCGCAAAACCAATTGTGAAAAAGTGAAAGTCATAACACCCACCACAGCTTCTACTGAAGAAGCACAACAAGTATCCTTTTGATTTCCGGTTCTAATTAACTGTGTTATGAGTTTAGTAGTGCAGGGCTACAATTTTGGGTTTTGATAGCCTGAACCCCAAACATTTACCTATATTTTCTTCACCCAAAATTTACCCCTGGCGGCTCAGCTTCAGCACCCTTGATCTTGCAATAAGAGTCATCACCCTCCACAACATCAGACCTAACAATTTAGCAGAGTAAAATCAAATAGTGACTGGGACAACCAGATAACCGAGGGCCACATGCACACATGATTATTGCAGTCGGATACGGTCCCGATTGGGCCATTGCCTACTGCAAAAAATGCTTTTACATAGGAACAAATGTCAAACTATGATTCGTAACTTGTTACGGAGTCACAATTAGGTCTAGCGATTAGGGGGCAGATTTATGACGACTGGCGCATCCCTGCATATCAGCAGGGATGCGCCAGTTATTATGCGCCACAGCTGCGCCACCATGGATGCGCCGCATTTATAATGCGGCGCACCATGGGGCAAAAACGGCACAGATGCGTGACGCATCTGTGCCGAAAAGTGGCGCATTGCTGGAGTTGCGTCGCAAGCGCGACGCAGCTCCAGCAATGATCTGGGGGGCCCTATCTGTACAATGCTGCGTCAATCCTTACGCCTGCTTCAAGCAGGCGCAGGGTTTTGACGCAGCATGGGCCTAAAAGTGACTGAGTGAAATCTTGTAGATTTCACTCAGCCACTTTTAGGAGGCGTTCCTGCGCCGGAACGCCCCCACCTGCCCTGGAACGCCTACATGTGGCGCAGGGCTTTACAACGTGACGCATCTGGGAGATGCGTCACGTTTGTAAATGCCCCGCACCATGGCGCAGGATTTGCGCCGCTGCTGCGTCACAAAAGTGACGCAACGGCGGCGCAAAAGTGCCGCAAGTGCAACATAAATCTGCCCCTAGGTATTTAGAAGGGACCTGTTTAGAGTGTCCCTTCCAAATACCAAATTGCAGTGCTATGTATGAATGTTTTGCAACGAAATTATTGCCGCAAAACATTAATTTCTTATTGACTACTAAAAAGTATTGGTAACCATTAGCAAATGGGAAGGGGTCCCAAAGAGACCCCTTCCCCTTTGAGAATGAAAAAAAATAGTTTTTAAAAGCAGGCAGTGGTCCTATGGGCCACTACCTACTCTTACTAGATGAAACTTCAAAGTTTCTTTTTTCTTTTTAAACGCATGCCGTTTTCCTTTAAGAAAAACCGATTGTGTTTAAAAAAGAAAAAGTTTGCTTTATTAAAAAGCAATCACAGACATGGTGGTCTGCTGACCCCAGCAGACCACCATCCCTGTGATGACTATCATTCCTAATGGGTCACAAATAGTGACCTACCTCCTTAGTAGGTAAATTTGCTATCCATTTGAAATCACTATTAAAAACTTGTATGTTGTCTTACTTTAAGAATCGCTATTAAGAAGCAATTACTAAATTATGTACATGTGGCCCGAGTTCTAGATCGATAAAAAAATGTAATAGTTTTATCACAAAAATCTCAAATTAGCCAATACAGAGAAATGCAGTAAATGCAATGAAGGGTCAGAAACAGAGCACACAATCAGAAATTAAAAGTCTTTTACATCTTAGTAAGCAGTAACGTCTCTCAAAAATCAAATTGTCAGACTCTTAAAGAATACTGACTGCATCTTAAAGGAAAAGCAAAATCCCAAATAGGAGGAAAATGAAAAGTCATCTCTCACACCTCCAAAACCAAGGGTTTTTGTACACTTTTTACACATAAACAATTAGCAAAATTGCAGATTCTGCATGACATGCCAATCATTAGCTCTTATTGAACAAATCAGAAACAATTTGTAATTTAATGTTTTATAACACAAACCAATTTTTAAGGTGGAAGGCTCCTTCTGTTAGTGTCCACAGCATCAGTAATATGGGGATGTCAAATACAATACGAAACATTCTCAAACAAAGGCTCTTACATTCATGTGCTAGCAAGCCTGCATCCAAACATCCAGCGGAAGTGTGCGTCGGAAAGATACATCAGGAACATAGTGGAACATCTCATTCACAACACATGCTTTTTGAGGAAAATAACTAATTGTGTATCAGTGTGCTGTGCTCCGCAGAAAATGCGGGGAGAGAGGCCTCACAGGGGGACATTTATTGGGAAGGGAAATATGCAGGAGAAGATGAGCCAAACACCAAAAACTGCACCAATTTTAATAAAATTGTGTCACTCACAAAAAATGTGGCATGACTAAACTACATTAATAATCACACTTCTAAACATTATACTTTAATTTTTTTAGGTGCAACATCACTAAATCATCAGTTATGACTATATTCATCCTAAAAATCATTGGTACACAAAATTATTTGTTTCCAAAAATTGCATATTAAAGAATTCTTTGTCAACAGCATATTTCAGGAGGTTGTTTCTGTGCGTGATGCTCATATTTCACAGACACTAATGGGATTCCTGAGTTGTAGAATCTGTTGAGTTTCTATTGTGCAAGATGCGGCACAAGCAGATTCATCTTGCCCTTGCAATTAAAGTCTCTGTTGCCAATAGCTAATGTCTTACTTTTGTACTGAAACACCAAGATCAGTTTAAACCAAAAGAGGTTAATTTGTGACTCCCTGATGAATCTGGTTTTTAGTGTTGCTTGTAGCGTTCTTGTAGATTGTAGTGTTCTTGTAGCGGTTTACAACTAAAGAGTTTCAATACTATGGTCATGATTCAGCAGACGGTGTTAATACAGAAACCGCCAAACATCCACAGTTTCCCTGTCCATACCTCACCTGTCTTGTCATTCTATTGTATGCGCCTCAGACAGTGGTTAGCATGCACGCTTCTATGTGTTCGCAGATGGTTGCAGGTGCCCTCACCCTGAAAGAATCACAATGCAACCTGTGAGCATCTTTACTCATACATACCTTTTGCCTTACTGGCTAGATTTTAAATGCAAATAACTCTATTCATGAGGGCAAAGTCCCTCATTCCTGATTAAGTGATGTGTCTTTGTAAATGATCCTAGTTGTGCACCTAAGTTAGAGAAAGGTGTGCAAAATAGCATTCAGAATAAGACTCTGGGGGCCAGATGTATCAAGCATTTTCCTGTTCCGTTTGCGAATGGGAAAAATCCTTTTGGGATGTATCATCCCAAAAGGCAATTCCAAAATAGAGAATCGCAATTTTTGTTATTACCTAGTTTGCAAATGTATTCAGAGAATCGCAATTTGCGATTCTCTAAATGCAATGTTGGAAGCGCTTTTTAAATTGCGGTCCTGCTTTAAGGAATCGCAATTTACCACCAACTTCAAGTTGATGGTAAATTGCAAATCTTTGGAAAAATGCACAATTTTGCATGTTTCTAAGTGCCATGTGGCGTACATATATGCCAGTAGGGCATGTATGTGCGCCACATGTACTCACATGCATATTTACGGGGTGCAACAGGGTGTCCTTTGGGCACCCTTGAAATCGCATGCTCAATTAGCGAGTACCTATTGGGTACTCGCACATTGCGCATGCAATTCCCATTCATTCCTATGGGATTCCAGGCCCATAGGAATGAATGTGAAGGCATTCCTTAATAGCAATTACAAATTGCGACTCTCTATCAAGGAATATGTAGGAATCGCAAAATATTTGCAGAAACCTACATACATTGTATTTTGCGAGACTATAATAGCGAATCAGTAAAATTCACTATTATAAACTCGCAAAATGTAATCTTGATACATCTGGACCTAAATCAAGCCATTTGGCTATTGGCTCACCATGTCATACCCCAATCGGTATGGATGAAACATATCCTAACTATAGCTCTACATTCATGTCTGAATGACAGAGGAGATCCAAAGCATGTCCACTTGATAACGTAGCTGCCACTTGTAGTAAAGCAGCTCTTTTAAGAGCGGCAGACAGATCAGAAGACATTTAGGACCTGAATCACAAAGATCAATGTGTGAGTAGATGAGACTTACTTTTTAGTACTCCTGACATACTTCCATATTTCTGGAGTAAGCCTTATGTATACCTAGTTTGATCCTGAAATTCAGGAGCAATGAGGGCCCGATTCACAGAACTAATCTGAGACTAAATCCTAAACTTACTACTTTTGTTATTCACAGAAGGCATTTAGTAGTAGTAAAGTTAGGATTTTGTCTTAAGTCTGTCTTAAGTCTGTCTTAAGTCTGTCCTAAGTCTGTCTTAAGTCTGTCTTAAGTCTGTCCTAAGTCTGTCTTAAGTCTGTCTTAAGTCAAATTTAAGTCAAACTTAAGTCAAACTTAAGTCAAACTTAAGTCTGTCTTAAGACGAAATCCTAACTTTACTACTATTAAATGCCTTCTGTGAATACCAAAAGTAGTAAGTTTAGGATTTTGTCTCAGATTAGTTCTGTGAATCTACCCCTGCAAGAGCAAGTCACAGCAAAATCTTTGTGAATTGGGCCCTTAAACTGTATTAAACACAAGTCTGTGTTCTACTGAAGCCACTTTTAAATAGTCCATAATCAGAGGTTTTGTAAAAGATAAAAAAAATTATAAATACATATTGAAATTAAAAGTTGGAGGAGGCGCAAGTGATACCCTTGTGAACTATTTTGCTTATTTTTCACAGCAAAATTAGATAATTAGTATCTGAAGTCATTTTTTAAGAGTATCATCATTAGCAAAGGGATAGGAGAGAGTGGACAAGGAGATGAGTAAGTAAAGACAGAATGAGTGCCATGTTAAAAACAAATCTCAGGCTCCAAATCTGGAAATAAAAGCTTAAATAAAAAGCAAACTATACAAGACTCGAAGTACCTATTTAATTTTTTTTATCTTCATTGGGAGGTGGTCACTTTTTGGATGGTTGGATCGGTTTAGCTAGAAGTTCTCTACATAACTTGGTGTCATCATGGGAGATGCATATCAAAAACAGATTCTGATATTAACTGGAAGATACTACCAACAGATATATCCCTGCTGTATTTATTGATTAATATTTAGATTTTCCATAAAGGCCCCTACCCACTATCTTATGAATTAAAGAAAGTAATTAGAGCACAGGTGGATCTCTGGCAGCAATAAGTAAGGATGGGCAGAGACTGTGGGTATACAAATCATTTATTAGGTTTGTTCTACCATGGAGAGGCATGGAAGTTTCATGACTAATAAAGTTGGGATAAAATTATAACAAGTGTTGTCAAAGCCAACAGTTCTGGCATTGACTTCCAGTCGTTTAGCTTTCTCAATTCTTCCCGTCATGGGTTTTGTTAAATGTTATTGTTGCAGGAGCTGCAAAGCACTCACTGATAACTAAAAATGCCTAAAAGCAAAACCTTTTTTATGGTCTCTAAAAGCATCCTTGGCCACCGTAGCACATGGCAGTGAAAGGAACTACTTTGAGTGTGGATGTGCTCCTTCTGAAAGAGCAGAATGCCATCACTTATAGTGAAATTAGCCAATGGCTGAAGTGGGCTGACCCATTGCTTCATGCTGTCTGCTGGAGTCGGTGGAAGAAAATGGCACCACAACAGACCAATGGATGCAATGTAACACTTTGTAGCCATGCATTTAACTAACGAAGTTACACAGGCACAGTCCAAGTGTAACGTGCATGCCCCTCGGTGACTCAAATTTGTATCAAAGTTCTGTTTAGCACAACAGTTCATATTTTTGGTGTGCTATTTTTCTTAGTTTCTTTCTGCAGTGTTAACTCCCAAAAAGCACCAGTGACAAACCCAAAGCAACGTTAAAAAGCACAACCTGACAGCATGTAATATGTTGCTGAATAGCATCCAGAATGACTTAAGCGGGCCAATTTACACCCATGAGGAACCCTGCAAGTTGCTTACTTTCTGTGTTAGTCCAGTCACTTAACACCAAATTATCTCTGTTGGTATTTGCCCAAGCTGTCTAGTGTCTAGTGTGCAAACCATAACAAAATGCACCAACTGGAGGCAAATATCATCTGTGTACATTATTCCTTATTTTTTCCATGCAGGTGTAGATCGGACACTAATAACAACTGCAGGCCCATCACAAAAGTTCCTTTGGACAGTGGATAATAGGACTTGCTCTTTGTGGAACACTGTAGATGACCACCTGTTCACTGAGGCCAATAGAATGCAGACACAATCCTGGCATCAAATCAGTAAACACAGCTAACACATTGGTGGGGCTTTCACAGAAATGAGAGATTATCTCGGGTTTTAATGAGCCTCAATATGGGTATTCATCAGTAACTGCTCTCACTATTAGTTATATCAGCCCAAAATATTTTCAGTCAATATAATGTAAAATATTTTACCCTTTTCTGCTGCGTAACATGCCTTCTCAAGTTGTTAATTAGTACTTTACTTCTTCCACAATTAAAATATGTTGTGATTCTTGCTTGTGCAGACAAAACGATGGAATAAACAGATTTTTGTCAGCCGGAGATCAGGTGTTTATACAAGTACCTCAGATGTATGTCATGTGCTTAAATTAGAAGAAGAGAGGACATGTTTATTCTGGCATGGTGAGATCTTTATGCGGGAGGACATATGGTGTAACAGATAAGATGCTTGCTTTGGAATCTAGGGACCATCCATACCTTCTTGAATATCGTGTGATTCTTAGCAAGTCATGTAATCACTGTGTGTTGTACAAATTGCATAATCACCCCTATTCGATGCACCTGGATAACCTCACGGGTGACTAGCAGAGCTCTACAAATCCACATTACATTGATATACACAATTAAGTAGTGTCCCACTCCACACTGTACAGTGCACTGTTCCTACCCAGCTATTATACTATCACACTATATAGATACAGGTAATGCATTCATACATGCAATAACCTTGTTGGTTGATTGTTTAAAGACGTAGATAGGCTTGAGTTACAGAATGAAATCTTAAATCGAATGATCATTAAATAGAAAGCAAAGTTAAATTCTCAGTTTACAGAGTAGGAAGTTTGCTCACATAAGGGAGTTAAAGGTACATCACGTCCTAATTCGCATCCCTGCTGTAACAATCAAGAAGTCCTTCCTACTTGTGTCATGGGGAAATGTTCTTCCAAGAATTGAAGACTAAAAATAGGCAGGTAATTATGTGGTTGATGTGGGTGTAATTAGGCTTTCTTGAGAAGCGTGCTGAAAGAAAGAGAAGAGAAATGAAAGGAAAGGAATTATTTGCAGACTGTATTACTTTATTTTATCAACTCAGGCATATGTAATGATAAAAAATAAGGAAGATCATAGATATTTCCAGTTTTTAAATGATCTAAATATTTTCCACCTTTCTATATGATTCAGTGGTGTCTATTAGTTATTATAACTAATGCATCATTTGTGCCACCTGGGAAATGGCTTCAATGATTTCAAAATCCTTTTCCAGTTTCATTGTGAGTTATGCATCAAAGAACATAGCAACAGATGGGTAAGCAGTACTAACTACCCAAGGCTTTTTGTACTTTTTAAGGTGTGATCATTGCCAGTGCAACTGTGTTTTTGTTAGTATGATTATTGTCAAATAAATTTACAGTATACATCAGTTAAAATACCTTTCTCTTCAATAAGATTCACATTGGCTCTAGTGACAAAAATGTCAAGGTCCACTCAGTGTTGAATGTCAATATTAAAACTATGTCTTGCCAGTAGTTTTCTCTTATCCCCCAAACAGCATGATATATTGAAGCGCAAAAAACTCTCTATTTGTGTGTAATTCTCATATTACAAGTTAAGTAATAAATTTACACCAATTATATTAATAATCATAGTGCTCTATTCTTTATTACCCCCGGGAAGAAGGTAAAAAGAAGACCTGGGTGAGCTCTGCCATGGGGTTAAATACCTTTGTTTCAGGTTCTAAAAAAGCTATCCTTCATCCTGGGGAGAGGATGTGGTCCGTCGGCTGGACTGCCGACTTTGGTGCTGGAAACCAGGGTTCGAGTCTCGGGGTCAAGTCCACATCCTGTGATTCTGGGCAAATCACTTAATCTCCCCGTGCCTGAATGTGTAATGTAAATATGGTGCTCATGTAAAGCGCTCCAATACCTTCGGGTCGAGGTCGCCCTATATAAATATGCACAAAAAAAAGAAATCCTATTAACAGAAAACAAGTTCCTCTGAAATTAAGAAAAATATTCACTCCGATGAACTCATGGTACGGTCTTGATGAGCAGAAAATGAATGTCCAGTGTCAGTATTTTGTTTTGCCATGTACTGGTCCTTAAGCACTGAAAGTAAAACAAAGGATAAGGTAGAGTCTGACTGAAAGCAACAACAACAGGTGATGGATAGAATGCTTGAATTACTCTCAGACACTGGCAATCACTCTGGCCCCATTCCAGTACATTGTTTTTTGCACACCGTGCCACTCTAAACAGAGGCCCACTTTATGCAAATAAGTCCGACCCTCCTTCTCATGGGAACAATCTGCCCTGAGCTCCCAGGGAAGGCTCACTCCAGAAGGGACTACAAGCATCTGCAGACCCCAGAATGATGGGTTGCAATGCTACCCCAAGCTGGTATAAGGGTAATACTAAACTAAGACTTGTTACATATTAAATTCTGAGAAAAGAACATTAACCACTTCGAATTTTTGCTTAGTAATGGAGCTCTGCACTACAATATAGGCTGGCTTAGATGCGATGCATCCACATGACAATTGTCAAAAGAAAACTGCGTACATGAATAATACCTAAACAACATGATTAATACCAATATAGCAAGAAGATAGAAGAGAAAAAAATCACTATGCTTTATTAATAAAAATCATCCTACTGCAAAAAGTATATAAAAGTGTAGTGGATCACTTGACGCCACAAGAAATGAATGGATCTAAATTTAACATTGATGTTCAGCTAAAAAGGCATCTTGGACCTACTTTCATGTACTAGACAGACAATTAGACATGGTGGGGATGACGAACATACAATTAAAATAGAAACATCTTAGAGCTTTTCTAACATTTGCGTGTGATGGATTTTAATTTCAACAGGAGATCGTTCCATAACTGAGGACAGTATGTCCCAAATGATCGTCCACCAATCTGAGCTTTCCGCACCCTTGGCACGCAAAATAAAGCACTTCCATTGTGGCAAGTCTTTGTAGGGGTATAGACTTCAAATAAGAATGTAAGTTGAGACTTCTCAGTTCTGTAATACAATTTACAGATATGGTACAGGGTCTACAGAATTCTCTGTTTCTTGGGGAGCCCTTGTAAACTACCCAAAATGAGGTGAAGTCATCAGTTCTCTTTAGGCCACACACTACTCAATCTGCAAAGTTTTGTGGCTTTTGCAATTGATAGATCAGAGCTTCATATGAACCTACATAAAGTAGGTTGCAATATTCCAAACGGGATAGCACACATAAGGCTATATATCTGACCTATGGCGGTTGGATGGAAAATATTTAGGGGCATATTTACAAGGGCTTAACATCACAGGAATGTCACTTTTTGTGAAGTTCCTGTGGCATTAAGCCCTTCGCCTTATTTACAAGGCGGCGTTAAGCCACTTAACGTGACTTAATGCCGCCTTGTAAATAATATCAAAGCAAAATTGACAAAATAAATTATCCTTAAGACCCAATTGGTGGCTTAATGTAAACAAATGTTTAGAAATGAATTAGTTTATTAGGCAACGATTCAATCATGAAACTGAAATACATTCAGTCAGGGAAACAATACAAAGGTGTATACTTCAAGTAGATAGACTTTATATAGAAAATTATATTGTATAAAAGGGTACATAATACAATTCACCAATTGGCAAAACTAACTGAAATGAACATTTTTCTATCATAAATACATGTGCCAAAACTCATTTCACATATTAGATAGAAAGAACATCATTAGCTATACAATGAACGTTTCCTGAGACTCTAATTACAAAGAAAATGGCTCAAGTTGTCGACGTTTCGGTCTTTATAGTGAAAAAATGTGTAAAACCATCTTCAGGACATAAGTTCTTTTGTGTGCTGATGACCCTGATAATTTGAGAACCTAATCCAGAATCATGTTAGATGGCAGCAAAAAACACTGTTTGTGACACACATCAGAAATTTAAATTACTTGATCGCTAGTCTGGCAACCGCTCACCACAAGTGCTTTATTCATCAAGCGGGTACGCCCATCTACTTAGGTCTCAGTCATCCACTTAGTCGGAGAGGTGCCTATGGCTTCCATTGATTTGAAAGTGAGGAAGACAGACAAGCCTTGCACTATGCCTGCATTGGCGCTAGGCAGCTAAATTTAGTGCCAGCGCTAGGGTAAAAGGCAGGGGTGCACTGCATTCTTGTAAATACGGTGCATCTCTGTGTTTGGAAACTCTCGAAGCACGGCTTTAGCAACCTTGGCTTAACGCTGCACTCTGACAGTTTCCTTGTACATATGCCTCTTTATTTTTTCAAGACCTTCAATTGATAAGAGGAGTGACTTATCACTGACTTCAACAGCAAGGCAATAACCAGCTGAGAGTCCAGATGGAATCCAAGGGATTTTACTGATTTTACTGGAGTTGGAGGCTTGTCCCACTTGGGCAGGCCAGAGAAGGTTAGACCATCTTTCTGGATGTTTCCCTACTAACAACTGTTTTGTCTTGTTGGTGCTGAGTTGGAGAAAGTTACATAACATTCAGTCCTGTAGTGCCACTAAACATTTCAGTAAGATTTTTCCATGTCTATGTTCTCCTCTGTTACTTAGAAAATGTCTTAATGTCTTCCTTCCTTTCTGCAATTTTTTTCCTTTGTGGTGGAATTCAACCCTATGGCTGAATTTGCAAATTAGAAGATGGCAGAATAAAAATATTTCTAGCTCTTCACAGACCGATCACATAGATAAAAACATTCAAATGTGATTGACAGAATTTGAGTTTCATGCTAGTGCATTTGACAGCCGAGATATCAATAAAATGTAACTCTTTGAAGCCTGTTGACACTTTTTTCAAATCCAAATATCTCAAAAATGTTTTGAATGGGTCACTGGGGATGCAGGGGGCCCCCGCTCAAGTCTGGCTTCCCGCCCTCTATCTCTGGCTCATTACATTAACTCACAACCCACTTTGGGTATGGTTGTTGTTGGTTTTTATTTTTTGCTTTTGCTTCCTTTTCTTTTCCTTTCTTTGTTGCCGGGTGCAGGCAACCTTACCTACCCACTTGGGTTTTAGTTGATCACCCAAAAAAGGCGTTCACCTCTCCAGATGTTATACAGGGGGTTTGCGCTTGTATTACATGGGAGATATCTGGGTTACTCATCGAAATAGCGCAAAAAAACTCCTTTATGAGGTACGATGCAGGAGCTGTTCACCAATGTAATGTGAAACTGTGTGATTATTTTAGCTATCTAAGGACTGGAATGTGCACCTGTAGAGAAAGCCTGAACGCACTGTGGTCCTGTTTTTTTTTTATGCAATGTTTGTATCTGTGCGATAACATTCAATAAACAGATTTTGATTAAAAAAATAAAATGTTGAATGAATTTACAACACTTACTGTGGTAGGGAACATCCCTTCTTCAGGGAGCTAAAACAGAAAATGCTTAATTTCTACCTACTTAATTCTTTCCCTCTCCCCCAGATGGATCTGCATAAATCTTGAAATGCCTAAACTAAACAAAATATGTTAAATGGCTACCAAAAAAACAACCATTCAATGCTGAAAGTCGAATGTGTGGGCCTGACTGATATTCTGAAAGGAGTATGAAAGGACATTTTAATTTTCAAACATTCATGGCCTGATGGTGTAGTAATGTATACGCCAGTTAAGCTATTTTGGACTACATGTGCTCAACTAGGGGGAGACAATGCTGGAACCTCCAGGGAATGAAACATGGTCTTATCTCTTCTGCCCTATGAATGCCTGCACAGCAGTCACATGGGATCTTTGGAGTCTCAAAACTCTTTTTGGGGAGGCCGCCATAACGTATGGTACAGTAGTCCAAGCAAGACTAAAGGCTGCACCGATCCCCAGGACACCATAGGTTTTCAAAAACAGATTTAGGATAGGCTTTACTTTGGCCTGTTGAAAGAGGTTACTGCTCACTACTGCCTGATGTGAGGGGACAGCGTACTTTCTAAGTCAGATATCACCCCTAAATGTTTGACTTCATCTGCTCCCACAAACTGTCAACTAAACATTTTGAGGGTCTAAGCTGAGCCCTCTTAGGTTTGTGTTTAGTCATCATAAGCACCATTTTAAGGTCACTGAACTGCATGAAATATCAGACAAACAGGCTAGGCAATTATTAGCAAAGCAAAATATGCATTTTCAGTGGCAAGCGTGACCTAAGCAAGCAGGTTTACATCCAGTCTTCTGCAAATGGATAGGTCCTCAGACAAGATTAATATAAAGGTAAGTATTATGTGCATAGGATTGTGTAGGGACTTGGGTATCTTTACAAATTTACTAAATAGGAACAAGATAGATATTGAATAGGACCAAAGAGAGTGGTTCACCGGGAGGTACTCCATACACATAAGGGCCCCGCCCAGGAAGGCAAAGGAGGTCATCTGAATCCTGAGCATCCTGTTTTCCATACTGGATGCAAACCAGACCACAGCACTCACTTCAGGTCTCAGCAAATTTCACAATAGTCAAATTAATATATGGTGGTCCACCATGTCAAAGGCAGGAAATGTCCATTAAAAAAAACGGGGTGGCAGCTTCATGAAAGGTGTATTTAAGATCAATATCCTCCCAAAAACTCTGGGTGGTTTCTGTCCTACAACGAGGCCTAAAGCCAAATTGAATAATCGTGAGAATGTGATGAGAATCTTGATTGTTCTGAAGTTGTCTGTAAATGATCACTCTATGATTTCTGCCCATATTACATTACGTTTGCAGGGCCATTATTATTCTGCTGTCTGGCTTTGCATTTTCCTTTATGTTTTTCCTGTTCCTTCTCTCTACTTTGATAAAAAGTTTCACATTTTACATTTTTATTTAGTGGCAGCAGTGACTCGTGCCCTATATTCGAACATCTGTCTAGTGCCCCCTTCCAGATCTCTCTTTTTAGATCTGATCCATAACCAGGAACCCTGTTGCATGCAAACTTCCACCTTCAAGAGGAATTGTACTGACAGCAATTGGACATGAGTTGACCTCAGAAAGCGAAAACCCTCATACAGAGTTTCTAATTAGTATATGGCTCTTAAATTAAGCAAATGAATGCAGCATATAGGAAACACGTGCTAAAATTAAAAGAATTTTTGAATGGAAAACAATATTTTGAAAATGGCAGTGGCCAATAATGTTAGTTTTCGGGCAATGATGATGAAACCGTATAAATCCCTGAATCAGCCAGATAAGGTTTTTGCTCACTCAGTAAATGTGTGAACCTTGTGGAGGTCACCACAGTCCTGTTGATATGGAGCTTTCCTGACCCTGGACATAGGGAACTCGTGGGTAACCTAAGGATACACTGGAGAAGAGCCAGGCTGCCCACAACAATAATTGATGGGATTCAATAGTGGCAGCTAGCCAAGAGCTTGGTAATCTCCAAAGGCGATTAATATCTGGCAGGAAAATAGTCCATGCCTGTTCAGCTTGATGCAGCATCTGTGTCAGGAGTTCAGCAAAGAGGGAAGCAAAGTCTAATTATTTTGGTTATAGGTAAAGCATGGACAGTTTACCTTCTGGAGCAAGTCAAGTGGCAAAATCAATCAATCCATTGATGCGTAACCACAGAAAGGCATAAAACATGGAGGGTAGTTTTTAGTACATTTTCAGGGCCAAGACTGGAGTCTGCAAATGTGGCAAAAAGACACAAGCAGGCAAGATAAAGTAACACGTTACTAATCCAAAATCGTCCAACCTGAGCCAGTGTAGGTACATGTACAGGTGTAGAGCATGTATTACTAATGCCAGTTAACCAAGCCAGTATTGTGCAATGATTTGATAGCCAGAAGTGATCATAGGGGGGCCATAGAAATAATTTGTTTGTTTGACAAAGCCAATCTTATGCCATGATTTAAAAGACAGACATACATGCATATGCCAAAAGTGAGTAAAATCGACTATGCCAATATTATGCCAGGAATTAGCAGACATTGGATAAAAGCACAGAGAATTTAGTGGTCACTCTAGTCTTAAAATTCGGAAACAAGTCAGAATCTTCAAAGATTTTTTTTCAGGTATAGCCAAACATAAATGAACCGTTCTGCACAAACTTTGAAGGATCAATGAGCCTGGCAGAGAGCAGGAGGGCATTAGGTGCACTCACCCCACAAACAACAAGAGCAACAGGGGTTGGTCCAGAAGAGGCCCAGGTCAGGGGGCGACGTTTAAGTATTTACACTTGTGCATCAGTGCATAGAGATACTGAAGAACTGACAATTCTATATTTTGGGTGGTCCATGCAAAGGACTTCTGGCAGAGTGCCAGACTGCTGTCCAGAATTACCAAGCAGTGAACTGGGGTGGCTCGGGCATCTCAGTGGCATCATTGTTCTATATTTTAATTGCCTTTACTCTGTTCTGAGCTCCCTATGACCCTTCTGTCCACTGTCTCTTTCCCTTTGCTTTACATGAGGCAAATGACTGTGATGTACAGCATGCCCATCTTGATGCCACAGCCCTTACCCTCCATTCAGTTTTTAGGGCCATAACAGGGGCGTAACACAGGCCCCCGCATCCCCAACGGTGCGGGGGCCCCCAGCTGCAGGGGCCCCCTCAGCACAGTACTCAGGCCTGAGCGCTCCGGATAAAATCCGGAGTGGGGGCCCCTCCGTGTACATTGCAGGGGAGCCCCTTAAACTTTCGTTACACCACTGGGCCATAAATACTAGTCAGGACAGGGCCACGCTTATGGCATACAATCTCATCTAGCCACTGCTAAAATAAAGCCCAGGTGGATGAACTTGCCGAATCTTACGCTAACACTCTGGCTAAATATTTCAGTCCTTGGTTTCAAAGTCTGCCATAGCCCGCTGACTCGATTTTGCCTTTGATGTGGTTGTCTCAGATTTAGGTGTGCTACTGGTATATCCTGTTGCTTTGACATGGGTGTTTACAGAGTGCAGGTCTTTAATTTACTTACTATTCACCTTGGTAAATTTTAATTGTCTTCATAGTTCTACACATTCTTATAGACTGTTACTTGGCATCAGCAAATGAAAATTATGCCAGCATGATTTGTGCAATTTCGAGAATTTCACATTGCGCTTTTTATATTAAATCCCCAAATTCCTTCATTACGCCATTTGGTGTAATTACATGTCCTTTACGTAAAAATGTACTGCAAACGTGCCACGTGCAGACATTAACACGAGCTGCTGTTCGCAATGCTTTTGTTATTTTGCACTTTTTAAGTGTGAAAGGCATTCTTAAATCAATTGACACAAGGATGTATATCGCCCTAAAATATAGCGCTAAATGATGGATTCACATTTCGCGTAATTACACATAATTTGCATAATTTTGTGAAATTTTGCATAATTATGCAGAAACAAATTTTACACACCCCTAAATTTCATGACCTTAAACTAAATGTTCAATATTTCTTAAGGATTTCTTCTCGCATCAATATGATAAGGTCCAACCAGGCCACACTGCGGCCCTCATCCTACTAGACCTCTCCGCAGCCTTCGACACCGTCTCCCACTGGACTCTTGCAGCCAGACTCCACGACGCCGGTATACAGGGAAACACCCTCGACTGGATCCGCTCCTTTCTCTCTGGCAGAACCCAAAGGATCAGACTCCCTCCATTCCTCTCCGTGCCTACTGAGATCAACTGCGGAGTACCCCAAGGATCCTCGCTCAGGGACACGCTCTTCAATATCTACATGGCCCCCCTCGAAGCCATTGTAAGACAGCATGGGCTCAGCATAGTATCATACACCGACGACACCCAGCTCATCCTCTCTCTCACGAAGAACACCGAAGACACCACAATCAGCTTCCAAGAAGGAATGAAAGATGTTGCAGCCTGGATGAGCAACAGCTGACTAAAGCTGAACTCAGAAAAGACAAAGGTCCTCGTCCTCAGACCCTCCCCCACTGCATGGGACAGCTCCTGGTGGCCCCCTGCCACGGAAACCCACCCACCCTAATGGACCACGCCCGGAACCTCGGCATCATTCTAGACTTCTCCCTCTCCTTGACCCGCCAGATCAACGCCGTTGCCTCCCCCTGTTTCAACTCCCTCGGCATCCAGCGCAAGACTTTGAAGTAGATCCCCCCCGAATGCAGAAAGACTGTCACCCACACATTCATAACCAGCAGATTGGACTATGGCGACACCCTCTAGGCTGGAATCAACAAAACCCTGTTGCACAAGCTCCAAACCATACAGAACACGGCAGCCAGACTCGTCCTCGGAACCACATGACATGAACACATGACCCAGCACCTACGAGACCTCCACTGGCTCTCCATCGAGAAGAGAGTGACCTTCAAGCTACTCACCCACGATGCCTACAAATTCCTCCACAACATTGGACCCAAATACCTCAACAAAAGAGTCTCCTTCCACGTACCCACAAGGAACCTCCGCTCCGCTGACTTTGCCCTGACAGAGACCCCACGCATCCACAAAACCAGAGCAGGCAGAAGAGCCTTCTCCTACATCATAGCAAAGACCTGGAACGTGCTCCCAGTCAACATCAGACGCTCCCCCACTCTGCACACCTTCAGGAAGTGCCTCAAGACCTGGCTCTTCTACTGATCTGGAGCTGCACCCCCCATCCCCCCCAGCACCTTGATACCCTGAAGGGTGAGTAGCGCGCTTTATAAACCCATGATTGATTGATTGATTTGAAGGTAGATGTTCATGCTGTTAACTGACAGCCACTTACAGTACTAATATAGTAATCAGGATATAAATAAGTCATACAGAGTCATATAAACAGGGAGTAAGCAAGTCTTACTTCTGGAAACTAATGTGTAAATCACACTTAAGCTTGGATTAAGACTCTCATAGAATAACCTTTGTGCTTTGTGAATTGGGTCATATTTCTCCAGGGACTATTATTTCCAGCCGTGTATCCAGGGCCTCTATACTTGTTCATACTACTTTTATGCTGTCTTTTGTTTTGTGCAGTCCACTGTCCAGTAAGAGGGGGTAGGGAAATATGTCTAATATGTAGAATGCCCACATTTACAGAGTGCATTTACCCCTTTTGGGAGTATGAATATTTTTAAGAAGTGTGTTCCGACCCACTTAATTCTTGTAGATGTTTTATTTTGGACAGCTATTGTGAGTGAGTCATACTGAGTCTCACTCACTGGGTATAATAAATTGATATGAGTGATAACTGCGAGTGATGAAGACTCCTGTCTGAGTCAGACTGGTATCTGTGTACAGGTACCTTATCTCACATGGCACCTTCAATAAATTGCTGATGCCCTTATATTCTATTTGGGCATCCAATGGGCCCTATCTTTTTTACTTAAGTGTAAGTATGTAGTGTTTTACTTTATTAATACTCTGGGCTAAAGTGGTGCAAACAAATAATTTTGCAGAAATGAGTCACATAATGCTATAGAAGTTGCCAAGAACAAATACAATATTCGTTAGGCCCCCTTTGCACTCCTTCATGCTTTCTGGATTTTGCAATATTTCCTTGAGCTAGCCCTAATGATTTTCAGGCTATGAACTACTCTTATGGGTCAAGGTAATTGATCTGCTAGCCAACTGTTAATTCAAAGCCACTATTGGCCAATGGGTCCTTTTCAATATGATTAGCCGTCTCTCGGTAGAGAAAGAAGGCGGGCTGAGAAACCAGTGTAGGGTGATTAACCAACTTGCCTAGGTATGCCCTCCACATACGGACAGAGGGGGAACAGGCAGAACTCTTGCACCGATCACACCAATAATTACACTTGACATCTTAAATAGAAGGAACTAGTTTTGCAGTGTGAGCTAGGGGCCAGGCTAAGTTACAGTGAAACGATTCACAGACCACAACATAATTCTTCCATCTTGAAAATTCCCTGCATGTGATTGGCGAGCCTGAGTGTGACTCCTAGAATGTGTCTGTCGGGTTGAAGGGGTGACGTGCTATTTCTGGATGGGGCAGAGGCACCCACCTACCAGAACTCTCCACCTCTGCTGTTAAACCAGCTGTATAATAAAAAAGAATGGAGAAGGAGAGGGAACTACAGTAGATGAAAGACAGACCCCGTGTGGAGGTAAATGTGTGTGGGTGACTTTGAACAGTTGAATGACGAGAAGTCTTTAGATGAACAAATCTATAGGGGTTGATCTGGGGATGAAGGCAACATTGCTAGCATGTGCAAGGATGAGGTTTCATGGAAACATTACCTTATAACTTGATTGTGTTTTTTATCAAAGTTCTCTCAGGTGGGAATTGAATGCAGAAGCTGCCAAACAAATTCTCTGAATTCTCACATATAATTGGCGGATGCTCCCAAATGCTGCGCTTCAGTACATACAAATGCTCCAGGCGGGAGCTAGAGCAGATGGGATGCCAGCAAATATTTGACTTAGTTTCCAAACACCGAAGGGCTTTCTACCCAAGAGAACACAAATGGGCCGGTATCAGCTCTCGCAGCACACATCGTCTCACGGCTCCTAGCTCCTTAATACCAGTGATGTGCACTTATGGTAACAAAGCCTCCTTCCAGAAGCACACAGCATGGTTCCCTAATCGAGCATGGTTCCCTCATGGCAGCATCACTGGCCTGTCAGTCTGCCATCACTTGCTATTATTTACTAACTTGGCGCTTCGCCGTTTTCTGCACATATATTGTAATCAGTCCATTTAAAACCAAGGCATTAAAAAGAAGGCAGTAATATATTACAACCTAGGTTAAAATTGCTGTGTGCTGATTGGACAATCTCCCATTTATTTTCTAGTGGGATCCATCTTAAGTGTGTGCTGAGGGAGTAATATTAAAATGTGTTTCCTAGGGGTGGGTTGTCCTTTGGTGGCCATGCGGTGTAGACACATGTCAACTCTCTGGAACCCGTAAATGCAATATATTAACATGAAGTGTATTTACTCTGTGAGCATAAACATAGCTGTTGGTAATCCAACAGCAGACGAGTTTCTGCCCCTCGAGAACTCTAGCTGTACACAGCCTGCATCAGGAGACGTGCATCTTGGAAGCAGCATGTCTCTAATCACTATGCAAATGTTCTCCCTAATACTAGGATCAACCACTGAACAAGTGTTTCTTCCAGACAAGATATTTTATAGCCAGTCATGTTAAAGTCATGAAAGAAGTGTGATTATTGCACAACTTTTGATCTTGCTGTGTGTGAATTACTATATGATAATTATCAAATGCATTCCCTGCTAGACTATCAGATAACATCTAAGCAAATATAGAAGGGCCACAAAAAACAAGATATTATTAGACTAATGTGGCATCCTGCCACCCAAGGAGCGTATTAACAGTCAGGGCACTACACTAAATCACATCATGTAGAACGTGCTGTTCAATTCTGCAAGCTTCCAGATATTTTGAAGTTTCAGAAATATTTTCTTTCTCTCAGCCAAAGTTGCATGTGAGTAATGGAAGCCAAACAGTTGTCTAAAAGAAGGAATACAGATTGTAGAGACACAAATAAGTAGACATTCGTCTCGTTTTTCCCAAGCACCATACTTCCACTGGGACATGGGCAAGGTTGTCCATTACAAATCAGTATGTTTTTCTGTTTCTTCTGCTCATCAAAATATGTACATTGGAGTGCAGTCTGCGTATTGAATTACAATAGAAATGGTGGTATAGGTGATAGGTTACAGGCGCCTAAAGGTAAATTCACCAAATATTATCAATAATAACTATTAGTTTATATTGGTGCTTAAAGGTTAGAGAGAACCACCCGCCTCTCTAAAGCTTGTGGCAAAAAGCAACAAAGAAATGTGAATTAAATACACAAGCACACACAAAAATTGTTATTGAAATTTCTTCATATGACATAGTATCATGCAAGGTACAAAGAATCAATCCATTTCTTTCTGTTTTTTTCCTTATATTTAATAGTTCTTCATGTTTTCAGTCAATATGCAGTTCCCAAGCCAACACGTGTTTCGTCGCCTCAGTAGGTTGTATATGCGACTTGATCACGGCTGAAAAGAATCAATCTCCTCAACGCCGGACTCCAAAACACTCGCATTTTGGAGTCCGGTGTTGAGGAGAGCAGCACGCTTATCGGCGGCTCGACCATTCACACAATACAGATATGAAAATTCTATAAAAAGTCAAGAACACCTAATGGATAACGGCCCTACAGTCCTTACTGGGTTTTCTCCTCATGCCACAGAACCAGTGTGGCTTGGAATTATTGCCTCACTTCAAATTTAAATATACCGATTCTTTTCAGCCATGATCAAGTCGCATGTACAACCCACTGAGGCGACGAAACACGTGTTGGCTTGGGAACTGCATATTGACTGAAAACATGAAGAACTATGAAATATAAGGAAAAACAAAGGAAAAAAACAGAAAGAAATTGATTGATTCTTTGTACCTTGCATGATACTATGTCATATGAAGAAATTTCAATAACAATTTTTGTGTGCTTGGGTGTTTAATTTGCGTTTTGAATTACAGCAAAGTTCTGGAATGTTTTATAGAACTGAGAAAGCTGTTTGTTTATGGGTCTTCCCAGATCTGTAAAACAAGCACTTACCTAATGGATCCATCTTGCTACTTAGTTACAAGCAGTTACATTTTTTTTACCAATATTGTGTTTTGTTGTATTATATAGAAATGCCAGTATGATTGTGCCTTGTATTTTTCTGATGCACTGTTTTTTAAAATGTGGTTCTCTTACCAGCTCTTTAATTCCAATGTTGTCGTAAGCTGGTAAAAAATGAGTTTATGTTGTGCTTGTCAGGGGATCTGAAGTATTTCAAGAATTATTTATACATACTCTTCTGAACAAACCTATTTCTGTTTGGATATACTCATTGAAATCACACTCAGACTCAGAAATCACTTTATTCGATCCGTTTTCATACAGATCATTAAAGTTCGGATATACATAATTAATTAATTTCCGCAATAGAATGTAAAATATTCAATTAAAACAATCATTAAAAACAGTTATAAATAATTATAATTCCTTTCAATCAATTGTGCAACTTACTGGTCTTCAAAGAAAGGCAATAAAAGGACACAACACAATAACAGATGAGGTTATCAGACAACATACGTTAGAAAAACATTGCTGGACGACTTTGTCTGAATTTGTGTTTGTGTTTGCGCATAATTGGCAATCTAAACCTTTTTTGATGTTCCAAATAAAACTTACAGAAGAAAAAGATAAGTAAATTAGCTTGAGGGGATACATTGAGATCATTATTACATTGCTCACTCATAATCCTGTGATGACATATTGTTGACATTCCTAACCCACATTACCTCTTTGTTCAATGCCCCCATCTCACAAAATTTCCAATTCCTCTATGCTCCATGATTTTTATTGATTTTGTTATATATGTTAACCTACTCTAGGATCACTGTTACTGGGGAGGCTAAGATAACAAGAGCATATAGAAGTGTTTGTTTTCTAACCCGCAGCATAATAATGAACTGTTTTCAGATAGGCTTGTAAGTCAAATTAATTGGAATATTGAGTTCAGGGCAGCCAATTAGGCTGCTGCTTACAAAGCAGTCCATAATTACTGGTACAGCCCCTTAGATGCAGTTCCTCCACAGGAGACAACAGATTAGGGGAGGGACAGAAGATTGGAGGGGGCGAAATTCCTGACACATTTATGTGGTAATATCATTATTAAGTGCCACCTACAGACAGCTGTTTACTATCTGTTGTTGTTGTGGAATTAAGTCCAGAAGCACCCTTGACTTTGCATTTCTTAAATTGCCATTTCCTATTATGAAATCGCAATTTAGGAAATGCATACTATTTCCTATTTTGCCCATAGGCAGGAATGCAATGGCATTTCCTATTTGCGATTCCCAAATTGTGATTTCTAATCCTTAAGAATCGCAATTGGGGAATTGCAAATTTTGTACATATCCTCTTGCATTTCTTAAGTAGCGATAGTTACGGAGTCACTATTTAAGAAATGCAACGAGAACCTTAATACATATGGCCCCATGTGTTTCTTAGCTCTCCCCGTGTGTTGCTTTCCTCCTCCGTATCGGCCGCTCCCGAGCTCTCCGCATTACTGCCCTACTTTTCCCGTTTCACTGGCCCCGCTCTGCTTCACCTTTTCCGCTCAAACCACCCCAAGCCCTTGAGTGAGTTGCCTGCCTCTCATTGCTGTGTGTCTCTTATAAACTAGCAGCAAATACATTTATAGAGACCAAAATCTAAAAGAGAACCCGAGGCTGGATAAGGCACTCACACCCAACTTGAGAGGACTTCTCTATGTGTATTTTTAGAGATAAAGACACCTGTCTCCCCCTCCCCCCCCCCCCCATCTCTTTCCCTGCCACTCAATCTGCCTTGACGGTACAGAAGGTATATTACTGTGTAATATTTTCTCTTGGCGAGTTACTCATCCTGACCTGGTTTTTCCCTGGCTCACCGTTACCTACAACCACAGAATGCCAGGCATACCTGTAACCTGATGGCAGCACGTCCCAATTTGCTACGATTTCAGGTCAGTTTAATGCTTGTGCTTGTGCGAGAGTGTGTATAACATGCAGATTGTGCTTTTCAAAAGTCAGAATGCTCAATAGGAGGTGGGTAGGTGTTTCTGACCGATTTCTTTTATTGTAAATTGTCAGTGAAATGTTCCACCTTCAAATACAATTGCTCGGTTGGTTATTTGCCTGCTGCAGATCAGTGGGCGTGCAATGCACAGGATACATATTTGAATAACTGTTTGATAACCGAAATTGTCATTCTGTTTACTGCAAGATCGATTTTACCTTTCAAGCCACTCTTCAAGTCCTGTAAAATGGTCTTTGAGTTCATCTTTCTGTTGTGAGGTTGTGATTTGAAAATAACTGGCTACATAAAATCCAGTTTTTTCGGTGGTTTCCAAATAGAAACCAATTAAAATAGCTCGTGGTCTTGTTTTACTTACAAGCTCTGGGTATAATTTTCAGATAACAGGTTGCATTTCCCACTGGATCAACTCAAACATCCTCTCTAACAAGGTAAAAGAATTAGTGCATTTAAGGAGTAATGTTTATAGCTCTTTCCCATAATTGAAGGCAGATCTCATGCACTTGTAAGCAGTCATCCAGCTTCACGTTTCGCCATTCAACTCTCCAACGAAAGAAAAAAGAACCATCCAATTCTCAACAGGATGGATTGTGAGGAAGGATGAAGAATAATGCAAGGAAAGTTGTCAAATATGGGTCTGAAAGACAGGGCTCTTTAGCTGAGGAGGGACAGTTTGGAAGTAATACATGGTATATAGAGGGCTTTGGGAACATGCCATAGTTCTTCCAAATAGAACACCGAAATACAGGAAGGGCTGAGTCATATTGTGTCCTTTTATTCCCCCCCTCCTCACCCCCACCACAAAGAAGACTTATCAATGCCTCCTAATCAATCCCGCCCAAGGTTTCGAGACGGGGTTATATTTAGGAATGGCGTAGGGTAGGTATAGAGGAAGGGTGAAAAATAGGATTAGAGTGACCTTGAATATGAAGGCTGGCTTAGAATAAAGGGTTGGGTTAGGAATTCCATGGAGTAAGTGATGGGGTTGCAAAGACCTGGAACACCCTCCCTCTCCACCTCAGGCAATCACCGCCACTGCCTCAATTCAGAGAAGGACCTCAAGACCTGGCTCTTCGACTGAACCACAACACCCTGGACGGACGAGACCCTTACTGATGAGTAGTTGCGCTTTACAAGCCACCAGATTGATTGATTGATTGATTGATTGATTGATTGATTGATGGGGTTGGCATCAGAGTCATGGGTTATGTTTTAGTGTTTGGGTGCCCATCAGCATGGGTTACTTGATGAAATTAGCATTAAGGGTGCATGTTTTGGGTAAGGTAATTTAATAGCATGGTTTAATGTTAGTGGCAGTAATTACTGGTATAAAAAGACCCTGAATGGGTTCTGCAAATTTCATAACCTGTGTTATATTTTTAAGTAAATAGTTCAAGGTTTTGGCTTTTGGAAGTCAAAGAATGATCTTTCAACCTAAATTCCTTAATGCATCACTCGCTTTCGCTTTCCCCGAACCATCCCTCCTAGAGCCAAATATTAGAGAGAGAGAGAAAGAGAGAGAGGGTGTGTGTGTTTGTGCGTGTGCGCGCTTGTGCACGTTCATGCTCTTGCTTTCTGCAAACACACTGCTCCAGGAGCCCACCTCAGCTGAGAGTGTTGAACTGGCTTGTGCATGGAGCTTGTTGCTACTCTTTAGCAAGAAGAGGTGCCCTGGCCTGAAATGTATCCAGCATGAGAGCTGCTACTAAAGGAAGCAAATCACCAATGGTCCATTTAAAGCTCCAGCACAAATCCTGCAAAATGTGCTCCTATTACTAGCAGCGCCCTCGGCGTATTTAATCAAAAGAGCTGTGCATATATCTCTTGAAACTATATAGTTGGCATGCCAACGTGTGTCAAGCAGGAAGGGTACGTTATAACTGAACATGTTCATTGTATGTGGAGTTGCTATAGCTACACAGTTGTAAAGCATTGGTACTCATAAACATTCATCAGGAGAAAAATTAAGATTTGCTCGCAACAGGCAACTGTTTACCGGGGCATACACAATTGTTTTGGTACCCTACGGTCAGTAGTGTCTAAGGTGACTTCTTACATCTCTGCATAGCTAGCCATAGTATTATGACTTTATAATTACCAGCCATAAGTAAATAAAGCAGTCATTAGTGGGACATCACTGCTCACTTCTGTTTTATATTTTACTTTGACGTGAAATGTACTTACAGACGAAGAACTTTCCTAGTGCTACAGTGCCCTGGTTGTTATTTGTACACATCTTACCAACATGGGAAGTTACTACTCAGAAACAGAAAGGTAGTATTAAGGGCCTGATTATATGTTGCTCCCAATATTTCCACCCATGCGTAAACTACTGTTTACACGTCGGTCAAAATTATGAGTGCGGAGGTATTTAACGCATCCAATAATTATCGGATGCATTAAATAACTCAACATTTGTTACATTTCGATAGGTTACGTCTGACAAAAATTAACAGAGGAAAACATACAGTGATTACCATGTCATGCGGATTATGGTGTGTTAAACAACAAAATCCGATTATTATTCCCCATGGTCCCGTAACAGGTTATATCACACCCGATAAATAACGCATCCTGTGGTATCGTTATTTATCAGGGGTGATAGATAACCCCTTAACTCGTAATCAGGCCCTTAATGTTTCAGGCAATGACTAAGCTCAGAATTCCCTTTCATATGATAGTTTGTTGGTAAGTTTGCAAGGTGTAAGATGGCCTTCAAATTCCAATTTCCTTCTTTGCAAGTGAGGAACCTACTCCCACTTCGGCTTGAGGGCTGCTTTCCTAACAAACACCTTTGTGAAATGCCCCTGTTGAAACAATAACAAGAAAAGGGCCAGCGATTGTCAGTTTCCATCACTTGAGCGTGGCCCAGGAGCACCACAACTGCTACTCAAAAATGTTCTTACAAAATTGTGGTCAATTTGTCTAATAATTAGAGAGTACCGAGGCAAGATGAACATTTGTTAACTGAGATAGATTATTGAAAACCCTCTATGCCAACAGCTGAGAAGTTTGTTACAATTTCTAACCAGTAGTTAACATTCATTGTCAATGCCAAGGGGGCATTCTTTTTTGGAGGGGCAGGAACCCTTCTGGTGCCTTGATGGGTTTGCCTCTGTAATCTAAATTCAATGCATACATGCCTGTGCCTGAGCAAAGTCGACTTCTAAGAAATTCTTGTCTCATTTTTGACAATTTTAGATGTTGCCAATAAGACTATAGTATTGATTTTGTATTTGAAAACAGCGTTGACTGTGTCTGGGATTTCCAGACAACTATGGGTCCCAGGAAGACTTGAAGGTACACCACCAATAAATATCCAAGAAATGATTAATAATATTTCGGGCAGTGTTGGGCCTGATGCTGCCAGCTCTGCAACTCTGATTTTTGTAATTTGAACCAGCAGTGATGGGGCGCAACCATATTTGGTTGAGGTCCCCAGAAAAAAAGTAGCCATTTGGACCCACCTGGCCACCAGAGAAGACCTGGGAAGGGGCTCTCCATTGGGAGCATCTACCTTTCACCGCTCACTTGTTCAAATGGTTAAATGTTAACACCCATTTTATCCTTCCTAGATACCTGCTTTATATCCATTAGACATACTGAAGCCAATTTCAATGCAATCAAAAAGAAGGCATTTAGTATCTCCAAAGTTGTACAGGGGCTCATGATAACAGACACTTACACTCTACTGGCTTTGCATTTCTTCTTCACTCCTGTCAGGAAGTTATAAAGGTGACAACTTCAAAGAAAAAAAAAATAGAGGGGATGTTGATTTAACAACATGGATATCAGTTACAGATAGCTAGGGCAGCAGCCGCTACCCTACGTCTGCCTCCTTCATCCCTTTGCAGTGCCTTTGGTACCCTTCTTTCAAGGCTCATAAAAGTAGCATCAGGGACAAAAAGGAAATAGCCATATATAAGAAGCCATTTTCTTTTTTCTGTAGGTTTTACTCCTTCAACCCTTATCGTAGCTCCTTAGCGATGAATCGGACAGGCTGTTGTGCCAATGGGTCAGGTGGTCAAGAATCTGGTGTTGCGTTTGGGGTTCAAAATGTGCATGAGGTCCTTTTTGCTACCCCAGTAGATTTTGTTGGACATCAATGAGACAACAGCCCAGAATGTTGCCTTTTGTCCGGTACATTTGTTGGTTACCTCAGACACCAGTACTCTTTATTTTTTGTGTTTCTACTCGATGTAAAACCAAGAACTAAAAGCATGCTTAGTTCGTGGTTTTAATTTAGATTCTAAATGAAAACATTTATGGCTAACTTTCCACCTCAAGGAACAATACAACATTACTCACCCTAAACATCTGGCAAACATAATAATTTCAATATATTAAAAGCCAGTGTGCAGTGAAAATGATAGTCGGTATCTCACTTATTCCTATTTTACAATATTTGATCCAGGGTAATGGCAAAAATAAGTCAGCAGAACTAAGGGGCTCATTATGATGGTGGGCGGACATCAGTCTGCCCGCCATCATAACGGTGATGGGACCGCCCGCCAGACGTGCAGCAGTCTCACAATTGCAATTAGGATGCGCCCGCCATTTCGGACGGTGCTGCTGGCTGCAGCACTGTCCGCAATGCTAAAAGAGCATGCACAGCATTTCCTGCACCACGTGGCAGGCATCGCACGGTGCCTGCCACTTGGTGCATGAAACTGCCCAAGGCACCCCCCCCAGAGGGGGCTCGCAACAGGCCCCCAAAGCCAGTCTCCGCCTGTCTTTCAGCGGCAGAATATCTGTCGCAAGAAGACAGGCAGAAGGGCATATCATAATCATCACCGCCGCAGTGTTGCCCTGGTTCCGGGTTCCGCAAGGCAGGCGGAAAAGGACCGCCTTGCGGAACCATGGCAGACAGACTTTCTGTCCCCCACGGAACCTTTGTGATTCCCACCGCCATCCTAATTTGGTGGTGGGTAAATCTCATTCTGATGGCGGGTGGATCGCCACCGCCGGCTCGGCAGTGGCGATCCTCCCGCCATTATAATGAGCCCCTTAATCCCTTAAAGTACTTCACTTTGCCAGCTTCAAGTCAGCTCTCTTCAACTCAAGAATTTGCATAAGAATGGATTTTAACTGTTTTCACCATGCATTGAATGTTCCTATACATGCTTGTTTGCAACTATTAGAAAATAAAACCTTGCTTTAAGAAAAAGAAATAGTAGACGACAAATACGTATATTCACAATAATGTAAATTATGTTCATAACCTTTGGATCTATTCACAGGATGACATTCTAAATTGCCATTCAAAATGTGTATGTTAATATATTTAAGGTATTTAATTATCAAGAGGAGAGAGAGGATTAGAGAACTAGTCCTTATCCCCAAAGTTAATATATATGATCAAGAAGAACTAATCTGGAGGTTCGTGATGATGAAAGGTTGTATTTTCTTAGTAAAAGAAAAAAGTTTTTCTTTTTTTATGAAGCCCTCACCCACCAACCTAGTTTGTGGCATGCTTCATCATCGGGCCCACCTGGTGACACCGAGTGTGTCCCTGGTGTGCTTCCACCCCTGATTTACAGCGGAGCAGCTATCTTTACTGAGTGTGCAGTGTGGTGATGTAAAAGTGAAAATAAAAAACTGTACAGTGGTCCCATTACCCACAGGGTTTATTTTAATGTTTGGGCCACTGACAGTGTTAAAAACAAGGCAGTGGATGTGCGTGGAGTGGTGATTAGGAACTCCTACATCCAGAGAGCGGTCTACATGTTTCAGCCAGGCCTTGAATGTGTTCTGGCTTTCCTCAGGACCTAAAAGTGTATGTGAAGTGTGAGATCTAAATCAGGTTTGTGTGTTTAGATCCAAAATGTGTTGCATGCTCTAAGGTGTACTATGTGTAAGAGGGGAATTCCCTCTAAAGTCATTCACTTGCGATTAGCAGAAATGCCTCATGAGATTCCGGCAGGGATTCTGGCTGCTTGTAAAATTACATCGCAGCTCTGGACCCGCTGGAAGACCTAGTCGGCTGTCTTGGAATTCCGTATATTTAAGGTAGCAGTAGACTTGCTAAACCACACTGCACCCCTTGCAAATGTGTTAATTACAATTGGACAAAACAAAGACAACCAATCTTTGAAGATTGTGATTTTACCAGATAAAAAGTGATTAGTTTATACCTCATCTTGTTCGTGTTCAGTGGTCGTTGGACTGAAGCCAAGATAAAGACAAGGGACACAAAACGACATTAGCTCAAATAACGTAATTAGGTAAATAGTAATACATTCAAAAGTCATAGATAAGCTGAACTAACAAGCCATATTTAGTTTCAGTATGTATTCACTGGAATAATCGACATATTTAGGAGTAAGTAGATAGTTGGATAAAGGCAGGTTACTTGCTACTACTACTCACTACAGCTCTTACTCTGCTGTTGAGCCATGACGGTGAGACACTCTGAGTACATGCAAACAAAAACAGGCTCTCCATGAGTGGTAGTCCTCCCGATATTTAAAATTTCTCGTTCCAAATCTTTTATACCTTTTCCTATCAGATTCCACTTTGCTTCTCACACTTCCTGTATGAGACATGAATACCAGTTAGAAAGTTTACTGTTTTGTATGAGACAAAGCAATACACAATATTTGTTGTTTTAGGAAAGCAAATAATTTACTTTAAATATGAAGGCATTCTTGTGATTTTTTTTCCTCACTAAGATAAATTGTGTTAATATCTTTCTAGATGGAAAATTAGTTTACTTATTACTCATAGCTACAATGACTTATGTGTGTCACATAATTGGTTTTCATTTTCCATTTTGAATGCATGATAGAAGTCATAAACTACTGAGGGGCACCATGATAGACCTGGCTGCTTCATGTCAAGTTTTGAAGCTGATTGAGCCCCATCAGAAATAACACTGGGATATAGCTGTAGTTCATCTACCGAAGATATGAGTAACCTATTTATTTTTCTTTTCTGGCAAATATGGCATATGCTGATGCATAGTCCATTTAGCCTAGTTGTGTTTTCAAAATTTGTTAAAGCAGATGATCAACCTGGTTGTATGTGAGACTATAGTATACAGAAATATCACCTGACACAAACATTGTGTACCACATATAATTTACAAAAGTATAGCACTCCAGTCAAATACAGTCCCTGTGTTTGCCTTGGGCAGCACAATGATGGTTTATATTGAAAACTATATGAATGGGTAATTTGGTGCAGTTATAATACACTGGCGATGAGATCACCATGTGAATTTCTTTTATAATGTTCATGTCCCTTTAAGTCTTGATTAAAAAAAGAGTCGTTCTCCCAGTGTGCCGTTCTAATTTTCCACTTTGCTCATGCAACTAATTCGACTCCTAACTGTGTCTCTGGGCTGCAATTATGCGGTCTATTAGCCCTGTGACTTCTCACGGCTTTCGCCTGTTGGCCTATTTGTGGCATGTTTCTGGAATAATCCATGGGCACCTGCAAGAGTCATCACTGTTGCAAAGCCGCCACTAGACGACTTCCCTTTTCTTTTGTAGCCTTGTGTCTCCACTTACATAACATTTGCCAATAAAATACAAAAATATAATGTCACTGATGCCTTATGCTCTGTTGAAGTAACACACAAATACGGTTATTTCATGATGACATTTTTCCTAAGGACCTTTCATAGCTAATTGAGCATAGAAAAATCAAATTTAAAGACAAAGCCCCAGGGATCTCATAGTTTTTCAGTTGTTCTGCATGTACTTTGAAATTATTTGTTTCACATAAAAAAAAAAATAGGGAGATAAAAAGATTGTCATAACTATGTAAATAACATGCTTATTCTGTATTTTAAGGCTGTGAATACATGCCAGAAACAATAAGTGGGAAGGTGGGTAAATATTTGATGTGCTAGGTAGCACCATACACATGGCTTACAGTACCGTGGGCCACATCTACTACCGTTTTTAGTGGTCGCAAACGGAGATCTCCGTTTGGGACCACTAAAACGAGTTGCAGCATATATCAAATCGAATTTGTGCATTGGCTACCTGTTACCGACATGCAAAATAGGGTTTGTGAGGCGCTATTAGGAAGGGGCATACCAAGGGGTCCCTTCTTAATAGCGAGTTGCAAGGGCATGTACCATTGTGAAGGCGACCAGCATGCGGTTGCAAAATAAACGCAGTTCACTGCCTACTTTAAGTAGGTGGTAATCCACCTGGGAAATGCGCAGGATTCCCACAGGGCCCCTTCCCCTTTGTGATTGATGGCAAAAATGTTTTTTAAGAGCAGGCAGAGGTCCCAGGGACCACTACCTGCTCTTAGAAACTGAAACTGAAACATTTCATTTTTGTTTTTGAAGCACATCCGGTTTTCCCTCGAGGAAAACAGGATTCATTTTTAAAAAAAACTGTTGCTTTGTTCAAAAAATAAACTTGGTCTGCTCTGCCCAGCAAGACACCATCTCTGTGTTAGTGCCCATTCCAATTGGGTCACAAATTGAGATCTGCCTCAAGACTTTTGATGAGGCTGGTCATTTGCGACCCCATTGGGAATTGCAAAATGTGTCTGAGACATAATAGTGCATTTCCTTTTGCGACTCACAAATTGTAGCTCGCTAAAATTCACAAATTGCGAGTCGCCAAAGGAAATGATAGTACATATGGTCCCTAGTCTTATACTATTGTGGCAGCTGTCTGTCTCTCGTACAAGGTGTTTGGGTAGCATCACTACAAAATCAAGTACTTCTCAGCCATTCAGTCTATCAGGTTTAGTATACTAATGCTACCCGTAGGTACAATCTGGTTTATGCCTTTGTAAGGTCATGGTCCTTCATGCAACCACAATTAGTTCAATGATAGGTATGTGCGTAAGAGCTGAACTCACGCTAGAGAAAGGTGACAGACTCACTAAAACGCTGCCCTCCCAGCAGGTGCCAGTTCATAGATTCTGTGGGAGCAGCACATTAAATATTGTATGGCACTCTGGGCTCTCTTTTAGAGGTGTCCACCTGTTCCCACACTGGGCAGGCAGTCCTTATTTCATCTGGTGGGGGCCACCAGCACTTATTTATGGGGACTGGCACTTATTTGCTCACATCAGATATTTACAAAGAGCAAGTAATGGAAAAATACATGAACTGAAAAGATGGAGGAAGAGAAAGACGGAAAAATGGAAAGACAGAAAAACATCACGAAGGGATAAAGCAAGAAAAAGGGGCAGGGAGTATCTGGTAGTGGATTAAAGAGGCATGGCAGAAATGTAAGAATTCCCGCCTTGATATGCAGCACACTGATATTTAATTTGCACTGACAGCGGGATTCTGAGCATACATTGGTGCACCTGCACTCTTACGTTTACAAAATAAGGACTGGTTAAATGTGTGCTGCAGCACAGGCCATGGCAGTGCGACCTAATATTGAATCAAATGTTTCTTAATATGTGGGCACACATTACTTTTACCATCATTTTCAGGTGGGTTATTTCTATTGGAGAGATTGAGTTAAGCCTAGAGTAAAACTCCCAGAACCACTGATTGGTTAACTGAAAGTTCTGGCCTGGAAAAAATCTGTCCCAGTGACCGGAAGTCACCTGGTAACCCGAATTAGAAGGATCCTACTTTTTAGTTTGAATTCAGTAAATTTTCATTGCCCCCAGGCCAAGCGGAAATACGTTGCAAGTGATACAAAGTTTTTCCTGCGGTGGCAGGTGCTGCAACTCTATGAAGACGGTTGCAAGGCTCTGAGATTAACAGAGCAATTTTCCTGATCACTTCAGTTGCTGCCAGCATATGGATTGTGCAGATGAAGACAGCTGCAGTGGGTTGTTCGGGAAAGATATCCTGTACCAAGATGGGCTTAAGAAGGAACTTGTGGCCTAAGCGGTAAGGATACAGAAAATGATCTGAGCAGGATCGGGTGCAGCCGCAGACAGAAGTCAATTTTGGGACCCTGGATTAATGTGGAGATTAGTCTCAGTGAGCTCTTTTGGAGAGTCAATCAATCAATCAAACCACATTTGTAGAGCACAACACTGTCTCCTCTAGGGGTATCTGGGCACTGTGCCAAAGTCGAAGGGTTGAGGAGTGTTCCCTAGTGATGGAGCAGACAAATGAGATTGAGATGCGATCAACTGTAATCTGCGTGGTCCTTTTGAACAATACTCTGTCAGCATGGGATTTTCAGGCTCAGGTTGCTCACATGTTAATTTTATACGGTTGCTCGGAGATAAGTGTGCAAATTTATTAACACTAAACTTACCTTCCAGGATTTATTGAAGTGAGCTTTATTGGAGTGAGCTTTGAGAGAAACAGTCTATTCAGTGTCTCACATTGGATAGGTAGTTTATTTCTTCTTCTAGTATGAACAAAACAACTTCCCACCTACATGAATGACAAGTGAACTTTATTAAATATGGCTCCAAAGTTGGAGTTGGCACTTTGAAGAGGTCTCAATTTGTCTGATTCAGTGTGAGTTGCTCATCCATACCAGGCTTTGTGTGTGCATTCTGGTGGTTGTAAACTGGATAATCCAAATGGCATAGCAAGGGTGCCCTGGTTCACAATGCATGCAAGGAAAATGGGTCAGTAAGCACAGAGTTTCTTAGTAAAAGACAGCCATAATTGATCTCTTTGGTCCCCTCACATTCCTGTAGGCCAGTGCCAGTACACATGCTGAAATATTGACAGCTAAACCCCTGGATTATTCAGTAATAAATTGGTAGCCTTGAGTACCTGAATGCTGGCAGAAACGCTGGCCTTGAACGTGGCAACCTATTTATTGATAACAAGGTGGCCCAGTCTCCATTACTTCAGTGAGGCACAGAGTGGCCCTCCAAGTTAAAAACCCTAAGAGAGGCCCCACATGGCATTCATTTCAGGCACACATATCCAAACATAGAAATGTGTTTCCAGGAAACTGTGTTTCCAAGGAAACTGGTGTTTCATAATCCCCACATCTCTCCTCTTGCCAGTTTTTATTTAATTTCCACTTAGAATAGATTGTAAGTATGCGGATGTAGTACGTATACATTGATCTCGCCATATATCTTATATTTTCCATGTGATGTGTGGCTGTGAGCCTGACAGTAGGAATAACTTTACGTCGCTGTGATGCCTGACAACTTTTCAATGTTCTCCAACTTTTACTCTAGATAGATTAAAATTATATTTCTAAATATCCAACAAACAATTACAGGTCTCTTTTCGAAGGTGCACAATGTCTTTGGACTAGAGGCAGGGTTGAGGTGATTAGGAGTGACAGAGAGAAAAACATCTGGGGTACACTAGAATCCGATGGAATCTCATGCAGATGTGCAGTGCCAGATTAAACCCTGTGGAGACCCCTAGGCAGTGGAAATTTCGGGCCCCCTCTCATACTATCTCCTAGTACCCAATGCACCAGATTTGTTTTACAAACTGAAAGCTACCAGAAAATGAGCTTTTAAGAGACAAACTGCTTCACAAATCCAATGTCTCTGGTTTATGTACTTTAAGTTGTTAATCGGTACATCACATTAATAAAGTATTTTCTCTATAGAGTCTTTAATGTAAAGTTTTTGTTTCTTTGAGTTGATTAAATGTTTTCTATGTTTTGGAAACAATATTTAAGAAAGCTTGATTATAAATTTCTTTCAAGATCAAACCAATAATATTTTGACCCGTTGTCGCGGGGCCCCTGAAAGGAGTAGGACCCATAGGCCGGTGCCTTCTTTGCCCATTTGGTAATCCGGAACTGCAGATGTGTTGGTTTTTGTATGATTCCTGAGTTTGTAAGCCTGTAAACAATTCATCTCCAGTTCTTTTCCTGTGTTCTGCACATCTTTAATTGTAATTCTGCAGTGATCTAAAGTAGGTGTTTAATTCTGGTTTTGTATGGTTTGGACCGTGCCCTACACAAGGTCCATAATGTCAACGTCTACATTTATGCTTTGTTGAGAATAAATGAAAGAACGCTTGCTAACAAGTAATCAAGTGAGCAGACCTGCATCAGGGACAAGATTAGGGGGAGATGTCTGCAGAACCGCATTACAGGCATGAAGTACCAGATAACCATAGAGCATGCAGTCGGTGATAGTACATGTGATTTTATATGAGAGGAAGGTGAGCTCAGTCTGTGCTAATATTAAAAAGAAACATGTATCATGTATAATATTAGGACTACCTCTGTGCCTCCTAACTATAAAAGCAATCAGACTGATACATGGCTGTGCAGGCGATTTCTATCTTTCTATTCACACTAGTTCATATACAGTGGCATAGCTAGGGGGGCGGTCTGCCTCGGGTGGCACTGTTTTTGGGGGCAGCGGAGGTGAGCAAGTCTTGTCTGTCGACTACCACCATCCCCCACGAATAAGTCATCCGTTGGCCTCCAGACCCCGCTCCTTCCCCCGGAACATGTTGTGGTCGGCCACCAGGTACCCCCCACCCACTCTTACCGGCACCGGGTGGCAAAATTAGGGACCACTCCGGGTGGCAATAGGTCTAGCTACGCCACTGTTCATATAATTTATTTATCTGGGTTTTTCCATATTGAATTTCAGTGTGCTTGAAAGTGCGAAGAATTAGTACATGCAGTGCCATATAAAACATTCTACATCATGCACGTAAGACATTTTGTGTAAGGTCTGCATGCAAAGATATGAAATTGGTATATTGTCAATTAGAGACAAAAACCTGAAGTTCAGAGTAAGTGTGGACTATGCACCTTTTTGAATTGGTTGATATCTCAATGGTTAGCATCTAGTGCTGAAGTTAGCATCAAGGAACCTCATGCCACGCTCTCTACTATACAAGTGCGAGTGGGACATGCGGTAGCATTTTTAGTATCAGTCAGTGCACAAAGATAATCTATAGGAAAATAATTTCTGAACTTCAACAAACACATGCTAAAGAAAGGTACACACAGTTCCACTTTAGTGCATTTGTGGTTGCAGGGTAATGATACAAAAGTACTATCGCTTAGCCGTGGTAACCAGTTTCCATGACAACCTCAAGGTTTTGTCATTCAACAGCTTCAGCATCCTTCTAATGGTAAGAAAGTCTGGGGGATTGCAGTGATGCTTACACCGACCTTCGGTTACAAAGTACGAATATGCTACCCTTGTACACTGTGCTGCTTTACTAGGCTGAGGAATGCATTCTCACGTGTGTGTCTCGCGCTAGATGCAACACAAAGGTCGTGACCTTCAGTTCTCTAGTGATAACTCGTCTCCTCGCTGCTAATTGGTTCCCCTCATTAGAGCCGGTGGTACCTCCGCCATACATCTCATCTATTTCAGCAAAGTGCCAAACATGATATTGTGCTGTAACGTGCTCGAAAAAATAGACACATTGCCACATGTAAATGCTTTACACTATAGATGAAAGCACGGTTCGGATTGGAGAGTAAATCCGTCGACATAGATTGCTTAGTACCAGTTTAAAGAGTGTTTGCCACTGTATTTGGAATTTCCAACCCCCATGACATTGCAATTAGGGGGCCAAAGGCTGGCATGGGGTAAATGTCGTAGTCTTTTGACAGGACGGACACAGCAAAGGCAGTCGAAGATTTAACACCATTTTTGGTACAATGTGGCGATGTAGTTGCCGTTCTAAAAAGATGTATCTCTACTGGAACAGTTAACATTTAACGAATACAACGTTCCGATCGATGTCTCTTTTAGTAACCACGTGGGCACCAAAACGGAGAAATTCATTTTGCAATGACTATAAATAACAGAACGTATTTCTATAAGAAGCGCAGTTATGCATTTGCAAAGCTTTCATGTTAAATATTATCAGTGTAAGAGTCAAATTATGTCTATTAAAGTTGCCCATATTAAGAGCAATTATAATAACTTGTTTAAATATAGCGCTTCATACCATACTTCTGCTCTTTCAAGCACAATAAATAGCCACCTTTGCTACTTTCAAATTCAGTGTCACTCAAAGCAAAAATGATAAATGTTAAATTGGCCTTGCCAGGATTCAAGCTGGTGATCACACATATCAGGGCTTCTTTTAGCGACAAGCGTTCATCTCACTGAGCCCTTCTACATAACTTGTAACATCAGATTTGGCAATGCTACTTCTACAGAGTTGCAAGAAAACAATTGTCCCACCCATTGCAGATCTTACTTTGCAATGTTGTCCTAGAGTACCATGGATGGTTCATTGGTAGATGTTACAAACTTTAAAAACAACTTATGTTAGAAAACCCTGTACTCTGAAGTTTTGAAAGCTCACAAGTTGTGTATTCCAAACTGTGCTCGTAGCACCAGGTTTCTGTTTTATAATAAACAACAATTTTTAAGTTGCATTTCAGAAATTATTTGTGGTTCTGAGAGAGATAGGCTTGGGGACAAGTGTGTTAAATGGATCAGGTGGATGGACGGTTGTTCTGAATCCAGAGACTGAACAGGGAAAATTGAATCAGAATCCGGGCCTACAGAGCATCTCACCCCTGCTGTCTGCCTTGGCAATGGAACTGATAGCAGCAACGTTCAGGCAAGGAAGTGATAACTGTGGAATCAGAGTTGGAGATGAAACGCAGAAGATCTAACTGTAGATGGACAATGTCCTGCTTTACTTATGATACACACCCAAACTGGATAGCTTAAGAAAATTTGGGAAGAGCACGACTTGCAGGGAAATTATGCAAATTTTGCATACAGCCACATCCGATGGGATGAACTCGCCACTTTGGCACTGAGGTGGAAATATGTAATGTTCAGGTTCTTTCGGTGCTTATATTTATCATACGGATGGTGAGCTAATGAATGGGAACATGGTGAAAGTCATAACAGGGATCTGAGAGTTGGTCACTTTCTGGAAGAAGGTCCCCTTTTGTCAAAAGGCAGAATAGCTTTATCCAAAATTATATCCCTTCTGGAAGTGACGTACTTGTTTGCAACTCTCCCTCTCTGCCTAGCGAAAAAAATATTTACCATGTCAAATGGGATACTGATCGTCTTGGTGTGGGGGGAAGCACGGATGTTCCCTTATTAAATTACTGTTGCCGTCTGGAAAAGAAGGCCCAGCGGTACCCAGTTTTGATTTGCAGTATATGGTGGTCTAAGTGCAATTGTTAGCTGAATGAGCAGCAGATGCTGATAATGTAGAACTAAGATATGTAGGCGGTGCATGCTGCCGGGAAAACATATAGAAATGCCTGAAGGAGCCGTGTAGCAAAGACATGAAGTTCTCAAGTTTGATGGGAGTGGTGAAGTACTACTGAAAAATATTTTTTGTTCATACTGACACAAAGGTTTCATATGCCCTAGAGCCATTATTATGGTCCTTGCCGGCGTTCATTAAACTGGCTGAGCCAATAGATGCACAGGTTTGGATTGGGGCGGGAGCAACTACTATGGGGGACTTATTTGAAGATGAGGGTTCTGTTTGCATCAAACCCTGACCCAGAAATGTCTGCTTCTAGTACATTCATTTTTGACCCATAATGCATTGGTTAGGCTAATCCTAGAAACATGGGAAGAGTACCTATATGCACCATAAACGCATGGAACATTGTATATCTTAACTATATTAACAAGTGGCAAATGTAAAAGGGGTGTGACTCACATGTATAGTGTGCTGGTCTCACAAAGAAAAAGGTTGCTAATGTTACTTAAGTAGACTTTGGGAAATGATTTCACTGAGGAAATACAAGATTGCAAATGGCAAGGGATCATAGGCCTCCTGAAGCCGGTGTCCAGAAAGGCGAGGTTTGAGTTGATACAGCACCACTTTTTGCATCGTTTATACCTGTCGCCCAGTAGAATTCACAGAATGTTTCAGACAGCTTCAGAAAGATGCCCCCATTTCACAGTGGAGAATGCAGATCTACAAATGTTTTGGTCATGCCCAATGTATCACTACACTGGGTAATATACTCAGTCAGATTGGTCAGATATCTGGTCTAAACATTAAGGAGGAACGTAAGACCTGTCTTTTGAGGGTTCTGCCAACAACTAAGAAACATAAAAAACAGCTAGGTTTGATGATTTAGCATTAATAATGGTGAAAAACAGATTGCAATGACGTGGAAAAGATGTCATCCCCTGTCGATGAATAAGGGCCCAATTTAAGATGTGGTGGACTAAGAATTCTCCATCGGCCTAGCGGAGGACTCAACATCCACCAGGCCGAAAGTACTCCACCTTCCAAATTTCGAAATGACTGCCAAGCTGGCAGGAACCATTACTGTCACAGCAGTTCCTGTCAACGTTTTTATAAGATTGACGCACAGTGCTGTCAACATGACGGAGTCGTCCGTCAAACGTATTGTTTTTATTTTCAAAAATACAATCCTGAATATTATTTTATTTTTGGATCAAAAAATCCTTCCCTTGCTATGGGAAGCATTCAGGCTTTTTCTGGCAGTGACAAGCAGTGAAAATTGACCTGTATGTCTGCCCATCAAAATTTGGTGGGCGGAGATAGAGGTCAGCCTACGACGGCCCATACTCTGTCAGGCTATCAGAGGGGTGTAACCATAGGGATGACAGAGTAGTATCCACTGTGATTGCACCAAAGGTCCCCCACTTTTAAATCTGGTGGGTCGAGAATTATGTCGGTGGTAAGGATACTCTGTTGCCTTTGCGATGGAGTATCCTTATGAGTAACAAATCAATCAGGCCCTAAGCAAAGAAACAAAATAGGGAGGTGGGCTGAGGCGAAAACAATGGTACTCACAGATTTGCAGAGGAAAGCCGGCTCTGTTTCCTGTATCACAAAGTGGGATGTGTTTTTTCCAAGATGATGAAGAATGATAGAAGACCACCATGCACGGATGGTATAGTGTAGACCTAGAGAGAGTAAAAAGCAAGAGGGAACTACAGAAAATGGTTGGCAGGGACAGCAAACGTGTTTTGTTTATGAAAATGAATGAATAATATTAAACAAAATAGTTTATTTTCACAAACTAGGTCTAGTTTCGAAAAGGGTGTGATTTATATCAGGATAGTTGCCAAAAAGAGACAATGTCCCATCACCCCTCCTGTGCATTTGCTGCCTGATACAGAGGCAAAATAAGGAAGCATCCCCGATGGCTGAGGCATAGCAGGCAGACACCTATTTCGCAGCTGTGACGTCATCTGAAATTGCACTCCGGTGGCTAATCAATTTATGGTGGCTCATAGGATGCCAATTGTGCAGGCATCCCTTGGCCTTTATGGTCAATCCTACATAGAAGTCTAAGAAAATGTTGTTGACAAGCTGGAAGAAATTCCTAGTGTCTTAGGAATTATTTGGAAATTGTACCCTCATTTATAGAGTGCATTTAAATTATCCACATTGATCTGAGGGAAGGTGGTTTGGAGTTGGCAGAGTCCGAGGGGCCGTCAGCCACAAGGCAGGGGCTTTGGGTGGTGCGTCAAGGCTGTATCTATGAGTGAAGTAGGTATAACTGAAAAGAATCAGAGGAAACTGCAGATTTTATTTCCTAAAGGGGCTCCTATCATGTCAATTTGTAACTCAAGATTTGGCAGTCCATCAGTCGGTGAGAAAGACTTATGTGTGTAGAATGTGACCTGGATTCTCGTTTACTAGATGTCATTAGAACTGGTGAAATCACTCCGCTCCAGAGTGATCACTGGAATTATGCCAGGACCATTTGAATGCAGGTGAAAGAAAGCAGGCACATTAAATATGTGCGCAGAATAGATCAGTGACAGAATATTGAGAACAACAATATAGTGTGGACAGAATTACATGTCAAAAATATTGAGGATCAAAATTTCAAGAAGGTAAGTGCAAATAGGTATGTATAGATTTACTATTTTAACTCCACATCTGCATTATTTGAAGAAATATGTATAGTCAAGGTTCAAATATATAGAGCTAAGAATAGTGAAAATTGAATACCGATAAAAACTTACCTTCACGATATTCTTGTCCTCAAAATTATTGACACCATATTTTGTTCACACAATATTTTGATCTTGATATTTTGTCCAAACGCACATAGAACAGCCGGAGAACCACTTCACGCATTGATGAACACTGGATTGCAAATAATACTAAACTATGAAGGAATATTTCCCCTTTAAACCAGAGTAAGATTTGCACACAAGGACCCTAGTCCTGATGAAGGCTTCACCAGAGTAATCAAAGTGAAATCTCCCTGGAACATCTTTTCGAGATTAATGGAAAACTTTTAATTTTAAAAACTGTAATATACAATTTTTTTCTTGCACCCTCCTTTTTCATGTGATGGATCAAGACTCCAAGGACTTGAGTGAAATGTGTGAAGAGTGATGGTGTCTCCATATACAATGAGGAATACAGTACCATCTGCCACACATTAAAAGCATATTGCAAATCTCCTCAGTAGTCTGTGACCTTATATAGGGAACTTAGCTTTTAGCCTAGTTTCTTTATATAGTTACAGAACTCTTCAGTGACAATATCCCTACAATGTATGGCAGGGCGAGTTACCCCTATTAAGGTGACGATTCCGATCCTGTAAAACCCGGGTACGAACCGTCGGATGGAGCGTTTTCTCCGTCCGACTCATACCCGGCAAAAACACCTTACAAACCCGCAAGTACGATTCGTACAGAAACACAATTTCCGTACGAATCGTAAAAAACACCGACCGGCTAAAACATACCCACAATTCCGATCCGGGACACCGCGTACGCGACATTCGCACGGAGTCAGGCAGCGTTTTACGGACCAGCAAGTACGATTCGTACCCACAGCACTTCGCACGGCAATATTTTTACGGGACCCAAAAAGTGCCGGAAAAGCTAAGTATGCCACGATGCACGGCGAAAAGGGGGCCCGGTTCGCACCGTACCCCCATCCCAACACATTCGCGCCGTACCCCACCCCCCCCATGTCTGCGCCGTACCCCAGCACCCCCCCATGTCCGCGCCGTACCCACACCCCCATAGGTAAGGAGCGTACCCCCACCCCCGTAGGTACGGCACGTACCACCACCCCCGTAGGTACGGCGCGTACCCCCACCCCACCCCGTAGGTATGGTGTGGACCCCCACCCCACTCCCATATGTACGGTGCGGACCCCCACCCCATCCCCGTAGGTACGGCACGTACCCCCACCCCACCCCCGTAGGTATGGTGTGGACCCCCACCCCACCCCCGTAGGTACGGTGCGGACTCCCACCCCACCCCCGTAGGTACAGTGTGGACCCCCACCCCACCCCCGTAGGTATGGCGCGTACCCCCACCCCACCCCCGTAGGTACAGTGCGGACCCCCACCCCACCCCGTAGGTACAGCACGTACCTCCACCCCACCCTCGTAGGTACGGTGCGGAGCCCCACCCCACCCCCATAGGTACGGTGCGGACCCCCACCCCACCCCGTAGGTACGGCGCGTAACCCCACCCCACCCCCATAGGTACGGCGTGTACCCACACCCCCGTAGGTACTGTGCGTAGCGCTGGGGGTCAGCACCGTACCTACGGGGGTGGTGGTACGCGCCGTACCTACGGGGGTGTGGGTACGCTCCGTACCTACGGGGGTGGTGGTACGCGCCGTACCTACGGGGTTGGGGTGGGGGTATGCGCCGTACCTATGGGGGTGGGGTGGGGTTCCGCTCCGTACCTACGGGGGTGGGGTGGGGGTACGTGCCGTACCTACGGGGGTGGGGTGGGGGTACGGCGCATACATGGGGGTGGGCTGGGGGGGTGTTCGGCGCGTATGCGGGCACATGTTTGGACGTCTCCATGGTTGCCATGGGAGGTCGCTCCGTACGGTGTTTTTTCCATACAGTTGTGCATTCGGACGGACGGGACGGATCGTACTTGCGCGCTCAGACTTCAGTTTACCGATTCGTACGTAAAACTGTCCGGGGACGTGTCGGACACTGTTTCCGACCCGAGGACGTGTCAGGGAATTTTCCCAGTGCGATTCGTATGTATTTTTTAACATACGCATCGTACTTGCCAGTTTGTACGGGACTTGTACGATTCGTACGGAAAAAAATCCGGATACGATTCGTACGGGGAATATTTTTAACGGCTCGGGATCGGAATCGGCCCCTAAGTATAGAAACCTCAGTCCATATAAAAATTGCTTATAAAACAAATAATGAAAATCAATCATGCCAACTATATCTAAAAACATTATAAAACATTTTACACTGCAAAACTACATTCAAATCTTTCTGACACAGCACCTTAAGTATGAGTAATCAATTACAAGCAATTATAGATATATAACTGTGAATAAGGGGGATGTTTTTCACTGTGGTTTTCTGAGCGCCATTAGATAGACAGCCTTAGTGAAGCTTGACTTGTCAACGATGTGTCTCAGAACAGTGATGTGAAAAACATACTTCTTATTCACGGTTTACCCATTTATAATATTATTTTGTTTATAGCCCACAAAACCATCTACCACTGTTTCAAACATATACAGAGGGGTGGGAAATTATGAGGTAGTCATGCATAACATGGCCTGATCTCCAAATGTAAAGAAAAAACATAGCCTCCTGCCACCCACCCCAACTACCCGCGACACATGCCCTCGCCCCTTGCCAAAGTGAAAAATAAATACCTGTCCTCCTGACACCTTCCTCCTCTTACACCACCTTCTGTGTCATCTGGACTCTTCCCTGCCCAAAGCCTTTCTTTCCTCTCACATTGAGAGCGGAGAGCTGGCAATACGCTGACAGAAGATCTGTGAGAGTGGCTTGTCAATGTAAGTTATATTGTCCTACAGAGTCTTGAACTTACTGAGTAGAAAGTTGTGATTGCAGCCAGAGCCCAGCCCATATTCTCTCACTTCCCTCTTGTCTGTTGAGATGTGCTAGAGGTGGAAGGAAGTGGGTGAGACCGCTATCATTCTGGCACCACACTTCCAGGCAATGTGGTTGGTAAACGGAGAAGTGAGCACTTCCCCTGATGATGTTGCAACATGTTATGTCACTATAGTGAATAAATGAATTTCAATCTAGTTGTTCATGTTAAAGGCATCCTATGCTAGTCAATTTAACAAAGATAATGAATTACAGATTTTATATAACAATCAATTGCAATTCACACAATTGGAGTTTTCAGTGAATATAAGTAATTCTTATTTTCTTCTTTTGGGCATTGCTTGGCTCGGGTTAGGGAATTACATAGTGGTATGTACTGGTCTCCTGATCTCTAAGTGTAGCCTGGATTGTTCAATCTTCTTGTGTGCCATTCATCCCTCAAGATGATAACCAGACAACCTCTATGATCTCTACAGCAGGGTGTATAATACTGATCTGAAATTATCCCTAATTGAATTTTTAGGCTTTTCCCCTGCCTCTGGCCATTCTGATCAGGAAGGGACCCTAATACAAGCAGGTTATTGACTGCCATGTTATTTTCAGTTGGGCGTTACTTTAGTTCTGAGGCAATAAAATGGGAGCCTGTGACCACGGGCAACAAGTTATAGAGATCCATGCCCATTAGAAGGCAACCCTTTTTTAGGGGGTGCTTGAAACAACAAATTACAGGAAGCTACTCTGGTCAGAAGACACAATAGGGCGTAGTAGAGAAAGAGCTCTAGCCCTCGCCAGGCACTGCTTTAGCAATGGTTGGCTCAACCGGATCTCCAATTGGGCACTCGTTGTAGACAAACTCCTGAGCAATCATGCATTACAAAATGGCCCTAGCACATGCCAAGCTATAGAGTTCGCACAAGACCTAATAAGGATTCAAGCATCTGCCTCTTGTTGTGCAGTGGAGAAGAACCATACCCGGAACTGGAAACTGGCCAAGAGGCATCCAGGAAACCCAGATATCCAAGGGAAAGTGCTTAAACAAACGTTTCTGGAAGATGGTATGGGAGGATAAAATAATTTTGGACAGAAGCATAGAACCTCAATAAAAAGACTTTTGAAGGATGGTCAACATTTTGAACAGAGCCCTCACTGCTCCATTATGTTCAATCCTAACGGAAACTAGCTGAGTTAACTTCTTAGCTGAACATTTTAGACAATCCACAGAGGTCACTTTTCATCTGTCCTACAAACAGGGAATAATAACTTCAACTACACTCACCAGCTTGGGTGACGTCACACTTATCTTCTCCGAAAACAAAACACGCAATTTATTCTAAAAGTGCAAGCAAGACGAGGCTCAAGATCCAACGGGCATCCTTTTGGCCAGCAAGACTGATGACAGATTTTAACAGAGCCATGTAGCAAGAAACTATTCATGAGTCTTGAAGGGCTTAATAATAGCCCCAATTTTCAGAAGCGGTGCTTGCCACCGGATGAAAAATTACTCTCTGACCACCCTCTTTGATGCCGAGGCTAAACACTTTGCAGGACTGATAGTGGTGCAATTACTTCTTTGGGAAGAAAATAAACACATTGTCCACCCTAACCAATCAGGGTTCACACAAGGAAGCGGCACGGCAACCAACATCCTGTCTCTATTGCTAATAATAGATAAGCTTAAATTGAAAAACAAATGCTCTGCCTTTGCTCTGTGCCCTTTAAGGCTGTATTCGATAGAGTACCGCACAACCTCCTTTGGCAAACACTGGCACTCGGGGCATCCAGCTCACCTTCTAAAAGCAATACAGATGCGATATACGGGCACCTGGGCAAGCGTGAGAATCTGGGATGGCTCTTTTCTGTCCAGGTAAATAGAAACCACCCAGGGCCTAAAGCAAGGCTGTGTTTGGTGCCATACCTGTTCATCCTCTTTCTGGCCGATCTGACCCCTGCCTTGGATGCTGTAAATGCTCACACACCTAAACTAGGAGACATGCACATTTTGAACCTTCTGTATGTAGATTATGTGATTCTCCTCAGTCAGACAAAAATTTGTTTGCAACGTATCATTGATGAACTATCTCAATATTCTATAGTCAACGGCATGTCAATAGACCAGAAGAAAACCAAGGTCATAGTAGTGAGTTACAGGATTAAAAAAAAGACACAAATGGCATTTGCAAGGCCAACAACTGGAGCCTGTGAAAACCTACAGAAACCTAGTAGTTCTATTTGATTACAGGGGCTCCTTCCACTGGACTTGCTGAGGAAAGGTAACGCCTTGCTTCTTGCCTTCCGCACCTTATAGAAAACAATGGGTGGCCCAGGCTACCTGCCACTGCTGAAGATAATAGCTGCAAACCTTACACTGAGCATCTCTTACAGAAGCAAAGCCCTGAGACGTAGAGACACATCAACCCTAAATTCGATCTCCATGAAAATATTCGGATCACTTTTTCGTCACCTAACGCTTCGCTGGCCCAGACAAGGCTTGAGTTTGGTCTAACAAATCTACTTATAGCAAAAAAAGGGGCTTACATTAAAATATGGAAGCAAATAAAGTCCTTCCCAGCAAACCAACTAAATGAAGATTCCCCTTATCATTGGTACCTAGACTTGGCTATTGACAATCTGGGTGTCCAGCCATTATGGGAAAGGGCCCTACCTCCAGCTTTCTTTAAAGAATTGATTAATGGTGTGATGAAAAAGAGTCGCTATCCTCCACATCTCATGCCTGGATGATCTTAAACGGGTATACAATTCTACAACCCCAGCTTTATCTGGAGGCTGGGTGGTCCAGGCACCTAAAAGCTCATTTTATGAGATACCGCTTTGGTCTTCTCCCAGTCCAGGCCCTCATTGTGCCCTGGAACCGTGTCATCAAAAAGGCTTGCTGAAGATTGTGTAAATCTGGGGGGAAAAACATAATTAATCTAATATGCCTGTGCCGTGCTCTAGTGAAAGAAAGGAGGGCACTGCTAAGAGCACTTTTTAATCAACAAGGCACCCGCTCCTGCAGGCAGGGCGTGATCGCATGTTTTTAAGCTAAGGACCCCAGTGTGAACTGCTGTTTTACAAAATTATAAAAGCTCACAGTAAAAAAGCTGCAAACTTGTGATTTTTTTGCTGCCTTAAGCTTACTTTCGTTTTATGGATCTTCCCCTCTTACCTGAGACTTCCAATACGATCTTCATGGTGCCCTCTCGGAAACTACCAACTTTAAAGCCCAGGCGGGTCTGTTGGAACATCGAGGTGGCTGTCTTCGAATCTGACAATGCAAGCGTTTGCTTCTTAATAATGAGGCATAACAAAACCATACCACAGCTGCCGTAAAGGTCAGTTAAGATCAGCAGATAACCTACACTGCACCTTAAATCTTTATTATCATCCGACCTCTTGGGTGGTACAGATGCCCGTTTAGCATGCACTTTAAGATTTGATATGTGCCTCATTTATACACTCGCTCCACTGTTAATACCGAAGTCTGCAACCCTGCTATAGGTTCACTGTGCTTCTGTTGCCAATCTTATCTTCCACAATCATTTGTGAAATGTTAAGCTGTCAATAGTTTGTAAATTTTCATTTAAAGATTTGAAGCACACTTTAAATTCGCATTGGTATTTTTTTCATGTAATTTTTCTTCTTCTTTAATCACATCTGTCAACTGTAATGTAATGTAATGTAATGTAAGGAGTACTTTTATAGCGCTTCTATCACTCCAGGGAGTATCTTGGTGCTCACCCAACCCAGATGGAGGGGTTGGAAGGAAAGGAGACAATTCACGCTAAACACTACATATTTACCCCAGTGCTGTACAAGCTGCATCGGTCAGAGAGAACACCCAGGTTTTTACTGCCTTCGTAAACTGAGTTTCATGAGACAGGGATCGTAAAGAAAGGGGGAGCTTATTCCAGGCCTTGGCACCCAACACAAAGAGGGATTTGCCACCTTTAGTTGCTAACTTAAATCTGGGGATTATGAGCAGATTCTGACCCACAGACCTTAGGCAACGTGTCGGGTAATATCGTCTAAAACCATTACATAGATATTTTGGTCCTTGATGTTGAAAACCCCCTAAAGGTAATTAACAGGATCTTAAAAAGAATCCTTTTACCAATTGGTAGCCAATGGAGCGCATTAAGTGCTGCTGAGGCTGATGACTTGCGGGGCCAACGTAGTACTAAGCGGGCCGCTGCATGTTGGAGCATTTGTAATCTGTAAAGTACAGATTTATTAGCTCCAGCATATAAGCTATTACAGTAGTCTAACCTGGAAGTGATTAGGGCCACTGCAACGTTTTCCTAGCTGGCAACGGAAGGAGATCAAAAAACTTCCTTAAAGCTTTTATTATATGGAAGCATGTGCCAGCTACGGCAACCGCTTGTTGTTTAAAGGATAGTTGGTTATCAAACTTAATGCCCAAATTTCGGGCAGATGTAATGGTGTTAGGAGGGGCTTCTGCATCATCAGGCCAACAGATTTTCGGGGAAAACAAATTTTGCTTTCCAAATGGCAGGATTTCAGTTTTTCCGGCATTACATTTAAGGTGATTATTAGTCATCCAATTAAATGTTGCTGCCAAGCACTCCTTAAGATTTTCCTCAGCGCCAGACCGCTCACTGTCCAGTACTAGGATGAGCTGAGTGTCGTCAGCATATGAGATTGTACTGATCTGAAAAGATGCGATCAGTTTTACCAGGGGAACCATATTCAAATTAAAAAGTATAGGGCTTAGACTCGTTCCCTGGGGGACTCCAGAGCTGAGGACCTTAGCTTCAGATTGATAATGACCCAGCACTGTGATTTGGCGTCTGTCGCTAAGGAAATTTCTAAGCCAAGCCAAAACCACCCCACCTACTCCTGCGGCAGCCAACCGGTCTATTAAGATGTTATGTGAGACTGTATTGAAGGCTGCCGACAGGTCAAGTAGGATTAAAACAGCCTTCTTTCCCTGGTCGATGGCCATACGAAGGGTCTCTGCTGTAAACAGCAGGGCAGACTCGGTAGAATGTTTTGACCGGAACCCTGACTGGTTTGGATGTAAAATATTGTTTTCTTCCAGGAAGCTCGTAAGTTGGTTATTAACGAACTTCTCTGTCAGTTTGGACATCACTGGAAGCAAGGAGATCGGGCGTAAGTTAGATAGGGTGGTTGAGTCGGCTAGAGCCTTTTTCTGGAGAGGCTTGACAGCAGCCAGCTTCCAGTCGTTGGGAATATCACCCGTGGTTAAAGATGAATTGATGATACCATTGATGATAGGATTAATTGCTACTACTAGGGTCTGTAAGACCAAAGGAGGGCATGGATCAAAGGGGGATCCAGCTTTACTGGCAAGAAAAGCCTTAGAGGTATCTTCAAAGGAAACAGGGACAAACGTTTCCATACAAGTAGGGAACTTCTCCCCCTCTATTCTTTCAACATCTCCTGAAATAGAGGGCACTGGAGGGAAAGTCCTCACGATATCAAGGATTTTATTTTCAAAATAATCTGATATCTCATTGCAGAGATTTTGAGATGGAGGGATCTCCTGCAATAGAACTGATGGATTCATAAAATCCTTTACTATCTTAAAATTTTCTTTTTGCCCTTGACCTGCAATGGAGATGGCCTGTGAATAGTGAGCTTTCTTAGCTGACTTTATAGCTGCATGGTATTTTCTTCTAGCCCATTTATAGGCATCGCGGGCGGTGACCTCATAGTTCCTGCGCCACCTCCGTTCCAGTACTCTTAATTCTCCCAATTCTGTTCTCAAAACAGGTGAGAACCAGGGGGCCCTCCTTTTAGTTTTAATAGAACTTACATTCTTAGAGCTGGTAGGGCCTAACCGGTGACCTGCCGCGGTCATCCAATCACAGAGGTTTTGATTATCTGCAGAGGTATTGCCTGTTAGCACCGGTATGCTAGTTATAAGAGCATCTATCACATCAGGTCTACTAGATAATTTCTTCCAGTTAGGTTTGCTGGTTAAATTAGGAATTTTAATATTATTTGTGACGGTGACCATAGTTCTATAATTTAATGAAATATGAAAAGGAATAAAAAAATGATCGGACCAGATCTGGGGGCAGGGTGGTTTAACTACAAGCCTAGTAGAGTTGGAGCAGATACAATCCAATAAGTGACCTGCTGAATGTGTGTGTTCATGAATCAAAAGAGTGAGTCCAAGTACATTAATGATATCCATAAAGCACTCAACTCCTGGATCGTTGGGGGAGTCAAGGTGCAGGTTTAAATCGCCCAATACTGTAAAGTTGGAGAATCTGAGTGCTAAATTGCTCAGAACTTCTCCCACAGTTTCCAGAAACTCTTTTGGGGAACCCGGAGGGCGATAGATAAGGGCACCCGAAAAAGTGAATGAGTCATGGATACCCAAAGAAAAGGCGAGCGCTTCCGCTCCTTTAATGTCAGCCAGTTCATGGGAAGAACATTTTAAGGAGCTACGATAGATAATAGCAAGGCCTCCTCCCCGCTGTTCAATTCTATCCAAATGCTGGATAGAGAAGCTCTGCGGGAGGCCTATGGCAAGGTCAGGGTTACACCAAGGCTTAAGCCAAGTTTCTGTAATCAAAAGCCAGTCAAGATTGTTGTCAGTAATAAGATCATGTATATTCTGAGAGTTTTTACAGAGCGAACGGGCGTTAATTAGTCCACCTCGCAATACCGGAGAATTAGAGGGAGCCTTAATAATGGGGTCAGTAGTTAAAGCAACTTTATCCTGATCACAACATACCGGATCGGGCAGGGTATCAGGGCCTAACACCTTATGGCAGTGTGAGACAGGTACAGTACATGAAGGCACGGATGCAATCGACATACCTGTAATAGTGTGAAGTAGATGTTAGCTCGTACGAGGTCTCCCGCCTCCGCGCCTCCTTAGCGCTGACGGGCAAGACTCTGGCCCGACTCAGGCACGAGTCAGGCGCTACCGCTGTGCGTCACCGCTGCGCGACCAAATGGGAGGGTTAAGTAGTGTCTCCCCTCACCTCCGCCTGAGCACTAGAGCGCTCAGCGCGATGGCGCCACGAGACTTCTCCGGCTACCCCCAAGATGGCGGCAAAACACGACGAGATCCACAGATTCGGTCCGCTAAAGTAGCGGTGGGGGCACAATTTATAATGCGGGAATGTGGGCAGTAAGTCGGCTAAAAACAGGGAAAAAATATCAAAGAAACTAACTCAAATAGCAAAATAGGGTACTAATTTAAAAATGCAGGTAATCTCCTAAACCAAGCTGGCAAGTATAAAGCGCCGCGATAAATGAATACTGCTTTCCCTAATATTGTAATCATTTTATGGTGTCATCGCTATGGAACTAAACTTTTAATATGTTTTATAATGTTTTTAATGTTGCAAAGGTTTTAATTCACCCAGCAATATCAATAAACTACTACTACAGCTTGCTCTGAGACACAACATTCTTTCAACAACAAATTGCAATCATGAATATGCATTTAAGTTTTGATTTTCCTCATATTATTTTTCCATTTCTTTCTTTATTAAGGTGTGAGCTTTCTGTTCGTACACCCACTCCCTTTTCCTAAATTCCGTGTTCAAATTTTGACGTTTGAAGGGTTCCTTCGTGTCCTTACTAGTTCATAGTATTAATGTAATTTTGTATTTATTCATGTATTAACCCCTTGTGTGCCCCGCCCTTTCCACGCCCTGTGCCGGGCGTTTCATTAGCGGGCGGGGCTCATGACGAGATAGTCTCGTCATGGGCACAGCGCAACCGCGGCCCATGACGAGACCATCTCGTCATGGGCACTCAAGGGGTTAAATAAAGTATATAAAAATAAACAGTTCTTCTTGTATCCATCTCAGTGTTCTATCTTTTGTTTACATATATACATGGGTGTAAAGGGTTAGTGAGCTACAAAGGTTTTTCATGTGAGCAGAATTTCTACCAGAAAATGCTTAATGTAAAACGAAGAAGACAAAAACGTTTCAATCATAAGCCATGATTAATATGTATTACAAATCACAAAGTGGGGGTAGAATTATACATCCACAGTATGGACCAAAGAATAAAAATCCCTTAAACAAATCAAATAAAAGAACATTTACAACATAATTGAATGCAGGAGATCTAAAAGTGGAAATTCATTACAAGGTTAGAAAAGTGCATACACAGACTGGAGTTGTCAAATATTCATTACTACTGTTCCTTACAGATATAATAAAGTGCATGGACTGAATTTGTACCAAAACCACATAAATTCAACAGAAAAAGAAAAAAACTTTCAATCATCAACCATGATTAATATGGATTACAAATCAGAAAATGGGTGCAATTATTTCTATATAGCATGTACCAGAAGTAACTATTATCTCCAATCAAAGTAAAAAGACTTTGAAAAAGGAAATCTAGAGCATAGCTAAATGCAGGAGATCTAGAAAGCAAAAATTCTATTATCTCTAATCAAAGTAAATAACTTTGAAAAAGAAAGAACATTTTCTTTTTTGAAGCTTAATGGTGAGACTTGAATCCTGAACTCAATTTAGGTCTTCTTGTTGATTTGGTGGCCCTTTTTTGTCCTACATCTCAGTGGTCATGGACATACGGCTCCTGAGTAGTTGTGATGGGCTAACATAAGTTTAAAAAGTATTTGACTAAGAATTGACTCAGCCACTACATAAACATTTTTTAATTGGACATGATTTGAATTAATTGTTAATCTTGTTAACTAATTGGCTGTTTCTGTAACTGTATCTGTAAATCCACCTTTTAACATTTTTTATGTAAATACAATTTAATATAATTATTATCCTTATCCAAACCCTAGAACTGTACTGAAAAGTCAGTTGTGATCAGGACAGTTTACCTCTGTTGAAGTCCTTGCTGTCCAAGGCGCTGAGTCTGAGCCTGACAGGCATGGGACCGCTTTGCTAGTGGCAGAGCACAGGTTGGCCCTGCTGAACAATTACTGTCAAACATGGTTGTTTTATGTTGAATTTCTGGCTCTTGTAGCTTGTCGCTTAGCACATTTGATGCAGCAACAAAATGTGTTCAGAGAGTTCCAGTGAGTGGCCCTGCGATGGCTAGAGCTCAATTTGTCTGATGAAAATGCAGCATCATCAGTTTGACATGAAGAAGGTTTCTGGTTAACACTCACATTTGGACCTCGAATCAGAACAATTGCAAATTGTAGTTTGAAAGTCAAAGCATACGTTTAAAGTATATGTAATGAATGCAAAACTTATGCAAAATACAGTGCATTATGGACAAATAAACAATTTTTTTTCCTAGCCTTTACTTTGTGCTATGTGGCACTCACATTAAAATAACAAGCATCGGCAAAGCCAAGCGGTCTGGCACTAGCCACCAGCTTTTTGGCTGTGGCAATTCTTGTTGTGTTCTGTCATTGTTTTTGCAAAACGTTATTGTTGAGGATGCTGCCAGACAATGTAAAAAAATATTGGTTGAAAGACAATGTTTTTTTGGTCTGCAACAAGCACGCATTACCATAGTAGTCCCTGGTACCAAAGACAACTACTTTGTTTTTGAGTGTAGATGTGAAATGGCAGCATACTGTAACTGAGATTGCAGACAGTCAATGTCTGAAGGTGACTGACTCATTCCTCCAGGATGCATGCTGGAGTGGGAGGAAGAAAAATATGAAGGACATAACAGACTAATGGATGAAGTCTGGCTGAAAAGCCTTATAACTATGTTATACACATAGGGCCTGATTTTGATGTCAGTCAAGCCACCACCGACAGGCTGTCAGTGGCAGTACGACCGACCGACGGGCAATCAGTCCAACTGCCGCATTACAATTCAGGCGGTCGGACCGCAGAGGTTGGGGGAAAGACTGCCGCCTCTGACAGGATCATCTGATTGCGATGGGGTGGCTGTCAGAATCGCAATCCCGAATGGAGGCGGGGCCAAAGCAGGCACTGCTATCAGGATTTCGATTCCCATTTCCAACAGCCTTTTCATGCTGGAAAGACTGACATGGAAAGGCTGTCTGAAACAGACTTTGGGAGCCCCAGACAGTGCTCCCGTCCATCATGGGCCACTGCTAAGTGGCCCAGAGGGCACATGTAGTGCCCCAACACACAGCCCTGCACTGCATGCCATGCGCCATCAGCACCGCAGTGTATGGAAGTGCAGGAAGTGCCCCTCTCTATGGCTTGTGCTGCAGCCCTATTCCTGGGCCGCAGCACAAGCCGCCGTGGAAAGGAGCACTTTCCGACCACCAGCACAGCGGTCCTATAAAAATGCGGCAGACAGACCGCCTCAGGCTTGTCAGGCGGTCTCCTAAGCACCGCAATAGCGGATGGTGGTCTGACCAACTGTCAGCGTAATGACCCTCACAATATTATTAAAATCTGAAGGTCCTGGATAACAGACCTAAAAAAGTCAATTGATCTGGGGTGGTCTGACAGCCTCTTGCATTTGATAATGCTTTTAAAATGTTTTTTAAAAAAAATAGATAAGGAGGGTTGAAAAAGACAGGTAAAAAGGGAGATTTCCAAAGACAAACAGAAAGAGTTGTATTGATAGATAGAGATAGATAGATAGATAGACAGATTTGCAGAGATAGCTTGAGAGATACATAGACAGGTATAGATAGATAGATTTTCATAGATAGATATATACGAACAGCCAGGTTGCTAGATAGACAGGTAGATAGGTAGATTGATAGACAGACAGATAGAGAGACAGGCAGACAGGTAGATAGATAGCCAGCTAGACAGATAGGTAGATAGAAAGATAGACAGACTGACAGGCAGGTGGACAAATAGAAAGATGTCCGGTAGATAAATAAACAGACAGATGGGGTTATGAAGATGGATAAACAGCACAAATAGGACAGGAAATTGGAAGAAACTGCAGAGCTAAAATTAGTAATATGAACGTTAAATGCCCATATAAGAACAACACAGAAGAGCATTGAAAGCAAAGTATAAATACATACAAGCAGGACATACAGACTAAATTGGTTTACAAATATAACATTGGTCCTCAATTAAAATGCATACCAGCATGACATACAGGAGAGAAGTTACAAAACGGACTTAGCTACGTGCACAATAAAGAAATATTGCAACGTCATGAAGAACCATCTCAAATGGAGATGATTTGCCATGTTGTGACATTGCAGGAGTCTGATAAACAAAGGCCACTCCAAAATGAATTTACGACATCATCAGAAGAAGACAGGAACTGATAAAGTTGGAATGTGCCCTGTGCTCAACATGGAGAGCTGACAGAGAGGCCCTCCTATGACATCAGACTATAAACACCAAGGCATCTCCAAAGCAACAGAGTAAAAACAGAAACACTGGCACGTAAGAGAACTACCTTAGGTGTGGATGTGCTCCAAGTGAAAGAGCAACATGCAGTGACTTAAAGTGCCAATATCTAGTGCCTGATGTGGGCTGATTCCCTTCCTCATGCTGTAAGCTGTAGTGGGCATAAGTAAATGCGAATGACACGCCAAAAGGCCAATGGATGAATACAGCTGGCTGAAAGCCCCTTTATGCATATATATTGTTTTTTAAAACTCAAAAGGTCTTGGCTAATGCCGGGTCTACTAGGCAGAGTGTAACACATGATCGAAGGAACATAGCTATCATGCGTAACAGAGCTGGGATTGTTGTTCAAATTGTGATAGCTGCTTGTGCTACAGTAACAGTAACTTAGGGCCTTATTTCGAGTTTGGTGGTCCATGGCCCGAACGCTGGCAGCTTGGTGGTCTGAATGCCATATTACGAGTTGTGCGGATTGCATTTGGTAAGACTGCGTCTGAACCGCCAACACTGCAGCACACTGCAGACCACTGGGGTCGCGGTCGGGGAAAGGCAGCTGCCATAGGGCGGTACAGAGGAGTTTCAGCACAATCTGTATTTCAAGTTGGCTTTTTCCACAAGCTTACCACAGTGGTGAGACCACCAGCTTCACGTTGGCGGAAATAAAGGATCTGGGGTGTGTACTTACCCTTTTCTTGTTCTTTTGGCCAGAGTTCAACGTGGAACCCTTTCTTCAGTTTTCCCGTTCACAGCAGCATCTTCACTCCGGGGATTACGACCCTGTTTGTGGCGATGTACAAGTGATTCCTTTTTGTACCTCTACCGATTGCCTGGGTGGCCTACATATGGGTCCGACACCGGCAATGGGTAGGTGGTATTTTTCCGCATGTACCGTGCATATATGTACCTCGGACACATATGCAGTCAAAATGCTCACAAAAACATCAATATCTGGGTAAAAATAATCAACCACACTGCAAAATATCCGCAGCCACATTGCAGTAAACTCTTAATACAGCGGTGTATAGACTACTGGTGCTGTGGCCTCCTGTCGGCCACGGGTGATGTGTTCGGGCGGTCGGATCGTCAAACTCATTGTAAGGCCTTAAGTGTTCATTGGGTATCCAGTCGATAAAACCAAAGCACCGGCTTATAACTGTGCAACATGCCATTTCAATTGTTAGCACTGAGAACATTGAAAAGTAAATTGTGTGTTATGTTATATATGTGGAGCTTTATTGCCATTAGTATAGCCTCACAGCACTGTAGAGTTCATTTACCTTCACCCCCTGGGTTCAGGGATTCAGTCACCAACCGAAGGATGTTTGCTGACTGAGCCTGATCATCAATAGTTTGGATGTGGTTAAAATGCTTCTTTTGTGTATATTTCCAAGCCCTCAATAACTTGGTGTTGCAGAGAACTTGGACATCACTTCTGATTTGTAAACTTTCCAAATGCGTTGTCTGGATTGCACTGTACGTCTGGTGCATTTGGGTTGTAGTGTTTTTTTGTCCATGTAGCCAGAGGTCTTTACAAATTTGGGTATGTGCATAGGAACATTGGTATATGGCTTGTGTTAGGCATCTGTGGTGAATGAGAGCTTAGCAACTTCTTAGGGTCCATGGCACAGATCACTGACACAACACCATAGTAAACAATATCGTTGACAGAAAATATTGGCTTAAAAAATATCTTTTACCACAATATTGTGTTCCTATATTTATAATGGTAAGCACAAAAATATAGAAAAAAATATATAGTTGACACTAACGTCAGCTGAAAACATACACAAATGTCGATTTTATTTATATAATAGATTTTAATGTAGTAAATGCGAAATATTTTAATATATAAATGTAATATAATGTAAATTGAATAATTCCCACTAATGTTTAATACTGTGTGTGTATATATATATATATATATATATATATATGGTGTAACATAATCAAAATGTTTGTTTATTTTACATTATTTTTTTATATTTCAAACTTATTACAATGAATATATGTATATTTGAATATATCTATATGTATATCTTGATAGTAATAAATGTAAAATATTAAACATATTGATATAATGTAAAATAAATATTTTTAACAATGATGTTGCTCTCTCTCATATCTATATATACATATATATATATATATATAATGCAAACCATTTGATGATGTATCCAATAAATAAAATATTTAAAAAATGAAACCCCCAAAAATTACTTTATTACAAATACTCTAGACATTGAAATAATTAAAATTAGGAATACAAACAAATAATTTAAAATATAAAGAAATAATGCTATCAAATCTATTTTAACAATATTATGAAAACTATGGCATACTAAGAATATTAAATATACTGTTCCCACTCTAGTTTATGCAATTGTAGGGAAAGTATTGGACTTTTGAGGGGTTTGATTTACTATTCCTACTCCAGTCCCTGCAATAGTAGCAAAGTGTTGGACTTGAGGAGTTAGATTTACTATTCCTACTCCAGTCAGTGCAACAGTAAGTATAGCATAGGGGTTAAATGTACTATTCTCACTCAAATCTAAGCAACAGTAGGGAAAACATTGTACTTCGGAGGGATGCAACTTACTATTCCCACTCCAGTCTAAACAACAGTAGGGGTTAAATGTACTATTCCCACTTCAAAGAGTGCAACAGTAGGGAAATGCGTTGGGTTTCGGAGAGGTAAGGTTTACTAATCCTACTCCAAACAGCAAGACAGTAGGGAAACCATTTCCTGAGGGATACAATGTACCATTTCCACTCCTAACAATTCAGCAATAGGCAAAGTATTGGACTACAGAGGGGTAAAACTTACTATTCCCACTGAAGTCTGTGCACAGTAGAGAACACGTTGGACTTCGGATAAGTTAAATGCATTATTCCCAATCCAAACAGCGCAACAGTAGGGAATGTGTTGGACTTTGGAGGGGTAAACGTTACTATTCCCACTTAAGTATGTGCAACAGCAGGGAGCACACTGGATTTCAGAGGGATTCAATTTACTATTCCCACTTCAAACAGCGCAACAGTAGCAAAATTGTTGGATTTTGGAAGGGTACAATTTACTATTCTCACTACTATCTGTGAAACAATAGGGAACATGTTGAATTTTGGAGGGCTGAGATTTACTATTCCCACTCCAAACAGTGCACAAGTAGGAAAAGTGTTGAACTCCAAAGCGGTTAACTTTACTATTCTTACTGCAATCTAAATAAGAGTAGGGATAGTACTTCACTTCAAACACATTACATATATAGGTAACACCATGAATGTAGAAAAATGAAACTCTCACTATAAAATTATGAATTAACATGATTTTTTTATTTATATATGCAATTAAAACAAACTAAAAACAAATAATCAATTTACACAATTACTATTCAATAATAAATTAACTTCCCACCCTATACCCCTACAGACCTAGCAACCCACACCTATAATATAACAAGAAAAAAAAATATTTCATAATCTACATATTTAAAATCAATTAAATAACAATTAATAATTAATTACTATTTACTTAATTAACTTCCCCATCCGAGACCCCTACAAGCTTAGCAGCTCACATCTAAAATCTAATTAAAATATAGAAGTATTCCATAAATTACAGATTTAAAATTCAATTAAATAACTCATTTACAAATAATAATGAATAAATAAGTATTACTTTATTAACTTCCCATCCTGTACCCCTACAAACCTAGCAGCCTGCAATGAAAATATAAGTAAAATGCATATTTCATAAATTATACAATAAAAAAACAGTGAAAAGTTATTTAACAATTAAGAATTCCTTTTTAATTATTGAATTGAATTCCCACCTTATACTGATACAAACCTAACAACCTGAAAATAACATATAATGGAAATAAATCAGTGTTACATAATTTCCATAATGAATATCAAGCATATAATTAAATACTGTTTCTAAAATAATTCATAATTAATATACAACTAACTTCCCACCCTATCCCCCTCTAAATCCAACAATGACTATGATATTACAAATTACTATTACAAATTAAATAAAACACTCTAAAACACTTAAAATGACAACGATATTTTAGAAAAAGGAATAACATGTATATAAACAATAGTAACACATAAAGTTAATATATTAACAAAAACAATATTCAATTTCCAATTTTATGTCTCCTGATATTTTTTTATTCAATATTTTGTCCAAACACCCCATGACACCCCTAGTTGTGGAGTGTTTGGTGGGTGGGTGTTGGCTCAGTGTATTATGTGATGCCATGGAGCAGAGTTTTGTTTGTTTTAGGATGAGTAGATTTCTGTTATTAGCCTTGCAAGACTGAACAATAGATTCCTCTGAGGTGTGAAAGGAAGTGTGTTCGTTTATCTGACAAATGTGGGGTGCTGGGGATGTGACTTGATGTAATGCTAACCTCAAGCACTGCAATTTCAACATTAAAATCGGGGTTTCAGGTGAGAAAATCACATATTGCAAATACAAAACAATGTATCTGCTTCAGCCAAGGAAACTGAAAAATCTAAATATTACAAAGTAAGCTGGCCATTAATGTACAAGATACTACATTTGAGATTAAAATACACACGCTTTATGACATTTCAGCTCAGTGCCCATTGCGTGTCCAAACCAGGAAGGGTGTTGCTGAAAATTATTCTTGTCCATTTGCATTTATATTTGTACACTTATATGATTTACAGACTGGTAATGTCCCCAGATGGTACTGATGCTATATAAAAGTAATGCATTCATAGCAAACCTTGTGGTCTGCTTTGAACACCTTATATGTTCATAAGGCACTCCATGACTAGTGCTTTAATACCAGTAAAACACATACGTTGGCCGGAAGGAGTAGTTTTAGCACCTACCGAGCATGTTGGTATCATCAGTGTTGTCAGAAGTAATGTGGAGTTGTTGTCTTGTTCCCTGTATAAATGGTTCCTAAAGAGCATGTTTATAGCGTAAAGAACATACAAAGCTTTGTATGCTGTGTGTCAGGGCATGGGAAGGGTTCTAGTAGTGCACTCTGGAAGTGGCATTGCACACAGACATGTTTATGACAGAAGAAAGTTAGATTTATATGCTTGAACCTTATTAATACCTCTGCTGTGTAGTATTATAGACCACTGCTGAGGGATATCCCAGTTGTTAAAGACCCATGAACCTGAATGATTGCCTATACCAAGGCAGAGGACCTTTAACAACCGGTGTAGCCCAATCCGAAATCTACAATGCTAATAGAACCTTCTTCTTGCTAGCGGTAGAAGGTTCTAGATTAAAAAGGAAAAAATATAATGACAAATATTGGAATGTTGGAGCAGAAGGACTATTCCAGTCATTGTTGTTCCTGAACTACTCCATTGACTTCAATGGAACTCCCAACTTTCCAGTGCTCCAACTAGCCCTGTATGGTTTCTAGATTTGACCTTAAATCTGCCAATTTATCAGGTACAGGTGCAGTCATGCAGCCTGACCTTCCAGGGCTGTCACTGGTTTACCTATGGTGGCGAAGTGAGATTGGAAAATGTTTATGTTCCAGATCGAAAGCAGAACTCTACCTGACTAAATATTTGAAGGATAAGAAATCCTATCTTTTCTGGAGTGCCTTCACATTGTTTTCAGTAGCACAATGCTAGTGACTGTTTGGAAGGGACCTCGAAAATGTTCTATAATTGAGATTATTGGAATCCATAAAGTTTCTGCTGTTATTGTTATCATCAATTCCTCTGTGAAAACCAAGCACTATTCCGTCGTTATGAGTTTTATCACTCAGTCTCAGAGGCAGTGTAAAAAAAGCTAGGATAGTAAAACAAAAAGATATTTTGACAGATTTCCCAAGTGACTGCTGAACATCAACTGGGATGTGCTGTTGGTAAATTAGATTTGATCAAAAATGCAAGGTGCATAAGCATGCAAACAGTCTGGTTTTAGAAGTTACATATATAGAATAGAAATGCGCTACAAAAAGTGCTGCATAAGATACCTATCTAGAACATGGAAAAGGACATACCCCACTAAGACTGACCCAGAATCTACAGACTGCTATTAAAGAAGTGCCAATCTGTCGATGTCTGTCCATGTCGAGAATGAGCATAGCATTAGGTAATTAGTACATGAATTAATGAATGAAATGCAACTTGTACTGTGCACGGCTACTCCAGGGAGTGTCCTGGCACGTTTCTTCATGTAGTGGCAAGGGCGATTGCTTATTTGTTTATTCCATATGTGCATTCCCCATGCACTTGAAGGATTTTATGTATAAGGGCACAGTGGCTAATCAAACTCAACTTATAAATTACAACTCAAAGAATACAGAGTATGGGATTTTGTTCTCATTTATCATGTTTGATAAAGGCAACTGAGTCGGAGCGGCCACGAGGACGGGGGAGGGGGGGATTGGAGGGGTGCTGGTGGGAAACACTGCTGCTGCTTTTTGTACAGGTGGCCAATATTGCAGCACTGCTGCAAAACTGGCCCTCTATACCAAACTGGCCCCCACCCTTCCAGCCTACCGGGAAAACTCCTGGTGCCTGCTACGGCCAGTCTGACCCTGGCCCCGGCGATGACCCCTATAACAGCATCCTCGCTGAGCTCCTACAACCACCATGCCCTTCAGCGGCAATAACTCACCCTACATTCCGCTTGAGGACACCCCTTACCACGCTTAAGATGCAGAAGACAATCCTGCACCATCCGATGCTGGTAGAAGCGAGCCTGGTGGCCTGGACAGGCACGGGAGCAGCTTCCACTCTGCCTGAGACGTGGTGCAATGAGGATCTCTGCTGCACACTAGAGGACAGTCATCCTTGACTGTAACTGATGCAGCAGTCCCAGTACCCAACCTAGACACTGGACTGGAACCCTGTTCGAGGGGGCCCATTGAGGCAACTTTTTCTCCTGCACATGGAACGTGGTCCTGCGGCAGCCTTTCTTCCTCCCCCCCCCAACTTGTCTTTCAGCACTCACCATTCTTTGGCAGGCCGATGGGGCAGGGTGCCCAGCTCGGCTGCCTCACCAGGAGGCTCTCTGGCTCCACAGAAGCAATCAGAGTGCCCCACCAGGCCTAAAGGGGGGTTGGGAGTATTATTAGCCGGGACTGGTGAGTGAGGCCTGGACTGACTGTGGGCTGCACAGGGAACCTCTGGGTTGTGCACCGGGTCCTCTGCCCTTTCCCCTCACCGCAGGGAGATCTTATACTGACAGCTTTTGCCTTCTCTTCCCACAAGTGGGTGTCTTCGTGTCCCAAGCCATTTAGTGCCTCCCCAGTGGGGTTGGGGGTGGTTCGAGCTGAGAGCCTCCTCCCCACGAACAAGACCCCAGCTGTGACCGATGCTGGTGTTGAGGCGATCAGGGCAAAGACAAGGGAGGTGAACCCCAGAGGCCTGTCAATCAAAATTCTCATGCAGCCCCGGGGACCAAAGAGTGCACAGGGGTGTAATGACAAGGCTGAATGTTGGGCACTCATTGGGATGCCTCCAAAGACCTTGATTCCTGAGCGATGCAAGAGGATATAAGGACCTTGCTGGCAGAATTCAAAACTGAAATGTCCCAGCTGCTACAGGACTTTGTGAAGTCTATAGCAGACTTACACCAAGCTGTCAAAAGCCTCGATATGAGGACGGATCATCTGGAGTTGATCATGGCTGAGCGAGCCCACAAGTTGGACGAGCTGGATGTAAGGGTCAACAAACTTGCAAAATGATGCCAATGGCTCACTGGCAGGGTGGAGGAAGGCAAAAATCGCTTCAGCTTGAATAATATTCATACCAGAGGGATTCCAGAGGCGGTGTCCAACAAAGATCTCCCCCAACATGCTCAAGAGCTCTTCCGGCATCTTCTGCAAGGGATGGATGCACTTTCTGTCAACCTGGACCACATACACAGGGTATTTATTCCCTACCAAAACCGATACAACCTGACACCTGATGTTCCCTTTTTTAAGCAGAAAGAAGAGATAATGCTGGCGGCCAGAAGGACAAATACTGAGTTCAGAGTATCGACCCTATCTGTCTTTCAGGATGTTTCTGCCTTCACACAGGCCAAAAGAAACTCTCATAAAATCGCTACGGATTACCTGTGAGATCACAAGACCCCCTATGGATGGGAATTTCTGTTCCATCTCCTGTTTCCCTACAAGAACAAACAAGCTTCAGTGTCCACCAACCAGGAGGTGGTCTCTCTGCTTGGTCTGACTGGGGATCATGAGGAAGACAGTACACAGCTGAGCGATCATTGTCCTGAATGACAGCGACAGCAAAGTAACAGGACCAAGAGCGCGAGATGGGCAGGATGTCGCGGGGTTCACGGGCATCCCAGGGGGACGACCCCTGCTCACTCTAAAAAGAGCCTGAAGAGGGCTGCAGTCCTGAACTTTATCCTGATAGATAGGGACCCAAACCTGGGTGTGACATCCATATTAGTATCCTTTGGTGCTCTTGCTTGTGTAGAGTGGCAGTCTTGTCTAGCATTGGGTGTTCTTCCATTTTGTAAGTTAATGTTTCTAATTTCTATGCATAGGGGTGAGTTGCCAGGAAGGACTACACATATTATTCCAGTGTCCACAGATCTCATTCATGTATAGACAACATATTTGTCTTCCCTACAATCTATCCCTTGGTTGGGGCGATGGAGATAAAGAAAAGTCTAAGTTTATGACTTTGGTATTCACAGAGATCATTTATGAAAATCTTTATGTCCGCAGTTGGTCCATAATCTCTGCATCCGGGCCGTACTCTCTGCTTCTGGGTGATACTCTCTGGCTCGGGCCAGATGAAGTGTAATCAATGGGCCAGAATGCAATTTTCGCAAAAGAGAACATTAGCAACATGCGATAAATAGTAGAGGAGGTCATGAAAATCAGTTTGGGCAGGGAAAAGGGTGTGGTCGGACACTACATTATGTCCTAGTAAAGTTTGCTTATTTGCGTCATGGTACATGCAGTGCACAATTTGCACTCCCCTCAATGTTGAATGTAGTGTCAACACTACAGTCAACACTGAGGGGAGCGCCCTCAGTGTTGACTATAGTGTTAACATTACAGTCAACACTGAGGGAAGCACAAATTGTACCATGATGCAAAGGAGCAAACTTTTCTGGGTTATGATGTAGTGACTGGCCACACCCTTTTCCCTGCCCAAACTGTTTTTCATGACCTTCTCTACCATTTATCACATGTTCCTAATGTTCCTCTGTGTAAAAATTGCATTACAGCCAATTGATTTTGCTTCATCTGGGCTGAGACGGAGAGTATGGCCAGGGTGCGGAGAGTACGGCTTGAGTGCGGAGATTCCGGCCTGTCTGCGGACGTAAAGACTCGTAAATTACTCTGTGTGAACCAAAAGTCATGAAGTTAGACTTTTGTCTCAGATTACCTTTGTGAATTGGCCCCAAAGCCAATAAACTTCTCGAGACTAAGCAGCTCCAATATGAGAGGGGAGACGAGGACGATCGCCTGCTCGCCCACAAGATCAGAGTACACAGAGCTAGGAATTATATTCATGACATTACAGGTGATCAAGGACATAAACTTACATCAGACCAGAAGATTATAGAGACTTTTGTGTGGTACTATATAGCTCTCTTTCAGGGAGACTATGGTGAACCGGAGCTTCAAGACGCCTATTTAGTGGATGTCCATTTCCCAGAAATTGACAGAGACACGCTAGGGGCCCTAGACTGACCTATAATGATGAAGGAGATCCAACAGGACATCAACGCTCGACCGGACAACTCTAGTTCCTCATATGAAGACTTTCATCCTTACTAACTACAATGCCCTTCGGACAAGATTTAGAACCACTCCCCTATCTCTGACCCCATACTGCTAGCCAGGGATTGTCCCCTTTCTCCCTTGATTTATGCTCTGATGATGGAACCATTTTTCCAACATGTGATGGCCAAACCCAATACTACAGGCTTACAGATGGCTGGGGGGCAAGTTAAAATGGCCCTGTTTGCAGGTTATGTACTCTGTTTTTACTCTACTCCCTCAGCCTCTCTTCCAGTGTTAATGTCAGAGCTGGAACATTTCAGGGAGGCAGTGGGATGTGGGGGGAGGGGAACTTACTGGCACATGTGGTGGGATTGCCCCTTGATTTTTCAATTCAGGTCCTAAGTGCTAGAGGTTATTAAGGACATAATTAACGTCACAATACCGAAAACAGCCCAGGCAGGTCTCTTGGTTTTAATGGATGACAAGGGTTGGTGTCCCCTATCTTACCCCTGCAGCAGACTACTGACTCATTTACTCTTGGCTGTCTGACTAGTGGTTGCCCAATGAGAAGGGCCTGTCATTGCCGACCATCAAACTTTGGCGAGCTAAGGTGTGGAGATCCAAGCAATGTAGAAGCTCACTGCCACACTTAGGGACACACTCCCGACCTATGACAGGGTATGGAACCCATTTCACAAGTAGGTTCAGAGGGACAAACGTGCAACTCATCCTCTGTACTTGGTGCACGCGGTGGAGATATTTGATTAACCCCTTTTGGACAGCTCCTGTCTCCGAGAGGCTATGGGAGATCCTACCCCAGGGGTAGTGCAAGCAAAGGTTTGGTAGATCGAAGAGCGAGATTGGACAATGTGGCTATTATGCCTCGAAAGATGTGGAGCCTGTATTCATATGTGAAAATGATCTATGTTGTGTTATGCAGATGTACCTGTAATCGAATATGTTAGTACGACATGTGAACTGGAGATGATCGGTGTGAGCTTGTTAAAACTTTAAGCAAAGATATTTGAAAACATGAATCCCACATCAGGTGCCACACGAGGAGTGCTCCCCTAGGTAATCACCACAGGTTCCTAAAACACACAGAAGATGCCATTAATTGGCCCATACTCTAGGTGGTGACAAACTATCAGAAAGGTGAAAATGCATAATTTATTTTAGCTAGATGGAAAGCCAGGTTGATGTTACAATTCAATATATTTGAAAATGGTTTTCATGAGAAAGGGGAACGCCATTGTTTAGATTAAATGTGACACATTAACAGAACGATTATGCAAGAAACAAGGGTTTAGTTCTTTACTATCAAGAGTATGCCTTCATAGGCAGTCTGAGTAACATCCTAAAGCTATCACCTCATACAATTAACCTAATTTGCACTCCAATTTCCACAGAGGTAAAACCCTTATTGCAGTTTTTTTCTATTTGTGAAACACCCATAACTTAATACTAATTGTCACACAATAGTCTACAAGCATTCATCTAGTGATCCAATGTTAGAGGTTAGATTGACAGACACAGATAAATAATGTAGTAGAGAAATACAGTTGCCCAAATGACAAAAACTCTCAGCTGTTTGTGTTTACTTTCAATTTTCATACAAACGCCTAAAGTTGAAGAAAGTAATTATATCTTTCTTACTAGGATGTCTCCAGTGCTCTGCGGGTATCTATAATCACAGGAAAACCAAGGCTAATGCATCCTTATTATAACACCTGCCACACTTTTGGATATTGATGCAAAATAATTGGAGAAAAGAAAGAAATGAATCAATAATAGCAGAAGAAGAGAAATCCTCATAATTGGCCCCGTCTAGACCTGAACTCCCTTCCATTCTTAAGGGCACATGCATTATTGGGTTTCAAATCACCTATGCCTTTGAGCAAAGTTATGACAGGGCCAGATACAGATGATCTATTGAAGTGTTCCTTGTTCAGTTTTAGTAACCATGTTTTTTTTAATAGAATTTTTTGTGTTTAGATGTACCTTCCATATCTGTTTATAGCACATAACTTGTCCATCTTTTCCATGCAGTAAATCATATCCAATATTCAAATTCGGATACTTGGGTTTGCGGGTAAAGATAAGCTTATTTTCAGCATGCATAAGCACTGAAAGGAAACAATAGGAAAAAAATAAAAATAAAATAAGAATCGACGTGTGATCTGTCATGTATTAAAATAATAACTGTAGGATAATTAAAGAGTGAAGTTATTGGCTTTAAAAAAGAGAGCTTGAACAATATAAATGGTCTATTCTCCAACTTAAGTGATTAAATGTTTCTCTTCGCGAGGACATTTAATCTTTGCCTAAATGTGGTTTGTTCTGTAGGCTATTTATTCTTTGTATAAATATGCCCGTTCTATAGGATCACAAGGAACCCCTTGTTAGAAATGGGGGTCTCTAGTTGGCAATGGTTTGCACCGTTGTCCAAGTAGAGCTCCTTATTTCTAGTCGGGGTAAGGGGGATACACTTTGAAAATAACCCCTGCTCACCATCTTGGTAGCTTGGCACGAGCAGAAAGGCTTATCTCAGATGTAGTGTGTAAAGCACACGTACAGTAATGAAAACACTACAAATTGACACCACACCAGTTTAGTCATCTTTATCTAAACCAAACATAACCAAAACAACAAAAATCCAGAATACAATAATAAAAATATGACTTTCATAAGGCAGAAACAGTTCTGTTCAAAGTAAATTGCAGATGCGACAATTTCCACACAAAGTACCTTGGATGCGTCAAAATCAAAAGCAAGAACAGCCACAGGAAAGGTGATGCGTCTGTTCCTTAAACGCAGGGAAGGTGATGCATCGGTTCTTTACTCCAGGGGAGGAGATGTGTCCATTCCTTACTGTCATGCAGGAGAGGTGATGCTTCGGTTTCTTACTGCGGCCCGGGTGTCCTTGTAGACTTAGTGTCCCGGTGCGATGCGTGAGGATTGGGGGTGGCAGTTCACGATGCGGCTGCAGCAACAGCAGCGACGGCACTTGCATTGATTTCTTCAGCCACAGTCCCACGATGCATTAGTTCTTGCAGCCGCACAGCAGGGCCTGCGCCAGAATCGGTGTGGTGATCTCAACCTTCGTAGATTGGTGCACTCGATGCTGCGTGCGGCGATTTCTCAAGCCGCGGGCAGGCACTGCATCAATTTCTTTGGCGATGCGTCAGAAATAGGTACGGATGCATCGCGCTTCTCCTCGTTGTGTTACATTTCCAGCTCCCAACAGCAGGACCAACCTCCAGAGGCCCAGAACAGCAACAGTCACCTCTTGGTAGGCAAGAACTCTCAGCAAGGGAGTTCAGGAGAGCTGGGGGTGAAGTCTTTGTATGCCTGAGACTTCAAAACAGGAGGCAAGCTCTACTTCAAACCCTTGGAGATTTTCCTCAAGCGGGGGACACAGCACACAGCAAAGTCCTTGTCCTTTACTTGGCAGTAACAGCCACTGCAGGCCAACCCCAGATAGCACACAGCAAAAGGGAAGTACTTCTCCTCAGTTTCACCAGCTCTTCTCCTTGGCAAAGGTTCCTCTTGAATTACAGAAGTAATATCTGAAGTCCTCCCTATCCCTGTGACTTCCAACAGGAGGCAAGCTCTACTTCAAGCCCTTGGAAAAACCTCTAACAGCAGGATAATGAAAGCACAGTCCAGTCCTTTCCCTGCCCAAGACAGAAGCAACCACTGCAGGCCAACCCCTACAGCACACAACACAGGGGCAGTACTCCTCCTCCAGCTTTCCCAGTTCTTCTTCCTGGCAGGTTCCTTAGTTCAGCAGTAGTCTAAAGTTCAGGGGTCTGGCCCCCACACTTTTTAGTACAAAATCATTTGTTCTCTAGTGGCAGAGAAGCTCTTTGCCCAGCCAAAACCAGTTCTGTCATCTCTGGTGCAGCTTCCTGGCAGGAGGTGGGGACAGAGTTGTGTAAGGCAGACCGGGCCTATTCAGGGCTAGTGAGAACTCCTCCCTCTACTCTGAATGCTGCCCGGGTCTATTCAGCCCGGCCACGACTCATTCAGGAAAGGCAGGACACACATCATCCCCCCCGTTGGCTGTCTGAGAGAATGCACCTCCCAGCCCTTGTCACCCCAAAGCCAGACAGTCAATACACAAACCAGCAGAGGCACACAGGATGGCTAAGCAAGAAAATACCTACTTTCTAAAAGTCTAAAATTGGTATTTTTAAGCAAGCAGAATAAAAATCACCTTTTTTTAATTTTTTTTTTTATCCTCATATAACCTCCATACTATTGTATATAAGCATCCTCTCGATGACAGCAACCCAAATACTTATAACTTAGAGGGTCTGATCTCAGCTGATGTTCTATGGGGGAAAACCCATAATGCACATTGTAGACTGACCAAGAGGTGTAATCATTGGACTGTTCGTTGGTTGATTCAGCCCACCCTCTACATTCCTACTAATCTAGCAATCCCCAAAAAGAACCATGCGCTCTTCTGTTTCTAAAATGATTAACCTTTTGATCTAATTCTTTACAAATATCTTACTGAGTTCCACCATTCCCTCCAGGATGGGGGGGTCTGCCTGACGCCACCTTTTACCGATTTCTCTCCTTGCCAGGAGAATCAAATAAAACACCAATTTACCCTGTTCAGCTGTGATATCCCCCTCCGCCTCCCCCTCTGAAGTCTGTACTATCCCAAAAAAGATTAGTACAAGACTTACCTCTATTTCTTTACCAAGTATCTCAGTCAAGGTCTTACCCACATTCTTCCAATAATCCTCCAACACTGAACAGGTTAAGAACATATGAATATCATCTGCCTCTTGGGCATGGCATTTTATACAGCTTGATTCTCCTCCTCCCCTTATTTTGGATATCTTGAGCGGAGACCAATATATCCTATTAATTGTAAAGAAGTGATTCTTTCTTAGTGCAGCGGATTTAATTAACAATATAGTTTTTCCAAAGAAAATTGCCATAACATTTGGAGCTCTTCGTCTGGCAAGCACTCATCCCAGACCTTTTGGGTGGGGGGGTCAAGTTTCCTGTCCGCCGCCTCCAGTAAGTAATTTTATCAAAGAGCGATTTCCTTCTTCCTTGGGTTTGCATCCTGGAGGTCCTCTTCCATTGCCCAGTCTCCCGAGAATTACAAGTTTTGATGTCCACATCAAAACTGGCAATTCCCGGGAGACTGGGCAATGGAAGAGGACCTCCAGGACGCAAACCCAAGGATGAAGGAAATCGCTTTTTGGTAAAAATCATCTTTACTAAAAGATGCATTTTTATATTCTGAGTTCAGTCATACTAAACACCATCTTTCTATCTTGTCCCAATGCGAAGTTATATTTAAAAGATGTTATAAACAAACTCCCATTCTATCCTATGGGACAGATAGCCTTTCAATAGTGAAAAACAAAATTGGCAATATTTCACTATCAGGACATTCCACACACATCAGGGCATGTCCTACCTTTCGCATACACTGCACCCTGCCCAAAGGGGTACCATGGGCCTATCTTAGGGGTGACTCTGATGTAAGAAAAGAGAAGGTTTGTGCTTGTCAAGTGGGTGCACTTGCCACGTCGACATGGCAGTACCAAACTGCGCACAGACACTACAGTGGCAGGTCTGAGCTACATTTACAGGCTGCTCACAATCAGTGCTGCAGGCCCACGAGCAACATTTGATTTGCAGGCCCTGGGCACACACAGTGCACTGTACTAGGGACTTCCCAGTAAATAAAATATGCCAATCATGGATACACCAATCCATAAACACAATTTACAGGGCGAGCATATGCATCCTTAGCACTTACCAGCAGTGGTAAAGTGCCCAGAGTCATAAAATCAACAAAAACAGGAGGCCAAAAAGCAGAAAGTCTGGGGATAAACCAGTTGGAAAAGCCAGGTCTAATACCCCTACTTTTGTTTTTATCTTATGAACCGAGCTATAAAATGTCACATTTAATACCTGGATTTATGCAACAAAAAATTTGAAGTTATGCATGTATGATTTAGTGACGTTTCCCAAAGGATAAAAAAGGCAGCAAAAGAAAGCTTCCTGTATTATTGTACAAATGCAACAATGAGTACTGGACCTCCACTGCTGTACATAATTTAGTATTGTGTGGCATCATGTGGTCTTGAATTATCAGAAAATGGGTCATAATATAAAAATGTGTTCCACACAACGGCTCCCAAAATATGTTTTTCACAGGGCCCCCAAAATCCTTAAGATGACAGTGGCTGTACCTAAATTATTAGTAGGGCTATTTATAGAGACGTTAGAAAGGGTCTCAGGGTAATTCCTGTTAATATTATAAACACACACACACCCATGGCATGGCTTGCAGTGCACATTTAAATGTTTGTTCGTTCCTAAACTTTAAACTACAAGATGGAGGTGTAAGTGCTTCAGAAAGTGTGAAAAAAACCTTCTTGAAATGCCACGTTTTATCAACGCGTATTTAGGTAGGAAGCACTTTCAATGGAGAGCTGTTTTCCTTATAAAACAAGCATTGGCATAACCAATAGGTCTCACCTTTGGGACCTTATAAGTATGTAGCCATGCAGCACATTATCGTGGTTACTACAACATCTACTGTTCTTTAACCTGGTAGATTTGACTCTGCAAGGCACATTATAGAACTGCATTGAGAAGTACGCATTTAAAGTGTTATCTCTGTACAACTGATAGTCTGAACTCACATATCTGGAATTGCTTTTATACACGATAATGAATAACATGAGAGGTAGCTGTGTTTTTTTCCCTTTGGCCTGCAGTAGCTGTGTTTTGCAAGTGTTTGTATGTGTTTTTTATTTTTACATGAAGCTTATGGCAACTGTGAGGGCGATTTGGTAAGGGTGGTGGGCGGGGGGGGGGCGGAATTAGAGGTTGGTGGGCAAAGTGAGTGAAAACTAAGACATGAGCACTCTTTGAAATATGCAAATAGAAAGAAACAAAATTACCATTCACTTTCCAGCGTAAGTAAATAAATAAATACATACAAACAATAAGCATGATCTGGCCTTGTGTAATGTAACAGTTGCTTGTATAAAAGGGAAAGGGAGTGGAGGAGGGGGCTATGGGAGGGCAGCAAGTCTGAGGACACTCCCTTTTGGAAACTCTTGCAGCCGAACAGCAGTGATAGTCATTCACCGAGAAGCGCTGTGGCTGGCTGGCCTCTGGGAGGGTTAGCAGCTGTGGTGACTGAGTATAAGCAGACATTGGCGGACAGTGGCGTCTGGTTGGGAACAGTGGCCAGGGGATTTAGAAAACAAAAAAGACTTACCTTGATGTCGCCGGACACCAGCAGCCACCTCTCCTCCGGCGCAGGAACCCAGGCTCCCCCAGCAAATTCACAGCTCCTGACTCACTCTGTCTGTTGTTGGTGTAATCGAAAACTGGCTGACACTTCTGTTTTCTTCTGCTTAGCACCAAGAGTCTTCCTCTGGAGTGATGGTTGCACTTTATAAATATAGAAATCAAATAAAATCACGATGCTGCCTTACAGTAGCACCTTGATTGGTCTGAGCACCGTGGTTCGGTGCTCAGACGGGGACTGGGAGGCTGTGCATGTTCTCCACCCAGGCTGCACAATACAGCCTGTGAAGAACATGCAAAGTGGGCATGACAGTTTGGCCGGCCCAAAACTGCCAGCCAAACAGTCATGAGCACTTAAGGTGTAGCAGGAACCGCTCCTCCTCCCTCTCTCAGGCTGTGACAAGCCCCGCCCGCCTCAACCTAGCTGGTTCTTTACTGAAGAAGAAAATGTTTATAACATTACGTTATTAACGTTGCGTTACTCACCTTGTCTTTTTCTTTTTGCACTTGGTGGAGAGACGCTCCTCCGCCTTAGCGGAGGAGCCGCCCCTGCTGGCTGCGCATGGGGAGGAAGTGGGGTAGATTGTAACGAAGTCGGGTGGGTACATTGGGGTACATTGGAGTGGAGTGTGATAGAGTGGATTGAATCGGCAGAGTGTGGAGTATGCATGGTATGTTATCACACTGCTGTTACCGACAACACATTTGCAATTGAAATGACCATTACATTTGCACGGAAATACAGTTCTGCTGCGCATAAATGAAGTGTAGAAGTGTCCTCACCTGTGTAATTAGAAAGGACTGGTGGCTGGGAATGTGGGTGCACACAACTTATTCCATCTGAGGGGTAGAGAGTGAGACATATATCAATAAGTACAATAAGTGTCCATACTTCAGCAGGTGCTCTAGAGGAGAAGGAGCCAACTAATCTTCCTCAAGAGTAGGAAAATCCAAACCGAATTGCAAAAGTTCTCCGAGCACTCAAAACGTTTTGACGTCGAGGTCGTGGTATCAACAGTTCTTTATTTGAATATCCAATTTCACCCTTATGCTTTGACTTTCCACTTGCCAGCACGTGTTTTGTCTTTATACTGTAAGCGTAACAGTAGACTTCATCAGGACTATAATACAAGTAAGATAATATTATAGAGAGGAAATTCTAAATTATTGTAATCCTGTCACCAGGGTCACTGACCCAAGAGGCACCTGAGGTGTGCTGGGTAAATCCTACTGTGTGTGGTTGAGAGTCAGCCAAATGATATAACAAGGTTTAGAGGGCAGAGTCATGTGTTCATTAAGATCAACATGTCAGGTGGAACATTGTGAAGGTAATCAGAGGGATAGTGAGACCAAAAGTGCATGAGGTAAGTGCTACTGTATGGAAAAATTTAAATCAAGATTCGTGTCATAGTAGAAGTGTGGACTGGTCATCTTGTTGAGTGCTATAGGTAAATGCTAGGTTAGTTGCTCGTGGTGGTTGTCACACTAATCATAATGAGGAAGAAGCTCACCTACTTATGTATCTATTCCCTTCGTCCAATGATGCAAAATAGAGAAAAGTGTACCATTTATTCAGTCCAAATATTCAAGAGAAAGCACATTTATGCTCTACAAAGTAAACAAAGTGCATACGATTCAGTCCCTATTGTTATAACCATTTACTGTATGGGCTAGGTCAAGGCACATTGTCTTACCTTTCTATGCCCCAAATTCTTCTGTGGGACCTGGGGCCAGTGTGTGGTACAGGTTTATAATCTGTAATAGGCAAGAGTTTCAATATAGATCTCTCGTAAAGTCACAGGGATAAGGTATAAAACATGATAAGGAACTCTCAGAGATAAACCCTTAATCTAATCTATCAGCCATCACTTCAGTAAATTAAAGGTTTCGTGATAGACGCGATGTGTACTATATTGTAATAGGGTAACAAAATACGGTAAAGATAATTGATTGATTACTAAAGATCATTTTTAGGAGAGAAAAAAGAACATTCAATCTCTATCTGGAAATCATGAATCACAAGTCTCTCTATAATAGTCCGTTCCACAGAGTCCAACTCTGCAAAGGTCTTAGTCAGGTTCATTGAAGCAACAGCTTGAAAGAACTAAGGGGGTCATTACGATGGTGGTAAACACACCACTGACAGGCTGTTCGTGGTAGGTTCACCGCCATTGTGAGGCCATTTTCCGCACGCCATATTATGATGGCAAGCGGTACACTGGCGGTCAGAAACACTGACCGCCACGTACCCGACGGTGCTGCGGAGGCCTTCAGCATGTAATGCATGCTGGGGGTGCCTAGCAGGCTCCCCAGCAGCCTTTCCATGGCAGTTCACCCACCATGTAAAGGCTGGCAGGGATGGCCTTTGGGGACTTATTGCAGGCCCCCGTGTGCAGTGGCTGTTTGTTTTTGCACTTGGGGGGCACCTATTGTGCCCCCCTACATTTCCCTGCACCATGTGAATGGCACCGCGTGGGGCCTGCTACGTAGTGCAGGGAAAAGCAAAACCTGCCTTTTTTTCCATTGCGGGGGGTGCTGCAGCCAGCAGCACCCCCCGCAATGGAAAAAATGCCTTTTGTGGCTGTCAAGGTGGCAGCTGCATCGTAATTGCATATGTGGGACCACCACCTTATAGGCGGGCAGTCCCCATCCACCGAACGATGGTGGACGGACAGAAGTCCGTCCGCCATCGGATTCAGGACCCTAATTTCCATCTAATACAGCCGCAAAATATTAAATAATCATCAATCTAAAAAACAGTGCTAGAGTTCAACCCTGTGTTCCTCCCTAAAATCAATCGGAGATGATTAAATGCCTACGGTTCCCTCCAGCAACCGGACTTACACATTCACTCTAGTCACGACCGGGTTGTGAACTTTTGGCTAGGCACTAAAATAAGGAGACTAAAGTTTTAGTCTACCATTCCCAGGCAAGATCTTGCAAGAATGATTGTGTCAATACACTTTCCTTATCTTGATACAATATGTTCCGAGGGCAAAATTGGCGTTGGCAAATATCACTAAACTGTAACCAAAAGAAAGGGCTGATGTTATATGTCTTGTTGATAGCATTAGAGAGCGGAAAAAGAGCAGACCATGATAAATGTGCTGGGATGAAATGATTTTTCTTGAATTGGAACACAGTAAATTGGTCAGAGTTACACTTTCTGATGTGTTATTTGTTAAGTTCAATTGTGATCCCACTATCCCCTTTGCTGTACAGTATAGGTGACCACAAAGCACGTTACAATGTCAAATGAATACAAAAAAAAATTCATGTGACCTTGTGTAACGTAACTGATGCTCATGTAAAGGTCTCCAATACCTTTGTGTTGCTTTTGTGCTATATAAATCTGCAACAACATTTTTTTTCCAGTAAATAGCAGTATACTTGCTAGCCCTGTATGCTTGAACAGCTTCTAAGTTGTTAACTGGATGCTTGGTAAGATGTTAATGACTTATACAACAATACAATTATTTTATTGAATCAGAAGTTACAATAGATGTTTTGTTTTGTAGGAAGTTATTGCATTTTAGATTTTTGTACTGAATATTTAACTAGGCCGATTTGGCATAACATGAAATTTTACATGATTTTTGCCCGCTCAATACTGGCCGAAGAGGCAAATGTCTCCCCAAGAGATATTTCCTCCTAAAATTAGACATTTTTAATCAAACTAGTCGCCTGCGTCATTCCAGCATAACTCTTTTGTCAGATACGGCCACATTGATAAAAGTTATTTGATAACAGCAAAATGCATTTCTTACAATGTACCTAATATCACAGAAAGCAACACATAGTTTGTAGAAGGAAATTCCAACACCACTAGACTCATAGGTCGTAAAAAAACCTGTTTTATAGCACTAATATTCATCGATACCTTTTGTTACATTTATACTCCGCCGTGCAAAACAATCTAAGCACCAAGAGGAAAATTTTATACCTGTATAGTCCGCTGCCGAGGGCTCTACCTAGCCGCGGCCGGTAGTAGGAGTAACTGCAGGGTGGTGATGTGGGGAGAGGGAGGGGCAGGGTGGGGGGTAGTAAACTATGGATTACGGAGGTTTACAGGTAAATTAACATTTAAATTAATAAAACGAATTTCGTGGCGTGCACTGCATCCCCAAATGCGATGCAGTGCACGCAACGAAATTCGTTTTATTAATTTATATGTTAACTTACCTGTAAACCTCCGTAATCCATAGTTTACTACCCCCCACCCTGCCCCTCCCCCTCCCCATGTCATCACCCTGCAGTTACTCCTACCACCGACCGCGGCTGGCTCTGCCAATTGTTATAGGCCTTGAACCCGAGTTATAGGCCCGAGCAGCAGACAGGGGCCTATTACAAGGATGAGGGACTTTTAAGAACTGGTACAGCCCGGGGCAGAACGGCTATAATGGTATTAGAACATTCCACTTACTAAGTATAGAATGTTCTAAATTAAAAAGGGAGCTAATGAAGACGAACATTAGAATGTTGCAGCTCCGGGCTTATACCAGCCATTATAAGCCCGGAGCGCTCCATTGTTTTCAATGGAGCTTCCAACATTCCAATGTTCTAATATAATATACGTTGAAATTGAGTAATACCTGCCACCTGAGTCATTCCTATAGCTTTGGGGGCCTGGAATAGAAGGAATTGTCACACTAGTAAGAGTGTGACGGTTAGTTGTTAAGTCGGCACTGTCATTGGCAGTGCTAACAGGGTGCAAGCTGTATTGCTGCCTGAGAGGGCCCTGGCACTCCTTTTTTTTTTACAAATTAAGCGCTACACTCTTTATTGTTGAAAAAAACACAAGCGTACACCATTTTGCAAGCCACCGTATTGTTACAAACACATCGCTTACTGAGGGGCATATTATCAAGCACGGCTTTAAAATTATCGACGCTTTAGCGGCAGAAAACTGCCGCTAAAGCAGCGATAATGGGCTTGATAATATGCCGTAGAGAATTGCAATAGAAGCCCATGTTGACACCAGAACATGGGCTTCTATGGGAATTCCCAAGGGCATATTATCAAGCCCATTATCGCCGTTTTAGCTGCAGTTTTCTGCCGCTAAAGCGGCGATAATTTTATCGCCTGTCTTGATAATATGCCCCCATGTCCTGCTGCACGCGGTGTAAAATTGTGCCTCTGATCCTATGAAAATGAGTCGAATTCAGATCTGCGTGCACCAGTGAAAGAATTCATTTTGCCGCATGCTCCATTAAAATGACAAAGCGGCCAGGCTTCCCGGTGCCTCCCCCTCTGGACTGGATTGATAGTTGCTGGAGAAGCCGCCGCGTCTCTGGAGGTTAAAGCTGAAGGCGACTGATAACGTGAATGAAATACCAAAAACCTTTAAGCCTCATTCCTGTAGCATTTGGCTTGCCCGTGAACTGAAAAGAGATAGTACATCTTGGCGCAGAGGACGGATTTCAGCACGACAAAGGAGTATTTTTCTATGCTTAAACGAGATATTTAAAATTAACTTTATTGATTTCTTTCAGTCGAGCTGAAAAGAAGTCCGGTAAAATGAAGTATGAGCGGGGGTGGATTCGAATACCGAAACACTGACGCTATCAGAAACTAGGCGAGGATGACCGACTGAAAGGAATGAATAACGCGGATACTAACACCATTCAGTCCATGTGTTCTGCATTAGCATAATGAGTTGTGGAGGGAAAGATATGAGGAAATAGCACAATGGGGTCCATATTAGAAATACCAACGAAGCCCTTCAAAGCTGATTCTCTGAGAATGCAGTAAGTCTACACAAACCAAGCTAGTACCTCTCTGACTTTCCAAGTTCATGGTAATCAAAAAAATCCCCAGGAAATGTCATTTTGCTAAATTTTGCCGCCATATTCTGTCCTCTAGGAGACTATTTTTGCTTGTGGAGGTAAATGTGTTTATTTCACAGTCTGGAAATTTGGGGGTGTTTCGCAGGTCACACATGGTGTGAATTACAGATGCTGAAAACGTTCTGCAGCTTGGAGGCATATTATCAAGCAGGGCGTTAAAATTATCGCCGCTTTAGCGGCAGAAAACTGCCGCTAAAGCGGCGATAATGGGCTTGATAATATGCCGCAGAGAATTCCCAAAGAACCCCATGTTGACACCAGAACATGATTTTAACGCCGTTTCTTGATAATATGCCCCATAGTTCGTAAAATTGCCCAAAACTTAAAAACAGCACGGTTTCTTTCAGAGTCAAATAAAGTGTATCTTCTTTGCACTTAATATTTGATTATCAAACTAATCTATCAAAGAAGGCATAAACTTTGAAATATTTTGCATCATTCTCAGAATTTCCTCTGAAGCCAGATCTTCACACTTGCAATACAAATGTAAAGTGTATTAACTGTTGAAAACTCTCAACATGTACAAAAAGGGCTTCGTGGTTGCAAACCCTGTGATTTGCTAAATGTGTGGGTTTTCGACCACCAAAACGTTTAGTATGTTCCAAACCAATTTTAGGGGTTGGTATAATGTTACAGACTCCTAAAATGGCTTTCAAAATGGAATATGAATTGCAATTTGGAAGGAGCAAGCTGTCGGCATTCCTGTCAAATTGCAATTCTTATCTATATATAACAATGATTTTTGGCCTTATCAGCGGTCGCAAACCATTCAAAAGTTACAGAATCCCCAAGCTGAGGTGATAACACATTCGCAAAAGGGTAGGGGTTCCCTTTGTGACTTGTGGAAAAAGATTCTAGAGGGAGTAGGCAGTGGCCCATCGGACCACTGCCAACTCTCCGAGACATTAACATTTTCTTTTTTTAAATGCAGAGACAGACATGGCTGTCTGCTGACCTTGCAGGCCACCATCCCTGTGATTTGTATCCAGTAGGAGTAAATCTCATTTACGCCCTACCTAATGAATAATAATTAGGTAGGTCTAATTGTGATCCACTCTGATTTTTTATTTGAAATACTTTATTTCGGTCATAGACCATAAAAGTAGCAGATCAACATTCCAATACAAATACATCACATCTTTACAGTTGTCAAAAGCATTTCTTTAGAAGAACAATATAAAACTCTTAATAGTAGCATGGATATGGTAAAAACAATAAAATCATAAAATACAGTATTACAACATAGTGTCTAGACGCCCCGTGCCGGAGAGGTAACCAACTAAACTGGACTAGGACTGGGAGGGCAAAAGGGAAAGAAGTTTACGCCGTATTGGCCAGATACTCTCTAGGTATTTAGCAACAGAAAAACCAATGCCCCGAGACATATCTGCTCTACATATTCTCAGCGTTATCCTGTACTGGCGAACACCTAGAAGACTCAGTTTCAGAATTTTATGAACCAACCTATAAGTATGAAGATAGGTTTGCAAATATAATATCAGTTGCTAAAATGCTGGCTGCAAATTGTGACCAGTTTGTGTAACCAGAATAATGATACAGCCCACCCTTACTCTCACTTATCATATATCCAGTGCTCACAGTGGTAGAAAGTAGGGGCGGGTGAAACCTTTTTTTCCAAAAAGCAAAAAGCTTGCAGTTCACACCCAGATACATTTCACCAGTGATAAGAATGCACAGGTGTTTACACATGCAATCCATGGGAGGAATTTCATGATTCTTGTCCTAACGTGAGCTTTTCGACTGCACGCAACAGGAAATTCTGGACTTCGGTGTGGTTTTTGCCAACACCCAAAGCACATGGATCAGCATACTGGTCTCTAAACTTTATGAAGTATACATATTCCACTTGTCTGAATAACACTTCTCCACAAAATGAAACATGTGAATCACTGCAAAATATCAGAACTGAACCCCATTTCGCATTTGCGTTCCGACAAAAAAATATAAATTGCCCCACTCAAGTAGAAGTAAAGAAGAACCCAGGCTGCCAATACTCCTAGAGAGTGAAACTATCCAGTGTGTACTGTCAAGGCCAAGACACTAGACAGCCACTTAGGGTAATGCCTGTTAGAGTGTTATACATTGCACCTGAAAGCGTTAAATATTGTTGTATTTCCTGGCGAGACGGTGGAATACTGTCACATCACCCAGGGAACCAAACATAATTGCCTTAATGCTGCTTACTTTTGTGAAATTAATTTTGGTCAAAGCAGTCGCAGTCATAGCTTTAATTACCCAAGCACCCTGTTGTGACCTCATTAGGATGCAAAGCAGTGCTTAATTTGAGCAGGTGGTTTCCGGTGGTCGCCAGTGGCCCAGCACTTAATTGCTAATAACGGCACTTATGACAGTCTGCCACATGGCAGCGCTGTTTGTTTTATTTAGAGATGAGTATAAAAACAGTTGTTTATTAATTCAATGTACGTTAGAAATAACTAAGGCCTCTCACTCAAGCCATTCTTATAGCGTTGGGGGCCTGAAATAGTCTGAAGTGGCACACTTGTAGGAGTGTGATGGTTTGTAGTTGTGTTTATACTGTCATTGGCAGCACTGGCAGGGGAAATGGGTGGTGCAAGCTGCAGTAGCTTCCTGAGGAGGGCCCTGGCACTTATTTCTTTACAAATTAAGCACTGATGTAAAGTCCATGAAATCTGCTTGTATTATAATATAACAGGATAAACCATGTGAACAGGTGGAGCAGGATTCAGCCAATGGTTAGCTTATTAAGGGCACACAATGTTAGGTCCTGTTTCACCAGAAAATCAATGGGGTATTGCTTGTGCCCATCAAAGGTGATCAGAATGTATTGCAGTCTTATTACTTTTAAGAACACTAAGGGAAATGAACCTGGTGGTCCCAGTTTAGCTTTGGTTGCCCACTGTCAATCCTGCACAGAAAAAAACACTTTTATATTTCCATGTTTTTGTGGTGTAAACAGGATGCAGGACCAATCTGTAGAGAAACCTCCTGCACAAAAATAAGCAACATAGCTCAGATGGTTAGATCCTGATGTTTAGAATGCTGTGTTATTTGCTGGGCAGATGTTTGAATCAAAGCACAGGAATTTAGCTTGTGATTCTTCTGCATTTGATGAAAAGAGTGGTATTAAGGTCTTTACTAAGACTGGCCTCTTACTACCTTTTCTTTTGAGGTAATCACGAGCTTCACCCAAAATGGTATTATTACAAGTTCTTCGGTACAAAGTTGGAGGACTTTGTCTGTAGAGGAAGGCCGAGAATTATAGATTGGCGCAGTGAAATGCCATATTCAAGAATTGGTTATATTGGATTAACGTGTAATCCCACAGTAATAATGCAACCAGATAACCCAGATATTAGTAATATCAGGTGCAGCATTACTGCTCCATCAATACTGGTTGTCTTGCAATGGAGGCCTGAGATTTCCAATAGCACCATAGGTATTTGCAGTGGCATGAAACTGCAAAGCCCTGGTAACAGGAGCCACATGGCTGCACACACGCATTTGTGTCAAAATCATAAAGCTGCTCAAATAGTCAGTATTGGTGTTACTTTGCAAAAACGAACATTAACGTTTGACTTTAATTTACTTTGAGCACCCCGAGTATAACAATATCAGTCACTGTTCTAGATTAACAATTTTACCTACAGGAAAAGGTAAACATTCTACACACACGTGCTGTGCTTTCGAAAAAGAATTCCCAGTGCAATATACAGTTCGAGTGTGCAGGCATTCCAAGGGATCTAAACCAAGAATAGACATAAAGGAAAGAATTGTGAATGTGTGAATCATGGAATTAAATCTGGACCCTCAGCAAGGCTGGCTGTTTTCCTCACGAACACAAGATGGATGCTCGGTTTACCGCTCCATCGACATTCTGCACACCAGAAGCCCTGAAACTTGAATGTTCTTCCCAAGGCCGCGTTCAGCGAAACTCTGAATTTTTTCACTGTCGCTTAAAAAATAGTGGGCGTTATCCATGATTTAGCCTGGCTTGTCAAACATGTCAGCGTGAAGGGTGGTTCCAAAGCAAACAATCATTCCATTTTGGCTGTATTTTCCAATGCTCTTCAAATAGTTTGCAAAATGTGCTGCAACTGTCAAGCCACAAATGCTGCTTGTCACAGCTTTCCCTAAAAAGCAAAAAAATAAAATATTCCTGTGGTTCCAAAAAGAAATCTGCAACAATCGTCTTTATTTTTCTTGGACTTTAGCATTAGTATATTTTCATAAAAGATACACATAGACCTTCGTTCTGACCTCTGAAGAATTACTGTGCAATAAATACCACCCAGGGACCGCACCTTCCGGTTCTTATCTGGGATAATATTACCACATGATTCTAAGTTTCAGAGGTCAGAATATGACATAAAGGGCCATATGTAGGAAGCCAAATACCGGTCGGTAACGGCCGATTGTCGGTAAATATCCCGTTACCGACCGGTATTTAGGCATTTGCTATGTAGGGGGCATATTTTAGGATTCGGTAATTTACCGAATCGGTAAAATTACCAATTCGGTAATTTTACCGATTCGGTAAATACCGAATCCTGAAATGATATGTAGGTAACACTCAAATGAGTGATGTCTAGGAAAAAGAATTAGGTATTTACCACCAAATATAGGTTGGTGATAAATACCGAATACATTGCAAAAAGCAATATTTTGCTGAAAGAAGAGTGCCATGTGGCAGACACACATGCCCTTAGGGCATGTATGTCCGCCACATGTGCACACATGCAGGAATCAGGGGTGCAACAGGGTGTCAATGTGACACCCTTGAATGTGCTCCCCCCATTACCGAATCAGTATTTACCGATTCGGTAATGGTAACTGGCTTCCCATTGATTCCTATGGGCCTCCTGGCCCATAGGAATCAATGGGAAGGTATGCATCATTACCGAATCGGTAAATACCAATTCTAAATTACCGACCCTTTCCGAATCGGTAAATATTACCGATTGATTACCTACATCACATTTACCGATTCATAAATACCGAATCGGTAAAATTCGGTATTTATGAGTCGGTAAATGTGACCCTACCTACATATGGCCCAAAATGTGGACTCGAAGTGTGGTACCCAATTAATACACATTCATTTTGCATTTCCTATACTGTCATAAACATAATTCCATAACCTGTTTTCTCCTGATCAGATATTACCGACCAACTCCGAATGTCGGGCCAAGTTGGGTTTCGTCTGTAAAGATATTGGGCCCGATTCACAGAACTAACTTAAGATAAAATCTTAAACTTACTACTTTTGGTATTCACAGAAGGCATTTAGTAGTACTAAAGTTAGGATTTTGTCTTAAGTCTGTCTTAAGTCTGTCCTAAGTCTGTCCTAAGTTTGTCTTAAGTCTGTCTTAAGTCTGTCTTAAGTCTGTCCTACTATTTTTGGTATTCACTGAAGGCATTTTGTAGTAGTAAAGTTAGGATTTTGTCTTAAGTTTGACTTAAGACAGGCTTAAGACAGACTTAAGACAAACTTAAGGCAGTCTTAGGACAAACTTAAGACAAACTTAGGACAGACTTAAGACAGACTTAAGGCAGTCTTAAGACAAACTTAAGACAAACTTAGGACAGACTTAAGACAGACTGACTTAAGATAGACTTAAGACAAAATCCTAACTTTACTACTACTAAATGCCTTCTGTGAATACCAAAAGTAGTAAGTTTAGGATTTTGTCTTGAGTTAGTTCTGTGAATCGGGCCCACTGATAATGACAGACACCCCCCCCCCCCCCCCCCCCAGCCACAGTGGGCCCTTCTGAATTGGCTGCTAAGACACCAATACTAAAGAATCATCACTTGCTGAATGATTAGGCAATAACCAAGATCAAAAATGCCATCTGCATCCCCACAATTATGCAGGGACACCCACCCCCAGTTATGTAACAGTAAATTCGAGCAAAAGATCCGACAAGGTATATATATATATATTCACTGAAAAAACCATAGGTTTCACACAAGTTATAGTTAGCTGTACATTTCACTCGTAAAAAACCAATGAAATTCCCCCGTTATAGTTAGTGCAGGCAACTATAACTCACGCGACCGCAATCCTCTGCTGATGCTAATACTGTATTTACACAATTATTTGCCCATGTCTTCTTCCATTAAATTTTAGCTATACATATATTACAAATATTTTTTTTTCATAAAGACACATATGTCATCAGCAGAGGATTGCGGTCGCGTGAGTTATAGTTGCCTGCACTAACTATAACGGGGGAATTTCATTGGTTTTTTACGAGTGAAATGTACAGCTAACTATAACTTGTGTGAAACCTATGGTTTTTTCAGTGAATTTGCAAGGTTTTTTAAATGCTAATTCCTAACTAAAACGTGTGTGAAACCTATGGTTTTTTCAGTGAATTTGTACGGTTTTTTAAATGCTAAGTTACTTTACGCCATTCGTGGCCTGCGCGCCCAGTTAACGCAGTTCGTTCCGTGCGCGCACCGTGCGTGCACAGTGAGCACGCGGTGCGCTTCGCGCACCGCGCGCCCACTTTACGCAGTTAGTGCCGTGCACGCACGGTGGTCACGCGGTGCACTGCACGCACCACGTGCCCACGTTATGCGGGATGGGCCATGTACTCACAATGCGCTTCGCGCACCGTGCGCACATGGGGGACATATTATGCGCATCGTTGGGAAATGTATTCTTTATTAATTTCATACAAGTGAAATGCGATGCAGAAATGGTGCCCTTCGGGCACCATTTGCACACGGGGTGGGGAGAGTGTGGATAATTATTTTTTTTTAAAAAAAATTTTACCGTACGCGTACGGTAAGCGTAATCGGCGATTTTTCGAAAAAAAAAATATTTTTTATTGGCCTTGGGGGTTGTTTGGGGACCCCTATATCAATGCTGGGTGGTTATGATCTCAATATACATCCCCTTTATACATTTTTTGGCTTCATTTTGGCTGCCCCACTCAGAGTGCGAGAGAGAAAATGGCGGTCGCCGCTTCCTGGTTTCGACCGATTCGAATGTTTACTAAGATCAAAGAGCCAATCAGAATCGCGCTTGCGCACGCCACCGTACGCGTACGGTAAGCGCACCGTAAGCGCACCGTAAGCTGGCTCAGATATATATATTGATTTAAAGGCTATTTTCTCAGAATCTACTGAACAGATTTACACCAAACCTACAAAAGGCACTTCCTTGACCTGAGGACTACCTCTCTGCCAAATTTCATTTAATTCTGTTCAGCCGTAATATATTACCTACTGGCGGTCGCCAGTAGGTAGTTATAGTTAGGACCCTCTTACCATAGGAAATCCGCAACATTCTATTTTGAATAACTTTGGCGCCGGTCGACGAATCCTCGCGAAATTTTCAAAATAGGTGGGGCGCTGCGCTCCGCTCCTACCCTGAAAGTCTCGGGGGGATTCGTCAAGCGGGGACTGAGATAAAAGGGGGGTCCCAAAACACGTTTTTCCCATGCATTTTTCCATAGGACCTTTAGACACAGCTACAGCCCGAACGGCTGAACAGAATTAAATGAAATTTGGCAGAGAGGTAGTCCTCAGGTCAAGGAAGTGCCTTTTGTAGGTTTGGTGTAAATCTGTTCAGTAGATTCTGAGAAAATAGCCTTTAAATCAATATATATATCTGAGCCAGCTTACGGTGCGCTTACGGTGCGCTTACAGTACGCGTACGGTGGCGTGCGCGAGCGCGATTCTGATTGGCTCTTAGATCTTAGTAAACATTCGAATCGGTCGAAACCAGGAAGCGGTGGCCGCCATTTTCTCTCTCGCACTCTGAGTGGGGCAGCCAAAATGAAGCCAAAAAATGTATAAAGGGGCAGTATATTGAGATCATAACCACCCAGCATTGATATAGGGGTCCCCAAACAACCCCCAAGGCCAATAAAAATGTTTTTTATTTTTTCAAAAAATCGCTGATTACGCTTACCGTACGCGTACGGTAAAAATTAAAAAAAAAATAAAAATTATCCACACTCTCCCCACCCCGTGTTCAAATGGTGCCCGAAGTGCACCATTTGTGCATGGCTCATTCCATGTATATGAAATTAATATAGAATACATTTTCCAACGATGCGCATAATATGTCCCCCATGTGCGCACGGTGCGCGAAGCGCATCGTGCGTACATGGCCCATCCCGCATAACGTGGGCACGCGGTGTGCGCAGCGCACCGCGTGACCACCGTGCGTGCACGGCACTAACTGCGTAAAGTGGGCGCGCGGTGCGCGAAGCGCACCGCGTGCTCACTGTGCGCGCACGGAACGAACTGCGTTAACTGGGCGCGCAGGCCACGAATGGCGTAAAGTAACTTAGCATTTAAAAAACCGTACAAATTCACTGAAAAAACCATAGGTTTCACACACGTTATAGTTAGGAATTATCATTTAAAAAACCTTGCAAATTCACTGAAAAAACCATAGGTTTCACACAAGTTATAGTTAGCTGTACATTTCACTCGTAAAAAACCAATGAAATTCCCCCGTTATAGTTAGTGCAGGCAACTATAACTCACGCGACCGCAATCCTCTGCTGATGACATATGTGTCTTTATGAAAAAAAAATAATTGTAATATATGTATAGCTAAAATTTAAAGGAAGAAGACATGGGCAAATAATTGTGTAAATACAGTATTAGCATCAGCAGAGGATTGCGGTCGCGTGAGTTATAGTTGCCTGCACTAACTATAACGGGGGAATTTCATTGGTTTTTTACGAGTGAAATGTACAGCTAACTATAACTTGTGTGAAACCTATGGTTTTTTCAGTGAATATATATATATATATATTATCTACTGGCGGTCGCCAGTAGATAGTTATAGTTAGGACCCTGTTTCCATAGGAAATCCGCAACATTCTATTTGGAATAACTTTGGCGCCGGTCGACGAATCCTCGCGAAATTTTCAAAATAGGTGGGGCGCTACGCTCTGCTCCTACCCTGAAAGTCTCGGGGGGATTCGTCAAGCGGGGGCTGAGATAAAAGGGGGGTCCCAAAACGCGTTTTTCCCATGCATTTTTCCATAGGACCTTTAGACACAGCTACAGCCCGAACGGCTGAACAGAATTACTTGAAATTTGGCAGAGAGGTAGCCATAAGGTCAAGGAAGTGCCTTTTGCAGGTCTGGTGTAAATCTGTTCAGTATTTCCTGAGAAAATAGCATTTAAAAGCATATATATATGTGGGCGGAGCCTAACCACACATCTCATCCTGAGATCTGATTGGCTGTCAGCACTTCATCCAAGAAGTGTTGGCAGCCATCTTGGGACCAATATACATGATAGCACCTCATTAAAAAGCATTGCAGTTAATAGAAGGTTTTAAGACTTTAGTTACATTATAAGTCATTTGTTGATGGTACCACACTCATTTTAGGAATTGTGGTATGTTCTAAGGTGATTTCACCATGTGAAAAAGCCTTCTGCTGGGATATCATGATTGAGAGAAAAATATTTTCTCATGCTTTTACCACAGAGGTTTGGAAGGTGATCTATAAGCTAAACTGAGAGCTTATTTTCTGTAAATTCACATTATCTTTCTCAGTCATGTGAGAATGAAGTCTGACATTCTCAGTAAAACATGTACATCCAACAAGGGCAGAGACTGTCAGTTGATTCCTTTGTGTTCTACTGCAGCTTCCCAGAGTGTTCCAAAGAACTACTAGAGCGCTAACAGTCCTACTTATGATAAACGTATGGCACACCTGAAGCCATCTTGCTTGGATTAAAGTGGTAACTCTTAAAACATTTAATTTAAAAAGGAACAAAATGAGGGGGTTCATTTTTCCATAAAAAGTATGATTAGTGCTGCAGAAAGAAAAATTAGGGCACATTTTGAGTGACTTCTCAAATCCTCTTCTATTTCATTAAAAAATTCTGACATGCAGACTGAAACATGCACTTTCAATACCAGCAGCAGTTTCCCCTGGTGAGCAGTAGCTTTACTACAGTGATCTAATGAGCAAAAAGAGTGCTAACATTCTGAATTTATGGCAAATGTGTGACATATCTGAATACCTTCATGATGGAATCAAAGTAGAAAACTGAAAGCATTTCCTACTGAGGAGACTGCAGTACTTGAGGAAATTAGGAAACTTCATAACAAATAAATCTCCCAAGATGGCCACCGGAGACAAAAGAGCCCAAATGTAGCCCAAATATCACCCAGATGTAGCCCAAGTATAGCCCAATGACAGAATGTCCCAGAATGTTCTTAAAAACAACTAGAGCGCTTACTGTCTTCATTATGACAAAAGTATGGCACACCTGAAGCCATCTTGATTGGAATAAACTGGTAACACTTAAAACATTTAATTTAAAAAGGAACACAACGAGGGGGTTCATTTTGCCATAGAAATTATGATTAATGCTGAAGAAAGAAAATGAGGGCACATTTTGAGTGACTTCTCAAATCCTCTTGTATTTCATTAAAAAATTCTGACATGCAGACTGAAACATGCACTTTTAATACCAGGAGCAGACTTCCATGGTGAACAGTAGTTTTACTACAGTGATCTAATGAGCAATTAGAGTGCTAACATTCAGAATTTATGGCAAACGTGTGACATATCTGAATACCTTCATGATGGAATCAAAGTAGAAAACTGAAAGCATTTCCTACTGAGGAGACTGCAGTACTTGAGGAAATTAGGAAACTTCATAACAAATAAATCTCCCAAGATGGCCACCGGAGACAAAAGAGCCCAAATGTAGCCCAAAATCACCCAGATGTAGCCCAAATATAGCCCAATGACAGAAGTGTGCAAAACATTTATTATTTTGTGTTTTTGCAGTGTTATATAGTGCAGACTTGTCAGGTATTGGAGTGCTTTACATGAGCATTGGTTACATCACACAAGAACAAATTCATTTTGGTTGTAGACATGGGGAGACTAAGTGATTTGACCAGAATCACAGAATGTCGAGCTGAAGCAGAAACTTCAACCTGGTTCCCCAGTTGCAAAGTTTGCAGTTCTGGAAGTAACACCACATCCTCTCCCCTAAGTGCAACATTTAATCAAGTGGTCAACTGGATAAAAAAACATAAAGATAACAAATAATTTAAAAGTGCTTTGTCGCTATTTGAAAACTCAGAAAATATGTCCTTATTTTAGTCTTTTAGAGCACTAACCATAATTTTGATGCCAATAAGACCCTCTCATATATGTAATTTCTAAAGGAAATGCTCTAGGTATTACAGTTTTGATTACATCAAGATGATGTCAGGCGTTCCACACTTTTGTAATAAATATAGAATGTTAGCAATCTAGTTGTTCATTAGGATACTGTTGAGAGGCAGAGGCCAGGGGCACGGACTCTGAAAATTGAAGGCAGGTAGGAGTGTGCAAAGGCAACAATTTAACCACACTGAGCAGGCAGGAAGGGCCGTGGAAGCACAACAGACTATGGAGGGCAGTGGAAAGGGGGGCAGGGGCAACAAACCAACAATACAGGACTTGCAAGAGAGGCTGTTGGAGGGAAGATCTATTACGGGTCAAGGAAGCTAGGGGCGGTTCCCAGAGCCCCGGGAGCCACCACAGAACTGAGCAGGAGAGTGAGTCAGGGACAAAATGGGCACCTTAATTTGAGCCGGGGTGCCTAGGAACGCTTGCTCCAAAAATGAAGAAAACAGACATATGAGACATGGAATTGGAGGCAGAATACAATGGCAGTTTAATGAGAAGATGCAACTTCAAAGAAACCGCAGAATAGAGACATAAAGTACAAAATACAGAATCCAGATAATCATACAGCTGTCATGATATTCTCTGTACCTCAATTAATGTACTGACAGAGAGAGAGAGAAAACACATCTATAAATGCATCATGAGAAACAAGTTACACCAAGGAAAATGTTACCTAGGAACACTCACGTTTACTCTTAGAGCAAGCATTCCTGCAATTACAATACAAAATCTTTTAAATGCAAAAGTAAAGAGAACAATGGTTAAACATAACATGACATTTCATATAGGTAAAATAGAATAAGATACTTCAAGCAAAGCAGAGCAAGACATTTTAAGCAAAGGAAGACAAGAGCTCCCAGCTCTTGGGGAAAACCTGCACAGCCTGTTAACCTACATACAGACGGCGAGGTAGTCCGTCGATATCTGTGGGTGCTCCCTTTTTATATCATTTTGTGGGCTCCTTTGCACGCTACATCTACCTACGTATGCTACCCAAAAGCTTTGTCTGCAGATTTTACCAGACATTTCGTCATTTACCCACTTAATGCTGACAATGGACTGGGTGAAAAGGTCAGTCTCTCAGGCCAATCGCTTATCGTGAGTTCCATAGAGCAAGCATAAAATAATGGGTATTGTACGGGAATTCAATATATTCATGTATAAAATCTCCTCAGTTCTCCTAACTTGACGCTCTGCGGTTGCCACTTCCTTAAAAGCGGGACACCTGCCCAGGAAGCAAGTACCAGTCCAGGATGCAGCCTACTGTATGTCGACAGCTTCAGGGGGATGTTGAACTTTGATACCGAGCATGGAGCACTCGGGTAGGGTGGGGGCTACTAGTTTGGAGCAGAAGGCCTCGCAAACCTGCCTTCAGACAGCTATACACTACAATTGCAGAGCTATGGTCAATTTAACAAAGAGGCCTACATATTGAACAGAAGGGCCTACACAGGGGTTTTATGCTGGCTGAGTGGTAAGGATGTCTCAGGATAATTATATAGCAACACAGGACCCGCTGGTCAATTTAATACGGCCTACAAATGCGGCTGGCAGGGCAAGGACAAGGGTCTCATACTTCAGGTGTGGACAGAACGGGCCAGGGGCCCCCTGTGATACAAAATCTACCCTCCTTCAAGGCTGTGGCAATGTAATAGACCATTGTGGGCAGAAGGAAGAGGCAATGGTAGTACAACCATACATGCCAACAGACCCGATTCAGCCAGGAAACGTCCAATGTTTTTAAGCTCAAATGGGCTTTATTTGATCTGTCTCCTGTCTACAATATCCTCTTTTTCAATGTAACTCAAAGGGGAAAATCAATACCCCAGTTTTTTTTCAAAATCTCCCTCTTACCAAGTTCAAAATGTTCGCAAGTATGGTACATTGGATCATGGAAGGAAATGGGATAGGGACATGGACTTGGATAACAGAGGACAGGAGGGACATGGAGAGGTGCACCAAACTGACCCTGCAGGGCAGGCATCAGGGTTTGCAGCAGCACAATACACCACACAGGGCATGCAGGACGGGAGTGCAGCACAACAATCCATAGAAAGCAAGAGGGAGGGGACAGGACCATGCACATGGACAACAGAGAACAGAGGGGCAAGAGGCAATGGTAGCTAGCTGACCATAATGGACAGACAGGAGAGAAAGTTTCAGCATAACAGACCATAAAGGGCAGGAGGGACGGATCAGGGGCGTTACAATGGAACAGACAAGCCAGGAGGGAGGGAGTAGGGGTCTGCACATGTAAACGGAGGGCTGGGGGCAAGGGGGCAGGGCAGGAGCAGAAAGATAGCCATGGAGGTCAGGCCTGATGGGCACTAGAAGCAAGACACACCATGAAGAGCAACAGTGAAACTGTGATGGCATACACACAGACCATGGAGGTAAGGTGGGAGGGGGTCAGGGGCAGCTAACTGACCACACAGGAAAGGTGGGAGGGGCCATGGCAGCACAGAAGACCATGCATGGCAAGTGGGAGGGTTAGTGGCAGCACAATGGCTATGATGGGCAAGAAGGAGGGTGCAGGGCCATGCACAAAGGACGATGGAGGATAGAAGGGAGGGTCAGGACCTGTGCACAGACAAGAAAGTTCAGGGGAAGGGACCTCACAACAGACCACACGTGGCAGGGAGGAAGAGCAGTTGCAGCACAACAGACCAGGGAGGGCAGAAGGGTGTGGCAGTACAATGGACCATGTAGGACAGGAGGAAGAGGATAGGGGCATGGCATGTGGACAGGCAGGGTGGAGGTGGCAGGGACAGGTTACAGTCATCTGACAATGCTAGGCAGGTGGGAGGGGAGTGGCAGCTCAACAGAACACTCAGAGTAGATAGGAGTGGCAGGTCCATGGGACATGGTGGGCAAAAAGGATGGAGCAGGGGCATGCACAAAGACATCGGAGGGCAGGGGGAAGGAGAATAGGGGCAGCAAGCTAAGCACAGAGTTTAAGCAGGAGGTCAATGATGGGGCATAGAATTGGGCAATGGAGGGCAGGAGGAGTGGACTGGTACATCATACTAAATTGAGGGCAGTGGCAGCACATCAGACCATGCATGGCAGGAGGGAGGAGGCTAGTCCATGGATTCACACAACAGAGGATAGGGAGGAGGGGGATGGGGCAGCAAGCTAACTGTTCAGAGAAGGCGGGTATTAGGAACTTTATTGTTTTTAAAACATTGTGTCTGTGCGAACTACTTAAAATATGAACAAGTATGCAGCATAATCTCACTTTTATTCAGGAAGAAGAGGACGTTTGTGACTGTGACTCTGGGCTCACTTGGCAGAAACACCCCCTGACCCTCCACCCCCTATCGCAAAATGTAATGCCAGTGAAAAGGGTAGGTGAACACAGTGTTATATAGAACATAGTCCTGAGAGCACGATTGAAAATGAAAACTAGATATAGTGTATGGTATAAACTATGCACCAAAAAGTGTGATATAAGATGAACCGGGTGTGAAATATAATATGCAATACATTGTGCGCAATGACAGATTCATTGGAGAGCGCGAGATAGCACAGGCACTAGCGCGTGCTATGCGATATGCGCCTTGGAGTGTAATATGCACAGGGCAGTGTTGTGTAACCTAACTAGTCTCTAAAGTTGTAATATAAAATATGTGCTGGGGAGTGTAACGTTGCATATGCACTGTGACAAAGATATGGATCCCAGATTGTAATATGTATGGCATAGCACTGTGCATTATAACATAGGCATCGAGGAAGGCACGTTAGATGGGGCAATATAACCCGTGCGAAGACAAGTGTGGCATGACATATTCACGGGGTGGTGTTACAGTGCACATGGGCTAGAGAGTGTCATAGCATATGCACTAGCTAGTGGAATACAACACAGAGGTGTGTGGCACTCGGCAGGCAATGGTGGATGTAACACAGCATTCGGCTCTGTCAGGAGCGCGCTGTGACTCTCAAGTGATGTTCGTCCCCTTTCCAGAGAGTAAAATAAAAAGTATTACACATCCGGCAGTGGATGTGTGTTTTATTAACCGTGAGGGGGGTTTCTTGCATAGTTTTGGTCGAATTTTTGTCGAATGCCCTTTGAATAGCTTGGTGTGCATGTGTATTAAATGTGCCCGTCAATAGCTACCCATGTTTGTATAAATAAACGACATGGGTGTCTACCGGGATTAGGCACGGTAGGGCATCAGACATGTCAGAGCTTCACTAGTGGTGTAAATACATTCCACGTGGATTCATTGCATGCATAGTCGCCTTTTAATGAATATCACGCAAATCGTCATGGTGATAGGTACGTACGGTTTGTCCAGCATGTCCAAGGTGTGTCTATAAATATATATTTTTTTAAAATAATAAAAAACAGTGGCCGGCCCTGGGGATTGGGGTCAAAAAAATATAATTAGGAGACAGGCCCCGGGGGATTGGGTCATCAGGGCCAATAAATTAGAATAAGAAGTGGAACCACACAGCCCCCCTTCTTAAAAAATTAAAATAAATAAAAGCCTGGCATCGTGCCGGAGGCCATGCCCCCTCCGTGCAGCACTCTGCAAACGCGCCCCCAACAGGCATCTCCAGTATGCGCCAGGGAGCTGCGCTGCAGACAGGTGTTCTGAGGCCAAGCCCCTTTTTACACCTCTCTGCAACGCAGCTCTGTGGCGTTTACTGGAGGTACCTAGTGGTCTAGTTTGACCCTAGGGACCCTTAGGATTCAAGGGGACTTAATCTCTCAACTTAGAACAGCCACAGGGCGCGTTTACACAGTGGTGAAGGGAGGGGACGGGGCCTGAGGTGACGTGTGCAAACACGCACTATGGCACGTTTTAAATTGGGGATATAATTTCCCTTCAATACTGAGGGCCCCTGGGGGCTAACTAGCCCACCAAGTGCTTCCAGTAAGCGCCACTGAGCTGCATTGCAGAGAGGTGGTCCAGGCCATGCCACTTTTTACACCTCTCTTCAACGCAGCTCTGTGGCACTTACTGGAGGTACCTAGTGGGCTAGTTGGACCCTAGGGATCCTCAGTATTCAAATGAACTTAATCTCCCAACTAAGAATGGACACAGGGCGTGTTTACACAGTGGTGAAGGGAGGGGACGGGGCCTGAGTTAACGTGTGCAAAAACGCCCTGTGGCCTGTTTTAAGAGGTAGTTTTATTCCCCATGCCCTATTATATACTAGGGGCTTACAGAGGAGGTCATGCTAATCACAGGGGGACCCCAACGCATAATGTTCCCTAGTGTATGTAGGTGTTTTCACTGTATTCTAAGTGTCTTTTAACATAGCACTGGCTCTAGGAGTGGTTAGTCAGACTCAGTTACCACCAGTATCCGTCTGAAAAAGTTGAGGGTACAGGATGATTTTGCAACAAGGCTTCTTTCTGCTCTTCTTTTTGTTCTTTCTGCACGTTATCCTTCTTCCTGCACTTATCTTCGTATTTGAGGACTTCTGTTGCTTCTTTCTGCACTTCTTTTGTTTCTTTCTGTGCATTTTTTCTTCTTTCTTCACATGTCCTATCTCTGTAGGCATAGCTAGAAATTAGCATTTAAAAAACCTTTGAAATTCACAGAAAAAACCATAGGTTTCAGGCACGTTATAGTTAGGAATTAGCATTTAAAAAACCTCAGAAATTCACTGAAAAAACCATAGGTTTCAGGGGTGTTATAGTTAGCTGGACTTTTCACTTGTACAAAACCATTGAAATTCCCCCGTTATAGTTAGTTCAGCTAACTATAACTCGCGCGCCCGCAATGCACTGCTGATGACGTCACATATTACATCACTCATGACATGGTCAGTGACATTACTCATGACATCACTGATGACATCTCAAATGACATCACTGATGGTTTTGTACAAGTGAAAAGTCCAGCTAACTATAACACCCCTGAAACCTATGGTTTTTTCAGTGAATATATATATATATACAGACCTACCTGGTGTGGGCTCTCTCTACAGCAGGCACTCTCTGTCTTGGATTTGTAGCGGCCCCGCCTGAGCCGCGGAGAGAGCCCCGGTGCTCTTGTGAGCACCCCTGTGACGACGCCAACCAAAGCCGCCGCGTAAGGACTAGGTGCCAGTATTGGGGGAACTACGGTGTCAACGGGGGCTTGAGCCCTGCCCCACACCCCACTTGGGATTTATTTGTACATTTGAGAGGCAAGACACGCCAGCTCACTGCAGCTTCATTGAGCACTACGTTAACCAGCAGGCCCTGGGTGTGGCAACGCCCACCGGGGCGTGACTATTCAATTGAAAAGGTGCCGAAAAGTGCTGTGCCTTGACCTCTCCAGTTCCTGTCTTTGAAGAAGTGGAAACACGAAACGCGTCAGACAGCGAATTTGAAGTTCACTCCTGTGATGCAGTGTTCTGTTCCCGTTTCACCCTCCAATAAAATTGTTCGGTAACAGACCTACCTGGTGTGGGCTCTCTCTACAGCAGGCACTCTCTGTCTTGGATTTGTAGCGGCCCCGCCTGAGCCGCGGAGAGAGCCCCGGTGCTCTTGTGAGCACCCCTGTGATGACGCCAACCGACGCCGCCGCGTAAGGACTAGGTGCCAGTATTGGGGGAACTACGGTGTCAACGGGGGCTTGAGCCCTGCCCCACACCCCACTTGGGATTTATTTGTACATTTGAGAGGCAAGACACGCCAGCTCACTGCAGCTTCATTGAGCACTACGTTAACCAGCAGGCCCTGGGTGTGGCAACGCCCACCGGGGCGTGACTATTCAATTGAAAAGGTGCCGAAAAGTGCTGTGCCTTGACCTCTCCAGTTCCTGTCTTTGAAGAAGTGGAAACACGAAACGCGTCAGACAGCGAATTTGAAGTTCACTCCTGTGATGCAGTGTTCTGTTCCCGTTTCACCCTCCAATAAAATTGTTCGGTAACAGACCTACCTGGTGTGGGCTCTCTCTACAGCAGGCACTCTCTGTCTTGGATTTGTAGCGGCCCCGCCTGAGCCGCGGAGAGAGCCCCGGTGCTCTTGTGAGCACCCCTGTGACGACGCCAACCGACGCCGCCGCGTAAGGACTAGGTGCCAGTATTGGGGGAACTACGGTGTCAACGGGGGCTTGAGCCCTGCCCCACACCCCACTTGGGATTTATTTGTACATTTGAGAGGCAAGACACGCCAGCTCACTGCAGCTTCATTGAGCACTACGTTAACCAGCAGGCCCTGGGTGTGGCAACGCCCACCGGGGCGTGACTATTCAATTGAAAAGGTGCCGAAAAGTGCTGTGCCTTGACCTCTCCAGTTCCTGTCTTTGAAGAAGTGGAAACACGAAACGCGTCAGACAGCGAATTTGAAGTTCACTCCTGTGATGCAGTGTTCTGTTCCCGTTTCACCCTCCAATAAAATTGTTCGGTAACAGACCTACCTGGTGTGGGCTCTCTCTACAGCAGGCACTCTCTGTCTTGGATTTGTAGCGGCCCCGCCTGAGCCGCGGAGAGAGCCCCGGTGCTCTTGTGAGCACCCCTGTGATGACGCCAACCGACGCCGCCGCATAAGGACTAGGTGCCAGTATTGGGGGAACTACGGTGTCAACGGGGGCTTGAGCCCTGCCCCACACCCCACTTGGGATTTATTTGTACATTTGAGAGGCAAGACACGCCAGCTCACTGCAGCTTCATTGAGCACTACGTTAACCAGCAGGCCCTGGGTGTGGCAACGCCCACCGGGGCGTGACTATTCAATTGAAAAGGTGCCGAAAAGTGCTGTGCCTTGACCTCTCCAGTTCCTGTCTTTGAAGAAGTGGAAACACGAAACGCGTCAGACAGCGAATTTGAAGTTCACTCCTGTGATGCAGTGTTCTGTTCCCGTTTCACCCTCCAATAAAATTGTTCGGTAACAGACCTACCTGGTGTGGGCTCTCTCTACAGCAGGCACTCTCTGTCTTGGATATATATATATATATATATATATATATATATATATGTATATATATATATATATATATATATATATATATATATATATATGCTTGCTCCACTGCACCAAAGAAAACGGATCACTCGCTGGCGGGTGCTGTTGTTGCACGGTGGTGCTCCGTGTGAAATATACAGCTCGCAGAATCCCTTACTCCGTCCGGAGAAAAAGGCAACAGCACTCGCGGTTTCAGTTTTTCAGGGCCAGTTTTATTCCTTAGCGCTTCACAGACGCGTTTCGGGGTTTCCCTTCGTCAGTGTGTTAACGATCTAAAAAGCGCGGCGCCATTTTTATATACAAATTTACGTGTTTCAAAAAGGTTGCAAGCAAGGAAGGACTGACACGCCCCTACGTGTTTCTTGGGCGCCATCTTTCAATGTGCAGGACACCACGTTAAACATACATTATTACAGTCAATTCATCGATAAAATTCGTGTTGTTTAACAAATATTATTTTGTCATCAATACACCCTTAATGTTATTGTCCTGACCATGATTAATACAAATCTCGCCGTGGATCGGCATACCGGCGGTTTTATAAACCGCCCATTGAACGCACATAAGGAAGGACAATGGGCGGTTTATAAAACCGCCGGTATGCCGATCCACGGCGAGATTTGTATTAATCATGGTCAGGACAATAACATTAAGGGTGTATTGATGACAAAATAATATTTGTTAAACAACACGAATTTTATCGATGAATTGACTGTAATAATGTATGTTTAACGTGGTGTCCTGCACATTGAAAGATGGCGCCCAAGAAACACGTAGGGGCGTGTCAGTCCTTCCTTGCTTGCAACCTTTTTGAAACACGTAAATTTGTATATAAAAATGGCGCCGCGCTTTTTAGATCGTTAACACACTGACGAAGGGAAACCCCGAAACGCGTCTGTGAAGCGCTAAGGAATAAAACTGGCCCTGAAAAACTGAAACCGCGAGTGCTGTTGCCTTTTTCTCCGGACGGAGTAAGGGATTCTGCGAGCTGTATATATATATATATATATATATATATATAGTTCCTAGACCCATAAAAAAACATGAACAGCAGAAGCAAAGCAGTGCTTAATATTTAAAAATTAAGTGTAATACCCAGAGATTGTCTCAGGAGCCTGGTGCCGAATGCCAAGATTGAGGTTCTGATACCATTGTTTGCCACTTTTTTCTACCACCATCCAACACTTCCTTTCTCTTTAACTCACTCTTGCACATTTTTTCATCCACGTTTTACTGCATGTCACTAGTTTTCTATAATTCTCTTTCACTTTTTTAAAATTCATTTTCAGCCTTGCCCTCTTTTTTTCCGGGTCAAAGTCTGATGACTAAATATAAGCACTGGTCCCCAGAAATAAGTGGTAGTGCCCACAAGCTGCAACCATCAGCACAGATTAGCTCTGAAGCAAAGAGAAAGAACATTCTCAGTAGCAGGTCCGAGAGAATGGAATGCTTTCACCCTTGCCCTGCTATAAGAATATTATTTTGCCTAGAAGTATGTATGTGATATGTATGTGCTAAAAACCTATCCCAAAGGCAGCAGAGGGCTGGGTAAGGTCAGCAAATGATCTGAGAATTAACTGGTTTGTGGAAAGCTACTGCATAATGATACAGTGTGGCTTATTTACAAGCCACGTGTGCTGCGTCATTTTTAATATGGGAAAAAGTGAAATCTTCAGCTGCTTTCTAAATTGGAGCAGGGTTGAGGCAGTCCTGGTGGACACGTGGATGTTGTTCCAGATCCTGGATGCATAGGTGGAAAAGGCTTGTAGTCTTGTTCTTTCTTTTCATACTTCTTTGTCTACAATCTTAGGGTTTCCTGGCTGCGATGTGCTGAGAACCACCAGTGACGGTGAGCTTGTCGCAGGGGGGCAAGTGTTAATGGCCATGGTCCCTGCAGGACTAGACTGGCTATATGAGATACAGGGAACCCCCCTTCACCACTAAGCTATGGACTGGGCATGGCTGGTAAGGGTGGATGGATGGAGGCTTCAGCCTAGCACACACTCTGCTGGAATGCATACAGTATTCTTATAGAGAATATTCAAATTTGCCCCCCTCCAACCATGCCCAAAATCCTTCTGCAGATGATTACACTCACCCTATACACTATCGGAATAGTCTGAATACCTTCTAGGGCTACTTTGAGCTTCATGTTCACCTCTCGTACCATAAAATATTAAAAACGCATGTTTGGTGATTGAAAAGTCATAACCACTATATATATATTTTTTTTAACATAAAAAAGTGCCATATTTTATTTAAACAAAACATTTATGAGGAACTGGATGCTGCCACTGCTGCCCTCCTCGGTTTTGGTGTTGTGCCCTCACGGAATGCATTCCTGAATCTACGGTACACAACCTTCAAGTGTCTCATACGGCCGGTACCTGTGGTGTGGCGTCTCTTAGCCTTCACACTCCAGTTATACTTTCTCTTGCACTTAGCGGGATATCCGCACTTGCCACAGGTACATTTCTGGAGATGGTACGCCTTTGATCCACAACGATGATACAGAGTGTGTGTCTTGTTTCGGTGTTTGCCAAATGATGACGTTCCCTTCGTCATCTTGCCACAACGGCTGATACGATTGAGCCACTATAAAAATCTGATAGCTCACACTAATTAAAACTACCTCTAGGAAGTTTAGAAAACCAGAAAGAAGCAACAGGCCATGACAACCTTAGGTTGTATAATGTTCAAAAACACACACACAAAATACCAAAACGAAATGAGCTTAATTTTGTGCACTTAGCATGTAACTGACATCCACAAAGACATGAAAAAACATTCTGATGATAGAAAATCCATGTGAAAATATTTGCTTAAGTCTAGGCTGATGAAAGCGGAGATTAATAAACATAAGTAACTGGAATAGCTGTCAAGTTATAAAGGGCATTAATCCCTTTGTGACTGACATGATAAGGCTTTCAGAACCTTGTGTTGGGAGCAGATGGAGGGAAGCTGTGAGAGCCTGGGTTTTTGTAGTTGCCATTTGCCTAATCCTTTTCATGAATACCATCTAGAAAGGCTCAGAAGCTTTAGCATTAGGAACCCTCCAAATAAAGCATTAGATTACAGTATTTATTGGTTTCATGTGAGGTTCCCTATAGAAAAACCCTTTGATGTTAGTTTTATTGGTTTATTTATTTATTGAGCATTTGTAACCAGCTGTATTCAGAGGGTAACCGGCTACAGTACAAAGCGAAAGAGCAGAGGAGTGGGCGCGAGGATTCAGAAAGCATGAGAGTGGGGGGAGGTAAAAAAGGGGTTGTTTGATCAGAATAAGCAGTAAGTTATGTGAATGGCCTAGTGAGTGGGTGTTATTACATTGATGGGTTTTTATTGTCTTTGGGAAAATGAAACAACTTCCTTGGCCCCTCCCGCAGCATGTGATAAGTACCCCCTGACTCTTCCATAGCTCACAAAAATTAATTGACTTTAAGCTGAATTCCCCCCCCCCACCCCCCCTTGAAGGAATGCCCCCAACCTGCCATAGGAGCTGCAGGGTCATGTGTAACACTCATGAACAGTTTAAACTCTTTTCTGAAGGGTAGGTCTACAGCAGAGGTGTCCAGGGCTGGTCCAGGAGGGTGAGATCCTTTCCATATTTGTAGGATATTTGCATAAGATATATTTCCATGTAACACAGCTGAATCGGCTTGTTATGATTATTCGGAAAATCTTGTATGAATCCAGACCTCCTGGGTCAAGGGCTCTCACCATTACGTTGTGTCCTGCAAATCTTTGTGTGAGCAATGTTTACGCTGTTTTGTTCTACTATTAAATTGGCCTAGTATTATGTAATGTGTTGTGGGTGAAACAGACACTCTCATTTACAGTCTGGAGAAATTCCCCAAAGATTGTACTGGCAGGGACACGCATACAAATGGTTCCTATGCTCAGCTAGAGTAAATCAGCAATTAGTTCTGACAACTTTATAACCAGAGATTTCATCCCTAGAGATTGTAATGTTGTTGCATGTAATAACAGTACATTTAACATTAGCTTGTACATTTTAGCACAAAAAGAGGGAGTTAAAATGCTTGTGCTAATATGGGATGATTATGAGTCTCAGGGATTAACATGTGAGAAAGCTGATTATTAGGTGAAGTGGGTGATAGTCTTCTTCAAGTAATAATGGCACTTTTCCGAAATAGATCCAGTTAGGTCTCAATAGTTTAAACCTGAGCTCAACCCTGGGTAATTGTAGCACAGAGCAGGCAGGCTTAACTTGCGAGAAATGAGTAAAGCATTTATCAGCACCAAAACAATTAAAATGTAGGCAACACAACCCAATAAAAATCCCAATCCAGTTTTTAAAATAGAGAAAGTTTTAATGAACATATAGACACCAAAACAACACAAATTGGATGTAGGAAACTGGAGATAAGATTTTTCAATTTTTTGGGTGTCTCTATTGCCAAAAGATTCAAAACACTAACCAGAGGTATTTTGTTGAGCTTGACTGGGTCAAAGTCAAAAGATATTGTCCACCGTGATGAAGCGCAGATCACATACAGGGTCCAGCTTTGTCCTAGTGGAAAGTTTACCGTCTGACATTGTTGGAGAAAATCCTGGTTGATGAGCTAGTCGGTGGGATGGGAGTCAGCTGGATCTGAAGCAGAGACTCGTCAACAGCGGTGGGCTTAAGCGCAGGACCTCAATGGGAGCCGTAGCTCCAGTGGAAAGTTCAAGGCTCCCAACGGCAATAGCAGGAAAACTCAGAGTGGGTGTACTCCGAAGATCAGGCCCAGGAATATGACAGTGTGCTGCTCGGTGTTGGTCCCGGTGAAGTCCTCTACATTCGGACTTAGAAACATTGCTGAAAGTCAGGTTCCTTTCAGCGGGACAAACCAGCAAGCTGAGTCCGACCAGCAGTTCAAAGTTTGTGGATGTAGTCCAGTGGTAGCCTCTGGTTCCTTTTGCAGAACGTTTGGAAAATGTTTTTAAGTGTCCAGTCTTGCAGGTTCTGAAGTGAAAAAGATCTCCTTAACACCAGCCAATGATCCAGTAGCTTTTGTGCACCACTATAGTATTAGGACTCAATCTCCCAGAAGCCATCAGCAGGGACCATGGCAAATCCATTTGGAACTGGCCAGGGGAGCTCAGCTCAGCAGAGTCTTGAGGCTGCTTGCATCTTTTATGTTCCTGGAGCTTAACAGGAAACTAGCAAACTACTAATTGGAGTCCGCTATCCTCTCCTGGGTACAAGTGGGGAACAGGTACACTCCTCTGGGTTTCACTCCACAGGATAAAGAGCAGGTGCAGTTCTTGTTTATCTTCAACAGGTCCTAAAATGTTCTGAAAAGAGTACTGAGGGTGACACATTTATGCTCAGTGCCAGCCTATGGGTAGGGAAAATTCCTGTCCACCCCCTAACCAATGATGAAAAAGTTCACAGGGGTGCCCCTACCTACGTTTGCAGCACCTGTGTGTTTTACTGTAAACGATTCCACAGTGCCCCTCTCTACTTCACACCAATATGGCAGAACCTCACTTCCCTTGTACAGAGCTCTGGGCACACCCCTGATGTGTCTCTTAGGGGAGTGAGAAACTCTTCCAGCAAACCAGTTCTTGAACAGATTTTCCCTCACTGGGATTGGTGCCACTCTGGCTACTCAAACAATGGCAAGGGCAAGCCAAGGTGTGTGTGATATCTGCCTTCAACAAGGGATGCATCTTTGAAGCTCATGCATTTAGTGGGCACATTCCCCAGGACATCCTGTCAGGAGGAAGTCATACTTTCTTCTGGCAGAGGCCTTTTGTTCCCTTTCCTGGGAGCAATTCACACCTCACAGCAGGCTGCAAGGTGTCTGTTGGGGATTAATTCTGAAAAGGCGACAAGAGACTTTAGGCAGGAAAATACCATTCTTCTAAAAGTGGCATTTTTAAAATAGCAGTTTAAAATCCGACAGGACCATTGGATTGGATTTTACATTTCTATTAATTTGAGATCTTGAATCATGGTCCTAGCTATTTCCAAACTGAAGTTATGCATTATAGGGTGTTATAATATAACCCAGTGCTCTTCTATTGGAGAGCCAGCCTTGCCACAGTGAAAAACTACTTTGAAGATTTTTCAATGCCAGGACATGTCAAGCGTAAGTACACTTGATCTACTTTTTGACCTGTTAGTTCATGGGTGGTAAACATATATAATAACCTACTACAAAAGTTAGATTCGTATACTAGTTGCACTACTATTAAGTGATACTACTTCTAACATATATGATGCGAGTGGCTGTATGACTGTATGCTTGTGTGTATGGGTATGTAAGTGGCTGTGTGGTTGTATAAGTGGGTGTGTGAGTAGCTATGTGGGTGAGTGAAATTCTGTGCGAGTGGCTGTATTAGTGAGTGACTGGGTGTTAGTGGCTGTATGGGTGAGTGAGTGGCAGTGTGAGTGACTCTATGGATGAGTAAGTGGGTGTGTAGTGATTGTATGGGTGAGTGAGTGGGTGTATAAATGGCTGTATGAGTGAGTGACTGTGTGTATAAGTGGCTGTGTGGTCGAGTAAGTGGCTGTTTGAGTGGCTGTTTGCTTAAGTGAGTTGGTGTGTGAGTGGCTGTATTGGAGAGTAAGTGTCTGTGTGAACACTTCTATGGGTGAGCGAGTAGATGTGTGAGTGCTTATATGGATGTGTGAATGAGTATGTAAGTGGTTGTGTGGGTGTGTGAGTGAGTGTGCAAGTGCTTTATGGGTGAGTGAGTGGCTATGTTCAGAGGCTGTATGGGTGAGTGAGTGGTTATGTAATTTACTGTGTATGTAAATTAGTGGATGTGTGAGTTGCTGTATGGGTGAGTGTGTGGCTATGTGACTGGCTGTATGGATGAGTGACTGGTTGTTTGAAAGGTTGTATGGGTGAGTGAATGGTTGTATGAGTGGCTGTAGAAGTGAGTGAGTGGGTGTGTGAGTGACTCAATGGAGGAGTGAATGGATGTTTGAGTACTGGTATGGGTCTGAGAATTGGTTGGTGATTGGTTGAGTGGGTGTGTGGATGGGCTTACGTGAGGTTGTATGGGGTGTGAGTGTGGGTGTGAGTGGTTCTGTAGATGATGTCATCAGTGATGTCATTTGAGATGTCATCAGTGACGTCATCAGTGATTCCACTGACCATGTCATGAGTGATGTAATATGTGAGGTAACAAGCAATGCATTGCAGTGGCGTAAGCTATAGTTAGCTCAGGTAACTATAACTTCCCAATTCAACTGGTTTGTACAAGTGAAATCTGAGCCTAACTATAACGTCCCTGTAACCTTTAGTTTTTTAAGTGAATTTCTAAGGTTTCTCAAATTCTATTTTCCAAGTATAACATCCCTGTGACCTTTGCTTTTTTAAAGTGAATTTCTATGTTTTTTTTAAACTAGTAGTCGCATTTGCAGAGTGGTGGAGAAAGGGGGTTGGGCCTCTAACCAGCTCTCAGGAACCCTACTATGTCGGACTTACTGGAGGTAACAGATGAGCTTATTGGCCCCCAAGAACCCTCAGCATCCAAAAAGACTTCATCCCCCAACCCGCAGTACACCTAGAGGTGCGTCTGCAAAGTGGTGGAGAAAGGGAGCATAATCTCCGAAAACCACTCCTCAGTTTTGCTCTGTGGGACTTAACTGTAGGTAACAGGAGGGCTTATTTGCCCTCAAGACACTCTAAAGCCAAGGGGACTGCATTCCCCAACCAGCAGTGCGCCAGGAGGCACATTTGCACAGTGGTGGAGAAAGGGGGCGTGACCTTTGAAGTACTCTCAACTATCGCGCTCTGTGGGACTTACTTGAGGTAACAGGAGGGCTTGTTAGCCCCCAAGGACCCTCTGGAGCCAAGGTGACTTCATCCCTCAACCAGAAGAGTGCCAGGAGGCGCGTTTGTAGAGTGGTTGTAAAAGAGGGCGGGCCTCCTGTGACTTGCTGGGTCCTTTTTATTATTAGGGAAGGGAGGCTGTGTGGCCCCCCTTCCCTGGATCGATTTCGTCCCCTAGACACCCCATCACCTGGGGCCAGGAGTTTACTGTATTGAGGAGGGGGTTCGCGCAGCACCCCTTCCCAGACAGATTTCGGGCCTGGGGACCCCATCCCCTGGGCTTTTTTTCCCTATTTGATTTTTTTGATTATTAAAGGGTGGGGGACCATCTCCGGTGCCCACGCTCTAGTGTGGATGCCCTGGTCCCACCCAGGGCACCCACTCTCTAGTGTTGGGGTCCACAGGGGGGGCTCAAGGCCCCACGGTCCCTGCCAGCTCTCCTTCTCCTGTGGGAGCCAGCATTGCTTTGACAGAGACGGAGCTGCTAACATGCAGCTCCCTCTCTGTCAAAGCAATTGTGCTCGCTTTCAGCAAGCAAGAGCATTTTCAATGCTCTCACTTGCTGACAGCAAGCACAGTTTGCTATGGCTTGACGGGATTGGTAAAGCTCCCACCAAGCCATAGCAAACAGCTACTTCCTGATGGTGGGCACCTCAGGATGCAGCAGGTGTCAGCCCAGGGTGTTGTAGTCCCCATGGCCATCCATGGCTCCAGGAGGAGGGCAGCGCGGCCCCCCTCCATTGCAGGTCATAGCCCTGGGGAGGTGGCGGTCATCAGGGCTGCCGTGTGGCCCCCTGCATTTATGTCATGTTTAGCCACGAGGAGTTGGTTGGCTGTTGGGAGTGGTATGTGCCCTACGCATTAATACATTTGCCCTGGGGAGACTGTGCTCCCCAGGGCATGGGAGTTGCATAAGGCAACACATCATAACTTATTCACAATGTCCTGAGGAGGTGGTGGTTCCCAGGGCTTTGGGCGTCTTTGGAGGGGGCACACACATATTTTGGACATGCCCCCATGACCTCGCCCACCCGGGTCTGATTAGAAATGAGACACAGTAGCCCACACTTCAATTTTTAAAAATGTTCTTCGGGATTTGCCGATCCAGCTGGTCTCCCTCCTTATTTTGTTTTGTAAATGCTATTTTGGTCCTGCAGGTCCCTGTGGAACCACCCCACCCCAAGAGGCCTAGGGAGGACATGGTGCTTCTACCCTGCCCCCTTTTCTTTTTTTTAATGATTTTTCTGTGACTCGGTTCAACCGAGTCACAAGATGGCTGCCAACACTTCCTGATTTGAAGTGTTGGCAGCCAATCAGATCTCAGCTCAAGATCGGAAGGGGTCGCTGATTCTCCACGTCCCCTAGATATACAAATTTGGATTTTCCTTAATATTTCATATACTACTGAATGGATTTACACCATTTCACAAAAAAGTCACTTTCTGGACCAACAGCTACCTCTCTGCCAAATTTGGTGTGATTCCGTTCTGCAGTACGGCCTGTAGCCGTGTCTAAAGTTTCCTATGGAAAGGAACATGGAGAAAACATGTTTTGGGACCCCCCCCCCTTTTTCTCTGCCCCTGCTTGATGGATCACCCCAAAATGTTCAAGACTGCAGCTGAAGTGAGTTGCAAAGTAGCTTTGGAAATTTCATAAGGATTCATCAAACAACGGCAAAGCTATTGGCAAATGAAAAAAACTCTCTTCCTATGAAACCAGGTCCTATCTATAACTACCCACTGGTGACCGCCAGTAGGTAATATATATACTGTGCAAAATGTTGAATTTTTAAGGATGGTGGGCCATAAAATATGCTCACAATTGGATGGAATTAAAGTACTTTTTGTGAGAGAGCTTGCAGCTTTCCCCATAGAATCTTGGATGAGTTGTCAAATAGTTTGAAGCACATTAGGATAATAACATTGGGACAGACCTATTTGAATTGACATCTACAAAGATGTTTGAGGTTGTCACCCCAAAGAACATTTGTGCAATTTAGTGGCAAGTTGAATATTTAATGGGTGTAAAAAATGTCATTAATATTTGGGGTAGTAGTCTGCCCTTCGCAAGGAATAATCATAACTCCTGACAAAGTAAACCCTCAAAGTCACTAAATTAACTTGGGCTCAACCACCTTGTACCTATGGCACATACAGACAAGCTTAACTTATGGTAATGTGTAAGTTATCTATACAGTACAAAAATAGTAATAAAGTCAAAACACCAAGTCATTAGAATCACAAACAGAATTAGAAAAAGCGAGAAAACTTTTTGTGAACAAAATGACATCAATCTAACATAGTGACCCAGAGCTATGAATTGCTAAAACTTTAAGTAAAAATAATGCCAAAAAACACAGTACACCAATGGTTGTCAATGACAGTGGTAGACTGAGAGCTAGGTGCAATTTGAGGCCTACTGTGATGGAGCCCTGGTCGGATAATCAAAGTATCAGTAGGAGGAATCTGAAATTCCATTTGCCACTGTGGAACTGCTGATTGGATTATTTTTGCAAAGTCTAGTCCTAGTTCCAGTTGCCACTGGTCACCTGGCAGCTGAATGAGTCCACCAGCCACACAGGAAGCCAGCCAATTGACCCTTGTAGTCCATTCCTTTGCCCAAAGGGGGAAAAGGTTCAGTTCCTTCAGAGTTCCTCACAGGTCCCAGACAGGTCCCTATTATTCTTACACAAGTGTTCTGTCCAGGTTGCCTTGGGGTGCCATATTTATGCCCGGCACAAGCTAGTGGGTGGGAGTGACTCCTGAACACTCCTTAACAATGGGGTAAAAGATCCCTGGGGCAACCCTACCCACTTTTTCAGTAGTTCCTGTTTGCCTTTCTGAAAATAGGCCCAAAATGCAATATGCCAAGGCATTTTCAAAATGGAAGAAGTCTTCGGCCATGCTAAACTTGGGCTCTGAGTGTTGAGGATGTTTCAAGCAGCCACTGTACTCACAACAGACCCAGAGACAGACATCTGGGAGGACAAATGCAGGGTCATTCAGCAACCAGACAGGAAATACACAAGAGTTTTTCTGGCATCCTGTTCTGTCTCTCTCAAGTGCACCAAAGGTTTACATGTAGCTCAACAGACCTGTCAGACAGGATTTGACACTGTGGTGTCAGCAAAATGCCCACAGCTCCCACCGCCCATATTCCATTGAGCTCATCGAAGTCACCTCTGCAAATTCAGGTTGGCTTATTGTGTTCTCCCGGGTGGACTTTCACCCCTTTTCCACACCTCTTCCTGGGATGAGCCCAGGCTGAGAATGGCATGAATGTTAATGCAAATTAGCCTTCAGTGGTTCAGGCTGCGAAAATGAAAAGTTTTAAAAGTTAAATTTCCTTAATATTTATTATAAATCTGACTTCACCATTTAAGTAGCTTTTTAATATTGGTTATAAATTGGGTGTCTGGCTGGCAGAGTATGCACCCTGTCTAAGCAGGAACCACAACCCTAGTCAGGGTAAGTCAGATTAACCCCTCAAATTAACCTGTGCTCACCCTCTGATAGCTTGGCACAGAGCAGTCAGGCTTGACTTAAGAGGCAATGTGTAAAGTATTTGTGCAAGATTTCAAACAGTAAAACAGTGAAAACACCACACAAAAAGATACCACACCTGATTAGGAAAAATAGAGCTTAATTTAATGAACAAAACAAGACCAACAGCCGCGGCCCGTGGAGGGAGTTCCGTGGGGCGGTAAGGCGGGGTGGGGGAGGGGCAGGGTGGGGGGTTCTAAAAACCGGAATATGGATAATTACAGGTAAGTAAACAATTAAATAAATAAAATGAATTTCGTAGCACGCGCTGCATCGCATTTTGCGATACAGTGCGCGCTACGAAATTCGTTTTATTTATTTAATTGTTTACTTACCTGCAATGATCCATATTCCGGTTTTTAGAACCCCCACCCTGCCCCTCCCCCGCCCCGCCTTACCGCCCCACGGAACTCCCTCCACGGGCCGCGGCTGAAGACCAATACAACAAAACTCCAATAAGTATAACTAGGGTTATGGATTTTTAAAGAATAAACTGAAATTTCGTGCGTAAAAGCATAAAGTGCCAACCTGGGTCATCTGGTCATGCTAGATTGCATCAAATCCAAAAGTTCAGACTGACTGAGAAAGATAGCGGTGCCTGGCTTGGCCTGCTGAAACAGTAACTTTGTTTGCGGTTGCGCCAACAGCGAGGCGCAAAGGAGGCAATGTGCCGGCATCGATTCTTAGGATGTAGGCTCAAAGCCGCGCAAGGTCGGACATGCATCGAGAATGCCAGTGATATGCCGCGCCGTCAGCAATGTCCTCGATCCTCACAGCAGTAGCATGTGTCAGCGTCGATGGAGATGTGCCGGTTTTGAGTGCGTAGTGGCGTTGATGTGTTGATTTTAGATGGAGCAGCACTTTATACCCACTTCTAATGGTCCAGAACTGGATTGGCACCACTTGGCAGGGTAAGATTCAAAGATGGCAGTGTCCAGGTGCTGTAGCAAGGTGAGTCGGAAGTCTTTTATGTCCTTGAGACTTCAATCCGTAGGAAAGCTATCAAACTCTTGGAGTCACTTTGGTTCTTGGCTGGAGAGATGCAGGTCCAGTCCTTCTCGCTCCCAGGCAAGAGGGCAGCAGGCAGATGGTCATCAAAGCAGAAGTGCAGCAGAGTAGCAGTCCAGCAGAGCGGTAGTCTTATAGCAGCACAGCAGACCATCCTTCTGGCAGAGTATTCACAGGTCCAGAAGTGTACTGAGTTGGTGGTGTCTGAGGTCCAGTACTTATACCCAGTTGTGCCTTTGTATTGGGGGAGACTTCAAAGCGATGCCTTTGAGGTGCACAGAGTCCCTGCCATGCCTGTCCTGGCTCTCGGATCACTATAGGGGTATACATGACACATCCTATTCTGGTATGAATGTCAGCTCCTCCCTCCCATCCTGCTCAGAATGGCCGATCAGGATGTGAATTGCCCAGCTGTCATTCACCTGTGTATTTAGAGACAGGTAGAAGGCACCAAATGGCTAAAGTAAGAAAATGTCAACTTTCTAAAAGGTATTTTCAGCATTACAATTTAAAATTCGACTTCAAGTTGTGATTTTAAATTATGATCCCAGAGACACCAAAATTACGAGTCAAATCTCTGTCCAGAGAGCAGGGTGCAATGTATTTAAAAAGTATAACATTTACTTTTTACATGCCCTGGTAGTGAAAAACTCTTGAATTCGTTTTTCACCACTGCAAGGCCTACCTCTTCCATAGGATAACATTGGAATTACCTTATTATATTTTATAAGTATAATTTCCAAATGGGAACATGTAATCCTTTCATGTTTGGTGTCTCTGGAATTGTAATTTCAAATCCTAACCATCAGATATTAACCTGCAATTCTGAAAATTGCACTTTTAGAAAGTTGGTGTTTTCTAGTCTTAGCATTTTGGTGCCTGCAGCCTGTCTCTGGGTCACATGACTGGGTGTGGGTGACAGTTGGGCTTTGTGTATTTCTCCTAGACAGCCACACACAATGTGGAGCATGGGGTAACTAGATGGGCCATCACTGTTAGGATGAGTGGGAGGAGCTGGGTCCAACCCCACTTACATTTGAATAGGCGGTGTCCTATCTCCACAGAAAGGGCTGAATACTAGCTGTAGTTAGTCTGGAGCCAGTGCCAGGAAGGCAGGACATCTGTGCACTTCAAAAGCAAGCCTCACTACTTCAAAGGCACAACTGTGTATAAATACTGGACCTCAGATACCAACTCTTCAGTACACTTCTGAACCTGTAAATAGTTTGCCCGGAAGAAGGACTGTTGTGCTCCTGAAAGGACTGCCACTCTGCTGGACTACTACTCTGAAGGAGCTGCTGACCTGCTGCCTGCTGCCCTCTTGCCTGAGGAGGAAGAACTGGACTTGCCACCTCATCTTGAACCCAAGACCTCAGAGTGACTCCAAAGGCTAGTTTGCTGGCCTCGTTATCTGTGTCTGAGGGACATAGACCTTGCTGCAGTGAGTTCCTGATCTCCAAGTGGTGGCTCTCAGGTCCTTGGTTTAGGTCAATGAACTTAAATCAAGCTTTTAGGCTCTTCGTGACTGCAAATGACTGCAAATGGGCCATGCCACTCGCACAGAAAATCAGCGTGAAGTGCAGCCAGCCCATCTCTTCGTGCTGCAGAATTGACTGCTCACGTGGGACCACCAATATAATGCTCCGGCCTGCCTGTTTACAGTGCCAAGCCTGCTCTTCACACAATGCCGACAAACTCCTGTGACACTCTCCTTGCTCCTCACGGCCGTCTCCAGCGCAAACCGATCTCATAGCATAGAACTTGAGAAGGTAAAAATGTCAGCGGGACTAAACTGGGACAATAGCCAACCTGTTCTGAACTTTTGAATTTGACCCTGTGTGGCGCGACCAGATAGCTATGGTTGGTGATGTGTGGTTTTAGGCACTATTTTACACTTTATTGTTTAAACATTCATAACTCCAGTTCTGCTGGTCTTATTTATTAAAAGCAGCTCTCTTTTTCTAGCCTGGTGTAGGATCTTTTTGTGTGGTTTTCTCACTTTTGCACTGTTTGAAATGTTGCACAAATACTTTACCCATTGCCTCTAACTTAAGCCTGACTGCTCTGTGCCAAGCCAAAAGGGGGTTTAGCACAAATTAATTTGGAGTTTGCTTGTGCCTTACCCTGTCTAAGATTGTGGTTGCATCTTGATCAGGGCTCACACTCCAGTATACTAGTAACCCAAGTTCTTATAAAAATCTGTTATGGTTAAAAGGTAAATTTTCATCAAGAAGGTCGGGTATTTTCCTGTACAAATAGTGAAAAAGGTGCATTTTAACTATATTATCTCTGTAATATTGCTCACAATAGAATAAGAAATACAATATTAATTTCTGGTGGTGTTAGGGTTCTCCCCTAATTACTTAAAAGAAGACAAATGTTGCATTTCAGGGCAAAGTAGACCAATAATATTGTGGAATTTGGAAGAATGTAATAACACTTTACATTGGAATCCAAGCACAGTTAAGAATTTTCCATTAAGTCACTAATATCATTCCCATGGTATGGAAGTCATTAATCTTTATTTTTCAACTGACATTTGGTAAAATATATATATTTTTTAAATACCTTTGAAAAGTTTGACGGCCAGCCATCATGTTTGACTGAGCAGTCCCACAATCTTTGACATGAACTGCAATGACAGCAGTCCGTTTTTGTCAATATGTAGAGATGTCTGTGAGGCTGACAGACATCTCTAAATTTGGTGGATGGAGTAAAGGCAGGGTGGCGGACAGAAAGTTGTCCATCACCCTGTCCACCTTTGCTCCACCTGACAAACCCAAAATCATGCAGCGTGTGGGAATGTAGCAGGGGAATTGGACTGCCATGGAGATCTGTATTTTCCATGAGAGAATGTTTAGTGAGGCTCTGTAACTCGTCTGTGCTCAGTCTACAATGGCAGCTTAGGTCTTCTTTGTTAATACATGCATTGTAATGTATATGTGTCTGTGCCTCCTGACATTGGTTGTTTTGGTTTCCAGAAAGGTTAATATATTTAGTAATTAATCTCAGATCAAATTAATGATAAGTAATTATAGAGCTAATGAGTTGAGCCAAGGGCAATAGTAATATTATTTCAAACTCTGATGGGGCATAAGACTGGAATGCTTGAGCCATTTTCTATAAAGAATGACTGTTATCTGTGGAACTGAGCTTAAAGTTATGCAAAACATGTAAAGTTACTTGTCTATTATATTTAAACAAATCATAAGAATATTTAGCTCCTTATATGGAATACCAAGATTGTTATAGCCAATCAAAGTGCTCAGAACGTGGGAACAAACTTCACTTTGTCTTAATTATTGCATTGACATGAAGCAAGTACAAACACTAATGAAATAACATAATTAGAAGTAAATTCAATAATGGGAGAACGTCAACATGTACACGTTTTCTAACACATGTAAATAAAACAAGATTCTTTGTCTTTAGTAAACCACAACCTATGTTACTTATACAAATGATATCTAAACTACTATATTTCTGCACGCTTTTATGATGCAGTAACTAACATTCTTTGTTTTCATAATATTTTCTATAATGTGTAATTGAAGCATGTTTATTTATTTTCTCTCAAAAGGTGTCATGTCAAGTTCTTGCTGGTCTTTAAAATGTAAATGGAATGTCCGCTCTATCACACTCCTCGCCTAAATACCATCTTGCATAGTTTCCTGTTTGCTTCTGCAAATGAGCCATAAGACAATGCAGATAATTTACATATTTAATGTAATGAAATCCTCAAACTGTCTCTTCCACAAACTGCCCTGCTCTTTTTAATCTTTCTGTATAGAATCCATAGGATATTGTGCATAATGGGCCAGAGGTTTCTGGTACTCTTAAAAGCAATTTTCTCTGATTATATTTTAGGTTGAAAACGTCTTCTAGCCATCAAAATAGGCACAGCAGACCCTCTATATCAATTTCAAAGACATTGACCGAATTGAAAGAGTTAATATCACCCACTGATGTTGACCAGGGGCTCACAAAATACAAAAGTCATGTTACTCAATAGGACACATCCTTAGTTTTAGTGCACCACACAGCTGATGTTCTCTTTGTCTAGGATGCATTTGTTTATATTCATTGTCAAATTCATTCTGTTAAAGCGATGGACAGTTGTGCATTGCACCAAATACAAAGAAAGACCAAAGGAGAGTATTTTCAAGGGTAAAGAATTCATTGGTGATGGTATTTGTTGACTTGGGTGGTGAGATAGACACACATTAGAAATGCTCTAAGGCTAATTATGTCTTCTAGTTTTAAGAGTTAAAAACCTATTGTGATCCTTTATATCACACACACCTGGACCACACACCTTGACCATCACTTTGGACAGGCATCCCCAGTTGTGAGAAATTCCATCTTCCTAAAGAGTTTCTCCAATTTGTATAAATTCTCAAGCTCCAAATTTATGGCCAATAATGTGGTCTGAGGTGGTCTCATCAGGTCTCAAATACAAATGATGTCTTTAAACATCTTGTTCCTTTGCCCTTCCAGTTAAGCCAATTCTACAATGGGCTGATATCTTATTAAGCCTTTGGACTGACATTAGTGTGGTCAAATATTTACATTCATTAAATTCAAAGTTAACGTTTGTTAGATCATTCCATTCAGCACATTTGACCATGTAATAAAAACATATTTGTAAATAGCTGGCTAATGTCCTCCTGAGCCACTAATGATGCCAAGAGTTACCGAATGCAATATTGTTAAGTGCAAAAAAACCAACATTGTCCTAATTTGTTGCCCAGATATATTCAATAACTTTACTTTGTACTCCAGGATTCTCTGCTAGGTACCTAATTTCCCAATATTTTACTATACACTGGGTCCTGGGCTGTTTGAGTAACCTCTCTAATTTTCCGTGTCACTATGTTTCAGAATACCTGAGAGTCTATAATCATATTTGTTAGACGGAGTCCTTTCAATAACATCACATTGTTGTTCCTCTCTCAAAGAAAAGGTAGCTGCACTGATTTTAGTTCTTCTTCACCTTTTAGCTCAGGCCATTTCTTACCCCAGCATACCTAATAATATTTATTTGCTGTCATCAATATTGACCAAACAAACCTTCTTTACACTTCTGTCACCTTTGACAGAGGAGGGATTACTGTATTGCGCTGCAAGTCTTTAAACACACAGATGGAGTATAATTTAATTTTATTTTGGATTCAATATATCTTCAATCACCCACAGTGTTGCACATACAGTTTATACTCTAACATTGTGTCATCCAACCTTACAGCACTTTTATTTGTAGCTTTACAATTGGGTCCCTTTGAATCTAAATGTAGAGAAATGAACTATTAAGTGAATGTTTGGCTACAGAGTTACCAGGATATTGCTACTTACTTTTGGAGGTACTTTACACCTCAATACCCTCTAACTTAGAATTCAGATGACTATCTTCAATTATAACTGGGACAAATATACCATGGAAGGGAATGTGGATGAGAAGAGTGTGGTCAGATTTCCTTTACAGCAGGCAAATCACCAGTCCATATGTAAATTAGTATAAGTGTTTAACATTCAAAATGCCTCCTTTAGCTCAACTTTGTAATGCTTTATAACTAGTTTTTGAGAGAGATTCATGGCATTTTCTAAAAGAAGTTCTAGATGCAGATTTAAAACTTAATTCTTAACAAAAAAGGGAGAGGAGGAGGTCACACAGTCACACGTCCTCCTAAGAAACACAACTTTCACAAATGGGCGTGGTGTATAGCGAAGTGAATAGGGAAGAGAAGCGAAGTGAATAGGGAAGAGAAGATCATTCCGTGAGAATGATCTTCCTTGCCCTATACACTTGGATAGGTATTCTGTAATGCCCAAATTGGGCCGGCATCTCTTTGTTCCGAGGTAGGAATACTGTTACTCGTCTTCTGACTATAGCTGCAGCACCTATTTGTGATAGTTGATTTAAAACTTAATACATTTTGTCTTAGGGTTCCACATATTTCTCTAGGTAATAAGAGCATGGTAGACTTTAGCAAACACCTCTAATGGTGTTCCTACCACAATAATGTCCACTTTGCTCCCAGTCTATTGCAGCACTCCTATGTAAGTATATAATGATGGCACACTATATTGACTTCCACCTCTTTATAGCCCTAAATCAATGGAAGATGTTGTTCTTTAGCGCTAGTTGCTAGTTCTAGATGTACCCCGGCCACATCTACCTGCATCCATTCTGTAGGGGCCAAGGAGCATGGTTAAGGCTTAGATGTTGAAGTCTCTGGAATTATCTATGTGTCTAGAAGGAGCCACACTGCTGGCCCACAGCACTCCTGCCCCCTACCTTACCTGTATTGTGTTTGATACCTAACTGCAATATTGTATGGGGTATTGCTTCGGTTTGGAGACCTGATGATTTATTGCCTCTCGCCAGCGAAGGTGAAATCATCTGGAGGATGCTCACAAGTAACTTATTTTGTTAATTATTTTGTTCTTTTTTCTGTTGTGTGTTCTCCACTCTAGTGATTCTATGTATTCTTGTTACTGTTGTTTGGGATCATCAGTTCAGACTACAAGTGATTATTTAGGTTGATGATATCAGCATTAATGCCTTTGAACTTGATAACAGGCACTGTTGGACAGCTTTTTTATTCCACTGGGCATTTCCCTGGTGAGCTGGAGCACCTGGAGGCTGTATTTTAGCGCAGGGGATCACTCCTGGAGCCTCTGTCGCTTCTCCCAGCTTCCAAGGGTTAGTTGTAGAAGGCACGGGAGGGCTTCCGTGAAGAGAGAGAGAAAGTGAGGGAGCGGGACAATAGATGGATGGAAAGAGAGAGATTACACAAAGAGAAGTAGGGAGCAGGACATGTTTGAGCATTTTGCCAGTTAAGCCTTGAGAAAAGGCCAAAAAAGTGAAGGACCAAGAATCCAAGAGAATTTAGCAAAGTAAATATCAAGAAGAGTGATCAGAGAGCTTAATGAATTAATAAGTGCGTTAAAGAGATCCGTCTGTAACCCGGAGGCCACAAACTTGACTCCTAGCAATCTCTCTCGACATTTCATCCTTCAGAAGTCTATTGAATGAGTACTGATGTGTTGAATAACTGCTGCATCTCTTTATTTCAGTGCTTTATAGCTTTGGTAATTTAGGGCCTTGCTTAGAGTTTGGCAGATGGGATTCTCGGTTACAAACGTGGCTAATAGCCTGTCTGTTGTATTGCAAGTGCATCATAGCCTATGGCAATTGTATTTGACCAGCTCCCAATGTCCCTTCAGCGTGCTGTGAGCCCCGGAATTGTTGCAGGAGAAGAAGCTTACTCTTAGCTGAATAAATTAGAAATAATGTCACTATTCTCCATCAGCACTTCCACAGCTCAGACTCTTCAGAAGTAGCCTGTTTACAAATGGCTGAGTATGTACCCCATTTGATTTTGCTGAGAGAGAAGCCCAATCAGCCATAAAGGTGGAAGAAGTAAGCACACGTTTTTAGGTCTCGGCTCAAGACGATGTGCATGTGCTGTATCAATCCAAGGCATGCTAAATCTACTGCTGTGGGCTTGAGCTCGCAGATGGCTTCCCATTTGCTGGCACCACCATCGTTGTGTCCTCCCTATTTGTCAATGGCATGCATATGTCATGCCTCTTCCGGTGGTTAGCCCTCCCCCAAGCGCACTGGCTAACTACTGCTACGCATACACCGTGGCCATTTTTATGTTTTGTTTTGGGACTACTTTTTTATTTTTGGAAATCCTGTGTCACTACAGGTACGACACCCATTTTATGCATGCACTATTTGCAGTAACCATCAAATACACACACACTCACTCTCTTCTTGTATTTTGTGTGCATTGATGAATCGATTGCCCCACGTGTGCAGTGCAGGAGCAGCTGACACCCCTCCTCCACCACCATTCCGTTATGCACCCTTTTCTTTCCCACAGATTTAGAGAGCCTTTCACTGCTCATACCTTCCTGACACCTCTCCCAACACCCCGAGGGCATGGAGTTGGGGCTGCGGGCTCTGCGGCAGTTCAGAGTCAGGAAGTTGGCCCCCAAACACACCACCCTACCCGGATATCGTAAAGCCACCAGTGCTTCTCTTGAGCAGAGCCCTTAAAAATATCTCCCCTGCTCCTTTAAAACCACCAGCTCTTGCATGACTAGCATTCCTAAAATCACAACTACTGCCACCGAACAGCTGATTCCCACCTTCTAAAACCAACAGCCCATTACCGCTTTGATTCTCTGCATAAACTCAGCCGACACTCCTGAGCAAACTTGTCCTAAACTGAGCAGCTCACACCGTGAGATCCCAGCATCATTGTCTATTCCCAAAGCAAGTTGTTCGAGTATGTACAGGTCACCATATTTGACTAGCCATAGGATTCCTTCTGGTCATGGACTTAGCTATTGCATGATTGATTAATTGAGTGATGATTCTGCCTTGGTTTTTTCCAGTTACCCAGATTGTGTGTAATAATCACAGGCATCTATGAAATGCTGCCTTTCGCCCATCCTGCAGCTGTCTTGTATACAGTTACGCTCGCATTGGCCCCAAGTGACCACACATTTCCCCTACATACCACATACATCTGATCCACACAACACAATTCCACATCATGCCATGATATTCAACACTACACCACATAATTCCACCCCACTACATTCCACTCAATGATACACAATACCACTCCACATAATTATACTCCATAAATCCCACTCCACATAATTCCAGTACACTCAATACCACATCATTACTATCTACATAATTCCAATACAGATAACTCCACTCAACACCACTCAATTCCATGTCACACAATTTCACAACAAGCCATTCCAATCATACCCACATAATTCCACTTCACACCACTAAATAACACATGGCTAAAAGGCATGGACATTGACAACGCCAATAGCTCTTGGATTGCCAAGCCCTATTGGCTTTGCCAATGCTTGTCCACATATTTTGGCTAATTGGGCTACTCTCTCAGCAGAATCAAAGGGTGGAGCTCAGTTAGTTCTGTGTAAACATACTGCTACCTGAGAGGCGGATCTCACGAGTTGCTGCAGGAGAATGGAGCTGCTTCTGCAGAACTCCTCGTTTTTTGAGGGGTTGTAATTGCCTCATTGCCTGCACTTGCAGGACAATAACGTCTGTTAACTGATCTCCCCTCATTACGGGCCCTCGCTTTAATTAACACTCGTTATTGGCCACAGATGCAGGCGCTAACGCTTCATTATTATGGCTTTATAGAGCGCTTCAGACAGTCCAGGAAGCAAAATTAGTCCATAATCAAGAACCACACTCAGGAAACGAATGTCCAAGTAAGAACATTATTCTAAAAACGAATAGATAATGATTGGAATATAAATATTTGCTTGCTACACAGATACTGCAAGTTAGTTAAAGTTGAACACATCCATTGCATCTTTAAAAAATTAAGGATACTTCTAAACAATTGCACTTATGTTTTGAATCAACCTTACAATTGTTAATTTTGCAGGCGTGTGAGTGATGTCACAGGATATACATGATGGTTGTCAACAAATGAGTATTGTAGAAGACAATTGAAGAAGAATGTAGATTTGGTATCACTTTATTAGAAGCTGCTGCTTATAAAATTACATTTTTATGATATCAATTACAAGCAACATTGAAATTGCTGATGTGAAAAGTCTAGCAATGAAATTGATTGATTGACCAGATGTTCTATTTTACGTCACATGCAAAAGCAATTAAGCAGCCAATTATGTGCAAGTCAAGAGGCGCATCTGTCATTTTCACTCGTAGATTTAGGCGCAGCTGTATGTTGCAAAATGCCTTACTATTACATTTATGCTTTGCAGGATTCTGTACGTTAATATTTTATTTTTTTACACTTTCTTGTTTGAATTTGCAGTTAAGTAAATAGGATTGCCCCAGTCTTACAGTAATGTATTCACTCATATTTAAAGCATGCTTAATGCTTAACAATGAAAAAGGTAATTGTAATGAGGAAAAACACGCCAGGAAACAAATGAGTAGAAGTGGAGCCTTTATCATAAGCACCTCATCCTCCAGGAACCAGCAGCAACCGGTCACTGGCTCATGAACTGCATTCTACATTCCATTTTCTACATTCTATCACTTTACAGTGTGCAGCTAGATACCACACTTCTTCCCTCTTTAAGAAATTGCAAATTATAAATGGAAAATAAATGTACAATACATCTGAATTCTAATAAAATACAAATGTTTACAGACATATATAAGACTTAAGTTTACTAAACTGATACTTCTCCAACACAATAAATTCACCCAACATAGTCTCTTAGATATGTAGGGAAGCCTACATTTATGAATATTTTTCCTGCACAGCATGGGCCTTTTTCAGAGGGTGGAAGAGGTGTGGCGCAGCGGCCAAGGTGGCTGACTCCGGAGCATGGGTCTCACAATTCGATCTCCGGCGGCAGGTTAGCCCAGCACCATGTGACGCTTAATCTTTCTGACGGCCCCCAGCTCCTTAAGACCTTTAGGGGTGATTAGTTTGCGCATTACAAATGCCAGGTTTAGAGGGTTTATCCCCCTCCTTTTCAACAGAAAAGTTGGTACTATTCTCTAACAAATCCTCCTTATTAGAATCAACTCCAGATTTTAATACAACCACTCAACTCTTATTCCAGACTTTACCATCTTTTGTTTTGACAGCATTTTTGAAACACTTTACCACTCTGACTGGCTGAGCAAAGTTTGACCAAGACATACATCTCACATGGGCTCATATCCTCACCCAATCTCCTACTTTGACCTATACCCTCTTCACACATTTTCTTTTGTCAAAATACTCTTTCCTCTTCTTCTGCAATTCAACCTTTCGATCACTCCACTCACGAGTTCCATTATATTTTTTTCCTTTGTCCCAGTTCATTCAAGCTGGATTTAACATTGTGTTGGGGGCCCTTCCCTTAAACAACTCAAATGGAGTTTTTCCTGTTGAAGTATGTGGTGACATATGATGTGCTGTTATTCTTTTTTGCAATTCAAACTTCCAATCTAAAGAATTCACCCTTGATAATTGTATGCTCTCCTTAATTGTTTTGTTGAGCCTTTCCACAGCTCCATTGGTTTCTCTTTGGTATATTGAGCACTTCTTATGATCAAGCCCAAAGGATTCGAAAAACGTATCCATACTCTTTGAGCAGAACTGATTATCTGAGAGAATTTACTCTGGTAAACATTCTGTTCTAAATACCTCCCCAGGAGCTTGAAGACAGACGATGATATTACTTATTGCGCACATGTAACTTCCACCCACTGGAGTATAAATCCATCAGAATCAACAAAATAGGTGTGTGGTGTTTCCCTCTTGAAGGGCCTACAGTATTGATGGCAACCTCCTGCCAAGGGTGATCCTACAATTTGCGACTCAGCATCTGGCAATGCGCCAGAACTTTGCCGATAATCTTGCATTTTACAAAATCTCTCACCTCATGCTCAACACCAAAAACCAGACCCAACCACCAAAAATTTGCCCTCAATCTTTCCTTTATTTTGACTATCCCCGTATGGCCCTGATGAACCTGATATTAATGTTTCCCAAGCTGAAGGGAAGAATCAATCTCGTTCCCCTCAGTAGCAAACCACTGTCCACACAGTTAACTCAAATCTGATGGTGAGCTGGGACTTGGAGAAAAACCTCAAATGATCAGACTGGACTGTTTGTATTATTTTAAACAACTCATCATCCTTCATCAATTCCTCCTTCCAAATATCTTCCGTCAAAACACCTAATATTGTCTCACACACATTGATATCCTTATCCAACCACTACCGTACCAGATTCTCTTGATCCGTCTCAGACTCTAACTGAGATAAACAATCTGCAGATAGATTGTTAAAAACAGGCACATGTTCTACTTCAAACTCAAAATCTTGTCACGCAACAACCTCCATGTGATTTTAGATGATATAAAATCTAGACCTTTCTTCTGAAAAATCTTCTTTAATGGTTTATGATCTGTACATATCTTGAACTTCGTCCACCAGACAAAATGTATTAAGTGCCCAAATATTTACCAGGGCCTCTCTTTCGACTACAGCCTAGTTAATTTCAACTCCACATAGATACCTTGAGGCACAAGCAATCAAACGGTCCTTACCATAGCTGCTTCGCTTCAAAATTGTTCCTAGTTATTTGGAAATCGCATCCGTGATAATAATAGTTTCTTCACCTGGAATAAATGCTTGCAAATTAGGTGCATTTTTAACTTATTTTTCAAGCTGACAAACTCTTGCCGCAAACAAATGATGGACGGAATGCTGACAATGCAAACATTCTCCCCCAGTCAAAAGTTCTGGGTTAAATCCATCGTTCTTTTGCCCACTACGCCACCCCAGTTTGGACCCAGCCATTTGCAAATCAGTCTTGACCCTGTGCCCCATGGGAACAGTCCAGACCAAACTGCCAGGTCAGGTCCTCCCTGGACCGGAAACAAGCATCCTGGGATCGGTTTCAGGGTATGTCACCCTTCTTCAGCCAGGCTAGCTTGAATCCAGTGGCACAGTGAGCAAGGGACCCACGTCGGGGCATACCCGTCCCACTTAGGGCGAAAAGTGTTACAGCAAACAAATGAAGGATGGAATGCTGACAATGCAAGCATTCTCCCCCAGTCAAAAGATCTGGGTTAAATCCATCGTTCTTTTGCCCACTACACCACCCCAGTTTGGACCCAGCCATATGCAAATCAGTCTTGACCCTATGCCCCATGGGAACAGTTCAGACTGAACTGCCAGGCCAGACCCTCCCTGGACCAGAAACAAGCATCCTGGGACCGATTTCAGGGTATGTCACCCTTCTTCAGCCAGGCTAGCTTCAATCCAGTGGCACAGTGAGCAAGGGACCCATGTCAGGGCATACCCATCCCACTTAGGGCGAAAAGTGTTACAGCAAACTCTTGCCAACAATCAGAACTCCACACAGATTCCTTATTTTTTCCAAGAAGAGTTCTCAAATGTGTTGATTTCTCGGCTACATTTTCTATAAATTTGCCATAGTACTCTACCATGCAAAGAAAAGAAACCACCTCTTCTTTCGAAGATGGTTCCCTTAGTCCCACAATGATGTCCACCAACTCCCTTTTAGGTGATGATCCTCTTTCATAGATCAAATCCCTTGATAATTGACCTCACACACAGTAAACTTGCATTTCTCATTTTTCAAGGTCAAGCCAGCTTCCAAAAGTCTTTTTAATACCATCCTCACTCTAAAATGATGTTTAACAAGACTACTTCCATAGATTAACAGATCATCACGGTAACATTTCACTTCTTTTTACTACTTTCAGCACTGATGCTATTACTCTCTAAAACACACAGGCAGCTGATACAGGTGCAAATGGCATGCTTGTCAACTTCAATGCCCCTATTGGAGTAATGAAGGCTGTGAGATTCTTGGGATCTTTCAACCAACTCAACCTGATGGTACGCAGATGTAAGATTAAGTGTGGTAAAGTATTTTTCTCCAGGCAGTACAGAGACAATCTCATTGATATTTGGAAGTGGAAACTGGTCAACAATGACTTCTCTATTAAGTGCTCCTCAGTCTACACAAAGTCTGATGTCCACCACTTTGATAAAATGGAAACCTAGTCCAGTATTTTACCTTTCACCTTTTAAAACAGAAATATGCTGCCTCCTTGTTTTCTATAAGGCAAATGTCATTCAGTCACTCTTTTTTTTAACAGTGCACTTTCTTTAGTATGTCCATAGGATGGCTTCCTGTTTTGCCCAGTATCTATTTCAAAGTGACATCTAAAATGTGTTACTATATTGATTTGACTGTCCTCACTACCTCCCTCACCAAAAATTGCACACCTGACCTTCAAAACCTTCACATTGCATTAACTATGGCAGACAATATTTGTTTTGAACAGTGTTGACTATTTCTAGTGAATCACTAGGTTGATACATTCCAGTGCAAGCTACCTATAAGTCAACAATCTGGTCAGGGTTTAGCAGTAGACTGATCACTTAGGCTCCTTCCATGACAGCGGAAAGGGACAGCAGACAAAAAGCTGACAGTCTTGTGATGCATTAACAAGTTACACTAGCTGCCTGTTTGGAATGGTGAGATTTGTTCAGTCGATTAGAATGCTTAGAATGCCATCCCTGGCAGATTTTGGTTTCCTATATTCTATGTGTACTGAGAGTATGAAGCAGGGCCTATTGGCCCGGCCATTTGGCTTGGTTGATCAGATTATTGAGTGTAAGGTGGCCTTGGAACTCAAATGTGGTCAAGGGTTAACAGCTGTTACTTGTCCTTTCTCTCATTATATGTCCTAACATCATTAAACCCACTCAACACAGAACATTATCCTAAGTAAATTCCCTGGACAGAGTGCAGCAATGCTTAATTATTGCTGTACACTTAGGACCTAAGTACGACCTTACAGCAGAGAGGTGGCGCTGCGGTGTAAACCGGCACCCCACCGCTACACCGAAGGTCACTGCTGCCCACCTGCCAGATTACTACTTTCCAGTGGTTTGGTGGGCGGGCAGCGTGGCAGTTCCCCCTGATGTGCTCTTTAAAATGCGGCAGTGCCTTTTAAAATGGCACTGCAATGTAAGCGCCTCACAATGTTCTTGCATGTCATGGATTTGAAAGTCTATGCCGTGCAGGAACCTATGTGCATGCACACAGGGGGTCACATGTTATGCCCCCCTGTGTGCATCCACATATGTCTGAGGCACAGTGTGTCCCTGTAGGACCCCCTTTGTTTTTACTCTGCTAGGCTTTTCATGGTGGTGGAACCTCCATGAAAACCCTGGCTGAGAGGAAACCCATAATATACTTGGCAGGACCGTGGCAGTCCCACCAAGCATATTGGGGCCTCTAACCACCGTTCCCTGGCGGAGCTGGTGGTCCTAGTGTGATCCGACTGTCCGAGTCATAAGTGGGCGGTCAGACTGTCGGAGCGGGAGTGGCTAGATCCACCATGCCACCAGAAGATGTGGCGGTCTGAGGACCTCAAGACTCATAATCTAGCCCTAAGTATTGGTGAACAGCTTGTTTTAAATAATCTGTAAAACAACTTTTGGAAAAGCAGGCAAAGGTAAGCAGAGCTTTTTGTCCTCCCCATATAGTAAAATAAACCTGTGTGCCATTGAGATTCATGCATATTTTAAGTTGCAAACTAGAGATTTAGGAGGGCAGTAAATAACATCAGTCACCAGACTTACAGCCCATTTATATGCTGGAGGCTGGGCCGCCCTCCACCGTGGTGACTGAGTATTTTACTCTGTCAACCTGTTGGAGGTCCTAACAGCCAAATTTAGAAATGTCCGTCAGGCAGATGGACATTTCTAGTATTCGCTGGATCCACCGAATCCTGGATCCAGGTGGTTTCTGTGAATGCATTATAACTTTGACAAACGGCTCTGTCAAACATGACCGAGCCGTACGCCAAAATGACAATTTTTTTTATTTTCAAAAACAAGACTCCAGTGTGGGATTTACTTTTTGAAATGCCCATCTAAATTGTGCGGGCAGACAAATTTGCCAATTATCAGACGAACCGTTGGAGAGCTATGACCATGGTGGAGACGGAGTAGTCTCCACTGTAATCAAATTATAGTCTGCCCACTTTAAATTTGGTTGGCGGACCATTGTTTTGCCCAGAAGAGTACTATGTCGGAACGGCGATGGACTACCCTTTCCAACAACATATAAATAGGGCCCTTAATCCAGCCTAACCCCACAGGGAAGAGGATTTGGGATAGATGACTAGCCCTAAGAGTCAGACCTATTTGCTCATTTTGTCGTGAAAAGATACAAACCACCTTCTACTGTTTGGGTAATTACAGGGGCGGCTGGTAACATTAAAATATGGTGGGGTTCGGCACAATGCAGAAAAACTCACTGAGATACCGCTGGCCCACAATCTGGTGTTTATCCTCTCCCAATTATATGAGGGGGACGAGCAAGAAGGGGAATGAAGATGATTGTTTTCCTGCCAGATGCCAATGCGAATCCAACCAATTCTGGAGCTGCTCTCATGCTGTTTTCAGCCTGTGAGCAGCTCCAGGATCGACTGGAGAAGGCTAACCCAGCCCTCATTTTGAGGCTAGTGGCCTGTGCCTGCAATACTCCCAGCTGTTTCACACCACTGGGATTACTAGGTTTGAAGTGCGCATGTCGGTCTGTTTGTCTCAAGACAGCCGGCCAATCCAACATGCGCACTCCGCAGTAGCAGCAGTCATCCTGAAATCTGCTGGAATCAGCCCCGCTCTCACACTCGGGCTATAAAAGTGCAAGCCGGTAGCACACATATAATAAAATGATAATTACAATTTTATTAACTTTTGTTTACCTGCTGCGAGGTGGTGCTCGTCCACCCTTTAGGGTGAATTGCCTCAGGATAATTCTTCATTGCCTGATATCTTTTAAGCACAAGTTTGTTATTGAGAATGGTGAGAGAACCAAGGTAATAAAATAACTCGGTGGATAAAAAATCTGCTGCAAAGATCTCACACCTTAGAAATGTAGGAGGTATGCCTTTTGTACTTATAATTTATAGTAAAACTCTGCTGCAAAGAAGTACTTTTTTTGTACAAACTTTGCACCACTTATTAACCCTGCAGTTTGGAAATTGTGTGCAACACAAGTAGGGACACCATCTACACTCAGCTGTTTAGAGCAATATCAGACTGCCACAGTACATTGGAATATTTACTGAAAAATAAACTGGTAAGAAATAAAAACATCAAACCAATTATGGCTTGCTAAAGAGCTGCCAAAGGGCCCTTCATCTGCAGGTATTGAGGTAAAGAATCTTGTATGTAAACATTGAAGTGCTCTTGCAGGTATCAGATTATTTAATTCATCTTTTTAAACGTTTGCATGAATGTAACTATGCCCAAATAAGGTATGGGAAGGATGGCAATCTCACAGCCCCTATACCAATTAATCGTGGTGTTCGACAGGGTTGTGTGCTCGCGCCAACCTTATTCAGCCTTTACATTAACGGTTTGATTGATGCCCTGCTATCAGCAAAAGACCTGGATGCCCCCAAGCTAGCCTCTCGTAGAAGTTCGGCTATGATGTTTGCCGATGACACTCTGCTGATTGCCAAATCTCCCATGGGGATCCAAAGGGTTCTGGACAATTTTGAGGAGTTTTGTAGGGATAGAGGTTTAGAAATAAACCTCCAAAAAACAAAATTTATGGCATTCAATTGCCCAAAAACCTCACGCCCTAACCCACTTTTGAATGGTAAACCCCTTGAAAGAGTGTCATCTTTTGTGTATTTGGGCTTCACTATTACCGAGTCTATGGATTGGGGGGCTCACATTACAAAATCTACGCTAAGACTAGCACAATCTTCAGGAGGCATCATGAAGGTCTTCAACAGGTCCAGTAAAAGAACTGTTAGCCCAGCAATTGAAATCTATAGGGCTCAAGCAAGAGGAGGGGCCTTATATGGCGCTGAGTTATGGGCCCACCAAAACCTGACGAAATTATCACAGGTGGAGAATCAATATTTAAGACAGTTATTTAGACTACCACGTAGTACCCCCTTGGTCCCGCTACGTTTGGATACAGGCATAACACCAATATCTGAAGTAGCGGGCCTCAAGCCCATATTGTATTGGCGTCGCCTCTGGACCTCCCCCGAGCTTATACCATATAGGGAGGAGTTATCAGAGGTATTGAGGACTCGGGGTGCTGCAAAAATTCCGTGGTTTGACTATATAAAATGTCTTTTATCTAGTATGGGCCTAGGAGATTGCTGGCTCGATCCTGAGTCAGCTTGTCCGTTAATATCTAAGGGTCATATGAAGGCATGCTATAGAGACTACTGTCTAACCCAACTTAAAACTTTTCTTGGGATTGGGAAATGTACTAGTGCTTTTTTAGAAATAAAAGATTTCCCTCGTTTTGAACCGGCAATAGATCTCATTACTCCACCAGCGGCCAGGAAGCTTTACCTACAATTTAGATATGGGGTACTTCCACTTCGTTGTTTCACATCTAAGTGGAGAAATCAAAATATGACCCAATGTCCGGTCTGCGACCACTCTGAGGAAACAGAGCTTCATGTCTTTTTTTGTTGCTCTGGCTATCAGAAGGCAAGGAGCCGCTGGCTGGCTCAGATCTGTAGGAATCTTGGCAGCAGGTCCTGCCTCGAAGCCTTTAGGATACTGAAATCCGACTCGGGAATACCAATTGTATACTCGGTGGCTGGTTTCCTGTTTTCTTTGTGGTGCACCAGAAGGGCCCATTTGAGATCTCATAATGATGAATTGATTCCCTATGTAGCAAATGTGTAAATACATTTTCCGTTATTTGCTCATGCATAGTTTTAATATAGGAACTTATGTTTCCGTTTTTTTATCATAGCTCTGTTTTTAGTTAATTTATGTATTTATTGCACCATTCACTTTCTATTCCAACTGTGCCATCTTTTGTCCAATTCATATATTCCAAAATTCAATGTATTTTATACCTGAAATTGCATGTATATGTATTTGTTTGCTCTATGTTGTACTTTTTAGGACATTCTGTCCGAAATAAAGTTTTTTGATGATGATGATGATGGTATCAGATTATGTTACATTTTGCTCATGCAGTGCTATGTTGCCGGTGTCATTTACATTGATCGAATGACCAGTGCAATTTCAACATTTGCACCGACCAAGAAGTGCTGAGATGCAATGTTTGCTCCAGTTGCTCAACAATAATCTGGGCATTTCCTGCCCTTACTTGAGCTTTAAGTTCCCAGGTAAGTGCCACGTGTTCTCTTGCATTATGCATCGCATACAAAGCATAGTGGCACATTCGCATTAGGTAAGGTGCTACATTAGCTTTAATCACCAGGTATACTTGTGACTCAACGCCTGTCCCAGAGGGGCATTGGTGCATAACAAACTGTCCTAATAATTGCCTCTGTGAATTCATTTTCCCTTTGCTTAAGGAATTTCACCAAAATGTGCATGCACCCATTTTCATCACACACTGATAAGCACAGACAATAACACATTCCTCTATATGAGATATTGAGAAGAAATATGGCATGTTAACTTTATTTTTTCTGAATACAATGAAGGGCGCAGATCTACAGAACGAGCACATAGCTGTTCTCCAGAGAATATTGAACAGTGCTAGTTTGTGAATAATTTAAACGTTGTCTGTCCAGAATTAGGACACACATTCTGGCTTCCTACAGGCTACTTTTACTCATTGCTTGTCAGGTGAAGCGCTTTGTACCGCTGTGTGATAAACACTGGCAGACAGTTATTATTTACCAGTCACAAGCCCTAAATGCCAATTGGCTTTTCCTAGCTATCTGGAATTGTGCAGACTTTGATCCCAACAGATATGTAAACTACAATTGATGACTGTTTCAAATAACACTGTTTCTCAGCATTTTAGTGGTGCTGTGTTCATCCTTCCATTTTTCTTCAATATTTGACTCTTAGTCTTTCCCATTCTTGCCTCATCCCTGCCTTGTTTTCCTCCTTTCCTTCCACCAATCCTTGCTTTTCCTTCCTTCCTTCTTTTCTTCCTTTCTTTTTACTTCTTGCCTTACTGCCTTGGTTCTTCATTTTCCTTCATTGTTTCTTCCTTCATTCTATTGTTCCTTCTGGGTGCCGAAGCAAGTACCCCAAGCATCAGGGGGTTCATCGGCATGGGTATGCCAAAGGCTTAAGAGACTGGAATGAGCATTGGGCTAGCCATCCTATCCCTCACAGCAGCACTCTCACTCAGTGCTGGACTAAGCCACTGATCATGGGGGTTCTTCAGTATGCTGGAAATGTTAGAGTCAGGTCTGAATGGTGGGCTGTCCATCTGGTGTGTGGAAAAAATATTGTGTCAAGAAAATTGAGGCCAAAATTGTGAAGGTAAGTTTCTATGGGAAAGCAAAGCTGTACTGTACTTAACTCCTTATCAACGTACCTTGAAAATATATATATTTTCAAGGTACATTGATGTGGAGTTAAGAAAAGTAAATCAATACTTATCTTTTTTTATGTTTATTCTTGATATTTTGGTCCTTGATATTTGTACCACAATATTCTGCCTGCACGATACTTTTGTCATTGATATTCTATCAGACATCCGTCTATCTCAACCCTAAAAGGAGCACTTTGATTCAGCTCCACAGCACAATCTAGGAGTAGCCCATCCTGTAGTCGGAGTTACGGGCTATGCAATTTGCATGTGCTGCCCATGCACTCCACACGGAGCCTATGCAGTGGAGATAAGCTGCAGCACTGCACAGCAGAGGCCTTGCACCCTATTACTTTTGCAATTTGTGTATGTCCAGCAGTCCTGAGAGTGGTTCTGCCCAGAGAACTAGGCTGCACTGGTGAAGCCATTAGCAAGAGCATTATTTGTGTAGTAGAAACAATGTGGCATTAAAGCCACACGTGGATGGCTCAGGCCTTGCCTTGGCCCCTTTGACTAGATTGGAGCCTCCAACCCTGTAGAATGTCTATTGTTCTCCTCTACCTATACTTCAAGAACAGGTATAAATTATTCAAGGCATGCTGGATCTTCCACTGGACAGCATCCTCATCTTAACATATGCTCATGAATAAGGGCTACCATTAAGCCATTATGGTATGTGGCTGTTAGGTTTATGTTCGGCTACTCTTCTTTCTGGGGAACAAGGTGAAGAAGTAGGATTTCAAACCTGTCATGTCTCAGGTTCCTTCATGCTGGGACACTATATATAGTCCTCTTTTTACTACACAGTACAGTAGCTAGCACAGCGTGCAAATAGCCCCTTTACCTATCAAACCATACACAAGAAAGGTTCAGTCACAATGCTTCAGGGTATGACCAGTATGTTGGAAGCAAAATATCGTCTGACAAAAATATTGTGCCTTAAAAATGATTTACAAATATGTCCCTCCATTGAAGATAATAATGGAAAACCTGCACCAATTGGGATCATATTTTTTCCAAACAATGTTTAAGAAATGATATTTCTGTCGCACAATAATTTTGCTTAGGAAAATCTGAAATATAGCCTGCCTCAATGTTGAAAGAACCAGCCAAGCCAGTAATGTTCTCCGGTTTGCCAGGTCCTTGCTTGATGAGCTCATCCAGTCCAGGTTTTTACATTCAGAACGAAGAAAACAGAAACTGTTTAGCTACTCACACATATATATGGAAAACTTGGCAGTGGTGGTTCATGGGAAAAAAACTACTGCCAGTCCATTATCTACCAGGAGTGGGCAGAATGTTTTCTTCTAACAGCAGAATTTGGCGACTCCGCACTTCTCTTGTAATGCAGAGTTCCAGCCGAACTCCACCAATCGCCACGTTTCGGAATTTTTTTCCCACAAGGCTCCATAAATGCAAGCTGGCGAGCGCAAGCGAGATTTGGCGTCCCCTAGTACAACTTTCTAATGTGGGTGGATGCAAGCGGTCACTGTCAGAGGGCTGTTTCTCGATTAGATTTGCTGCTGCTCAAGTAGACTTTCTAAACGAGCGGCACCAAAATCAACTCAAAGCTATGGGCTCTTGCTCACTGCATCATCGGGCTGTTCGTGCTGATTTTTCAGTGCTGCTCATGCTACAAAGCTAAAGTGCAGCACCATGTGCATATTTGGCTGAACTCCAAAGATCTTGCAGGCCTTTTATGTAACTCTGTGGAATTCAAGGGAGTGAGACTTCATGAGTTCCGCCCATCCCTATTATTTATCCAGTATTTAAAGAAACACTGGGGAAACAATGTATTAGTTATGGTTATTTACATCCTTGGGTATGAAAAGGATTCTATTCACACTGTGGCATTTTGGAACCTGGCTTGACTAAGGTGCTTTTTATAAAGGGGCAATGAGTAAACAGTCCTGCCTATCATACATTCTGTACGGGGCCCATGGTGGCCTTTCTGTGGTCCTTTCCATACTAGAGATGACTAGTCTGACTAAATGGTAACAGATGCATGCAATGTAAATACGCCTATGCTTAAAACTGGTTTAATTCTCTTATCATGATAGAAGATCTTCAGAAGAGTTTCATTCTGGTAAGTTTCATTACATCAGTTGGGTACTACTTTTTCTGCAGCACAAATATTTGCCTGAATATACATTCCGTGTTTTGGGCACACAATTTCTTTGTGAATACATGTATGCTTTTCTGCAATCGAAAAATATTTCTCCTGGATTTTGTGGCAGCACCAGACATATTGAAATGTTTTAGTAGTTGCCCTTTAGACCTGCCTGTAAAATTCCCCCTGGAGAATGTAAGTATAGCTTGCTATGTTTGCTCATCCCAATTTGGAGCTGCATTTAATAAATATCCAGAACAGTTTCTTTTTGTCTGTTCAGCCTAGTTCAGGGCATCCATCCTATATTACTTCCTGCGTTCCTTCCTTTCGTCCATCCTTTATTAAGCAAGCACTGAAATCTCATAAAAAGTTTATAAGTAGCTCCACATCAAACTTACTAAGTAAACTTCCAATTTCCATGCCTCTTTGAGTCGATTAATCTTTGCCACTGTATTAGAATGGAACTTAGCCCAGATAAAACTCAAAAATAAACATTGTCTTCAACATTAGATGTTCAGTCAATAATGAGACATGTGGTGTAATTTTAAAAGTTTTATTTTCTCTTTAATGGATTAGTCTGTATTGTTGTCTTTTTATTCAGGCTAGTCCAACAAATCAATTTACAGAAATATCGAGAAAAGTTTGGTTAGAACAAGCATACAAAATACCAGTGTGTTCCATAAAGAATTAGTCCCTATCCTAATCTAAAGGGCCTAACCTATCCTAGCAAGAACTCATAGTTTCTTTTAGACAAGAGCAAATACAATTTTTAGAGCAAAGGCTGATAAATATGAAAATTAAGGACGACTACCCATAAAGAGTTGTTCTGGAAACCCAGCCGAGTTCCCTAACAGCCACAGTAACAACCATTAAACAGGTAAAGGAGTTAATCGCAGCAGTAGCTATGATCAACATAAAATAGAAAGTCTCCCTGATAAATTGTAAAAACATACAAAAAAATCACAGTTAGCAATAGTTTATGGCATTCCAGATTAGCACAACAAAGTACTAAGGAACATGGCAGGGTAGGGGTGCATAGAATGCCTTAACTCTCTAACTAGGAACACATACTATATAGAAAGCACAAAACATGTTGCAAAAACAGCTGATTATGTCATCTATAGCCAATGAGGAAGAATCTTGCCATGGTCTGTTGTCTTCTTCTTCGATTCCCTTAGTAAACATCCATGTCGAGTAGTTATTTGAATGTGGCTACAGCGTATTACAAAAAGATACATCTAGGAAAGGTCTCAAGAGAACCTTTGCAAAACTACTTTGTTAGCTGTTGTGTTGCATTGTGTAACAATGGTCTGCTCTATGAAATGAATCATTATTATCTCGCATGTCCTGGTTAGATCCTGGAATTTAAACCTACAACTAACAATTCTTTCATTAATATACTTGTTCATTGTGAGCATAGGGCAGTGGAAGTGATCTGAAATATAATGAAGTCATGTGGTGTGAGGAATGATAGAAATACATTTTGCAGCAAACAGCACATTTCATGAAGATGTTAAGTCCTCCAGTTCAGTTGTAACTTTAAATGATCATTTTACAAAAAGGTATTTATTAAGGGGACAGGAGAGAATGAAGAAACACTGTGGCCTAGCAGTCGAAGAACATTAGAGCTTCCTGCAGAAATAAGCAGCATTTCACTTTTTGCACGTTTAATTAAAGCACATTTTCCAACCACTATTTTGATATGCATTTTCTATCTTACTGTTAAAGCATATTTCTATGATATGAGATTACATTTATGTAAAAAATGTACACCTTCCATAAAAACCACCTCTTTTTTTGCCAGCCACATGCGTTTTCAGGGTTTTTTCCTCTTTCTTTCCACCTGTCCTTAACTTACTTCCCTTTCCTTCCTTTCTTGCTCCTTTCTTCCCTCATCTCGTAAGTTACCCTTCTCACCTCTTTCATCCCTTCCTATGTCCATTCCTGTTTCCTCAATACTTTCTTTTCATTCTCTGTGTACCCTTCCCTCTCCCCTTATTAATTCCATATTATGGTCCTTTTTACCTCCTACCAGTTTTGTTCACCTACCTACATTAGTAGAGCAGTTAATGTGGTTGCTTCAGTAATCTCTAGGTGACATAAGTAGAATTCCAAAATTTTTCCTCTTTCGAGCACACTCAGGTACCACTAAGTTAATTATTAGTGGTATCGGGTGACTGCTGTCTTTTTAAAATGGCCACCAGCGCCACATTATCCTCTGATATACAATAAAGCTTTAGTGTTATCAGAAGACGAATCAGCATATTACTGTACATATTTGCACAGTATAATGGCTGCTTTTACCCTGCCTTTTTACAAAGCATTTTTACAAACTGGTGTAAAAAGACATGTATTTACTAGTTAAAACGCGGAAGCAAGGATTAATATTTCATTTAGACTGTCCTTTTTTTAGCTTATAATTTTTTAATTTTTTTGCATTTTCTGTATACGCGTGGGGGGCTTTCCTGGCATTATTGTGGGCTCTGAAAGGACATTTCAGGCTTGGATTTATGCAGCAGACCGCTTTAAAAGGTTTGCCTGGAGATTTCATTTTCTAATGCCGCAGTGACCTTGAACCGTTAAAACCCACAACCGGAGCCCACAGAGGCAGATTGATGCTGTGTGTTGAGAAGGCCCAATAGTCTGTCAGAAGGTTAAACCGTGATTCAGAGGCGGAAGTGGCTGACGGAAAGATGATAATGCATTTAAATGCAGAAGAGGATGTGTCATTTTATCTCACAAAGGATAATGAACTCGCAGTAACACGGAGATTCTTAAATTCTATGTGGCATGAAGAGACTGGGCCCTGGAGGACACAATGAAAGAGGCATATTGGCTAGGAAGTTAAAATATACTTGTATATTTGTATTATTAATATTAATGATAGTAATTGTTAGTGACAACAATAATGATGACACAAATAATTATATATATTTTTTAAAAAAATAGGTTTGCCTATGTCTGCAAGTCTGACTATTATAAGGCATGATGACATCCCACATACATCAAACAAATATTTACTTATCACATACGTTTCGAGGCATTAACAGTTCGCTTCCCGGTGATTTAGAGAAGAATAATATATACTACAATGATATATCTTTATATTTATATCTATCTATAGCATTGGATGTCATAATATCATTAGCAAAATATTCCCTGACAAATTTCATGTTCTTAATAATATTTACAAAATTATTTTTCCGGTAGGTGTAGATTTTCTGGCATTAATTTCAGCAGGGAAATCATTTGGTAAGCGATATTTTGGATGAGATTCTCCAATTACATTTGACCCCTAAAGATTCATGACCCCCAAAATCACAGTACCCTCCCCACCTATATCAGATGGTACATGACAATTTAGAGGGGTGTCAATTTTTAAAAAACAGGCCTATTGGCTTTGTCAAAGAATCATCACAACAACATATATGGCAAGCCTACTGGCTTTGCCAAATGGTCACCACATTAAAAGTCAAATAGCTACATGTTAATACCACAGTCATTTCACTATAATCTATACCCATATGTAAATGCAATCAGCAATTGTCAATAAAGTGCTTGATCAAGAAACACTGTCAGCATTATTATAATAATAAGCCTTTTGAAGTGCCCTAGAACCAACCTTCTAGAGAGTGCTCCACTCATCTGAAGAGAAAACCTTGGGAATGCTTTAAATAATGGTGAAAATCCTGGGTGGGGGGGGGTAATAATTTCCTTGATCCCGCAAACATAGGGGGTGCCAAGGCATTCCCACCTTCTCATGTCTAGGTCCCCCTTTTGTATAAACTGGGCCAAGGTTGCGATCCTCAGGCTTCCAGAGCTCTGAGGAGGGGGGCCGAACACACGCCCCTTTCCCAAAAACGATTTAATAAATCTCGCGCGGGCAGTGGGACTCTCCATGGGTAATTTCTGAAAATGCGGGGTTGCACCACATGCTTCTTGCTGGGGGGTCAAAGATCTTGGGCTCATATTGTTCCTGGTGGTGAGCTGCAGCTACCATATACAGTTGCAACAGGCCACCTGGCCTCAAAAGTGATGTACTTTGAAGGGAGCTGTTTCCACTGGCCCTTTGCACCAGCTTTTCTCTTGGTCTTTAGCTCTGGCACTCCTCTCTTCCTTTCGGGGTACAAATGACCAGATCTTCCCCAAACTGGTCCTTAGGGGATGTCAGGGACCCAGCTTCCCTGATTCTGGAGGGGTCCACCAATCCTGGGGTCCATTGTAAGCAGAGTCCTTAGACTATTTGGGCATCAGAGAGCTTGTCCTTCGAGTTGTCCATGTCAATTTCCACTTTTGCAGTCCAGTGTCCAAATCAAGGAACAGCCCTCTTTCCCTTGTGCAAGAGTTTTTAAAATGGGCAAGAAAGTTCTATAAGGCAGGGACCTCATCGTTCATACAGTACCAACCACTCCATGAACAGGATCAGTGACATTGAGAGACATGTAGCAATGCACACAATTTGGGAGCCTAACTGAGTTGAAAGGAATAATGACTTTGATTGTTATCACACAAGTAATGCGTTGAATACAAAAGAAACTCATTATATGCTATACCTGTTTAATTGAATCGTAGGTCTTCTTGGATGACAAGATTGGAAGATTGCTCTTTGCTATACTGTACCAGTTTGAAAGATATGTGCATGAGCAGAAAGTCATAATTTGACATCCTGATGGTTTGACTCAAAATATCGTCTGATCGAGTAAATTAAATGAGTACTATGCTAATTAGCCATTGTAATACCTAATTTACGTTCCAAGAAAAAGTTCCATTTGTAGGTTGAAGTAAATAAATGAGAATTGATACGTTGAGTTAGTGTATTACGGATAATATTTTTGTTATCATCATTATTAACAGTAACAATGATATTTGTGTTGATTGGTGTATGTATGTGTACACATGTGTGTACACACATTCCTGTATGAGTGCTTGACCAACACGAGGCAACAAATTAATTGTTGTCAAGGCTCCTGGGTTCTATAACGCCACCTGTACATTTGAATGTTTCTGCAAATCCACTTAGTTCCACATGGATGTACTGTTCCATTCATTAAGCCTTCAAATTAAGTAAATGAGCCCCCTGTGTATTAAATGAATTATAGATATTTTAATAAAAGATGATTAGTCACTGTATGAAATAAAGCCTTCCTGAATGAAGTGCCTGGGGTATTTCCATGACCCACTGCCCCATCTCAAAAAAGCAGCATATTTATTGTGAAGCAATGAAACACTGCCATGATTATGAGGTAATGTGCTTAATTCCTTGCCTAAAATTATGTTTATGAAACATTGCACTGTGTAAAAAGACTAAATAGACATTTGATTTTAAATTTTGGTGATTTTCTATGGCAAAGGCAATATTGATATGCTGATCCCTTCATAAAACCAATATGTCCACTTTTTATATTTTTCTGTTCTGACTCTGCCTTTCTCAAAATCACGACCTTTATATCGTACCATAACATAGCCAGCCTTGGGCACCTGCGAAGTTTTGAATTCCAGTCCCTGCATCAAAATCCCCATCAATGGGGAGTTAGGTGCCAGGGACTGGCTGCAGGCAGCCCAACGTTGTGCATGGGCAAAGGCCGTGCGCAGCGTGGGGTTGGTGTTACATCTGCTAATAAAATAATATTTTACATTACATATTATTTAACTTTAAAAAAACAATAGAAATGTAATGGAAAAACCAAAGGTTAAAGTGCCGTTATAGTTAGGTATGGATATAATATCTTACTTTGCATTAAAAAAAACCTTAGAAAGTCACTGAAAAAAAACAAAGATTAAATGGCCGTTCTAGTTAGATGAAAATGGCAGTTAAAACATACTATTTTAAATGAAGAAGACTAGTGACATTTACTAGTTAAAGTTATCTCAAGTAACTATAGCTTGTTGCCTAAAGTAACTATAAATTGCGCCCTCCCCATTCACTGCTAACTTCCTCACATATTGCACTTATGACCTGTTCCATGATGGCATTTATAACATCAATGCAACATCTGAAATTACATAATTGATGACAATACTGTGCATGGTGGAGGAGCAAGTTATAGTTATTTTTGATTAACTTTAAAACTTTTGGTGATTCACCATTCATGAGTGTAAAGTTACTCAAAAGAGTAGATAAACATGTCCGGACCCCCTAAAATAGGGGGTGGAGTCAAATCCAGCTGTATAGTTACTACTAGTGGTGACTGTATGACCGTATGTGATGTTTTGTACACTTAGCTGGGATCTCTGCAATTGCTGCAGAGATTTCCATATCATCATTAAGTAAATTTCAAAAATAATATATAATTGTTAAAAGTTAATGTTAATTTCATATCTTTACTTTAAATGTATTGTAGAACAATATTAAAAATGCTACTGCATTAATACAAATTTTAAATAAAAAGTTTACAAAATTTTAAATAAACTTACATCTTTTTTCTGAAGTTTAAATTGGAAAAAAAAATCCACAGAAAATAAAAACATTTTATGTATTATATTTAGAAATTATTAATTAATTTACAGAATTAATAAATTCAAACAATACCCTTTCAGGCTTAGAGTGCCACATAAATTATGCAAAAAATGAAGCAGGGATCTCGGGGTTATTCCCAAGTTTAGATGGAGAGCAGCTCCTTTATATGGAGCACCCTACAATACAACGGACACCCTGAATCTGCTCACCTCAAATGTCTGTTTCTCTAGCAGACATTTTAAGCATAGGATTCACAGTACCGTCCATGCAGAGCTAGAGAGTGACACAGCCTTTTGCCATTGTTACAGTAAAGTCTTTAAGCATAGGATTAGGAAATTCCATCCACTAGATTTTAAAAATGACAGAAGACTTTTACCACTCCAGACACAGAATTACAGTTTTAGATTGGTAAAATGCCATCCAAGCCAACCTGTAATGAATAAGACCAACCCCAATACATGTATTTCACTCTAGTTAGAGCTCATCAGTGAAGGATAGCTTTCTAGAGACACCAGGGAACAACGGACAGCTATGTGCTGGAGTACATTTACATCTGTTTGGGTCCTTTTTGACTATACTAACTATAGAAGGGCAGTTTGTGAAGACCAATGAGCTTTATTTGAGCCCTCGACACCGAAGCCCCCCCTGGACAGACTGACTTGCGTACAAACGTTTAGTACTCAGTCGAACCAACTACAGAAAATCATACGCAAACACTGGCGCATTCTGAATGTAGGACAGGTACATCTAGCTCCTCCATTATTTTCGTCTAAGAGAAGCGCTAATTTGCGTGACACTTTGGTTCACACACGTCCGAGGAACACATTAGCCTCTACGACTAATACTCTTTGGAATTTGCCACCGGTCCAGGGTCATTATGCTTGTGGTAATTGTGCGGTTTGTGTACATACGCAACATACCACCGAAATTGACATTGGAACAAGCAAACCTTGGAGACAGGTGAAACACACAAACTGCAATAGCGAGAGAGTAATTTACTTGATCACTTGCTTGCCCCTGCGACAAGAAATACGTGGGGATGACCACCAGGAAGGTCAAGATGCGAATAATGGAACACAAAAGCACCATTAGATGCCAGACACAGGCGACACGTCTAACTAGACATTTTTTGGATCTAAAGCACAGGCCTGAAGACATAAGGTGGACGATACTTGAACAACCTTTTATCCCGCCCCAAGTCACTGACATTTCCAAAGTTTTTGTTTAGGAAAGAACAACGTTGGGTTTTTAAACTGAGCAGTGACCAGGTGGGGTTGAATGAGGCTATTCTCTGGACTTCACTGTGATAGTGTTGTGTCCTGTTTACTTCGAGGCCATGAGGTATCTACTTGACTCATGATCATGATAGCTTCTTTGTGGTTCTTTTGCAGTGCTTGAAATAACAACTTGCTGACTGCCTTTGTCATCACCTGTTTATTACATATCAGAGAACCATATATCCAGGGCTGATGGCTGTTGATAGGTTACATGTCATTAGATGTATCCGTTTCACTTTGGTAAATATTTTTGCCACTATATACCTGATGGCCCCTCTGTCTGTCTTTTTCTAATTTTTGCTCCCAACCTAATACACTGCACCACGTCAGATTTGTTGCCTTTTCTCCTCCCCCGTTCCTTTACACCTGGTATGTACAGGACGCTGTCCCTCTAGTGTCCGTTTTATTCAGTTCGACACTAGGAATTAAATACAGCACTGTGAGGGATTGAGGCATAACAAACTTTTACTTTTTGCTAGCTTGATCGCTCTCGATCCATTCCGACGATGTTTTCGAGAAGACGATCCTTTTCAAGCGCCGTCAGAGTTTCTACTCGCCATGATGGTTGGTGTAGCACGTTTAGAAACTGTCGTGCCCGCATTAGGGTCTTGCTGTTCAACTACATTACCCGTCATGCTTTTTTGGCATGCTTATCATCGCGCTAGTTGCTGGAACTCCCCAGCCATGTGACAAGGGTCACGCGCGGGATTGGCTTAGCGATGTGGGTGTGACTCCGTGAGGCTTTAAGGGCGGTATGCTTACACTGTTCCGGTTACCACTCGGAACAATCAGGAAGAAGGTCCGGGGTAGCGACGGACAGGTAAGCATACCTTGGGCTGTAGGCTTTAGTTCACATGTGTTGAGGCTTTATCCGCATCTCGGACACTTCCCCTAAGGCTTCTTTTCTTTTAGACCCGTTTGGTCTGTGCCGGGCTTTCATTTCCTGGAATCACCAGACACCGGAGTTAATGGGGTTTAGCACTGACATTTTGGTTGGCGTTCTGTGTAGGCAGGAATAAGGGCACTGGGTAGCGTCACTCGATCTAGTGCTCTTTGGATGCCTTTGCATTGCCAGCATTAGTAAACAAATCCGGTCTTACTGGTGAGGAGCACGCTTATTGCGGCACTGCTCCAGTATTTTTGTCGCTTTTATTATAGTTAGAAGTCGTGCATTGCATCAGCCAATCCTTGGGTGAACGCTAGGATCCCCAGCGAGGGGTCTACTGCAATATTCTGTTTCAAGTCAGTCAATCTACCGCCCTGTCATGTTGTGTGTATACAGCTAATTCTGTTTGTGCTGACGTTAGTGACTAGACAATACCATGTCGTGTTAGTATTGGTCTGCTCCTTTTGTCTTTTAGAGCGTTGCCTCACGCCCTGAGTTGTGACCAGGAGTGTGGGACGTTCCCCGATCTTTGACGGGTAAGGAGGCATTTCAGATCCCTTCCTGGCATACGTTTACTTCTCAAATGTTTGCATGAGTCTACCTGCATTTGCTATTTTGTTCAGCTCTTACCAATTATGTATGTTTGTCCCTGTTAATACTCTTCCCTGTTATAATTACCCCTTTCTCTTAACAGGTGACTATTATATTACCCTACGGTGCCGCATATACCAAGCTAAGCAGGTACCTTCGTAGGTTGTACCATTCCTTTTATACTCACGTTTCATAGTTTTTCACATTGCAGTAGTGGTATGTCATGGTCCTGAAGAAAGCCACTGTCATATTTTTTTGAGACGCTAGTTGGCTGAAACATGAAGACCTATACTTAGAGGACGTGTCCCTTAATTACTTGCGCACACGTTTTCCTCCAATATTTCTGCTTTTTTATTCTTGATACCACTGGATATCGAATAAAAATACTTTTCTAGCAGTAATCAATTTTAAACCACTTCTCACACACTGCACTTAGTCTCACTACACCTCTGGCAGCTTCTCTCCATTTTTGAGATTGATATCCTCCAATTCACATCAGTTAAAACATCCTTGAGCTCCTCCTTTTTATAGTAATCAAAGGAGTTGTAGCTCTTTAACCACACTAGGTGCGGTTAAGGGAGGTCCCAGATGATGAAGCATGCCACTTCGGTGGGTGATGGGACTTGGTCCCTTTTAAAAGGACTTCCGCATGTTTGTATGTAGCTGGCGCGCAATGCTTGTGTTCTGGCAGACTGCTATAGACCCACGGACTCTGGTGTCATTTAAGACCAATGAGCTACAATTATGTCAGTGGGTCCATGTACCTTTCTCAACTGTTCCTAAACCCCTCCTTACTCCTTCTTTAACCCTTCCTCTTTTGTAACAAGTATTTCCAATTCTCCAGCCAATCCCCTGTGTCCCTCACACATTTGCTACTAAAATGTATAATTACATGTGTGGAGCTCTCTGCAGTCAGGACAGAGATCTCTGTACATGTGTGACTTCTGAAGTGTGTCTTAACTTTCCAGTCAGCAACAGTTTACATTTTGGGATTTTGAACTCAAATTTACAATATCAAAAAACACATGTTCCAGAATACAATATGCTGGTGCCTGAAACACTAGGAGAGAATGAAGCTGTCACACATCACAGTGAGTCACTTCGCAATTATGTATAAAGTTAAAACATAATCAAGATGCAGTATGTGATTTTAAGCCTTGATTCTTGAAGGCAATAAAAGGTACATCAATGAACTGGTAAAAGGTTGGAGATTGTATTTTGATTACAGATGTTAGTATTCCAGTGCTACTGGACACATTTTCACACCCTCCTCTAACTACAACTATATTGCTTACTAATAACCTAACAGCCTATCACAATTAAAGCCCCCATCTCACCCTGTGGGGTGTGGCTATTATAGTACAGCACCACCCTCCCTTGTTCAAGCTGTAAAGGCAGGCGGCAAATGAGCTTGTCAACTGAGAAAATCTCAATGTTGGACTGTGAGAAGAGCCCAGTCATTGATGCCCTTCAATGTGCTGCCCAGTGACTGCCCTCAGCTGAGATATTGCTGGGGAACAAACCTCACAACCACACAGAAGTTGGCACACTGCACAAGTCAGAACTTCCACAAACAGGTAGGCAGAGAAGAACCCGGTCTTCACATCTGACTAACACCAATCGCTCAAACTTGAAATCGGCACAGCAATTGGCAACAGAAGAACACCCTTTCATAGTCCAACACCATACAGCAATAATTCAAGCCAAGCTCTAGTCCCACACCACAACACATCTTTATGAAAATTCACAGTCATAAAGAGAAACTAATGGCCGGAATGGGTTTCTGAAAAAGTTAAGTTAGCCATTAGGTAATGAGAGCTAACTAGGAGAGGACAGGTCAGTGACTGTGGAGGTTAAAAACAAGCAGAGATGAGGAAATGAACACGAAGCATTAGAACAAACAGGTTAATTGTTTTTTTCCAGAACAGTAAAACAAAGCTAATTTTCTTTGAAAGCAATGTAGTCGAAATTGGAGAGAAATCCATATTCAAGAAGAACAAAGTCAGCTCTTCGAGAGGTGTAGTAGAGACGACAGGGTTATGCAGTCAATCAAAGCTAATGTCATTACAACATCTTCTAAGGGTTCCAGTAAATGTGTCATGTATTTGCTGCCTAGTTGCTATTTTTTTGTCACAGCATTATCATTTAAAATAGTCAGTAAACAATAGTTTTTTTTAATCAACAACAAGGGATGTTTGAGGCCATGGGCTATACATTTGTATTAGGACCTAAACTGAATGCTAGTTCCAATACAGAGGCAATGAATTAGTGGAAAGTTTGGGATTTATTTGGATATCTGTGTATCTCAACCACATGTCCGAACATGTAGTTCCACAGCCTTTGCAACGCTGTGAAACAATCGATGGTGACTAGAAAGACCCGCTAGGGGAACCTAATAAAACAAACCAGATGTGCATAGTTTTTGGCTGTGCTTCGCAACCACAGGGCTCAGTGCTTACCTTGAGGTTGGGCTCTGTGGCATCAACCACTCCACCCAATCCCACTGTGCAAGGTCTTCAGAAGTGGGCCATGAACTACGTGTAGAGGACCAGGGCTATGCCCTGCCCAGTTCGGGCCGTATTGACTGATATTCCAAGTTAAATTATCAGTGATGCCATTTGTGGCATCATGTGAGAGGTCATGAGCAGTGCATTGGGGCTGTATTAATGGTGTATTGCTAGTCATGTCTGGTGTGTTTCAGTAGTTTTTTGAATGAAAATCTAAATCAACTAAAGTACGTTTTTAGAGGGATGTTCTGTGTTTTTTAATAATTTGTACTTTTTTCTGACTACTTAACCGTAACTTTCTGCACTAGCTCCAAATGAAGACCATGCACTGGTGCCGGTACCACTGATCCAGCTGTGCTTTGCCCACGCACCGATCCCCTTCTACATTGCTTTTGGCCATGCACAGCGGGCACTGGGATGAGGGCCAGAGCCAGTCCCCTGATGCAACCAGACTAGCTGTGCAAGGCCTTCAGCCATGTGCAGAAGACTTTAGAAGCATGGCCTGGCCAAGGACCAGTTGTGCATGGCCAGCAGCCAGGCCCTGTTTCCATTGCCCATGCCACCAAACCAGCTGTGAAGGGTCTCCGGCTGTGCTCAGAGGCTCCTGCTGCAGGGCCTGACCTGAATGAAGGCCATTGTCCAACCCCAAATCTGCAGCACACAAAGCTGAAAAATATACACATACATCTCTCGCAAAATGAAACGAAGAGTCTATATTTAACCTCTGTAGTTTGTCTCTGTTTCGAACATATACATGGTGAGAATCGAGATTTAGTTTTGAGGTTCACCAAGGTGGCGACTAACAACAATAAAGTTAAATACACTTCATCTCTTTATTTTATCTACAAGAATAATCACAAATATGTTTTTTTTCAAAAATCATCACGTATTGCACTTAGCACTTTATATGAAGAAGTGGAACAAGGAGGTTTAGCTCTTCCGAATCTCAGGGATTATTATTATGCTTATTTTGCACAATATTTATCTAGATTTAAACCTGAATTACAGGAAAACCCTTTTATTAATAGTTTTGTGGATCTTATGTGTACGGAAAGTCAGATTCACTTCCCTCTTCTAATTTTTAAATCTCCCAAACTGGTTCGCTATAAGTGTCTTCATTGGTTAAAAAACGACAGGCACTTTATAAAAGATTCTCCATCCCGGTAATCAATTCATCCACCCTACTATTTAGTATTCTACCATTAGCAGGTATTACGCAATCTTCGGAACTTGCTTCAAGATGGGCCTCGGTAGGTTTCTGCAAGGTCTCAGATTTTCTGAGGAATGGAGGATGGTTGACTTTGACAGAAATGTCGCAAGTGACCATTAATGATTTTATTCTTTTAAGGCCATATAACATCCTCCTTAAATTTCTTGTTGAGCTAGATGCTTTCCAAATTGGTGAACATCAGCAGTTGGTCACTGAACTTTTAGAGGATACACCTAGCAGAAACCCCGGGATATGGAGAAAGCGTTTAGCTTCAATCAGGGGATTGGATCTTGGACAAAAGGCAATTAAAAAATGGAAGGACCATGAAGATGTTGAAATTTCTGTTAGTTTATGGCCGGCTATCAATAAACTGAATTTTAGCGTAGAAAGGGGGGCGAATTGGCGAAGGATGTTGTTTTTTAGTAAATGGCAACTTTACCGAACCCCTCTTTCTCTTTCAAAAATGTTTTCGCTGTAACATCCACCTTTCAGCTAATTGGTCGCATATTATGCTGCAATGTCCTAAGATTCAGAAGTTCTTGCAGGATATTTTTTGCTATTTGGAAACTGAATGTTGTGTTTAATTAGTAGTGAACGATTTGTTAATTATTTTCGGTTATGACCCAGATCTGTTCCTTTGTGACCAATTGGTTAAACTTGTATACATTGCAACGGCTGTAGCCAGATCACTGTTATTACAAAGGTGGCGTACTGATTCGATTCCCTCTGTCCTGGAGTGGACCCATAAGATGCAAGCGGTTAGAAGAAGTGAACGTACTTATGCACTTCGGGTGGGGGGGCCTTAGGAAGTTTGAAAAAATCTGGGTCACATATTTTGTTTAAGTTTGGGAAGGGTTATTGTTTCGTTTTGAATGTATTTTTTCCCTGATATTTAAGTGCTCTATGCAATTTATGTGATATTTATAAATGTTTGGAAATTTAATGTTAGGCCCGATAGTGACTCTCTTTTTAAATGGATTTTTTGATCTTAATGTTTTTAATGTATTGCAATATTTACGGACTTCAATTAAAAAATTATTTTAAAAAAGAAGGATCACAAATATGTGTTAGCACTACTGTTCTTTGTGGCACCTAGAATACTTCGAAAATTAATCAAAAAGCCCTGCTTCTTATGTTTACAATGTTAAGGAAATCACCCAAATACAAAAAGTGCACATTTTTTTTGCTGGAGCAAAGCATTTGATACTAATAATGTAAATCCGAACCACTTCATTCTAAGCAAGAAACAATCACTAAACAAACAGCCAAAAATCTACATTTTTCAAACACTGAAACAACAACTATGCTATTGATAATATTAATTAAAGCTGTTGCCTCAAACCACGGCTCCTTAACTGGAAACATCTTAAAGTATAACATACTGTTTTTGATAGACATAGCTAGCCTTTCAATCTCTTAAAACAGTGTAAAGAAAGGGAATAATATTGATACTGCAGAACTTGCTAAAATGTCATTTCAATTCACACTCACAGACAAACCATTTCAGTTGGCTGGGCATTTAGACTCTGGCAATTTGGCCCCTCACCAACCTTAACAAATTCCTTGTCTTCACTGGTGTAATGGCAGCGGGTCATGTGAAGCTGGAGTTGCACAAATTGAAAATGACAGCAGCGTTCAATGATGTTGTAGGACTGTTGTCTAGGACATGATCCACATGGGGCCAGAACCCAGATGGAGTTATTGTTATGGACATGACATGTCATCCTGCTGTCCTGTGGGGGTTCATGTTCCTGCAAAGAGATGGCACGTTGTCATTTATGAGTATCCCAGCACAGAATCGCAGGGCTGTCTATAATAAAACACTGTGAGACATTTGCAAATTCGAAATTCACACTAGAAATCCAAACAGCAGAAGCTGTTACTCTTATCTGAAACATGCTTGTTTATCTAAAGGTTTGACCTGAACAACACTCACTATTACACATGATCAAATAGTTTAAACGTGTACATGTAAAGATTTGTTGACAGACTTTGTTTCCATCACTGATATGGTTTTAAATAAAATATTTTGCATTATTTCTTAGCCATTCAAAGCTGAGCTTAATCCATTCAACTTTTTTATGGGCTTCTGAAATGTAGCTGTCTTGAACCCCAAGTATGATGACTCAGATAGGGTGCAGTTATAGTGCAAGAACCTTGGTTAGCACTTTTCTTCCTTTATCAGAAAAATGTCTCAGCATTGGAGTGCATAACTTATTGGTGTTTTATGGGCTTTGGACGGAATACTATATGGACCTGTATGATTCTTGTTCTCAGTCCTGTTATATATTGTTTTATTATATTTGAATAATTAATGATAATTATAATTGTTATTTTTTTAATATTTGCCTACACATGATCGTTTCCCTCACAGTATTGTAAAAGTATTTGAATATTGGAATTGTCACAAATTGTAATATTTTAGTGTATCATTGGATGTAATATGGTTATTGCTATTGTTTTCAGTATCAATAACCTCAAACTAAAAACAAATATCTTAAATAAAAAAGTCACTAAGTTAATTAAAAATGAAAGTTATCATCATTTGTATTCAAACTCCCTCATTATGAACACTTCTAACCTGTAATACCTGGAGTCCGAAAACACTCAATTAAAATCTAATACCCATAGGCAATTTTGCTAAATGCCTGGTCCATTCCCTTGTATTTTCCGTCTTTTTTTAACATGATTCTCTTTATTTGATTTTAGGGGCAACGTTGTGAACAAAAACTGTTTAACAGTCATTGGGGATTATCCATTTTTAGGATAATAGTCACAGTAACGCTAACCCTCTAATCAGACACACTTTACAACCGCTGGTAGCCTGTTCACAACTTTAGAGAAATTGAAGTCAAGGCTTTTGGCAGTGGCACTGCTGAGGTGCCACTGATCAACGATCACAAAACGTATCCTTATAGTGGACCCCTATCTAGACACAAACTTCTGAAAGAAGAAAACCACAATACCAGCTCCTCCCCCTAAACTTAAAAACAATTATAATAATGTCTGCTTCTCAGACAAGTCACACTCTTTCCACATACCTTCCAAGCACGTATTCACCACGTAAACATAACATCTTCCAAGGAGCCGGACAAATACTTTATTTTTATTTTGGAGACTGGCACTTGGGTGGGTGTAAGAAGCGGGAAAGGATGGGATTGCCTCCTATTGACCACCTTAATTAAAGCACATAACTGCTATCTTAGAAGAAGTGTGTTTGGTACTCTAGTCTCCTGAAGCTAGCATGTGCTGCCCATTGGCAGCATATATAAACAGTCAAGCAGCAGGTCTGTGTAGTCAGAGCATGGGGGCATGCCAAAGCTAACCCTTTTGCACTTATCAGTGCCACAAAAGCACCAGTAAGTCTGGCCATTCGTGCTACTCCAGGGAGGTCTTACTGGTCCTGAAGAAGGCAACGGCTGAAAAGGTGGAGTGGATAATGAGAAGAAATACAGAGACAGAGGTTGGGATGGCGAAGATCCATCTGCAGCAGAAACTAATGAGTGGAGCTATTAATAAAGGACAAGGGTTTAAATGAATGCATTTAAATGTACACTTACTGACTAGCCATTCAGAGCACATTAGCCTTCTTTTAGTGAACCAACAAATTGGTATTTTAATAGTGACAGAGTCCTCATGGAAGGACTTGTTGAGGCTGGATATTGAGAGAGAAGTACCTACAGATAACCACTTAGGCCCTGGTTATGATGTCAGTCGGAGTTGCCTTTGACTGATATCATTGCGGATTCGAGACTGACCGGCATCTGTTGGGTGTTCCTGACCGCAGTATTAGAATGCAACCGCACATGGTGCACTCGCATACTCCCATTTCTGTATGGGAGCTTGTGCTGCAGCCGTAAACCCTCCATAGCACAAGCTCCCATAGAGAAATGGGAGATTCTGTTAATTCCTGCACCGCACGGCAGGCACCTTGAGGGGCCTGCCGCGCGGTGCACGAATTAACAGGGGGGCACCATAGCTGCCTCCTCGGCCCCCAACCAGAGGCCGCAGGGAGAAGGGGGCACTGATAGGCACCCCCAAAGTCACTTTCCAACAGGCTTTCCATGCCCAAAAGCCTGACATGGAAAGCCTGTCAGAAACCAACATCGTAATCCCGACTGCGGAAACGCCATCACATAGGGATTATGTGCCAGTTCTGACTGGCCGACGGGCTCCTTGATCCTGTCGGAAGCCAGCCGGAATGATCGGCTGGTTTAAATTCCGACCGCCTAGATTGAAATTAGGCATTCGAAATTGAAACCGTTAATGTCGGAAGGAAAACCTCTGACCTGAGGTCAGAGGCTTTCCAACCAACATCAAAATCAGCCCCTCAATGAGGAAGGACAGGGAAATCAAACAGGGAGGGGCCCTGGCCAAGTTTTTTACAGACAGAAGTTAAAATTGGCCCTAGTAAAATGCGCTCACTGAAATCTGTCACACTAAAGGCATTTCAAATGCAATTATGCATGGTAAAGTCAGTGATGTGTTCACAGTTCAATGGACCAGCTACTGAATTTCAAGAAGAGGTAGCAGAGATAATTCCATGTTATGCCTACAAGCACAAAGACCTATTGGATTTAGGTAATTTCAATTTATGGTTGGAGGGGTAGAAAGACCATAGGTAACATCCCAAATTGATCAATTAAGCTCACTGGGTCTACAACAATTAGTTAAATGGCATATGCCTCAGCCAGAAAAAATGTAAATGGTACTTTTACTACACCAAACATGATTAAAACTGTCACACCCATGACCTTTCCATGAGCCGATCATTTGCAAATCCTTTTTGGGTTAATGCTGGGCATATTAATGTCTTTCGAGATCCATGACACATCATAATACACTAACACCTCGCTGGTCTAAGTTTCAAGCTGGAGACCCTAGGGCAGCCGAAAAAGGCAAATCAAAGGTTGATGCCATGCAAGCTGGTTTAGATAGCATGCAATTGCTTGTGTAATTCACTTGTGTGTGCTTTGTGGTATAAACAGGAAGCAAACTCCATGACAATATTTGTAAATTATAATTTTGTAAATAGATTAAGTAGAGTAAATATTCACTCCTTAGGCATTTGTGCCCTCATCCCGAGGAGGTCATTTAGCTGAATCGTTTTGACCTTTAACAATGGAGGAGTTCTGCTACTAAAATGGACAATGTATTAATCAATTTTGGACACAAAGAGTGAGTAAAAAAATGGAGGGTTCTTCATTTGACTACTTGAGATTAGAACAAGCTTCAGGTGGATTATGAACTATCCAGTCATATAAACACCTATTGGTCTTTTACAAACAACGAAAGACAAGGAAAGAGTAATAGGTTCAATGAGTGGTGTAAAAGAACTCTTTATTTGGCATTTTAAATAAATACTCTTGACCAGATAGCAACACATATATATTCAGGTATCCAATGAGAAATGATTGCCATTGTGGGGAAATGACCACATATATTAATTCATATCCAGAGAGAACTTTCTCTTTGTTTTCTTTGTACTAAAACCCTGACTATATGAGGATATTCAGGCAATCCCTTTTTAGGTCTCGCATGACCCAGCGCATGCGATTGTCTGGCGGGACTTTTTGAGAGGGCTCCAAAAAGTGCTACCAGGCCAGCCTAGACCTACAGTGCATGTGCGCTGGTGCGCGCACCGCGCTTGACCGCGATTACTTTCACTTTCGCGGCCGCATGGCCGCTTTGATGTTTGATCGCAATCACTTTCACTTTCGTGGCCGCACGGCCGCTTGGCATAGCCAATAGGTCTCGCTTTGGGACCTTATAAGTATTTAGTTATGCAACTGTTGCATGGCTAAACACTTATAAGGTACCAAAGGCGAGACCTATTGGCTATGCCAATGCTTGTTTTGTTATCACGCATAGACTCTTCTAACCCTTTATATATTGTATTGTCAATCAAAGCAATAATATAGGGCCTATTCAAAAACTGCATCTGGTAGTACGTTTAGTAGTACCACAATAGTAATACTTACGTGCTACACTTGGCGGTAAAGACAACCATTGTATTCGCATTGAAGTATAGGAGAAGACCAGCCTCCAAAGTTCATTAGAAAGGTATAATACTTACGTACTACAAAATGATATCAACAAACCAATATGCAAAGGTCTCTGTCTCCCTTCCCGTATCTTTTCTGAGCAAAGATCTCCTCCACGACTAGGGAAATCTCCAACAACATGTGCCTTCATTTTAGTAGTAAATGTGGAAGGGATGGGGTGTGGCTGAAAAAAATGGAATGCTTACTACTGAAGGGGAAGAGAAGGAGGGGTTAACGGAGGGCTTAGAACTGTTTGGGGAGGGACATGTGCTTCACCCACAAAAGAGTAAGAACATTACTATTCACAAACTTCACTTCTAAAGTTTCTTCTGTCAAAAATGACATAAAGCAGTTGTAAATGTACTCCAGCTCAGATCTGGAGTATGTCCAGCACCACATATGACCAACCACTGGTAATGCATCACCATGTCTTAGAAACAAATGGTGGCAAGGACTTAAAATAGACCCCATATGATATTATCTCAAAATAAACCAATTTATTTAGACTTCTTTAAAATATGTATACATTTTCTTAATGTTAAAAAATATAAATTACAAATAATTTTTTGCAATTATCTTAATATCCTTAATTTAAATGTGTAACTATTTCTAAAAAGGAATTGCATTTATTGAATTAAATTCTATACATGTCATTTAAACATTTATTATAGATTATAAAGAAACATAAATGTATTACTTTAGTTGGGTTTTTAAACTCAAAATTGATAATGCTGTACCATTTTTAAAAATTTTGTTCTACATTTAAATAAATATATTAAATTCATATACATTAATATTCAGCTTAAAAATCTATTTACTACTTTTGTTTATACTTAAATAAGCTGTTAAACTTTTCCCTGTACTTTGCCATTGAGATCTCTTTGCCCTGGGGTGGTGGAGATCTCTGCCTACATGTGAAAAGTTACAAGTAGTAACTTTACACTTGTAAATTAGGTTCCACCCAAGGGAGAGATGCAAGCCTACAATCTGTAGTAAATTTACACTTGTAAATGATGAATATCCTAATGTAATATATTTACTACAAACCGTAAGAGTAAACTTACACTTGTAGATTAACTCACATCTAAATGTACCTTAATGAACAGCCCCAGAGCTTACAAGAAATACAAAATGCTGCTGACAAAGCGTTCTTGAACCTACACCCTGGTAGCCGAACCTCAGATCATTTGAAGAGACTACATTGGCTCCCAGTCCAAAGACCGATTTGATTCAAGACTATTTTTCACAGAGCATTTCATGAAAGAGGCCCAATCCTCATTCAAGAAAGACTGAGGGGTTGCCATCCTAGCCAAATCTTAAAATCAGTAGGGAATAGGCTACTGACTGTTCCATGAATACATTATTCCAGACAGGGGAGATACGTTTCATACACAGCTTTCAAGCTATGGAGTGATCTTTCCTACAACATTTGGGCTAAACAAAATTATCTACAGCTTTTAAAATGTTTAAAAACCTGGCTCTTGTGCTAATTCTGTAGTTTTATTTTTGACCCTGGAACGTCCTTGCACAGCTGTCATGCTTAACAAATAATATTAATTTATTAATGTGATGAAAAGCTAAAGATGCTGGCTATTTTTCAATAGAAATGTACACTAATGTTCCTACTTTCTCAACTAACATCACCAACAAACCCCTAGCAGCATGGCATAATGAATAACAGATCCCTCAATGGTCAACACAACACGGTCCCCACACTTATCCCACTCCGTACTACTGACAAGGAAAACCTGTATCTGGAATCTAAGATAAAATTGTGTACAACCGTAAGTGATATCACTGATAAAATTAGGTTGTGGTGTACGCTTGAAAAGAGGAGGACGTTAAGAAGAACATTAATTCTACAGTATACCAAAAGTGAATAACTTAAATATACCTAAATAAATACAAGGTTGCAAACTAATCACATATTTAGCATAGATATTTAGGAATAACACTATTGAGTCTATAATGTCAACCCTTAAAGATTTAAAGATCAAAGGAATCTTCTGAAATTAAATAATTGCAATTGGCCTCTCCATCTGAATTCACTTTTTTCAATTAACGCTAAATTAGTCAATGTCCTCTAGAATCCAGGAGTCAATTTGTGGCTCATGAATAGATTTCTAATTTTTGAGAGTACTTTTTTGCCCACCATACGACTTTGCTGTAGCACCAGTTGTTTCCATTGTGCCCCCTATTATACCTCATTAAAGAGTACAAATTAATTTTATATCAGACCTGTATTTAAAATACATTTTAATTTGATTTTAACTCCTTTCCATAGTCTGATATTACTGGGCGCTTTAATTATATATGAAGGTAGTAAGTGATTTTCTTGAGAAATAGATCTGAAGAGTTGCCAGATCTGTTGTGAGTCTGGTAACACAGTGCCCTCCGCATGACTTTTGTGTGAAAATATTTATAATGCCCTCATATTTCGGGGATTATAATTAGAAGAAAATTTGCCATGTAAAAGCACCTTAAATCAAACCCGGTGGCATATTTACAATAACATGGTGCAGCACCACAAGCAATTTTGCTGCTCCAAGATGTGTCATTTAAAAAACACAGTGATGCACCGTATTTACAAGAATATGGCACACCCCTGTACTTTCACCCTGCGCCGGCACACAACAGCAGCATTGCACCAGTGCAGGCACCCTTGCACCATGGTGAAAGGGTGCCTGCATTGCAGGGATGATTATATTTGTGCAGGAAGGGACACGCTCCTGGACAAGACCAATCATTAATGGCGTTTTGCTCCTTCTATGTGTGCTGCCGAATGCAGCACATATAGAAAGAGCAAAAAATGAGGAGAAATAAAGTATTTTTCCCGTTGCGCCACTTTAATGCCTCCTGTGGAAAAGCGTCAGTGTTTGGCTCTGCCTCAGATTTAAGAATCCTTGTAAATCTGGGCAGCCGCGGTTCGTGCAAGTAATAGTGGTGGGGCGGTGGGGCCGGGTAAAGGGGGATTTTGAGGGATGATGCCAAAGGAAAAGTAATTATTTATTTAATTTACCCTCTGTATCGTCCCTCGAAATCCCCCCTTACCCGGCTTCACTGCCCCACCGCTGCTACCTGCCCCGACAGCGGCTGAATCTGGGGCAGTGTCAAAAAAGTCATCAGTGTTGCGTGGGAACACCCACAGCAACACCCATGGCACGCCCCTTTGACACAGAGTACGGTGTGTACTGTGTGAAAGAGGGCCATATTGACAAGGTTGTGTAAAGCCACGCGAAGTGGCAATGCGGGGCCGTGTAAATATCGGCCAGCCCACAGCGCCACTGGTGCATCAAAAAGAGTGACGCAACGGTGGCGCTAGGGGCTTGTAAATATGCCCCCGGTCGGCTTTCTGCAAGCTAAAAATATTTAATTTGGGGTAATACTGATACAAGGAAAACTATGATTTTCTTAGATTCCCATGCATAGGCAAAGGAATATTTGTGATTTCAATGACTTTACAGAAAGCCCGCATCACCTCCATGCGCTACTTATTCGTGATCTTCGCTGGGTGCTAATATCCAAAGGCATTTTTTGCTATCAATTCTATTTTCTAATCGAAGAAACTCCGTTTGCATTAGTGAAGTAATCACTCTAATGCTGCACGGTTCTTTCTAGTTAGAATTTGTATTACAGACTTTATTTGTATAATATATTTCCACAGTTGCATAGGAAGTGAAATGTCACATTGAAAACAAATTAAATTAAAGAATCGATGCCTAAAACAGCATTTGGCCCAATCATTGTATATATAATTTTAATGTTAGGTCCATTAGTAATTTGGTCTTGTAGTGTGGTTTTCCTCCTGGCTGTGACTCAGTGTCTCGTTTGAAAATAATGAGACGGATGTTTGTACTGAAAGGCAGCACTGACAATAACTTTCCCCGCTGGTGGATCGATCCCGGCTCCCTGCTGAGATTGAGAAAACGAATGCTGCCTGTCCTTAAATACCCAAAAAAATACTGGCAGTGCGCGCGGCGGAGGGTTACAGTGTCAACCCATCCGTTCCCGCTGACTTCATTACGCGATGAAGGCGCGCGCGCCAGGCCCTTTCGGGTGCCTAATAACCTGACAAGTAAAAGGCCGCAGGCTTCCCCGCCGCTGTCCTGTCAGCAGGATTCCGCGGCCGCTGTCCTTGCCGTCGGCCGGGCCTCTTTCGAATTACCGAGTGTTGATAACAGGCCCTCCTGACATGCGCTGTAAGACGTTCAAAGGCTGCTGGGCCCCGGAGAATTCCAGGTAGCTAGAAGACACCTGTCACCAGGTGACCCACTTGTCTCCTACCCGGCTTAAAACTATAGTTTATTAAAGGGAGATTTTATAGAAACCTCCTCCCACTAGGAGTGGGCATGCCACGGCTGACAGTAGATTACTAGGTGCCGATATTAAGTACACACTTTGCCTACGTGAAAATATATTTTTTTCCTTCTAATATCGGTTCCTTTCATGGAAGTTTTCCTCGTGACATGAGCGCCGGCGTTGCTGGGAAATCCCTTTCAATCTCGGGCGTGGGCTGACGGAATCATGCCGTGCTATTAATTTACATTTTTTATAAGCTCTAAAGTTTGTGACATTTTATTTCAACAGTGTAATTCTGTGCAAGCTTTTCTCTTTGTGTCCTGCTGCCTCAACTGGAGTTGCCAGAATGTCCTATGAGGGAAATACCCCAATAAAATCTCAAAGCTAATCCAGCGATTAGTGAATCAGTAATGTAATAATATAAAGTAATATAACGCAGTGTGATCCAACAGATGTTGCATTTTTTTTAGCTGATCGTGGTGTCGGCTTTCTATTAAGAACTTTTGTCATCAGATAGTGTGCAATAACATCTGAGATTCGTAAAAACAGAATTAAATGAGATGAGTTAAAATTCTGTTTAAAATAACTTACATAAAAACGCAAAGTGAGAGAAAGTGATAAAGAGAGTGAAAGTGGGGAAATGTAGATCTGAAAACGGTCCATATGTCGGGTTGGGTAGACATTCAGGAAGAAGGGGAAGGTAGAGAGTTAAGTCATGTTATTGTGAGTTTAGTAAAAAGATCACACACCACAAGTACAAATTCAGTATAAAGATTCGTAGAGAGATAAAAGGTGAGATTAAAGAGCTTGAAGAATGCTGCGAATGATTCAGCAATAGAAAACTCCGGGATGTGTGGGGAGCAAGGATGGGGAGAAAGGACATTTTCCGTGTAGGAAGAAGGGATCCTGGAGTGAGTCAATCAATCATTCAGGATTTCTAAAGTGCGGCTAATCACCCTATAGGGTATCCAGGCCCTTGCAGGTCCCAGAGGCTTCTTCGAACAGCTAGGTCTTGAGGGCCATTCAGAATTCCATAAGTGAGGAGATGGTCCGATGGTGCGTGGGGAGGCTGTTCCAGGTCTTTGCTGCTTTGTGGGAGAAGGAGCGTCCTCCACTTCTGCTTTAGTAGATGCAGGGAGTGTGGACAAGTGATAGGGAGGCAGAGCGTAGTCTTCTCGGCGGTTGGTGGAGTTTCAGGTGGTGGTTAATATATTATTCAGGTCCTTAGTTGTGTAGAGTCGTGTGTGCGTGGGTCAGCAGCTTGAATTGGCATCTCTTCTGTACGGGGAGCCAGTGGAGAAGGCCGAGGATGTGTCTGGCTGAGGCGTTCTGTATCGGTCTAATAACTCTGTAGGAGGTGTGTGGCGATTCCTATGTAGAGGGCGTTGCCATAGTACATTTGGCTGGTGATGAGGGCCTGTGTCACGTTGCATCTCCTGTGTAGGGGTAGCCACTTGGAGATCTTACACAGCATGCCGAGAGGGAGTGAGGATTCAGGCGGAGAAGACAGTATTACCATGTGATATCATGAGGAGCTTGTTGTCAATGATCATTCTGAGGTTTCTGACATGATCTGAGGGAGTGGGTGTAGATCCTAGGTCTGATGACCACCAGGAGTCATTCCATGTGTTGCTGCTGTTGCCAAAGTTCAGTACTTCCTTCTTGCCTGTGTTCAGCTGCAGGTAGTTGTTCTTTATCCAGTTGGTGATATTTGTAATGCATCTGTGGAAGTTGGTTTTGGTGGTGGTGTGGTCATTGGTGAGTGAGAGGATGAGTTGATTGTCATCTGTACAGGAACTTACGTTGAGACCGTGGGATCTGATGATGTTGGCCAGCAGGGTCATATATGCATTGAAGAGCATGGGGCTGAGGGGTGAGCCCTGGGTGACAACAAGAGTGATCTTCTTGGGTTCAGTGGTGAAAGGGGGGAGGTGGATCCTCAAGGTTCTACCGGTGAGGAAGGAGGTGATCCATCTGAGCGCGCCTCCTTGAATGCCGATCTGGTGGAGTCTATCGATCAGCATGTGGTGGGATACGGTGTTGAAGGCTGCTAAGAGCATGAGGAGGATCAAAACGTCTGTCTCTCCTTGGTCAAGGAGGTTTTGGATGTCAATCTGGCTCCGATCAGGGCGGTTTCGATTCTGTGATTGCTACTGAAGCCAGACTGGGAGACGTTGAGTACCTGGTTCTGCTTCAGGTCTGTTATGAGTTGATTGTTGTTGATCTTTTCCAGTATCTTCTCTGGGAATGGGAGTAGGGAGATTGGCCTGTAGTTTTTGAGTTTGTGGGGTCAGTGAAGGGATTTTTGAGTAGTGGTCTGACTATGGCATGTTTCCAGGCATCAGGAAATGTTGAAGTGGTGATAGAGGTGTTGAGGTGAGTGGTGAGTTCCTGGCCGATCCTTTGGTCTTGACATGGGTCTGTGGGAGCTCCTGAGTGGATGGATTTCATGATGGAGGTGGTTATCTGGGTGCAGAGGATTTTGCAGGTAGGCAGTGTGTTGTTCGTGTCAGTTACAGTGATAGCGTATCTGTCGCAGAAGTGGATTGGGGTTCGAAGTTTCTTTATATGGTTGTGATCTTGTTGTAGAAGAAGTGGGCGAGGTTGTCGCACATCTCCTGTGAGGGTATGATGTTGTTTCTGCTGGCCACCTGGTTGGAGAATTCCTTAACAATGTTGAAAAGTTCCTGGATGGTGTAGTTTCAATGTGTGCTACAAGGGATGTCTTCTTTGTGGCCATAGCAAGTGGTGGTAGAGTTTGAGGGAAGTCTTGAAGGCTGCCCTGTTGAAAGTGTCCTTGCTGACGTGCCATCTCCTCTCCAACTGTAAACATATAACTGCTTAATTAGTTGGGGTGTGATGATGGAGTCGGCCTTGTTGAAGACGTGGTGGGGGCAGGGGTCGGTTGGGGATCCGGAGTGGATGGTGTTCATCGTGCGGGTGGTGTCTTCGGTGCTGACCGGGGTCCAGTTGCAGAGGGTGGTGGTGGGGGGCGTTGGTTCGGTGGTTGGGTGCGTGGTTGGTGCGCCAAAGCTGTTGTGTATGTCGGCGATCTTGCGGTGGAAGAATGAGGCGAGTGAGTCGCAGAGGTCTTGCGAGGGGGTGATGTCGTTGTTTCCGGCTCTGGGGTTGGAGAACTCTTTGACGATGCTGAAGAGTTCCTTGCTGTTGTGGGTGTTGTTTTCCAGTCGTTCTTTGAGTGTTGACCTTTTGGTGGTGCGGATCAGCTGGTGGTGTATGCGGGTGGCGTTCTTGAGGGCAGTCATGTTTTCTGTGGTCTGGTCGTGGCGCCAGGCTTTCTCGAGGGTGCGGCAGTTCTTCTTGGAGTTTTTGAGTTCGTCGGTGAACCAAGAGGCTTTCTTGCTGCCGGGTCTGCTGGGAGGGGTCTTCAGTGGTGCGAGGTCATCTGCGCAGTCGGTGAGCCACTGTGTGAAGATGCGGGCTGCTACGTTGGGGTCCGTTGCGCTGGCGGGAGGGTTCCGTCTGAGGGAGGTGGTGAGCTGGTCGGCGGTGATCTTGCTCCAGCTCCTGCGGGGAGCCTGTTGCGGGTGGTGGTGGGTCGTGGTTCTCCTGAAGCTGAAGTGGACGCAGCTGTGGTCAGTCCAATGGAGTCCGGTGGAGTGGCTGAAGGAGATGTACTTGCTGGAGGAGAAGACTGGGTCATCACATTACTGATGGATGTAGTCACCACCTTAGCCAAACCTATGGTTTGCTCGAAATTAAATCTAGTGGGCAGACCATTATGTTGGCAGTGTGTATACTCCATCGTCATTGCGATGGAGTATACACACCGCCCACATAAATTGACTCCTAAGTTTAAGACAAAATAATGCAACAGGTTTCCAAAGCAAATTTAAATCATTTTTTGTTCCATGTATGTGTGTGTGTGCATGGGATACAGAAGTAGATTTGTATCTTGTATTGTATCTGGTTTAGATATCCTTTGCATTAGTTCATTAATCTATAAATGAATACACACACATATATATATAATTAATGCACACATGCTCACAATTGCACGTCATACATGGCCCGTCCAGTTTATGTCTGAACATCCCCTAAAAATCGATTATGGAAACACTCAGGATAGAAAAAAATTGATTAAAATGTCCCAGTTTTGAAAAACGAATCCATTTCCCTTCAGTTCCTGCCACTGCCTTTGGGATCTGTCAGGTCAGGGGTCACAAAGGCAGTGTCAGAAGTCACAAGAATCAAGCCAGGGGTCGCAGCTGTAACCCCTAAATGAAGTCCATGCTCGTCCCTGCAGTATTGCATAGTACAAAAAAGATAAAAGGGCATACTTAGTGAAGCAGTCCAAGATAGAGAAAGATTAGGTAGCACAGTGGAAAAAGCAAAACTTGACAGTCAAAAATAGACAGACTTAGATAGTCCAAAATGAAAGGCAAGACTTGGCAAGCAGACTGACACGCACTTGGTTGGATATTACAAATAGAGACAAGGCTTGATTTAAAGGAGAAGAAGTAGCAAGTTCACAGAAAGATGTTTAGCTGTTGATTGCTATCCTTGTAATTCGAAACATGCAAGCATCATTGAAGTATAAAAAGTAGAACATTTCTAGATTCTACCACCTGTCAGAGGCACTCTCGTAATGTCTTTTGTTTCGTGATTATGTGACTTGTGTTAAGAATACTCCTGATTTTGGGAAAAACTCTTATCTGGGACTTAGCCAAGCAAGCAAGGACAATAACACTTAGGGGGCGAGTACGATGTTGGGAGAGCCGTCTTGTAAACGGGACCAACCGACCTCCGGTCTGCAGTCCCGCCCGCCTTATTAGGATACGACCAAACACTGTTCGGTCGCATTCTGACATTTCCCTATGGAAGCATGTATTACGGCCGTAAACCAGTTGTAATACATGCTCCCATAGGGAAATGGGAGGTGTTATTCATCCCTGCACCCTGTGGCAGGCACATTAAGGTTCACTTTGTCGGGTGGAATATCAAAGATATTGAAGAAGACGCCTCACTCACATAATAGTGACATGCTTCATCATAGGCGTTTTCTCCACACCCAGACAAGATGGTACTGTCTGGGCGGACTCAACCAAGGATGTTTTGGGAGTTCTTATATAAGATAACTGGTTAAGCAGGGAACCAGATTTTTTGGTATAATAAAAATACCTACAAGTATACCCCGGTCAAATCGTTTATTCTGGGGTACTTGTGGTACCGTTAAAATCGTAAGTTGGGGTTCTTTTGAACATGATATTTCAAATATACCCTCATTTAAGTGCCAACATGTTTCGGCCCACGTAGCTAGCCCTATCGGGTCTGGGGCCTTCGTCAGGGCGTTGTTCTTCTGTTCCTTAATTTAAGGTCCCTGCCTTATCTTTACGCATTTACTTCATGCATACCACTCATGAGGCTTAATGCACTCACCTAAAATTCTTGTACTCGAACTCCAGTAGATTTTCTATAAGAGTAAAGGCAAGAAAAAGGAATATACACATATGCGCATAATTATATGCATCTTTATGCTGATGTGCCTTTATCATACTATTATTCACTCTTATAGTGTTCAGTATGTGTGCACACCCCGACTAAGTGCTCACTATTTTGGTGCCGATAGCCATTTATTCGCCTAATCAAGTTTATTGCCACTATACACATTTCTTTCACCACACTCTGTGTTCATTCCAAAAAACTTTCAACTCTTTATTGTGAAACACTTTCCCACGTGAATGTGTGCAACTTATTTTACAATCACACGTGTGCTATTGTGTTTTTATTTTTACATTCATGGTAGAATGTTGTGATAAGCCGCTTGGCATAGCCAATAGGTCTCGCTTTTGGGACCTTATAAGTATTTAGTTATGCAACTGTTGCATGGCTAAACACTTATAAGGTCCCAAAGGCGAGACCTATTGGCTATGCCAATGCTTGTCTCACTTTCTTTTGGGACAATCTTTACTTGTTCTTCTTTTTTAAATTATTGATGTGATCTTCTGGCTGGTTCTTTGAGTGTGGGTGGCCCTGCCCTGCATGGTCTTGCCACCTCCATTACTTCACAGCTCTCTGCTTCCATCGGAGGCGGTGGGAAGACTATTGTTTACTACTCTAATATCTGCTCCATCTCTTATTTCCAATGCAGTCAGGGAGTAGGGAAGGAGAGCGGTTCCCTGGGCCCCTCTCACAGGGCCTCCAAACACTGGCTCTTGAGCTCCCCAGATGCATTGGACCCTCCTAAACCGCTGCCCAAACCTCTAACATGGGTAAACTTTCACAGCATTTGATTGCGCTCACGTCTCCACAGTGGATTAAGTACAAAATGACCCCTTGCTGGGGAAAGTGCAGTTACACTTATTTTTTTTGTAGGTGATGGGTACTCCAGGGCACCCAATGTTACTGCTTCCATGCCACATGTAAGCTGTGATTTCTGTTACGGACACTTTGTGCCCCACTGGGCCAATTTTAATGGGCTTTGTTACATTGGGCTCCACTCCTTCCACCAGGGTCAGTCTTCTAGCACCATCTGACCCTCAAACCTTTTTAGAATTCCTTGCAGCTTTCCACTGCTTCTGGCACTACTGCTTTCTCCGGCCTAGCAGCAGCCTGTCGAAATGAGCTTAGACCTGCCCTCTTGCCTAGCATGTGACCTGGGGTCTTTTTGGCAGAAGCCCTTGAAGGTCCTCCACTGGAGCCCAGTCTCCCTATCTGCACTCCTCAGCCAAAGAGGCCTCCCACCACTTGCAGGGTGACAGCTGTATTCAAGCAAGCCTGGGACACCCACAACAGACACCAGTCAACTGAGGTCCAGGGACACCTCTACCTAAGGGTGCCCAGCATGTGCACTGTCTATGGGCAGTGAGGGTGCGCCAGGGAGCTGGTGCAAACAGGTCGGGAAAGAGTCCACAAAAGTCCATAGTACAAGCCATGAATTTTAAAACTCCTGACTGGAGTGAATCAATTCAGGCTCGTACTTCCTCTGTCTTCCACAGACTCCTTCTCAGGTTTATAGAACTGTGCAAGCTCTTGAAATGTAAGATAGAGTTTATTTTGATTGGTTGGGCATCGAGTCCTTAAGTCACTCGCATTTCCTGACCTCTGTCTATCCCAACCCTGTGGTACACTCTGGGAATCTATCAAAATGACGGCCACTTCAAAATCATAGTACGACTCCCTCTCCGAGTCAAGCATCACCCACACAGGCCTGGTTTCTTCCCTCCAAAACTTCAAAGAAATGTCCCGTAAGGACTGCTTGTCATCTCTTTTCCCTGTCCCATCCATCAAGCTAATACACAGAGGGCTGCTGCTAACAGCAGTGTTGATTTTACCCAATCCCTCTTACTCTAGCAGGAGAAGTCCATTTTCCTTGGAGTGGGCATTATGTTCAGGGAGTCTTTGATCCAGCAGCTGGGGTAGCAGAACAATGAACTCTCCCAGGCAGAACGCTCAAAGCTTGAATCTCACTAAGGCTGGTTCAGAGAAGTATGCATTATTTATGTATGTAAAGAATTCATAAAGAGTAAAACTGATATTTTATATGAGTTGAGAGCCCAGCAGTTCACATACAAGAACAAGTCAATTAATCTTCCCCCCCTTGCCAATGCCTATTTTATCCAAATTGTAAAAATGTTTAAATGCTACAGATTTGTACTTCAGCCGGCAAGCAACAGCACATTTCTTTTTGGATCCCCAAATGAAATACAAAGTCTTATTAGGTCTTATCCAGTTACATCAGGTTGTTATATGCACACAAAGCTATCTGAACAGAGGCAAAGGCATCCATTTCATATTAACTAGCATTAGAGATCTGACCCTAGAGAGCCCAGAGGAGAAAAGGAGGCCCAGAACTGATGCAACCACAACTACTGCGCACTGTGCAATAAGCTTCCATTAGCATGTCTGCCTTTTGGGTAGGCTCACGCTACAGAAATACCACATGCATAAATACATAGGTGACCCTCTATTGCTGCAGTGTAATAAAGTACTAGTAGGGGATTCACAGCCATGAGAGTCAAACGTAAACTCTTCTACCAGGCTAACTAATTGGGCCTGTGTGGCCTGTACTGGGAATACAGCAAATTATGAAAAACTGGTAGATCAAGAAATGCAGGGAAACAAAGGTGGTGGAGAGGCAACTAAGCCAAAAGACACTGTGAAGCTCAATCGGGCATAAACAATGCCCTAAGAAAATTAAAAACAATAGGCCCTCCTGTTGATAATGGGTGACCGCCACGACAGGCCATCATTGATGGTCTATCCGACATCCAGGGCATCAGTCCAACCGCCGGATTACAATACCGGCAGTCAGAACAATGATGTTGCAGGGAAAGACTGCCACCTCCGACAGGCTCAAGAAGCCCGTCGGGCGGGGGTCAAACTCCAATCCCTGCTATTAGGACAGTACCTGCGCAGGCACCTCCATAGGGATTAGGATGTCCCTTTCCGACTGCCTTTTCATGGCGGTCCAGCCGCCAAGGAAAGGCAGCCAGAAAGGGACTTTGGGGGCCCCAATCCCCATGGGCCACTGCTAAGTGGCCAGGTGGGCACATGTGGTGCCTCCCAAAACAACCATGCACTGTGTGCCAGGCACCACATGGTGCCTGGCACATGGTGCATTGATGTTGGCAAAATGCCTTTTACTACTGCGGCTTGCGCTGCGACCCTTTTCAGGGCTGCAGCACAAGCTGCAGTAGAAAAAGACAGCTTACAATCACCTACGGGGCAGTCTTATCAAAATATGGCGTTTGGTACTGCCGACTCCTTGTACGGCGGTCTCATTCTCGCTGCAATGGCGACCGCCATCGTAATGAGGTCCATTGTCACTTCCAAAGAAATATAATTTTATAGCAGAAACAAAGACACTTGAAGAAGTGCTCTATCTGCAGAGTGAGTTTCCCTCTTTGGAAAGCCATTCCATAGTGTACGCTGACACCTCCTCCAACCTCTCCTACTACATCCTGCTATGAACTCTTGGGGCATGAGCCATACATTTTGTCTATTGGTAGTTCATGCTCATATGCTGGATGCAATAAGTAGATAACATATCCAGGTTAACAAATGGAGAAAAATATACAGAAGTCAGTTCAAATACGCAGAATTATTCCTTTTATTCTTCATTAATTCTTAATGGGACATGAGCCCCTTGCACAATTATAATTGGGTTGATTAAACACTTTGGCTCCATGTAACAAGCAGGTTATGAATTTGAATCCTGTACTGCCAAGTCAGCCTTTTATCCTTCCTGCTAAAGCTTTGTGCTGTGGCCCCAAATTCTCCTGTGGCCTGTCCATATCCTATGTAGTGTGAAAATGTTCTATGTTTCTTCTTTTTTCTATGCAGAAGGCCTTTCTTCTGGTCAATCCTAAAAGTTCTAAATTGTAAAGGGCAGCTCCTAAGTTACCAGGCGTAGATAGAAGGCAAGTTCAACCACTCTCTTCAGCGAGGGCCTTGGCAAAGTCTAGTCCACTAATCGGCTGGTCCTTCTCGAAAGATTCCCTTATTATACCTTGTCGCAGTGGCCATAGGAATAGGAGGCCAGCTGGTTTGGCCCTAGTAAAGCCCTTCAAATCTTGGGTAGAAGTGAAAGCAGGCGCTTTGGTCTCAGTGTTCTCCTCAGCCACATGTTTTGGCAACGAGTATAAGACTGCAACGACAACACTGTGGCCCAAGTAGGTGACATAAATGCACATTGCAACCCACATGTGGCATTGGGCTTTCATGCCACCGGTGTAGTTTCTGCATCACTATACTTTGGCTTACCTAAAAGTCAAAGTGTCACCTGGTGTTAGTCAGCTATTTGTTGTGTTTAGTCATCAGAGCACGTGCCTTCTGAAGCAGCTGCCCAGAGTCCACAAATGGCATTAAATGATTAAACATATGGGAACCAGTTGAGAGATGCACTCCCCTGCAAATGAAATAAAAGCGAAACATATAATTACATATTGCATTAGCTGTGCTTGTATAGATTTTGGCTATCTGGGGCGACAGGGGAACTGTCTTCTGAACTCCATTCTTTCAGCATGAATGGCATGTTACTTTATACAGTTACTTTATCACTGCTAGAAAACAACACAACATCTGTTGCTGTTTCAGAAATCTCCTCTAATTCATCAGCCTGCTTTTCAACCTCTGTAATGAAATCAAGTCATTTTCAATAACGCAGGGAAAAATAAATCTGTCATTTTGGAAGGCTGTAATTGAGAAGCCCATTTAGCTATGTGTGCCACCTGTGGCTCATGTCAGCATGGGGTCTGCTTTTCTTCATTTGGCTTCTCAAATTCCATCTGCCTTGGGGATTGAAAATACAGCAGCCTCAACTTGGAACATTGTAATTAATAAAATACACGCATATCTTCACATAATTGTTCAAGTATTCAGAAATAAGAAAACAATGTATAGGGGAGTATGAACGTGTCAGGATCTCCTTTGCAGAGCTTAATGAAATTGTTTGTAAAACTTTGAAAATGTATTGTTAAAAGTGTTTACTCCAAACAAGCGGAGCATGAAATAATCAGAAAGTGGCTTTCAGGCGGAATACGTTTTCAATTTGACCTGGTGTTGAATTTTTACCGCGGAAATTTCGTGAAAAATCCTGTGAATTTGTTTTACATCTTTTTCTATACAGACAAAATACATTATTTTGTAGGAGAATTTTCGCACAAATATTTTTTTTCTGGGAACTGTATCAGGACTGTAATTTGAAAACAAATGAAATAACTGGAAAAGTTATGAGAGGGGCGTGGCCTAACTCTGGAGGAGTGAGACACGGATTGCAGGAGTTTCTTTTGGGGCTCCCACATCTGGTCCCATCCTGGTGTGTACTATGACCCCCGAAGACTGGGGTCCCCAGGAGAGGTCTGGTGCAATGCAATTGCACCAGACCTCTGGTCCCTTGGTATCGTGGGACTGAGGAGAGCCTTCCTGACCCACTAAGAAGATTAACTGCGCTTTGGAAGCCTCACCAAGATGGCAGCTTCCTGTCCTGAATTCCTACACCGACGCCTGCACTCACTGACTGGCGATTAGGAAGGAAGTGCACCAGGCCCTCAGATACAGTGACGAGCATCCCCTGACACTGCCCACAGCTACAGAACTCTGCAGGGGGACACGCGGAACCTGCAATCTGGCTGCTGCGGGAGCGGATGCAGTGCTGACGCAGGGTGAATCGCAAGGGCCTTGGGGGAGGCGACCCCCTTTGGCGGCCTGTGTGGTACGCTCTACTTGGGCCCACCCCTGGATATTGGTGAGAACTGGGAGTATCGGAGGGACTGTAGGGGAGATTTGAGGTATGGGGGTAAAGAGATTCGAGGAAGCATGCAAGACTAGTGGTGGGGACTAGTCGGAAAGGGCGGAGTGGGCTCCCCCACTTGCTTTTGTTGTTCGCTGAGGCAGCATATTGAGGGCTACTAGCTCTGAAGGCCCGGATACACCATCTCGACCTAAGCCTATACTGCACCGTGAAGTAGACTAAGTAGGACTGCCCCAGAGACTTAGGAGGTGTCTCCTCACCTGCACTGGCCCTCAGCGACTAAAAATGCAGTTAATGATTTCTGTGGTGGGACATTGGAGCTGTGGCCTTGGCGGTTGGGCCCCTGACTTACCTGTGTGTGGGGGCGAACACTGATTGCAACCTGCCTGGCGTGCACACGGCTGGGGTATGGCTGGTGCAACCTACCACTCTTTGTTGCTGTCACTGCCTGCCTCTCCACCTTCCAGGTTTCTGCTGCAGAGGTGCAATGGAGTGCCCTGAAACCTGGTGTGGCCCCTCCTGCCCCGATTGCCTGCTGTTGGGGGGGCCTGGTGTTGTACTATATAGACCCTAGCCTGATGTCATGCAGCTCCACAACAGTTGGAGGGGAAACCCCGGGGCCAGGGGCAAAGGGGCCCCTGTGCTCAGCTCAGAAATGAGGCCAACCAGTTGGGGTGTTAGAGGGGGGCAGTCAGTTCCCCAGGCCAAATTCAACTCTGTCCTACTGGCTATTAAGACCTTGCCTTCTACGAGTGGACCAACGTAAATTGGGTGAGTGCAATACAGCGGCTGAACTTACACTGCAGGAGGTAGTCCTGACAACTGGGGACATAAAGACCCAGATGGCTGATGTCTTTGAGAGGGTCTTTATCTTAGAGGCCCGGGCAGAGGACTCAGAGGGTCGTGGCTGTAAGAACAATATCCAGGTAGTGGGAATGCGGGAAAGGCGTATGGGATAAACATGGTTGCCTTCCTAGAGGGCTAGCTTTAATGAGAGAAGGCCCCAGAGGGCCTGTCCTCTTTCTTCATCTTGGAGAGGGTGCAAAGAGTGCCAGCGCACCCGCCACCCCCCTGGAAGTATGCCTCGACCCATTGTGGTGTGCCTTCTGCACTTCTGAGTCCGGGACCATATTTGAAAGTATGCCAGGGAGCTGGGGGAGCTGTGAGTGTGTTGACAACAGCAGGGTGATGATTTTACCTGACTTTATCCTAACAGTCCAGATACACAGGGCCTCATTCCTAGAAGCCTAACAGATGTTCAGAATTTTGAATATCAATTATGCCATGCTCTCCCCCACATGCCTGCACGTTGTCACTGCTCAGTGAACCAAGTACTTCATGGAACCCATTAAGGTATGAAACTGGCTGGACCGGAGCCCGGAGGAGTGGGGGAGCACCAAGCGGGGACTGGGTTATGCACCCAAAGTGGCATCAGTGCGGCAGGACCGACAGAGCGCAGTGGATGCAGCTCCAAAACTCATGTCCTTGTACTCGGTATGGCACCCGGCAGTGACGGGGAGGCATCAGAGGATTAGGACACAGGCTCGGAGTCTGATTGTATGCGGAACACTGCTCACAGTGGGGACTTATCCCTGGTCACCCCTGGTCACCCAGCAGAACTGACTCTTAAGTATACGGGATGTACTTGTGAGTGAAATGTGTGGGATGGTTTGCTTTGTTCATGACTGCAGGATGGGGAATTCTGTATCTCCTTAGAGGCTGCTGGTGCTCTTTCCTTTTGATGGGTACTGCGTCCCGCTTCTGCAACACCTCAAGAGGTGCTATACGTGTATTTCTGGCCTACTGGTTTGCTCTACTGAGTATATTAGTTTGGATGGGAGGATGTTACCTTACTGTCCTGGGGAGGGGGAGTTGGGCTGTTTTGGTTGTGACTTTCTTTGGTTGGGTACTAGTGGTTGTCTGCTCCTATTTGGATCACCCTTGGCTGTGGAGGTAATGCTACCACCTGCTACTACAGAGTCCAGGGTGTAGGCATGGTGCTGGCTAATGGGGTCTAATTTTAATGCCTACAAACTTCTCGCCGGGAAGGAGCAGGGCTTGAATAGCATTACAAGGTGCAAGCTTACCTGTGGCGGTGGGGAATTCATACAGCACTGTTGCAGGAAACTCACTTGAATGCTAAGGAAGATTCTGCCTTATGCAGGTGCTGGTGGGGCCGTGGGTTGTACACCACATTCTCAGCTTTTGATTAAGTGAAACTAATTTGGGTGAGGCCTGGTATGCCCTTTCAAGTCACTTGTGACAAAGTGGACACAGTGGGGCACTATTCTGTTCTGACAGGCCATCTGGATGGCTGTGATATTTCTTTCATTAATGTCTATGCATCCAATGTTGACCAATCCATGTTTCTTGATACATTGTCAATGTGCCAGCTCCCCTATTGCTGCAGGAGCTTCTTATTGGGGCGACTTTAATCGTGTTGCCAATATTGACTTAAATTGCTTCCATCACCCACTTGGGGACTCCCCTGCCGTTCACTTGACAAGGAGGACACAGCTTGGCAACACTGCTGGGGACTTGTGGATGGCTGGCGTCATCGACACCCCCTAAGACCGAGACGACTTGTTCCACTTAATCATATATGCGCCCCATGTCCAGCTCAATACTTATTTATGCTCCCCAACATGCTTGGGGCCATTACAGATATTGAGTACCTGGCCAGGACTATCTCAGACCATAACCCCCTTTTTTGACACTACAATGGGGTGGTGCACGTACCTGTATACCGAGTTGACATTTGAAAGCTTCTAACTTGGAAGATCTGGCTTTTCGGGAGAGAATCAAGGAGGGGATTCGGTGCTACTTTGACAAAAAATGAAGGTTGTGCCTCTGCACTACTTGCTGAATATGAGACCTTCAAATTTGTTATTCGGGGACAATGGTTGCTGGAATCGGCAGAGTGTGGCGGACCCTATTGAGGGAAGTAGTTACTCATGAACAGGCCATCAGGGTTCTTGAGCGTTTGCGGCCGGGTAGGCCGGATCTACAACTGGTGTTGTTAGAGTCAAAGGAGAGGGTGGTGAAACATGTGGAAAGCCTCAGCTTCTTTGATGACAAAGTTTACATGGTTCGAGCACACATCGAGGCAGATAAGACGGCACCCCTGTTGGCGTGGTTGGCCAATGCCGCCAGGCACAGTTCGCTGACGTTGGAGGTGGTAACACCTGAAGGGGCCAGATAATATACCTGAATTGGATTAACTAATCCTTTGTCAATTATTATACCAGACTTCACACCATGAGGGGTGTACCGTGGGAGCAGGCCATCTATGGATGGTTAACTGACATTCAGCCTTGCAGGCTAATGCCAGAGTTCGTGGAGGTGCTAGGAGGGGACGTTTCGGAAGAGAAAATCCATGCTGAGGTCGGACACATGGGTCACAGGAAAGTTCCGGGACGGATGGCCACCGGGTGGAGTTCTACGCAGCCAACACTGATCTGCTGCCCCTTCATCTGACTGCACTCTACCGGCAGAAACTTGTATCTTTGGTTTTGCCCCTCTGCGGGAAGCCATTTTTGGACCAATGCTAAGCCTGGGAAACCTGCTACTGATATGACAGCATCCAGGCCTTTGTCAATGCTGAACTAAGACTAAGAAGTCCTTAGTGGAGTACTGGTACAGTGCCTGCTATCACACATTTCCGGTCTAGTACATGCTGACCAGTCGGGAATTAACCCAGGCTGCTGCAAGGCACTCAACATTTATTTATTGAGGTGTAAGTTTTAAAATACACAAATGTCAATGTCTTTAGATTATCATTGCAATATGACAATTCAGCTAGCTTGAATATGTAAATGTTCTTTTTTAATGTGACATGCATTGTTTTCTAGTTATTGTTTTTAACTAGCGATCAAGATTTCATTTAAATTAATCTCTTGATTTTTCTGTTATTGTTTTTAAAGGAATCATTATTGTTTATTCTAATGATGTTCAGCAATGTGCAGTATGTTAACACAAAGTACGCCTTATTAGATAGTGAAGAACTTCTGTCCAGGGATTCGAGACTGAGGGCCCTATTACGATGTCAGTCAGAGTTGCCTCTGACCGACAACATTTCTGTGCGAGAACCGACCGACCATAGGCAGGTGGTTTTTCATATCCTATTACAATGCGACTGCACATGGTGCAGTTGCAAACTCCCAATTCTCAATGGTAGCTTGTGCGGCAGGCTGAAGCTGCCCACAGCGCTAGCTCCCATTGAGAAATGGGAGTTTGTAGAAATCCCTGCACCGTGTGGCAGGCACCTCATGGTGCCTGCCACATGGTGCAGGGATATTTTGGGGGCACCATGGGTGCCCCCAGGCCCACAACCGTAGGCCGCGGAGGGATGGGGGCCCTGCCCAGGGCCCAAGAGTCGCTTTCCGACAGCCATTCCATGTCGGAAATGACGACATGGGGAGGCTATTGGAAACCGCCATCATAATCCTGATGGTGGAAATGCCGTCCTGAAGGGATTATGGATGGTTTCGGACTGGCCGATGGGCTCCTTGAACCCATTGGAAGCCAGTCGGATTGACCAGCTGGTTTAAACTCTGACCACCGACGCTGAAATTCGGTGGTTGGACTGTGTACCTACGATGTTGGTCGGAAAGCCTCAGACGAGCAGTTGGAGGCTTACCGACCTACATCATAATGAGACCCTGAGTTTCATCTACTAGAGGTAAACACCTTCTCCTGCTTAAAGTTACAGAGAAGGCACTCAAGTATTCCTAATTATCTGCCGACTTGAGAACATAGCCACTGAGAAGCAGAGGCAGAGGTGTCTTGATCCCCCACGCTTTACCAGCTAAAGCGAGGGTAGGGCTCTTTATAGGCCTCTTTTATCTACAACTTGGCAGATAAAAGGTTATAATTATTGCTAAAAGAAAGAAAGAAAGGCTGGTGGAAAAGAAAAGGAAGATGAACAAGTGGAGGAATGAGTACGTCAAAAGATGTATGAGTGGGTGAAAGATTGACTGGATAAGTGAGTGAAAGGATGAGAAGATGAAAGGATGGATGGGTGAGTGGATAAAAGGGTGGATGGATGAAAGAATGGATGTGGGGTGAAGAAAGGATGGATGTGTGGGTGAAGGGTTGAGTGGGTAAAATGACGGATGAGTAGGTAAAGCATGGGTGAGTGAAAGGATACATAGGTTTGGTTAAAGTATAGAAGGGTGAAAGGATGGAAGGATGAGCAGTTGAAATGATGGGTAAATGGTTGGATGAAACGATGACAGAGGAAATTGTAATCTGAGGTAGATGGATGAAAGGATGGTTGGATGGATGGATAGATGAAAGGATGGCAGAGTAAATTGAAGTCTGAGAGGATAGATGCATGGGTGAAAGGATTGCAGAGTAAAGATAAATCTGATGGATGTATGGGTGGGTGTATTGAAAGGATAGCAGAGTAAATTTGGATCTGAGAGGATGGAGGGATGGATTGCAGAGAAAATGAAAACGTAAGAGGATGGATGGGTGAAAGAATGGCAGAGCAATTGGTAATCTGAGAGGATGGATGGGTGGCATAGTAAATGAACGCCCGAGAGGATGGACCGCTATGTAAATGGAAATCGGAGAGGATAGATAAATGAATAGGCCAAAGGATCAGTTGGTGTATGGAAGACTTTATTGATGGACGGATAAGTCAAATGATGGATATGTAGGTGGATGGATGTATAGATGGGTGCAAGCATTGATGAGGGATGTTTGTATGGATGGATGGAATGACCAATGGATGGATTGAATGTTGAAAGATTGAATGATGGATGAAAGAATGAATGGGTGTTAAAATGTAAAGTTGAAATGGTGGATATCAGTAGGTGGACGGAAGGGTGAAAGGATGAATAGATCAGTTTTTGGATGGAAGAGACAAGGGATCTCTTCTAGTGAGGTTTGGGCTAACATGCCTCACTTCCTTGCTGCCATCAGAGCATAGGTTCAAAGGGGGGAGTATTTTAATTTTCTGGCTACTCCCGCAGAGGTAAGAACAGCAGCTGCTGTTTCTTTATTGAACGCTGCTTCTATTCTTCAGAAAAGGTATGTTGTTATGAACCAAAGCAAACACAGGGAGATGATGGAGGGAGCGATGATACTTTTCAGACACTCACCCCCAGTCACAGATCTGGGTTGAATCCATCACATTATGAACCACCTATTAAATGAAAGTAGGACCCCTTTGGTACTATGTTTAGCTTAGTTAGAATAGGGAAGAGGGAGTCAGGAATGACGATAAAGAAACCCAAACATGCTGGCATGATGTTACAACATTTTCTATTGTTCTGCCGTCTGACAAGTATCATTCCCAGAATAGAGGTTATTTTTATAATACTATTAATATTGTTTGCAATATGATGAGATTTTAATTTTAGAAAATACTGAAAATATATTTCTAGCTTCCTTGAGTGTCTCTTCATGATGAAAGCATGAGTTCCACTAATTATTACTGTGAAGTCTCACAGGACTAATCGTACCTAAACACACGGATGTATGATGTTACAACGCATGCTTTTACAACGCATGCTGTTACAACGAAATTTTTACAACGCAAATGCAGTGACAACGCAAGTCTTTACAACGCAAGTCTTTACATCGACTTGCACTAGATGGCGTGCTAACATTAAAAAAGTGTAATTTACTATTCTAACTCCAGTCCACGTAACAGTAGGGAAGGTGTTTGGATAGTAAACTACACTATTTTTAATGTTAGCACGCCATCTAGTGCAAGTCGATGTAAAGACTTGCGTTGTAATGGCATGCGTTGTCAATGCATTTGCGTTGTAACAGTTTTGTTGTAATGGTATTGCGTTGTAAAAGTTGCGTTGTAAAGGTTGTTCCCCTAAACACACACTTGACTCAAGTTTTGTAGAATCTGTTGAAGGGTAGTTTCAGTCCTCTGTCTCATGTTGGTACATTTACTGAGTCCTTTTTGCCAGAGGGGGTAGAACACTCATTCCAGGGCTGTGTTCTAGACTGAAGTCCAGAAAATGTATCAACATTGTTTCCCTAAAGACGAAAAGGAAGAAACAAGTTTTATATCCACTTTTGGTTAACATTTACGCATATGCACCAAATGTAAAGCTGCTTTCTTTATACATGCAAAAATGGTTATAAATATATGTCGCAAACTTCCAAGGGAAGTTCTAGATTGTTTGTTGCTGGACCTGGCCCTTTCTGCAGGGTGTCCCCCTGATTGTTTGCCTTCTGTTGCTGAATCCATAGCACCAAACTCTATGACTTCACTCCCTTTGCTGAAATCCTTTATGGCATTACGACTCTTTCCCCTCCTAACCAGTGGTAAGGTGGTTGTGCACTCTCCCCAAAACATGGTAAAATTGGCACATACCTTTACATAATTTACATGTAAGTCCCACCTACACAGTACTAAAGGTGCCCAGAATCTGTAAATTAAATACTGCTAGTGGGCCTGCAGCACACATTGTGCCACCTACTAAGGTAGCTTTTCAAAACAGGTCTCAGGCCTGTCACTGTAGCCTGTAGTGCAGTTTTAAACTGCCATTTTGACCTGGCAAAAACATTTTTTCCCAGGGTTAATCCTTCCTTTTTAAAATGTATTAGTCACTTCATGGTAGGCCCTAAAGGCTCATAGGGCAGAGTGCTTTGTATTTAAAAGGTAGGACATGTGCACTTAAAGTTTACATGTCCTGGTAGACTAACACTGGGTTACCTTATTACAGTTATAATTAAAACATTTAGATTGGGAGTAGATAGAGGTATGGTGTTTACACTCAAATTCATTGTATTTTAAAATCCACTTTAATAGAACACTCAGATTTTAAGTCACAGATTTGAAAATACCACTTTTAGAAAGTTCCAACCCTCTATCAGTGTCCTGGATCACATGACTGTGTGAGATGCTGTGCTGTTGGGGGTTGTGTATTGCTTCTAGACTGTAACACAGGGGTGGGCTTAGGTGTGGACAAGAAGAACCACTCCGGCAGGATAAATGGGAAAGACTTTGCCTCCTGCACACAAAAAGGAATCTGACACCAGGCCTGCTCTGCCTTTGTCATTCCCCAGACAATGTGAAGCCTTGACAGGGGAAGAACATACCAGAACCAGATGTGGGGGTAGGATAGGGTATCCCCCACACAAAGTCTGGCACCAAGATAAAAATTAGACCTCTACAGCCACTCATTAGAACAATCCTGAACCTGTGGAAGTTACAGAAGAAGGACTGCCATGCTGCAATAAGACTGCCTGCTGCGGGTGACTGTCTTGCTGTCTGGGAAGAATGACTGGACCCACTTTCCTTCATCCCAGACTAACTTAGAGTGAATACAAGGGTCAGGTGGCTGACCTTTGTGCGAGTTACATGGACAGAAAAATCTTCAGAGGCCACCGTGCAGTTGCCCAGGTGAGCTGCTGCAACTGGATCTAATTAAATCAGCATGGGCCCTGCTTGCCTCTGCTGGAGTAAGTGTGTGACCCTCAAGAGGTGTCTCCCTAGAAAATCTGGGCCCTTGCCGACATCAGAGTTTACTCCTCTGTAAGAAGAGGTGAAAATTCTAAAGTTTGAGTTCCTAACAATGCAAATGAACCAGTTTGCTGCGAGCCTCTGCTGCCCACGACAACCGCCAATGTGAAGCTCAGGTGAGACCTTCGCTTTGTGCTACAGAGTCGACCAGCGAAGACCGGCAATTTGAGAGCCACACTTTCCTACAGTACACGACTGTCTGCAGTAACCATCAACACAAAGCTACAACAATGATCGTCCGTGACGCCCAACCAGCTCTTCGAACTACAGTGACGACAGCCCAGGAAGCTAGCCTGCTTTTCACACTACATCGACAACCATTCGCGACCATTTGCCTGCTCCTCATGACCTACTCCACTGCAAATGGAACACTTTGTGCCGAACTCAGGAAGTAACTCTTTTGCAGGACTAACTTAGCCCCTATATGCAACCCATGCTCCATTGTGATTGGCCTTAACTTGTGACTTTCTCCGGCCTAATGTGACCAGCACTATTTTCACTTAAAAGAATACTTTGAAATTGAATATTTCCGGCTCTACTGAATTTTTGTCATTCTGGTATCATTAATATATTACAATTTTGTCTATTTTTCAAAATTGGTTTCGGGCTGCATAAATACTTAACACATTGCCTCTAAGTTAAGCCTAGCTGATTTATGCCAATCTACCCGAAGGTTAGTCTCATGTTAATTTAGTGACTTTTGTGGTTCACCCTGACAAGGATTGTGGCTGTTGCCTGAGTGGGGCTTACATCCCTCTCAATCAATAATGCAATTTCTTACATTCGGGAATAAAAAATCATTCATTTATTCAAAATGTAGGAGTAAACATGCAAGACTATTTTCTGAGGAGAATCAACCCATGAATCTATAAATTCAAAACCCTTTTCTCAGAAAAACTTAGTTTAGGTGTAAAAAAATCGTCAACACTGGATGTAATTCTCAAAAATAGACAGATGCAGAATCATGATGATCATTGGGCATTTACTGGGCGGGAAGACATTTATGATGGAGGGAAATTCAAAACAGAGGTTTTGGTGGCATAAGCTTAAAGGTAGTGGTAAGAATATGCTTTGTCCCAACTTAGGCACCTTGGTTTGAGACAAAGAAAGTGGTGAACATCCATTAAGTTATAGCTTTTGAAGTCCTCAGAATGGTTCCTTGTTTATTTTGCCACACTTACAAATTTCCACCCAAAGCCTTTTGAAGTATTTGTGCAAATGTGGGGGATAGCATCCCCATACCCCATATTTTTTATGGGGTTTTACCACAAGATGTGTTATCCTAATAGGGAAAAATAAAACAAAGTCACTTAATATGTTAAGTAAGCATTTTCATTTATGGAAATGGAAGCCTAGAACTATAACAATACACGTCACAAATGCATTTTATTTTCTATCCATGCATCTGTTAACTGAGCTATACAGAAAGTATGTGCAAGTCCTAAGTCCTTTTCCTTGCACGAGATAGTCATATTGGATCTTATTGTGCCAGAGTGTTTTAGTTAGAAGATGTTATGGTGGACACAGCTGATTACCCTTACCTGGGTTATTCTGTGGGTCCTGTTCCCCTAATGTTGGATTGGGGGAAATTTTCTTCTTCCTTAAGTGCGAACCTCAATTGGTGGTGAGTGTGCACATTGTGCATTAGCTCTTTTCCCCACCAGACACTTCCATTATTCTCCGCTTGTTCACCTTTTTCGCCAGCATGCCCTGATGAGAAATTCTAATGCTTTTTCCTGGTGCATCTTGAGGAGGTAGGACTATTAGTTAGAACGGTGTAGCAAGGTAAAAAAAGATATCAGTGCATACCCCTCTCTGTTGTGGTTCGCTGCATGTAGATTAGACAAGTACAGATTGTGTTTACGAGGTCAGGTAACTTTATTAATTTGTTGTGTTATGGAGGATTGGGGCAGCCAAGCAAAAGACCTACTCAGCTCCTTTTTTCAATGGGCTCGTTTTCCACTAAGTACTAATCCTCGACCCTGGGAAATCAGGCATGTCCCCTTGAGTTACCTTTAGTTACAGCTTGCCCAATTTCTTTTTTAAAAATGACCTAGGAAGAGATACAAATTCACAAACCCAGAGGAATGCTTATGCAGCCATTTTCCTTCTGCTTTCCCTAATATCCAGTAATTAGGCTTTTTAGTTGATTTGTTTAGTTATAGTAAATTACCTCTGACATGAATGAAACATGCAATTCATTTATATGCAAATAACATTGCAAATTATTATGGAAACCTCTATTGACCAAGAAAAGTCACTGCTCTGGCCACTGTGTTGTGCTAGTGATATTGGGTGGCCAACGAGGCGTGCACTACAATTCAAATTTATGTTTTAACGGGAAGGAAATTAGGAGGTAATGAGGTATGCCTTTATAAATGTGGAGAGCACTTTAAAATAACATGACAACAATGTGAATCAATTCTTCTCCTCTGGTGCCCTCAGATTTGCAAATTATCACTTGGCATGATGTTTGGTGGTAAAATTATACTATGATGAGCAGTTAGCAGCAGTGTCTACCAGGCCACAGCGCAGGAGTATTTGCTTGTCATGTGCTTTACAATACATTGTCGGTCAAATTCTAGTGGTTTGGCAAGCAGCCTCATTGTTTAAGGAGACATGTTGACACCAGCTTGGATCAATTTCCTTTTTTTCCAATCCTTTTGTTAATAATATTTAGTACACCTATTCATTTCATACAAATGAGGGTGGTGGGACACATTTGATTACCTCCTGCTTGTTGTAGATGAAGCAATATCGTAAAATGTACAAACCGTAAAATTGCAGACAACATTTATTACGGGTGAGGGATCAAATAATCTCTTTCTTCTCCATGGGATATCTCATAATATACAAATTTCAGTTTTCAAAATTATCCAACTCATTAATTTTATTTTATTTTTTAGGGTTATTTTTTCAGGCCTGATGTAAAATGTATTTCACTCCGGTGTAGTCTTGTGTAATTGTTAGCATTTCACCTTACGATTGGTATTCAAAATGTCTGAGATTAGGTTATTACCCTATGATGTGTAATTGAGGTTTCATGGAAGCACGGGAACAATATGAACTAACAAAATGTAGGTGACTGTTTTTGTCTCATACACAATTTGGTGCTCAGCTTTACTGCCAAATATGTCCTCTGGTCTAAAATGGATGCAAGGATACATTCACGAAAAATTGCACAACATTTCAGATCAAAATTTCACATAATAAAGCATAATTTTATGTAATGGTTTTGACATTGTGCATAATTTCTGCAAAATAAATGACGCCAATGTCATCTAGGTTTAGCTTTTTTAGTATTTATAAATTGGGAACTTAGCCATTGATGGCAACTAAGCACTGGTCACAATATCAAGTTACATTTCCCACATGAGGGATACAATGTTTAGCCATGTGTTACTATTATGAAGATAGGAAGATGGTAAAGATGTGAGTCCTGGAGCCTTTATTATGTTGCCACAATGACATAAAAATCTGAAGTGCAAGTGGAGGTCACTCAGGGGTATTAGCCCATATGCTGATAAAGCCTGGCTGGTGAATGCCTTCTATGTTGGTCTTTTAGGTTTCCAATCTAACAAGGCACATGCTATTTGGCATTTGCTTTCTGCAGAGTTCATATGCCTGGTAGTCATTGATTTTCAAAGGGAGTGCTTTAAAGAAAAAAAAATTAAACTGGATTCTGACAGAGAGAGGGAGGCAATACAGATCCCTCAAGGTGAGATGTCTCCAAACTCCATCCGTTTGGGATTAATTGAGATGTTGCGTGACAAATTGCAATAAATGGTGTCGGCGATAACTCATAGTGGCTATCAGGTAGAGTGTTAACTACATCAATGTGAGATGGAGCAAGAACATTGTCTATGGATGGGAAGCTCATACGTGGTAGGGCAGATTTGAAATTGATTAATTCTTTGAAAGATGGAGAAAGATCATTGAAACAGGAACTGCACATTCTCTTTTTATTGATCCATAATTATCATATACTCTAAAGTAAAATAAGTGTAATAGGATTGAAGCTCAAAAGCTGCTTTTCAAAGCTAAAGACAAGTTTGGAATTCATTTAAACAATGCTGTTCAGTCAAACTCCCAGAAGATATTTAAACCATTTTTATTCGTGCCAGGGCATTGATTTGAATTCTACCCTCTGCTCGTTTTGACATTTTGGCCCTCATTTTCATGTCGGGCGGACCCCCACTGACAGGCCGCCGGTGGCGGTCTGCCTGACATCCAGTGTATCGATCTGACTGCCGCTTTAAGATACCAGTGTTTGGAGTGATTTGGGTGGGGGGAAAGACCGTCACCTCCGACAGGCTCAAGGACAACTTCGGGACATTGGTCGGAGCCTAATCCCAACATTGGAGGCGGTGTCTGTGGAGGCACCTCCATAGGGATTAGGATGTCCTTTTTCCTCAGCCTTTACATGGTGGTGCCACTGCCATGGAAGGGCAGACGGAAAGGGACTCTGCTATGGTGTCAGGGGTGCACAGGTGGTGCCCCCCAAACATTCATGCACAGTGTGCCAGGCACTATATGGTGCCTGGCACACAGAGCATGGATATTTAAAAACATCCTTTTTTCAATTGAGGCTTTTGCTGTGGCCCTTTTTGCATCCCATATTAGATTTAAATTTGAAAGGGACATGATTTAGTGTTGAATGCATTATTAGCTTTTATCCACAATTTCAGCCGCAAACCATTACCAAATTACTGACTCCTCAAAGAAAGTGGTAACTTATTTAAAAAGGGACCCTTATACTTTGATATTCCGTCTGGCAGCCTTAAGGGAAAGTAGGCTGTGGTCTTGGGGACCATGCCTGCTCCCCCTGGAGTTTACATAAATAAAGCAACAACGGTTCTTCTGGGTTATGTGATCTGCTTTAAGAAAAAGAGTTTTCTATATTGGAATTGAAACTCCGTGATGGTGGTCTGCTGTCGCTTGCAGGCCAGCATCCTGTGCTTGTAGCCTACCCCAGGGGATCGCAAATTGCAATCTGCCAAATGAATACTAATTAAGCGAGTTGTTCTGCAGCCCTTGCGATTAGTTGTTTGGTGAACCGACCTATTAGTACATGGATCAGTTTCTCAAATCCTATTCCATTCTCAAACAGTTAGTGCAAAATATGTGATTACTTTGTATGTCTGGCTCGCAGTTCCTTGTAGAATTGATGGTGTAATGTTCTTCTTTTCTCAGGCAATTTGCTTCTTCATTAATGGTGATTTGTTTTGGGTTGTGCATTATTGTTTTGAAGATGTTGAATGCCTTTTCATTGTCTTGTGTCTGTAACCCCATTTTCCTCTACATAAGTACAGCTTATTCAAGCATTTCCTATTGAACTTGATTAACATTATGTTATGCTTAACACTTAGTTTTGGTACTTCTCTTCTTGTATTTCAAGCCAAAACATGCTTACGGCAAACTAGCAACTAATTTTCCTCTCTTATAGTACTGTGCCTCAAATGTACCAGCAACATAAAATTCTGCACACATGTTTAAAATGAGTATGACCAATAACATTTGTCAGTCAGTGGGAATTCTTTCAGTACACTCATTTATTTGAGTCACTGTCTTCTGAATTCAGTGTAGCATAGTGTGTGTGTGTGTGTGTGTGTGTGTGTGTCTATGTTGTCGCCTGTCAGAGACCTTTCAACAGAAACATGACATCACATTGAACAATATGTTATTTCTATATAATTGTTTGTTACCTTGTTTTGAAGTGACAGAGGAGTATTACTGTTTACCATAAATATAATTGATTCACACCCCTTGAAAAAGCTTATGTAGAGCATTTGCTTCTCTTTTTTAACAGAAGTTTAGAACATAATTAAGCATCTCCACATACTGGCGTAGTGAAGACAAGATAAGTCTCATCACAATCTGGGCAAGTGTCTGCATTGTAGCAACAGTGATTGTATCCTATTTCTTTTTCACTTATATCTTTACAAATTACACACTCACTCACTGATGGTAGTCTTTCCAGCCTAAAGGCCTTATTTAGAGTAGTGGATGTGATACTCCATCACAAACATGGCAGTTGTCCTGCCCCCCTATTATAAGAGCATTATATTCTTTGGCACTTGTAATAAGACAGACGGGACATCCTTTGTGGTTGTAGTTGTGCCAGAGTAAGTCTCAAAAGTAGGCCTTAAGTCTCCTTCTGAGTCGACGCCCAGCACCCAGTCCACTTCTTGTGGAATGAGCTCCAGGTGTCCACACCTCACAACAATCCTATTCCTTTTGCAATAGTCCGCACCCCATTCACAGAATTTCTAAGTGACTAATGTTTTAGAAGAGTTTCAAATAATCACAATCAGTCTTTCACATTTTAGGTGAGTTGGCTCCCTGTCAATATGTCTCCTGTGACTGTGTTGTAGTTAGGGAAACATATACAAAACAAACAATTGTTTGGTTTAATTGACACTATGAAACTGCACATATATTGCCATGGTCCTGGAGTGATGAGGAAGAGGACTGTAAGGGCGTTCAACACTTCTTTGTTGAACCCAATGTTTCTGAGGATCGTCGACGGCAGAACTCAGGACAATTGTCTTTCATGGAGAGTTGCATAGTGTAATTATTAAATAGTTAATTTGCTTGCTTGAAAAGATAGTTTATCCTAAGTCAATCACAAAAACATTTAGCTAGGATGGTTGCTGGTATGCCTATTTGCAGACTGCTTAAACAGAAACTGTTTGACAGCTTCACCACTTTTCAAGTAAATGTCTGTTGTTATAGGTTTTGGAATATATTTACTTCATTGTGGCTAGTATAAGGACTTGCCTGAATCAGCAGGATATAAAATATCTTGATATAGTTTTAAGATCAGGTCCTAGTTTAATCCCACTGTCTTTTACGTCAGAAGGCCAGGATTGGATTTCATTATTCTTGTTCTTCAGATAGCAGCACAGATGCTCTTGTATGAGCATGCCGCAGTATTAGTGGAAGGTAGGTAATTGCTGTGCACCATACATGTACTTACTCCATCAATTAGATTGGATCAAGAGAAAACACTCCCACATTTATTGAGGGAACTGATGGATTGTGGGGGAAGTGCAAGTGCTGTAATGCACTTGTGTAACGAGTTAACAGCTGTGGAGTGACATAGGGCCTGATTTAGATCTCGGTGGACGGGTTACTCTGTCACAACATTATATATATCCCATGGGATATAATGGGATTCATATTTTGGCAGACGGGATATCTGTTATCGTTGTGACAGAGTAACCCGTCCACCGACATACAAATCAGGCCCTTAGTTTCTGTGTTACACCTAATCCTTCAGTCTTTCTGGTCAGTGATTCAGAAGAACACTAATGAGTGAGTGCACTGCATCTTAGAATTGTGTTGTCGTGGAGCGCTCAAATATCTCAGGGGTATATAGTGTTGCAAGCAGAGGTCAGGGAAAATGGTAATATGCTGATGAAGAAAGCAGCTAACGTGGTGATGAATGACTGAGAAACAGGAGGAACCGTGCTTAATTTGTAAAATATTAAGTGTCAGGGCTCTGACCAGGAGGCAACTGCAGCTTGCACCACCCATCGCTCTTGTCATTGCTGCCAAAAAACAACTACTAACCATCTCTCTCGCATGTAAATGCGACCGTTCAGATTATGCCAGTTCCGCTAAACTAAAGGAATGGCTGGGGAGGCACGTATTAGCAATTTTTTAATGTATATTGTTTTCCTAAACAACTGTTATGCTGCTTATCTCTAAATTGCATGAGCAGCGCCACCATGTGGCAGACTGCCCTAAGTGTGGTATTGACAATTAGGTGTTGGTGCCGAGCAACGGAAGCCAATTAAGTGCCGGTGCTCAGCACCGGAAAGCACCAGCTCAAATTAAGCACTGATTGCAGCAATAAGGAACATCTGGAGGAGTGAACGAGGACTAGCAGAATTCAGGTGGTGGAAGTAGAAAACAGAAGCAAAAACAAGGGAAAGGAAACTATCACAAATGGAAAGGTATCAGGAAGAAAAGGTACAACAAAGGTCTTGAGCACTGGCATTAGCTGGCTTTTATGGCTGACATAGTGTAGCACAGGCGCTTGTGTTTTCGGACAACACCTTAATAAAGATATCATATACACAGGTATACTAATAGAAGCATGCTTTGTAAAGTATGTGCTGATTTAGGGTGTACATTTGTTTTGCAGCACAACTAACCTTACACAATTTCCAATTATTGGCTTCGCCATAACTTGTGGAGATTTGAAGATTCCATCTTTTTCGCAGGTCAGTGCATCCATTTAATCATGACATGGCATGAGAGTGCATACTTTGCTTAGCCTTCTCTTACAAGTAATATTAATTTCATAAATTAAGGCTCTGAATTGGATAGAGGAGTGGAGGACACACAAATATTATGTTCCTCTTAAGATGGAAGGAGAAAGAAGGACAGTGCACAGTAAAAGCTCAGCACGCTTGGCACTTGTGTGTTTAGCCCCACCCCTACACACTCTGCTGTAATCAGTGTGGGATATGGTGGAAATACAACTGGCCTCACCTTTGTGAGAGCGGGACCTTGCATTCTGAGGGCTGGGCCTCTCCATTCACCCGAAATCAGAGTCATAATAGAATAGTAAGTGAGAGCAGTGAACCTTTCATGTTTTACATTGTTTGGGGGTCACAAAAAAGTGTTTCTTTTTAATGGCAGGTAGCAACAAGGAGGTGGGAAAGATATGCAGGGTGTAAGGCATTTTTAGGTTGAGCCTACCAGACAGCACAGCTGTCTGATTGTAAAAAACATATTATAGGCTTATGACGAACATATAGGGCCTTGCAGACCACCTTTTGCTTACCGTTGTTTTTTTTTTGTCACTCTCATTTACCTGCTTCTTCTTATTCAGTGGCTTGACTTGTCTATCTTGTGTCTGTTTCTCCCCTGGAGCATTGACAATTTCTGTCCTTCCACTACTCTCTTTTAGGGAACTACTATTTATTTGTCTTAGGCACTTCATGAGAGTACATGTGTTTTCCAGTTGCCTCCCTTGCTTCTCTTCCACCTCTGTGCACTATGTTACTCTCTCGTGCCTGCTTCTCTTCCACCTCTGTGCACTATGTTACTCTCTCGTGCCTGTTTGCTTCTCCTCCTTTGTTTCTTTCTCACCGGTGTGTTTCTTCCCCACCTCCATGCTGTTCACTCTCACATGTTTGCTGTTTCCGGCCCCCACCTGCAACCTATGTGTTCTCCCACCCATGCCCTTATTGATGCATCCCCCCAACCTTATGTTGCTTCTGTCCATGCTCCCCTTAACCTCTTCAGTGCCCCGCCCTTTCCCCGCCCTGTGCCGGGCGTTGAATTAGCGGGCGGGGTTCATGACGAGATAGTCTCGTCATGGGCACAGCGCAACCGCGCTCCATGACGAGACTATCTCGTCATGGGCACTGAAGGGGTTAATGCTTCCACCCTATCCATGTTGCTTCCACAGCTGTGTTGCTTCCACCACCTGGTTTAAATAAAAACGCTTTAGTTTGGTTTCTTTTTATTTACCAATCATGTTGTAGAAACACCCATGCATGGTTGCACACGCCTGCAAAATGAGGCAGAAAATTGTCATTAGATTTTTTTTTTCTTTAGTCATGCTACACTCCATCAATGATGCTGTACAGCATCACTAATAACCATTGGCATAGCCAACAGATCCCAAAACCAAGGCCTATTGGCTTTCCCAGTGCTTATTTGTTCTTTCTGCAGGTGTATACAATGAGAGTGAGAAGCTTCCAGGTTTCAAAGCATATTTTTGTGTGGTCTGTAAGGATATAAAATGTATGTGGCTGAGCCTTTCAGGATTCCAGTAATATTACTTTATGCAGTCGTTCGGATCCAGGAAGTGAATGGCAAGAAGTCTGATATTTTTGCTTGCATAATGGGGTAAAAAGAGTTGGAGGGTAAAATGCATTTTATGCGTTGATGCTGTAAAAGGTGTTGCAGAGAGCTGTGACGAAGGTGTATGGTCTTCAGGAATCAAAAGAGAAATTGTAACAGGTCCAGAATAGGTCCATACCAAATCTATTCACTGCTTGTCTACGGGACAGCAGAGGGAGGGAAAAAGGAGTGTTTCATCCGCATTATTTGTCGTAAGCAGTTTGTATCCAGGGAAATCATATATCTGTCACGGTTGTTTCCGACTGAGGGGTTCCACCCGGCATCATAGAAAACCCCAACTTCGGTTTTATTGTGTACTGTGGTAAATGGATGAAATCCAACCTTGTTATTGACAGCTATTCATCTACAATGTTATGATGGTTATGGCCTCCCTCTTAGCCTTGGCCAAACAACGAAGTACTTGGCCTCATCCACCCACTTTTACCTCCATTTTTTATTTGGAGAGTTTTATATAGCGCAAACTTGACCCGAATCCAATCAGGTATCAGAGCACTTTACATAGCACCAGTTACGTTACATGAGGACACACATTCATTTTTTGTTAGGCACAGGGAGATTAAGGGGCATATTTACAAGGCTGCGATAGAAAATTATCGCCACTTTTGCGGCAGTTTTCGGCCGAAAAGCGGTGAAAATTTTATCGCCTAATTAGCAAGGTCACGCTAACGCATGAAACCTTGCATTAGCACACCTATTCTTAACACCCAGCTTTGCATCTCTAATGAGATGCAAAGTGGGCGTTCCTGACCTGACATGACAGGAGAAATGTCGCTAAGCGGCATTTCTCCTATCATCAAGCCCCACGCTATGAAGCATAGCGGCAGGAAAAGTAGCGATAACCCCTGTTATCGCTACTTTCCTTACGCCTGCTTCAGGACTGACTTAGCCATGACATCCTATGGAAGGTGGATATCATGGCTAAGTTTGTGAGTCCCTATCAACAAGCTAACGCCACATTTCGTGAGATTATCGCTGGGTTTCCAGCGATAATCTCACGTTAGGCAGTTAGCGCTAGGATTTTTATCACTTTTGAGATAAGCGTTGCTAATAGCATGCTATCTCAGCGATAAAAATCCACGCTAGCCGGTCATAATTATCCCAGCGCTAAGTGCGCTTAGCGATAATTATTGCTGGTTGTTACTGATATGCCCCTAAGTGATTTGCCCAGAATCACAGGATGTTTAGCGTCATTACCGAGACTCAAACCCAGTTCCCCAGGTCCGAGGTCGAGCACCCTAGCCGTTAGGCCAACTCCTCTCCCCTTTAGTACTCATACTTTAAAAATAAATATACCTTTGCCCACCATTCTCATTAACCCCCATAATCAGAGGGCAAACATACCTGTCATTCAATCATTACCCTTTCAGTGGACTGCCCTCCCTCTCTCTGCTCCCATTCCCAGTGTCCAAACTGCTCCCAATGCAGCAATGAACTACACATCTGCCATCCTGCCAAACTCACACTCCATCTCCATAACAGCCTCCCCATGCCAGCTACACATTTGAAAATAATACCTGCCATTCTGTTAAGATTCACTACGCTTGCAATCCAGATCTAACGTGAGTGATGTGATGTTCCACACTTCTTTGAACCCACTGCCAGCCATACACTAACAACATGTAAATTAGATGTAGACCTGGGGAAAGGGAAATGGGGCAGTAGAGAGAAATAGAGACTCGAGGTATCAGGACACTGCCTGGCTGCACAGCTGGGCTCGGTCAGCACTGCAGGAGCATTGATAGCCAAGGAAAGAGCAGACTTGTTGTATTGCTAAGTTATTGACTTTGGCATCTAACTCCTGGTGAAGCATGCAATATACCTGCAGACAATCTCTGTATTTCCACCTATATTGTGGAGTGAAGCTCAATAGTTTACCAGAATCGAAACACAATTGGAAATTATATATTAAATGTGAACACTCTGAGCTTTTATACGCTGTTTGGTAACGAGAACTACCTTCAATATGATGTGATAACATTAAGGGCCTTATTTAGATCTCGGTGGATGCAATACTCCATCACAAACGTGAAGGATATCCTGTCCGCCAAATACGATCCATATCAGGGCCGGACTGGCCGAGCAGGCACTGGGCAATCACCCGGTGCGCCGCACGGGAGGGGGCCGGTTTTGGGCCCTGGGGGCCGTTTTTGTTACAGGGCCGTTTTTGCAGCATAGCTGCAAAATCGGCCCTGTAACAAAATCGGCCGAAAACCGGCCCTTGCAAAGAGCTCGGTGGCACCCCCAAGTCCCGGGGGGCCGGCCGAGAACTTTGCCAGGGCCGGTTTTGGTTCCCAGTCCGGCCCTGATCCATATAGGATATAATGGGATCGCAATACGGCGGACAGGATATCCGTCACATTTGTGACAGAGTATTCCCCTCCGCCAAGATCTTAGTCAGGCCCTTAGTGTTTCTGGTCATGTTCAAGCTAATTGATGAATAACTGTAACCTGAAAAAGCATTTATTAATACCATATAGATCATGTTTTAAACAATACCTTAAAACCCTGAGTTTCCTAACTCCTCTTGCAGTGTAAATAGAGTTTGTAATTCTAATAGATGACTCCTTGTATAGCAAACAAGTGCAATTTGAGAGTTCACAATCCTCAATGGATGACTACCTTTGTATTAAACATGTACAAAGTAAGCGTTTGTAGTTCTGATGGCTGGTTCCTGAAATAACATTTAAGAGGAAGGTCTATTTAATTTTACACGTGTTTTTTTGGAATACTGGTTTGACTCCAGATATGCCTTCCATCAATTTTTATGAATAAGAGATTGTGCGGATTCTAAACCTCACAACAATGGATTCTGGCTGAACCAACTGTAGTTCAGGATTGCCTTGTCGAGACGCTATGGACCAGGGAAAACCAATGCTCCAAGCGTTCCAGATTGCTAACATTGTTTGCAAGCCTTGTGAGAGTTCTGAGGCTCCAGGGTACATGTAGTCCTTCTTCTCTTCACCAATGTCTTTAACATGTGCATCCATCAGAGACACAAAGCATCTTTCAAGGCATCACCCAAACATTTTGCACTCCTTCATCTACATCAACTGCTGAAGAACCACATGTTCAGGAAGCTCAGAGTAATCTTTCTCCATTAGGGACTGGCGTGCAAACTCAATCCTGCCCCATGCATTGTGGCACAGTCTGCCACCTCTGTCCTTGGTAAGCCCCCTACCCAATCCTTATCAAACATATTTTTTTAAACATGCTTCACACTTTGCCACCTTAAGCATTTTCCTTACCCCTCTTGACTCTCTCTCTGCTTTCAAGGAAAGGATGGTGTTGACAGGGGCACTCACAAAGCCACTGACCACATAAAAGAAAACCTCATGCCTGCTGCGAGTCTGCAAAGCCCCTAGGATGACAGAAGAGATTATGTTTGGTGGCCTCAATGCCCCACTCACACAACTCACATTGCCCCGAGACAAAAACGAGGTGGTGGGTTTGGACATCAGGCCATCACCCCCACCTCCAATGACTCTCTTAGGTGACAAGACACCCATGAGAGGTAACTTATCAAAAACCACCGAAGCACTGCTCTGGTGTATGAGGACTGAAAAAACTAACTTATTTTTCACTGCTTAATTCAGAGAAGTGCACCAAAAAATACTTTGTGGATCACTTCTACATCCACGAGTCAATAATCGATCACAAAATAAAACACAATATTTTTAAAGACTTCCCACCTTACTTAATGTATGATAATTTATCGTCTCAAAAGCACCGATGAACAATGATTAACCACCTAAACTCAAAACCGCAAAGACAGAGATCATGACCAACGGACAATTGCACAAACACCAGCCTACAGATATATTGCCCAACAAATGTGATGCCCCACCATTTACATCAAGAAAGTTGACAAAAACTAGAAATATCCAGAGACTTACATCTATCCCTGATACAACATGCCAATCAGGTCAAAAGAAGAACCTTTTATAAAATGAAAATGTTGTGACGCATCTCCCCATACCTTGGATACCAACAATAACTGCAAGCCATCCTCCCTCTCATGATCTCTGAACTTGAGTATGGCCATAGCCGGCACCTTGGCGCCCCTTGTTTCATTATATGCAAAATGTAATAGCTCCAAAACATTGCAGCACGTTGCAGGTACAAGCAAAAAGGCACCAGAATTCATTGCCTGCAAAGATTGAAAGCATCCAAAAGCATTTAAAGTTCATAAAAGAGGTCAAATGTGGTTATTCTCAAGATAACTACATCAAATGCTGACCGAGGGATAGAATCCAGAACAGTAACCTTCTACCAGTATAGGCATGGCCAAGAACTAAGGAACAGTCCCAACCAGCACATCAAGCCAAGAAAACAGACATAGGCCCCCAGCCTAATTTGGGGAGTTCCACTCAAGGAAACCTTGCAATGACCTTGACATATGGATGGAATCAATGCTTGAAGTACCCACTTTAATTATGCACCTGAATACCCACAATCTGTTTTATAGCGTGTGACTCTAACCATAGCCCAGCCACACATAACAAACATAGGGCCTTAGCTAGACTTTGGCAGACGGACTACTCCGTCACTAACTTTGTGGATGTACTGTCCGCCATATTGCAAGGGCATTATTGTACATAGCTTTTGTAATATCACAGACAGGATGTTTAATCTGTATGAGAATCCTCTCAGGATCAATTTGACATAATCCAACTCTCCATTTTTTAAAATCTTTTTTATAGCCTTTTAAAATTGAAACAGTGTGGTAAAGGGGATGTATATACATTTCATTTGTGGTAGAGAGAGACTATTTTCCACCCTTTCACATAATGCAGTGGTGCAAACCTTGGTTTGATCTTTGGAGTGCAGTTTCTAACTAGTGATTTCAGGCAGATTCAAATTGGCCTAACATTCAGAATAAAGTTTGCCATATATCGCTGTGACCCCTGTCACCATATTCTATCATGTGCAAGTTCACTTCCCTGATCCTGCTCATCTGTAGTGCAGGCATACAATAAATGAAAGGGCCTGTGGAACCTACCTGGCAACTGGATGGCACAGATACAGGCCACACAAGCTCACTTAAGTAACCACGTAACTGTAACCACAAAAGTCTGCAGAGACCCATTTGAAGTTAGGATACAACTGAAGGTCGCATGCACAACACATTCCCAGTCCCAAATACTTGCCAAATAGGATCAAACTATCAGGCGGTGGAAGGGTCTCCAGAAGTTCTAAATCTCTCGTACTAGAACCAGCCAGATTAAAAACAAGCATTGGCATAGCCAATAGGTCTCGCCTTTGGAACCTTATAAGTGTTTGGCCATGCAACAGTTGCATAACTAAATACTTATAAGGTTCCAAAAGCGAGACCTATTGGCTATGCAAAGCGGCCGCGAAAGTGAAAGTGATCGCGATCACGATCAAACATCAAAGTGGCCGCGAAAGTGAAAGTAATCGCGGGAAAGTGTGGCGCACGCGCCCACACACATGCACTGTAGCTCTAGGCTGGCCTGGTAGCACTTTTTGGAGCCCTCTCAATAAGTCTCGCCAGGCCAGCGCATGCGCTGGGTCAGGCGAGACCTAAAAAGGAAAGCACACGGACGCACTTTCTCCATATCTGCCCCAAGGATATGGAACTCAGGAAATCACTACAACCCGCTACTAGATCGATTCCCTCCCTCAGGCTCTTGAAGAAGGAAGTGAAAGCCCGACTACTAGAAAAACATGTGACAAGAGAACTTTATGAAAATGTCATTTACCTTTCAGTATATTGTTTCTGATTGTTTGTACCTTGCTCTTCGAAATCTATGGACAGCGTATCATAAGTAACAGGTATTCTTAATGTACTGCAACGCTAATCATCTGTCCCTTGTACAGTGCTCTGATACCATGATGGTCATGTTCGTGCTTTATAAAACACTATAAATAAGTAAATAGATCTGTCGCAGATTGCTGGTCACTGGAGGACACTAACATAGTCCAATCTTCAAGTACGAAATAGGCACATACTCAGAGCCGGCTTTAGGGCAGTGCGACCGGTGCAGCCGCACTAGGTGCTGACCTGTGGAGGGGGCGCTGACCTCAGGGGGTGGCCGCAGTGTTTAGCCATAACTTATGATTGGAGAGATGAGGGGCACTTTTGCCCAGTGGTAGTGAAAGAATCCAAGGAGACAGTCATGGGATGTGGGGGTGCCAAAAATGACCGTCGCACCGGGCGCCATCAACGCTAAAGCCGGCCCTGCACATACTTAGAGCACTGACCTCTGTTTTTCCGGCTGTTTGTGGGTCTGCTTTATAGTTTGCTAGGCTGGTTTTTACTGTTGATTTCCCTGATATTAAAAGAAACCTTGCCAGCAGCAAGCACAAATCAATATAGTCTTCCATATCTTACAAACTTGTACAGACAGCGTGTCTGTACAGGTTCAAACCTGCCCTAATTTACAAACATGGGTCACTTTTTAGCTATCTGATTCGCTAACCAGGCCTCTTATTTTGGTGTCTGGTTCTATTTTCTGTCGCAGTCCATTCCTGATCATCTCGCAGTGAAGCGATGCTTCCCATTACACAATGACCACACCTGATAGTCATCATGTAGAACGTGGAAAAATGTCCACATAGGCTCAGAGCAAAAACAACACTATTCCAGTCACACACCCAGATGGTGTAGCGCGCAACCTATGCGAACAAGCGCTTGAGTACTCCACATGGGGATAGTAAGCGCTATACAGTTACCCTATTACAGTACTATAAAACCTAAAGACCTCTACGTTATGAAGAGGCTCCGGCTTGTGGGAGCGCTTAATTGCAATTAAAGTATAAAAAAATAGATCTTGCAGTGATGGAAAGCCTTTCAGCTGGTCGAAATATTCTCAGGCAGGATTCACTGAAGCTTTTAATTTATTTTAATTTAACACACTAATTACTCCGTGTGTTCTCTTTTTAATAGACAATAGACTGTGGCTTGGTTTAAATGAATTAGGTTTTGTACCCTACAGCCGTACTGCAGACAAACACGCTTATTACACATGTTTAGATCTAAGCCACGTTCCAGCTGCAAGCCAGCAAAAAAGCAATAGAAGACAAGGCATTGAGTAACCTGTCAGCAGTGCCTCAGAGAGACCACCTTGGATCGATACAGAGCTGGCTTTCTCCGGCAATAAAGCACCAACTTGAGATGCTTGTCGCACTCAATGTCTGAAAACAATCCAGATTTTGCAGGAACATGTAATATGAAGGACTCCTTTAAAAAAGACTTAAATAAAATGCACAATTAAATCGTAGTTCTTAATAAAGTGCAAAAATGTATTGGCACCATGAGCCTAATGGCAGCTTTTCCTGAAGTTAAAGCTGCGCCTGCAGAAAGGCGGTCCTGGGAAGGAGGAAGGGCCGCCAGTTTGACCCATGAGAAGCAAATGATGCTCTGTTGTAGGAGGTTGGAGAAGATGAGGTTTCCCGACAGGGAAAACTATTATTTTCCCTGTGTAAAGAAATTTATTTGAGAAAAAAAAATGCAACGTTAAAATGTCTATTTTCTGTACTACATTAATGGCACTAGAGGGCTGTTTACAAGTGTCAAGAATACTCTGATCTCTGCGTAAACCAGTTTGTGCGAAGATCAGTCTATAAATTATGCGGTGCAGAATTGACCACACTTGATAATTACTACATGGTGCAATAAACCCCGCACCGGCACGGGTTCAGACAGACTAGAGAAAAATATCTGGACAGTACCAGGATACGCGCATTTTGTGGCGTAAACACCAAGATCTGCATGTCATGCCTTGTTTCTTGGGCAAAACTCATAATAGGCGTTGTTTATGGCACACAATACACTCCTCACTCCAGGGTATCTGGTTTTACGGGGTGCAATAAATATCGAAATCCCTTCAGGGGCGCTGGTAATTAGAACCTACCTGTGGATTTTATGCAACCATGTTCGTAGAGTTTTAATAAAATTGTGGCAGCAAAATACAGCAAATCGTCATTTTCAGGTTCATGAATAATGTAGCACAAAAATATATTTTGTGTTAGTTTTTGTCTGTTGCATGACTGACCTCCTGCAAACTAATCTTGAATTCTGTAGCACAGCGTTATTCATGTCTCATTCAGCCATCCTTTGTCGCTCTCCTGAGGTATGTGTGTGTGTGTGAGGTGTGAGGGAGCGGTGTGGCGCAGTGCCCAGAGTGGCTAACTTCGGAGCCCAGGGCACGCGGTTCAGTGGCTGGCGGCAACTCAGCTCAGTATCATATGACTCCGGGCAATAGCTCACTTAAGCTCCCCGATGGTCCCCAGCGCCTTCAAACACTTAATGAGTGATATGTTCGCGCTTTACAAATAGGAATTATTATTATTATTATTATTGTTGTGCTGTGCAGTCCTATTACTGTGAACAAATTGGCTTGACATGGAAGTGAAACGTATGCATGGGAAGCGTAGACGAGACAAGTAACCCACAATGCTGTTTTGCTTTTCTCCTAGGAAAAACTCCATGCCTTCTTGCTCAAAAGCAGCCATCTTTGTCATCGCCATCACCTTCATGTTCCACATCATTGTGCGTCTGAATCTCAGTGTAACGCCTTGGTGGACCCGGCTGTCCACCTCTCGCTGCAATCTCCACCTCCATGATGACCATCTAGTCCACTGTTGTCTTTTTCGTGGGTGTTTGATTTGTGGTATTGTATATCTCATATGTTGGACATGTTATTGTGTGTCTCCATTACCCACTCTTTGTTTTGCAACCATACAAAAGGAAATTGTAATTTAACATGTGCTGATTTTCCTTAAGAAAGAGAAGATATGCCTGTACGGTCAATTGTTGACATTGAAGACTATAGATCTGGGTTGTCATCCCTAGATCAGCACTTGACATAAAATCATGTGATTTTCGGGTAAAACATTTAAAGCCGTGTGCCCATTCCTCAAAGAGATTTTTAAATCTGCTCTCACTAGTGTGCACCCTTGCTTGGGTACAGATTTAAAACAGCAGAAATTCATAAATGCTCTAGGAGTAGTTGTAATGAAGGTAAATTAGTCCAGTAGCCGAGGTGTAGATAACTGAAGAAGGTTTATTGATGCAGTTCTTAGGTGGTCTGTAGTAGGTGGCAACAGACATCAGCGAGCCCCACCAGGAGCAGCATCCTTGCTGCTCAGCCCATACTCTCAACTGACACTCCACAACCAGGCATCCCAACATTCCATTACCTCAACATGCGCACCAACATTCCACAGCACATCCTCACTGGCTGAGCAGCAAGGGAAGGGAAGCAGGAAAGATGCATAGCACTGGAAACCAGATACCACAGTAGTCCTGGAAAATGTATGTGAATTTAAAATTATGATCCTGCCAACAGCTTTCTACATGCAAAGGGTAAAAATTTGCATAGAGGAGTCACATCACTTTTGTGTAGATACATTTCTTTTCTCCAGAGGGAGAATATTCTGTCTGCACTTGAGAGGAGTAATTACTTGACCAGATTCAAGCAGAATCAGAACAAAGTTTCAAATGCCCACACGCTCAACTTTGTGTGCGTTTGGAAGCTTTCCAAGGCATTCAAATTATAAGTTTAAGTTTGAATTTATTGGTGCACATCAAGTAGATATAGTTTTTATCACTGAAACCTGGGCTGACCAGACCTTAGGCCCTGAGAGGACAGTGGCGGTACCTATGGGATATACCATCTCCAGACTACACGGACTCCACAAAAGGGTGGAGGAATAGCAAATATTCTTCGTGACTCCATTACTGCAGTATTCACACCAGCCTCGTTGAACGTGCATGAAGCGCTCATGTTCAACATCAAACTAACCAAAACCCAGTTCTTATTCCTGGAATGAATTTTTTTCTACTATTACTCTGTTGGGAGACTTTTAGTTTCATCTTTAGAACAATCTGGACCCAGATTGTGGTTTTGTTATCCAACAAGGTTCCCGAAATGAGTAACACCTTTCGGAGCTGTATGAATGAAGGGAGCCTCTGGATGGACAAAAACTGTTTCAAGCTAAATTCATCCAAGACAGAAGTCATCCCGTTTGGTAATAATCCTACTTTCTGGTCCCCTGCTTGGTGGCCTGATGAACTAGGCACACTTTTGATGCCGGCCAAGAAGGTAAACAACCTCGAGTTTCATGGTAGTTTATAACTGGTTGTATAAAAAGTACATTAACAGAGTTATCTCTGCATCCTTCTTCATCTTCTGCATCGTGAAGAAATAAGCCCAATTCCTACCAATTGACATGTTAAAGAACATCGTCATTACATTAGTTCTGTGCAGAGTTGCAACACCTTATACCATAATCTGCCCAAAAAATCTTGCCTAAATTGCAGATTTTACAAAATTTAGCAGACCCTATGCTGATGAAGGTTCCGAGATATGACTCAGCCTCACAACCTAATAACAGACTGACTGGTTACCCGCAAACAAGCATATTGCTTTGCAGGGTCTATGCATGGCCTATAAAACACTCCATTACCTTGGATCCACCTATTTTAGGGACAGATGGTATCAGCTTGTCAGGACTGTTCGTTCCAGGTCCGCAAGAGATTTGGTAGCTCCCACCTAGACATTGTCCACCTGAGGAGGCAGAAGTTTTATAGGACATGCTGCCCAAAATTGCACCCTTGCACCTTCCTTACTGGCAGCGCCAAGACACCTCTGGGCATACGATGTGCTGTATAAATTATATAATCAACTCAGAATCAAATCCTCCAGCAAAACCTCCTCTACTGAACCCTGCAATAGGATTGACTCACTTTCATTATTTTACCGTGGACTAATATCACATGTGGAAATGGATTTACAAGTAGAAGTTCACCTTTTGTGAATGTTTTAAAGACAAATATTGCTATTTTGGAAATGTAAGTAAAATTTATCAGGGAAATGGCTTGTGAATCGAGCCCACTGTGCCTAATCATTTATAAATGTGTAAAATGCACATGCGGAAGAACTCTAACTATGCAACATAACTACAGACAGATATAACTCCATTGCATTTGGCATGGCAATTCCCTCTGGAAGTAAAAATAGATTACAATTTGCGCACAAAGCATGGGTGTTTACTTCCATGATCTGTGACAGAAAAAAACCTGGAGCAAATCATATAAATGCATTGCTTTCAACACTCGTAGGGAATGACACGCTTTTGTTGCATTGTTTCTCTTTTCTACGTCTCACACTTAATCGGGTAGCACTTGCACACCAGGCGCCCTATTATGTATAGGGCGCACTTTCCCTATTTGTGTCTTGTGCACCATAAAACAGGTGCACCAGGTGCAAACAGGGAAAGTGAGCCCTATTACATAGATTGCGCTGTCACCAGGGCAGCCGCGAACTCGCGCTGCCCCCAGGGCAGCTCATTCAGGTGAAACACGGATTGGCTTTGCAGCAGCCGCTCAGTATTTCACTGTGCAGGCAGCAACCCACCTGCATTTTTAAGAGATTAGAGATGCCCTTGCAATGGGTGCAGGGAGTGACTGCACCCACCTGCAAGGTGATGTCTCGGGGGTTCATAGGACTCCCTTTCCCCCCTCTGGAGGTCTGCTGTCAGGGGGCGCACTTGACAGTGTGCCACCTTTTAGGTGCGACACTGTCAGTGTGCTCCTGACAGCTTCTTTGCCTTTGTGCCCACGTCTATAATATGGCGCAGGCGCAGAGGCAAAGGATTACCTAATTTGCATGGGGCCATTCCCCCAAGCAAATGGGGTTACACCCTTTTGAGAATGCACTGGCACTGTATGTGCACCCACACTTTCAGTATTACAAAAGGGGCCGCACAAGCACCTGCGGCCCCTTCTGTAATAACAAAGTGCCCTGGGGCATGCAAAATTGGCACAAACACCCTCAGGCCTTCAGAGGCACTTTGTGTAATACTGCCCCAGATGATTTGTGGAACCCGAGCAATCACAACTTATTGCTGCATCATTTACACCCAATTTTTTGCATCCCAATCCTCTTTAATTGACTTCATTTTCATGAGCGGACCTGTCTATTTTGTTCGAATCAAAGATATAAATTGTATAGGTTTCTCTGCAGTGGGCGCACTGCTGCTATCAAAGTAGACTGCAACATGTTTTAGAGCTTCCTTTGTCAGCAGTTTGTGAAGTGGATTTGTACATGTACACTTTAGAATACAGGTAATAAGTAACACAGGTGTTAGATGAAATGAGTTTGAAATTGTGCACATCAAATTTAGAAGTACTTAACCATTCCATTCCTTTGGTGGCGCAACAGTCTGCAGCTTTTGCCAATGCTCTCCAGCTTCCTAAACTAGGCATATCTGGAGCAACACCAGCCAACGTACAGAAATACTGCCAAGAAACACTTTTGATCTATACAATTTGCATAATTTAGGAAAAAAGAAATAAAATAGAAAATGAGTTAATAAAAAATTCCGACCTTCTGCTCAGTTACTGGCTGCTAGTTGGTAGGTACATGACTCCTATAGCCATGTATTACACGTTTCTGTGAGTGTACTTATGTGTTTATGAAAAGAGGCACCAAGTGTGCCAGTTACCAAGAAAATAATTCAGCCTCAGTGCATCAGTTACAGCCTCAAAGCACAGAGACCAACCAACGTCTTGAGACTTTTGCACCTGTGGCTCAACACAAGAAGCAGAAGAAGGTTTCAGCATGCATTTATCTTCACAGAAAGGCTGATGATTAGATATACCACATTCAATAAGAGAGCACGTGAAACATAGGGCACCATCTTTAACATTGAAATAACTCATCAAACACTTCCATTTTCATTTGCATTGCTGTGCATCACACTGCTCTGTGTTGTGTTATTTTGGGGTGGAAAGGCTCACTCACCATTCGCTGAAGGTGAGTTACATCAAAGAAGAGTAGCTAATGTCTAACTAAATGCAAGATGGACAACCTTCTATATGTAAAAAGCTTGCACTTGTCCATTTGAAAACCTTCTATTCCCGCAGTGTACTTTTTAAAACATCACATTTCTATGCAGGACTTCCTGCCCAATGTGCGGTGTATGTCTTCCTACTCTTTCTCTAAGATCGGAGGGGCTGGTTTCAAAGACTCTCTCTACCCAACATAGTTTGTGAAGCTTCAGCATTGAGTGAACATGCAAAAGCTATGTTTAAGAAACTCAGGGCCAGATGTACAAACGTTTTTAGCAGTCCAAATGGGGAATAGGCCCAAAGTAGGTCTGCCGTATGTACAAAACCTATTTTGTGAGTCTGTAACCTATTCCCGACTCCCAAAATAGGGTTTGCAACTCACTATTAGGAAGGGACGTGCCGAGGGTGTCCCTTCCCAAAAGTGAGTCACACTTCAATGTACAAATATTTTGCAACTGTAATTGCTGTCGCAAAACACTCACAGTTTACCACTCATTTCAAAAGGGTGGTAAGCCCTCGCAAATGGGAGATGGGCGCCCTGGGGACCCCTTCCCCTTTGTGACTGGCAGTGAAAATATTTTTTAAGGGAAGGCATTTTCATTTTTCTTTTTTAAGTGCATCCTGTTTTCCTTTAAGGAAAACGGGCTGCAGTTTAAAAAAAACTGCTTTATTTAAAAAGCAGTCACTGACATTGGTGGGCTGCTGACCCCAGCAGGCCACCACCCCTGAGAGTGCTAGCCATTTTGCTAATTGGACCTGCTTCACGATTATTAATAAGGCAGGCAATTTGTGACTCCATTAGGAATTGCAAACAGTGTCTAAGACAGTGTTGTAACTTCCATTTTGCGAGTCGCAAGTTACGAGTCACAAAACGCAATTTTCGACTCGCAAATTGGAAGGGTCGTACATCTGGCCCTAAGATTCTTTCCAAAACTCTTGCTACTCTCCTGGTATACCTTATCTAAGTTATGCAAGGATATGGTACCAAGCAGTTCTGTGAGCTTCAGTTCTGGTTTCCAGAAGAATTGTGGCACATATTCTTAATAATACAATCAACATGGCAAATGCCCACTCTCGCTTATGAAATTAGTCTGGGGAAGTAACTATCCTGCACTACGCCTAGGTCCCATTCCCTGCTTTGTGGTGCTGTACTAAGGTTATAGATCACTCGAGCCACACCATATTTAAAGCGCATCTTTTTAATTCACGCACCTCACACAACACCTCCCATATAGGCCATTCTACATCCAACAGCCTATCCAGCTATGCACTGCAAAAAGCGTGACTAGGAACCTTATTCAAATTGGAGTGCTTTGCAACCTTGTTAGAGACATGAAGTGCTGTATAAATTTTACAATACAACACCATTGCCTGTTTCTCTGCATCTTTTGCCTACACCGCCAAAAGAAATGAGTGCTCAGGTCCTTCAGTAACTAGTTACAAATGCAAATGATAGTTACTATATTTTACTTGTTCATGAAAAGTTTTCCCTTAATACATTGGGATATAAAAAAGGATTAGGTAAAACCAAGGGGAGAGTATGATGGAAATGTTTTTGTGCTAATACTTATTTCCTGTAGTCAGCAATAGAACTGGAATGTTACTTTTATACTTTTCCTACGATTCCACCTGCATTTCTGACATGCATAATACTTCCCTAAAGATATGATGGGACTAGAGGAATAAAACAAAACATCTAAAACAAGAAGAGAAATAAAATGGTAGATTCCCACAAATGCATCTTTAAAATGAATTAAGGCAAAATACCTAAAAAGTAAGTAAAAATGTGAAGTGCTGAATTTTGGATTTGGGCTATCAGGGCACCTTTTGCACCACTTTGAAGAGTCCAGGACGGGCACCACATGGAGGGCCAGGAGTCACTCAGCCTGGATCCAGCTACGGGTTCAAGATGGTTGGAGCTTTTTCTGTCCCTGAGGCTCCGATTAAGCCAACTAGCCCTTAGATTCACTCTGGAAATCTTGGGTTAAAGCAGGAAAACAGGTCTCCAGCAGCAGGGCAGTCCTGTGAGGGCACAGGGCAGGCCACAAGAAGCAGGGCAATTCTCTGAGAGCCCTTCAGCAGATCCGGAGGTGAACAAGAGAGTGGATCTGAGAGTTCTATTTTTATACACAATGCCAGCTGTGAAGTGGAAGAAACCTCTGGAGGTTCCCCCAAAAGTCATGTCTAGAAATTCCCGCCTCTCTCCCTGGTCCCAGTCTGTCTGCAGTCACAACAGGCTAGTGTGAAGTTCTTCATGTGTGAGCTGAGGCAGTGTTTTTGAAATGCAGGTAGAGCTGTGCACAGTTCCGCCACCCCACCCACCCTCCCCCAACTTGGTTAGAAGGCCCATGCTGCCAACACCCGGTCCCTCCGTTGTCTGGCTGTCTGTGAGGAATAGACACCTAGTCAGGTGACCCAGGAACAGGCTGCAGGCACCAAATGGTTAGATCAAGCAGATGCCAACTTTCTCAAAGTCTTAAATGTGAAGGGGTTGGCCCTTGAAACGATAACTAGATAGTGCCTGTCAATATTTAGAACAACAAATTGTCTGGTCATCACATTAACTAATGTCAATTACTCAGACAGCAGACCATGAATCAGTTTCTTCGGTCTGTAGTATTTTTTTTACTCATTTTTCATTATTTCATTAAGAAGTCATTTGTTTTTTAGTGTTCAGAACAGGGGAAACAAAACATAACTCCCCCAATTAGACATACAATCAACTCATATTGTGAAAAACAAATTTACATAAAGCACGTTACATATAACAAAAATAATGTTTATTAATTGGTCATGTAACAAGTTTTCAAATACTTTTGTGACGATTTTTCAGAAACTGAATTATTAGTTTAGTAAGGGGAGACTTTACCAACTTAATAAGAATTTCCTAGTTACATCGCAAAAGAAGTTACAGTCAAACGCTGCTCAACATCTGATAGCGGTGACAGAGCTGCAAGCAATTCCCTAGCAAAGTTTTTGTTAAGTTCAAGTAGTACCAACAATCCAGTAAGCAACATTTCAAACCAATTTAGAAAAACAGAGAAGAAATTAATAAGGAAAAGGATACTAAAATGATGGAAACAGAAAAAGAGGAACTAGAGATATGATTTTTTTTATCACGTCTTGAGGCAAAAAGTGGCACTCAAATTATGCATCAATGTAAAATCTCAGTTTTAGGTTGACGGGACCTAAGTTATATTTCAGGGTGATAGCAGTGTAGTAGAGGTTGAATGTTTTAAGAGAGTCACCCCAGGCAAAGAATTTTGAATTTGTCTAATAGTTGGAGGTAAAAGTCTTCTGGTGGGGCAAGGTTTAGGGCTGAAGGTGGCGATGGCCTGTCACAGTCAGATACATCATTGTTGAGGTCCTGTTGAAGCCATTAGTTTTAGCACTAAAAGCTCAGAGCAGTATAAAGCTTGATCCCATAACTGCCTGAGTCACCTCACTTCTGGGATAGATTTGACACCTTACCCCAAGTCAGAGTTTTATCTCTCTTTTTTGGTTCTCAACATCCCCCAGCAGGGGGATTCTGGAAGCTGTAGCTTGGAAGGACTCCACACAGTCAGATACTTTTCCCTGGGGAACTTGAGGAACAATATTTCAGCTTGGTGAAAAGTTCAGAGCAGGGTAAACCTGATTTCTTTTGCTCATCTGTAGTGCCCCTTCCTGAACATACATTTGCAGCTTATCCTGGTCCTCCTGCGACAGAACACATTACCCTGAGAAAGTGGATTATTGTTTGGGATGGACAAGTATCTACCTCAAAGGAAAAGGCTATCACCTGCTAGATGTCACACAAATTAAATAAAATAAGCCTGTGCTCTGTCCCTGGTAATGTGACACAAAGCAGTCAGGCTTAATTATGGCAATGTGTAAAGTACTTAAGGACTGCTTACAGAGTACAAAAAGCCAGACAAAACACCTTATAACTCCAAAATGATTTAGGTGAAAAACGTGCCAAAAAGCCCAAGGTACCATTAATAGTTTCTGGAAGTGGAAGACCAGAACGTAAGCTCAAACTGAGGTCAACTGCAATGGGGCCCTGGTGGGATACAAGTGGATTGTTCCTTGTGAAAATCTGGAAGATAAAAAGTTTTAAAATGTCTTCAAGCCTCCATTGGAGAAAAGAGCTTTATCACTTTCTGAGAAGAAAAGCCCTATCTGAGTGGGCTGCCTCTGAAATTGCAGCCACTGTTGTGGAACCGAAGGACGGATGCCAGATGCAGGTTCGTCCTGCTGGAGCTTTGGAGATGTCTTCCTGTACATGCCCCAAGTCCCAACGCAGAATGAGGCTAACTCATTTTTCGGCAAATGCTGGGAGCCTTGAGAAGGACAAAGCTGATATTCAATTCAGTGCCTTGACTCGGCCAGGTAGATGTTTTTCCCTGGGGTCCAGCTGGGACTCAGAAGGAAAATATTTCAAATGTTTTAAAACTTTATCCTTGAGCTTGAATATCTACAGGAGTATACTTATTAATGCCCCCAGGAGCTCAGATGAGGCCACTTACAGACGCTCAGGGTGTTAGTCAGATGCCAACAGCAAACTCCCAACCAAGTCCATTGGCCCCTGGTCAGATGGGTACTTCGGTACTTCAGGGAAACAACTTCTTGCAGCTTGGTGTGACTCTGTAGCCTCACAGGAGATCAGTCATGTGACCCTTGCAATCCACCTCTTTGTCTTGGATACTAGAGGGAGCAGGTCCAGTCCTTTGGGGCTACTTTCACATCACTGACAGCAGGTCCAGCCCTCTTCTGATCCTCCACAGATCCTGAAAGTGTTCTTAGGATTGCTGGGTAGAGGTGTGGCTTTATAGGGTTCACCAGCCTCTGGCTTGGGGACACCCTTAGACACTACGAGTCCTTCTCTGACAAATGGAGTAACTGCTCCGAGACCCTGACCTATCTTCTTTCCCAGTAGTTTCTGTTTGCCCTACTGCCAACAAGCCCAAATATCATGTGCCAGGGCAATGCAAAGATGGCTAAGGTCTTCAGCTACACTAAACCTGAGTCTGAGAGCTGGGGATGTGTATGGGAGTGTACTGTGAAACTCACCAGTGTTGTCCCACATCTAGCAGCACTAAAATCCAGTTTGAAGCAAGCCATGGACCCACAACAAAACAGGAGACAGAGGTCTGGTAGATCAAAGAAAGGGAGCTTAGCAACCACTATGGAGATACATAAGAATTGGGTTCTGGTGCTGTTTGATCTTGTTCAGTGGTGCATCAGCTTTACATATGGCTCAGACAGACATGTCAGGTAGGATTTGACATTGCTGTGCCAACAGGATGCACACAGCCCCCACTCTGAATATTCTCCTGAGCTCAGATTAGTCATCCCTGTCCATTCAGGTCAACCAGTCAATCATACTGACTATTGTTGTGGACCTGGGAGGAATTTTACTCCTTAGTCACACCTCTTTCAGGCCAAGTACTGGCTGATCAGCTGTCAGATGCTGATTCTAATTAGCCTCCTGAATGTTCATACAGGTAAAAAGGTCACTTTCTGAAAGTTTCTTTCCTTTATTTACTAAAAATCATTCACCATTGAATTGGATTTTAATAACTATTAAAATAGTGGTTCCATTATTTTTCAAGCTGGTCCTATTTCCGAGACATTATTATGATTATTTTAATTTGCACTATCTTTGGATACATAAGTTTATACCATGATGAAAGATATCTTTTGAGGCCTTATCACTGTAGAGACATGGTAACATTCATTTAATACATATTCTACTTTTAAATACCATGCACCCCACCCTGTGGCAGCAAGGCCACCGTAGGGATGACTTATTAATAGTCAAAAGGGAGGTCTTTACCTGTCTAAAAGGGTTATTATTTTGGCAGTTCACACTACAGGTCTTACAGTGGAGGAGTCAGGCTGCACAGGGTGGGCCTGGAGCTAAGATGTCAGTGGATGAAACAATATGTACTGCAGTCCACATGTAGCAGCTTTGCATGTCATCAGTGTATTTCTGCACCATATACTATGACTATATAGGAAAGAGTGTGCCCATCAGATAGATTATAAACCAGTTTAGACATGCTTTAAAGACCAGGGCACATATACTGTTCACTGAATAGCAGATTTCCCGTGTTAGAGTTTAAGATTACCAGCAGATGAGCCCCAAATAAATAAAAAGCTAGGGACGACCACTGAAATAGGGGTCACTTTGCAACAGTGACTAAGTCATCCTTTTCTCTATCTGCTGGGAAAGTATCTCCCGGTCACTCCTGCAGCATGCAGGACCTCAGTTGGAGGCTTCTAGACAATAGGGCTCTCACCAGCAACCACTCTTGAAGGTATTAATCTACAGTGTTCAGATTGGCCTTCTTAGAGTCAGGAGCCTTTTATTTTTTTGAGTCCTTTGAACAGGCAAACATGAGATTAACCACCTGACACTTAAAGAGCAGGCCCAGTCTCTGGGTGCTAGCATCAGTCAGGAGTCTTTAAGCCCATTTCCCCAGCAGGTTCTTCTTTCCTCGTGCGTTGTCTTCCTAGGTCTAGGAGTGTTCCGCGGAGGTGCTGATGAAATGCTAGTCATGGCCAGTGCACTAGCCAGTGACTGAAGAATTTCCCACACCTAATCTTCTCTGTTCCTTTCTCAGTGCCCACCTTCTTAGGCAACACTTTCAGTTCGCTTTTCTGTTAAAAATTTCAGGAACCCTAACTTCAAAAATGGCTAGCCCCTTCTTCCCTCTGCAGGGAATTTGACACTCCTATAGCCATTCAGCTCTCTCAAAATAAAAAATAGAAAAACAATTCTCCATTCTACTGCCAGAAAGTCTGGGGGGAAGTTCCGAGAGCGAATGGCATGGCAGCCTAATTTGCATCTCCAAGTCAAAAGAGGAGGTGTGAAGTCTATCAATTGTTCTGCCAACTGTTCCTCCTGCCTCCCAGACTAAGTGACCAGTTGTTGACAACACCCCTTTCTTCCTCAGTCCAGACACCAAGCATTATCCTCTGGAAGCAGGGTTCTTAACTCTCAGCCAGGAATGTGTATTGAGCCTCTGGAGTGGAGCGGAGTGAGAAACTGGGTCCAAAACTTGCACTTAAATACGTTACTTTGCCATTGGCATTATTAAAATACATATACTTTGAGCATTAATGTAGATTTCTCAAACTAAATTGAGAATAACCTTTAAATATAGAAAATCTAGCCTACCATACACATAGAAAACAATTGTTGGGTATTTATTCTCTGTGATAGCACACAATTGTCAAAATCTAAGGTAACACATTTTTATATTCTAAGCACCCAGACCTGTAGGTTTACATAGCACTCTTTATGTTTCCTTAATAATATATAAATCTATGATTTCCTACACAACATGTTTCACTGCATGGCTATTAAACTGTAGGCCAGCCGTAGCGTAAGGGTGCTCCTCTTGTGTTTCCCGCAATCATAGATCATACAGTCTACAGGTCACATATGACATTTAACTTCCATATCACATTTATCTTCCATTGCCATAGCACAGCTTTTGCACCAATTTACATGGGTGAAACCAATTTTACAATGCCATTTATAGGGCAAAGCACAGAGCAGAACTGCAATGTTGAATTCAAGGACCACATGCAAATATGTTTAAAACCTGCAACAATACTGTCCAGCAAAAAGTTGTCCCCATAAAAAGGCGACTTTGCTGCAAAGCCACTCCAAGCTGACAGCTAGATGAGATTAACCCTTACCTAATCAAAGAAGCATCCTAGTATGAAAACTGTACCACCAGGACCAAAGAGGTTATGTGGCCCATTCTGACTCCTGTGTCAGATCTCCGACCCTACTCCGACTAGAGGGCAACCAACAAATGAAAACAACTGAATGCTGTCAGTTTACTGCACCATGCCACTAGCTATGAACAATGTTCAAATCAGTGGAAACAGATTTTGGCTACTTATTCACTATGGGGCACACTGTAGACACATAATATATAAAGTGCAATTTTGATGTATACTAAGCACACTGCTCTGTGGTCTTAGAAGTCACACTTAAGGGGTAATGTACTAATATATAAAAATACTTAGTTATATCAACATGGCGAAAGTACGTTTCCTTTCCAGGTGTCACATAATACCCAAACAGTTCATTATGAAGAATACAGTAATGGATATACTCTGTTATAAGCATTCAAATTAAACATTTAGGGCCTCATTCCGATTGGCCCAGATGCAAGAATTTAAATTTGGAACCCCAAGAACTGATGATACCACAGGTTCTGTAAATACTGGGGGTGTGGAGATAACTGGGATCCTGAGTTGAAACCTTAGAATTCCCTTAGATATAAGGAATTGCTTGGGAATTGGTAATTATAGGGTTAATTCTCCCTGTAATTTCCCATTCTGGCTCACATTTTCCTATGGACATTTTGCATTACCAACCACATCGGAGAGTCTGTAAAACTTGAAAAGTAGAGTTCCGTGGTAAAGAGCGATACTTTTCCCCACTACTTGTTACAACGATCTGTTACTTGCAGTGGCCAAATAATTCACTAATACTCAGGAGCATCCGGCGCGGCTTGCGGGTAGGGGAGGGGGAAGAAAGGGGCTCGCAGGCTGCTGATTTAAAAAAAAGAAAAGAAAAAATACTTATCTTGCCGCTACTGGGTCCCCCGTCTTCTCTCCTGCTCACCTGTGTCCGACTCCAGGTCGGAACATGAAGCGGGCAGCCAGGCTCCCACCCCTAAGCCAATCACAATGCTCCAATGGAGTGTTGTGATTGGTCTGATCACCATGACACGGAGATCAGCCAGGGGCTGTAGAGGTGTGCATGTTCTCCATGCAGACTGTAATGCAGCCTGGAGAACAGGGAAGTGCGCATGACTGTTTTGGGCAGCCTGAGAGGGCCAGTCAAAGAGTCATTACGCACAGGAGTGTCTACAACTCCTCCCCTGCAGCTCTGCCCCTCTCCCTCACGCACTCCCGCACTCCCGCAGCAGGAGGATTTTTTTTTATAACATTCGCTTATTATCATTTTATTTTTTTTCTTTCTTTGCTGTTCCTGGCAGTGTGGCGACGCTCCTCCACCTTAGCAGAGGAGCCGACACTGCTAATACTTATAGGAGGCCACCAGAACTGTGACACCGTCTTTCAGGTATGTATGCAAAAACCAGAATCCCTCGAAAGACCTTCAGGACACAAAGCCTAGAGAGGGATTGCTAGATGCCAGAGGTATCCCTGGTATGATCCCTCCATAGTCATATGGACCTCTCTGGCATAGACATTTACAACAGCTTGTAACAATGAGTTGTTGTGTGTAGATTTAGATTCCGTATATAGGCTTCCCGATTTATGCCCTTATATAGGTACAATTCATATTGCCCTTATTTAGGCATAGAAAATCCAGCCCTTATTTAGGCATTGTCCATGCTAACCAAATACAGGCATGGTCTCCTACATCCGTCCATCCACGTCACAACGAGTTCTTGGAAAACCAGACTCTTAAGCCTTTAGGAATTTCTCTTGCTTGGATATTGATTTCTCCAATAACTCATTTAGTATGCATGAACCTCTATTCCTTAGGGGTTCATTCATGACGTTCCGATGCCCGACTTTTACGTCAATGCAGGCATTCCTAAACACCTTCAAGGTATAAATATACCTGCACTTGCCCTGGCAAACCACGGTTCCGGTACGGTCCAGCTGGACTGCCTACTTGCGGTTCGCCACGGCAAATTCGGAAGGAGATCGAGTCCCAGCCTGATGCACTGACCAGACGCTCTCATCCTCTTCGCAGAGAATCCAACTCCAGTGTTTCTGACTCCCCTTGCGGGGTGTTAGATATCCAGTCTGGGAAAGAGATTCCAACCTCGCACATTCTAAGGTATGGAGCAGACTAGAACTTAGAGAAACTTTTGGCAACTCTTGGCAAAAACTAGAACTATAGCTATAGCTAGCTATACTTTAGAAAACAGCACCTACTTCTTACCTCGTACTACACTTAGGTTAGGTACACTAGGGTAGAACTATTTAGAAGCATCAGATGAGTATTCACATTTTAGGCTGTGTTATTTATGTATGTATTTTAATTAATATATGTCATAGCTACAAACCATGCTGTTGCAGTATTATTTTATCTTACTGCTAACTCTGTCCATATTGTACTTCGCAGTCTGTCTTACGATTGTAGCAGTTCATATCTCTTGCACGAGAAATAAGACTGTTCAATAATCCCTTTTATTGAAACGCCAGTCTCTCTATTTCTATGCAACTCTGTAGAAATGAAGCATGCACGATTGACTGAGTGAAACTGTTATCTATTGTTTCCACGGCCCTGAGATTGTTCCGACTCTAAGGGAAACAAAGTTGTCATGTTTATGCGGTTGTCAGAAACTAATCCCTTCTTGTATATTCGAGAAGTTTCTATTGACCTCTGAGTTAGCTGGCACACACAAGTAATTAAGTTTAATGTACTCGATAGAGACATACTGACCTCAGTTCTATGTCAAATCTATAGTGTATATTATTCCAATGCGCGGAGCCTACAGGGATACAGGAACTACACTACATGGTGCCCAATGTTTGGTACGGCACTAATTTAACGCTAGATACTGAAGTAACTCAGTCGTGCTTTTCTCAGAGACCCTCTACTCATAATACTCCATCAGACATCAGAGAGTGGGTAGGGATAATATCTGCCATAGCTGAGTAGGACAAAAATCCTATGTATTAGCTGTTTGGTTTGTTCAACGTTGAAGGATACAGTGTTCCAAAATATTGGGCACCTTATCTTTGTTCCCTTGAAACTTGCTCTGAAACTTTCATGGAACAATGACCGAAAATGGCACAAACACCGATACTGGTGGAGCTGCGGCTGACCAAGCCACAGCAGCTTTTAATCGTACAGGTTTTCAAGAAATCGACGAGGATGCAATAATCATCCATCCAAATTTAAGGAAAACCATCACTCTAAAACTTATAAAACATGGCCTAACACCAAGAGGTGGTAGAGCAGTTTTTGTGCTAGAGGCACATGAATCTCACCAGACAGAGGTATTCTATTCATGGATAGTATTCCCAGAATCAAATCCAGTAACACACTTGTTTCACTTCTACAAAGAAGATGATCCACCTGAGGAATATATTCCTTTCGAGAATATTGAAATTCCACTTACATACCAGTAGCATGAGCTCTGGTTTAAAGGCGCCCTAAAACATTACAATCACATTACCAGGCTCGGTCCACTAGGTAGACCAGGAGCAACACGGCCGATTTTAGCCGGCTACACACCTCATCCTGACATTGAAGAAATGACAGATGTAGAATTTATAGACAATTGGTTCAATATGTCATGCGGACTTTCACAGTCCAACCACCATTAACCATTCAAAATCCAGCCCCTCATCAGGGGAATACACTAAAAATCACTCCACAGACTTTACACGCAGTTATGGATAAAATGCCCACAAAACGTGAACAAATTCCGTTCTGGATAGCTCAAAAAATGACTCAAATCGAAGCAGTATTTCCTAATACTAGCCCTTATGAGAAACACAGAATTCTAACAATCTGTTTACCGATGGGGATCACACCACATCTGGAAGACTACACCACTTAGGGCACAGTCTTTGCTGAAATCTACACAAAAACACATGGTGTTCCGTCCATGGTGGTAATACCTGATGTCCTGAAATAAATTCAAAACGAATACGGGGCAGAGCCTGCTCTGAATTTAGGTATGAAGTTACTTAAAAATTTCAACCATGTCTCAACAATAATATTATCTGATATTAAAGGAGAAGCAGCATCAGTGGCGATCTGCCAGAAATTAAGGGAATTTGATGTAACAGAACAACAACAAGAATAATTGAAAAATCCTATGAGGAATTAGGCAGAGACAGTTTGGGAGGGAAACCAGTTAAACCACAACTGTCTGAAAGTCCTGATAAGGTCTTTCCTAAAAACACTCCTACCTCCTCTAAAAAGAGGTGGCAAAATAGCAAACAGCATTCCAAAGAGAAGTGTTCTCAATCCCGAGGTAGGTCTCCTCAAAAGGAGCCCTCTGAAAAGAGGTACAACCTCAGGAATAGGGATCATTTGAGAAAACCTGACAGGTATCAAGATACTGATACACGTTCCTCTCGTACCTTTCAGATATCATCACAGACATCCGAAAGAAGAGGACGGTCAGATTAGAAAGAAGAACGCGTGAAGTCCAAAGACAATCAACACGTTAAAAAAAAAAAAAAAACTCAATTCTCCAAAAAGAAGGTAGCAGGTCTGAAGAACAGACATGCTGAGGATACTGAGAACACAACTCAAGAACGGAGAATGAGCTCAGACAATGTTGGACAGTGCAGCAGAAGTTACAGTAGCCTGCCAGAACCTGAAGGGGCTTCTGGAGACAGTGGACTTGAATGAGGACATTCAAGTTGAAACTGCAGACACCAGGGTTAGTTCTCCGCATAGGTTATATGAAATAACACTCCGGATGGGTTATGATATACTTCTAGCAGAACGAGACTGGCCACCAGAATATGTCAGGGAGTGCCCACATGGCGAAGACATAATTATGCCAGCCTTCTCTAACATAGTTCCAGTACATTTCAAATATACTTATCAGGAAATGGGCAGTGGCCCAAGCACCAGCATTATACAAAAATCATGTAGGATGGGATGAGGACTCACCTCACCATAAGACCCAGTTAAAAAATCAACCAACTGCACAAAGGCAGTATCCGGTTAAGCAAGAAGCTAAAACACAGGTCAGGGAGATCTTAGATCAACTTGAATACCAGGGGGTGATTTAAACATGCACCTCATCAATGAACAATCCTTTGTTTCCTGTCTCCAAACCAGACAATACATATCGTCTAGTTTTGGATTACAGACACCTAAACTCATGTTGTAAAACATTTGCAGTGCAGAATGCACACAGTACAGCATTAATGAAAAACATTGTGCGCAAAAAGTACAAAACCACATTGGACATTTCAAATGGTTACTTTTGTCAAAATATTGCACCTGAAAGTAGATATTTGACCGCTTTCTCAATAATGGGGACTCGGCGTCAATTTTGTCGACTCCCACAGGGGTTCAAAAACAGCCCGGGGTTATTCTCAGCAAGATTAACAGAGTTACTACAAATTTATGATGACGAGGCATTGTCATATGTCGATGATATATATCTGACAGACGATGACCTGGACAGACACTTGAACAGTGTGAACACCATTATATTGGGCTTCGCCTCTGAGGGTTACAAATTCAACTTTAAAAAGTCCAGAATTGCCCATCTCAACATCCGTTTCCTAGGATATGAACTTTCAAGTGAAGGCATAAGCCTGGCAGCCAACTTTTTAGAAGAGTGTGTGCTGCTCCAACCTCCAAAAACGCTGAAGAACTTACAGTTGATTCTAGGTTTCCTGAATTTTGGAAGAACATCTATTCTAAACTACAGAGAGAGGGTTAAAGCTCTCTACAAATTAATCAAACCTGATTTCAGAACCACAACATGAACACAAGGACACACAGAAATTCTGCGTTCACTTCAAACAGACATGTTAGCAACAAAACACTTACAAACACGTGTAAACGTACGCAACTTAGTGAGCCGAATCATTCCGGGTCAATGCGGATTCACCTACTTAACTTTTAATGAAGGTGAAATAGTACAAATTGCATACAAGTCACATTTGTATACGCAAGCAGAAATGAAATTCACTTCTACAGAAAAGATTCTGACAGCAGTTCAAACTGCTGTAGCAAAAGAAAGAGCCCTAGCACAGGGGAGATGCATTATAGTCGTGACTCCTGTACCAGCCTTAGAGGCAGTTACTAAAGCCAGCATTCAGAATGCAAAAGCTTTACATCCGAGATGGATACATTGGGTTAATTCTCTTGCTGCAACTGATGCTGAATATGTTTTTGATCCTTATTTGAAAACACAAGCATTCCTGCAATACGAACACGAATGTCCTCTGCCTACTGAAATTCTCCCTCTTGATCAGTATCTGCACAACCCACTACGGGGAGTAAGCAAGCTTACCGTGCAGCATGCGCGATCGTTAAAGGTCGTATGTGCGATGGCAAATTCAGACGCAATCTCTGGGAGATTGTACAGCTCAGCGAGCTGATCTACAAGCATTCAAGATGGCACTTGAAATCACGGATCGCAAATTCCCCACACTAATAGTGTGCGATTCTTTTTACTGTGTCCAATCTTATAATGAATATTTACAGAACTGGCTTCAAAATGGTTTCAAAGATGCAAAAGGTGGCACAATCAAGCATAAAATGCTTTGGGAACAAGTAGTTCAGTTGTGAAACGGACTACAAAACACTCACGTGATACACACGCTGAGTCATCAACGTGATGGCGTTCACGTTGAAGGGAATTCATTTGCTGATGAAGCCGCGAAAGGGGCTGTGCAAACGGCTTCCGTAGCTGCAATCACACGTTTAAAAACGAAAATAGACAGTGAAATAATGCTGGCTGTCAATGCTTTAAGCAAAGGCAGCGGTGCAGTGTTACCTAAAAAGTTTCCACTCAAATACTCATATATAATTGATGCAAACAATGTTCCATTTGCTCGAATCCCTGGAGTGGGGGATAGGGCAATACCAAACATGGAACGAAGAGCGGCTTAGATTTACGAAGCACATCTGGGAGAGGGTCTGACACATCAGGGGATATCTAAAACAATTTTAGAACTAAAAGAGATGTACTGGTGGCCAGGAATGAATACACTGATTCATATCTTCATCAATAACTGCATAGACTGCAATAGAGATCGCAGTACAGAACGCCACCATATACCTGACTATAACATAGCCAGCCCAGTTCAGGCACCATTATTAGACAGCATTAGACTATCTACGTGCAGGCGTCCTCTTGGACAAATGCAGTCCCACAAACACTAAATCAACGTTCCTATGGATGTGGCCTCAGCGCTCGGCTGACACTCGAACTGTTATAAAAGATTTGCGTATCTTTATCAGCACATACGCAATTGGCACCCTACATTCTGACCAGAGTCCTGCGTTTAGCTCTCGAGCTTACAAAGAAGCCATGGCTAGTTTGGGCGTAGCATTGGGGTATTCTTCTCCATTCCATCCTGAGGGAAATTCTGTTGTGAAAAAAATAAATGGACATAAAGCAGTCTATAACAGCTAGGGTGTTAGGTTCGGATGATGAGTGGGTCAAACATCTTTATGGGGTCCAACGCGCACTTAATAATTTGCCAAGAAGTTCTCTAGGGGCTGTCACTCCATACGAAGTTCTATTTGGAACTAGAATATTGGTACCAGACCTTGATATGCAAGGCACAGTGATGGAAAATAAGAAATTTGATATCAAAGATCATTTGGCTGTTTTACAGGACTTAAATGAACTAAGAACGAAACAAAGCAACGTGATCCTGAAGCCAACCATCACTAATGAAATACTAGCTGTCCCAGCAAGGTCTGCCTGGATCCCAAAGTTTGGTGATCTAGTCAGAGAAAAGATCGCAGACAAGAAGGAATTTGGGCCTTCTTACAGACAACCAGTACCTGTCCTAGCAATCCACAGATCAAGAACAGTACTACTGCCGCCCCTTGCTAGTAAAAAGGAGAAAAGATTTGTGTCCATCAACCTGATCAAACCACACTATGTGGCCGATACTAAACAGTAGGCCAAGTGGACTCCGCCAATGTAGCAGACGCACTCCGCTGGCTACAATCCAAGAGATTCAAACTGAGAGACTCATCACCTTTGAAGATTCTACAGTAAGAAATAAAGGACTAAGCAACAGCGCTATGGAACTTGTCCCTCTTGAGACCCAAATTACAGTTCGTCCTGATACACAGCTCTACAACGAAGTAAAAAGTGATTAACTGGTTCCAGCAAATTCAACAAATCCTGCTGTAATTCCAACCATTGACAGAACTGCCTCTGGGTACTTCATGAACTTTGATACGTTTTCTGAGGATCCCAGCGAACCTGAAATGACGCCAGCACAAAGAACTTTCAAAGAACAAGCAACAGACTTTTTTCATCTCCTGAAAAAGACTTATCTGGTTTCACCATGGATTGAACTGCGGATTGTTTTGGGAATATTCTTCTTTCTACTTTGGTTAGCTCTGGTATTAACTCTGGGTATGCTGATAAATGGAAGATATATTCAAATGGACACAGCAAGTAAAAGAGTGAACTTACTTCTCCAGCCACACAAATCATGCCATCGTGAAGCAAGAGACTTGTCAGCAGTGAACATCAAAGCTGTTCCTATACATGATGGTATAGTTTGGGACCAAACTGAATATGACATTTTTGACCCGTCGGAGCTTTCGAAGATTCCACATTTATTTAAGATTTCATTAAGTCCCTCCCGGCTCCTTACTTAAGGGGACCCACGGGATCGGCCGAGTGTGACCACTTGCCTGCTCAGGCCAGGTCGCTCCACTCTCCTCCTGCCTGCTGACGATCCTGATCGCCGCTCCCTGCCACTTCCACCGCTCCTGTGAGCCGATCGCCCAGCCAGAGTTTCCCGCCGTAGAGGTTCCCGCCGCTGCCTCCCTGCGGCCCCGCCCCCCACCAAGCCCATTCGACGCCCCGCTCCCGCCACCCAGCTGACCCTCCCTCCCGGCTCCTTACTTAAGGGGAGCAACGGGATCGGCCGAGTGTGACCACTTGCCTGCTCAGGCCAGGTCGCTCCACTCTCCTCCTGCCTGCTGACGCTCCTGATCGCCGCTCCCTGCCACTTCCACCGCTCCTGTGAGCCGATCGCCCAGCCAGAGTTTCCCGCCGTAGAGGTTCCCGCCGCTGCCTCCCTGCGGCCCCGCCCCCCTCCAAGCCCATTCACCGCCCCGCTCCCGCCACCCAGCTGACCCTCCCTCCCGGCTCCTTACTTAAGGGGACCCACGGGATCGGCCGAGTGTGACCACTTGCCTGCTCAGGCCAGGTCGCTCCACTCTCCTCCTGCCTGCTGACGCTCCTGATCACCGCTCCCTGCCACTTCCACCGCTCCTGTGAGCCGATCGCCCAGCCAGAGTTTCCCGCCGCAGAGGTTCCCACCGCTGCCTCCCTGCTGCCCCGCCCCCCTCCAGGCCCATTCGCCGCCCCGCTCCTGCCACCCAGCTGACCCTCCCTCCCGGCTCCTTACTTATGACGCCCCCAGAGCGTCCGCGCAGCGGATGCGCGCAGCGGGAGCGCCGAACGTGTGCCGAAGGTGCGCCAAAGGTAAGCCCGTCTGTGCCCGTCTGTGCCTGGACCGCGCCCAGCGCCAGACCCCCTGGCCCCCGCAAAGGCCACCCCACCCGCCGGACTTACGATGCATCCAAACTCAACGCACTCAACACCGGTCGGATCCCCGGCTGCTACCGAGCCACGCCAAGACGCACCCACGGGCCCTTCGGCTGCCATTCCTGCAACTTCTCCTGCATCCGGACCTGCACTGCACCCGCCAAGCCGAACACCAACAGCAACCACCTGAAGTGCATCCTACTCAACACTCGCTCCGTCCACAGACACGCCGTCCAACTCTGGAACCTGATCGACACAACATCACCAGACGTCGCCTTCCTCACGGAAACCTGGATGAATGCCTCCTCAGCACCCGACATCGCCATCGCCATCCCGGACGGATACAATATCACCCAGAGAGACCGAGTCAATCAGACTGGAGGAGGCATCGCCATCGGCCACAAGAACACCATCCGCATCACGACCAACACCGACGACACCCTCACAGCCGCAGAACATCTGCACTTCCAGATCCACACTGACCCCAAGACCACCCTCAGAGGCACCCTCATCTACAGACCCCCGGGACCACGCACACAGTTCTGCGAAGACATCGCCGACTTCATCAGCCCGCACGCCCTCCACTCTGCTGACTACATCCTCCTCGGGGACCTCAACTTCCACCTGGAGAACAACAATGACCACAACACCACCACCCTGCTGGACAACCTCGCCAACCTCGGACTCGAGCAGCTGGTGACCACCCCCACCCACTACGCCGGCCACACGCTTGACCCCGTCTTCTCCTCCAGCAAAGACATCTCCTTCAGCCACGCCACTGGACTCCACTGGACGGACCACAGCTGCGTCCTCTTCAGCTTCAGAAAGAACACAATCCACCACCACCAGCAACAGGTTGCACGCAGAAGCTGGAACAAGATCACAGCCGACCAGCTCGCCGCATCCCTGAGCCAGGACCCTCCCGCCAGCTCAGCGAACCCCAGCCATGCCGCCAACAACCTCTCGAAGTGGATCAACAACTGCGCAGACGACCTCGCCCCTCTCAGGACCCCGCCCAGCAGAACCGGCTGTAAGAAAGCACCCTGGTTTACCGACGAACTCAAGAGCTCCAAGAAGAACTGCCGAGCCCTCGAGAGAGCCTGGCGCAGAGACCCGACACCAGACAACATGACCACCCTCAAGCTCGCTACTCGAAAACACCACCAACTGATCCACACCACCAAGAAAACAGCATTCAAGGAACGGTTGGACAACAACGCCCACAACAGCAAGGAACTCTTCAACATCGTCAAAGAGCTCTCCAACCCCAGCGCCGGAAACAACGACATCACCCCATCGCAAGACCTCTGCAACTCCCTCGCCTCGTACTTCCACAACAAGATCGCAGACATACACAACAGCTTCAGCACACAGCCGACGCACCCTACGATCGTACCAGCGCCCCCCACCACCACCCTCCGCGCCTGGACCCCGATCAACACCGAAGAAACCATACGCACGATGAACTCCATCCACTCCGGATCTCCAACCGACCCCTGCCCCCACCACGTCTTTAACAAGGCCGACTCCGACATCGCTCCCCATCTACGAGACATCATCAACACCTCCCTCGACACCGCAACCTTCCCGGAGAGCTGGAAGCACGCCGAACTCAGCGCCCTCCTGAAGAAACCTTCAGCCGACCCCACCGACCTCAAAAACTACCGCCCCATCTCGCTCCTCCCGTTTCCTGCTAAAGTCATCGAGAAGACCGTCAACAGACAGCTGGCCGCCTTCCTCGAGACGAATGGCTCCCTCGACCTCTCGCAGTCCGGTTTCCGAGCCAACCACAGCACCGAGACCGCCCTCCTCGCAGCCACTGACGACATCAGAGCCCTGCTCGACAACGGGGAAACAGCGGCCCTCATCCTCCTGGACCTCTCCGCGGCGTTCGACACTGTCTGCCACCGCACCCTAGTGCAGCGCCTCAGCAACGTCGGAATCCAAGAGAAGGCACTGGAGTGGATCATCTCCTTCCTCGCCGGAAGGACACAGAGAGTCCGCCTCCCCCGTTCAGATCCGAGGCCACCGAAGTCATCTGCGGCGTACCACAGGGATCATCGCTCAGCCCCACCCTCTTCAACGTCTACATGAGCCCTCTCGCAGCCATTGCACGCCAACACAACCTCAACATCATCTCCTACGCCGACGACACCCAGCTGATCCTCTCCCTCACCAACGACCCCGCCACCGCCAGGGCCAACCTACACGAAGGGATGAAAGACGTAGCCGAGTGGATGATGAACAGCCGCCTGAAACTGAACTCAGATAAGACGGAAGTCCTCATCCTGGGATCGTCGCCCTCTGCCTGGGATGACTCCTGGTGGCCCCCTGCCCTGGGCAACGCACCCAAACCAACGGACCACGCACGCAACCTGGGCTTTATCCTGGACTCCTCCCTCTCCATGACCAGATAAGTCAACGCCGTCTCCTCGTCATGCTTCAACATCCTACGCATGCTACGGAAGATCTTCCGGTGGATCCCCACCGAAACCAGAAAGACGGTCACCCAGGCCCTCGTCACCAGCCGATTGGACTACGGCAACTCCCTCTACGCCGGAACCACTACAAAACTCCAGAAAAGACTCCAGCGGATTCAGAACACCTCAGCTCGACTCATCCTGGACATCCCCCGACACAGCCACATCTCCGCGCACCTAAGAAACCTGCACTGGCTCCCCGTCAACAAGAAAATCATGTTCCGACTCCTCACCCACGCTCACAAAGCCCTCCAAAACCAAGGCCCAAGATACCTCAACGACCGCCTCAACTTCTACACTCCCACACGCCAGCTCCGATCGACCAGTCACGCCCTCGGCGCCGTCCCCCGCATCCGAAGAGCCACAACGGGAGGAAGATCCTTCTCCTACCTGGCTGCCAAGACGTGGAACTCCCTGCCCACCCACCTCCGCCTGACCCAAGACCACCTCGCCTTCAGGAAGCAACTCAAGACCTGGCTGTTCGAGCAGTAGCGGACCCCCCCTCCCCAAGCGCCTTGAGACCCTCCGGGTGAGTAGCGCGCTTTACAAATGCCTTGATTGATTGATTGAAGTGACTTTATTACCTCTAGTACCTTTTCTGATGATTGGGACTTCGAGACTGTTAATAACATGATGTCTGATCTAGAGATGTCTACTCTATTCACGAATCATGAATATTTAGAGGGTTCATCAGACTATGAACAAATGTAATGTTATAACCAGTATGGTCATCATTTCTTGCATAAATCTCCAAAACCTAGAAATTGATTTATGCATAACGAATGGGAACATTGTCCTACACCTCCAAAGGGTAGTTCGAAAACTTTTGCAATGAAATTTCCATATTTTTCAGGCTACAATTTGTCTAATCCAGAAACATTTTACTTTAAAAATGTGAACAAGACAGGAACGAAAAATATGTTAACCAATACGAAACAGATTTATCCTGCAGCCTTTATTGCCCAACTATCTAGACAGGGTTTCGACTTTTGAAAAGACAACATTGAGACAAAAACTGTCTGGGGTACAAAAGATTGGCAAGTACAGGGGGTAGAAGCTTTGTTTAGAGCCTGTATCATCCCTGAGCAAATTATGTTTTTGAATGACACTGTCCAGCAAACGTCTTGCCTTGGATTAGCCAAGATCAAAGACATGAACACACCTACCATTCTGTCAGGGTTCTAACAAACTTGCACCTTATTAACTGCACAGGAGCAGGACGGCGATAGGTCCCAATGCCCTCCTCAGAACACTTCCTGTTTGGTTCTTAAGTTCCGTTACAGGTAAGTTCCAAAGGGGGAAAGGGGTTGGGACAGAGAAGAGACTGCTCCAAGATCTGCCTGTTGCTTCGTTAACTTCCTCTCTTTCTTCTGACAGGTCTGCCAACAATAACATCAAATTAAACTTACTTCAAAACTTGTCTACTGTTCTTACTCCTTTCATTTTCATTAGTTCCTTATCTTACCAGAATGTCTTGGAAGCTTGCTACTCTTCTTACTTCTCTAATTCCATCAAGCTAGGATGAGAAGTCTTCCCTCAATGCTCTTCTTTTGTTTTTTGGGTCGTGCTGCTCAGGATTTATTCTCTAACCCCTTACACAAGAAAGAAGAAATACTGTAAGTGTAAGCATGCCTTTAAAATTTTACTGCTGGTGTGCCTTTCCTTTCTCCCTATGACTTACTGGGTAGAGACGTGAGTGAGGAGATGTACTGGGGTTTCTGGTTGTTCCTAAATATAGCCTGGATTCTTTTCATTCCAGAGTATTGTAGAGAGTACTAATTATTGTTTAGGAATTGGCTGCTTGACTCTCTAGTTTCTTCTAGTTTAGAAATGAAATTAATTCCTCCTCAAAAGGTGTTTAGTTTTTGCTCGATCTGGAACCTTTTAAGCCTAGAGGTATTTCTTTATCCGAATTGAGCTTAGCCTTCCTATCGTGACTACAGCATGTACTGTATGGGCCTTACGCTGTGAGGGAAAGAAGACTCACACGCGTATTACCCTTCGCATCCAACCAAAGAGAAAGCTTCTCTCCAACAAGATGCGAAGGAACTACGTGCACCCCTTTGAGGTGCCTCCGAGAGAAATCGATAATCCTCACCGCTAGACTTAGATGCGCGGCTTGTAAGGAGCTTGCCCAATCACCGCTCCTATTCTCTCCGTGCCCCAGAAGAGTGTTTAAGTCCCAAATGGCTGACGCGGCGGTTGAATGGATGCGTCCGCGTCGGCCTCAGAGACTCCGGAATATACCAAACACCAATCTTTTATAACGCGGCGCTCGAATTAACGCGCCCATGTTTAAAGCTACCCGGAATACTATTTAATTCAGGAAGGTATTCCGGTAGGTTTTTCAGACGCTGTGCCATAGTGAATGCGCCCGCATCTGAACCCTTCCTATTTAACGGTGGACTCTGAAATACTACTCCTCTTCAGCTCGCTGCAATTTGATAGACATTTCAGTCATTATTACTTCTGTCAACTCTTATTTACTGAGAGACTGGACTTTTATGTTGAAACCTCGACTGACAATTTTTATGCTCTATGGAAATTAAACATTGAAAGTCTTCGAACACACTAACCTGAAGCTGAAGGGAATTACTAAGTACCGGCGAAACTAACCCCGCACTTTTCGCAAGCTACCCTAACTGACTAACACGACGCAGGGAATTCTGATGCTCTTCTCTCAGCTTCTTCAGTGAAGTGCGCAGTAGAATGTTGGAGCACACTTCACCAGGTGTCCTGAATTCTAAAAGACTAGACTGCTAACAGCAGAGTGCTGCAGCAGTATGTGCATGTTGGCAGCCATCTTGGAGTTCCATCGATGCCAACATGCACCCCAGCTTAATGGATTAGATGACTTTTGATAATCTTGCGAAAGGGAGGTAGTAGCCAGAAAAGCGTTACAGGGAGGAAACCTCTTGTGGGTCCTGACACATACCTATACCTGCAAGTAATAGCACTACACGGGGGAGGTTGACGTACATAATATTTTTCATCACAACAGATCAGATCCAGAATGAAAAAAATGGTTTCTCTGGCCAACAGACACGAATAACTGTCAAGATCGATTCCGGAACAAAACACAGGGTTTCACTATTAATGGGCCAGACTCACGCTATGTTCAAAGACAGCAGGATGTAAAACAGCACTTAACTTTACTTAAAAAAGGCGCAGACCTTAGGGAATTCTTGCTAGGACCAAGAAAAACACGTCAAAAACGTTTCATATATGCCGGTATCTACGCTGCTTATAATGAAGCATGGAAGGTTACCCAAGCAGAGACTGCAGAACGAATACGAGAAATTGATCGTATTAATTTAGAGAAAACTCTCTCTGTAGTAGACAATGGGTTAACGACTCTGTCGTCCAGAATATATTCATTGGACAGCATTGTGTCTTCTGTCATAGACATCATGGAACAAGACTTGGTCATGTTGCAACATGGTCAGTCTCAGCTACGTTCTATCATGCTATTGGGCTGGACGCTACACAACATGCATGCAGGCTTTGTGCCTTGGCATTTAATCAATACTACGTCACTGTTTTCAGAATTCAATCTCACTGATAAACAGATCAGACTGGCACAAAGGGGAGCAGACTACACTATGCTGAGCATTGAAAAACTGGAAAAAATACCATTCACGGTGGCAGAAAAACAAGCTACTGTGTGGATCATACATGGTAGAATTACTCTGCCTGGTACAACTTTCCATTTTCAGTATTGCCTAAAACATATACCGGTAGGCAAATATGAAAGGTTGGGTAAAGGATACATCAAGACATCCTGGGATTTACCTTACACACATAGATGTTGGAGTGGGGAACGTGAAGTGTTTCTTAGCGGTGAAAACTGTGAACAAACACTAAGCGGTTCTCTCCTTTGTCAGGGTATTAACTTACACGGGCCTGTGATGGTTCCACTACAAATTTATCCTGTCACCTGCAAGGTTCACTGGCTGCAGTACATTTTTTGGCCAACTTTCTAATGGGAGTTACATTATGTTGAATGATCACAGCTGCTGTGGTATGTTGTCAGGTATTCCATATCTAGTTACAGTTACATCCATGGTCACTTGCTGTATGCAAGTCTTGTTTCCACAAATAGATACAGTCAGGGAGTCGCCTTAATGGCCTTCACTGAACATTTTCTATACGAATTGATACTCTAAGCAAAGTGAAAGCCATTCTTTTACAAAAACGGTGCCACTGACCTCAGCCAAAGACACCTATGATCTCCAAGTCGCAAGGACTTCTGCGGAGATACATACCCTTTTGAATACAAACTGCTCTGTACATTTCTCAGAAATGTTAGGTCGTATCATAAACATGTCTGATTCGAGCGGTATTATACATGTATTTAAGAACGTGTGTGCAGGACTGTTAGCACCTTTTCAAGCAGTCCTCTGCATATTTCCAAATTTGGTGCTCCTTCTGCTGCCATATGGCAAGCCAACTCACCATCGACACCCAATTCACCATGGAGAGAGCTCTATTGGAAATGAAGTGTCATGAGCGCATCGTACAAATTTTGGGTTTACCTCATCTACGAGAATTAAACACAACATGGTTTCTGTCATTCAGACCAATCTGGCAAGATTGCATCTTACCTGTTCTACGCTGCTTGCTCTGCGGTGAAGAATGCGTGCTAGACATCTGTCTAACACTCCCATCAGTCATGCCTACGGATATCGATACTCTGATGGACCCGGTTACGGCCCGTGCTCTGTGTTGTCCCCAGTGGCTACCAATCCTGATGACGGCATTCATTGACATCTCACAGACGCAAATTGCTACTGCTGAGGTACGAGAGGAAACATCAGGCACGCATGTAACATCCGATTCGAACATTCCTTATGCAACCAATGCTGAAGGCGATGGTTCACATCTATTTGCAGTTAATCTTCTAAACGAGGTATTCAACTTTCACCTACAACGGTAGATGACTTTTTGTCTACAGGATTAAAAGATTGCATGTTTTCTCCAGACCCACACACTACTGACTTTTGATTCAGGCTCCGATGAGACTCTGAATTTGGCCTTCGTTCTTTTCTGACAAGAGACTAACTTTGGAACATTTTCTATGATTATTTTTTTTTTTCCAAATTTGTATTTTTTCATTTTTTGGCACAGAACTATTCATAGAGAACAGAATTCTTTGAAACATCTTCCAGGGACATTATACCACCTTGTCCCAACAACAATTGATTTGTGTTAACCTGATATGAAATGGTTTCGGCCCTTTTTCGTCTGTATTAACGAGCCATTTCATCATGTGTATATATTTATGATTCATTCTTTTTAGCATTTTCAATGCACACATATACTTAGAATGAAGCATTGCTTTTAATATGTACAGCACCTTATGCATAGCAATGGTTTTGTAATGCGTTTTTAGGACATATGTTTTAGCATGTTTTAGCTAGTCATGCGATACTCTCTTTTAGACATGTTTAGTATGTTTCGGATTTAGTAATGTCGTTCATGCGAAACTGGAGTGGGTGTTGTGTGTAGATTTAGATTCCGTATATAGGTTTCCCGATTTATGCCCTTATATAGGTACAATTCATATTGCCCTTATTTTGGCATAGAAAATCCAGCCCTTATTTAGGCATTGTCCATGCTAACCAAATACAGGCATGGTCTCCTACATCCGTCCATCCACGTCACAACGAGTTCTTGGAAAACCAGACTCTTAAGCCTTTAGGAATTTCCCTTGCTTGTATATTTATTTCTCCAAGAACTCATTTAGTATGCATGAACATCTATTCCTTAGGGGTTCATTCATGCCGTTCCGATGCCCGACTTTTAGGTCAATACAGGCATTTCTAAACACCTTCATGGTATAAATATACCTGCACTTGTCCTTGCAAACCACGGTTCCGGTACGGTCCAGCTCGACTGTCTACTTGCGGTTCGCCACGGCAAGTTCGGAAGGAGATCGAGTCCCAGCCTGATGCACTGACCAGACGCTGTCATCCTCTTTGCGGAGAATCCAGCTCCAGTGTTTCTGACTCCCCTTGCTGGGTGTTAGATATCCAGTCCGGGAAAGAGATTCCAACCTCGCACATTCTAAGGTCGGAGCAGACTAGAACTTAGAGAAACTTTTGGCAACTCTTGGCAAAAACTAGAACTATAGCTATAGCTAGCTATACTTTAGAAAACAGCACCTACTTCTTACCTCGTACTACACTTAGGTTAGGTACACTAGGGTAGAACTATTTGGAAGCATCAGATGAGTATTCACATTTTAGGCTGTGTTATTCATGTATGTATTTGAATTAATATATGTCATAGCTACAAACCATGCTGTTGCAGTATTATTTTATCTTACTGCTAACTCTGTACATATTGTACTTTGCAGTCTGTCTTACGATTGTAGCAGTTCATATCTCTTGCACGAGAAATAAGACTGTTCAATAAACCCTTTTTATTGAAACGCCCGTCTCTCTATTTCTATGCAACTCTGTAGAAACGAAGCATGCACGATTGACTGAGTGAAACTGTTATCTATTGTTTCCACGGTTCTGAGATTGTTCCGACTCTAAGGGAAGCAAAGTTGTCATGTTTATACGGTTGTCAGAAACTAATCCCTTCTTGTATATTCGATAAGTTTCTAGTGACCTCTGAGTTAGCTGGCACACACAAGTAATTATGTTTAATGTACTCGATAGAGACATACTGACCTCAGTCCTATGTCAAATCTATAGTGTATATTATTCCAATGCGCAGAGCTTCTCAGGGATATAGGAACTACACTACAGAGTGTGTTGATCAAGCCTCGCCATATCATGTGCGTTCACTTGTCCAGAAATGGCTTCAGGGAAATACTGTGTTATAGCTGTACAACAAGAGATGGCAGTTTTAACCAGAATGTGCACTAGGCAAGTGCTATGGTTGTGGGGGTTGAGGCCTATTTGATGGGTGGGAAAAGCCTGATGTTCAGCATTGCATGGCTGCCTAGCTGTAGTGTGCTAATTTTAAACCGAGGCCCGAGGCCATCTCTCCCGCGCTGCTGCATCATTCTTCTCCCCCCCCATTATTCTGAGTGCTTTCTCTTGCTTTTGCCTCGTTTTACTCCTTTCTCCACAAAGCAGCTAGCAACTTCAGCGCCTTGACACCCTCACGGTTGATTTGCCACGCTTTATAAATCCTGATTGATTGAGGATTGATTGGTTAATATCTGGCTAAGTTGGCAAAATCAGTACTTCTCAGGGGCGGGTGGAGTTTCGAAGATGAAGTTTAGTTTCTTGACGACACAGATTCAGAGAAGCCAGGAGTTCCTCTGAAAAAGGGTGGGAAAACAGGCTGCATGGATTTGACCGCTTATTAGTAGTTCTCCCCACTAAAGATCTGCGTTCCTTTAGCATTACTTGCTTTAGCCTTGAGTGGCAGCGGAGACCTGCTGGAACTACCAGGAGACACTGTTGGCATATGAAACAGCAGCAGTGCATTGTCCCTGCCCTGCCTACCAAAAGACCTGCGACTTAAAGTTAAAAAAAAGCTCCAAGAAGTTTCAAAGCCTTTGACGTTGCTACTTCATGCAGTCTTAATAAACACCCAACTCTCATTCAAGCTCTCAATATTATGGGTTAAGTTTCAACTTGTTTTACAAACTAATGTGCTCTTTTACCATCACCTATATTTGCTTGGAGCAATGAAAGGATTCTTTCTTGTCTTAAATCTAATTTACAGAGGAGCATTTAGAAAGACATTTGAGCTCCTTATCTGTGGGTAACACACAGATGTGTATTTACAGACAATGCTTGCATGGGAACCTTGGGACAGAATTATATTTAGTCAGTGTTAGTAGGAAATAAGTAAGGATAGTTTTCCATGAGCAGAGTACAAACCCGAGAGAGGTGGTGGTATGTAAGGGCCGCTTATGATAAACTTAGATATGGCAACAGTTCCCTGCATGGTGCACAAAGTATGTCGGATTCACATCATATTTTCATGCAAACCGGATGACTGCTCAAGTCTTTCATTTTCATTATATCATACCAAAACAGGAATTAGTTTTATTTATTTTTATTCCAGAACAAGAAGTCGTTTCGTCCATAAACTCTTCATAACCCGCTCCTTTCTCGCTGTGCTCATGATTAATCAAATAAAATCATTTTTCTGTTCACGACATAGTCGAATGTGAACCAGAATCAGGGGGGATTTTCTGTTTCATTGAGCCAAACGGGGCTTTACAAGATGTTTCACCTGATTATTTTGCTCTCTGATAATCATCAAACAGGAGGCACTGGTCTTGAAATAGACACAGCAAAGCGTCTCCCACATCAACCACCCTACTGTCGGCAAGACAAAGAATCCACGCTTTTCACGTCTGCAGGAGCGCGGGGTGCAGGTGCGGCGAGAAAAGCCGAGGAGTGCATTATTCCATTAATCACTGCTTTACCGCGACGCTGAAAAGCAGGCTGAACATAACTCACAGCAGAAGGAACAGCATGAAAATCAATCGGGCCGCTGAAAGGGCTGGCAAACGCCCCCTCCACTGCGCCGAACAATGCACCCGGCAGCACGTGTGTGCGCTTGAAAGCCACTCAGTGTTCCGCGCGGAGGTCGCCTCTCTCTACAAGAGCAAATGCGCAACACATGACTCATAGTAGAAGTTTAAAAAAACAACAATTCTGCATATAAACAAGCGTGAATATGCGTGTGCTGTTTACAAAAGAGCAGCACACATGCAAGCAAGCTTGTTTAAACAAAGGTGGTCAAGGGTAGAACCGACTGAGCTGCAGTAGCTGTTTTTTAGTGGCCACCGTCTCAGATGACTCAGTTTGTGTGCTGTCATCCTTAAAATGTATGTATGCATGTATTTATGCATGTATGTGTTGTAATCAGAAGATGAAGGTGGTCCAAGTGTAGAAAAGATAAGTTGCTTTATTAAGATGTTAAGATCCAAGATGTAATAAAGAGCCCCACCAGGAGCATCCTTCCTGCTGCTCAGCCCATCCTTCAACTGAGTCTCTCACATCCAACATTCTGCAGCATCCTCACACACCAACATTCCATACCACAGACACACTGGCTGAGCAGCAGAGACAACAGTATGTATGTATGTCCATCTGAGACAAATAAGCTTCATCTATGTTCCAGTGCAGAGGAAGCTGTATTTTGAGGGACATTACCAGTAGGTGCCAATGGATGAAGCGAAAGGATGGGACTCCCCCTATAGGTTGTGACGAGTGGCCCCTTAATCTCTCATATCTCACAGATATTCATAGTCTTTAGGGTGAATTGGAGTCCCCTGAAGGTTGAGGCCCCCTTGTGCTTCAGGGGTTGCACCAGTCTGCATTATGCCCCTGGTAGTTGCAGTGCATTGCTGAACAGATGAAGATGTATACCTGCACACGCGTGTCAGCACTAAAGGCAATCTTCTTAGCATCGAGGGCTTTCTATTAATGCAGATCCGGGGCGAGAGGGTGAATACAGATAACTTTACAGCTTTCTTCAGTATCGGGAAACAAGAGGGTGCCCACTCCTCAGAGATGTGCTGTTTGTTAGCGGCTATACGGGAGTGGGTAATGCAACAAGCCATGTTCCTCGCTAGTCTCCCAAGATGCAGTGATCAACCACACCAGAAGGTTCTGTCTCAGTCGCCCTCCCTCCTCGTCACAGTGAGGCTGAGGGGCAAGAAGCTGTGAATTGTGCAGGCTAGGTCATGAAATAAGGCAGGGATGAATCATGGATGTCATAGGGCTCGCCAGGGGTCTCCGCTGGGACCTTTGGATTGCCCCTTTCTACCCCTGGCACTGCTTGTGGGACCCCTGGCCTCAGATGTGGCAAAATCAGTGCCTGGAACACGGAGGTACATTTCCTAATGGATGCTGGTTGGAGCTCCACTTGCCTGCTTTCTGTCAATTTTATTATTATACAAATAGTGAATAATATTATTCACTATTAGTGTAATAAAACATGGAGTACATTCGCTGGAATATGACCCTATCTGGAAGCTAAGTTAAATAAAAAAACTGCTGCTAAATGTATGTTGTATGCATGCTTGGGGGTGAGAGTGTGTTTATATGCATGAGAGTGTGAATGTGTTAGTAAGTGTACACATGTTTGTGTGTGAGTCAACGCAAAGGTCAAATGCCATGAAATGTCACTTCCGCTACCCCTGGCATTTTGGTGATTTGACTTCCATGGGATGAATGAGGCACATTGAACAGCATCTACAATTTATGGATGGTTGCTGGAAGAATAGGTAGGAATGTGCTGACGGGTAGCAACTACCACCCCAATCTTACCCGATCTACTATTCTACAGGTCTAAAGATGGAACCTTGGTGAAATGGTGGTTATCTGGGGCAATACAGGAGGTGCAGGGTAATAGGGTAGCCAAAGAGAAAAAGTAGAGAATAAGTTGACCACAATGGAAGAGTAGGTTATTCACCAAAGGAATAGTGCTTGAAGAAGCAAACAGCAATCAAGCCCAAATGCAGGAACCAGCAACACTTATTGGATATTTGATAGTTGGGAAGCACTGTATTTAATCCATCAGGGGCCTTAAGGAGACATTTTTAATATGGCTCACACACACTACACTTGTGCATAGCTAGCACTTAGCCATTTTCAAAATGATCTCGCTACTGACTCATGGACAGGCCCCTGTACATGCACTCACTCTAGCCACTGTGTGCCGGGTCACATCCTACTCGTTAAGCCACTCAAGGAAGGCAAGAAATTCAGTTCATACACACTGAAAAGGAGGAATGTTGAGGTGTGGTGAATAGTACACTACCACCATAGTGTTCCTCTCCACTCAATGAAATAATCGGCTGCCAGATCATTGACCCTTCTGGGTCTCCTGCTCCTAGGAGCATCAAAATGTACCAATATAGTTTGGCCACTGCCCTTCTTGGCATTTCTTGCCTGGAAGCATGATATATAAGCTAGCCACAATACACCTTACCAACACAACCTTAATGCAACACAGTGGTAGTGTTGTGGTGCTTCCTTAAGTTGGTGCAGTGTTATTTTGTGGTATTGTGATATGTTGAAGTTCTTGTGGTGTATTGTGTTGGCTAGTGGATGTGCATTTTTGTTGTTGTGCAGTTAATTATCTTGTTGAGGTCTTGTTTTATGTTGATACTTTAACAAAGAGCTGTTGTTTTGGTGTGTTGTGTGTTCTTCACTGCCTTTACATTGTTGTTCTTTTGAAATGTTGAAATGTTGCTGTTTCATGATTTGTTGTGTTCTTGTGGTGGGTAGTTATACATTTGTGTTAGTGTGGATTTTGTTGTTTTCTTATGTTACTGAGTTTTCATATATCAATATGTTATGTTTTATTAATTTTGTTTCATTTTTTATGTTATTGTAATATGGAGAAGCATTGTGTTGTCTCAATGCAGTGTAGTATTAGAACTGCAATCTGATATAACAGAGGTAAGCACTCATGTCTCGCAATAACGTTATACAGTACTGTTGTCTCAAACCATTAATTCTAATACTTGTTTGCACTAAACAATATACGACTTAGTGCCAAATACCACTGACCAAAAATATTGTGTGATATGGCTCATAGTGGTGTAACAGAACAGGTGCCCACTCTTACTCTTTTGGTTATTATGTGATCAGTTAAGTGAGGGGATGGAGACTCTTACAACTGAATTTATGAACGAAAATGTGCTATTAGTAGCTTTCTGCCTGTTGGCAAAAATCTTTGCCAGTGGGGCAGAGATCTCACTATTGAAAGTAATAGGGAATTCTAAGAGAATTAATTTTAGATAAATAGATTGAATATGTTTAATTCAAAACATTACCTTTTCACCAAAGGCTACCACAGTATCAAAATACAACACATATGTACGAAACTTAGTGTATTTATTACTAAATGTTAACTTCATTTTTTTTTTACTCAAACTAAATGTTAATTTTCCCACCCCACCCTTTACAATATAATTTTTGTCAAATGAATCACAATCTTGGATGCACGTCTTGCAGTATTTTATTTGTGGTTTCTTTTTAATAAGTTAAAATTAAAATGTATTCAAGATTGCATTCAAATTATATGTCTATTAAAAATAACATTTATTTTTAAAATGTTTTTATGCTGAAAAATAAAGTTTAATTCAAAATGGTATTTTTTTAAATTCAGAAGTCATAGTCTGAGTCCAGCTTTCAATGTAGGAGATTACATCTCTATTCCAGTGTCTCACCCTAAATTTTCTCCTAGGTTCGTAGGTCCCTTTTCAATAACAACCGCAAGCTGCAGTAGAGTTGAAATGGCCTAAACACCGTGTATTCCATGTATCTTCTATTTAGAAGGTGACGTCCAAAACCCCCTTAACGTCGCCACCTCCTTTAATCGATGGAACTCAAGAATATTTGGATTAGAAAATCCCAAATTAGAGATCGAATAGAGGACAGTTGCAGTACTTAGTGCCATGGAAAGAATGCAATGTGTCAGGGAGCCATCATCCTCTATTCATGCACCATTATTGGCCTCAATCGCTCCTAAGTCGTTTTCAGGTAAACCCAAAATTAATAGGAGAGGGGGTGAGTGGTACTGTCATGTGAATATGACAATTGAAACCACAAACATGCAGTGCTAACATCTCCAGGGCATTATAGTTCAGTGCGCTCCATCAGTCGCTATAGAGCTGGCCATCGAGAGGTCAGTCTAGGCAAAGTAGTCTTTCCATACTTAGACTTCTTAACAGTGCTGTAAAGTCTCTGTAATTTACTTTCGTTCTTGCGCAAACTTACATACATGCTGCACTGGGTACATCAAATTCTTAAATATTTGCTCTAGATAATTGGTATATGTGCTATAGCCTTCCTCCTTATCACATTATCGCTACCTTTTGGCAGGGAAGTAGCAGTTACTCCACACAGTCCAAAATGTTGTGCCATTTCCATTGGTTCTGTTAGGTAAATAAAGATGGAACAAATCCAAGGTGAGACTCAGGGTAGATTTAATGAAGTATCATTAAAGGGCCTGAGGGGGCAATCTAGCACTGCATCCTTTCTCAACTCCTGCTTTAGGCTAATCATAACATTCTAGGACCCTTTCCATCAAAACATTCTGTTATTACACTCCAGGCCTTCTAACTCTCTACTTGCTGGAGCAAGTATCTTTATTCTCTCTTTGCTCCAGAAGGTTTGCTTCACTTTTCTAAACACTGAAGACGAGCTGACAAGCAAGGGGGAAGGGTGGCTTGACCTCGATGTCCTGCACTTGATAATAGACTGGACATGACACTAAGTAGTTTATGGTAGACCTTTAACATGGAAAAAGGCTACTCCAGCCTATACAATGATAAGGTACTTTGAATCTTTCCATTTTTAGCATGCCTTACCTTTATATTATGCATCAAGATCATGCTTGGCTATAAGGCACTTCCTGGTGTTGATTTAATTACTATAACAGGTATGCTTTTATACCTTGAGATAGTTTCCTTTGACATATGCAGACTACAAATGTTTACTACCCAGGCCTACATTGGCAGCCGTGAAGCCATGCCTTTAAAGTCATAATTGTGGGTGGTGTAAGGGCACTGCAGCCCACATGGGAAAACTGATCTTTTTGCCTCTGATGCCTTTTCACTATGTTACTGGGGCTTTACTAAAATGCCAGATTTGCCATTTTGAAGCAGCAACAGTTACCATATTTTATTGGGCAGTGCACTTGCAGTGGGAGTTGTATAGCACCCTCTCAGTTCACTAGACTTTTTTTTCCAAAACAGCCAGTGAGAAAAACGCAAGAAGAAACACTTCCCTACAATAAGTATGAGCAAAATAAGCATGTTATGAGCTTAAATCAGAAAACATTTTCATAGTTTTGGTCAGCAGGAAAACGCGACCGGATTTTACTATATGGTGCGGCATCATATATGGAATATATTCATATAATGATCCACAGTATTATAGAAAGATAACAAAACACAATCTGTCCAGCAGGAATAGAATATCAGGCCTAAACCCAGAACAGAAATGATACATCTCACATCAAGAGATAGAGATACAAAATAAGTTTGTGGGAATTTCCACAAAAATAATATAGGTGCCATGATTCTGACATTGGTGGTGCACCAATGTTTGAGCCTACACCTTGTGTGGAAGTGGTTACATGTAGAGCTATTGACAACCCTGATATTAGTTGCCCAACCTTCATCTCACCAGAACCTCATCCCTTCCCAACATCCTGAACAAAGAGGTGGAAGCTTTTGTTTTATTTAATTCTGAGGTCACAGCAGTTAAGTGCAGGAGAATATCACTTTCATTTAATTAGATCCTCCTCACATCCTACCTCCAGTCTATGGATTCATCTCTTGCTGTGTTGCATTATATAGCAGGGCAGAAGGTTTGCAGGGAGAATGGCGCAGAAGGGGCTCTAGGAAGCCGCAGGTAGAGGCCTGGGCTATTTTTACTGCCGAAAGGCTCGACAGCAGTTCCTAAAATTCAGATTGGCTTCCTCTAAAATATGTTTCTATTGCAGTTAGTTCACCATGTAAGTGAGCCGGAGAGCCTTATGTTCCTAGTCTGCAGGCCGGGCACGGAAGCAGTGCCATGCCATAGCCTCACCATTTCATAAATGCTGCTCAGTTTCTATCTGCCTCTGTGTGAAACCAAATATTAAAGCAGAAGTTTCCAACCTTTTCATTAATAAGAGCTTCTTGTTTGCAATGAAAATCACCCCGAGTTACTAAGATTATTAATCTGCATCAAACGAGATTACATTAGTGACCACCCAATGCAATTTTACCAGCAATAAATACTTCTGTGTTGCCAGCAGTAATGTAAAAAAGGCTTTTCCAAATTTGAATGCCTTGTCATGGGAAATACAGAACAGCCATAGATGCACTGCCCCTGGCACCAAGGTAATAATGTTAGTAATAAACCACGCCAACACCACATGATTTTTCAACCAATATCAGATTTATACATATTATGGAAATTCAACCATTTTTTTGCTTAACATCAGCTTATGAGCTCTGAAAATACAGACATTTCCCTCTCAAATACAATCATTTTAATTTTGATATAGATATATTAGTTGATTTTGCAAAAGCTTCTGGTTTATTAAGCTGGATTTGCCACAGGAGAGCTGCTTACAGAGAGCTGTTGAGCTACCTGTGGCTAATGAGCTAGTCGTTGGAGAAGCCTGTAGTAAAGGAATAGAGATGCAGAGCTAAAGCATTATTGAGAAGTCTGCAGTGATACTCACAATGTTTTCTTAAAGGATATCCTTTTTGAAATGTAAAAATGTATTGCAGGCATCAGAATTTTGTTTCCTTTTCCTCTTCAGCACACTGCAAATCAGGTTTAACTGGCGTTTGCATTTGATAGACGGGTTATGCAGAGTGCACATTTGTAGCAGTGATTGTTATTTCTATTTTTAATGCAAGAAAGTAAAGTAATAGAAATACCTTCAACACAGTTACAATTCAATTTGATATTACCAGGAAATACATTCAGATGCTTTATTTCTTCGAGTAATCTTGACTCCCAGCGATCAGTCACGTTCTTTCTTGAGAGCTTTCAGTCCAAAGTAATTTTTGCTAGAACGCAGTTAAGAAGTAGATACTTACATTCATACAAATAGAAGTATGAATACTGCATATTGATTAAAAAGGATGGGGCTTGGGAAAAGATGGACATGTTGGTTAAACATGTGTCATTTGGTTATGAAATAAAGGATGTTTGAAATAGTGGTTAGGTATTTCTAAAATATGGAAATTTGTTAATAAAATGCTCTGTTGTAGGGAACTTCAAACACATATACAGTAGGTAAAATACCTAATGTATTGAAGGTTTTATTAAAAAAAAGTGTGAGAGCGGCACTATTAGGTAAAATATTCACAAAATTTTGCGTGTTTTTTTAGTTAGATTGAATTTTCATTATTTTAGTTATTAATGGAAGTTAGCTATAACTTGTTTTGAGGTTGAACATGAGAGCTCTATCATGTAAAACAATACAGAAATTTAAGAAGTCTGTATTGATTGGGGTGTTTTTAGGAGTGATAAGAGGGGAGCTAAAAAAAACTTCAAAGATTGTAAATGTTATGAAAAAGAAAAATAGCTTTTTTTTGGTAAACTATATGAGAAAGTTATAAGTAAGCTGCAACTGATAACTAGGTTCTCTTCTAAAGAGCGCCTGGATACTCCAACGGTGATTAGTGCACCTTACAAATTCTGATTGATTGATTGCAAACATCTATTTAAATTCAGAAGCACCTTAAAAACCTTTATAGAAATCCCATAATAATGTTGTGATTGTTTATTTAATAGTTTCAAACTCTTGAAAAAATATTTAGAACCATCAGACATTGTCAAATCAATATGAATTGCTGTCTCCAAAAAGAAATCTAATGGTATGTTTTACGTCTGGGAAAATTACAGAACAACAATAAAGATTTCTGCTTTACGTGATTGGAGGGGGAAATTCATAATTTTAAACAGAAAAGCTCTGAGGTGATTTGTTTTTTATTCACAACAAACTTTATTGCATTTTAATGAGACATCTAGGCCTGACTGGCCCATAGATATGAAAGATAATAGTTGACAAAAGTCGCTTGATATTGATGATACAAAAACAGGCACAGACATTCCCAAACCGCCCCCAGAGCTCCACATGTTTCCGACAATGCCCCCAATCAAGTACATTATTATTACCAGTTAACATCTTCAAGGCCATAGGATTGTATTTTGCTGTCAATGTGACCCATGTGTGAGGTGCTTTTTGAAGGTATATAATCTATAATGTTTGCTAAACAACCTATAATATTTTTAACTTGTAAAAGAGCCAAGGCAATCACCACTTCATAGTTAACCTGGGCACTGTGCCCTAAACATAAAATAAGGTATGATTTCAGACTTGATTAAAAGAGATAGCAAGACAAACACAGATGAGGTGCAGGGCAAAGAGAAGCACAACTGACCTGTGAGAATGAGCAAATTGGTCTTTTGAATCAAAAGTGAAGGGTAATGCAAACAGGCAAGGCATTATGAGGCCCTTGTCCCTTTCCTGGACTTTATAGTGTTTGTGTGACCACCCCCACCCTGGACTGGCACATTGAGTCCAGGCTGAGTGGCTCCCAAGGCATCCCACCCTGGACTGGTATATTGATACCAGGCTGAGTGGCTCCCCGGGGCACATTTTGATTGATGGGAAAGGGTCAAGGAATTTGCCATCTCCCCCGGTTTACAGGTCTACCCTTTGGCAAAATGACTGCTCTAAGCATTGTATCAATACAAGTTGTTCTTGGGGCGGTATTCTGTGAGTTAGTGTGATTGTTTCTCCCTTTCCAAAACCTTATGAGATAAAGTCAACGCTGTTATTCTGCTTCACAATGCTGCTTTGGGTTCTGCGATGGTCACAATTAAATATATGTATGTATATTGTTGCATATAGAAATGAATAAAGGCTGACATTCTCTACTACACTGCTTTTACTTGGAAGTTTCTGTTCTTCTGAGATTGTAATTGTAAAGTGCTCGTTCCAAAGCCACAATGCCGTGACAGGAGGAAGAAAATTGCCATTGATTCCCTAAGCGTACACCAGCTCTGAAAGCAGTGCAACCCACTTACTGTCAAATACTTCGATGAGAGGGCTGTTTTCCAAAGTTAATCCAGTTTACATCCACTTTGTTTCAAATAAAATTGCTATTGTCAAGCCTGATTCACAAATTACACCTATTGAGAAAGATAAAACCCAGCTACGCGTGTTCAGTTTCAGCACTTATTGTCAAAGTATCTCATAGTTATTAAACTGAGACCAACTTAGGAACATTTTTCAATTGTTGCTCATGGGCCATGAGAAGGGTGCTCCTTGAACATACAGTATATAAGTCTCATGTCTTTTATGGCTCAAGCAATCCATGTGGCCTGTATCACACCTGACACACCATGATTCAGAGAATTAGGATCCTACTGCCACAGATGGAACTTAGTACCAGAGAAAGGCCAGTGGCATGCTGGATTTTGAACAATTTACGTTTAGTTGTAGGTGGAGGATTCTTTATGTCCCTTGGGGGACAATAGGTGGTGGTCAGTCATAAGCTTGTGTATATTCATTGGCACCTTAAAGGTTTTATCCACCCCCAATTACTCCGAGCCTAACTATGCTCCATGTTGTGCATTCTTCTTGGAGAATAGTCACTTAGTCATCTACTGTTGTGTAGTTCCCACAAATGCGTAGGACCTTTGTGTTTGGTGGACAGCATACACTTTGGGTGAGGTGCCTAGACTGATTCCAGGCACCCTGCAGGATATGTTGGCCTAGAGACCAGCTAGCTCACAGTGCCACCATAAGACCCCCTAACCTTACCAGTGAGCAAATAGTTCCTGGCAACCACTGAACATGACAACCCTGACCCCTCAGGGATCGTGGTAACAGATCAGAACCTTTTGCTTAGTCACTCATGCTTACTTGTGCTCAGAGAAATATACAGAGAATACACAGTGGGACGTTTTCAATATATTTATTGAACCAATGTTATTCTTGTATAGAATACTTGTGCTCGATAATCAGTAGACAGGAGCAGATGAAAGTGATTACACGCACCAAAAGAGTAAATAGTAGATACAGTTCTACCATGGTACTAAAACAGTGTATATATGCAGGCATATGATACAAGGCAGTAATCAGGCGTACTCCTACTATGCGAACCCTACTCTGCGTGTACCTAGAGTGTGTGTAGGTGTAAAGCCAAGAATACCCCCAAGGGACTATCAAACCTCATCATCTGTTGGGAGGAAATGTAGGACCCCTTCCTGGTCAGGGACTGGACAACGCTCATGGAAATGTCAGACCACTGCGTGGTGAAGTCTTAGCATACAGTGACCCTCAGTGTCAGCTGAAGAGCCTCCTCTGCTAATCTTTGTGGATATGCATCATTTATAATCTAAAGCATCCTTGTGTTGTGTGTATAGATTAGCAATGTTATGAATATGTAGATAGCTCTGTCGCTCCATGGATAAAGATAGAACGACATTTGTACATAGTTCTTCAAGAGGCCTTGTACATGGTGTTCGAGGCACAATGATAATGTTATGTGAAGCAAGCTGTGTGAATAAAGCAGTTTCAGAGGAATGAATCCAACATTGTCACGCACGCAAATATATGCAAAAGGTCACATCAAAATACAACGTTTTTATGGAAATCCTGAAAACTGAACTGTTCCAGTGTTGTTTCAACTAAATCCCACAAACCAGGTACATTAAGAATTCTAAAGTAATGTATGAGTAATTATTGACAGTAAAGATGGGAGACATATGAGTGTGGATAGCAAAAGAATGGAAGGATGGGGTGTGGTTGGCATGGATACATATGGGATGGGTGGGTGGTTGGCATGGATACCTATAATGAAGATTTGGAAGAGTTAAATGAATACAAGTGAAGTTGGAAGCAATATTATCTAGGTATAAATGGCCGAGAGACCAAGAGAGAGGCCAAATTTGGCTGGGAGGGATCTGGGAGGAGTAAAAATCATCAGAATGAAGATTATATAGAGAAGATAAAGTGCTGAATTAGAAGCAAAGAGCCAGCTAGACAAAGGTGAACAGTAGGTGGTAATCAATGGGATGTGGGGGTAAGAAAGGAGTTGGCCAATGCAGCATAGAATTCATATTCAGACGTTAAAGGCTCAAGCAGGGACAGGTTTCAATTTTTTATGGAAAATCAATAGGAATTCAGTAAATTTAATCCATGCGAACAACAAATTATAAATTATTATCACAGCACCAGACAAGGCTGAAAGGGCTGCTCTTCCGGAACTAAGGGCCTGATCTTAGCGGGCCTCCCATCATCCCTCAGTGGCAGTGGTTACAAGTACTCCATCAAGTGACTGAGTCATGCCACCCCCTCGTATTTAGATTTGAGCTGGCTGAACCACCGTCCACATTAATAGGCTGTTTACCCTCAAATAAGCAGCACACCACCTTCAACACGGTGGACTGCTCTGATGGCTAACAGTACTAGGTCGCTGTCAAGCTGGCAGCTTTAGCCGAGCCTATTTAGATTTCCCAGTTTTGCTGGTGTTGTCCTAGTGACGGATTCTGATGGAGTGTGTCCCTGGTGGAGTGGAGACCGGAAAGTAATACTTTTTAATTTGTCACTACACATACATGTCGTGCTTGCTTCAAAATTAGATGTTGGTAATGTATTATGCCCCTTTTTTTCAATAGCATAGCACACAAACAACATACACATACTAATGAATCTACACCCACAACCACTACAAGCATGACACCCACAACAACATTTTTTTTTAAGTGTCAATACAGGTGTGTTTATTTTACTTTGATAAGTTGTAAAATAAACACTAATGCATTACACATAAGAATAGAATTGCATGTAAGAGCAATGTATTACTACACGAGGCCAAAGCAAGTGTTGACACACGATTCAGAGTAAAACAAGTAAAAAAGAAGCTTACCTTAGATCCCAGAGACAACGGGGTTGAGTTTCTTCTTGGTCCGGTAGTTGCAGCAAATGAAGGACCTGGACAATCGGTTTCAAGATGGAAACGGAAGTGGAAGATAGAAAAAAGATAGTTTGTACCTAATTTTCCTTTACGGAAAGGCACATCGTGATTGGCCCAGTAGTAATCTTGGCTGGGCTCCCTCCAACAGTCACTTTTGCCTTTCACACAGTTGACGCAGGGTGGAAATTCTGGCGAAGACAGTGGCACTCGGACGGATTATCGTCCATAGACCCACCTGCATCCAAGTTAAACGGGCCAACCGCCAAGTAGGCAAATAGAGAAACCGTCGGAAAAGTGATGAAAATCTCTTGGTTTTCCCGAGTGAATTGTGTATTCTCTTTTAATGCTGTCTTCTCTTGGTTTTTGATAGATGTTTGCTGATTTCCAGTTCTTTTGATGTATAGCATTGTAGGTGATGCATGTGATCTTAAACTTTATTCTGCCTTCAAAAGGGAGCCAGTGGTGATCTTTTATCATCAGACTAATAAATTCATACTTTGTGGAGTTAGAGTCTTGTCACCAGGTGTATAATTGCTCTAATGTGAGGTAGATTAGAATGGCAGGATCATCAGTCAATAGTGAGTTTCCATAATCAACTTTGGAGGGAACCAAGACTTTTTCCACCAGTGTGAACTCATTTGGCATCAGAAATAGCTTAAGCTGAAGCTAGGAGCATACATGTGACTCCACCTATTAGTAGTCAAAACTATGCTATTAAAAGTATTTTGATATTTCCAGGCAGGCACAACTGTATCATCTCTCTTATAGTCTGGTGCTACTTCCGTATATATTTTCATAGTATTGCCTGTCCCTGCCTTGGTGAACTACAAAAAAGGGAGATTTAAAATCTAAACTTACCCACACTCCTGAGACACATAAGTGGAAAAGACTATCAGACCTGGACCCTCCCATCAGAAAGTGGCGGCTGCCACAAACAAAGGGTGGTGAGGCAGGTGGAAGGAATGTGGGGGGAGTACAGAGGGGGGGTAGGGCTTGGGTTAGAAATAATATAATTACATTTTAAAAAATGTACCTTTAGCTGCCAGCCACCTCCAGAGTCGCGCCTCCTCCCCTCTTCCTGGGTCCCAGCAGCCCCTGGGACAGACTCCCAAACAATCCCGTGCTACAGAGCAGTGCAGGGATTGGCCTGAGCAGGCAGGAAAGATGCTATGCTCAGGCCAGAGAGTCTGTGGGGGTTTCTCCAGCCCAGCTGCTTGATGCAGCCGGGCTGGAGAAACCTAAGTGCGCATGTGTGTTTTGGTTGGCCTGAGATGGCCAGCCAAACCCACATGAGCACTTAGGTAGTGCATGTAACTCTCCTCCTCCCCCCTCCTATGCCTTGGCCCCACCCATCCCACAGCGCTGGCACAGAGCCAGCAAATGGAAAATAAAACAATGCAAGAACATCGTTTTATTTTTCATTTGCTGGCTCTGAGCCAGGCAGTGGGGCAATGCTCCTCCGCCATTGCATCACCTTTTTGCATTTCGTCGAGTCAGAGACAGTCAACTCTACAAAAATTCACTATATATAAAGAAATATCTAAGTATGTAACCAAAAACAATATGCCGTTATTAGGCTAATTATTATGAGACTAAATAGGAAATAGAAACTGAAATTTCCTTTGGGAAAATATAATTCAAATGATGCGATAATATCATCATACAATATATTAGACGAACGAGAAAACATATATCCTAGAGTCCTTGTCACTTCGGACTCGTTAGAAATAATTCAAGTGATTTCAGCAGAAATGCCCACACACCATCTTTTTTCAATAGGAATAAGAAATTTGGCCTTTAAAATAAAATGCAGTTGAAACAATGGCAATGCCATGAGTGAGGTGTAATCATCCCAACTAAACAAAGTACCCTGAGCCACCACATACTGAAGAAAATTGCCAAGAAAACTAGTAAATAGATGCCCGGTGCACAGTCATGCTGGCTCTGTTTTTCACTTTCAGGCACTCACAAATTATTTTGCTTTCTTTTTATCTGTCTCCATTTATTTCTGACTTTTGCTACCGCATGCACCGTTCTTTGTCCCATTTTATTTCTGTCTCTCTCTTTGTTTGCTCTGCTTGTTTTAACCTTCAAATCCTTTTGCTCAAGGTCTGTATGTATTTTCTCTCATACAGGGCCTGATTACAAGTTTAGGCATTATATATCGCCCCTGATAAATAACAATATCTTGGGGTTATTTTATTTATTAGGTGCGGAAAAAAACAACCTATTACAAGTTATTGTGGAATAACATGCAGGTTTTGTTCTTTAACGCACTAAACTCTGCATGATACTGTAAGTACCGTGTAGTTGTGAGACAGCCTTGGTGAACTTTTTAGCTATGAGGAAGGTTTTCTCTAAATGGAGACATTTCTTAATGAGACCTGGAGAACCCTTTGAAATTGGCAGTAATCATCCCAATCTCCAATGACTCAGGAGTATGCAGTGCCAGAACAGTCACCAAGCTCGATGGGCTTATTTCTTTAATCAGTATGACTTTATCATCAAGCAAATTCTTGGTTCCAGAAATATTCTGGCTGATGCTCATTCGCGAAGTTATACTGAAGCTCCATCAGTTTTTGGTCAATACATTCAAGCACCTTGAAAGATCATTTGCATTGCAAAGCTATTTCTTGACAGAGTTCGAGCTAGTTATTCCTCAGTTCCCCGGAAAGGATGGGAAACCTTGTCTGGCTCTGTTTTTAAGAAGGCAAATCTTGTCTTTCCGGAACAGGCCCTTATTATTACATCTAAAGATCTGAGGGTTGAAGTCTTCAGTTGTGTCATGACTCCCCTGTTGCTGGCCATAACGCAAGTAAATCTACATTGGAGCTCCTTCTTCTCTCTTTTTGGTGGCCAACTGCCAGACATGATATAGAACTCTACGTTGGTTCCTCTCCAATGTGCACTCAGGGAAAGTTCTCTCATTCCCGTCCATCAGGACATATGCAACCCCTTTCTATTTCACCAGAACAGTGGCATACTATTTCTATTGATTTAATCGTGGCTCGACCTCCTTCAGAAGAGAATCGGGCAATCATTAGGGGTGGGCGATTAATTTCACTCCACTGTTGGAGTTGGTGGAGTTTTAGCCACTCCGCGTTATGCATGTAACGATGAGTACTGGCCAAATTCTACCAACTGCCACATGGTGGAGTATTTTCTCATGCACGGCTCCTCAACCATTAGTTGGCACATGCGAGTGAGAATTGGGGTCCCCTAAGCATTTTTCGGTCACTAGGAGGGCACCTGGCGAGATTTTCCCAATGTGGGCAGTTGCGAACTTTCCCAGTCAGATAGCTGCCAGTCGAGTAGGAAATCTTTTCAAGTGGAAGCTAAATCATCTTTAGAAGCAGCCCCCTCTGGGGCACTACGTGGTGCAGTTCGCACTGATTTTTCAGCACAGAACTTGCTCCCAACACTAAAAAGCAGTGCAAGTAGTGCGACGTACCTAATTCTGCCTGTTCGTGGAACTCTGTGGAATCTTACGTAGTTTTCATGTAAATCCGCAGAATTCCTCAGAGTGAAACTCTGTAAGTTCTCCCCACACGTAGTTATTATGGTCACTGTTGACTATTTCACAAATAGCGCTCATATCACTACCCTTAAAATGTTGCCCTCTGCCAACTCTCTGAGTCAGATCTTTTTGCAAGAATTCTTTTGTGAACATGGTCTTTCTCAGGTTTTACTTTCTGATTGTGGTCTTCAGGACATTTTCTGCTGCTGGGAATCTTTTTTAAAATCTCTTTCAAATTGAAGTACCTCATCCTGTGGTTTTCACCCGCAGACTACTGGACAAACCGAATGACTGAACCAACGGTTAGAACAGTCTCTCTGCTGTTTCTGTAATTCCACTCAAAATGACAGTCATTTTCTTTTACCCATAGCCGTGTTTTCCTACAATAATTCTATCCATAGCACTACTGAGTCCTTGTCATTTTTCTGTCAGCATGGCCTTCATCCTCTGTCTTTTGCTTCTGGAATCCAGAGTTTGCACATGGTGCCTGCTGCAACCTGTTTTGTTCAACAGCTGCAAGCTGTTGGATGGAAGATCTCTCTTAATCATCACACAAATAAACAAATTATTAAGTTCTATGTGGATTCTCGCAATAACTCTTCACCTTCCTTCAAGATTGGAAATAAAGTCTGGGTTTCCTCCAAGGTCTTCCCATCTCACCTCTCCCATAGTACACTCACTCTGAGATTCTATGGGCCGTTTAAGGTTGTTCAAGTCATTAATACAGTAGCCTACCAGATTCAACTGACTCTACATTGGGAAATCCATCCTGTCTCCCAATTGAGACATTATCTTTGATCCCTTTTGTGGCGAAGACTGCTGTTTATATACGTACAATGCTAAGTTAGCACAACCGCGTTAGATGTTAGAAAGCCATCTTGCCACTTTTGCTGCTTTTTCACACAACACTGTAGTTACATGTTATTAATTGAGAAATGCTTGCTCGACTTTGCTTCACATGAGAACTGTCTGTTGTTGACATCGCTAACAGTGAGCAGCGACCTTGGTCTGAACATTGTGTAAAGAAACAGTCTGGGTCGCTAGACGGTGCATGTTGTTGGGTTCAGGTTGATCGGCCCACTATTTAGCCATAACACGCACGCAGCTGCAAATGCCTGAAAGTCGAGTGCTTTTAATATTGCAGTGCTGCATGTTTTGCATTCATTCTGAAGAAGAGCTTTCCCAGGAGCAGAGTCTAGCTGATCCTGTGATGTGATTCCACTAAGCTGATCACGGTTTAGACTGAGTAGGATGGGAGGTCGCTCTTTTCGAGTATTAGCAGCAGGATTATGGAATTCTCTCCCTGTCCATATTCGAGCCCTGAACAGCCTTACTTCCTTTAGGCGCGCCATAAAAACTTTTTTGTTTCCAACCGCTGACTGATTCCCTCCTTTTCCCTTATTAGCATCGATTTGTTGTGTTGTGGTACCTGATCAGGCGCCGGGACGCCCCTTGGCTGGGGCAGCTGCGCGCCTTATGAAAACGATTAACATAACATTAACATAACATCTTTACGGTATGGGGTTCCCCATTCAAGCCTAGAGACCTTTTATTAGTCTAATAATAATAATATTAGTTTACTAGCGAAAGGAAGGTGGCTGATATCCACTGTCATTTTAGTATGATTACTCCTTTCATTTTCTATGGTATTGTAACTATGCTGATGGTTTTGATCTTAATCATTTGTCTGCTTATGTTAGCCAAAGTACTGCATCTTAGGACACGAGGTTTATAAAATAAACTCTTTAAACTTTACCTTGTCTCTGTCTATTCTGTTGTGGACTGATATGAGAATATTTACGAACAGGTATTTCTGATTCCCACCATTCCTGAGAATACCCTAAGTCGCTTGTTCTGGGTTGTCTATACATTGGGACCGCCGAGATAAAACTCGGATAACGAATGGGACACTGATGCTGGTCGGATAAGGGGTTCTGGGTTCTGAGGTGAGTTTTTGGTACACCACAATTCACTGAGGTCCTGGTTTCCTGTGCATAGTTCTGTGCATAAGCAGAATCCCTGCAACACTTTCAGCGATCTCCTTCTATTTTTGTTGGAGATGAACATGAGTTCGAGGTAAATGGGATAAGTGGTTCTCCCATTTTTTTGTGGGAAACTTCAGTTTGTTAACCATTAGAAAGGATACTTTCCTAGTGAACGGTCTTCTGTTCGTGCTCCAGCTTTGGTTTGTCGCTTCCTCTATAGATGTCTGAATAAACCCCTGAGCTTCTAGAGGGGGCATAATGTTGCACCCCGCTCGCAGCCAGCTTCCGACTGGTGGAATGCGTGCTCCCACAGGAGCCTGAAGGACACTTACCTAAAGGCGGCCATCCCACTGGCACTCTCTTGGATGGAGGCCCAATCCTGTTGGGAGACAGCCTTGGCATCTTCATGTTTCTTCTCCTTCTTCTTCCAAGAATCCTCTGGAGCGGATTTGTGGGATAGGAAATACTGCCTGTTTCAAGATGGGGCCTTGTCCATTCTTTCCGATTCCAATCCAACATGGTGGCCTAACTTCCTGTGATGTAAATCCTGTCCTGGGTCTATATAAGGAAGGGTTTCCATTCTCTCCTTGTGTCACACTGCTCCAGGTCTCCTGTGGTGTGTTCCAGTGCTCCAGTCTTTCCTTGTCTCCACCAGGAATATTCAGTTTTCTGTTAATTTGCAGTTTGCCTCCACCAATTTCAGATCTCCAGTCTTTCTTTGGCTTCTTCCAGAATCTCCGGTCACCTCCATTTGCTTGAGTCCTCAGCCTTGTTTTGTGCTTCAAAGTCCCAACTGTGCCCAGAAGTCATCTTAGATGTTTTTTTTAACCTTTTTTTTCCCTCCTTCTTGGGACCATTTCGGGAAGGAACTTTCTGTCTAGACACTTTCTATGACTGCAGCAACGTGGCTCCTGGAAGCAGTTCTGGATTACCAAATAGGCAAAGTAGGCACCAGCCTATGGGCCCCATTCCTTTTAGGGGCCTGTGACTACAGATCAAAATAATATTGATTTAATCTTGAAATTGACCTTCAATGGCACAAGAACAACTGAAATCACTTGCCATTATAGCCGATGAATATGATGTCTTGCAATAGGTAGACTCCCAAGATATCCTGAAAGATTACACCACAAACAAATTGAGGAGAGTGAATATTTAAAGTTTTGTTGGCTAATTAAAATGAAAAACAGTAATTTTTGTTTAATAACAATAATTGTTAATGTTTAGTTTATGTAATAAAATTGGTTTATTAAAATTGTTGGTTGGTAAAATTAAAAACGTATTAGGGGATAATTTGCGAGGGGCCCTAAAATTTCGACTGTCGAGGGGCCTCAACAGGGTTTTCTGGCATTGACTGGAAGAGATTGTCCACACCTCTGCCATTCCAGGTCTGTGAAAACCATGACCAACGTTCCAATTTGCAGCCAGAGACTCTCCATCAGGAATCAGCTTCGTGGTAGGATGCGTCTTGTTTTCTAGTACATAACTCCTCTAATATGAGGCAGATTTGCATGGCAGGATCAAGTACTGAGTTTCCATAATCACTATGGACATAATCAAGGCTTTTTCCACCTGTGAGAAATCATTTGGCATCAAGAATAACATGAAATATGAAACATACATGTGACTCCACCTATTAGTCTAAATTATTCTATTAACACATTTTGCGACAGGCACAGCTAAGTCTTGTGCTAATTTTGCATTGGTTAACATCACTGCTGAGTGTTTGTTGTTGACACAAACTTAAAAATAATACATAATACTATTTGATCCATGGCATATGTTTGCCACTTCAGTTCTCTTTAAGGGAATCATGAAATCTCCAGAAAATCTTCACACAAATGCACTATAATAAATGGAAGCTAATTAAGAAATAGTTTGTCGATTCTGTCATTCTGCAAAATTATTGTAGGCGGACCATTTGCAAAATGTAATTATAGCTCCAAAATCTTGAATGACATCAGCAATCAAACAAAATAAACAATCAGAATTTATTTAAAAGAATCTCAGCTAAAATTGCTAAGTGTAATATGAGTACATCTTTGGAATCCTTGTATTTCCTTCCAACACCACCATTCTAGTTTTACAGAGAATCATGACTGCAGAGCAAGTGTGGAAGGTTGTTCACCTGCTGACTGTTTGAAAAATGTCAGACATTGCAATCTAATGAGTGGGGGGGAAGCTGTGTCCTCTATTTATCAACCACTTCCTGAACACTTTTTAGACTTTAATCCCTTAGAGGGTGGAAATCAGTGCATGTTTCCCAGTGGTAGCCACTTCGGTTTGCCAGTGGTAGCCATTTCGACCTCTAGCTTGCTCATTGGTACCTTTGCCACTGCCTTTGCTACGTCCATTCTCGGTGGGCAACAATGCAGAAAAAGGAACAATAGCTAACACAATTCGGAAAAGCCTGTTCCTTTCAGTATTTCCAGTCCCTGCCATTTACTGACCACCTCTGAAGCAAAAAGAGGATGTTGAGCACCTAAGATTTGGATAAGAGATAATCAGTGTCAAATGATGTTTTATGTCACTTTCACTGACATTTGATAAATCGAATTCCATGAATCAGAGACTTTTTTTACTCACCATCTCCTTGAAGCACAGCAGAGTTTGCAATTTCCTGATTGGGTTGAATTCTGGGACACTCTTTTCCCATAATCTTCTTGAATTTCATCTGAGATTAAAATCTCCTGTATGCGTAAGTAAATACAAGTGTATCTGTGTAGGAAGCTGACTCTTTATATGATATATCAAAATTAGATAAAGCGTTCAAAGAGTGCAGGGGTCCCTTTATAAGTGGACAAAAGCATTCTCTAGCAATCCCACAGCATTCTTCTAGGGGGTATTGTGGTCGAGCAGCCCTAGGCTTATCAGAGGGGAGTGTTAAGACAGTCACAAATAAGCACAATAGTCGATAAGTGAGACACATGTGTCTAGGGGGTATTGTGGTCGAGCAGCCCTAGGCTTATCAGAGGGGAGTGTTAAGACAGTCACAAATAAGCACAATAGTCGATAAGTGAGACACATGTGTCTTTATATATATATATATTTATTTAGGCACCAGAAGCAATTTGTTCAGGTAAGCACGTTTTTCAAAATAAATACTTTTGCATTTAAAAAGTCGACACAGTGCAATTTTCAGATGTTGCAATGTTATCCTACGGGAGGAAGAACAAGTACAGTTTCAGCCAACTGGCTACTTACCCTTGGGGTCACTACGCCCCCTATATGACCACTTTCTGTTGGAAGTGGACATAACCCTTTTTAGGTCTCGCCTACGCAGCGCACACATGCGCTGCGTAGGAAAAAGACCTTTAGCCATCGTTTCACTTTTGCAGGCAAAAACGTGCACGCATTGCATTGCTTTGAATGCAACGCGTGCACGTTTGGCGATTCCCTTGCGGGAGCAAGCTTTGAAACCATGTGTTTGTAATTAACATATGGTTCCTGCTCGCTCCCACAAGGGAAACAGGCACAGGCCCCCTCCTCTCTCCCCTCCCCCTGCTGCCTCCTCCTCTCCTGCCAAACCTGCTCTCGGCTAACATTCGCGGCCACGGGGCCGCGCTGGTCTTTCAGCGCTTGTTAATTTCTTGGCTGAGGCTCGCCCACTTCTAGGCAGCCATCGTGGCTGCAGACAGTAGCAATGCTGTCTTTGAAAGTAACAAGGACCCCCTGTAGAATATTTAGGTCAATTCCTAGGACAGGGCAACAAAGACAATGAAAAGTATATTCCTAGGCAATCAAAATTGATACAAATGTCCGCCACTAGATAAGTTGATATAAAGCCAGAACGGTAGAAAAACTTTTAATAAGAGCCAGTGTACCATATAGCAATGAAATTAAAAATCATCTCTTTATTGTCAGCAACTGTTAGTGTTTTATATGTAAAAAAACATATAACCAAAGCACAATATACTTTCTAAAAAAAGACACGTTTTTTATATAAAAATGTACAGTAGCAATGCTGTACAGATGAATCTAAACTTTCACTAGCCCAACACAACTCAAAATACCCATCAGCTGGCGGTGAAAATGCATTTTTTTCTGAATACAGTCTTGACTACGGAGCACACCCGCAAAAAAGGCTCGGGTATAAAGCTGTCGCAGTCTGTCTTCTGCCGGCTCTCAGTCACTGGTTCTGTGCTCGCCCCCCTCAGCCCCCACCTCTCTCCCCGTGCCCTTTCCGTTCACTCTCTTACTAGCTTATCTCTCGGAAAACAAACCGGGAGCGTCAGTCGCTCCCCCTGTCACCGGCTCTCCCTTCTAGGATTAATGGGTGCCAGCAGCCCCCTGACAGCTAATTTTCTTTGGATTCACAAGTCAGCCAGGGAGGGGCTGGAGAGGGTGGCAGTGGGGCCCAGAAACAAGTGGGGTGCTCCTTACACCCCCACCTCGTGGATCGGCCCCCAGCCTCCCTGGAGTGACCGGGGATGTTCATACACACACGATTAAACAGCTCATGCGTGCTGATGATTTTCACGGCCGGGTTACAGTTGGAAAGATGTAACAGGCAGGAGATGTTAACGTGATGTGACAATTTAGCACCTAGAGGCCGTGCCTTGATATCTTGGAACTTGACTGTATTATTGTCTTCTGAAAAGGAGCGTAGTTATTCACTTATTTTGGGTCAGTGTCAACCAACTTCAGATGTAATCAGTGCCGTGACCCCATGGTGCTTTTGCGGAGAGTTTTATTGGTTGTGCTAAGGCTGCACCGCCTTACCCGTCCCAGAAATCACAGCGGCACCACTGGTCCAGGAAGAAAGCGAGCATTACTCAAACTAATATCTGATCTAGCTAATTGTTGTGTTGATAAGAGGGGCAAATGCTTATATGCAGCCACTGATGTTGCTGAATAAACCCAGTTCTGTTTCTTTCTCTTTTCAAAATTTGAAGTCACAATTCTGCCACTGAAAGTTTCTCCCATTTTTTTCATATTGAGACTTCTGAACCCTAGAGCCATCAAAGGGCAGGCTGCAGAGTGGTGCTGAGTGATTCTTTAGTGCTACCCAGTTGAAGAACACCTGAGATCTCCCCTTTTCTTCTCCAAGGTGTAATCACACTGATAAGGTGAGTGCCTGGTTGCTGGAAGTTTTCTTATGGAAATCGCCTTTTATTCGGCCTGATGGGACAAGGTCTACCAGCTCTCATATTAAAAAAAACAGGTTACCCATAGCAGGGTCATCCCTTTAGTTTCTCCTGAGTTTATCTGGTGCAACTATGTAAAGCGTGTTTGTGACCCTTTGTAACAAGGCAGATTCACAGGATATATAGCTTCTTTACAGGAGCCCTGTGGGCATGGCTTGAGCCATAATCTACACCATTTTCCATACAAGGAGTTGCTATGATGAAGTCAGGCTAGAGGAGTCAAATACACATCTACTTCCCACTCAGACTAGGTACCCTAATTTGCCTAGATGATTGACGTCTCAAGTTGTTCAGCTGTGCAGTGTGCTGATACCCTCTGGTGGAGTGCGCTCCATGATTACGACATTTCTTCGTTGTGATCAAGCAATTCTTGTACAGCAGCCCCAGCAAGCAGGGTCTCTGTCATGAGAATGGTTTACAAAAGATGGTTGTATAAACATATATAAAAGTTTGTTGAGAAACACCTTTTTGGTTGGCCCAGGTGAACACTAAAAATAAGTCTCCCTAGGATAGTCAAGCGGGCAGTCAAGACTGTTTAAAAGACAGAAGGACTAAGAAGTGGCTTTCCTACTCGTTATGTTTACAGCAATATACTTAACTTTATCACGGCTAATTCCATCAGTGGGAGAAACGACACAAAACTCTTCATATTTCAATAACGACACAGCTTGGTAAACAATGTAAACGCTACTAACCTTAAAATCCAAGATGGCTGCTTTCAGCAAGGCTCCCTAGCAAAACCTAATGACTCACCTCCACAACTAGAAAACAACATTTTCAACCAAGCAATAGAAGAAGGTATTGAACGTACGTATGGGTGGATGTGTTATTTCTGTATGGCAAACCTAGCAAAAAGACGAAGAGGAGAAAAATGTTGTTCTTGATTGTAATTGCTCTAGTATTAGTCACATCAAGTGCAAATATGTGTTCTTAGTGCCCAATTCAACATTCCAAACTATGCACACATTTCAGATTTTTTTTTACGCAGATTTTACCAGGCCATATCTGGGAAAATGTGTGTGGGGAAAAACACAGGATTCAGAGTTTTGGAGGTCCAACAGGTGGAAGACCCATGGTATTATCATCCAATCAAACCTGCAGAACTCTAACCAAGGAGCTAAAACTCCACCAGGGGTTACTGCAGGGTGTGTAAGTAGTGTATAAGGGTTGGTTACACCTTAGGTAAATGCTGAATTGATTCATGTATCACATATTTTTTTTTTACTTACAGACCTTCTATAGACTTTTAATCTTTCTACTCCTGGCCTGCTTTCTGAAGTCAGTCTTGGATCGTGTTCTCTATGCAACAGAAGTTGTTGCAGTAGATAGGCTTACTCATGACCAGTGTGGTGATAAGATTTGCTTCAGTGAAAGCAAGAAAAGACGTCTTTGAATCTTCCAGCAGCTGTAGAAGAATGTCCTCAAGAAATATAGAGAGAGGGACAATGATGGTGCAACAGAGGCCACAAATGACATTATTTCTGTGTTAAATAGCCTTGAGACAGCCATTTTGGCTTGAACGCCAGAAGCGAAGGATGTGGACAATTGGTACAAATGTGAATCATCTGAGAAGAAGGGGTCCGAGTAGCCAACATAAGAGATGATGTCACCAAGCGCAGTGGAGCAGAGAGAACATATAACAAGCATTGGCATAGCCAATAGGTCTCGCTTTTGGGACCTTATAAGTGTTTATTTATCCAGCACAATATCCTTGGTGCAACAACATCAACTGTTGCATGGCTAAACACTTATAAGGTCCCAAAGGCGAGACCTATTGGCTATGCCAATTCTTATTTAATTCATCACAAAGATAGCTAACTCTGAAAAGTTGTGTCTACTTCAGCTAGCACACCTTAGGGGTGGTAACTAGCCTGGGGGGTGGGCAGGCCTACCTGAATGACTAATTTTCCAGCCTCTCCAGGTTCCAAACGGGTCTGGACAAAGGGAGTCTGCTTCGTCTCCTGTGAGGGGAGCAAGATTCGCATTTCAAAGGCACTGACTTCTTTAAAGCTCAATAAACAAAAGGAGGTGCACCAAAGAAAGTGAATCTAGTTCATTATAATTTCTTCAAATTGTTTCTTTATTCCAAAATTCATATTCATTCATTAAAACAGCCAACACATTTTTTTCCCAAAATGAAAATTGTGGAACTTCATCAGGGCTTTTTAAAGTTGTAATTTATAGCGCCATGAGGATATATTTCGAAATGCATTTTCTCCTTATGGTAGAGGTAAGCTCCAAAAGTCAAAGCTTAACACCTTATTAAGTGTCAACACTTTCCTAACGTGGCACCGTGTGAGTAGCTTCAAAGCTCCCCTGCCTTAGGATGCTAATCAGCAGGTCATCTTGGGGGGGAACGCATGGGGGGGTGAACACCCTCTTCCCATACCGGCTTTGTTTCAGATCTCCTGAGAGCAGAGATCCTCAACCTGGGAGGTCAGAAATAGAGCCCAACTCAATTGGATCAAAAAAGGAACCCTCCTGTAGACCTAAGGAGAAAAGAATCCTTTTGCTTTACAGAACTCCCACCCAAACAGGGGTACCCTTCGGTGACATGCTTCATCAAAGAGTTCCTTTCCAGTCCGTTATGGAACGGGGCATGCTACAACCTATGGGATGCATGGGATGTGTCTATAGTTAGTTCCTAGTTTCCATAGGAAAAGCATTTTTTGTTTTGCTAATAAGTTTGGTGCCATTTGCTGAATCTTTCCAAAATTTTCAGAACTAGTGTGCCAGTCACTTCTGCTGCTGTCTGGAAAGTTTGGGGGTAGTTATGTCATGCTGGCTGAGATAAAGGGGGTCTCAAAATGTGTTCTTCCCATGCAATTTATCATAGAGATTTTAGACACAACTACAGCCCAAACCGCTGAATGGAACTTCATCAAATTTGGAAAAAAGCTAGATATTGGTCCAAAAAGAATGCTTTTTGTAATGTTGTGTAAATCTGTTCAGTAGTTTTGGAGTTATTAAAGGAGAAAGATTTATGTATATCTAGAGATGCTAATGGATCTGCTGATCTACGCGCCAACAGCAATGCCGTGTTTGGCTGGCCCCAACCTGAGAGAAAAGTTGCGGCTGCCATTTTGGCAATCGGGAGACGGTTACCGAGGCGGGGGGAATAAAGTGTAACTAGGATATGAGGGGTCAGGGTAGAGGTATCCTGACCCAATGGGACTGATGGAGGGTATGTGAGGGTCCGCTCATGGGGAAGAAATTATCCAAAAATGTTTTTGTTTGGGCACGTGAGGATCCACGGATCCACCGCAGCACTCAGTAACCCCACTCACACACCCACTCATACACCCATACATCCACTCACACATCAAGCCACGCAGGGCCACACAAGGTGGCCCTGTGTGACTTGACAAATCTAACTTTAGTAGCTGCGTCACCCTTGGACCCCCGTGGTGCAAGGGCGGCCTAACCCAATGATAAATCTGCCTATAAATGCCTGCCAAATCCACTGTACTTTTGTTTTATGTGTTTTCTGATGCTTTCTAAATATTATTAGGCAAAAGTTTACTCTTGGGAATGGGAACCCCTTTCCTGATAACCGGGCTCCTAAAATTATGAACACTTATTAACAAGTCAAACTATGCTTAGCTAAGCTGGATGTTCAAAAACATGGTTCACAGAAGGTTCCAATACAGTGCGCAGAATAGCACTCACTTATCCAGGTGAGTGTACTGGCGCACACGCTGACGCTGATCTCTCAAACGTTCCTACAACACACGCGGGAGATCAGTGGCACGCGCATGACCAATACAAGTGCCGTTCAAGTCTTTTGGTGGCAATGTGTTTATAGCTGACAAGAAATATAAGTGTTTCCCTCCCAAATTAATGAATTGAACTCGTTGTCATAATAGTTTAAAATTGTAATGCCACTTAGAGGTGGGAATGACACAGCGTGGTGTGTAACCCGAACTAAGGTTTTCAAGCTGTCAGTTGAATTTAAAAACAGCTTTTCAGTCCTTATGCTTCAGGCTGAGATGGTTTCTCACTATAAGTTGCAAAGATTTTGGTATCATATTACTCTGTATGTTCCTGGAGGAAAAATAATTAGCGTCACTGCCACTTCAGTTTTTTTTCCTCACTTGACGCCGTAGTTCCCTGTACAACCCCGTCAGGCATAAAGGGATTTAACAGTCCTCGCGCCCTGTTATTTATGCATTAGCTAAACATGAGGTAGAAGGTGAATCTCACACTACATTATTCCAAAACTGATGATACTGCATTGTTTCGTTATCAAACATATTGTTTGAAGAGCTAACATATATTCGCTGTAAAGAACCGTTTGCTTTGAACAAAAGAAGGGCGTCGCCATTTTTAGAGCCACGAGGTTTTGCTAAGCATCATGCCCCCTTGAGTACAGACATAGCATATTACTACAGGCGTCTGTGATATAATTAATAAGAAAGGCCTCGAGCCATAAAAATACACACATTTGTATATTTACTAGCAGCTCTGTGGAGCACGTACAAGACAAAAAGTGTTGCAGAGCATTTCACCTATGAACAGTTTGGGAAAGCAGATAGAAACATATCAGACAATGCTAATTAAATATTTGCTAAAACTCTATAATATGTTTTATAATCTAGTGATGTAAAACATTTACACCTGGTAATAAAGTTTTCAGAGTGAATAGTAAGCAATAAGATAAAAGCATTGTCAAGCACATTACCCCTTCTTAAGCTTGCAGATACTCAAGAGAGGTGTTTCACAGCCGGAAGTGGCACTGAGGTAGCAAGCTTTCGCCTCTTTTTTAGACACATGCCAGGATACAGTTGTCTTGCTGTCCATTGGAATGGTATTAGACAAAATTGTTTATCTCATTTGTCTTCTTAATTCCTGGTGCTTCAAGGAGAAGGTGTCCCTGCTCCAATGACCACCCGAGATTGTCACTTTATGATCAAGGAGGTTGGGGGTTCCTAAAAGTATGCGTTTCTGACTGATGCAAGTTGGTCTAGATATGTTCCTCACTTTTATGGCAAGCCATTTTAAAGAGACCAGACTATATGAGAGGTGGTTCAACTTTCTTGAGATTATGTCAAGACTTATTTAGGTTAGGGAATAGTCTGAGGAGAAAGTTATGAAATTGAGTTGTGAGAAAAAACAGCTGAATAGCGTTTGGAGCAGAATGGCAAACGAGGTACAAGAAGCAAAAACAACAGACAGTAGAGCAGAAAGATGAGGCGAGCAGTGAAAGGTTTGAGCAAGAGCAAGGAAGAGGAAACGGAGGAATAGGATAAAGAAGGAAAGGCTGGATATATTTAGGAGAGGAGAGTTAGGTCATAAAGAACACAAAGAACAAATCGGCCCCAGGATGCTGGTTTCCGGTCCAGGGAGGACCTGTCCTGGCAGTTCGGTCTGGACTGTTCCCATGGGGCACAGGGTCCAGACGGATTTGCACATGTCTGGGTCCAAACTGGGGTGGTGTAGTGGGTAAAAGAACAATGGATTTAACTCAGTACTTTTGACTGGAGGGAGAATGTTTGCATTGTCAGCATTCCGGCCAACATTTGTTTGCTGTAACACTTTTCGCCCTAAGTGGGATGGGTATGCCCAGACGTGGGTCCCTTGCTCACTGAGCCACTGGATTCAAGCTAGCCTGGCTGAAGAAGGGTGACATACCCTGAAACTGGTCCCAGGATGCTTGTTTCCGGTCCAGGGAGGCCCTGGCCTGGCAGTTCGGTCTAGACTGTTCCCATGGGGCACAGGGTCAAGACTGATTTGCATATGGCTGGGTCCAAACTGGGGTGGCTTAGTGGGCAAAAGAACGATGGATTTAACCCAGATCTTTTCACTGGGGGAGAATGTTTGCATTTTCAGCATTCAGTTCATCATTTGTTTGCTATAGTGCTTTGAAGGCAATGCATAAAACCTTAAAATCAATAGGCTTTCGGATGGGCTGGACTAAGGCCTGTGAAGCATTCTGCAAGACTTGCAATTTGTTTAAAGGTTTCTGCTGCATGTTGATGTACAAGACACAAGGGTGGTCACAACCAACTTCTGCATGTCCTGCGGAATAAAAGGCAAGTGCCTTCCACAACATTTTCAAAACGAAAAAGGATGAAGATGTCACAGCATTGATTTGCTTTTCTAATGTCAATTTGCCATTGAAAAGGATCCCTACATTTTATACTTTAGAGACAAGTTTTGGCAGGATTTGTAATTCCTGCAGCCACCAAGCTGGGGACCAATAGGAGGATCTTATTGCCCAACAAGAGTACCTCTGGTTTTCTGACGCAGGTCACCGACTGTGAGGTTCGATAACGATGCAGCACTGATCCGAAGACGCCGCTGCAAGGCTCGACTTTGCCGCATTGCCTTAACATCATGAAGTGGAATTGACACATTGAGTCTTTGACACCGGAGCCTGCTCCATCCAAGGTACTTTTGCAGCTGGCCCTGCATGGATCCTGTGGCCGGCATGCCCTCCATAATGGTCAGCCTGAACTATGGATGCAACCCGGTCTAGCGTGACCTCAAGTTACCTTTTTGCGCTATTGACTTCTAAGATTTAATATTTAAACAAGCATTGACATAGCCAATAGGTCTCGCCTTTGGGACCTTATAAGTGTTTAGTTATCCAGCACAATATCCTTGGTGCAGCAACATCAACTGTTGCATGGCTAAACACTTATAAGGTCCCAAAGGCAAGGTCTATTGGCTATGCCATGTGCCATGTTGCTTACTGACAGCGCTGGCAGGGCAATCGGTGTTGCAATCTGCAGTGGCCTCCCGACGATAGCCTTGACACGCATTTTTTATATTATTTAGAAACTAAGCACTGGTCCACTGTGATATTAAACAACCTGTGACCCACTGCAAATCTGCACATTCTCAGCTCTACCGCACAACACATGACCTCCAGCCCTCTCCTTTGCAGTGAACTTGGAAACCTGTGCCCTTCCTATAGCCGCCAGCACGAAAAATGCGCTGCTGCTATAACACAGTGTCTAGACACCTTCTGCAACAAACGCATAAAAGCAGTAAAGTAGGAAAAGAAAAAAAAGAAAAAGAACATGAAGAAGAGAAAGGTTGAAAAATAAAGAGAATGTAAATTATGTAGTGGTTACAAGGTGCATAGCAAGTAAAAGATGGATGTTCCTTGACCAATCAAATAATAATATTGAGTCCACTTGCACCGAAACACATAAATCTTTTTTTTGAGACACACTAACGTCCAATTATAGACTTCCGCATTTGGGTCATACCATACTCAATTTATTTACATTAAAAACATACATTGTACAAAATTAAAAACATGTCACATCACAATCCCTCATATGGATCACTTAATCAAGAACAAAAACAAAAGGTTTTTATGTCATACAAATTATAACACCCGTTATGAACCAGCATAACAGAGAAAACAACATAAAAGACAATGCCCTTTGTCATATGTTACACATCTGATAGGACCATAAATTTCATAACATAGCTTTTGATATGTTCTAAAACACTTATATCTACAAGACTTAGTCGATCCTCTAGATTGTGCTTGCAACTGCGTCAACGCGTTTCGATGGGCTGTAATTATATTACCATCTTTCTCAAGACAACATAATAATGGTTTTCTCAGAAGTAATTTCTAGTTTCACTATCCTGTTTAAAACAGATATATACAATCAAAGATTTTTAACTTGAAAAGCATAGCTACCACATACATGACAATACTATAAAATGACTGGTCATTACAGCAGACATGATTGAAATACCTTGAATTAATATGGTATGTTTTCCCATAATGTCTCTCTTTAATTTTTATTTTTTATATTCCAGTAACGAGAGAAAAATTATTTGATTTACTCAATTTGCCCATTTCAGCTAAAACTCCTCAATTGGTCAATATTAACAACATGATTAATGCCTGTAGAATCATTGTTGTATTTAGTTAAGTTCTACTTCAACTAAATTCATCCTACTGTAACACAAGTAGGAAACCGACAGTGTGCTCAAATGAATCCTCTTTCATAACATGTCAGTAATTGGGACTCGACTTCCCTCCTCGTATTTTGGAATATATTGTCATATACTCTCAGGTTGGAGACCCCTATTTACTCTTATCGCTCCCGATACTATAGTTCCACTTGATATTTGTAACAATAATCTGAGGCATTCATAATCTCTAAACTCTCTCTCCTCTATTGACCTTATCTGGAGCTTCTACACATCCTACAATTTCATAAATCCTACGGTCATTAAAATGTTAGTCAACCCTTTAACTCTAGGCAGCATCTATCCACATTTTGTTGCTATTGTATATATCCTCACCTTTTGCGTATAGAGTGCGCTTCATAAATTGCGCGACTTTGCGTAGCATCTGTAGTATCCGGCAGGCTCTCATGTGCGGTCTGTGTTTTTTGAAGATATTTGGAACCTCTGTGGACCCTTCAGGTCTACAATAAATAACCATGATGTTACCGCCTAATGCATGAGGAGATGTCATCCCTGCCGTTCCCTACTTATATTAACTACTTTAGAATGCCTACCTTATTGCTGCACTATGAAGACCCCCATGTTTCCCGGTTGGATGTATGTTCACTACGGTGGGATTAAGAGGTCTGCAATGATCCTCACTCTTATATGCGCTGCTTAATACAAAATTGGAAAGCGTATAAGCTATTAATTTTATCCTTAGACTACTTCTTTCCAATTCAAGGAGTTAATGAACTAACCGGATCGGTGTGTCCCACAAGAGTTAAAATTCCAGGGAGTATCCCTCCAACCTCACCTGTCAGCGTGTCGCGTTATGGCGTGAATGCATGTATCCTTCTATGGCGTCCCTTGTGTTTGCTTGTAATCTCTACTCCTATTTAACCAAAGTAATCTCATCTGTCATTGGTTACTTGTTCACGTGATTTCCACCGCCGTTTTTTCTGTTATTTTATTGTTCCGCTGATTCCACACGATTCTATATTTTGATAACCTCCTGTTTTTCTATTTCATATATTGAGTGCCATCTGTTAGCGTCTCTACAATTATGGTTCTAAATTAATTCCCTTAGATTATCGTTTCATTCTTTCATGTTTCTTCGCGGCGAAACCTGTTATAGTTGCCTTTCCCCTGAGCGACATGTGCTGACTCTGCCTCACTATTTTACAAGCCGGGAGGATAACGCATTTCTCCTCCCGTGTGTGACATGTGCTGTCTCTGCCACTATGCTTCTACGGGCTTGATTCAACAGTTCTATAACTTTATTATACAACTATAGGATATAATCAAATTGACACAGCCGTGGTATTAATTTCTTGATCACACAGAACTCTGTTATATTTGGTGCTTATTACATTCTCCATGTATTCCTATTCTTATTATTCCTCAGAATTATTCCATGTTCATGTTACTATAATCCTCATCCAGTCTTCCCTGGAATTCAAGCCAGCATCTACAGTATTAAGATGGCACATGAACCATTGTTCTCTTTTCTTTCTTTTAGCATTGAAATCACCTCCTATTCTATCGATAACAATTTTCTTAAGAATGAACAGAATAGTTTACTTCAACAGGGAGTAAGGTACATTGTAAGATGGCCAACATGTGCACTTTGCAACAGAACACTCACTGCCCAAGGGGTTTGTGCACTATAAATCTGTTGGATATAAGGGCCACCATTCACTGATGAGCTGAGAGTTGCACCATATTTCAGACATGAGGATGGCACTCACTGCAAGGCAGGGAACAGTTAAATGAGGGAGGAGGAGGGCATATGGCGCATTTCAACGACCTATTTTTATACAGACACAGATTCGTCCCCACAGACAGAAAATGTTACTGTCAGTAATAAAAACAAGTATTCATGCACACATACAGCAGATACAACTCCACTACCATAACCCTGGCACACGGATCCTCACGTTATTGGTGTGTGCATTCCAGAACCATGCAGCAACCCTCAGTCCAGGCAGCAAACAATATTGCTGCAAAATAGTTTGCAGATGGCTCAGAGCCATGCCACACACACAGCTCAACCAGGGGCCCACCATGTAACAATGACAGGGGAAACTTCAGTATAGGGAAACAAGCCTCTGCAAATGGCCATCAGGTAAGGCCTTAAGCCAAGTGGCGTCCCATTTAGGCGTTCAGAACCTTACCCACTCATAAAATTAAAAGACAGTGAATTTGGTCTTTGGATAGTAGATTATTTACATGTTTGACATTTTCCAGGAGCAGATGGGAAATGGGTTGGAGGACTTAGGTGTTATCTGGTATTTCAACTTGGAGCAGGGGGTTTTGATCGCAAAGATCTGCACATTTCTAATGACCAAGTTAAAACAATTCCACTCGGCTTTAATTTTATAGTGGTTTGCTACTTTGAAAACTGCAGGTACTTTAGTGCAACTTTGAGAGTGTATGCTGTGCTTTAAAGTGAAAATGTTATTCCTGGTAGAATAACCGATTTCACGTTGTAAATAGCTAGAGGGATTTTCAATCTGTGGGGCGCGCCCCCCTCGGGGTGGCGCGACGCCATCTCAGAGGGGGCTCGCACTCCTCTCTAATCTTACCTTACGATCCCAGGGTTTTGTGCTAACTCTCCCAGGGGGAGGTTAATTCATAGAGCTGAAACGCTCCAGCTGCAGTGGGAGGCAGGATGACTCCTCTGCTAAAACCGAAAGCAAAGGAACAGACAGTCCTGTTCCTTGCTTTCGATATCATAGCAGAGGAGACCCCTTGCCTCCCACTGCAGCTGAAGCATTTCAGGTCTCTGAATTAACCCCCTCCTGGGAGAGTTAGCTCTTCCCAGAAAGGAGACAAAGTTTCCAGGGATGTTTTAAGGACTGGGCAAGGTGGGCTCTGGCCCAGGGCCCCAGCCTTTTAAAGCGGGTGAGGGGAAGGGGGGTGCTAAAAGAGCCAGCTCTGTTCTACAGAGTCTTGCCCTCATGACCTTCACATTTTTTTAAACACAATGTTGTAAATAGCGTTTTTCTATCATTCGTCTTTAATGTGAATGAGTCTATTACAGAAATGTTGCAGCCAAAAGTTGTTTATGCATCATGTAACATCCATATAAAAAGTTATTTTAGATCAATACAGGACCTCGCATATGAGAAATGGGAGGGTGTGACAGATTATTTGCAGTAATATTAGTGAACTGCTGTTGTGTTACATTCTGAAAACACACATCACTATCCCTGAATATCATATGTACACACATTTAGTATTTGACCAAAGAAGGCATGAAAGAGCTGAGACTGGATCATAAAATCAAAGCTGGTCCAAACAGGGGCCCCCAAAATACATTTGGCCCAGGGCCCTCAAAATCCTTAAAACGTCCCTGAAAGTTTATTTTAAAATTACATAGGCAGGCGCGCAAAATGCCAGCCAGCCATGTGTTGTTTAAACAGCCTGCAAATTGCTTGTCTTGACACTAAATATGGTTATAAATAAAGTAGTATGTATTCATTTGTAATGTGACTTTTCTGTTTTTGTTCCCTTTTTATTATCAGTCATGGATCATTCAGGCAGCTCTAGAAAACAATTAAAAGTTCTTTCTATTTATATTTGCTGTTCAAAGTATGCACAGACAAGTGCTGAAAATACGGCTTTAGGTGATTGCTTATTTTTATACCATCTGTGACATCAAAATAATGAGCTGGCTACCCTAAACATAAGACTGGAAGTTTGTTGAGGGATCTGCACACTATTTCTTTCCTCCACCCTGATCCCTGGTTACTGCCATAAGAGCAATAGTTTAACACATTTGAAACCCTACGCAGTGGTCAATAACATGCTGAGTTACTTCAAGTGTCTGGGATTGCACCTTGCATTCAGACAACTCACTCCTCATTCTTGCCCTTCACCCTCACCCAGCACTCACACTGATCCGATACACTCGCATCATTCACCCACTTACTCTCCACTCACACTGATCACCATGCACTCACACCATTCACCCGCTCACCCTGCACTCACACCATTCACCCGCTCACCCTGCACTCACACTGATCACCATGCACTCACACCATTCACCCACTAACCATCCACTCACAGTGATCACTCTGCACTCACAGCGATCACAATGCGCTCACACGGATCACCATGCACTCACATGCATTCATTTGTCCCACTCTGCACCAACATGCGCACCCAAATTCATATGGTCACCTCACTCACCCCTGTATACAAGTATGGGCATGTCATGCCCCATCAAGGTTTTCGTCCTCAATTACAAAAGGAGACATCTAAATGCACTGCAATCCAGCCTTCCAGGGGCTCCTTGATAGAGACAGTTCTGTTTTTGCCTTGATGGCCTGGAATAATTCCTAAACAGATTCTTGCAAATACCCGTTTTGTTTAATGTCTTTTTAATGTGATTGATGTGAGGGAGTCTATTACTATTTACAGAGAAATGTGTTTGTTTCATGCAACAACCATAAAAAAGTTAACCATAAAAAAGTTAGCTCCAAGCGAGTCCTCACATATGAGAAATTGGAGGATATCACAGATATTATTCACTGTAAAATTAGTGGGCTGCTGCTTTGTTACAACAGTGAAAACACATCACTATCTCTGAATATTAGATGTAAACGCTTTTAGAATTTCGACTACAGCGCCTGTGCACCGTTAATAGCCTGGCTAAATAGGGTATGGCAGAGCTGAAAGTAAATCATTTAAACTCAAAGCTGTACTGAACAGGGGCCCCCAAAATAGTTTTGGCCTAGAGCACCCAAAATTACTAACATGTCCATGCCATCACAAAGTCTGTCAGACAACATTACTCTGAAGTAAAATAGACAACATCATTAATTTATTATTAGTTCTATTTTTTTTAAACATAAGCCCGACGTGTCCTAAACTCCCACTGCTTCAGGCAAGCAACTAATCGGACTACTAAGGAATTCTCAATTAGGAGTTCTTTCAACGCCCTATCTGTGGACTTTCAACTGTCTTCGGATCCATAACTGGTTGGTGGGCAATTATCCCATTATAATGCTGCCTAAAATGTTTGGTAATGATTTCTAGAGAAGATTTGTTTCTCGTGTACCAGCTCTGAGCTAGGGAGTGCTTGAAAAATCTAACACTGTCTCCCTTACAGTCCCTGTCTTGGCTGAAAATGTCTGCAGAATATTCAGCTTTTGGGAGAAACTGCTATCAAAACTCTCTTGCCTTTCAGCTCGTCCTATTTATGTGAGATTGGGTTCTCAGCACTTGCGGCGTTAAATACTAAGTACCGTTCAAGACTGGATGTGGAGCACAACCTGAGGATGGCAGTAGCTAAAATCTATCCACAGATTGACCGTCTCTGAAAAACAGGCACACCTTGTCACATTTATGTTGAGGGTGTTATTATCAATCTATGTCATGTGTAAAACAAAGCATCCTATTAAAAAAATCTGCGCACATTTTATCTTGAAAAGTGGTGTTTTGAGCTGTGTAATAAGCCTCTGTCATTTCACCACACCCACTCACAAACCTGCAGTTTACTAAACACTCTTATTGTATTGAACATTATTTGCTGGATATGCCCGGAATATGCGCGTGACGGTCGATTCCAGAAATTTCTGTCAGGTGGTGGTGGGGGGGCCAAAATCTAAAAAAATTCAGCTGGGGGGGCTCAACGTACAAAAGTTTGAAGAACTCTGCTCTAGCTTAAATGCACCATGCGAGCCAGACACTTTGATCCTGCGCGTCTTTACAATAGGAACCCTCACTTTCATTGCTTGAAATCAAAAGTGCGATTTCGTCTGCAAGTCGACAGTAGGTGTTGCCAAGAATGGAAATAAACTGCTCCTTTCAAATGAACACAGTTTCCTTTCAAGTCAAGAAAACAGGATGGGGGTTATCAGCCAAGAGAATGGAGAGTTGTTGCTTGGCCATAGAGTGTTTTAAAGAAGGCGCTGTATTGCGATAGTGAAAGTCATTTATTTGCCTTCGTCCTTTTCCTCAGATTCTAACTGGTGTACAAATTATATATAATGCCTGTAACATGCAATGACGATTCTTCAGTTTGGTTGAGCAGTACCTATTGAACCCAGACAAAACCAGTGGTGTCCGAAGGCAGAGGTTCCAGTCATCGCAAGCCTGATGGAGAAAAAGAGGATGGAAAGGTTGTAACATTAAAGATATGTTTCAACAGGGAGTGATTAAGAAATAGGTGGGGGGCCAGGCTTGCTCCCCCTCAGATTGATGGTAAACAGGGGCGGCTCCTCTGCAGTGGCGGAGGAGCGTCGCCCCACTGGTCAGAGCCAGCTGCTAAAAAATAAAACGATATTTCATTCTCATTTTGTTTTTAAGCAGCTGGCCCAGCCAGCGTGTGCAGGGAGGGCCGGGGCATGAGAGGGGAGTGAAGGAGTTCTATAAGCACTCTCTAAGTGAGCATGTGTATTCGGCCAGCCGTCTCAGGCCGACCAAAACACACATGCGCAGTTAGGTTTCTCTAACCCAGCTGCATTGAACAGCTGGGCTGGAGAAACCCCACAGACTCCTGGACCTGAGTGGAGCGTCTTTCCAGCCAGCTCAGGCCAATTCCCCACGCTGCTCTACCAGCATGTGACGTGGTTCCAGTGTCTGCTGGGACCAGGAAGAACCCGCACAGAGGTGGCCAGCAGCAGGTAAGTTTAACTTTTTATTATTATTTAACTACCTCCTCCCTGCGTTCACCATCTCTCCTCTCCCCCCAGCCTCACCACTTTCTTTATGTGGCGACCGCCGCTGTTGGTAAAGGATGCTGCTATTGGATCAGACTTCTTCACCACGGCATCATACACCCCAATCACAAAATGTTAAATGATTGAAGTCTTCAAAGAGCTCAAATAAGAGATCATTTTAGTTAAGACTGATTTGAAACATGACTTATAGGAAATTTAGATGGGTGTTTCTGAGCTGAGTGATAGGGTTTATGCCATGAAAGACAGGGTGGTGGAGCAGGAGCTCTCAGGCCAGGGGATCGCCTCCTATGAACTCTGCTGGAGTGGGCTCCCAGAGCTCAGGGGCTCCCCTGCACCGTGGGGACTGTGGGGGCTTTTGTTACACCATGTACAGCTGGGAAGGTCTATGTGGGGGCTGGATTCCTTCTCCATGACTTCTCACTGAAGCTTATTTTCTTGTGGCGAAAATCAGAGATTGGAATGAAACAGAAATCTATCATGTAGAAAATGTGTCTTTCCCTGGTAGCTTTGGCACCGTGTCCCAGTACTCCATAGGTCACAAAATCCTCTATATTCAATTTCTGAGGGTGTTTCATATCTTTCTGTTTTCACTCCTAAGACTTTCTAACCTGAAAGCTTCCGAGATGCGAGGGCACCAATAGCAGCAGGGGACAGGCTCCACAGTCTACAGCCAGGGCACCGCCAATGTCCAGTCCCAAAGAGTCAGCTGCTTCGTTCGCAAAGATAACATCCTTTTATCACCCTTATACAACATGTGGCCAACCCGTCCGACCCTTAAGAAGCACTCTCAAAGCTTGTATACAAAGGAAGATGCAAGGCACCCGTCCTCTGATGATGATTCTTCTTCAAGTGGAAGGTAATGTTTTTGTTAGTGAGTCATTCAAGGTCACATGTGCCAGCTGCTTTAGGGGCACCTCCTTTACCTGTAAATCTTAGGACCTATATGACTGTATCAGTGCTATGATCCCCACAGACACCCACACCTACAGAGTGCATACAGCACCGGCTTATTTATTTAATTTTCCCTCGTCACCGTCTGTCGAAATCCCCCCTCACCGGGCCCCACCGGCCCACTGCTCTTACCTGCATGGGCCCCGGCTGAGTGCACATCAGGTCAGCCATCCTGCCACAGTCCCTTTGCAGTTTCGAGAACACTCACTGCTGAGTTGGGGTTTGATGGATGTTATACACATTAGACACGTTGTTTGTTTTGCAGGTATTTGAAGAGGGGCAGAAACACTCAGCATTTTCTTTCTGAAGTGTTCACTTTGCATTTTGAGTTGATGGTGTTAATTCAAATAAGATGTGTTCTCCTTTCTACTCAATACCTCTCCACCTTCTTAGTGTGCTCTGCGCATAAGCCTCTTTTTTTATCAACTTCTACATCCTGAATTGAGCAAAGTTTTCAGAAAAGGGATTGAATATCGACCGTCCCCTTTAAATCATAAATCTCAATTCAAGTGAACACAGAAAACCACAGCTTCCACCTCATTACCTAAATCATATCGTATTGACAACGTCTGATAACCCATTTACATACTAAAAAGGTCAGCGCGTGCCGCATCGCACGCAGATACATTTGCTGCTTCATGTAACTTCAGCAAAAGGAATTCCGTGCGCCCTGAAAATATTCCCTGGCCTCCTACAAGAACACAAAACAGGGAAAAATAGCAATGCGGGTTGTAGCATGATTTCTTGTTATCTTTTTTGGAAGGAAACAATTCAGAGGATTTTCCTCCAAAGAAATGTAGCGAAACAGTAACTTTTAGGAGACCAACTAGCAGTGACACGAGGGCTCACCAGGTTCAAATACAAAGGCATGCAGATTTCACTCCTTCCTTCCTGTAAAAAAAAGAAATTAGAGTATACATTCGAATAATAAACCCAAGTCATAATTGTTACAGTGCAGGTGACATCGACGAGGGTCGTCGGAGAGGAGCCATATTAACATAGAGTGTAAAGTCGGTGGGTTCAGACTCAGAGGCGAAGATGTCAGGAAATTTGCCTCTGCTCCTGTACTCGGAGTATTATTATAACCATAAAGAGCTGCCCCCTTGCTTGCTGTGTATGGTGCTGTTTCTGAAATTACTGAATTACTGTATGAAATGTGGTTAGTGTGCTGATGTGTTTTGGGCAACCCTGGGAAAAAGGCACATAGCAGGAGTTTGACTTACTAACCTCACAGGCCGTGTCTGTACCAAATGGGTAGAGTTGTGACCTGATACAGGGATAGTAAAGGACCAGAGGTGGCTATAAGTGCAGGTTATGCAGGATCCCCACAGTGGCATTAGATATATGTTAGATGAGTGCGCCTTAGATGAGTGTGCAGATAGCTGGCATAAACTGCAGCAGACATAATTGGAGAGAGAACAAAACTCCTGTAGAAGAAGAGCACTCATTACAACGCATGCGTTTACAACGCATGCCATTACAGCGAAGTTGTTACAACGATGCGTTGTTACATCACATGCCATTACAACACAAGTCATTACAACGACTAGCTGTAGGGGGGGCGCTGGAGTTTGGAATGGTATAATTTACTATTCCAACTCCAGTGTGTGCAACAGGTGTTGGATTGAAAATCAAACAAATGCAACACCTTCTGCCCCCTACAGCAAGACGTTGTAACGCTTGCGTTGTAATGGCATGCGATGTACCAACGCGTCGTTGTAACGTCTTCCGTTGTAAAGGCATTACATCTACGTTGTAATGCATGTTTTCTGCTGTACAACTGTCTCCAAAGACAGCGCCCGTCCAAAATTACTTTCCTGGTAAAAGCAGCAGTAAGGTATTCCCAGAGGTCTCCCACAGCAAATTGACTTTTCCTAAGTGGATCATAGTAGTGAAGGGTCCTCTTTGGGTCATCCTTAGTGAGAAGATGGAAAGTACTTTCATTCTATGCAGGTAGTTTCCCATGATGACATGCGTAGCTATAAACACTGGAGGTGGAACCTGATGAGTTAAATGGAGTGTATTGGTTGCCATACCTTCACAGTCCTAATGGTAATGCTTTCCTCCAGAATAATCCACAGCCTTCTGGGCTAGAGCAGGATGTAGGCCTCCAAGCTTACAGAATAGCAGATAGTTCCTTCTCCCTCAATACACAAAGTGTGAGTTAGAGTTTCACACAGCTGGGAAAGATGGCCTTTTTGTCTAATGAGGTCAATATCCACTCTATGGAGTACCATCCCGTTGGGTTGAATAATCTGGATTGTACAGCCATTTGACATCATTTTCCAACAGGGTTGACTTCCATGTGTTTATTCTCTGCCCTTTACCATCCAGTGAGACTAACCCTGATTCATGGTTTATCCGTGATCAGAGCATCATTTATATTTTCTAGAACCCCAGCAAGCTGAACTAGTGTGCATTGGTCATCAAGAGCTTCCCTGTAGTTCAGGATGTCACTCTGTAGGTGTGTTGGTAATCTCTAGTCTATGTTGGCCTTGCCTATTCAAGAGGACAATGGAAATGTAGCAAGGAGCTTGCCTATGCCTCCTGGAATGTGGAGGACTCGTGGACCACAGCTGCTTAACAAATGGCAGCATTTGTGATTCCAGGTGGGAACTGAAAGAACTGAGGAGTGGTGGAGACATATGTTAGATGCAGTAGTGGATGGTACCGGACGGTGGTGGGGCAGGGGGGATTCAGAAAAGAAGCACTTATCTTGGAACGGCTGGCCGCCACTTTTCCCCGTCCTCTTAATCTTCCTTCTTACTGTCTCCAGTCCCGGCAGCAGGAAGCAGCAGAAAGCACCCTGTCTCTCAGGCTCCCCTAAGCCAATCACAGTGCTGCAATACAGTGTTGTGATTAGTCACGGCACTCAGACGTGGACAGGGAGTCTGTGTATGTTCCCCATCAGGCTGTGCTTAACTGCCTGGCGGAAAACATGCAAAGTGCACATAAACTGTTTGTCCAGCCCAAGAGGGCCGGCCAAACAGTCACGCACACTTAGCGAGTGCAAACCACACCTCCCTTGCTCTGGTCAGCCCCGCCCACCCCAATTGAACAAGGTCACTGACTGCAATAGGAAAAATAAAATTATAATAATTATTGGGAGGTTGGCGCTCCAGTCTCCCTCTCCCTCCCCTCATAAATGGGAGTAAGGCACCGGGCGCGCAGCGGATCAAGTTCGCTTTGAGACAGCACCACAGTGCTGTGTTTACTTAAACAATTGCTTTTGGCAAGTGCGGAGCGCTGCTGCGGTTTTCCTGTGGGGGGGGGCTGGTTTGGGGGGAATTACTGTCTGTTACGCTTTTAAAATTATTTTTTTTAAACTATTGCTGCTACTTTTTAAACTTTGTTACCACAACTTACTGTCACTCTGCTTCTGACCTCCTCGGTCCGCCGCCCGGCTTGCCGGTTCGAGCAGAGGGAGTAAGAAGCAGGTGACCCTGCCACTACCTTTCCGGACTCACTTCCGGGCGGAGCTGCCATCTTGGGAGGTTGGCGGTCCAGTCTCCCTCTCCCTCCCCTCATAATTGGGAGCAAGGCACAGTGCGCGCGCCGCGGGCGCGCCTAATGCAAGCCCGTCTGTGCCCGTCCATGCCTGGACAGCGCCAGGGCCCAGGAACTCTGCCTTTGCCATCACCTATATGAGGGGTGAACTTCTTGCCCTTTGATCGACCGATACATAAAGGAGCTGCTCTCCTCGGGATTGGGTTGCTAGCAAGGGGAAATACAAATGTAACTGTTGCGGTTTCAGCAACTGCCCAAGATTGGCTCCCTGCAATCTACCATGGGTAAGCCACCAGCCGTAATGACACACCGGTGCGTACTCCTTAATACCAGGTCTCTTATCAAGCATAAGCTTGAATTCGCCGATCTCATGGTACCCAGCACAACCCGGATATCACCTTCCTTACGGAGACCTGGGCCGATAATGCGTCGGACCCAGATTTTAAGGGGGCGCTTCCAGATGGATATAATATCAAAAGGCTGGGTAGACCAGACCTCAGGGGCGGGGGCTAGCAATTATCTATCGCAGTACGTTTGTGGCCAATTTTACCCCAGTACCCAAATTATATTGCGAGGCGCTCAGGTTCAGCCTCAATCTGACAAAATCCTACACCTTTCAAGAACTATTAGTATACGGCCCCCCGGGGCTCAGGAGGGGCTTTATTGACAAACTACAAACGTTCATGGAATCATGTATTACCTATGCCAACTTCACTTTGATTGGGGATTTTAATTTCCATCTAGAGTCCTCCACTGATGTCGATACAGGATATCTGGTGGATACTCTCAGGAGCTTTGACCTATCCCAACGCATTGATGCTCCGGCTCACACAGCTAACCATACTCTGGACTGCATTTTTACCAATAATGCAGAGCTGGGCTCAATTAAGACCCTTCCACTTTCCTGGACGGATAATTCTGCTATCTTCTTTTCCATCCTGACCCAGTGGAAGGGAGTGGAATGGGGCAACTCAGCCAAAGTGGTTGAGTTCCGGCCTTAGAAAAGTGTGAACATAGAGGCACTATTGGAGGCTCTCTCTAACCCCACACCAGACTTTGGGAAGGATAATAACAAAGCTGCTATCAACCTCACTCAATGGCTGGAGATTGCATGCAGTAAAATAGTAACCATGAGAACAATAAAAACTCATAGGAACCATCCCTTGGCGCCGTGGTTCTCCCCTAAGCTGAAGGAAGCACAACTGAGCTGTAGGCGTGAGTTGCGTCTTTGGAGAGTAGATTACTTCCCCGGGAAAAAGCGAGGTACAAAAAGATCCTTGCTGGGTATAAAGAGCTTATCAAAGCTGAAAAGACCAAATTACTCTCAAGGAAAATTAAAACAGCTGGGAATTCCTCCAGGGAGCTGTTTACAACTGTGAATGATCTGTCACACTGGAGTAACAATAAGGTTTTTGAGATTGACGAAGCCTTCTGCGGCAAGCTAGTGGCTCATTTTCAATCTAAGGTCAATTCCATCTTCCATGCGTTTTCGCAGCAGCCGTCCAGTGCCAGCCTCAGAGGGAACTTGAAAGGGTCCTGGGCCTCTGACACAGACTACGGTCAGGCAGCCTCCCCCACCTTCAAGAAGTTTTCTCCACTTACACAGGAAAAAAACATCCGTCTGATGAGCTCTATCAAGTCGGGGGCTCCCTCCGATCCATGTCCCTCTGGGATTTTTAATAAGCTGTCTAGTCTGATGGTGGGTCCACTCAATGACCTTCTGAACCAGGTTCTAAGCACTGGGATATATCCTGATAATTGGAAGAAAGCCTGTATCCTCCCACTTGTAAAAAAGCCCTCTCTGGACCATAGGTCAGTGGACAGTTACAGACCGTTCTCCCGTCTCCCCTTTCCTGCTAAGGCCCTAGAGAAGACCATAAACGCATATCTACAGACCTTTCTGGATGCCCATCGACTACTGGACCCTGCCCAGCATGGGTTCCGAGCCCAGCACTGCACTGAGTCAGCACTGGTGGCAGCATCGGAGGAAATTAGAGAGAGAGTGGATAAGGGCGGCAGAGCGGCACTAATTCTACTCGATCTCTCTGCCGCCTTTGACGCAGTCCATCATGTGCTCCTGGGTAGACGCTTGCACACGCTGGGCATTAGGAGTACGGCACTGTTGCTGCTGACCTCCTTTTTCGAAAACAGGCAACAGTGGGTTGAGGTGGGTGGGGTTAAATCTAGCCCCTTCTCCCTCCCATGTGGGGTCCCTCAGGGATCAGCACTCAGTCTAACGCTCTTTAACGTTTACGTCACCTATGCAGACGACACACAAATTGTGGTGTCGGTAATATCCCAGGTTGAGATGGACTCTCGCAATTTCCGCAGCTGCATGTCCGCTGTGGCGGGCTGGATGGAGGAAAACTGCTTAAAGCTGATTTCTGGGAAGATGGAGGTACTGCTTTTTAGGAATTAAACCTCCTTCTGGAATGCGTCGTGGTGGCCCCAGGAGTTGGGGGAGTTACCGAAGCCAGTTCTGAAGGCTAAAAATCTTGGAGTAATTTTTTATACCAGTCTTTGCTTCAGTGCCCAGATCAATGCAGTGACCTCCGGGGACTACTATTTACTATGGGTTCTGAAAAAAATACTCCCGTTTATTCCAACTGATCTTCAGAAGACCGTAATGTTGGCCCTAGTGGGGTCGAAGCTAGATTATTGTAATACACTCTATCTAGGCATTCCAAAATACTCGATAGAAAAACTGCAGTCTCTTAAAAATGCTGTGGCTAGAATGCTCTTGAACATTCCTGAGTTCAAACCTGTGGCGCATCTTCTACAGGGCCTGCACTGGCTCCCTGTGGAGAGGAGAATTTCGTTCAAAGCCATGTACCTGGTGCATAAGGCACTACATGGTACGGGTCCCCTTTACTTTCAAGAACTATTTACCTGTACACTCCCAATAGAACACTGAGGTCTAGCACAGAACACAAGGTTCAGATCCCAAGATTTAAGCGAGTAAAATGGGGTGGGAGAACTTTGAGATTTCAAGGGGTAAGGTTATGGAATTCCCTCCCTCCGGCCCTCCACTCTCAACAAAACCTGCAGTTGTTTAGAAAGCAGCTGAAGACCTGGCTGTTCCCGCCGACTCAGCCCTAACGATTGATGATTCACCTTCCTGGTTGTGGTTCTGCCGTGTCGGCTTGGTCCGCTCAGCGCTAAGACACCTTCGGGTATTGTGCGCTTTACAAACCCAATTCATTCATTCATTCATACGTTATTGTCATTTTATTTTTCCTTTTGCGCAGTTTGGCGATGCTCCTTCGCCTTAGCGGAGGAGCGGCTACTGGTTGGATGCATCGTAGACAAATAACTCCAATAGTTAAGCACAATCAAGAACCACATTTGGTGCACACACCCTGACACAGAAGAGGATGAAGTGAAGCAATAGCAAAATAGGAAGTAAAATTCAGTAGGCAAAAGAATAGCCAATAATTTGTGTCAAGTCATTTAAATCCATTCCTCTGACACATTATTGCTCCAATGAGGCTAGTGGCATACATGAGAGCATGCATTCATGGGTGAGATAAAGAGAATCTGTACTGGCCCTTATCCCCCAACCCACCAAAACTTACTCTTTTGAAGAATACTGAATGTATTAAACATGGGCCAAAGGTTAACAAGCACTGGGCTCCATACTGCGAGGAAAGATTTACCATCATGTATTTGGGGATAACTAGGACAGACATGCCTGCCAGTATGCAAATCCTCCCACTTCACTTTGTTAAAAAAAATTACATCCACCTACAAAAACTATTATGAAATGCGTTCTAAATATAGGGATTAAAATATACAGTTTACAATAATGTCATACATTTAAAAAAAAATAAAGAGAAGCGAAAACTAGAGTCTCCCACGGCAAGCTGCTGCTAAAATTTGAGAGGTGTAACGTAAGCGATTGCTGTTTTTAATGTTTACACCTCATGTTACCGTTCTGGAGCAGAAGTTTGGAAAGGCAGAATCGTTAAAAACGCAGGATGATTAAAAGCTGAAAAAGATCTGAACTCGAGAGGCCTCAAAGAATCTTCTGGCCGGCAATCTGTTCGAGCTTGGACAGCAGAGTGATTTCACGTGGGCGGAACAGCATTTTCCACAATAATGATGTGGAACGGAAACAGATTTTGTAAAACAGAAAAAGACAGGACGGACGGTAGCTTTAGTGAACGCTGCTTTAACACGAAAATTCACATTATTGGATGGCGGGTAAGAACAGGGCTGGACAGGCCTTTTATTCCACAGGGCATTTCCCTGGTAGACTGGTGCACTTGGAGGCCGGGTTTGAAGCCCAGGGCAGCTCCTGGGGCCTCTGTCACTTCCCCCTACTCCCTGACCTTGGTTGCAGCAGGGACGGAGAAGAGAGAATGGGGGAGGGGGAAGGGAGAGAGAAAGCGACCAGAAAGAGACAAGAGTGAGAGGAGAGGAAGAGAGAGAGGATGGATGGATGAGAAGAGAGATATAAACAAGAAAAAGAGTGAAGAGGTTCGATAGGTAGTGGACTCACCCTCCTCTGTAAATTATGAAAAAACAAACAAAGTCCACCCTCAACTACAGAAATGTTACTATCCTTCTTTCTTCATTATTTGAGAAAGCTGGTCAGTTTTCAGAAGTCTGTATAGGAAAAAAGCACAGTTTTGCTAAAATAACCCTCACCCACCAATAGGTCCCTTGTTGGCCTGCTTCATCATCGGGTTCTTCCCACTCTGTGTTAGCGAGCAACCTTGTGGGTTGCCTGCTCAATTTTGCAGGTTTTAGTGCATATAGAAAAACATGCACTGATACAATACCCAACTGGTATGATCATACGAGTTTTAGTTACTAATTTTACCAAACTATAGCCCCATGAGTTTTTGCACGGAAGGGGAGGAGCGCTTGTAGTCACACAGTTACTTTGATAACTGTGGTATTTGATAGAGTGGTACAGGGATCACTTTTTGGTCCTGAATAGAAGCCAGGGGGATGGCTTCGAAACATGTAGACTAGGGAGGTAGTAGCCCATCATAGCATACAAACCTCTACTCCCCATTTTTTATAATATCAACTATAAGGAGTATTAAAATGTAGTTTCCTTTCCACACAGACAGGTATTTTTTAATCTCACTATATTCACTCAGACCCTCCCACTCTCACATCACATATAGTATCACTTCACTAATAAGTGCTCCCACATCATCGTCGGTCGTAGCACGGCCGTCCCGCAGCGGGGCGTGAAGAACCCAATGATGAAGCATGCCACCAAGGGACCTTATGGTGGGTGAGGGTTATTTTAGCATAACAGTCTGACCAGCTTTCTCAAATACTGAAGAAAGAAGGATAGTAACATTTCTGTAGTTAAGGGTGGACTTTGTCTGGTTTTTCATGGATGAGAAGAGAAACAAGACAAAGGGAGCCGGGCCTGACTGCCTGGCTATGTTTATCACTCCGGATTCTATTGTATTTTCAGTAACTATTTGTAAAGCAAAGGCCTGCAAACGCATAACAGCTCTTCATAACGTTAACAAAAATAAAGATTGGTTTTGAATCTGACTAGTTAGAGAAATTATGCCAATAATGAATCTAATAATTTATGGAAGACTGAATATCTTCTGTTAGCCTTTAGATTTCAACCCTTGAATGCCTTATTCTCTGCTCTACACACTCCTATATAAAGGCACTTCACGTACCATTGCGTGCCTCTTCAACTGAAGGAAACGTTTGATCCATATGCGAATCCCCCACCTAGATCCAACTACATTTCCTGTAGATTGAGCTTTGAACCATTTTCAAATTGTATGACTTTCCAAACAAACAAAAAAAGTTACAATCCACAGCCCACATTCTGCCCTGGGCAGAAAATATCTGGGACCGTTGTGCGTGAGAAGTAAGGAAACCAACATTCAGAAATTGCCAGAGGCACAGAAGAAGAAACTCCTTCCTAGATCATCCCTGCAAATGTCCAAAGAAGCTGGAATAGCCTCTGAGCTGTGTATATACACACACACACACACCCACCCACGCACGCATGCACGCGCACACACACACACACACACACACTATTTTGGCTGTTATTTTCTATGTTTTTCCTGAAATGTTATGCCACCTCGTCTATAACCCCACATTCTGACATGACATAAACGACGGTACATAATTAACTCAAGCTCTCTTATCCTTTTCAAAGTAAACTAAATAAAGTGATTCCCACTTGTGACTGCCTGCCACTAAAATGAATATACCCTGGTATATGGAGTTTGTCTATTGTACACAATTGCCCTGTGTTTGCTCATTAGCCTCTAGGAAGAGTACGCCTAATGAATAGCAGTCTGGTGTAATGATAGGGTTTCATTGTCACACTTCAGTCACTGTCAGGGGTGCAATTATCCAAGTCATCATTGATTTGTGCTCTGAAATGTCTCAGCAAAATGATGGCCACCGCTAGCAGCAAGTTTGTGACACGCAAAACGGTAGCTGCCCTATTTTAGAATGTGAGCCAAATAACAATTTTTTTTTAAAGTATGCTGAAACTAATTTCATACATGTTTGTGACGTGGGAACCCTTTGCCTGCTTAGACTACAGGGGTTTTGATTGGTTATTATATTGGACTTCCGAGCACTGGCGTAACGAAACTCGAGGGGGCCTCCCTGCAAGACACATTTAGGGGCCCCTCTGGGCTCAATCAGGAGCGCTGCAGCCCGAGTGCTGTGCTGAGGGGGCCCCCTTGAGCTTAGGGCTCCCCCCCCACCATGGGAGCTGCGGGGGCCTGTGTTGCGCCCCTGCTTCCGAGTCTCCTACAATCAGTTTTTAGTGGGCCAGCTGAATCCTGGAGTTGAATTAATTTACTGTTGAGACCTTGAGCAGGTGTTCCTAACTGATAAACAGGCAGAGCAAGGAGGAGACACATTTGTGACGTGGCTGCTGTGGAGAGGTTCTAGTCTGTCCAGTCACTCCCTTTGAAGCATTTTATCAGGCTACTGGCAAGTAATAATGTTCAGAGGGCAGTGCGTGCTTTGACACTGGGAGCATTGGGCTGTATATGGATCTTTGCGCAAGGGTAGGAATGTAAGCCAGCAGGAGCACTCAGGACAGGCAGGGGTCCTTGGGGCAGGCTGCTTAGCAATGTGATGTAGTGCATACCTGCTCCTAAGCAAGTTTCCGAGTAAAGGAGGCTGAGCCCCAGGAGACGTATAACAGCGAGGAACATTCGATGGTGGTTTGAGAAGTGGTGCTTTTGTGACCAAGTGACTTGAAACACAGCACTAACCAGGGCCTTCTCCGGTGGCGTAGCAAGACTTTCGACTGCCCGTGGCGTCCCCTGAGTTAGCCACCCATGGCGGCCGTATGAAGAGTGGGATGTGCTGGCGATTCCTGTGGCCCAACCCCATTAACAGGTCCAAATACCTTCAGCCATCATAAACATGTTTACAACTATTTCCCTGATGGCCTGCATCATCATTAGCAAACAATCACCCTCTACAATAGTCGTCTACTGCCAATTACATTATAATTAACACACTGAGATACTGATTGGCACCAAACCACTAACACCGCCTCTTACCGAGGGCCACTTTCTCTATTACCCACGCTATGCTTTCTCCTGACACCATGACCGCCCCACTGCCACTTTCACTCAACTCATATCGCCACTCAGACCACTACTTCTCCAAAGCCACTCAAGCTTTCACTTTTATAGAGTCACCCACTCACCTCAACCTAGCCACACTACTACCAATCACTCACTGCCACTGACGAAGAACAAATTTGATTGCAACATTCATATTTTGTATGCTTTGTACCTAGACATGATGCTGAAATAACACTGTAATGTTCCGACTAACAGTCACTATTTTTCATCTAAATGTAATAAGTTTCTTTTACTGAGAAACTGTCCTAGCTAAAGAAACGATGGTTTAAGAAAGTAGTTTAATCAAGCAGGGATGCTAGAACTGAACCAGGAAGACAATCATTGAAAGGTGCCTGTTCAAATCTCAACCAGTCATTGGCAATACTCTTGGGTACAGAACGTAACTATGGCAGTGAGACAGCAGTGCGCGGGTATTGCAGAATGACAAAGCAGTTATTGGCCACCGCTATGCCGTTAATTATACTGGAAATGTTTAATTAATTGATTTATGTCCCGCAAGATCCCAGACAGAGTGACAGACACTACTTATTCAGGACAAACAGAAAGCTCTAACAGGCCTCTCGAGTTAGGCACGGGATGGGCGTGTGCAGGTTCATCTCGCCCACTGGTTGAGCTGCTTTATTCCACCTTAAATAACCGAAAAATGATTCATCAAAAGAAGTGGAGGGCCAGGCTGGAGAACTCTTCTAATGTCCGAGTGCTCATGCACTTGAGCATGCCTCCATTATTTTAGTTAGTTTCAACACATTTGAATTCTGAAAATTCTCATGTATTTACCTTTTTAAACATGAAAATTATCTGGCGGCTTATTCTCTACCCAAACTGTTACAGGATTGTTTCTTTATTTGATTAAAAGAAAATGTAAAATTCAGTCGCGGCGCACAATATACTCACGGAAGGGGGGTGTGCGGGGTTTTGTGCGGTGGTTACCGTGGGGGGGGAATGTTAAAATAATAATAAAATGAAAACCTACCTGACCGGGTCCGTGCTGCCTCTGCCCTCTGCTCCTGGGCCGGGCATGCTGATGCTCCCTCCCCTCCTGTAAGCCAATCACAACGCTGCAATGGCAGCGTTGTGATTGGTGGGGGGGCCCGGACAGCATCCAGCCGGGCACCAGTAAGGACGCCATTTTCTGTATGTAGGCTGCATGCAGCCTACATAGAGAAAATGTAGAGTGCGCATGACTGCTTTGGTTGGCCAAACAGTCAGGGCACTCAAAGTGGTGCAAGCCACTCCTCTCCGACCCGCCCACCCACCCGCCCCCACCCAGGCATATCCCTGCCCTTCTGCTTTCTCGCAGCGTGAGAAGCAGAAATTAAAATGGTATTTAAAATACCATTTTATTTTCTGCTTCTCGCATTGGGGTGGTTCTCCAGCGCCCTAATGGTGCGGCCCCACTGGCGTATGATCTGCAACATCCTGTCTCATATGCCGTCAACATAATTATTTATGTCGTAGCTAAGGAAAACCTAATGTGGTGCATTAGCATCTTTTATACTTTAGAAAAAACAATGCTTCTTGGCACATCTAAATCTTATATTTAGAACTGTTGTGTATGTTATATTCCCTAATTTGTGGCTTAATAATTTCATAGCTCAAAGACTGGCAAGTTTGTGGCTCGTTGTGGCTCGTAGTGACAAATGCATATCTGATAAAATGGCTCATTCTTACAGACTGACACATTTGTGGCTTGTAATGCCAAATGTAGCCATGGCATATATGTTGGATGGATCTAAGCGTGAAAATTGTTCATAAATTGCCATCAACACGACCCCAAAGATGGCAAATACATGACTCATATCTTGGCAACTGGCAAGCTCATAGACGGGGCCACTTGACCTTTGCAGCATTACAGAACCAAACTATGCAACAGGACTAATAACTATATTATGTTATAAGGATAGCAAAACATGCAGTAATTATGCAGCACCTCTTTCCATCTTCAGAATAGGGTAGTGTTTTTCTCTTCATTATGTACGAGTCCACTAGGAGGTACTTTAGCATTTAGGTCAGGAGCTTTTAAAAACATATAAAACACATGTAAAGATTATTCAAAAGTGTTGAATTAACTGCAGATTACACAACGCCTGTGAAGGGAACACAAATTTGTGTTATAGTAAAAATAGAATTCGGAAAAAGACTCATTTTAACCACCCTGTTTAAGTTACCCTTTAGTATTTCAGGATTTTATGTTTTCTGTGCAGACAACAAAAACCCTTCCCACAGACCGTAAATTGGTGATTACCCTATCTTGTCAATGTTGTCCTCATTTTAAATGATGTGTCTGGTGCCACATTGCTCCTCAGCAAGAGCTATTTTTATAACTTTTGATCTATTTGAGAAATCAGCAAATTATGCAAAAGATGATAGATTATGGGCCAAGTGCAGCAAATTCATATTCCAACAGAAAACTCCACAACTGCACAATCTCGTGTGTCCAGTGACATGCATGTAGAATTTCAGATGTATGTATCATATTAGCAAACTCGTAATGATACACTGTTGCATGATTCAAGAAAACAGCATCTTCTTGTTTGCTACAATTTGGATACACTGGCTAATATCAAAGTTAGCATGGACACTTTTAGGCGCAGACCAGAAGAGGACTTGGAAATCATAGACTGTTTCATTGTTTCATTTTGCAACAGTCACTTATTATGTTGAGTTTGCTTGTAATTTATTGCCACATGTTAGTATTGCCCACCACTAATGTTTCTATCTTCTTCTAAGCATGCACTCTTTATTGTGAAACGTGTTACTTACTTAGAGCCTGATTATGAGTGGTCCAGGGAATTTCAATCGCTCTTCAAAGATCTGTTTGCACAGGGATCTCAATTATAAGTAGTGCAATGTTTATTGCCCCCCTTAATTAACAGTTGTAATAAAGTCTACATCTTTCAATCAATTTCGTCAGGTAAAAATTGTCAGATTTTAAAGAGTGAAAAAGACCTAGAAAACACAACACTTAGCATCAAAATCCCCGTGTTATGCCCCATTTTCAAGACAAAACTCGGAATGGGCGATAATGTAATTATCACTCAGGATACATTCTGAACACCTCAGTGTCAAAGATTATCAGATGCGATATTTATCCCATCCGACATTGGACCAGCAATAATCAGGCCGTCTGACTTATACAAGACAGTTAACATACAGTGAGGCAAATCTGAGATGTTTAAAAATAAATACTTAAAGGCCTTCCAGTGCTGCTAGTAACCAGGCATGATCAACAGAAGGGGTGTGCAAAAGGCGGGGTGCATTTCAGGGCAGCAGTTCCTCCATGGGAGGAGGTTGCAAGGTCTCTACATATGTAATTGTTCGCAAATTATACTCTTTCTTTCCTCACTGGTGACTAAATTGCATAGAGGTGCTCTAAAAGTGAAGCTCTGCACACCCTCTGTCTTACGATGATGCATAAGGATGCCAATTACAAGGCTGCTAATCAGGGCTATAAATGGCCCACTGGGTGGGTGGAAGGATCAGATCGGAAGCACAGTGTGGTCGTCCAAGTGAGCAATATTCAAATTGCCCACCTGGTTTGCATTCAGCCGAATCGCTGCTCATATGCCGCACTCCTCTCCGGCACATGGCTATTAAGGCAGCAGCATGCATTTGAATTTCTATTTCTATTCATGGGACATTGTTTACAAATCTGAATTATTAGAAATAGTAGTTGCGCTATCCAATGGTACAATCAAGTTTCAAAAGCAATGAAGCAGTATTTTTATTGTTACACATCAATGAGTACATAAATCCATTACTATTAGGACTCCATGTTTCATGTTATTTATTTTTTTACAGTTAAAGAAAGAACCTTCAAGTGAAAGTCCAATTGAAAATTGTTAAAACATGGGTCCTGATTCACAAAGGGCCTCCGCACTCGTGGCGGAGGCACCGCACTCGTGGCGGAGGCACGACAATCGTGGGGAAGTCTCCACACTTGGGGCGTAATCTCCGCAATGAGAATTCTCACTGGGTCTTTCTTCGAAAGATAGCCAGAAAAGCCTGTGCCTTACACTTGCCATAATTTTTTTTAATTTACTGATCAGTTTTATTTCATAATTCTAGATATTCTGGCGCCTAGCCCTGTGGGCTGGCAGCAAGCCTAAAAAAAGAGACGCTGCAGCCTCAACGCGGCAGGGGTGCCCCATGTAAACTGCTCTATTGCAAAGGCCGTTATAGGAAGGAGAAATGCAATGAATCATTCAAAAAACAATTTGAACCACATATTACTTGAGAAAAAGTGTTGCAGATCCACAGCAAAGCCATTAATGATATAAAATACACATATTGGGGGTAATTCTACTTTATTTTTTCAATCTTTTGGACATTTTAGTAACTAGCCTATTTTTAAGTATTCATTCTAACTTATTTTTTCACTGTTTTTTTTTCTTTTTTTTTTTCTTTTCTAAGTTGTAAGTCCGAATGTTCTATGTGGTTCCCCATTTGTGTCTTCCATCTTCATTTAACTAGGACCGCATTTAGCAAATCTTTTCAATAGAAGGCACTTGAACATACAGTGTGACTGTTTGCCCCCAAAAGCAATCAGCCAATGTAACTTTCACCAGCAAGGCCTGTTCATCGCAAGTCAGAGTGAAAGGGGGCTTGTCGAAGTTAAAACCTCCCCTCTTCTTCCCTATCCTTGCCTGACCTAATCGAACTCTTTTGCCCTTTATTTGTTGCAATTCAGGTGACCTTTCACATCTCTGCTGCCTTCTCCACCATCAACCACACACACACACACACACACAAACATTTCAACAAACCGGAAAGAACAATTGCTGTCACGCGCTGAAGCATCAGAGTTAATTGCCCTTCAGAGGCAGGTTCTGATCCTCTGTCCTTGTCTCCACAGCGATGGCTGGGCCGACAGGTATGACGTCACAGACGGGTACCAGCGCGAGGCTGTCGGAGGAATAACCATCAAACTGCAGTCTCCCGATGTGAAATGGTTCGACGATTACTACCTGCAGCTGCGCCCCGAGACCAATCACCGAAACCCCTGGTTCCAGGAGTTCTGGCAGCACAGGTTCCAGTGCAAGCTGAAAGGATTTTCGCAGGAAAACCCCAAGTTCAACAAAACTTGCAACAGTAAGAAATGATACACTTTTTTATTTGCATATCAAATCAAAGCAGAATTAGAATTGTAATAAAAGGTTGACTTCTACTTTCTTCCACATAAAGAGTAATTTTAGAAAATCAACTTTACACGTGCAGACTTTGTGTGTGTGGATATAGTAATGATGCAGCTTTAGATTATTGAAGAGATCGAAGCAGACCATTAAAAGCATCCTTTGGAGTAGTGTTTTTGGACAGTGACAGTAGTTTCCTTGTGATGTTGATGTATATAACTTGAGGCCTTTGGTTAACAAAAGTGTGAAAACGTTGCACTGTCTAACCTTGAACCAAAATTGGATGGCAATATTTTTTCAACACATTATCCTTTTCAAAATAAAGCTGCATAAACATTGACAGTCAATAGCTCCTCCACACAGAGCAGTGTGTCCAATGAGGCTTCCCTGCTGCCCTTTCCCATGATGCAGCGCTCTTTCCTCCACCTTCAGTCCAGAGTGCCACTGACTGATGAACCGGAAGCTATATTAATCCCCTTCAGGATTTTGTTGCTGCTCACTGGATCTGCTCAACGTGTAGATTCAACAGCAAGCAACATTTCATAATTAAATATAAAGCAGCTTAGCCTTCACAATAAAAACTGGCAAGTATTATAATCAAAACCATGAAGGTTTATTGAAAGCCAAAAAGCATTGCAGAAAGCAAATAAACGGCGGAGACTCAGTCTGAAAGTCATTTGTCATACAAAAGAGTGAAGATCAGAAGAACATGCAAATCATGAAATAGCAGAACAGAGTATAATGCAGCTCAGTAAATAGGTCATAAATGAGGGATCAGACAGAAAGAGTGTCAGCTGCTAACTATGAGGGTTAAGAGGACCTGACATCCTCTGGGCAAAGCGAATTCTATAGGGACCCCACCCAATCATACAACAGTAAGAATGATGCAGTTTTTTCAGCACTGTCCCACAGACTTTTAAAATGCAATTGCTATCCCCGGTGCCCCTGTGACACCATATAGTTAGTGCAAGTTCTGCTGAAAGTCAAAGTTAAGGTCTCATGACAAGCCTATTGAAGTCTCAATAGATGAGGGCTTGAGAAAGCATTCACTTTGCTATCACAGCATGAGAATGAAGCTTGAGAACGATGCATCACGTGATACATGAGCAACTACCATCGTACTTGACAGGCCTACAAATTGTGAGCTGAGTGCATGGTTTAGAAAGACAACTGTTTGTAGGAATAAGGCGGCGACAGGCAGCAACAACTATTTTAAAATAGAGACCTTTATAATTTGTGTTAAAATCAACACAGTTTTTGTGTGTGAAAACAATAAAAATTTGTTTATAAAAAACAAAACATCAACACAGTTTTTCAGCAAAATATCTCAAATTCACAATGTTAATCACACCATGTTAATACAATTGCGCATTTTCATTAACACCACTACGCCAACATATAGAGTAATATCTCCTAAACGGGAAGGTCAGTGTTGCACGCTTTTTATACCACTTGGCCCTGCTAACTGTCGTCTCTGACATATCCAGCTTTTGGATTAGCAGCTAATACATTATGTCAAAATAAAAAATACCTGTTTGTGTTTATTTAAAATGGAACCTTTTTGTTTCTCCTTTCTATGCACTGTGGATGCTTCTCTGTATTGCTCTCTTGAAGCTGCCGCACCTCCGGGTTGTCGGCTGAATAGCTGTGTCCTCATTTTTGATGAATAAAGGTTTAAAAAAAAAAAAAATACCACACTGCAACCTGAAATAAGTTGGTTACTGTTAGTTATGCCACCCAAAGGGAAAATATCTTGAAGCGGGTGCCACTTAAGTCCACAGCAAGTCACAGAAGCCAAAAACAACGCTGTAAGAAATTGGGTTATTAGTTGAGAGGGATGGAAGCCCTACTCAAATTATAAACACAATCCTTGTAAGGGTGAACTACAAAAGTAACTACATTAATCTGTGCTTAACCATCTGGTAGCTTGGCACAAATGCATACTGATAACAGCCAAAGGCATGAGGCCTGGGGACACTCCAGCAGAGGCCTCTGGATGTTGTGTCCCAGTAGCTTTCACAGGAGGTCAGGCAACTGACTGATGGAGTCACTCTCAGTATCTGGGTTCAAGACAAGCAGTTCCAATATTCCTTCTTCAGTCAACAAGGCAGCCCCTCTTCCTCAGACGGCAGGGCAGTCCTTCTTCTAAATCTTTCACAGACCCAGGAGTGTTCGGATGAGACGTTCTGAAGGACCCACTTTCATTCCTGGTACTGGCCTTCGTCTGGGGGAATCCCCTCAGCAACCCCAAAAACTGGTTCTGGTCAGTCCTTCCCCCTCCCTGACTCTGAACTGTCCATAGTGAATCAGGCAAGGACACGCCTAGTGTTGGGTTCCTTTGTGTTTGATGCAGGCAGGACCCTTTGAAATGAAGTCAGGGCCTGGTACAGCTCCTCCCCGGTCAACCAGCCAGGAAGACCCGCTGCCCTCACACCAATGCTTCCTTTCCCACTGTCTGGAAGCAAAACATAACCCACAGGGGCATTCACAGTCCTGTGACCCAGGACACTGGCACAATTAGTTTGGGCAGAAAATTGGCAAGTTTCTAAAAGTGAAATTTTCAAAATTCGAACTTGAAAAGAATTATAGACTATAATTTATTTGAGTGTAAACATAATTTCTGTATCTCTTCCAAATCTGATGTTAGCACTTGTTAAGTGTAATAAGTAACCCAGTGTTAGTCTATGGAAGAGATAGCCTTACAACAGTAAAAAACAACTTTAGGAGTTTTTCAATGCCATGACATGTAAAACTGAAACACGTATGTCCTACTTTTTTAAACAGCATGCACTCTACCCAGTGAGCCTTTAGTGCCTACTTTAGGGGTGACTAATAATTGATAGAAAGGAAGATTTATTCCTGGCAAACGTTTTTGGGGCAGGTTTAATTGGCAGTGTAAAACTGCATTACAGGCTCCAGTGGCAGGCGTTGACCATGGTTTACAATGCTACTTTAGTGGGTGAATCAATGAGTGTTACTGCACACTAGCAGCATTTAAGTTACAGGCCCTTGCTACAGGTAGTTCCATTTACTACGGACTTACAAATAAATTAATTGTGCCAATCGGGTGTAGGCCACTTTTAGCATGTTGTAAGGAGAGAACAAAAGCACTTTAGTACTGGTTAGCTGGAGGGAAAGTGCAGAGTCCTAATGCCAATGAAAATGAGTTCAGCAAAGTGAGGGAGTGAAGGCAAAAAGTCTGGGGAAATACCACAACGCGAATGCCAGCTCCAACACAAACATTTAGGTTTTTTACTGATTTGTGATTTTTTTTCCTGCAGTTTCCAAGGCAATAATGGAGATATTAATACATAGAAAAGTTCATTGGAAAGGGAGGTGCACCAAAGAATTATTCAGACGAGCAAATTATATTAATACATATATCCTATCGATTGGATCATTGTTATGCACTTGGGCGATTCAGTTTTATGTTATAATCAACATACATTTATTACTCACTTGGGCTTTATCACCGACCTAGTACATGTATTAATTTTGATTTTCATGTATACTCCAAGGCATAGTATTCATAGGTTGATTTGTTGTCCTATGTTTATTAATTATAAGATTGATGGGGAACTATATCTGCAATTTCCTTAAAGGGGTATTCAGTATAACTTATTTTTTTACATTTTTCTTGGGATATTTTCCAGACTTATACTGGTACATTGTTCTTATTTAATATTTTTTGCATATTTTTATGTATACATTTACATGAGGGGCATTTGGATTCATACAGATCTTTGGGTCAGACGTTTACTCAAACTTTACCTTTGACATTTTTTGGCATTGGGTTAATGGGTTCATATATATGTGTATTGTTAATGCTTATTTATGCTTAACATGTAACAAAAATGTGTTAAAACATATTAAGTACTGATGACATGATTAGATGGAATGTTTGAGGACACCAAGCAAAGTACATTTTAAACAAGTATAGTAGCCTGGTCCATTGCATCGTAGAGTGGCATGCTAATTCTGATGACGTCCATGGCATACTTGACTTGATTGTCTCAATATCCATATTGTTTTATATATTTGATTAGTGATTTGATGTGTGGATTGACTTTTGGCTCCTTGTCCATGTAAGGATACATTGTTAGCCCAAAAAATGTGGTTATGGTATAGTGAATTGATTTTGATACATGTGTGGTCTGTTAGTGACAAATGTTACAGCATGGCGACACCACTGATTTGACTTCTATCTCCACAAACATCCTCTTTTATGTCTATTTTTATGCACAGTACATATTAAAAATGTATGTGTGTATGAACTTTCTGATGTCCTTTGACAAAGGTGCAAGATGAAATGTATCAACTTTATTGCTGCCATACTCAGATGCAAAATGGATTCAATCCTGTTTCAGCAATCTAATTATCAGTGTGTGATTTCTCCATGATTGAGGTGAGGAAGAGGCATTGGATTACACAGGTTTCTCACATCCACAGCTTGCACCTCCACCACTGTGAGGGCTGTGTGCAGGTCTTTCCCTAAGCAACAGACTGTTAGTGATGGAGCATGGACAGGGAACAGCAAGTGTGCACCTGCACTGGAGCAGAAATTATGCCCCCGCTAGGTGGGAGCACATTCACGTTGCTGGCTCCCACCAGCACCCAGGAAGGGACCACGGCACCCACATTATGACAAAAACATAGTTGTGGCTTCACCACTTCAATTTTGAAGTGGTGAGGCCGCTTATTCAATATTCCCTATCCTGGGAGCCTGCCTGGGTTTTGCTTTTAAATAGTGTTGTTGAACCACTAGGAGAGGCAGGGGCATCACTGACAATTTATGAAAGTGTTGTGGGGGAGGGGCTTTTAGGAGCACAGCAGCCCCCCAAGAAAATGTACAAAACTATAAATCTCCTGGGTCATTGAATGCTTGACCCCCAGGAGAGCTTGCCATTATTTTTAAAGCACTTCAAGCTGGAGTTCGATGATCTTTAGCTTGAATGCAAAGGCCCACTGTGATTGGTTCTATGGCTGCATTTTGTGGCCTGGAAAGTATTAAGGAAAGACTCAAACACACATTTATGGTTGTTAGGAATAAAAAATATATATATTTTAGCAATTGTTTGTGACATTTATTGCTATGCAGTGCCATGGGTGTATTAATAAGGAATACTATGGAATATCACTTTTGGTTATTTATTGTGGTGAATTTTGACAACGCAAATAGATCTGCTTTACATAGGTTGATGGGCTGACCCCCTGCTAAAGCCAGTAGGTCAGCCTTTTATATGTTGGTGTTCTGACCCTTTGACAAAGTCTTTAGGTTTGCCTTACTTAAAGTGACACCTCTTTATAATACTACTTTCCATTAAAAAAACCTCAAAAATTCATTGAAGAACAAAAATACACGTCTAAGTGACTATAGAGTTAGATCTAGGAATAATATATTACTTTTTCATTTAAAGAACCCCTAGAAATTCAATGAAAAAACAAAGGATAAAGTGACTTTATAGTTAGGTTCAAATGGCAGTTAAAACATAACATTTTAAACTCCAAAAAATGTAGAAATTTACCAGTTATAGTCAACTGAAGTAATTATAACTTTCCCACCCGCCATGCACTGCTTATGACCACAGATATTACTTCACCAATTATATGTATGTGATATAATTGATAAAATCACTGATGAAATCTGCAATGACTTCATTAATGACATCACTTTTCAAAGCGAGTGTGCCAGTTATAGTTACTTCAGTTAACTGTAACTGCTAAAATGTGACTTTATTTTGATTTTGGCAAACCAGTACGTTCAATGATTCACATTGTATCGCATTAATAACAAAAGGCCTACCATTTCCATTATAATTTGCGATCATCGTTACTTACATTACATCTTAAAGTTCCTCAATTTTATGATCATATCTTATCATAATTCATTCTTTTCCTGCCAGGAACTGTCCTACGGCTCTCATATGTCTTTGTCTCTAGACTTACTTGGTAGTAACTTTGCATAACATGTTCTGACTGTGTGTTACACAGGACTAAGTCATCCAGCCAGTCTGCAAACTTTGCGACTGCAAGCCTCCCCCGCACATAGGTATTCCTCTTTTACCCAGCTTTAGTGCAATTGTGGTGTACCACCTGTAGGCCTTTTGCCATCCTCCACATATCCCACAAGAGCACTAAGTCTTGGTGACTCTAAATGTAGCCCAGTCATCTCTCCAACAATCCCCAAAATGTGCACCCCGCATTTACTGATACCTGGACCAAACCAGATGCAGAAGGCCCACATTGTGAGCAGTACATCTTGTGCACTTCCAAACTGTCCCAAATTTTAACTATGATCTCCAGTGTGTAGTACACTATGTTTATAAATTTATGATGTATAGATCTATGTCTTCCTTTAGGGAATACATTCCTGGTCGGTTGACAGTTATATGCCAACAGGCAGGTGGTTTGTTATGGTCTTCCTTAGACCCTGGGACCACCTTCTCTTGCCTGGTCTCGACTTACTTTCATATCTTTGAGTACCTCACTGCACATTTTACTAACCAGCCTGGTCAGGTTTGGGCTTGATAAGATCATTGTTCATAACCATCATTCTCCAGCTCCATAGGCAAGGAAAGAACAGCTTGGTTCTGGATCATCATAACAAGTGTATCCACTGAGATACAGGTGGCACTGGTTTCATATTCCTCTATGTTAATACATTTACCCATATATGAATAAGTCTCCCAGTGTGTGTAGTTGCCTCATCTTAAATCTCCCCATTGTCTGTGGTTCACATGTCACTTCAATACAAAGATTGTTGCTTAGCAGAAATTGTCTTGAAGACTCCATCTACAATTTCTACAAGTCTTGAGCATGTCCATGTTGCATAATCCACTGTGTGTATCTACCTTCAAGGTCTAGAGGGTTTCTTCATTGGCACTGTATTTACTGGGAGAGGGTCTACCACCCCCTTTCAAACTCATAGTGTGTTACTCACCTAACATTATGATACCAATGATGCAGAAATTGGGCCTGGGAAACCAAATAATACACCTCATAGTTAAGAGTGGCAAAGCCCCTCACTTCAGATGGCAGTTGCAGTGTCCTCCAACATATTCTGGAATGCTTTCTTGCACAAGTTAGTCTCTTCAACAGAGACTAACTTGTCAGAAAAAACGTTTAGTTATATGGGAATGTTTCAAATCTATTCCATTATTCAATTTGAGTGAATATAGCATCCAGGCATCCAGGCATTTTCCAAAGTCTTCTCTTAATATGATCTCCATAGCCCAGTGGTGCTGAATGCTCAGATATCTGCTTGTTTTTCCAACCATTGTATAGGATATTCCAGTTAGGGCTTCAACGAGACTCTAGTGAAGGGTAACATTATTTTTTTGGTCCAGTTAATGGTTATTCCTGACCGTATTCCAAACATTATGATCTATCTAATGATGGGGTTTAGACTGACCTCATGATTCTTTACTATTAGTAGCATATCGCCCACATATAGAGACAGCAGAATCCTCCAGGAGCCAAATTTTATACCTCAGCTACGGTGAAACTCTCGAGGTAGGGCGGCCTGGCACGTGGTCATCAAGGCAAAGAAGATCCGCAACAAGGGACATCACTTGGGAATGATATCTGATTATTAATATTTGCAACTGTTTATGTGTACAGCTATTCAATCCATTATAATAAGCCCAATTCTACCAGGGACAGTCTGTAGTAATGGCCATGCCATTGAGTCAAAGGCGTTAATTGTATGCAGAGTGGCCCAGGCCATGCAAGTCTATTAGCCAATATTTTTGGAGAATTGTTTTGTCTGTATTTATTAGCGATAAAGGCCCATGTGAGTCACAAGGGACCATTGGACTCTGGCTAAGATGCAGTTTGAAACCACTGCAGTGACACATGAAAAGAAAAATAAATATTTCTTACTGCTTAAGTGTGTCGTATAAGTCCACAGAGCTGGGTGCTCTATACATAAATAATATCATTCTACAAATTTGGAATAGTGAGACCTCATATTCACTAAATGTCAAAAGGATGTTTCTCTGTGTAGGTGCAGTTACATTCTCCATGAGCAAACTTGGGTACAGTTAAACCCTCCACTTTTACATCCACCTGGGAAAATAGTACTAGCAAGATGATTTAAAGTTATTTTACACCTAATTATGATAATGTAATTTCATGGTGAAAATAGATTTTTAACAAAGTTTCTGAAAAAAGTGAGTTCATAAAAATATATTTGCACTGTCTGAACCAAAACTGACATAGAACAAATTGTTCTAGACACGCACGTCCGTAGGACCAATACACATCCAAGCTGTGGTTCATGACCCTATCTTCTACAGAACAATGATGGCATGGCCTCTGGACTCAGAGAGCCTGCGGCATTCTCATTAAGTAGCTATTGAACAGGGATTAGCCAATTTGGAGGGTCACTGGAGTTCCTATTTGAGCAAAGGACAGCCTTAGCACTACCTCTACTGCTGGCGGAGTTTTGCCCACACCACACTCGCTTGGAGTGCGGAGTTCAGCAAAAACTCTGCCAACCGCCGCGTGGCAGAGTTTACCATCCACCGGTAGTTTGAAATACTTTTGGCTTGTCCAATGCACGCCAAAGTGGTGATTTGTTATTTGAAGGATTTATGCAAAGATTCACTAGATGGAGCTATACTGAATTTTTTGTCTCTTAACTTGACCTAGGGAGCTTCCCATAAGTACTGTGTGTACCGCACTAAGTAGAAGGGATAACTCAGAGTGCGTGTATCCATATTGATGCATATAGGCACCCCCAGGAGACACACACACACACACACTCTTTACTATGCAGTGCTGAGCGCAAGGGAGATGCTTCTGTGCAAGTTGGAGTGCAGTGTACAGCACTTAGTGCATTAGAGGTACATGTTAGTGAACTACACCATAGAGAGAAACCTCTAACACTGTCCATCAGTACATCTTATGAACACAGACTATCCTGTATTGTACAGCGGGACATCTGTAATGGAGAAATCAGCCCCAAACCATGTGGCAAGAGCATGTGGTGTCTAAGGAGTCTTGTGTACATGCAGATATATGTCTCATCCCGCATCCAAGAGACACCAGCTACACCTTTTGTACATGGAAACACCACCTGTATTAATGCATAGGGGATTGTTTAATGTACAGGGAGACACCCTACTTCACTGCACCTTCAAAGCTCTATAGTGTATTTAGTGTGATGTGTATGAAGACTTCAAGTGGTTTACGGGGAAATGTTCCAGGGCCAGCGTACAAGGGGGCATCTGACATAGAGGCATCTATGGATTATAGAACAGTATACTGGAAGACATTTACTTCTATGAATGTACAGCAAGGCATCTAGCTTGACTGCACATGACGATATGTATCTTATATAGAGATGTCTATGTAAGTATTAGGCAAGAGTCTACGCATTACTATATCTGCCTCAGCTACTGTAAAGTGTACAAGGGGCACCTGATGTACAGGTGCATACGATGACATCTGGCAGAAAGACACAATAAGCGTGCACAGATGTGCAGAGTGATTCATATTCTTGCATCTACCTTATACAGGTAGACAACTGTATAAGGAGATATACACCTCAGTGAGTCCACAATGGGACATTTAGGTACAAGGGGTCATCAAACATAACTCTGCTTATTGTAAATTAGTGTATATGGAAAGGTTAGCGGTATATATCAGTGCATCTTGCAGTGTACTTGTCGGACAGTGACCAGAGTGCAGCTAAAAGGAACTAAGCTGTGATGTATGAGCTGCAAGCCCTGCCTCGTACACAGCATATTTATCAGTTGGAACAACAATGACGGTAATCAGACGGTTGGACAGCCCTTAGTGCCATTGGCAGACCCACATGTACATGCCTATCAGTAGACCGGTAGATGTACATATTCAGTGCCTAGAAATGACAGAAGCATAACATAAATCGCTCTATAAAAAGCTGTGACTATGTTTGGTACACCCACAAAGCCCACTCGAAGATGTAATGTGCCTGCAAGTTCACAAGTCACTTCTAGCTGCTAGAAGTGACTTGTAAATGTGCAGGCACGTCACCTCTTCTTGTGGACACTGTCAATGTACTAATCACCATACTGTGTTCTATGGAGTTCTTTATACCGCACTTCTATAGGTATAAGCACTGTAAATAACAGGTGTGATTACATCTTGTGGTTATCTTGTGTGGCACATAATCCAGCATTAATAAACGAGCCGCTGGCTTTCTCCATTGCAACTCGGACATTGTGGCTCTGACTGTTGCGTCGTCCTGTCAGGACACCAGCTCAGTTCTACCATTTTCTGCTGTCTCTATCGGAAGGCCTTTCTATCTCCTTATATAGAAGGTAATAGCTTTATTTTGTAATGTGACATCACATAAACAAATGTGCACAACCATGCTCAGAGGCCCACGTTGCTTAAATTGAGGTGGTGGTTGCAGGTGTCATCGCTTGGGGATGGCATGGTGAGCAAAAAAAAAAGAAACGAGGGATTTAGGCCCAGATGTCTGTACTGGGATGAATGTATGATATTGTTCTGCATTCTGTCCATAAATTGTTCTTTTTGCATTTGTCACCTTGAGTTAAACGGGTATGCCCAGACGTGGGTCACGTGCTCTCCATGCCACTGGAGTCAAGCTATCCTGGCTGATGAGGGGTGAAGCCTCAAAACCGGTCCTAGGATCGTTGTTTCCAGTCCAGGGTGGACCTGGACAGGCAGTTCGGGCTGGACTGTTCCCATGAGACACAGGGTCAAGACTGATTTGAATATGGCTGGGTTCAAACTGCAATGGCATGGGGAGCAAATAAAACAATGGATTTAGGCCCAGTTCTCTGTACTGGGGTGAATGTAGGATATTGTTCTGCATTCTGTCCATCAATTGTCTTTTTACATTTACCACTTGGGAATCAGCACATCCCCTTCCCCTTTAGCCTCTGTGTTTCCCGGGCTGCAGGCCATGCACCATACAAAGGCCGTGCCTGTCCTTGCTCTCCAGCCCTACGTTCAGTATCAGTGGGAAGACAGTAGGAGGCATTTCAAACATATTCACGTATGAGAGCATCATTAAATATGTGTTTAGGATGTGCACAACTCTGTGAAATTTCGCAGAGTTTTTAGGTAACTCCATGGAACTCCATGGAGGAAATCTCAGCAAGTTCCGCCCACCCCTACTTTTGACTTGGAGATGCCATATGGGACTGACAGGATGAGCACTGATTCATATTAGGTCCCTAGTAGACTTTCTGGCTCTAGCCACAGCAGGGGTAAATCAATTCTTCACCCAGACAGATGGGAGAGACCTAAAATGAATGGAGAAGTGGTATATGGGGAGCCATAGCCCCTCCTGATAGAAGAAGGGTTAGCCAATTTATGACTAAGGTCTTCTGTAAAATTCTACAGTAAAATTAAAAAGTGCTGCATAAGGGTGCAGGCATAAAGTGACAAAGTATACAGGCGGGGGGAAATCTTCAATCACTTGCTAGTGTACAAGATAAGTGGCACCTTAACCACCACCTCCTCCAAACACTCCTGACCTGGAATAACTACACCTGATGAAGAAGGCTGTTCTGGAAGAAATAATTTGCCTGGACTCCTGACTCCTGCTGGCACCCAGAAACTGGAACTTCTCTCAAAGGGTTAAGTGTCTGGTCTCCTGTTTGCCTGACCTAGGGACACAGAGAGCAGGAGGAGGCCTGACTCCAAGAAGACATAGCTGACAACTGTGGACCTTGTAGGAGCCCTAGACAGAGAAAGACCCGGTTCCTAGAAGCCTGCCATGAGGACCTGAGAGCAGCAGAGGTGACCAGGAGGAACCTTCCATGCATTTGGAGAAAGGTGCGATTGTTTTCCACCTTCATAGGATTGAGACAAGGGCCTGTGGTTTACACAAGAAGGGCAGACCCTATACTGACAAGAAACCTGGGTTTTTCCCACTCTGATCTTTTTTCTGCACTGAAAATGGGTTCAAGTGGACGTTGTAGTAAAGGTAATCAGCCTTGTGAAGCTAGCCTGGCTACAATTTCTGACTTTGCCCTGCTTAAGAATTTTGGGAGCTAAAAAAGTAACGACGTTCAAAGGTAAAATGTCACCATGCTCAAATCTAGCCACAAATACAAAAGTCTTTTTGTCATTCTGATGGTAAAATTCATCTCTTGTCTCAAGAGTAGTGACTATATCAACAATCAATGGCAAGTGTTCAGAATAAGGATTGTTGATGTTTACATTCATGTTGATGGCCAGGCAACAGAAATTTAATCTGTTACTTTGGCATTATGATGTATTTCAGAAAGCAACTTCACTAGTACAGCCGCAGCCCTCCTTACCCCTGGACAGATGTCTGCATCTGGGAGAAGCGGAAGACTGTGGGTAGGAGGAGAAGAAAAAGCTCAAAATTCCATAATGATCTTGCCTGTCCTAAAATTCGAGACCCCCATACATGTGTAAGTGGACCTGCATGGCCTTTAGTGACACATTGGGAGAAAGAGAATTACTGGTCACCACAGCAACAACAGAGACCACCCCAAGGGCCGGCTGTAAAGACTCGAAAACTGTCCGGCCTGTCTTTAATGACGGTATTTTATTTATGTCGGGGCTCTTCATTCGAGGTAGAATCTCCCTTCAGTGCTTGATGCCGCCATGCCATGGCACTTCACCGCAGGAAATGTTGTAACCCCCTGGGAGCACCATTGCGAGCAGCTTATTTCAAAGCCACAAAATTACAGGTATAGGTTTGAATTCAATTAGAAAGGCGACATTAATGTGGTATGTCAGTAAGCATATTCAAAAAATTTCACACATGGACATAGTAATTACAGAATCTAATGTGCAGTGGTGAGGTGAGGCGGCGTGATCTGTGGTGACACGTTAGTGGCTGACATTTTTTCCAGCAACAGAACAGCACAATGAAAAGTGATCATGGGTCTGAAGAGCAAAAGATTTTGCATTCACAAATCAAACTGAAGTTTCAATTTTACAATGCACACATTGCATTGTGATCCGTAATAAACACTACAAACCCAGTGCAGCATTGATACCATGAGATGGCTTCTCAAGCAGGAAATCATACATGTAGTTTCCGACCCAGCCACGCAGAAGGCAAATAACCATGCCACACACAGAGCTCAGCAGTGCATGTCTTTGCTCTTCAGAGTGCAACCGTTAACTGTACGAACTGTATCATAAACCTTAATAACTACACCCAGACACACCCCAACGATTGTCATTATCCTACAGACTCCATCAGGGACCAGAAGGGTCCCGCTATTCATACTTACAGGACAGTACAATACAGACTGCAGCACTGCTATATCCAAAGACAATTCAGCGTCACCCCACCCTAGTTGAAGGAAACTGGGGGTCTCACTCTGCCATTGGCTACAATGTAGGGTTAATCTCATATAGTAATCCTCAATTCTTGTTAACTCAATCTATAAAATTGTTGTCATGGTCACATCTGCTAAAGTGTATCCTCGATGGACCTTATCAAGATTCTCACCACCTCTCTCGAACCGGTGCAGAGTTTATCATTCATAATGGTTTAAGACATCATAAGGTGTAAGAACATCTCACTGATTTTCTTGGCCCCGCTCCAAAAACCCAAAGATGTCAGCCGGATTCAGTTTTTTTTTTTTTTTTTTTACAGTATATTGTTTGTGGAGATTGTATGCCTTCAGATGGCTACCAGTCTGCTTGTCAAACTTGTTACAGAAAAATGCTACAGGTTTTCAGGCTTTTACAAAATTTTGCAAATTCAAATAAAATGGCCAGTCCCTGTCTTTCCCTAGGGCAAATTCCCAGAAAACTCTGGATGAAATTAAAAGGACATTTAACTACCTTAGTCCTTTACAGATAATAGTGTGGCCGAATAATTTTGATGGGTCTTTGAACAATAAGTAACAGTCTTTTTTTCTTTTACCCCTCTTAGCAAGCTTCTGTTGCCAATCATTGGGTTTGGAAGAGAAGATTTAGGTGTTCTTGGAATTCCATACCAAGCAGATTTTCCTCTGAAAATGATATTCTGCCTAAGATTTGGGTAGACCAAGTGCTATCTTGGCACTCTTGTGATCCGGACACAATTCTAAATGTTTGGAAAATTCTTAATCAGATTTCATGGACAGATAAATATGTCAATGCGTCCTAACACTAATCATAGTCATAGTTTCGATTCAGTCCATTCCTCCATAGATACTAATGCAGCTGCTGCCACAGTTTTAAACTATTTTATGTGTCGGAAAGTGTCAAGTGGCCTAAACTCATTGCCTCTTAAAAGACTTAAAAGACCTTTGAGTGTTGTCATCTTTCTATAAACGTCCAAAGGAGAAGTTTTCATTACGCATTCAGGTGAACAGCAAAGCACTTTACGATGAAAGCTTCAGGGCACACAGTCCTTCCATTCTTAGGAAATTGATTACCTCTTCTACAAGCATGGCAACCAGTGCTTAATTTGTGCCGGTGCTTTCCGGTGCTCAGCACCGGCACTTAATTACCAGCACCAGGGCTTATGACTGTCTGCCACATGGTAGTGATGTCTGCCAATTTAGGTACGAGCACAACAACTTCTATTTATTATTTCAATTTACATTTCCAATTATTAGTATTTGTCTCCAAAGGCATTCTTATAGCTTCTGTATTTTCATCTGTGACATGAAAATAATAAGTATTTGTAATGTCCTGTGGCCCAAAGAAACATAGAATTCGCCACATCATGTCAGGGAACAATGTTTTAAATAGTACTTGCACTTTTCCTTATCTAGGCCTGTTGTTCTCCGATTTTGGTTCCTGGCAACCTCATGTTGCCAGGGGGAGGAATAAATTGGGTAAAGCTATCAATTCTATAATTACCCTCCGTCAACCCAAACATGCTGAGGTTATTTTACCACTGTTACAAATTTATAGAACACAGTGCTTACCGACAGGGACCTTTGGTGCAGAGGTGTGGGGGTATTCAAACTGTGCTAATATACAGATCGAAGAGAACAGATTTTGTAGGAGGGTCTTGGGGGGGGTCATTTCGGCCCCATCTTATGTGTGTCACAGAGAATTGAATCTCCCCTATATAGAAGACTTTATAAGATCTAGACCCGCCCTGTTTTGGTTGAAAATATGGCGGAACTCTGCTGCCTCTTTGACCCGTGAAATCATCTCGGACTGCCTAAAATGTGAGCGGGCCAATTATATACCTTGGCTCAGGGCAGTCGAGAAAAGCTTAGTAAGTGTGGAGATGGGGCACTTATTTTTATCACCCCAAACTATTGACTGTACACATAAGAATTCAGTAAAATGGGCGTTGTACGATCTGTACCGGAAAACTAGAGAAAAGACCGAGTATGTAAAGCCGGCTATTATAATGTACATCCCCCTTTTGGAATTATGCGGTAGGCCCCATAACATGCCCCAGGGTTACCTGCGAAAGAAACTGGGCAAATGGAATAAGAGTTTGTTGTTTCGGTTCAGGGACGGGAGCATTAAAAATCTCCTTTGCTTCCCTTTAGGCTTTATCAAAAATTCGGAAAATATAAGCTGTCCCTGTAACCTAGGCGGCAAACAAAGCCTGTTACACTTTACATTCTTTTGTGGTTTTTATGTAAAATACACCAAATATTACCTAATTCCTTATTTTAAAAAGAACTTCCTGATGGATTTTAATTTAGCTTTTAGAGACCTATTGATGCTAAGCTCTGATGATGTAATCTTTAGAGTCAGTCGTTTTTTTTCATTCTGCTGTTCGATCCCGAGCAACAATGAACGTGGCCTGATAAGTTTGCACTATCTTTGCATCGTTTGCACATTGCATTTTTGCACTAGTGACTGTTCCCTTGCACATGTCATAGCTAACTAGCTGTGTTTTGTCTTTACTGTGGCTCACTCTAGTTTAAATCATATTGTATTTCCATTGTGGAATTACTGTCACTGTTATGATATTCGTATTCTATGAAATATCTACATCACAAGATTAACTAGTCATTCTTTTATAATTTTTCAATGTTTATTTTATTGTTCTTTTATCGGATGATTGTTGTGATTTATATGTACTTTTATGGATGTCTTTTATATCCGAATAAAGATCTTTGACTTGACTTGGCTTGAAGTATTTGTAAAGCGTACGTTTACCCTTTGTTGCATATTGGCACTGAAGATTTTTTTTTAGTATTACCCAAGACAATGGTGATGAATACAGGCCCCAGCTAGGCCCGCAGGACACAAGGGTTCGCTCTCCTGTAATGGAATCTATAAGGAAGTTGGCACGGAAACTGCAAAGTACAAAGACAGCATTTATTAACCCTTAAGGGTGGTCCTACAATCCACACAACACTCTTCAGTATTGCATAGAGTAGCACAAAGAACTTGCGTACACGGTCCCCTTTTATACACAACAGAGGGGCTCATAAGTGGGTGGATACAACATGAGGCTGAAGAACATTACCATTTATGGTCATTTTCGATACTGAATCAATATGTGGGCGGAGCTAACACACTCCTTGAGCCCGCGAAAACATGGTCAAGCAAGGCTAACTGATAACAGATGTGGTCAAGTCTGGGCATGTGCCAGATGGACAAAGGAGCTATTTATAGACTGTTACTAGGCAGATTACAAGAGCAACTAACACAGAGGTTGGACTCTTCTCGTGGGGAACACGTGGAAACATAACAATACAAAATGGAGTCCGAACTTCGGTCAACATAACAGAGAAAACATGATCTATAAGAGGGGAATTAATGTCTTTAGTAAATGCTTAATCACATCGTTGTTTCAATTTACAACAGACGACCCTTTCAGCATTTACTGAAGACATCCGGCTTTCTAGGATAATCATCATGTATGTCAATTGTCATCATTTCCTCAACTTCTTTAGCTAAACGTTTCTGGTGAGCAACATTGGCAATAGTTTTCTTATCGGGGATACAAAATGATACACATAATGAGCAGAGTAAAGGACCACATTGAACGCAGATACAGCATGAAAACAGAACCGCTACAATAATGCAGAGACCAGTTAGAACCTTCCATCCCCAGGCAGTAATTAACGCCCAAAACCATCCAGAAAAGGACCAAGTGCCGTTTTCTGTATGGATCTCAGCTGCAATTTTATGCAGTTTATTGATGGCATTATAAACTGATGGCGTATGATCAGGGATGAACACACAACAGCTACTTCCAATAATTTTACAAGCTCCACCTCTGTCAGCTAACATAACATCTAATACCATACGATTCTGCAACGCAACAATTCTAGTAATTTGCAATTCCTCCGTAAGATTCCCAAGTGCAGCAGCGGTCTGATTTGTCACCGCTTCTACCACTCTTGTTAATCTTCGGATCTTCCTACTGTTCAGGGCAGCTCCAACAAAGAAAAACAATCCTAAGTTAAAATCAATATACTGCTGCAGACTGGTATCAGTCTGATCTACATCGTCAAGTGATAAAGTACGTTTATACCTATTTACAGTCACATTATTCAATAATTTCAGATCCTTATGATAAGATGCGGGAGCTAGGAATACAGGAGGTAATAGAAATGATACATAGCATACCCCAGACCACCCAGCCGGCAGACGGTAATAACCTTTATTTCCACACACAAAGTACGTATTATGGGAGGCTAAAAAGGTACTATTGTTCAACCCATCAATATTCAGAACAGTAATACAATCACTAACACCAACAGGGATAAAACCCACACTCTGGACACACAGGTCCGCTTGAGCTTGTGCTACTTGAATCACAAATTTATCCTTTCCCACAGTGTCTCTTGTGTTCGTGAAGATGTAGGGAATGGATTCATTGTCTGGTCGGTACTCTTCCCACTCCCAAATTGTCCCATTCGCTTGTGGATACCCATTTTTGTCTTGATGGCATTCTTTATTGAGTCTGAAGAGCAATCGTCCCACTGTCGGTTTCCGAGTAGCAAAAAGCAAAGTATACCATGCTCTACAAGAGCCATTATGAGAGAAAGGAAGTGGTATAAATGGCGTTCCTCCTTTCTTCTGATGAGCTGGCATCATCCCACATATCCAACAGTTCGTAGCATTCGTAGCAACGTGGGTATGATGCAGCATCTGGATGAAAGTGTTATTCAAGTAAGACTGTCGATGCTTCAACTCTTGATACGGTAATGTATAAAAGTAGTGCTCCTCAGGCACCGGAGTTGTCAACACAAGAATCTTCCGAGCAGGAGTTACATCCTCCACGAACCATGTGGTTATCCCAACAATGGCTACTGTCAACATGAACCCTAATGCACAAAGGATTTTCTTTTTCTCCATGTCAAGGTAAAAATGAAACCCAATATCTTCCTGAAACTAAAAGTCTGTCAGAACTCTTCCCCTTGGGCAGCGGTTGATTTCTTCACCAGCGGGCCAAGACGGGTGTCGCTACACTAATGCAGGGCTGATCCCCCCCCTTGCCTCATCGGCTCTCCGTTTCACTAACCCAAGGGCCGTTCTGACAGTATGTCCCGGTACTGGAAAACTCACTTCCTTGGTCGAAGATGATATCGCCTTCCTCCAGGAGTCGCGTGGTCCGGAAAGAGCTCCTCGGTGGCGTTTGGCTCCGCAGCACGGCCTGTCTCTGCAGCCAAGATTTCTCGTTGATCGGTCAGTACGGCAGGTTCCACCAATCCGGGCGGCACCTTCCTACAGTGCAGGGAATGGATCCAATTCTTTCTGTTGGAGACTCGCACAGCCGTCCTCGTTGCGAGGAGGACCTGCTCAGGGCCCACCCATCTCGGTTCCAAGCTGTTCGTCCTGTCGAAAACTTTCACCATCACGTGGTCCCCAGGCCGGAGACCATGTCCTTCACCGGTAGACCGATCAGGGAGCGCCTCTCGGACCTGTTGATGGATAGAAACCAAGTTATCCGTTAACTGTGCCAGGTAATCGCTTATCATTACACAAGGTACATCATACATAGCCTTAGGTCTTGGTGGACCCCAAATATTCATTGGGCGTCCGAAGACAATTTCATAAGGTGTAAGGCCAGTTCGAGAGTGTGGTACCGATCTAATTGACAATAACGCCAGTGGCAGAGCGTCTGGCCAAGTCAAAGACGTCGAAGCTTGAATCTTAGCGATCTTAAGCTTCAGTGTACCATTGTACTTCTCAACTAGGCCTGCAGACTGAGGGTGAAACACGGCGTGGAACTTCTGAGTGATGCCTAGGCCCTTCAAGACATACTTTATAACATCCGCTACAAAGTGAGGGCCGTTATCACTCCACAGAAGTCTACAGACGCCATATCGAGGGAAGAACTCTTTCAGCAGCAACTTCGCAGTAGTCATTGCAGTATTGTCTTTCGTAGGGTATGCCTCAACCCATTTGCTGAAAGCGCAGACCACTACTAGAACATACTTCAGATTGTTACAGCGCTCAAGCTGGATGTAATCCATCTGCAAAACCTCGAAGGGCGCAGTAGGTGTCACAAACCCTCCTGCTGGAGTTCGAGTGCCCTTTCCTGGGTTGTACCTCAGGCAGATCATACAAGTCTGCACCACCCTCTTTGCTGTGCTAGCAATCTCTGGATGCTCCCAGACTTGGGTAATCAATTTCACAATTGCGGAAGCTCCAACATGTGCTAGCCCATGTGCCATCTGAACCATAGGTTGTACAAAGGCCGTGGGTAATTTCCATCTATCCATCTGCTTATTTCTCCAGCAGCCCTCATCATCCAGTTCTCCCTCACTAGCCCATTGCTCCCGCTCTTTGTCAGAAGCGGCTCTTTGCATTTCTCGCACTTCCTCCTTCGCATCATGCCATCTTTCCACCTGTGACTTTACTACATACACGGCAGTAGTACCGGGCTGCATCGCAGTTTCCCGTGCTACTCGATCTGCCAACGCATTCCCTTCTCCAACTTTGTCAACTACTTTCCTATGGGCGCTACACTTAACGATGGCAATTTTCTTTGGGTATGTCAATGCGGTTAAAAGATTATGAACTAACTCCCCATGCATTATCTGTACTCCATGTGACGTCAAAAACCCTCTCTCCTTCCAGAGTAGGCCGAAGTCATGCGCTACTCCGAAGGCATAGCGGCTATCTGTATAAACATTCACACATAGTCCTGTACTGAGCTCACATGCTCGTGTTAATGCTATCAGTTCCGCTGCTTGAGCTGATTTCTGTGGTATGCGTGCTGTCTCCACTATCGTTTGCAATGTGGTAATCGCATACGCTGCTGAAGTCGTACCATCTGGTAGCTTCAGACATGATCCGTCCACCCACAGTTCTCCATCTACATCTGGAAAGGGCGTATCCTGGAGATCAATACGACCCTTTGTTTGTTCCTCAGTCACGAGAATACAATCATGCGCTTTCCGCGCCTCAGGCTGGGTTTCGGGGTATGGCAACAATGTTGCCGGGTTTAACGTTACGCACCTTTTTATCGTAATATGAGGAGCCAAAAGCGTCAACTCATATCCCGTTAAACGGGCGCTGGTCAAATGCTGCGTCTTCGTTTGATTGAGCAGGGCATCGACAGCATGGGGGACTAATACCAACAGCTTATGGGATAACACAATTCCCTCGCTTTGGCGTATTGACACAGCTGTCGCCGCAACCGAGCGAAAACACCCCGGTAATGCTCGGGCGACAGGATCAAGTACAGCCGAAAAATATGCACAAGGGCGCTGCTTATCGCCGTGCATCTGCACTAAAACTGACAATGCACATCCATCTTTCTCATGCACATACAACGAAAAGGGTTTTGCATAATCAGGGGTCCCTAACACTGGTGCTGAACAAAGGGCCTGCCATAGTTGCTGAAAAGCAGTATCACACTCATCTGACCAAGGGATTGGGATAGGCGTGTCCTTTGTCAAGAGGGCTAACAATGGCTTAGCTATATGCGAAAACCCCAAAATCCACTGTCTACAAAAAGAAACAAGACCCAGAAATGCACGCACATCCTTCTGTGTGGACGGTCTCGGTGTATCCAGAATTACTTGGATACGATCCGGTGTGAGTGCACGTCCCTCCTTAGACAAAAGGTGACCCAAATAAGTCACCTTTGGTCTACAGAATTGCAATTTCTTCCTAGATACCTTATGATTGTGGGATGCTAAAAAGGAAAGTAAGGATAACGTACTGTTTTCACACAACTCCAGGGTGTCAGCCGCCAGCAAGATGTCATCGACATATTGAATGAGGGCGACACCCTCGAGCAGAGCAAAGGAATCCAATTGTCGTTTCAAAGCCTGACTGTAAATGCTAGGGCTTTCTGTGTAGCCCTGGGGAATCCTACAAAAACGATAAGATCTATTATTTAATGTAAACCCAAAAAGATATCGGCTATCAGGGTGAATAGGAATGGAAAAGAAGGCATTCTTCAAATCAATCACTGAGAACATGGTTGCCGTAGGCGGGACCAAAGTAAGCAACGTCGTGATATCAGAAACCACTGGGTACTGAGGTATCACGATCTTGTTCACTTCTCTCAAATCAATTATAAACCGATAAACTCTGGCATCCGTATCCTTTTTCAGTATGGGAAGAATCGGACTGTTACAAATGTTGTAGGGGACTTCCTCCACTACCCCTACCGCCATCAAATCCTGCACTATCTGTATGAGAGCCACCTCGCCCTCCTGGGAAATACGGTACTGTGGGAGGCGTGGTAACACCGCCCCCTCCTTGACGCTAATGTGGACCGGTGGAATCACCATTTGTCCCACATCAGTATCCGAAGTTGCCCACAAAGCACGAGGGAGGGTAGCTAACAGCGCATCCTCAGACATCGTACACATCCGTTCTGATCGGGGGTAATTGTCATTCAATATTACCCGTACACCAGCAGGGGAGCAACGGATCGTAGCCCTAAAATGCTTTAACATATCAAGACCCATAATGTTGTCCGGTGTGTACGGGGCAAGCAGAAACGGACAGGGTGCAGAATAAGAGTCAACTTTAAACATGAGGGGCTGCGAAAGAGGGCTTCGGGAGAGTGTTCCGTCAAACCCTACCGATGTGACCATTAAGCCGGATGGGGGAGCCCCCGGAACCAATTGCTTAGACAGTGCACTACGTGTCGCTCCTGTACCCACTAGGAACTGATCAGTAGAGCCCAAAACCTCAGCCGATACATAAGGGCCCTTCTGATCGACCGGCACCTCAACTGATTCTAACCCCCATCCAACGCATTCCTATGCATGCTGAGAGTCATGGTACCCCGACCGGTCAATCCCCGACGCTTGGTACTGATGCTGGCGATCAAAAACGTTTGATCTATCGCGGTGCTGCCCAGCAGAGTCAAAACGAGCCTGTTCGTTAGAATTCCCTCGAAAGTTCGAGAAACCCCCTCTACCTCGCGGGCCACCATAGGTATGCCCCTGACGCGATGCATGCAACACCGGGCAGTCCCTAGCCCAATGACCCGATTGCTTACAATACGCACATTGGTTCCTATTTAAATCAGATCGGCCCGAGGGAGGACCATAAGATCCTCCCCTACCTCTATTACTACCCCGCCGGGGCGGGCCATAGACTTGTGCCAACATCACCTTTGTTTTCAAATCTTTCGATTTCTTTTCCTCCTGGCCCTTTGCTTCTTGCTCCTGACGCTCATAATACTGGGCGATAGTCAGGAGGGCCGTCGGGGTAGCGGTAGACCAAGAACTTTCACTCGCTTTTAGACGGGCCGCAACTGCCGGCAGCAGATTAGCCACATATTTATCCGCAAAAAGGTGGCGGCCCGTATCGTCAGTAAGCGACTGGCCACTAAAATCATGAAACGTCTCCTCAAAGCGCGTAAAGAAGTCCGCAACCGACTCGTCAGCTTTCTGTTTACATGCAGCTAACATATTCCAGTCAATCTTTTTAGGGGGAATAATTGTCTTCAGCTTAGCCACAATAGCAGCAGGGAGATCTAAAATACTCTGGGGCGGTTTCTGCGCGGGCTTCCGTTCCCTATCCTCATCCTCAAGGTCAGACCACCGGGCCTTAAAGGCAACTGTATCATCTACTTTTCGGACAGATCGCCACATATCCGGTGGTAGAATAAGGCCAAAGAACAGGTCTATATCTGCTAAAGTCATGACGCAAGAATTCAAGGCCCCCTCGACTTCTTCGTAGAAGGCCGCTGGATTCTTGCGGGGGTCAGGCAGCGCATTCTTTAATGCCATCACATCAGCTCTATGCCACGGAGTATAAACCCAATTATACACAAAATATCCCTTAGCATCGGCGGAGGTAATGTCCGAGCTAGTCCCCGCTCCTTTAGGAGGAACATACAAAGGCGCCGCCTCGCGCATTGGCTTAGCATGCACTAGATCGCTCTTATCTGATTGAGAGGTGGATGAGTGGCCTCCTGTAGTACACGAATCCGACTGCGTCTCCTCCCCTGCTCGTTGGCGCGCTTTTTCTCTATGGGCCAGCACCGCGTCCCGCAAGGCGAATAGCCGCCGAGCCGTATCAGGAGCCTTAAAGGGAGAAAAAACACCATCATGTAATGCTTTAGCATCCGATGTCACTTCTTCAGGCTCAAAGACACTAGAATATTTCCGAAAAGCAGCAATCACTTCCTCAGCGAAATGACTCAAAAAATACAATCTCTCTCTATCCTGCCACGACCCCCAAGTATGGAACAATTCATCCACGGACACCTTACCCTTAAGTGCACGGAAAGAGATTTGCCGAAGCTCAGCCATATGCTCAGCCGATAACATGGACCGCGTATCTACCTTACCCGTACCCGGGACGGAATCTTGTGGCCTCGGAGCAGATGCGCCAACATAAGGGGGCGGAGAGCGATCTAGTAAATAAAAATCATCTTCAAGATTATTAAGGACAGGATAGAGTGGCTGCCGAACAGCATATTGACCCGAAACTTGCAGCCTACGCTCTTTCTCTTGTCTCTCCGTTTGTTCTTTGTCCTCCCGACGCCTCGCTTCCTGTGCTCGCACATGATCATTCTTCCGTTGTTCTTTATCAAACAGCGCTTTCTCACGCTTCTCTCGCTCACGCACCTCCTTCACCCACAACCGCACACACTCAAACATATCCTGACGAGCACGCCGCTTGCACATACACTGTTCCACATACTCAATCTTACGTATATCAAACGATCCATACAAAGGCCATCGCAACTCAGGATCTTTTTTTGTATATTTCCTCCATACTGTGCTGTACATTATGGAAGAAAGACCATGCTTCACGTACATATCCCTATTAGGAGTCCCCTCTGGGGGAGCTGGAGCAGATTCCTCGAGGTTCAACCGGTTTCTAAAACAGCAACACCACTTACGGAGTGCGCTAAAAGCAGGCATGCTCAGGAATAATGCAAAATATGCAATATTATAGAAAAATGGCACTTAATCGTTGCGCCGTTCAAAGTTACACAGCTCCGGAGAAATCTCTCCACATTACCTGCCTATATGTGTTGCAACGCATATATTTTCACAAAGACAAATACAAAATATGACTAGTCATCACAAATCAAACTCAAATAGCCGGACCAGGCTTCAAAAAACTCGGAGCAAGTACCGTACACCGGTTCTTACCAATCAAGAGTCCAGATTCCAACTGCCAAGCTCCACAATCGCCCAAACGGCTTTCACGGCAGGACCGACAGAAGAGGTCTCAGTCGGGGACCGGCGCCACCCAGACGGTCAGCTCGGAAGGGAAGGAAGAAAAACCTCGGGATGCCAGGGCTAAAAACGCCGCTGGCAGTGATCACGTCCCCGGCCAAGTTCCTCACCTTCGTCGCGACCAGTCCTTCGAGCATCCGAGTCGCCGATGAGCCCCACGTGACGGGCGCCAATTGATGAATACAGGCCCCAGCTAGGCCCGCAGGACACAAGGGTTCGCTCTCCTGTAATGGAATCTATAAGGAAGTTGGCACGGAAACTGCAAAGTACAAAGACAGCATTTATTGACCCTTAAGGGTGGTCCTACAATCCACACAACACTCTTCAGTATTGCATAGAGTAGCACAAAGAACTTGCGTACACGGTCCCCTTTTATACACAACAGAGGGGCTCATAAGTGGGTGGATACAACATGAGGCTGAAGAACATTACCATTTATGGTCATTTTCGATACTGAATCAATATGTGGGCGGAGCTAACACACTCCTTGAGCCCGCGAAAACATGGTCAAGCAAGGCTAACTGATAACAGATGTGGTCAAGTCTGGGCATGTGCCAGATGGACAAAGGAGCTATTTATAGACTGTTACTAGGCAGATTACAAGAGCAACTAACACAGAGGTTGGACTCTTCTCGTGGGGAACACGTGGAAACATAACAATACAAAATGGAGTCCGAACTTCGGTCAACATAACAGAGAAAACATGATCTATAAGAGGGGAATTAATGTCTTTAGTAAATGCTTAATCACATCGTTGTTTCAATTTACAACAATGGTACTCAATTTATCAGCCTTAGAAAAAATGGAAAGGCTGAGTTGACCCACTAGAAGTCGACCTGTGCCCTTGAGGTCTTTCGCTAAGACAGCTTGAACTTTTCAACTTTATGGCGCACTTCTCAGGTCCTATTACTGCAACTACATTCAAGAAGCAAGTTATTTACTTGTAACATTAGATTTACAGCTTGGCTTTAATACAGTTTCATATGCTACACATATCCACCTGTGTGGTGGCTAGGATGTGGAATTTTATCTGCTTTACTCCTAAAGCAAACATTTTTATGTGTCAACAATGTGCGTGTCGGTTATCAAATGCAGCCTGACAGTTGCAAAGGTCTGATGTCTGAGCCAAATAAACCCTTTTTATTACTTTTTATTTTATTCTAAAGTTTGATTCTGCTATTGTCAGTGAATTTCTCAAAATGCCAGTGGTGTGGTTTTATGGTTTTCATCAAAGGCGCTTCCATTCATATTTTAATAATACTGTATTCCATTTGTACTTCCCTACTTTGGCAGCAGTTCCTTCAACAATGACTGACAGTCTATCTACAAAGCCAAAGTCACCTTCCAGGAGGCGCATCAACTGTTTATTTTGTCCAATTACTCGACTCGTGCAGGGAGGGTACCTGTATTTTCGGAGGAGCAGCCACTCACACGTCTGTTTTGCTATCTCTCTGCTCTAATTAGACACGAATACTATTAGCTGCATCTTTACTCATTCCCAGGTGAAACGTTTCAAAGCAAGAACATTTTTCGTGCCCGGATTTAAGCAGAGTTAATCCAATGTCTGCTGCTGATAAAACACATTGATTTTCTGCCCACGCGAAGTTCCGCAGAGTGTGCAAACTTTCGAGCCCTGTCTGCTTCGATTTGAAATGTTATTACTTTGTTTGTCATAAAGCTGACGCGAGCCATCATGTTACACTGAGCTGCAAAGCAAGCCCATGACAGCATGGAGGGAGCGCGGCCCCCGACACCGCCGCGTGGCTTGGGGGGGGCAAGAGTTCATCCTTGGGAAGGGTTGAGCTGTCAAGTCTCTGGAAATGTGTCACACTGTGATTGCTTTTGTAATTTTCTGAAAATTAGTTTGGGAGAGTCAGCCAATTGGAAACTGGAAAGCATAGCGGGGTTGATTCAATCTCAGTCAGTCAGTGCACGCCAGCGCCGGGCCTTTTCATTTATTTTGTTTACGTTGTAAACAAGTTTGAGGTCAGCGTGTATTTATTGAGGAGCGGGGTCTCATATATAAGAAAACATGCATGGTCATGCCCGATGGAATTTAATTTAAAGATTGAATAGATTATGATATATAGACTGTTTTAGAATGCATATTGCGTTACTAATGTGAATGTTAAATAATTGTATTAACATAACCCATTACCCTCAATAACCAAATGTATCAGACATCCATGGTGGTTCCAAATGTGGAGCATGCGCAGGAGCACAGCCCCGTGAGGAGTTGTGGTTCTACCGGAGGTTGTCTGTGGCTTGAACGAAACTTCAGCTCAGCTTAAAGAAAGCGGTTCTTTTTTTTTTATTTTATTTTTTTATTTCAACGTGTTTTTTTATATTTTTTATACAAGAACACATTAGCAATTCTGTTACAGTGTTAGCATAGGTTGTACCAAGAGCAGCTTGTGCATCAGTGTATTGAGACATTATGTCACGTTTGTTTCGCTAACCCCTCATGACGATAGTTAGAGAAAAAGAGAGAGAGGCAGACAGAAAAAGGCAGAAAACACAGGGGGGAAAGAGGAGGTGGGAGACAGGCAATGAGAGTTACATTCCTTATTATTTACATCTGACATTCTGTGGGGATGTTGGCGCACATGTAGGCCGGTGTTGGTAGGGCTCCCCCCTTGCGGCAGGCCCAAGAAGGCGACATTGGTTGAGACCAGTTAAGTACATTTGTCTGGGTGGTGCGATCATAGGGGTATCAAGTTGTGTGTGTACCGCCGGCATATCTTATTTTCATGGAGGTTCATAAGAGTCTAGGTGCGTGTCAAGAGATTTCCACATCTTTCTGGATGCCGGTTTCCAGGGTGAGTTCTGTAGTGCAATATTGTCCGCACCTCTGAGATGGGTGATCTAGTTGATCCAGCCTTTGTAAGAAGTCTTACTTGAAAGTGGTTCTAATGAATTGTTTTCGTCCAACCATTGATGACGATTTTTTTAAAATCAAGAATGGGTTTCTCCAGGTTGAGGAATTCAACCCGGTGAAAGCCTTTCTGGATGAAAAATGTGTTTCTTCATGCTGTTTTTCGGTTGTTTTAGGGGAGGTGTCATTGTCTTAACCATCTACCTTTATTTAGATTATCACCCCCAACTTCCACAATCCCTTACTCCCCTCCTGCTTTACTCCTTTTTCTTTTTTATAAACCCCTTCTTCCCTGGCAATTTCCTCCCTTTTTTACAACCCCCTTACTCCCGCTTTACCCCTTCCTACTCCTCATGCATTACTCACTCTTATTTAAAAAACACTCTCACTAGCATTTTATTCCTGTTTTTTTTTTGCAAGTCCCTTACTATCTCCTTTTGCCCATGCACGCCACGCCATCCCCGTCCTTTATTTCCACCCCCTTTTCCATTCTTACCTCTTTGTCACACTGTCCTTTTTCTCTCTACATTTGCCTTTTCTACAAAATGTTATATATTTGTGAAAAAGATATTGGGCCCGATTCACAGAACTAACTTAAGACAAAATCCTAAACTTACTACCATTTTGGTATTCACAGAAGGCACTTACTCATTTTGGTATTCACAGAAGGCACTTACTCATCAATGAGTAAGTGCCTTCTGTGAATACCAAAATGGTAGTAACTTTAGGATGTTGTCTTAAGTTAGTTCTGCGAATCGAGACCGACGTGACTTGTTAACTTTTTCTAAAATGTCGCTTCGCCACCCTGTTTTCATCAGGCTGATATTATTCAGTTTAGAAATTCGCCAAATGATGATTTATTATTAGCAGGTACACCTCATTACCTCACCCTCTAATGCAGTGGCTATTTTTATATTGATCTGACCATTATTACACTGCCCATGGCCTTAATAATGACATAAACCTTTGTACAAAATCAAGAATGATTTCTTATTTCATGGTGTAATGCAGATGTTTTTGTATTTGAATGACTGACATGCACAAATTTACGTAAGCAATTTTTTGACTATTTGAAGACTTGGGCTCGAAGTACTTGAGCTTGCAAGCTCTTTTTCGAATGACACGTGAGAAGCAAGTATTTACATTTCTTATGATGAAAAGATATGCACTGAACATGCATTCTCTGTGGGGCGCTTATATATATTTTAGGTTCAGAACTCAATACCTGTTTGATTCCATATGCATAGTTTGAGGAACTATTACTTAAACTAACATTTGAAATTGTTCTATGATTTATAACAAAAAAGCCCTTTTATAGGTAAAGTGCAATTTATTCGAATCAAATATTATGAATTGTGCTTGATATAGCGGTCTTGTTAATACAGATGGAATCCTACCATACCACCCACACTGTAATCACCAAACCTTGCCCCTGATCTATCACTCCCTGATGGAAAATTGCCCTCTCTGAAGAGTCACCCCAAACGTTTTGTCTTCCTCCTCCTCTTTGTGCTGAATTAATTTTGTTGGCCTTAGGACTGCTGACCAGTGCTAAAGTGCATATGCTTCTCTCCTAAACATAATGACATAGGTGTATACCGTATTGGCATTTTTGATTCACTATTAAGACCCTTGTAAAGTGGTATACCATATACCCAGGGTCTGTAGGTCAAATTATACTAGTCGACCTGCAGCACTGATTGTGCCACCCACATAAGCAGCCTTTCAAACCTATCTCAAGACTGCCACTGCAGTGCCTGTGTATGCAGTTTTACTGCCACTTCGACTTGGCATTTAAAACTACTTGCCAATTATCAAACTCCTCTTTTATTAAGGTAGGCTCTAAGTAACCCTAAGGGCAGGGAGCAATGCAAGTAAAAGTTTGGACATGTACTTTTATGTTTTGCATGCCCTGGTAGTGACAAACAGTCTATTTCGTTTTTCACTACTGTGAGGCCTACCTCTCTCATAAGCCAGCATTGGGAATTCCTTAATACACTTTTAAACTGTAATTTCTGATCAGAGAGGAGTAGCATTTCCATGTTTCATGTCTTTGGAATGGTAATGATAGAGAAATCCTCCTTACAAGTGAAGTTGGATTTAACATTACTGTTTTAAAAATGCCACTTTAAAAAGGGGACATTTCTCTGCACTTCCCTATGTGCCTGGCACCCTGTATTCAATACACGTCTGGGGTGGGTGACAGCTACTCTTTGTGCATTCCCTGACAGCCACAATCACAGGAAGGTGAGACTCGTCTGCATTCTGAGCACTCATCTGCATTCTGATGGGGCTTCCTGGGTGTGGAGAGATCGGAGGGGGTGACACTTATACTTCAATAGGTAGTACCCTATCTACACAGAAAGCACTGATGTATACCCCATGCATAGCCAGGCAGACAGAACTGGGTTATAAGGGATCCTTGTGCACTTCAGAGAGCTGCTTTGAAATCACCTTCTATGTCAAAGGCACTTTTGGGTAGAAGTACTGGGTCTCTGACCACCCTAAAATCAGACACTTCTGGATCTTGAACTCAACCTCTGTCAGAAGAACTGCTGTGCTGCTTAAAGGACCAATCTCAACTGCTTTTCTGGAAGGACTGCTTTTCTGCTTGTTGGAGATTTACAAAGACAGACTGAGGCACAATGGATATTGCACTTATCTGTATAGTGGATGATAGTTAAACTGAGAATACAGTGGTGTACGAATCTGGAAGGCCCGTCATCTTAATCTTCCACACCAAAAAAACTCCATTAACATCAAAAAAGCATGATTCAGCTCCTACCATTTGTCATTATTGTGACAATATACAGATTGATTTAAGGTATGGTATTAAACCACACCTGAAACATATGATGCACAGACTCAAAGAAGATTGGTCTTTAAAATTTGATTTCTTTATTCATTATTGTCTAATTTTTTTAATATAATTTTTTATTTTGTAGGACCCAAAGTGTTTCATCCCAACGGGACTTCTTTAGAGCTTTGATTATAGTATCCTCTGTGTGATGTGGTAGTAAAGCGAACCTTCCCTTATCTGGAGGAGGGAGACGCCTTAAACATTGGATTACTCAATGCTCTCCTTTCAAGATTGTGCAAAACCTAAAATGATTAATCATTTTGTGGCCCTTAGATAAGTATTTCCTCAAAGTAGAGGTGACGAGGCAAAAGCAGTTTGCTTGAAGATTGCAATAAGAACAAAGTTCCAGATCCTCTGTGTCCTATTAGAAACCCACTAGGTATACAATTTCAGTCCCATGCAAGAGGGGACCATTTACGGTCCAGTGAGTGTAGTGACTCACGTGTGGCGTTACGTGGATGAACTCTCAGAGTCCTGCTTGTTGCCTTGCTGCCTGCTGCTCCCTGCCTCTGCTCAGGGAGATCTGGGCACTGCCATCCCTCCAAGTGATCTCCAAGGGCTTGCTGGCTTGCCTCCAGTTAAAGAAAATACTTCAATCTCCTTTTACACAGCTGCTGCAGTCTGCAATCCGTGAGTCTCGCAGCCCAGTTCCACCCGGGATAGCCTGTCCCCTCCTGACCAGCAGATGGGACTCTACAAAGGCCTAGCACTCCGCTTTTGGACCTGCAGCTACAACCTATGAGGATCAGTGCCCGCGCCAATCGAGATTGGCGCCTCAGTCCCTCTAAAGTAGCTTCAACTGCAGAGGGAAACCCTTCCTGAGCGTCTCACTTGGTGTTGCCCTGGTAACCAAAGCTCCCTAATTATGGCACTTCAGATTGTCCCACCTACGCAAGCAGAGCCAACGCTGACGTCAGCAACTCTGAGGTGAGGGGCCTGACTGAGGGGATTACAGCATCGGTGCTTTTCTTTTGCATCGGACTACCAACTCTGTCTCGAGGACAGCCCAGCACAGTTCATCACCTCTGCTTCGTAGAAGGGTACTGTGTGTGAGAACGGGACTTTCAAGGTCCCAGAAGCTTGCCTGCGCTTGCGCAAGTGGCTGATATCACCCAACTGCATCGGTCCTGAGGGACCTGTGGAACCCTTTTTTTCTCTAAGTGCTGCCTTGAGCAGTGTTTTGGCCACCATACTGCAAGGAAGTAATAACAAACATTCCCTATTTAAATTTGGGTCGTTTCTCCCCAATCAACGTGACCACCAGAAACTAGATGACTGTGAGTGCTGCTGAAGCACTCTGTTTACCTGTATACTTTCAAAGTGCATACATTGAGTATGTATTAATGGATTTTTGTTGTTTTGGTCTCGTTAAGGCTACTATTTTTCTATACTAGCGTGGGGTCTTTTTTTGTGATGTTTTCAGTGTGTTACCTTATCTAAATAATTTTCATATTGCCCCTTATGATAAGTCTGACTGCTCTGCGCCAAGCTACCAGAGGTAATTTAAATGTGTGGTTTACTGACCCTGCCTAGGATTGCGATTCCTGCTAGGAAAGGGTGCATACCTCTTCCAACCAGAAACCCAATTTTTAACACTTCCCTTTGCCTCTCAGGACCCAAAGTCTCTTACAATAGCACTTAGATTAAATTTAAAGTGGGAAATTGGGTAATCTAATTTTGCACTTCTTGCTCATTCAGTCGACAGGATTAGAACTGCCTGGCTCAAACTGATTACACTTCTCACTGTTTGGATAAAATCCTTCACTTATTATCTATCAATTTGAACAGCTTAAGTTACTTCTGTCTGTGTGGAAGGAATATAAACAGGAGAGAGCAGAGCAACACATTGCCATTCTGTGATGGAATCTCTGAACGAGTATAAGGTGGTCTACAGCGGTGCATGTTGTGATGTGGACCAGGAAGATATGGGGGGCATGTTACTTGTGGTTAAAAGTGGTTAAATTAAACGCATAAAAATGTGCCGTAGATATTTACAACTTTGTGAGTTGGTGTGTTTACCATGATCATATTTAGAAAATATTGCTGACTTGATTGGGATGATGATTAGAGAGGTTTCATAAGTCAATGTTGGGCTTTCTGGCAGTGGAGTGATCATGTTCAATTTTAAGACTTGTTGGCCTTTACCTTAAGAGAAGGATGCATTCAATATCTTTATATTGTTTTTGTTAGTGAAAGGGCCCCTGAATTCATTAACAATTGATGCAGGAGTGTTGTTGTGCAGTGGTTTTGCTTGTAGAGTGACAATGCATTTTTAATCCTCTTCAGACTTAACATGGAAGAGGTTTCTAAGAGGACATGCAAGAACGAGGAGTTTTGGAATGGATATGACTTCTCTTGCCATCCATTACTGGGCAAGAAATTAATTGCATAAATCACCTTTAAAATTTAGGTAGACAAATGCATTACAAGAATGGGTGTCATACAGTGCATTGCAATAAATTAAGAAGGTGATTGGCTGCCATGACGGATTAGATCTTTGGTTTTTGGGCGGGGAATTTGTTGAATGTACAATCTATTCAAAACTGACAATATAACTTAAAAGATGAGGAATGCCTACTAATATTGAGTTGACCTGTATGTCACTAGTTTGAATCACAGCAAGGTAAACCAGGCTTTCTATCATTTGAGGTCATGTAAATGAATTAAAATAAATTAGAAAATAGAAACACTTACTATTTTTAGTGCTTAGAAATGGGAAAACAATGTTACTAAGTCATATATAATAAAGGTTTTAATAATAACGACAGTGATACTAATTATTAATAGTTATTGTCATTATTACTTATTTTTGTTAATTTTAGTAGTAGTATCAGTATTATTATAAGTATTAATACTATCGTTATTATTCTTTATGTTATGTTAATATAATTAATATATTGATCAGTGGGTAAGGATGACTTGATGGTAAAATCTCCCTTTGATACTGCAATGGGTCTTGTCTTTGTTGGACTCCGAGTTGAAAGTTGGTTTTGATGAGGGATTCATTCTGGAAATGTGAAGTCTGGGATTGGAAGAAGTTTTGAAGGCGGACAAATAAATGTTCCTACAGTGTGTTATGGCAAGATACTGTCCTACTTCATGCACTATAACTAATGTAGCTGTTTTATGGGGGATTAGGAATTCTCAAATACGATCGTTGGCTCCAGGGTTGGACTTGAAACCAAAGTCAGCTGTGGAAAAAAGGTTGAAACCAGTTACCTCACTTTTGGAGTGACTAGAATGTGTCCATAGGGGCTTTTTATATTTGAGTTATTGCAGCCCATCCAATACCAACAACAGCTGCCTTGCTTGCAATCCACCGGGAAAATGCCAGAGTGGCATAATGGCTTGAGTAGCAAATGGGTAGACACTATTCCTTTTCGTGTTGACTCCTTTTGCTTTGAGAGGGCAGGCCAAAACGGATATTTCTCATCGACATTTCAACCATAGCAGAGTTACTTTTGCAAAGTACTTCCAGGCACATAGAATCAAAGTCAGAAGAAAGTTACATTGCTCAGCAACGTTTGTTGTCAGCTTCCCCCTTTTGATAGTTGACACTCTGCCTTTGGCATCCTACAAATTTGTTTTGTTTTCCCTTCCTGTTTCCCCTCGTGCCGCAGTCACCTCGTGTCATTCTTCCCACTTTCAGAGGAGGGCAGGCCTTTCTATTTCAGTCCCCTACTCTTTATAAGTCATGTGATGTGAAGTAACTCGTATATAAACAGTGTGCAATTTTTGGCCCTTGTTGGTAGCAAATATGTGGGCAGTCTCAAAGTGGATCAGTCTAGCAATGGTCTGCAATCTTGTTACTATAGTACTTGTGGGAACTGTATTTGCATTAGTAATTTGGCCTTTTGAGTACTGTGGCCAGCAATAGTTAGTTTTTTCTATTTCTATTTTTCAGTTGGAGGTAAGATGCTAGCCAAGTATATTATAGTGAACTTTATGGAATCTTGATGAGTGTTAATGTTGTGCTGATTGTTCCATCTTTGATCCACCTGTCTTAAGCAGGGGGAATACATTATGTGTGATTTGCTTTCATTAAAAAGCCCATAAAGTTGCAACGTATTCCTGACTGAAAATCCAATTTAAGTAGATAGGAGCACACTTCCTGTTTCCAGATCCAAATATCGTACCTTCTCTATTAAATAATTGTGCAGCTGAAAATTCTTAATGAACTGTAGAGAAAATCACGTGGTTGTTTGCATCTGGTTCATGGTTTTGAAGGAGATGCAAGTAAAAAAAAAGGATATCCATTTGTATAGAAGGTTGCTTGTGACAAGAATTCATTCTGACCATGGGTCTTATCAGCATGATCTCAATTGCTAACAAAGACGATACCCAATTCATTCGGCAAACCATGTTGTTGTGCCTTGCCTGGATCCCACTCCATGAATACATTCATAAATGCCTAGAAACCACAGCTATCCAAATCACCAAAATGGGCAATTTTCAAGGCAAAAACTTCATGCCTCCATGTTGAATTTTGGACTTTTCCTGTCACGACAATAATTTATGCCACAAAAAAAGCGGGTTACCATTTGTATTGGGGAAAGTTTGGAATCACTGGTTGGTAGGGATTTTCTGGATCTCTGCAGATTCCATATTGATTAGCCCATAAAATAGAAAAAAATCAACTAAACTTTGGAAACATTTTCATTTTTGTACAGCACACCTTTTCATGCCATTCTTAGACAAAAACATATGACTTTCTTGTGCAGCAGTATTTTCCCATTTCTTTTGTAAAAAAGCAAAGTTTTGATACTTTGGGTATTTCCTGGTCCCCTCCAGAGGAATCCACAAGCCCTGGGCACTTTTAGCATCCTCAACATGTTTGAACAAGCATTGGCATTGTCAATAGGTCTCGCCGTATATTGGAGTTTAGTACATAAAAAGTATTAAAGAGCAGTGAAAGTATTAAAGAGCAGTGGTAGCAAAACAGAAAACAAACCCTGACAACGTCAACAGAAAAGGAAAAAATAAATGATCTACCGTATTTTTTAATAACACACAATCCCTAATATTAGTAAAATAAAATGCTCTGTGTTTTTTTAATATTATGTTTAAGGTTGACTGTTTGGTATAGTTGTATTAATCACACCAACAGACACAGCTTTAATTGGGCTGGGTCCTGATGGTGCTCACCACTGTTAGCTTTAAAAAGCTGGTGCCGAAACAACTGCATATGCACTGCGATTTACTTCCAGCCACACCTTACATGACTCCGGCATCTCTGCCCATGTCCGCTGGCAAAACGGAACACAAACCCCAACAACGTCAACAGAAAAGGAAATTAAAAATGCTCTACCGTATTTTTTAATAACACCAGCTTTAATTGGCCCGGGTCCTGCCGGTGCTCACCATCATTAGCTCTAAAAAGTGCATATGCACTGCGATTTATTTCCAGCCACACCTTACATGACTCCATCATCTCTGCCCATGTCCGCTGGCAAAACAGAAAACAAACCCCAACAACGTCAACAGAAAAGGAAACTAAAAATGCTGTAACGTATTTTTTAATAACACCAGCTTTAATTGGCCCGGGTCCTGCCGGTGCCCACCATCGTTAGCTCTAAAAAGTGTATATGCAGTGCGATTTACTTCCAGCCACACCTTGCATGACTCCAGCATCTCTGCTCATGTCCGCTGGCAAATCGGAAAAAAAACTCCGACAACGTCAACAGTAAAAGAAACTAAAAATTCTCTAACTTATTTTTTAATAACACCAGTTTTAATTGGCCCGGGTCCTGCTGGTGCTCACCATCGTTAGCTCTAAAAAGCTGGTGCCGAAACAAGTTCATATGCTCTGCGATTTACTTCTAGCCACACCTTACATGACTCCAGCATCTCTGCCTATGTCCACTGGCAAAACAGAAAACAAACCCGACAACGTCAACAGAAAAGGAAACTAAAAATGCTTAACCGTATTTTTTAATAACATCAGCTTTAATTGGTCCGGGTCCTGCCTGTGCTCACCATCATTAGCTCTAAAAAGTGCATATGCACTGCGATTTATTTCCAGCCACACCTTACATGACTCCATCATCTCTGCCCATGTCCGCTGGCAAAACAGAAATCAAACCCCAACAACGTCAACAGAAAAGGAAACTAAAAATGCTGTAACGTATTTTTTAATAACACCAGCTTTAATTGGCCCGGGTCCTGCCGGTGCCCACCATCGTTAGCTCTAAAAAGTGTATATGCAGTGCGATTTACTTCCAGCCACACCTTGCATGACTCCAACATCTCTGCTCATGTCCGCTGGCAAATCGGAAAACAAACTCCGACAACGTCAACAGTAAAAGAAACTAAAAATTCTCTAACTTATTTTTTAATAACACCAGCTTTAATTGGCCCGGGTCCTGCTGGTGCTCACCATCGTTAGCTCTAAAAAGCTGGTGCGGAAACAGGTTCATATGCTCTGCGATTTACTTCCAGCCACACCTTACATGACTCCAGCATCTCTGCCCATGTCCGCAGGCAAAACGGAAAACAAGCACCCGACAACGTCAACAGAAAAATAAACTAAAAATGCTCTAATGTATTTTTTAATAACACCAGCTTTAATTGGCCCAGGTCTTGCCGGTGCTCACCTTCGTTAGCTCTAAAAAGCTCATGTCGAAACAAGTGCATATGCACTATGATTTACTTCCAGCCACACCTTACATGACTACAGCCTCTCTGCCCATGTCCGCTGGAAAAACAGAAAACAAACCTCGACATTGTCAACAGAAAAAGAAACAAAAAATGCTCTAACTTATTTTTTAATAGCACAAGCTTTATATGGCCCGGGTCCTGCCGGTGCTCACCATCGTTAGCTCGTAAAAGTGCATATGCACTGCAATTTACTTCCAGTCACACCTCACATGACTCCAGCATCTCTGCCCATGTCCGCTGGCAAAACAGAAAACAAACCCCAGCAATTTCAACCGAAAAGGAAACTAAAAACGCTCTACCGTATTATTCAATTAATAACACACACTGTTTATTATTAGTAAAATAAAAGGTTTTTTTCATATCTTTTTTAAGTTTGACTGTTGGAATAAAAGTCAGACTGCAGTTACCATCAGGATAATTCATAACAAATGCACTTTAAAACATAAACAAAGGCACAGCTTTTTTAGGTTGGAATTGAAGTGAAACTGCAGGTAAGATAAGGATAATTGCTAAGAGATGCATGCTGAAACAGAAACAAAGCCACAGATATTATTTAGGTCAGAATGGAAGTCCGACTGCAGTTAGAATAAGGATAATTGCTAACAGATGCAGGTCTCTGTAAACAGGGGCCATCAGACGCTAAACAGTGTGATGGCCAAACTAAATACTCACTAAGTGAAATCGCCAGAAGGAGAGAAGGGAGGGACTTTTACAACCCAACACCAATACAAAAGCTACATTTTTGAATGGCACAGCCAACAGCCAATAGAAAGCAGTTAATTTTTTAATACACATAGAATACAATACAACATGTCTTGCAGACAGCGCAAGCGCTGTCTAGGCTCGACCTAAAAAAGGGCACAAGTTTGTCCTGGATACCTCTTATGGAAAAATGTTATAAAGGCTTGAACACAAAGTGCCCAAAACATCCCAAAAAGATCTTGGCACTGGGAATGGAAAAGCTTCAGCAGCTAAGGAGTTAAGTTGATTTGTGAATGTTATTGCCTAATGTTCACTTTAAATGTGACAAGAAACAGTGCTGTATTTCCAGCTAAAAGCATCAGATGCTCATAAAGATCTTGTGACAGGCAACCATTTACCACCATGTAAGGTGGTAAAATAGCTCTGAATCAGCTTTTCGACATAGAACTCAGACGATTGAGCAAATTGCAGCATCGCATGTGGTTCCTTCCAAGAATATGGCCAATCATGTTCATATCCTCCTAAATTGGAGGCAGAAATTGCTTGTTTTTTTATGTAATTGCTCTAGTCGGACTCTGGAATCCTCTACGCAAGTTGTCAGCCAACTTTTTAAGGAAAGCTTCCCTATTTCGATCACTTGTGTGTGAAGTAGTCCACGTACTCAGATAGTGTATCTCTCTTTTCTACTGGTTGCATATGTTTTTACATTATGACTGCACTTTGAGTGACAGCCCTATCACTGTTCCACTGGCCCCAGCTTAAGTGTAGGTTTTTTTATTCACTGTGTCCTTATGATGACACCTCAAACTTCAGAATCAATTAGTCTTGGCGTGCCCCTTAAACAGGGAAATGATCAACTCTGGCCTACCTGCTTTTTAATCAATCAGCCACTGAAATATTTATACCACCTCCCTTCTTTCCTTTACTATCGTTGCACATGATTATCACTTGAGCACTTCACAGTCACTTATCACTTTTTGTTGCCTCCTAATGTTGTTCAGGTGTGATTTACATTTACTTTTGAATCATAATCCTTCCGTGGTATTTCTTGATGGACTGAGTAATTTAACAGAGATTGAATACCTACGGTCGTCAATTGACAAAATCACCCTTAACGACCCACTGTTGCTTGTTCAGATTTTATCTAAGCTAGTAAGATTGCGCTACTGCAGTTTTTCAACTGCTCAAGACAACAGTCGGACCAAAACTGTGTCACACACCATGTCTTTAATCAGCACTTCCAATGCTCACTTTTTGTGTCATGTACTCTCATGTACTGCAGAATATCCCTAAATCTAATGCACAAGTAATGGCATTGCTGCTTGCATTTTGTGCACTCATTAATTCGTTTTTTGGTCATATGTGTTCTCATATGTGAAGCTCCCCAGGTTCTTGCCACGTCCCTTTTCGTAACTACCAGGGCTAGCATAGTAAAGATGAGCTGTGGTCGGCCCAGATCTACACCCCCCGGTATGCCCAGCAGTATAAATTTAGGGTCCAATGGTATAGCCACTTCTAAGACATTGCTCAATTCCCGCAATACCTTTCCCCAGTAGGCCTGTATTTTAGTACATTCCCAGATGGTGTGATAAAAGTCTCCCTTCTCATAGCCACATCTCTGACAATTAGGTTCGCTGGCTCGGCCCATTTTGTGTGGTCTAGCCCTGGCATAATAGGCTTTGTGGAATATTTTATATTGAATGAGGCGAAGGCAGGATTTAATTGCCACCTCTCTGTGGTGCATGAGGGCTGCTTCCCAATCTATGTTTTCGAGTGTTTCTAAATTTCCTTCCCAGGTATCTCTCAGCTTGCCCAGCCTGCCTGGCATGTTATTATTCAAGGTCCGATAAGTGAGTGATACCGCCTTGGTGAGCATATGCTCCTGTAACAGACGTCCCTCCAATGGTGCATAATCTGGCAGTGGAGAGGAGGTTTAGTTCTCTGCTTGCCAGGGATGCCTAAGTTGAGCATACTTGAAAAACTGGGAGGTATGTAATGCAAAGTCTTTCTGTAGGGAGTGGAAGCTTTTGAGGTTACCCTTGTCAATGATGTTGCCTATGGTAGGGTTGTCCCAACCCCTGAAGCCTCTCAATTTCTGGATGTCTTTTAGCCAGGCACAGTGCCAAAGGGGCGTCTGCGTAGTAGGTTTTCGATCCCACCCCATTGCCTTCGTTGCTTTCCCCCACACCTCTATTGTGGCTTGGGTGGCCGGGAGAAGTCTCCCCTTGCCCCTGCCTCCATAGAAATAGTGCAGGCAGGTACGTCCCGCCATAGTGTCCCTCTTTAGTTTATAGGTGGGGTGATCCCCAGGGGCGTGTATCCAGTCATTCACTGGGTTTAGCTGTTCCGCCCAGTAGTAGGCAGCTTTGCAGTCTTATGCCATAACTGTACTGATCATGTATCCTTTCAGGCATTTTATGTGGGTAGAAGTTCAGTGGCCAGGCCTGCTACCTCTGCCACCTTCTCTAGCTCAAACGAGTTTGTTACAAAAGGCACAGCAGGAGCATAAGCAGGGACAGTTAGAGGAGAGGGAAAGAGACCAGAAGGAAAGAGAGAGGATCGGAAGAGATCAGAGAGACGGAAGATGCAGAGAGACAGAGGAGAGAAGTAAATACAATGGATGGATGGATGGATGGATGGATGGATGGAGGGATGGATGGAGGGACGGACAGCAGATGGATGGACGCATGGAAAGAGAAAGACAGAGAAGGCAGGGAGCAGGGCTGGTTTGGACACTTTTACCTTGGCTCTTTTTGGCTCAGCCTCCGGCTCTATACCTGGCTAATTCAATCTAATCAAGGAAGTGGTAGATATCCTATTATGATCCACAAAAGAAAAGGGAGGTACCCCTTTGTATTTATAGGGACGAGGTATATTAACAGACACAAAAGACAAAAGTTCCCAAGTTAAAGCGTATATGCCGAGAGAAAAAAAGGGCTACTCACTGGGCCAGATAATTCCTAAGAGTAATAAATATTATTAAGAAAATCTCTTTTTTCAGTGAGAGCCACTAACTATCTAAAAAGACCTTTAAGTAAATCTTATTTGCGGTAACACAGTACAACATGTGGTTTCAAAAACATACTATTCAGTACAATCACGGTTAAAACAACAATTTATTATACACAGAAAAATATTGTATTACATATTCAGTCGAAATACTATATGTGGCCTTCCTCCCACTATAGGTTACAATCTAATAATAAAAACGTTAAAAAAACAGTTGACGCGGTATTTCGGTGTTTAGTTCAATGTTCTCACCTTCTTCAGGACAAAGAGTTTTCATAAAATCTTAATTATGCGGTAGATTATGTTTATTCAATTACATAATCTTGTGGAGGCACCTTTTTCACCACCATTAGGGTCTCAATATAGGGTGCTCTATTAAAATGTAGTTGCTTTACTTAATATCCGTTGACGCCACCGTATTATATTTTGAGGTGGAAAAATGTTATCGATCCAAATTCCTTTATATAGGGTATTCTATTCAAATGGCAGAGCAGGCACTCTATTCCTTTTCAACCATGGCTTTTTTTTAATTTGCTTATATTATTACGTACTCCTCGTAGTACCGTATTTTAGCTCTGTGCGTATGGATGCGGCCTCCCTGCGTCAGCGGATATCCGGGATTCAGCGGATATCCGGGATTCAGTCCTACTGAATCCCAGATATCCGCTGACGCAGGGAGGCCGCATCCATACGCACAGAGCTAAAATACGGTACTACGAGGAGTAAGTAATAATATAAGCAAATTCAAAAAAAGCCACGGTTGAAAAGGAATAAAGTGCCTGCTCTGCCATTTGAATAGAATCCCCTATATAAAGGAATTTGGATCGATAACATTTTTCCACCTCAAAATATAATACGGTGGCGTCAACGGGTATTAAGTAAAGCAACTACATTTTAATAGAGCACCCTATATTGAGACCCTAATGGTGGTGAAAAAGGTGCCTCCACAAGATTATGTAATTGAATAAACATAATCTACCGCATAATTAAGATTTTATGAAAACTCTTTGTCCTGAAGAAGGTGAAAACATTGAACTAAACACCGAAACGCCGCGTCGACTGTTTTTTAACGTTTTTATTATTAGATTGTAACCTATAGTGGGAGGAAGGCCACATATAGTATTTCGACTGAATATGTAATACGATATTTTTCTGTGTATAATAAATTGTTGTTTTAACCGTGATTGTATTGAATAGTATGTTTTTGAAACCACATGTTGTACTGTGTTACCGCAAATAAGAGTTACTTAAAGGTCTTTTTAGATAGTGGCTCTCACTGAAAAAAGAGATTTTCTTAATAAGATTTATTACTCTTAGGAATTATATGGCCCAGTGAGTAGCCCTTTTTTTCTCTTTGCATATACGCTTTAACTTGGGAACTTTTGTCTTTTGTGTCTGTTAAGATATCCTATTATAACACATGGGATTCTGTAATCCATGTATTAAACCCATGTCTAATTTCTTTATCATAGGCGACTTACGACGCACCCAGTCACCTAATATAAAGAAATGATATCAGAACTCAACAAGTTATAGCTTATTCGAGTCGAGTTCTGAGGTCACAATACCTGCTGCCGGATCTAGCAGCTTAGGGGGAAGGGAAGGTCAGGTTATGGAGCATAAATAAAGCAGCTGTTTACAGAATTAAAACAAAAGGGGGCTTTTTTTCATTTGTTCCGTTTTTCTAGCTGTAAAGTGACAACCTGAAAGGAGATATTCATGCCAATGTGGTTATTTGTATTTGTTTTCACTACTTTGGCAATAATAGAAACATTAGAATCTTTCTGCATGCTTCTACACATTCCCAGCTACTGCACTTTCCTTTTTAAAACTGACTTGTATTAAACTGTTTCTAATATCTTCATGTGACGAAACATTTCACAGCTTTTTTGATGTGGTTAATTTTACACTAGACATTCTATATTTATTCTTCATGTTTACAAACATGTTTCTCTCTTTTAAACAAAAGAACTACCTACCAAGCATGTAGATGATCTGTTGGAAAGGTGGTGGTGTGGCTTATAAGGGATTAAGTACCCTCTGCCGTACATGATAAGGATATTGCAAGACACATTAGAGTTCCATAACCTAATTAAGGAACTCGCCCTTCGCCTCATTCCACTATATGGTCATGGAACTCGTCGGTGACCTGCAATATCCTTCTAAAGTTCTATTTTTTACATGCAGACTAAGGTTCCCTTAAGGGATTTGTAAGGCACAGCTAATCCACAAGAAGGTTCCAGATGCTGATGGAAGTGACAAAGGCCTAGTATTCAAGTGCTCGGCTGAGCCATAGGAGTATCCCTGTGATTGGAAGATATGCAGGAAAAGGACTTATACACCCATTGTGACTCGGCTAATGCAGTAGTACTGTTCACAGTGTTGAGTGGGTTATGAAAGCAGTAAACAGTTACTTTTAAAAGGTTACTTTCCCTAAATATTTATTTAAAACCTCACTTTACCATTAGATTCGATGTTTCATAAATATAAAAAACAGTGGTTATTTTTTTTTTCAGCACGAGATAGCAGAATAAATATCTTAATCCTGACTCCGTTTTCTCATAGGACAGCCAGAGCCTTCGACAGTGACAAGAGCTTTTGGGGCCTTGTCACTGTAGGAATAGGGTAACATTACATTTCTACATGTCACACATTTAAATACCTTGCACCTTACGTTAGTGGGCTACATGACATACTTAGGGGTGACTTAATAATATTTAAAAGGGAGAGTTCCTTGTCAAAAATTCTTATTTTCAAAGTTTGAACTGCAGGTTTAAATTCAGCAGTCAGACTAGAATGGTATGTCTACAGCCATGTTTTTCTTGTAACACTAGATGATGGCACAATAATCCTTGCAGTCTACAGGTGATATTTAACTTTCTGTGCCATAGTATACTGTATTCTATGGCCTTATGGAAAAGTTAAATAAGTCAAGTAGGGTGTAACGAATTGAACTATATTTTAGGGGTCAGAACCCATGCACTGGGGCCTGAACAGCAAAGAGTCAAAACACCAGCAGCATCAATCCCAAAAAATGGTTGGGGCCACAAATAATGAAGCAGTTTTCCACAAATGTGCAATCCATAAGTAATTTGCACACACAACCACTGTATAGTTACCAACACCTCAAAGGAGATGGTAGTTGATTCACAAGCGGGATTCATGTTGGCATGCTCATGGGGGGGGGGGCAGTGTTCTCTGGGATCACTACCAACTCCCCTGGTGTTTTTCAAAATGAAAAAACAATGTAATGTTACAACAGAACCAGTTCCTTTAAGGGACATGGGCTGCTTTAAAAAATGTTTTCCATTTGGATATGTGAACGCAGAGATATTGGTCCGCTGTCCCTTGCAGGGCACCATTCTTGTGTCAAGCAAATCACAAGGGGTTTGAAATTGCAATCTGCCTATTAAATATTTAATAGACAGGTTATTCTGCAACCCTCTGTGAATGGTGACTTTACAAGTCGATCTGATAGAACATAGGTCAGTCCGCAAAATCAGATACTGGTCCTAAAAAATCAATGCACAATAATATGCAACCAGTGCTGAAATGGAAAAACAGAAGTGCAGGTGCAGTACCTGCTTCTTTCCGAGAAGTGCCTGTACTCTCCAATTAAAAGTATTACGTCTCTCTTGAGAAGTGCCAATACTTTTCCTCTCAAAATAAAAAAGGGCCGGTACGCAGTACCGGGCAGTACCGGCCCATTTAAAGCACTGTATGCAACCACTTTTTGCAACCTTTATCTTTGTACATCTGAACCTTTTTATGTAGCTACAAAACACAGCTTATCTTTCTGGTGAAGAGGAACCCTCCAGTTCTGTGACTTCACAAACGTTCTCTGCTTGGACTAGTAGTTGCAGCAAAACGCCGCGTATCGCCATTTCCCGACGGGCCCTTGATGTATTCTGCCTTCTTTAGTCACTTATTTCTAGCTCGTTTTCTGTGCTGTTCCCAAGAGCCACACTGGATAGGACTGGGCTTAAATAAAATCCGCCTTTGTCTCCCACTGCACTCTTGAGTTCAAAGTATTACCCTTATCTAATGCATCGCCTTCGTTATGTGAACCCTTCGGCCTGAATTCATCTTCCAAATAGACTGGAGCTGATCCCAGGCCTAATGCACTGCTTCCGGATGTTAACCTCGCGCCCTGGCAGTGAGCGCTTCTTTCATCCTCCACAGTGCACCTTTAGAAGCAACCGCAGCTGTTAACCTTTCCCACCTCTTCAAGCAAAACAAATTGTAGTGTTTGTACTACTTCTGGCATGAATTTACCATGGTGCACACATTTTCCCATTAAAGCCCTAAAAGACATAAAACAAATTCATGCTGACTATTTTTATAATTAAAGAGTGGTAGGAACCTACTCAGAGTAGCAAGCATACACTATTCCTTGTATATAAGGTCCTACAATGGTTGTAGGAAACTCTCTCTAATTTTCCTGCATTTGCTGATTGGATGCCCCAAAACTCGCGCATAATGTTCTTGTGAAACTACTCCACGTGCTTGGTTTTGCACAACAGATCTGCTAAAGAAAACAACCATAAGCATGTATGCGCCTCCTAGTACCATCCAGAGGCATGACAATTTACTGATGTAGCATCCTTAAAACAGACTTATTACAGGGCTGAGGGACCACATTCTAATTACACACCACAGTGGTGGTAGCAAAAATTATCCGTGAAAAAGTTAACTTAATGATTTCATTTTTTTAAAGATGGTGAGATTTGAAAAAATACTTTAAGAAAGAATTTAGCACGGCCTATAAATATGGACTGTAAGGAGGGCAAATGAACAAGTCTGTACCAAAGTTAAAATACAATAAGGGATGTGAAGTTATTACAAATAAGAAACTCAGAAGGCAATATTATTTCCATTTTATTGTGTGCGTAAACCAGAAACGTAAGAAACAAGCAAGAAGAACAATGTACCGGGTTCACAAAACAGGCGTAAGTTATGATGTACATAACTTATACTGGCATGATTGTAATTTACACCTGTTTGCGTATTTCACAAAACGTTCTCACTTTGCATTTCCAAACTTTAGGTACCTAGAAGTCATCAGGTCTAAGTGAATATAATTCATGACAAAATTGGCCTGGACTTACCCAGAGGTGTCTTGAAGCTAGGACAATGTCAGTAAGCCAGGTTTGTAATATTTCTTGCTTGTTGCTCTTGGCGAATAAAAGTAATTATTTCTTGGTGGGGTTGAACTTCAGGCATTGGTCATCCAGGTCTGTATGAGGTGCTGACAGAGTTTGAGGCATTGCATATCTCACGGGGTAGACACTTTCAAGTAGCACTATTTTCTATTGCTACATTGGTTCATTTTGATGCTGTTATCTGTGAGTAATGCTCCAGGGAGCTTCATTTAGAGTATGAGGATGGCGCTGCAGCATGGAGTTCTGCTGAGCTACAAAGGTGATAGGAATCATTTGGGACTTTGAGGTGCCCACATAAATAAACTGTTTGCAAAGGTAGGAGAATAACCAGTGAAGGACTTTGCCAGTGAATCCCCTTCAAGACTCGAGGGTGTGGGTGAGGGTGAGTTAGTCATCTGTGTCAAAGGCAGCTGAAAGGTCCTGCAATATCTGGAGGCAAGGGACATCTTCATCAGTGGTTAAGAGGGTGTCATCTGTGATTTGTAAGGTTGCAGTCTATGTGCTGCAGCGTGATCTGAAAACAGATTCATAGTTTTGCAAGAGATGGTTAGCAGTGATGTCCTCTTGGTGTTGAGTATAGACTGCTTTTTCGTTGATCCTGCTGATGCGGGGAATGGAGTGATGGGCTGACAGTTGGAGAGATCACCTGGGCCTAGTGTAGGTTTCATTTGAAATGGGACAATGTGGCCAGCCTTAAGAGCTTCTGGAAATATGCCTTGAATGAGGGTGTCATTGTCAATGGTCAGTAGGGGTGAGAGAGCTTCTCCACGAGAGCTTTGATGAAGGACAAGAGTAAGACATCATATTAATAGAAAGTGACTTTGAGGGACTTGCGCATGCCAGCAAGATGTGTGAGAGAGATCGTGTTGAAGGTTGACCATTGCAGGATTCTACAAGAAGGAATCGGTGTACGAAGAAAAGAAGCACATTTAGTGTTGGTAATGTGCTGTCAGTTTTTCTGTATTTTGTCAACAAGAGTTCAATTACATTGCACTTGCCTGTGAAGAGAGAGGTAGGAGGGTCAGGTAGGGTATTGGTGTTGTGTTTGAATATCTTAAAGACTGTTCTGCTTCTTTTGTTTGATTTATTGACAGTATTGGAGGGACTTCAGCAACATGAGGTCTTCAAGGGCTGAGTTTTTCTTTCATTTTTGTTCCTGTACGCAGATGGAATGTTTATTGTCAATGAGGACTTTAGAGTACCAAGGTGCTGAAGGTCTTGGCTTGACCTTGCATACTTTAGTTGGAGAATTAATGTTTAGGTAGTTTACAAAAAAAAAGTGATGGTCATGTTGAAGGAAGTGGTCATTGAACGTGGTGCTGGCAAGGTGAGAGATAAGTTCACACATTAGTTTGAAGATCAAGAAGTCTTTGTAGGATCTGAAGATTTGGTCTTCTCTTTGGTTGACCTTGTTTTGTTAGTATGGTGCTAAGCAGGGAAATAGGGATGGCGATGTGGTTGGTCCAGTCCAACAGTGTTGGTAATTTGCATTGGATTGTTGGTAATTTCGAGAAGAAGAGGTGGAGTATGTGATGATTAGAGTCTGTTGGTTGGGTGACGTGCTGTACTGTATTGTCTCAATAAGGTTGAGGATGGTGTCACTTGTTATTGAGGATGTGGTGATTAGAGTTTGTTAGTTGGGTAATGTGCTGTACTATATTAAGTGTGTCAGTAAGGTTGAGGAGGGTGTCTCTTGTTATTTTAGAGTATATGTTGTCTGGGTGGTTGAACACACCGTGAGGCTTGTGTGGATGTGTCAGATGGATGAGTTGGCAAAGAGATATGAGAATTCATCAATGACGTGCATGTTTTGCGTGAGATGCCTGCAAATGAGATTGAAGGTGGTGGTCTGGGTTGCATAGAGACCGAAGTAGCATGTAACGGAGCTCCATGGGGAGAATGCCATTTGCTTATCCATGGTGCAGGGTCAGGATGATTTACGAATGGCAGCAAGGCCTCCACCTTTCTATGGTCCATGCAATGAATGCTGTAGCCTGTGTGAAGGAGGACATGTAGGATGTGCAGGATGTAGGGGTGAGCCATGTTGTTGCATTTAGGAGTGTGTCAAACATGTGATAGTTGAAGTCTGTGATGTCTGGCATGATGTGAAGCATAACTCCATGTGCTAAATACTTCTGCAGAACTCGCGCCATGAACGTACATGTTAAGTTTGCATATAACCATCTTGTCGCCACACTTATGATGGCGTTTCCTTTCAATGTATAGAGATGACCGCTGGGCCAGCAGGAATCTGTAAACTTGGGTCCAAATGCTAAATCTGGCCCTTAGCCTACAAACCTGCCTATAGTAAATTCCTCTACACAGCAAGGCACATTCCCTACTGCTTTAATAACTGTCTTGTCTCACCAATTCTGAAAACAACATCTCTGAATGACTCTGTTTTTAGCTATTTTTGCTCTTAAGTAGTTTTATAACTACACACCAATATCTGTCATCACCTCCTTCTCTAATCACACCAATTTGTCTTCTTTCTTGTATGAAGCCCAGATATGTACACTGTCCTTGCTGTCGAGAACACTGCTCACATCCTTGGCAATGGAGATCCCTGCTTCGTGCTTGATTTAATGGCAGTCATCAACCCACTGATCGCCATACTATGCACTCCATCATCCCCAAATACATTTACATTAATTATTCTACCTTATATTGATTTGCTTCAGTCAGGAAAACAGCACAATGTTCAGATGGAAATAATAAGGTCATCTATACTCATCAGTCTCATTCAGACTGCCCGATGTTCCATTCAAAGTTTTATGAGCTTGAACATATACATCAAACCTCCTGGGCTCTGGCCAGACTCCCAAGTACTATCAGTAATTATGTGACAGTAAACTGCACTTCAAATTGTTGTTGGCAAAATACATACTATAACTTAGAATTTGCCACAAACTTGGCTGCCTTTCTGCTGGGTTTGCAGTATAGAATACCAGATACATACACATATCTGCATTTAAACGAATTCAATACTAGATGTCAGGGGTCTACCTTGAGCTGTTTACAAACACAACCAAATTTGCTGAATGCACTAAAGGCTATCCAAATTGACAAGTATAATCTTGGTTTGCTGCCATGCCAAAGGAAGCTTTCTTCCCTGTACAAAATCACTGTCACTTTGTCAAAACACACATTACCAAAATATGTCCATTTGGGTAAGGGTTTTTTTTAGACGTAAAGTGTGCACACATTTAAGTGCTCAAAATAAGGTGGTAGACATACAACTTGCATATGTCTAATCAGGCCTTATTTTTATTTCATTTATTTCATAGTATCATATACTACATCTGAAGCAAGTGGTATGAACACTCTTCATGAGAAGAAAAAAAACAACATAGTCATTTTTTAAAATATGTGGTGTAATCTTCAGGTAAGATGTATGTAATAACGAGCAGTTCATGGATAGGAGTCACTAAAGCTGTTAATGTGGAAAACAATTAATTTATACATTTTCAGATTTGGCAAGGTACTGCCAAATCTGCACAATCGAGGTAAGCTGTAAAAAATGTGTTAGTTTAAGTATCTATTTAAGTTTTTAATCCCTCCCTGAAAGACAGGAGTTGGACAGAGTTGTCAACAGTGCTGCTTTACAGTGGGATACGTTCAAAAGTCCTAGCCCTAGTAATAACTCTGCTCAACATCATCAAAAGGAAGTTTGGGGAGCAGATAGCATTAGCTGCACTGTACATATATGAGGGTAACGCGTTTTTAATCTGCTCCAAGTGGTGAAGAGATTTGGGGAAGCTGTACTTTATTCCCTCCAATTACAGCTGAATATAAACATTTCAAAACTATGTCAAACCCTATTTTGTGGTCAGGCTGATGTGGGGGTTCAAGGAATGAATGGATCAGCAGCAAATGCTACAGGTGAAAGCAAAGGGTTACCTGCATTGAAACACAGTATGGTATTGTTGACTAAGGATAATGAAAATAATTATTCTTGGGTAGCTGGCAATTTGTTATGTTGCTCTAGAACATCTGTGGACACAACATGGAATGTGTTAGTGGATTGAGGCTTACTATTATGTGGCCCAGCATATGGGGGCTTATGGTCTGTGCAACTACCCATTCTCTGGTTGAAAGCAGTTCTGGACATGATGTACACCCATCCATCTGCAAACAAATCCCATAGTTTACTTCTTTGCTTAGGAAAGAGTTTACTTCAGTACTTAGGAAAGATGCTTTTGCAGAGTTGAACAAGTGACAATGGACCTACACACTCTCAGAAAGCTGTCAATATATTGATGCATCCCCAGAACACTTTGACAATTTCCTTTCATTATGATCATTTCATAAGATACCAGATCATTGTAATTGATCCTTATTTTTAAAAGGCATGCGATTCAAACAAAAATGGATGTCCTTTTAATTTTGCTGGATGACCAACAAACCACATGTTGGATATACGGTTACCAGGTACCTAGAATGAGTGAGGTCTTTGTGATTGAAATTATTGACTATGTCATTCTTTAATGAATGTAGTAAATATTATTAATCATTGTAGCGATGTTTGTTTTTTAAATTTAGTAAAAAAGGAAACGTTTCCAGAAAGTCTCAGTGAATTGAATGCATATCATTGCAAAATGCGGGAAATTGGCAAGCCATAATACCAGTTATTTACAATACATAGAAACAGACAGCGAAAGCCAAAAGTATCATTCTTATTAACATGTAACAGGGATTATTACAGATTATATAAAATGAGTTTTATTTATAAAATGCCCATGCCATTTTTTATAGCTGTAAAAGGCCACTACCTTCTGCTGGATATCAATTGTTATTAATTGAGAATTAAAAAAAGTTATTTGTAGTGCATAACTTCATTTAAATAGAATAATTTTTTTAATAAATTTACTAGTTTTGTGAAGTGATTGTTTGACTTGAATTTACATTCTGAATGAAAGTCTTTCATTGATTGAACTGTCTTAAGAATTGATTGGATGGATATAGATAATCAGTAAAATGACAGATATTGATTTTCTGAAAGTTCCAGGTAGTGTTAAATAATATATCATCCTCATTTTAGATAGTCATCTGTATTAGCCATAACGGCTATAAGTGTGGCAGTGTGTCTATTTTTTTGTTCATATTGGTTTTGATGAATACAAAGAGGTCAAACAATATAGTATTCTTATGGGCCTCTATCAAAATCACTAGAGGAGCAGATTTGTCCACCTTAACATAGTGCCGAATTTTAAAGTGGAATTTTGTACAGTATACAAAAATCAGGCAAACACATTCTCATTCAGCAAAGTTTTAATGTTAGGGACTGCTCTCCCCTGCGCAGCTCCACCGCTAAGGGCCTACCTTGAAGCTTCAGCCCGAGTTCCTCTCAGTTAGGTGTTTGAGGCCCTCCTCCATCCGCAGGCTCCTGCCTGCACCTCATTCCTGGTGGTCTAGTAGAAGAGTACCCTGCTCTTCTGCTTTTCCGCTCTGTTCTGTGCCCTCTTTGCCTCGCTCTTTCATTTTTTGCCTCTCTTCTCCTAGCCTCTCTCCTTTTCATTTTGCCTCTTTCTTCGCTGCCTCTTTTCCTTTCTCTGTCTGCCTCTTTGCCCCTTTTTTTGCCTCTTTTTCTCTGTTTGTCTCTTTTCTTTTTGCCCCCTTTTCTCTGTTTGCCACCTTTCCTCTCTTGCCAGCCTCGCTCCCTCTTCCCCCGCTCCCCGCCACTGGTGGCCCTCTGTCCTCGGAAACCCACCCACCCCGACAGACCATGCACGTAACCTCAGCATCATACTGGACTCATCGCTAACAGTGAATCACCAGATCAACGCTGTCTCCTCCACATGCTTCAACACTCTCCGCATACTATGAAAAACATTCAAATGGATACCCGCTGACTCCAGGAAAACGGTCACTCACACCCTCATCACCAGCAGATTTGACTACGGCAACGCCCTCTACACCAGAATCAACAAGAAACTCCTCCACAAACTCCAGACCATCCAGAACGCTGCAGCCAGACTGATCCTCGACATTCCAAGGCACATTCATATTACCCACCATCTCTGTGACCTCCACTGGCTCCCCATCGAAAGAAGGATAACTTTCAAACTGCTCACGCACACATTTAAGGCCCTCCACAACACCGGACCTCAATACCTCAACAACCGCCTCTCCCTCCACGTCACCCAGGAGAAACCTACGAATTATCTGACCTCTCCCTAGCCACCTTCCCACGCTTCTACAGGAACAAAGCGGGTGGAAGATCCTTCTCCTACTTTCCATCCAAGACATGAAGCGAGCCCCCCCCCTCCACCTCAGGCGAAGCCCGCCACTGGACCAATTCAAGTGAGACGTCAAGACCAGGCCCTTCGAATGACCCCAACACAGCTGCTCCCCCCAGCGCCTAAAGACCCTAACAGGTGAGTAGCACACTTTACAAAACTCTGATTGATTGTGGAAGATGAAGACTACATGTTAGCCAAAGAGTTATTTCATTTGTTGGATTCGCTCTGCTTTGTCCAGCAAACTGTTGCCCATATTTTTACTGTGGTCCTACTAGTCAGACATGTAAGAAATTTCAAAGCCACAATTGCTGAGGATTTACATTACACTTTTCCACACCAAACATTCATTTGGGTTTTAGATCCAGTTTTTCAGATCGGTTACATAGCTTTTAGGCACAATCTAAACCAAATGTTGATGCTAGCTCATGGAAAACCTAAAACAACTTATTCTAGTAGCCATCAAAATCTATGTTTTTTCAGCAAACATTTACAACTAAAACAAACATCCAATGTCATTGTCACAGGCTTATTGACAGGGTGGATTCCACTACCCAAGAACCTTTAGACGCTTATAGAGTGCTAACAAACTAACTAACGAGTGAAATACCTAGCTTCCTAATAGTTTTGTGGCAAGCTTATCACATACTTTCATGAAAAGATCATATATTTAAACACCAACATTGAAAATACGTTTTGGTATGTTATCTTCCAAATAGTAGGCAAGCTATACCCTCCAGTTTGAGAAATGTGTGTGTCCTGCTGTTGTGGTCAAAACTATAGAATCTCTATCCCAATATATTACTAAGTTGATCACAGTGGCGTAGCAAGGGGCGGCTCCCCCGCTCTCATATGCGTTTGCCGCAGGGGTGGCAAACGCAGAACTTATATTCAGCACCACCTCCCCGCTCTTCAGCGCGGCCGCGGGTGGCAAAGGCAGGGACCGCCAAGGGCGGCAGAATTCCTAGCTACGCCACTGGTTGATCAATGTTTTTGTTTTTACAAAAAGGCCTTGATCCTGCTCCCCTAACGAATGCTACAGTGCTACCTTATGTAAAAAATAAAAAAAAAACAACAACAACCAAAACCCCAGTCAGCCTGTGATTTGCAGGCTTAACACTTCACTCGTACATTCATAACTGAATCTCTACTTACTGGGCTACTTCAGCATTATTTGGGGAAAATGTGTGATATTTTTGCATTTTCAATCTGGTTTCCGAAACAGCTGTTTCGATTATTCTTGAGGTTTTATTATCACTGTGAGACAGGGCAAACTCATCTGCTCCAATTTTATTAGATCTCTCTCTCTCTGTAGAATGTAATACTGTGTACCGGGGGCTGCTTTGAGCATCTTGCTTTGGAGAAACAAATGTGAATAAATGGCAGATGTCTGGACTGAATGTATTCCTTTATCACAGGCCATACCCAGATTGCTATACTATGCAAGTTTAGTGCAACCCCCTGCAGTTTAGGCTTTGAGAATCCCGAGGGATCTACCCTCCAGACCCAAGGGCTGATTTATTGTTTTTTCACACAGCCCAACGCAGCAAGCCACCTTGCTGCACTGTGTGAAAGGACAGGGCCAGGAATGCGCTGTATTTAACACACTCTTTACTCGCTCTTGTGCACTTTTGGCTGCCTAGCGCCAACGCAGGCAGCCTTGTGTCATGGTGCAAGAGTGACTGTGTTGTAGGCAGGACTGTTTTTGTGCAGGAAGGCACACCTTCCAGCTCAAAAATAACCCTAAGTGGCAAATGCAGCACATGTAAAAAGAGGAAACATTGAGGAGAAATAGAGCTATTTCTTGTTGTTGCGCCTCACCTAGGGAGTTGTAGCATTTCGACATATTCCCAGGTCTACCACTCATAGTACCACTCTGCAGGTTGATTAAGGGTGTCTCATTACAATATGAAGGATCTCCAGACAGTACAAAATTGTGGAATCGGGATTGAGCTCGTTGTATAAACATTTGACACCACCTTGTCGGTGTACAGCCAGTCTAAAGGCTGGCTAATCAGATGGCCCTGGTTACTTGAAATTTGTTTTTAATTTAAAGAAGCAAGACAATTGCGTTCTGCAGGTGACCCTGGTGCTAGACGGCAGTGTGCTAAATTTGGGGGTGCCTTCTCACTATTGCAGGCACGGAGCTCTGGATTTTTTTGCTCTGTACCTCTGCCACTTGATTATTTTCCTTTTCTTTAACCCAAAGCTGAAAACACATCTTCGGCGGTGGTACTAAATGGATTATATGGCACCATAATTAATGTAGGGTTTCGCCTAATCCTATTTGTGTTTTGGAACTGTACCATGCAGCTCGATGCATCTAGTAGTGTGTGCGATGCGAAATAAATAAATGCAAATAAATGTTAATGAGACATTGGCAAGAGCTGAGAAGGAAATAAAAAACCCAATGGAATATTAAGCATTTATTTTCTGCACGTACATAGTACGAATTACAAATAACAACATGCAACAGGGTAGCGGGACCATTTTCGCAAATTAATACTGTTACTCCATAAACCTGAATGATGTTAATTTTTAATACAATGAAATCACTTATGTATGCACAATTAGTTTGCAGTTAATTTAGTCCATAAATATTTCGTTATGGGATTGGGTATTGCCATACAGTCTAATTGTTCAATTTTGTTTTTAACTGTTAATTACAGTATTGGCCAAGGGAGATGCACGGTAATTGGCATACTACGCCTGTTGTTTAATTAAAATAGAAATATCGGTATAGAAAAGATGGAGCAATGCTTTGAAATTCACAGGAGACAAAAATGTGGCATGGAATGAACTCACCTGGCCATATTGCTTTTAGATGTCGCGATGCAACAAATCATCTTAATGGCACATAAGGTGTAGGCAGTAATTTTAACAATAATAAAGCAGACTGAAAAAGAATGCATACAAAAGGACATTTATTCAACCAGTTTATTTAGAAATCTGTTTATTAGAGTTTAGATGATGACATATGTCATACCACGAAGCAGGATAATGTACAGTTACAATTGGTGTACACGAGAATGCACATGCTAATACAACGTTGACTGTAATAATGGGGAGCAACTCTTATTCCATGTCCATACTGAAGGCCCCAACGGCCATGGTCACATTTGTTAAATCGCTATGTATCTCGGGATCACCCCCCATGTGGAGAACTATCATGTGGAGGCATTACATCTGCATTTACAGTCCCACAGTTGTCCATCATAAACAGAAAACCAATTTTTTTTATGAAGAACAAAACTACGCAGTCGGGAGACTAACACCCCTGCAGATGTTAATCACACTTTCATGTTATTTTTTACCAGCTGTAAAAAAAAGTCAACTAAATTCACATTTGTAATGAGAAATTGAAGATTTGTCATCACTTAGATTGAAAATTGTCTGACTGGATGAATGGGTTTGTCACATAGATGCAGTCGCAGCCGGTACAGGTAAAAGCAGTCGGGCGGGGTGGGGGAAGAGGACAGACAACGCAATATGAAAAATAAAATAATAATAAAACCACTTACCTTGCGGTGAGTGCAAGGTAAGTGGTTTTATTAATTTTTTTATTTTATTTTCCCTATCTGGTCATCTGTCGAATTCCTCCTGCCCTGCCCCACCACCTCACCGCTCTTACCTGTACCGGCCGTGCCTGCATAGATAGGATGCTTATTGAGTTAACTGCTCACATCTAATGTCCTCTGCATGTCACAAGTTGATGTCTAGTCATAAGACGACTTTTTGGCCATCCTTCTGAGGCAGATGAATTTATTATCAATACAGTATGTAGAGTTAACATACGATAATTAGAGGGCTTAGAAATTATAAAAACTGCCGTTTGGGTTGTTATATTAAAATCTATTTTATAAGTAGTATTACTGTTCTCGTTACACAGTTCATCAACATGTTTATCCTTGAATTCTTACGGTCTCAATCACACATTTTTACCTGCATATAAGTGGGAATTACACAAGGAAAGATTCATAACTTCCACATGTGTAACTACGTGGAGAGTCATAATGCCAGTTAGACAAATGGAGCAGTAAATTTAGGTGTCCAGATGTAGAACAAAGTAATGAGAATTTCCGCAGGAGGAAGTGTCATCTTGTCAGGTAATAGTGGATTTTCTCTGGGGAGTGTAAAAGGTTTAGTAACAGAACAGTAACATAAAATAGTTGACCACCCACACAGCCAAAAACATGTGGTGATCACAAAACATCTGTAGCACATTTTCCATAATGATATGCACTTCTAAGTTTACCTCTGAATAATAAACATCTAAGTGCTGCAGATGGCGTGAAAAAGTGCATCATTAGACCATATTTTCACAGGGTAGTTGTCTTCAGGGTATACATCTTATAGAAGATCATTTCAATGAAGCACAATAAAGAACACAAATAATATCAACATATTAGTGAAATTTCACTCTTTCCTAATCCTACAGATTAGGTAGATTGGCAATGTGGAGAAGAGCAAACAAATTGCAATGGCAAGTCTCTACGGCTCAGTGGAGTGGTCCCGGTGGGCTCATCACCCCACAACAGACTCTTTCACAAGGACAGAGTAAGAACAACCCTTTGCAAAGGGAACTTCAGCCGAGCTGACAGTCCCGATTTCCATGGATTTCCTCACAAATAGATAGGAAGAGCGATCCCAGGTGAAGCAAATGCCAACAGCGTTCAATAGTCTAGTGCCCTGCTAGTCTTGAGGCGATGGGCTTACTGTAGCTCATCCCATAACAAATAGGGCCATCCATCTCGGAGTGCCGAAGTGGTCATGTTTGCTCTTTCCTCAGTAAAAGATGTCTAGTTTGTGTTCCGCCCGAAGAATCTCTTTCTGTTATCAGCAGCCATATTGTAATTACCTTTCCACCATACTCAATAGAACTATTTTAGAGTGGCAGCCATATTAGACTGATATTCTCTACTGCTTTTGGTGGGAATTTGTTATACAGCTTGCTGTTAAGCATGATTACACATTTGTCCTTGATGCTCATTACTTCTTAAATGTTTATAATGAGACCCAAATCTCCTTTGCATCAAAGTTAGAACTATACAGATTGCAGATTTGTATATATCCACTTCATGCATGAAAATCTATTTGGTGACTCTGAATCTCCTAAAACACTTGAACCTTGAACCTTTTAATGTGTGAACCAAACAAATATCCATTCCCAGCAACAAATCTTATGCATCTTAAAACCCTGCAGATATATCTCTGCCCACAGCAAGCACTTAACTCAGAAGAGCGAAGAGAAAGATCCTTCCACCACTTGAAATAGGGTATTGTGGTTATTCTTTGGCCCAGTGCAACCTCTCAACTCAGATTCCATCTGCTTTCCCCAGTTGAAATACATCTACCCCAGAGGTGTGCTGAGTTTGAGATCATCTCTAATGTGTCAACCACCACAGATAAATGTTTTCTTTTCAAAGGATTTTCCAATGTATTCTTCAATTCTCCCACAATCTTATACTCTCAGCTGTTCCAAGCTTGCTACATAAAACTTCAAACACAAGATTATGCGAGAATTCCCAAAGAATATATAGTGGCAGGTAGGTATCACCGTGGCAGAAAAGGCTCCCTTAAAACAGACTCCTTCTTCTCCCATAGTCCCTGAAAATGGTAGAAGACCCTAACTATCTCCAAAGCAAAATATTTATCCTATGTAAAGAAATTTTCAACTATTCCATCCATACAGTAATTTGTGAATCTCCTTCCTTAACAATGAAAGATAATGATACAAACATCTAACGACAGTCATACACAGTTCCACAACAAATTCCACACTTTACTCCAAGTTAAATCAGACCTCTTCTCTGATCATTCACACCCTCCACCCCCACAGTTCAACCATCCCTCCATCATTGCCTCACTTTCAATGCACTTTCCTAACTGAGCCAGCTTACTTCTCACACTCCAAATACACCACAGTTGTGCCTCAAACTCCCCCACCGCTTCTCATAACCTCATCTTAAGGTACATCTTCAACCACTCTTTCATACTTTTCAAAGTCTCCTTCTGGAGGGCATGCATTCACCCATCTACAGAATCATTATTATCTGTTGACAACCTCAGCGTTATACTTGTCCCAGGGAGAAATGACACTGGATAACACTCAGCTCCCTCAGTTACCTTGACAGCTCATCCTACTCCCACTCTAGTCCTTGGCATGCAAGCCAAAGTCAACTCTTGGCTTTCTGCTGCATTAGACGTGATCAACCACACCCCTCTCTTGAAAATCATGGAACTGTGTTTGGGAATATGGGGCTCTGATACCCCAGCAGGACTAGTTGGAGCTGTACAAAACTACAAATAAAATAAATAAAATGTTTTTCTCAGAAATGTAAGTGAATACTCCATATTCCATACACAGGTTGTAAATCATACAGGTAACTCTGCTGGAAATGTTGGGCTCATACTAGACAATCGTAAATCTATGCAAACCTTTGGTACCTACAAGAGCTAATTTGCAAATAAAGCCTCAAATAATCATCAAGCAAAAAGGACCAAATATCCTTCAGTCAATAGTCAGTTAATACCCATGCTTTGCCTCTATGCTCTGGCTGGGATGAACTATGGTCTAATAGCTACATTCCTGACTTTGGATCAATAAGAGTTGAGTTCTAATTCCAACTTCCCCACTTGACCACACTGTGAAATCTGGGACAAACCACTTCATATCCCTGTGCCACCGCTCCTATCTTTTCGTAAACTTGAATGAATAGAAGCAGTCACAAAGCATATACAAAGCCTCATGTATAACATTTCAATTGATTAAATATGTACGGTTTCAATGCCAAGCATATCATTCTCAAGTAGACATTTGGTAAGTCTTAGCTGGTCTGGTGGCCTCAAAGATGTTTGTTTAGTTAGACTCAGGAAGCTTTACTAAGTGATCAATTGCATCAACTTTGGGCTCTCCCTTCCTAATTCTATGAACCAGGCTAGACAGCTGCATGAAAGAGGTTGTGCAGCAGACTTCATTAAATGTCTTAGAATCTTTAGAATATCCTGTGGAAAAGATACAAGGATAGTACGGTGGTCGAAAATGGGGATCCAGAAGTGTTACAGGGTGAAATACATTAGAAGTAATTTTGGGCCAGATGCACGACCATTGGAAATTGTGAGTCGCAAATTGTGAGGCGCTAAATCCAATGTACAACAGTGTCAGAGAAGGGTGGTAAACAGAACAGTGTTTGAGATGGGTGGTAAACTGCGACTGTTTTGCGACCGCAATTGTGGTCGCAAAAGGGTCATACATACCTAAAGGACTCGCTATTAGGAAGGGACGCCCTCGGAACGCCCCTTCCTAATAGCGACTCGCTATTCCTATTTTGCAAGTCGCAAATAATTTGCAACTCACAAAATAGGAATAGTACATGGCCAACTCGTTTTTTACAGTTGCAAAAGGGTCTGAAACCCCTCTGCAACCGCAAACAACGGTCATACATTAGGCCCTTTGTAACTGTTTCTCTGGATATGTCAAAGTTGTCTCAGAATTAGGACCGAAAATTGAAAACAGTCAATATTTAACTTTCATAGAAATTAAAGCTTTCACCATTCTCTTGGTTGCCTCCTTTTGCCATTTTATTTGAAATAGCTAATATTAATATATACACTGGTTTTAATAAACGTTCCGTAGGAAGAATTCTTTCTTTTACCCCAAATAAACAAGATGACGAGGGTCCTGCAAAGGACGTAAATGGGAATACTGACATTTTTATGAAAAAGTGAAACCTTAGCCAGCAGGAGTGCTTTTTGCTCAAACATCGTCTTTATTAAAATTTGTAAAGTAAACAGATGTTTAATAAACCTCGGCTGATTCATGGTGAAAAATTCCAGAATTAAGATAGTCTTAAAACAAAGTGAAGCCTGTTAAGGGGTCTTGGTATACAAAGGGTTTTATCATCGCTTTAGAAAATGTAGGTCATTCTTTCGTCAGTCAAGGAAAACACACTGTAAATCGGATTGAACTGTCAAAAAATTATTTTAAGCCAGGTAAGGTATCCTTAAGACTGTGTTAACTCAGGGTGAAACAGAAGGTTTTAAGTCTTAATATAAGGTTAAGCAAAAACATAAGAGAAAACAACGTTTGATAACCATCTTTATTGAAAAAATGGCAACAAAACAGAGAGCTCCAACATTTCAATGCAACTTTTTATTAGGGCCCAAATGATATATCATACACACTGTGCTTCTAGCTTGATCTCCAGCACACCCGTCACTACTTTGATAGTTTGCGCCTGCGCTGAGGAGCGCGCAGTAGTGAAAAACAGGGAAACATGACGACCTCTCTTTAAACAGGAGACAATGCTTCCCCCTGCAGGTGGGTGCAATGCGTTAGTGCACTGCCTACAGGGGTGGCATAAGGTATTCCACTCCTTAGACTGCCCTTCCACGGTTGCACTGACTGGGACAACTCTATGTGGCAGTTAGTGTGCCTCCCACTTCTTCTCAGCCTCCGCACTGGTGACTTTAATACGGTGCGGGCACAAAAGAAAAGTGCTCCCGCCTTTGTGTGTGTCTTCACCCCAGAGAATACACATTGTAACTGCGCCATTGCAAAATGTGCACCAACATGATCCAAACTAAAGAAAAGGCCCCTCCCGCACTTGCAGCCCCTTCTATCATGCCTCGTGGGTGCATGAAGAGTGTTCAAATGCTGTGTGCCATCTGGGCACTTTCTGTAATTCCTTCATTGATTCCCTTGTCAACTTTAAAAATGTGTGTCCTACATTGAAAGAAATGAGACAGTATCCCATATAGTGGATCACAACAATTCTTCCCTTTATGGTTGATCTTGCATGTTTTAAAACTTCTTATTGGGATTCAGAAAAGTTATCATCTGCTATACAATTATTGAACAATGCTACATTTTTACATTTCAAAATGAATAGTTAAACAAAGGTGTTGTATCACTGATCAACAAACACCAGCCATCTCCTAGCCTTCCATTATAAATGTGTATTGATCCTGAGTATAAATAGGCATCGGGTATTCTCCTGATACTGTTTCATGTATGGGGGGATTTCATGTTTTACAATTTGCATCCGCACTGTCCTTCCTCTTGGTAATGTCCCAAATGTGAGTCAGGGAGAGGTGATTTGCATTACAAGGGCAGAGTGTGCATCTGTACATGTGCCCAAAAGACTGTTTCTAATGCAAATATTCGTGAGTGACATTGGTAGGAATTTAGGGTTCGTTTTGGATTTACATTTTTCTAACATGCCTCCGTGGAATGAAATATGTGCACATCTACATTCATCATGCTGATTAACATAATCCGGAAAGATAAGTGGAATTTTAGCCTCCTAAAATGCATTTACTATGGAGGAAAATGATTGCTTATTTGCCGGTGTACCACATACACCCTGTAGGCAAAGCCCATAGGCAGTAGGTGATTGGTTGTGAAAAGCCTTCTAACAAAGTCTGTATGCAGAGGGTGGTTAATTGTGAAAAGCTATTGGTAATGCCAATGGGCAGTTTTTTGTATTATGAAACCTTTGGTCAGTTCCCAAGCTGAGCTTTACAATATTTTATTATAGCCAATAGACAGTTTATTATTGGTTATGAAAACACTTTCTCAATGCTGATATGGATAGGTCTGATTATTATGTAAAACCTGTATCACATTGATTGTTGTTTCTCCATTTTCATGTATATTTTCATGTTAGCATTTAGAAATGTGTAGAATGAAGTACATATTCTTTTTAAAGTGATAGAACAGGCTGTACTATTGATACTGGTAATATTTCAGTTCTGACTTTTTAGCCCACATCACCTCCGTGAATAAGCTTTGTACCTCTCAGTCTTGTTATCGAAGGATCAAGAGCTAAAGGGATGCACTTGATGGTCAGTTTTGGCTAAATACAAAAATGTTGCCAGGACACTAGAGGTAAAGAGCTTCATATGACACAAGTGAAGCCTAGTAATGCCTGAATGCCCAGAGACCCCTGGAACCAGTTCTTCAATCATTTTAAAATATATGTAGGATGCGATATCTAATGTGCAAATAAGTTTACCTAAACTCACCACAATACATTCCTAAACCCATATGTTTTGGACTTGGAGAACACTGCCGCTGAGATGTTTGATCAGTGCACCTCTTTGTGGCTGTGTCTCAGAGCATTGTGATAAGCACCCTGTGTGACATCTGCACCAAGGCACATTCCAAGTATTGTGCCTATTGCTTAGCAGATGCCTGCAGAGACTTTGAGAGACTGAAGGCTCATTTCCCCTATAGTTTGCGGAGCTGCCCAATGCCTCACTTCAAAGACAATTAGTAATTCTATTTGCAGAGTGACATCTTAGCGTGTAATTGGTATGGGCAGCCAAAGGGTGCTCTACCGGACACTGTCATACATTGCCTCAGTATCAGCAGCATGTCAAAGAAAACAAAGGTACCTGATGCATGTAATATCTCTCTTATATCACAGTGAGAAACTGAGAAATTGAAGCATTTTAATTTATGATTAATAATGCTAACAGAGCAATGAGGAACGTCAAACATACTACAAGACATTGTTCCAACCTGTGCCAAGCAAGTTATACACAGATCTTTCTAGCATGTTCAGTAGGCACGTGGGGCCAGATGTACAAATGTTTTTTGCAGTCGCGTTTGCAACCGCTAAAAAAGTATGGGCCATGCACAAACCCTATTTAGTGAGTCGCTAATAACTTGCGACTCGCAAATTAGGGTTAGGGACTCACTATTAGGAAGGGGAATTCTAAGGCCGTCCTTCCTAATAGCGACTCCAAAAACAATGTATGAATGTTTTGCGACCGCAATTGTGGTCGCAAAACACTTGCAGTTTACCACCCTTTCTCAGAAAGGTGGTAAAGCACTCGCAAACGGGAAGGGGTCTCCAGGGGAGCCCTTCCCCTTTGTGAATGCACGCACAAATATTTTTTAAGGGCAGGCAGTGATCCCAGAGACCACAGCCTGCCTTAAATGGAAAAGTTAAATTTTCATTTTTTATATGCATCCCGTTTTCCTTTAAGGAAAACGGGCAGCATTTGAAAAAAAAACTCTTGATCAAAAATCAGTCCCAGACATGGTGGTCGCTGACCCCCGCAAACCACCCACCCTGGGGAGTGCCAGCCATTTCCAATGGGATCGTAAATTGTGACAGCCTCATTAATATTCATTAGGCATTCAATTTGCGACCCCATTGGGACTCGCAAACAGTGTCTCAGACACTGTTCGCAATTTGGAAGTCGCAAAATTCAATGGTCGTACATCTGGCCCTAGACCTATCTTAGCAGAATTATAGACTGACACTTGAAATATACACGTAGGTCTCTGCAGCAACTTATCCCACTAAATGACCATGAAACCTGGTCTGTCTTTGACCAGTGAATATGCTGGATCGGCTTTACTATAGCATTTCTTATTGTCTCGCCATGAAATGCCAGATCAACTCAGTCTCCTCAGCTTTGTTCCACACCCTTCGCATGCTTTGAAAGATCTTCAGATGGCTCCCAGTTGACACCAGAAAACAGTAACCCGTGCCCTAGTCACCAGCCAACTCGATTTTGGCAACGTGGTCTGCACAGGGATCAGCTCCCTGAACTACCACCAACGTTCCAGATGCCTGCGATCCACCTCCCTCACCCTCGCTCACACTCCCCACATCCACCAAATCAACAGCAGAGGATGGTCTTTCTCTGACCTCGCCTCCAAATTACCTTCCTCCTCCAAACAGCATCCTCTCTCACGGAATTTCAAAAGGGGTTCCAGAGCTGGCTCTTCAACTGATTGCAGCAGAATCCCAGCACCTGGATACCCTCAAGGGTGATTAGCTGCATTCTACAAATCTCAATTGATTGATTGATTGTTATAAATGGTTGCGGAGGCCAAGATTGTAAACACAATGCTCTTTCCTCCTTACTGCTCACTGTTAAACCCCCCTTCATTTGGAGTGCTCTTTTGCATTGTAGCTTGATTGTATGAGGCACATAAATACATGTGTTCTGGCAATATATCGACTGACAGTCAATTATTGAATACCCTCTGAGGTTGCACCCTATGAATCTTCCTTTTCAAAGTCCTTCCTAGTGAATGCCGCTTCCCCATCATCTGTTTTTGGGTCCCTGGAAGAAATTTGTTCTCATCATCAATTTTATTTTGCCAGCAAATCTGCCAGAGCTGATACCTCATCCTAATCGCTAGGTGTGTCCCACACTCTCCTTCATGCTGATGTCTACATCTCCCACATTTGAACCCACCCTGTCACATATGCTAAAAATACAAAAGACCTTAGTGTCTACCTCATCTGTGGTCAGAATATGACCTTCTAGCTTAAAGCCAAACCGTAGTCCAACAATGCCCTTTATACACGTCAGCATTAATACCATCATAAGCACATTCAAAAGTTCCAAAACATGGTAGCAGGACTAATTGCAGCCCTACCAAAAACATAGTTATGGCCCTCATTCTTAGAAGCCACCAAAGGCTGATCCACATAGTAAAAACCCACTTTTTAGATTCCTAGACGACGCGTGAAATGCTATCATACTCTGAAGCCTTTAAAGGCAGACCAACTGAGTAAAAACCCAATTTTAAGATTCCCAGACTACCAAACAAAAGTTCTGAAAACTCAGCAAACATTTGAGATTGCACACTTTTTGTGCAGACATAGCACACACAAAAATGAATTGCCTTAGCCTAAGCCACTAGCAGGCTCAGGTTTACCCTTCTTGCCTGCCTCTGGACCAAATCAACCCTCTCCCTGTTAGGAAGAACCAAAAAAGAGTTGCTCTTGCCATGCCCACCCCTGATTACCTTGATATTCAATAACAGTTTGCTTAATATAATCTACAATTGTACCGATGCCTTCTGAGACAATTTTAGTTCATGGTGAATGCAGTAAAAAAATAAAAAATAGGGGACTCTTTTCAATCTCCATTTTATAGTTCCTAAAGTATTACTGAAGCAGTGTTACTCATGTATTAAAAAATCTATTCATCAGTAGCGGCTGCTATTGGGCATTAGTGTTGGCGCAGGGAGGGGGGGGTTAATAAAAAGAGAAAAGGGGACATAAAACAAAATGTAACATAACTTCCGACGGCAGCCTCTCCACCGTCCTTCTGTTCACGGCGCAGGAAACAGGAATCGCCCGGGCTAACAGATTCCCCTAGCCAATCTTGATGCTGCTGTCACCAGCATGACAACAGAGTCGTGATTGGTCTGAGCACCGTGTTTCGGCGTTCAGACAGGGGCTGGAAGGCTGTGCATGTTCTCCACCCAGACTGTGCAATACAGCTGGGTGGAGAACATGCTAAGTGAGCATGACTGTTCGGCCAGTCCAAGATGGCCGGCCAAACCATCAAGCGCACTTAGAAAGTGCCCACCACTCCTCCCCCTGCTCTGTGGGCAGCCCAGCCCCACACCTACACAGTCGCAATGGATTTTTTTTTTATAATAACATGGTGTTATTATCATTGTGTTTTTTTCTGTGGTATGACTTTTCTTCTTTTTAGTGGAGGAGTCACCTCTGTTATTCAGAAACAAAAATATGTTTTAGGCGCAACTGTGCGAGGAATTGGTGGAGTCGTAAGAAAATGGTTAATGATTACCCAAAAATGGGAATGGTTTAGGGAAATATTAGGAGCAGTACAGGTGGGGTCTTGCTAATATGAACATACACCCCCAGAAGAGTAAGACCATTCCTATTCACAAAGTTCACTTCTAAAGTTACTGCCGCCTTAAAGGTCACAAAACTGGCATACTCTCACCCATCCTGGGAATTCACAGGTTCTACAACATGCTCCAATAGACACCAATTGAGGCAAAGAATTTAAATAACCTGATGTAAATGTTAAAAGAATTAAATTATTTCAAATTTTGAATTAAATGTTCATTTGTATTTTGCCTAAAAATTTATATTTATCAGATAAATGAATACTTTTAAAATATTTAATTACTTAAACATTTAAGTTGATAAGTTAATGCACAGTAATAATTTATTTAATTAGTTCTCATTGATAAGTTACATTATTCTATATATTTTTGAATTAATGAACAATTTTAAATTTCCCTATTGTTTCCCGCAGGGAGATTTCTTCTGAGAGGTCTGCACCTTTGTGTGAAAAATTACTAACAGTAACTTTACACTCAGTCAGAATCTCTTCAACTGTGTCGGAACACTTACGACCTACTCGGTTGGTTTACAATCTGCCCAACCAATTACGATATCCGCAGTTGGAATGTAAACCACACGGCAATTCCTAATCGTTTCCAACTGGCTCTCGGAGGACTTGTGTCTGTCGGAACCGCATTGTACACCTCTACGGACAGCATTTCCGACCTCGTGATTACGATGTTTTTTTCAAACAGCTTTTCCGAGTCGGCCTGTCCGACACATAAAGGCGGTCGGAAAGTGACCTTAATCCTGAGGCCTCCGGTTGGTGGCTGAGGGGATACCTACGGGACCCCTCTGTAAAATCCTGCACTGTGTGGCTGGTAAAATGGGGTGCCCATAACAGGGTACAGGGTTTTCCGCACACCTCCAATTTCCCCATATGAGCCTGTGTTAAGGCCGGTTGTCGGTCGGAGCACGGGCTCCCATAGGAAACAATGGGACTCTGACGAGCAGTGTTCGGTTGCATCATAATTGGCCGAGCGGAACCGCTGACCGTGAGTCGGTCGGTCCTGAAACCGAGACGGTGTTGGGCAGAAGGTTTCTGCACAACATCGTAATCAGCCCCATAATTATAAATCCACACTCTGAAATAATGAGTAGCATCAAGGTGTAGATTTACAAGCGCAAATTTGTACATGTAAGCTTTGTTAAAAGGTTCCTTAGTATAACTCATATATAATAAATCTGAGAAAAGGTGGGATAAGTGAACCAATCCATAGTAAACAACTCTAAACCTCAAATGGTTTGCCACATTGGAAATAGGTTGTGGATGACCACAGCCATGTATGGGAATTAGGCTTTCAGGTGTATTCCTAGTCCCACCGAGCTGTTAGTCTTGGACTGACCTATCCGTTTGAACTGATCTCAGTACCCTTGTACTTGTTCCCCCTGCACCCACAGTGTCTCAGCTATTCCAGCCACTGAAGTTGTTCCATATTTAACTTTGTGTTCTAACTTTTCCAGTCCCCTGCCACATTCCTTGCCTATGGTTCATGGCTTATACATGTCTCAATGAACCTCAAAAACCATAATATCAATATGCTGATCTTGTCCTTTACCCTCATAAGGCATCATCAGCTACAGCACTGGCCTCTAAGTAGTATGAGGTGAAATAACTAGCATTAAAGACTGACTCTACTGTCAATAATGATGCATTAAAACACACAGCCAAACAACTACACATATATAGAATTGAAAAGGTCATAATGAGGATCAAGATATGATCAAATTCAGGTAAAACCAGAAACTATTTCAATAGGTTTAATATAAAATGTAGCAACAACTCCTAAATTACAGTCAGCCAAATTATTCTGAATAATATGCATTTTACACTGCATTCCGCACAACTGACTATAAAAAGAAAACTGTAAACATGTTTCAAAACTATATAGAAAATAATGTTTTTAAGAAGAGCAATGGACTGTCTTTCAATTCAATGCATATATCTGTCACTATGTTTGCAGGTATGTGGTATTACAAAGTGCAAAGTTATCCAAAAGGCAGCAGAGCAATGTAGAGGGTCAAAGGGAAAGCTAGAGAGTGATTAGAGGGGTAGCGGATTTCTGATAGTGGAATCAGATTGTTTCTGCTTTGTGATGTAGTGGTCTTCATCTCTATCCAAAGTTGGAGCAACTTGGAGCATTCTTTATGGATACAGAGATCTTGCTCTAACTGCTGGACTGAGAAGGCCTGTGGCTGTGGTGTTTTATTTTTTGCTCTCCTTCATCTTTACTCCAGCCTGATGCTGCCCTGGCTGCAGATGTAGATGAAGCAGCTGAGTCTGGAAATTACATATTTCCCACAAGGTTTGAGATTGATATTAAACATTCTTGATAGTCCACAGTTGTTACATTGAGACCTAAGAAGTAGATTTATCAATATTTCATGTGACACAGCAAGACACCTTGCTGTGCTGCGTGAAAGGGATAGGTCAGGAATGCACGATAATTGCTATTATATTTCGAATTCCTGTCCTGTCCTTGCACTGGCACGCTTTTATCTGCCTGCATCATGCTGCAGGGGTAGCTGTGTTGTAAACAGGATTGTTTTTGTGAAAGAAGGGACACCGTCCTGCAAAAAATCCTTTGAGGCTTTTTCCTCTTTCTCCATGTGCTGCACAAAGCTAGGTACGTGAAAAGAGGAAAAAACGAAGCAAAATTAAGATTTTTCTCCTTGTTACACCTTCCCTGGGAAAGTGTAGCATTTTGATGCATTCCCAGGTCTACCGCTCATGCTAAATTTGGGAATGTGCCAAATTCAATGGGTGTATGCTTGAGAACACCCAGGCTCCAACAATGGAACGTCTCCATTTAGCAGAGTAACGAGATTTGTGCTGGCTTGCGTTAATGCAGATTTACCATGCACTACAGGGCTACGCAATGTGGCCTTGCATGGCTTGGTAAATCTGAATTTAGGGGCATATCAGCAAGCAGGCAATAAAAAATTATCGCCGCTTTTGCGTCCGTTTTCGGCCGAAAAGCGGCAATAAATTTATCGCCTTATCAGCAAAGTCACACTATCGCGTGAAACCTTGCCTTATCGCCATTTCCCTTAACGCCCATCTTTACATCTCTAATTAGATGCAAAGTGGGCGTTTCTCCCCAGGATACCGGGAGAAATGTCGTTAAGCGACATTTCTCCTATTATCAAGCCTCACGCAAAGCAGCATAGCGACAAGAAAAGTAGCGATAACCTCTGTTATCGCTACTTTTCTTACGCCTGCTTTGAAACTGACTTAGCCATGATATCCTATGGAAGGTGGATATCATGGCTAAGTATGTGAGGCCCTATCAGCAAGCTATCGTCAAAAGTTGTGTGATTATCGCTGGATTTCCAGCGATAATCGCACATTTGGCAGCTTGCGCTCTGAATTTCATCACTTTGGAGATAAGCGTTGCTAATAGCACGCTATCTCCGCGATAAAATTCAGAGTTGGCTGGCGATAATTATCCTCACGCTAATATGATATGCCCCTTAGTTTTTTGTTGTCCTTGTGTTACCTTGCATTATGCAAAGGCAATGCAACACTTTGATAAATATGGCTCTATGGGCCAGATGTACGATATTTGCATTTTGCGACTCGCCAAATGCAATGTACAACAGTGTCTCAGACACTGTTTGCGATTCCCAATGGGGTTGCAAATTGCATGCCTCATCAATATTCATGAGTCAGTGACTTGCAAAATAGCGCCGATCTTCCGTTTGCAAGCGCAAAAAAGGGTCGTACATCCGTATATTTGTGTTACATGAGAACTGATTGCTGACTTCCCTATTTGTTAATAAACTACTATGAGTAGGTAAAGAGTCCTTATTGGCAAACAACTCACTTTTCACAAGACAACTTCTACTCAAACTCAATATTGTAGATGAAAACAATACAGTTTCTATGTTCCTTATTTTGGTCTAATTATAAGCTGCCTGCAGCAGCTTCACCTAAAGGGAGTAATACTGTTCTGCGCAACTGCAACGGTCCTGGTGCTTCTGGACCTGGAATTATTCGGTCCATATTCTCCAGACTCAAATAATCCATGGCCAGGCACATGGGCCGCAGACACCACATGCATAGTATCAAGACCCAGCCACTGCCACTGCCGATCTGCTTATTTCAGCATGGTTGGTGCACAAAATGCTCTCCCCAGATGACATTAAAGAACAGCTGCTCCCATACACCCTGCCATGGCCAAGAAAAGAAGCCCTCATATTTATCACTTTCTCCAAGAGATGGAAAGAGGAAAAAATGCAGAATTGGACACAATATTCCAGGTCTATGTGTTGTTTCCCATTCTAGGAGGAAATAACTCATAAACCCTGTTAACTGATGGGAGACACCAACTGGAATCATTAATTCCAGCCATAATTTCCCCACACAACATTAAATGGGAACTTTTAGAGAAGCCTTAACACAACAAAAAAGGGGGCTTCTTTCTGTATTTTATACTATGAGCATCATTGTTCTAATATTTTTAGCTGCCCTGTTAAATATAAGTATCCTTCAAGAATTCATAATTACATGAATAACATTATTCAAACCAAATATTTTGTTTGTTATATCATAGGCAGATTCACGCTCAAGTCTCAGCATGTCCAAGATTCTAAAATGGGATTTGTCATCAATGCAATATATGCAATGGCATACGGTCTCCACAATATGCAGGTGGCTCTGTGCCCAGGCTACAAAGGACTCTGTGACGCGATGAAACCGATTGATGGGCAGAAGCTGCTTGACTGTCTCATGAAGGCTAACTTCACTGGAGTTTCTGGGGATATGATCCGGTTTGATGAGAATGGCGACTCACCAGGAAGGTACTGTCACATGTTATTATTAATTACTACATTAACTGGGCTGATGTTTGGATCCCAATATATTGTAGGCCAACTTCCCAGATGGGCCACACTAAGAATGAAAAGGCTTATATCTCAAATAAATATTGTAAAGTAGCATATATGTATGGTGTATAAGGTTTATAATGAGTTACAACCTAATGTCCCTCAGTAGGTGATTGATTCAAATGCTCGCTTTAGCAAATTGATTCCGACCATATAATGCTCCTGGATTTTTGATTTTTTGCTTTTTGAATAACTGATTTTCAAACTTTGATGTGAGCGAGTTTCACTACATGAGTCTCACTCAGGCAAATTCTGAGAAATATGAAACTTGCAGACTATTTTCATATAAACATACTTATATTAGGTATAACTGTATTCACCTCCAGTACAGCAAATCTATGGGGCATGTCTCTAAATAGGTTCTTCTCCAGGACAGGTTTTATACCCCTGTCTTACTTTGTTATGTAAATATGATATTATTACTATTATATTTGTCTACCTCTCAGGAATGGGCAGGCATGAATATATTTTCAGTCAGTGTCTTAAGATTTATTGATTCTTCCTCTCATGTTTAGAATGTATTGAAGTGGGTCTTCAGTGGGGCTACACTTTTCAATGTCTTCATCAATATTTGTCTCATTATTACTTGAACATATTTTTTGTACCTGTGGTCCACCTCACCGATCTCCTCCAAACTTCAGAATGGCTTTAGTGTAGATAATGTGGTTATTTTTCCTATGAAGCACTCAGGAGATAGAAATCTCTGGTGGAGTTCCCAGTTAGAAGAAGCCAAAAGAGCAAGGCGGAAGCAATTATGAAATCTAAAGTCTGGGCTTTAAATGTGAACTTTGAGGACAAATGGGGCATCACAGAGGTAGTGGCAGTCTTTTATTTGAGATTTATTCATAGTTTTATTGTTCTCAGTTCTAATATAGGTAGGTGTTTGTTAACTTCATGCTATGTAGTAGGATGTCTATTATAAACCTGACTTCTAATAACATTACAATACTACCAAACATTCTACCAAAACTATGTCAAATTAAAGCCTGATGAAGAGCTTCAATGTTACTAGGTCAAGAGGCTTTCTGCATCTATGACGATTGCTGCAGTAAAGCCCGATAGAGAACATTCTTTAGCTATGATGAGGGGTTTTGGAAAATTCTCCTACTTAAAATCAGCTTTATCCTTTCCTTTTTGGTGTATGGATTGTTGAAGAAGTCCCTAATCCCATGGGTATAAAACAGTATTGTTTTGAAAGAAATGGTTTGGTAAAGGGATCAAAATTCTCATCTACTTTTGAACCAGATAAACCTTAATTATACAACTATAGAATTTTCAGCCGCAGTAAAAGAAATTGAGCAATGAATAAAGTCATTGGGCAATTCCCTAAATATTCAGATATTTAAGACAATGACAGTATTAGAACCCCACTTGTTACGTTTAACCAATTCTGCTTCAATGGAAAATATTTTATGCCAAAGTAGAGTTTTTAGTTTTCATCAGGTGCAGTACAACTTACTGACAGTTATTGAATCACTAATTAAGGGTAATCTTCACGGGTGGACCCTTCTTTAGGTGGAGGAGCACCGCCCCCCTTGCCACTACCCTAAATTAAACGGGTTTAAACTCGTTCTATTCTGGTTCTGTTTTAAGCCCCTTGACCCACCCCCAGGACTCTGATGAGCCTTGGGGGGGGCAGGTCCTTCACTGTGCATGAGGGTTTGGCCAGTCATCTCAGGCCAGCCAAACTCTCATTCACAGTGAAGCTCTCTCCTGCCCCAGCTGCGTTGCTGGGACTGGAGAGAGCAGGCACAGACTCCTAGTCTGTCTGGGAGTGCAAGTTGCCAGTGCTCGGGCAAATCCTGACGCTGAATTCATGCAGCTTCAGGATTGGCCGCAGTGCAGTCTGGGATTCTGTGCCTGGGTGCAGGAAGACAGCGATTTGTGGGCAACGGTGGCTTTGGCGGCATTTGATTTAGTTGTTTTTTTTAGAATCTAAGTACATCTGATAAAAGTTTGATATTAGAGCCCCAGGAGCAGCAAACAAGGGTGCAGTAGGGGACCACTATCCTATGTAGCATGAGACTGTGATGTCACAATCTGCTTCTCACTTCCAGTGACTCTTAAGTGCTTGGAAAACAGTGGTTCATTTCTCATATACAAAGTACTATGAAAGAACATATTGGGCACTAAGTTATTATGGGGATTTACCCAGCTTTAGAGCATATGAAATTTAGGATTGTATTGTTAACACAGAGGGGAGTACAAAATACAGTATCCCTTTATTATTTTCATCCTAAAAGCAATAAAAATGATGAATGGTATGGTATGCTATGTAGGGCAAACACAAGGAGAAGATGGACGGAGGGCTGAAACCTTTCAGACTCTACCACCAGTCACAGATCTGGGTTGAAACCATCATCTTTCTTTAGCTCACTTCGCCACTCCTGTCCAGCCATATGCAAATCAGTCTTGACCCTGTTTCTCACGGGAACAGTCCAGCCCGAACTGCCAGGCCAGGTCTTCAGGGGCGGCAGACCCCTAGACGGAGCTTCTTTATTTTGAGACCGGCGGGAAGGCTGCAAAAAAGAACATGCAAAACCAGCAAGAAGCCCATCCAGAGAACATTATGTAGAGCATCCAATCTAGGGATCATCATGTGAAAGGAATCCTACCAGGCATTGTTGGAGGGTATCAAATCCAGAGTAACTAATATGTGAAAGGGTAGAGTACCCACCAAAGAGGACAGGCCCAGCAACAGAAGACCTCCGACCCACGGTCTAGGTCCACTCTCTCCCCGCAGCTTCGCTGTGCTGTCTCTTGCCTCCAGACCCCGACCTCCTCATTCCACCACTGTTTTTATTTTCTCGTGCCTGCCTGTTCCTTTTGCCTTTCGCCACTGCTGCCCCTGCGGCCCCTCCCACCGGAATTCCCCCCCAGAATTCCTCCGCTCCCGCCCTCCAACCTCTCCTCCCTCCCACCTCCCCTACTTAATGGCGGCCGCTGCGGGGGAGCGCGAGTAAGACCTCCGACCCTCGGTCTAGGTCCACTCTCTCACGCAGCTCCGCTGTGCTGTCTCTTGCCTCCAGACCCCGACCTCCTCCTTGGGAGGTTCGAGGCTGCTGCTTGCTCCTGCGCCTGCTGCCCACTCCAACTGGGACCAGACTGCCTGCAACCACCGTAACCTTTCTCAGCCGTTTTTTTTCTTCTCTTTTTTCCCTGTTGTGTCACTGTTATTGTGCCCATCTGTGTCTTGCTCTAATTCCTGTTTTTATTTTCTTGTGCCTGCCTGTTCCTTTCGCCTTTCCCCGTTACTGCCCCTGTGGCCCCTCCCCCCAGAATACTCCCCCGAAATTCCCCGCTCCCACTTCTCCCACCTCCCAGCCTCTCCTCCCTCCCACCTCCCCTACTTAATGGTGGCCACTGCGTGGTCGCGCAACGGACATGCGCAGTGGGGTCGTGCAGCGGGCGCGCCACTGGTGCACCGTAGGTGCGCCAAAGGCAAGTGCGTCTCTGCCCGTCCGCTACCCGACCGAGGCCAGCACCAGGAACCCTGGACCTCCCACTACCCATCGCTACGACACCACCACCCTCCTTGCACTCAACCCTGGAAGACTTAGAGAATGCCAACAGGCCTTGCCGAACACGACCCACAGCCAGTTCTCCTGCCTCCACTGCCGCCAGACCCTCACCGCCATCCCGGCCTCCAACACCACCGATGCCAGCACTGGCGACACCCTAAAATGCATTCTCTTCTACGTGCGCTCCATACACAAACACGCCATGGAAATCTGGAACCTACTCTACTCTCTCTCGTCTGACATTGCCTTCTTCACAGAGACCTGGACCAACGCATCCTCTGCCCCCGACATCAGCACCGCCATCCCAGACGGATACAAGATCCAGAGGAAAGACCGCCCCAACCACCCATAAGGGGGCCTTGCCATCACCCACAAGAGCACCCTCCGCCTCACCACCTCCAGCGAAACCTTACCCTCCACCGAACACCTGCACTTTCAGATCCAGACCACCTCCAAAGCCACAATCCGAGGAACCCTCGTCTACAGACCTCCTGGCCCGAACACCCTTAACCACCACCATCACCAACTTTATCGCACCCCATGCCATCGCCTCAGCAAACTCCAAACTCATTGGAGGCCTGAACTTCCACCTCGACAACCCCAGCGACCCCAACTCCAGTATCCTTTGTGACAACCTCGCCAGCATTGGCCTTAAACAACTCATCAGCACTCTGACCTACAGAGCAGGACACACCCTCGGCCCCATCTTTGCAGCAGGAAACAGTGATCTAATTCAGCCACACAACTCAGCTGCCATGGACCGACCACCACTGCGTACAGTTCGCTATCAACAAACCCAAGGCAGCCGAACCAGCCCCACGCCCACCACAAAGGAACTGGAGCAAGTTTACCGACGAGCAACTTAACTCCACCCTCACCTGAGACAACCACACCTGGGCACCCGACACAAACAACGCAAACGACGCAGCCAGAGAACGCCACACATGGATCTCCAACTGCGCAGACGAGCTCGCCCCACTATGCAACCCTGACAGACAACGCCCCAGGAAAGCCAACTGGTTCATCACCGCTCTCCAAGAAGCCAGACACACCGGCAGATGCCTGGAAAACAACTGTAGAAACACCAAGACAACCGAAAACCCCACCACCGACAAGGACGCCATGATGGACTGCCACAACCAGATCAGAGCCACCAAGAGGAACTTCATTCACGACAAAATCCTGGCCAACTCCACCAACTCCAAGGAACTTTTCCGTGTCATTCAAGAATTCACCAATCCATGCAGCAAAGCCACAAACATCACCCCATCCCAAGACCTCTGCAACAAGCTTGGAACCTATTTCCACCTCAAGATCAAAAACCTCTACGACAACTTCATCGGCCATCCACCAGGTGCCACAGATGGACCCCCGCCCCAAGACACACCAGACAGCCCCCATCTCCAACTGGACACCGATCACAGCCGAAGACTCCACCTCAACCATGAAAAGCGTCCACTCGGGGGCCCCCAGCGACTCCTGCCCCCCTCACACCTACCACAGAGCTGCAGCTGCCATTGCACCCAAACTGCAACGCACCATCAACACCACCCTCAAAACAGGCACCTTCCCAGAGGACTGGAAGCGCGTAGAAGTCAGACCCCTGCCCAAGAAGCCCGCAGCTGACCCCACCAACCTCAAAAACTATCTGCCCATCTCGCTCCTCCACTTCGCAGCCAAAGTTGCAGAGAAAACAGTCAACAGAAAACTGACACGATTCATTGAAGAGAAATCCGCCCTCGACCCGTCCCAATCCAGGTTCCGAAGCAACCACAGCACAGAGACCACCCTACTCGCCACCACAGACGACATCCGCACCCTCATCCTACTCAAATTATCAGCGACCTTCGACACCGTCTCCCACCGCACACTAGTCGCCAGACTACACGACGCAGGCATACAAAGAACAGTCCTGGAATGGATCCGATGATTCCTCACCAGAAACAGCCAAAGGATCAGACTCCCACCCTTCCTCTCCGACACCACGAAAATCACCTGCAGAGTCCCACAGGGTTCATCACTGAGCCTCACACTGTTCAACATCTACAAGGCCCCCATTGCAGCCATTGTCCGACAACATGGCCTCAACATCGTATCCTACGCCGACGACACCCAGCTCATCCTCTCCCTCACCAAAGACCCCACCACTGCCAAACTCAACTCCAGAAAGGAATGCAAAACGTCGCTGTCTGGATGACTAACAGCTACGTGAAGCTCAACGCCAAGAAGACAGAAGTCCTCGTCCTCGGTACCACCCCTTCTGCATGGGACAGCACCTGGTGGCCGACCACCCTCAGAAGCCCACCTACCTCCTCAGACCATGCCAAGAAAACCTCGGCATCATACTTGATTCATCACTCACCATGAACCGACAGGTCAACGCCGTCACCTCCAGCTGCTTCAACACCCTCCGCATCCTCCGCAAGACCTTCAAGTGGATCCTCCTGAGTCAAGGAAGACAGTCACCCACACAATCTTTACCAGCAGACTGGGCTATGGAAACACTCTCTACGCCAGCATCAACAAGTCCCTACTCCTCAAACTCCAGACAATACAGAACACCACCGCCAGACTCGTCCTCAGCATTCCCCGATATAAACACATCAGCCAACACCTACAAAGTCTCCACTGGCTCCCCATGGAGAAAAGAGTCACTTTCAAAATCCTCACTCACGCCTACAAATGCCTACACAACAACGGACCCAAATACCTCAAAGACAGAATCAACTTCCACGTACCCAAAAGAAACCTCCGATCTTCCAACTTCACACTGACTAAAACCCCGCACATCCACAGAGCCAGAGCAGGCAGAAAATCCTTCTCTCACTTTGCAGCCAAGACCTGGAACGAGCTACCGGCAGACATTAGACGCGCCCCCTCCCTGAACACCTTCAGGAAGACCCTCAAAACCTGGCTCTTTGGCTAAACAGATCTGCGGACCCCCCTTCAGCGCCTCGAGACCCTCACCGGTGAGTAGTGTGCTTACAATTCCCTTGATTGATTGATTGATTGATTGAGAACTGGGTCAAAAGATTCAAATTGTAGATAATGAGGAAACCTGCAATTGAATAAGGCAGGGCTGGCAGATATATATTAATGGGGGATTCAGTGAGGCATATGTGGATGGCAACTGTAACTGCTTAATCAAAACCCCTATCAGTTCTCCGTTTGTGGTCCTAAAAGAAGTAACAAAAACAAGGCCAAGAAGGGACAAAGGAACACCACACATAAAATGAGAGGCATTGCGCGACCGCCACTCTATCACAAGGATGATGTCATCAGTGATGTCATCAGTGATGTCATTTGAGATGTCATCAGTGATGTCATGAGTGATGTCACTGTCCATGTCATGAGTGATGTAATATGTGACGTCATCAGCAGTGGATTGCGGTCGCGCGAGTTATAGTTAGCTGAACTAACTATAACGGGGGAATTTCAATGGTTTTTTACGAGTGAAATGTCCAGGTAACTATAACATGTGTGAAACCTATGGTTTTTTCAGTGAATTTGCAAGGTTTTTTAAATGCTAATTCCTAACTATAAAGTGTGTGAAACCTATGGTTTTTTAAGTGATTTTGCAAGGTTTTTTAAATGCTAATTTATGTATGTATTGTTATATTTTTTATATATTTATTTTACAATAAACTACCTATGTATATAGTTATAGATTGACTGTATCCTGTAATATGGAATGGCTCAGCTCTTTTTTTTTTAAATTTGGATAAAGTTGAACAGCATAGTTAATATCTTCTATAAACTTATAAACAGTTTAAAATGTTTGTTTTTTTAAGGGTTTTTCACGGTTCGCGCACGGTGCGCGCACGGTGCAGGCACCCCGCAATTTTTTGAAAAAAAATACAATGTTTTTTTCACCCTTCGGGGTCCTTCAGGGACCCCCTGACAAAGGCTAGGGGGTCAGGAGCTCTCTACCCTGCCCCCTTATCACGTTCTCCACCTTCCTTTTTCACTGTCACACACAAAATGGCGTCCGACACTTCCTGATTTCGACTGCATCGAATGTTGACTGACATCTAACCACCAATCAGAATTACGCTCGCGGACATTATGGTGCGCGCACGGTGCGCGCATATAGATATTTATGTACTTTTAACTGCAATTATCTCAGGAACTGCTGAACAGATGGACACCATATATGCAAAAGGCACATGTCTGACCTGAGGACTACCGCTTTGCCAAATTTCAAGTAATTCTGTACAGCCGTTCGGGCTGTACTTTCGACTAAAGGTCCTATGGGAAAATACATGGGGAAAACGTGTTTTGGGACCCCCCTTTTTTCTCAGCCCCCGCTTGACGAACCACCCCGAGACTTTTAGAGTAGGAGCTGAGCGGAGCGCCCCATTAGTTTTGACAATTTCACGGAGATAAGTCAACCGGCGCCAACCGTCAACCGGCGACCGCCAGTAGATAATATATATATATATATTACCTACTGGCAGTCGCCAGTAGGTAGTTATAGTTAGGACCCCTTTTCCATAGGAAAACCTCAACATTCTATTTTGAATAACTTTGGCGCCGGTCGATGAATCCTCGCGAATTTCTCAAAATAGGTGGGGCGCTACGCTCCGCTCCTACCCTGAAAGTCTCGGGGGGATCCGTCAAGCGGGGGCTGAGATAAAAGGGGGGTCCCAAAACGCGTTTTTCCCATGCATTTTTCCATAGGACCTTTAGAACGAGCTACAGCCCGAACGGCTGAACAGAATTACTCGAAATTTGGCAGAGAGGTAGTCCCTAGGTCAAGGAAGTGCCTTTTGTAGGTTTGGTGTAAATCTGTTCAGTAGATTCTGAGAAAATAGCCTTTAAATCAATATATATATCTGAGCCCGCTTACGGTACGCTTACCGTACGCTTACCGTAAGCGTACGGTGGCGTGCGCGAGCGCGATTCTGATTGGCTCTTAGATCTTAGTAAACATTCGAATCGGCCGAAACCAGGAAGCGGCGGCCGCCATTTTGTGTATTTCACTCTGAAAAAAAAGAGTGAAAACAAGAAAAGGGGGCAATGAGGAGAGTTACAGACCCCCTAACATTTGTAAGGGGGTCAAAGAAGGACAGAAAAGTACAAAAAAAACATTTATTGATTTTTAAAAATATCACGGGGTACGCGTACGGTAAGCTTACGGTAAGCGTACGGTAAAAAAATAAAAATAAATAAATGAAAAGCAGATTTAAGAGTTTAGATATTAGGGAGCTCTAAAAAGAGCTGTTGTGTTTATGAAGTCATTTTTTTAGTGGTACCTACAAGTAAGTACCGATGCAGAGTCTAAGGTTCAAAAGGAAGACTCTGTTCCCTTCATCATTGAAGTGCACACCATCTCCTCTATAAATGTCTTGCATGTCATAACGCAAGTTGTTGTGGTAAATGGCACCCATACCATAGTCACGGAGGAAAGCAGAAACAGATTTGTTGACGTGCTTTCTTGCTTTGTCAATCTGTGGACAGAAATGATTGGACCAGTTCCATTTTTGCCTTTGGCATATGTTGGAAAACACAAAGGCAGTTTTAGGGAAAAGTGAAAACAGTTGTGCAAAGGTGTCCTTCATAAGCATTTCCAGACCTACCCCAGTCAAAGTGCCTAGGTCATTGCCACCACAGTGCACTATTATGAGGTCAGGGTGTTGGATTTGCATGAAGGATTTCACCAATGGCATCAATTGGTGCCACTTTAACCCTCTCTGACCAATCCATTTAATGTCTACATTTGGCAAAGCAAGGTCTCTCACCATATCTGTTTTCTCTGCAAACTTTTCACTCCAGAAGACATAGCTGTGCCCTACAATCCACACTGTGAACATCTTCAAAGGAGATCTGGATGCACTCAGGAGGTGTCTTTCAGTAGAATGGCAATATGAAAAGAAAGACAGTTTGGAAATGGAGGCATACATATTTTTTTCAAAACAAAAAGAACTGATTGGCTGTTTCATACCATTCTAGAATAAAAACTAGGCTGTATGTGTAAATTAATAGAAGCATGTTTTGTATTGGTACAAAAAAATGTGTAACCAAAGAACAGTACTATGGATTTGCTGTTAGGTTTGAAAAGTCAAGCACTCTTGCTCTGTGGAATTGAAACATTGTTTGGCGAACTTCTGACCTAACTCAACACAGCAGTGTTCCATGAGCTGTTGCTATGGTAGCAGGTAGAAGTCAAGTTGGGGGAAGGGTACTAGGCAGAAGTCAAGTTGGGGGAAGGGTACTTTTGGAAAAGGGTTGGTTTTCAACCAATAGAAATGTGTGATTACATTTGAAAAAAAGGGGGAAGCACTGAGATTTGAAACTTACATGTATATGTGTGGAAAAATAGAGGGAAAGTTTGCCATTATCTGGTTCTGCTGAGAGGAGAGAGGTGAACACAACAGAGATCCTGGCTCTGATAATCTGCTGTTTGAGTGTCACATTTCTTTCACAACTAACTAATTTTAAAGGTGAGTTTACAGTTTGAGAGGGGATGTCTGTGGTAACTTAAGAAATGAATAATAGAAATGGAAATTGTTTTTGTTGTAGTTGCGTTTATCATTTTCTGTTTTGGGAGAAATTTAAATGTGAGGAACATGTAAAATAATATGGAGTATGTTTTCACAATAAATTAAGGTGTACTGGAAAAAAAAAGAATAGTTTAAGGGTTTGAGGTTGGACTCAGTAATGCAAATACATTCAGCATCACTAAGGCTGGTTGCCCTTGCTGGAGTGTAGGCAGTCACCGAGAATACACATGGTGGTGGTCTGAAAAAACAGTTTGGACATGTGCATTTAAATAAATCAAAAAAAGTGGTTTCATAATGTGTCAGTCTGTAAAAGTGATTTTCACTTGCCCCGAAAAAAAAAAGAGCAGTAAGTGTGCTTTCAAATTGGCAAAGAAATTTCGTTTTGGGACTAATGTGAAAACATGACTCTGTGTGCAGAGAGGAATTATAGGCAGAGATTTATTGCGTATTGCTCTGGTGATTTCACAGTTGCATTAGATGGAAAGGGGGAGCGAATTTTTGGGGGAAGAAGCAGACTCTTAGCACACACCCATGTGCTTGCCATGTATAATCATGCACAGTATTTACAAGCGAGTGGGGTTTTCAGGTTTCAGTCTGTAATGCAAATACATTCAGCATCACTAAGGCTGGTTGCCCTTGCTGGAGTGTAGGCAGTCACCGAGAATACACATGGTGGTGGTCTGAAAAAACAGAGATTTATTGCGTATTGCTCTGGTGATTTCACAGTTGCATTAGATGGAAAGGGGGAGCGAATTTTTGGGGGAAGAAGCAGACTCTTAGCACACACCCATGTGCGCAGAGATTTATTGCGTATTGCTCTGGTGATTTCACAGTTGCATTAGATGGAAAGGGGGAGCGAATTTTTGGGGGAAGAGGCAGACTCTTAGCACACACCCATGTGCTTGCCATGTATAATCATGCACAGTATTTACAAGCGAGTGGGGTTTTCAGGTTTCAGTCTGTAATGCAAATACATTCAGCATCACTAAGGCTGGTTGCCCTTGCTGGAGTGTAGGCAGTCACCGAGAATACACATGGTGGTGGTCTGAAAAAACAGTTTGGACATGTGCATTTAAATAAATCAAAAAAAGTGGTTTCATAATGTGTCAGTCTGTAAAAGTGATTTTCACTTGCCCCGAAAAAAAAAAGAGCAGTAAGTGTGCTTTCAAATTGGCAAAGAAATGTCGTTTTGGGACTAATGTGAAAACATGACTCTGTGTGCAGAGAGGAATTATAGGCAGAGATTTATTGCGTATTGCTCTGGTGATTTCACAGTTGCATTAGATGGAAAGGGGGAGCGAATTTTTGGGGGAAGAGGCAGACTCTTAGCACACACCCATGTGCTTGCCATGTATAATCATGCACAGTATTTACAAGCGAGTGGGGTTTTCAGGTTTCAGTCTGTAATGCAAATACATTCAGCATCACTAAGGCTGGTTGCCCTTGCTGGAGTGTAGGCAGTCACCGAGAATACACATGGTGGTGGTCTGAAAAAACAGTTTGGACATGTGCATTTAAATAAATCAAAAAAAGTGGTTTCATAATGTGTCAGTCTGTAAAAGTGATTTTCACTTGCCCCGAAAAAAAAAAGAGCAGTAAGTGTGCTTTCAAATTGGCAAAGAAATTTCGTTTTGGGACTAATGTGAAAACATGACTCTGTGTGCAGAGAGGAATTATAGGCAGAGATTTATTGCGTATTGCTCTGGTGATTTCACAGTTGCATTAGATGGAAAGGGGGAGCGAATTTTTGGGGGAAGAAGCAGACTCTTAGCACACACCCATGTGCTTGCCATGTATAATCATGCACAGTATTTACAAGCGAGTGGGGTTTTCAGGTTTCAGTCTGTAATGCAAATACATTCGGCATCACTAAGGCTGGTTGCCCTTGCTGGAGTGTAGGCAGTCACCGAGAATACACATGGTGGTGGTCTGAAAAAACAGTTTGGACATGTGCATTTAAATAAATCAAAAAAAGTGGTTTCATAATGTGTCAGTCTGTAAAAGTGATTTTCACTTGCCCCGAAAAAAAAAAGAGCAGTAAGTGTGCTTTCAAATTGGCAAAGAAATTTCGTTTTGGGACTAATGTGAAAACATGACTCTGTGTGCAGAGAGGAATTATAGGCAGAGATTTATTGCGTATTGCTCTGGTGATTTCACAGTTGCATTAGATGGAAAGGGGGAGCGAATTTTTGGGGGAAGAGGCAGACTCTTAGCACACACCCATGTGCTTGCCATGTATAATCATGCACAGTATTTACAAGCGAGTGGGGTTTTCAGGTTTCAGTCTGTAATGCAAATACATTCAGCATCACTAAGGCTGGTTGCCCTTGCTGGAGTGTAGGCAGTCACCGAGAATACACATGGTGGTGGTCTGAAAAAACAGTTTGGACATGTGCATTTAAATAAATCAAAAAAAGTGGTTTCATAATGTGTCAGTCTGTAAAAGTGATTTTCACTTGCCCCGAAAAAAAAAAGAGCAGTAAGTGTGCTTTCAAATTGGCAAAGAAATTTCGTTTTGGGACTAATGTGAAAACATGACTCTGTGTGCAGAGAGGAATTATAGGCAGAGATTTATTGCGTATTGCTCTGGTGATTTCACAGTTGCATTAGATGGAAAGGGGGAGCGAATTTTTGGGGGAAGAGGCAGACTCTTAGCACACACCCATGTGCTTGCCATGTATAATCATGCACAGTATTTACAAGCGAGTGGGGTTTTCAGGTTTCAGTCTGTAATGCAAATACATTCAGCATCACTAAGGCTGGTTGCCCTTGCTGGAGTGTAGGCAGTCACCGAGAATACACATGGTGGTGGTCTGAAAAAACAGTTTGGACATGTGCATTTAAATAAATCAAAAAAAGTGGTTTCATAATGTGTCAGTCTGTAAAAGTGATTTTCACTTGCCCCGAAAAAAAAAAGAGCAGTAAGTGTGCTTTCAAATTGGCAAAGAAATTTTGTTTTGGGACTAATGTGAAAACATGACTCTGTGTGCAGAGAGGAATTATAGGCAGAGATTTATTGCGTATTGCTCTGGTGATTTCACAGTTGCATTAGATGGAAAGGGGGAGCGAATTTTTGGGGGAAGAAGCAGACTCTTAGCACACACCCATGTGCTTGCCATGTATAATCATGCACAGTATTTACAAGTGAGTGGGGTTTTCAGGTTTCAGTCTGTAATGCAAATACATTTGGCATCACTAAGGCTGGTTGCCCTTGCTGGAGTGTAGGCAGTCACCGAGAATACACATGGTGGTGGTCTGAAAAAACAGTTTGGACATGTGCATTTAAATAAATCAAAAAAAGTGGTTTCATAATGTGTCAGTCTGTAAAAGTGATTTTCACTTGCCCCGAAAAAAAAAGAGCAGTAAGTGTGCTTTCAAATTGGCAAAGAAATTTCGTTTTGGGACTAATGTGAAAACATGACTCTGTGTGCAGAGAGGAATTATAGGCAGAGATTTATTGCGTATTGCTCTGGTGATTTCACAGTTGCATTAGATGGAAAGGGGGAGCGAATTTTTGGGGGAAGAGGCAGACTCTTAGCACACACCCATGTGCTTGCCATGTATAATCATGCACAGTATTTACAAGCGAGTGGGGTTTTCAGGTTTCAGTCTGTAATGCAAATACATTCAGCATCACTAAGGCTGGTTGCCCTTGCTGGAGTGTAGGCAGTCACCGAGAATACACATGGTGGTGGTCTGAAAAAACAGTTTGGACATGTGCATTTAAATAAATCAAAAAAAGTGGTTTCATAATGTGTCAGTCTGTAAAAGTGATTTTCACTTGCCCCGAAAAAAAAAAGAGCAGTAAGTGTGCTTTCAAATTGGCAAAGAAATTTCGTTTTGGGACTAATGTGAAAACATGACTCTGTGTGCAGAGAGGAATTATAGGCAGAGATTTATTGCGTATTGCTCTGGTGATTTCACAGTTGCATTAGATGGAAAGGGGGAGCGAATTTTTGGGGGAAGAAGCAGACTCTTAGCACACACCCATGTGCTTGCCATGTATAATCATGCACAGTATTTACAAGCGAGTGGGGTTTTCAGGTTACAGTCTGTAATGCAAATACATTCGGCATCACTAAGGCTGGTTGCCCTTGCTGGAGTGTAGGCAGTCACCGAGAATACATATGGTGGTGGTCTGAAAAAACAGTTTGGACATGTGCATTTAAATAAATCAAAAAAAGTGGTTTCATAATGTGTCAGTCTGTAAAAGTGATTTTCACTTGCCCCGAAAAAAAAAGAGCAGTAAGTGTGCTTTCAAATTGGCAAAGAAATTTCGTTTTGGGACTAATGTGAAAACATGACTCTGTGTGCAGAGAGGAATTATAGGCAGAGATTTATTGCGTATTGCTCTGGTGATTTCACAGTTGCATTAGATGGAAAGGGGGAGCGAATTTTTGGGGGAAGAAGCAGACTCTTAGCACACACCCATGTGCTTGCCATGTATAATCATGCACAGTATTTACAAGCGAGTGGGGTTTTCAGGTTTCAGTCTGTAATGCAAATACATTCAGCATCACTAAGGCTGGTTGCCCTTGCTGTAGTGTAGCAGTCTGGACATGGGCTTTTTAAAAAATCTGAAAAGTGGTTTCATAATGTGACAGTTTGTAAAAGTGATTTTCACTTGCCCAAAAAAAAGAGCAGTTAGTGTGCATTCAAATTGGCATAGAAATTTCGTTTTGTGACTATTGTGAAAAGAAATGTAGTAATATATTTAAATACAATAAAGGAATTTTTTTTTAGTTTTTTTCAGGTATTGCTGAAGAGCAGTGAACAAAATTTAAGATGCCTCCAAAATCCAGAGTTCAAAAAACGCTAAAAAAAAAACTATATTTGAAGACAACTGGAGGACCAAAGTTAGTAGAAGATGCTCATGTTGGGAAAAAGAAAAAATCTTCTGGTAAGCAGAAAAAACAATTTCTAAAAAATATATTCAAAACAAGGAAAAATGTACAAAATGTCTGTACTGGAAAGAATGTTACGAAACGAACAGAACAGGAAAAAATTGAGAATTTAGTTAATGCAAATATACCTTCTGCAACTGAAAAGATTTACATAAACAGAAAAACAGCGTTTAAAGAGATACGTAGAAAAATGTTTCAGAGAAGAGTTATGTCCAATTTGATAAAGGATGTGAAGAAATATAAGCAAAAGGCAAAATACTACAAGAGAAAAAAAGAAATTGAAGCCATTGCAGCAAAGGCATTAGAATTAAAAAGGAAACTATTCATATTAATTTTGAATAGGATGCGTACATTAGACAAAATGGTTAATGTACTGAAATCACATAGCAAAAGGAAAAGAGTAGTGAACAGAACAAACTTTTGTAAAGTGTTTTTAGGAAAGTGGATGCATAGTTCAAGTAGTGAACCTTTTTTTAATGAAGAGAGCTATTTTCAAAGTAATAGTTTGCTGCATGCAGTTGACACCAGAGGTCGTTCATACGAAGTAACAAATGGTTGCATAATGGAGAAGGAGATAATGGTTCCAAGAGATGAGGTACAAGTGATGGCAGATGAGGCAATGGGGAGACGTCCTAAAGCCCCAGTGTACACTTGGAATTGTAGTAGTATTTGCACTGTGCGTCAGGAATCTATTGACAAATTTCGAGAGTTTCTAAGAGAATATAGTAAAAAAAGTGTAAAACAGAAGATTAAGGTGCTTCAAAGTCTGGATCCATGCATAGTGAGAGAGAATACTGGTTTGCAGGGTCATTCTCTGGCTTGTCTATCTAGAAAAGTGTGCAATAGTGTTTTCCATCATTTTAGGATGCTGGCTGTTCATCATACTGAAATGAGAAAGTTTGTGAGACGGTTGTATTTTGCCAAAAGTCCAGCAATAAAGTTAAATGAATTGAATAGGGCTCTGTTCCGAGGAACAGTATCAGATGTAGAGAAGGTTGTTGATGAAATTCAGTTTTGTTACTTTGGTCCTGAACAAAACAGTGCAGAGAAGGACACAGTAAATGAGGAAGAAGTGGAAGAGAATGTAGAACCCTCTGTAAGTAACACATTTAATGATCACATAACAAAATTTGCAATAGTCTCTAATGAAAGACCAAATTTTACTTGTATTTGTTGCCGCAGAACTCATTATAGAAAACAAACTAGGAATGTTGATCTCTACAGAAAGAGTGAAAATGAAGATAATTATAAGTGGAAGGATTTTGCCACATATATATTTCTAGAAAATTGTTTTGAATTGGGTGAAGATCAGCGTATTTGTAAATACTGTTACAACAAGTTAGAGGAAAATAGAATGCCGACCAGAGCTGTACATAATAATTTAGAATTGGATGCTATTCCTGCTGAACTTTCTGAATTAAATACATATGAGTCTATACTCATTCAATGTGTTCATCCGTTCCAGACCATAGTATGTATGGAGCCCAAAACTGGTAAATTACCTCCTTCAGATTTACTGAGAGGTTTAAAAGGTAGAGTGGTGTATTTGCCCTTGGATTTGAAAAAAAATATGGAAACTATTGATGCGGATACTTTGGAAACTGAACCATTAATTATTCTGGTTAATGGTGTACCTACAAAGAATAAGAAGATTTGGCAGGAGCTGGTAGATGTGCGGAAAGTACAAAGAGCAAATTTGTATTTGAAAAAAAATAACAAATGGTATGAATCAATTTATATAGAAGAAGAAGAAGAAGAAGAAGATTTACAAGAAGACACAGAAATACCAACTGGACAAATTGAAAAAGTGGACAAGTCAAAGGAAGAAGAAATTTATGAACATTTTAGCATACATCCTCTTCATTCGAAAGAAGTTATGGGAGACAATATTGATCTCTTTCAGATGAAGAAAGCAAAAGGAACTCCCGTGAGTGTATGGGAGGAGAGCTTGGAAGCTCGATGTTTTCCCCAGCTGTTTCCTAAAGGAAAAGGAGGACGATACGATGAACGTCCAGAACAGATTCCAGCTTCTGAGTATCGGACTACAAGACTATATGCTGAAGATCCCAGATTTCGACAAAGTATTCCTTATTTGTTCCATCTTTTATTTGAAAGCGACTTGTCTGCACTGTCTTATGCAGTAAATCACATTTTAAAAAGTGGAGTACATTTACAAAATGTGTCTGCTAAGGATTTTATGGAGAAAGTGCAGCACCGAGATGATCATTTGGAAACACAACTGATCAATCTGATGGCTTGTCAGCGTGGGACAAATGAATATTGGTACCGACGCCATGGTGAACTAAAATGCATGTTACGGAATTTAGGAACACCAACATGGTTCCTTACCCTAAGCTGTGCCGAGTACGCTTGGGATGATTTACTGGATTTTCTACGAGAGGCCAATTCAAACATTAAAAACATCGAATACAAGACAGCAGGAGAACTGTGCTCATTGGATCCGGTTAATGTTTGCAGATATTTCAATCATAGATTTGAGGCTATGATGTCCTTCATCTGCAATAAAAAAAATCCACCCCTTGGAGAAGTAGTGGATTTCTTTTGGAGAAAAGAGTACCAGGCAAGAGGTGCTCCTCATATTCATATGCTGTTGTGGATCAAGGATGCCCCAAAGTTTGGAACAGATGCTGATGAAGCAGTGTTATCTTACATTGAAGAATATGCAACATGTGCTATACCAAAAAGCACAGAAGAGAACAAGTTAAAGGAGCAAGTTTTACGTTTCCAAAGTCATCGGTGTGGAAAATACTGTCGACGGAAATACAAGAGCAAAGAAAAATACTACACTAAATGTCGATTTGGATTTCCTAGACCTGTTCTTTCAAATGGAAGAGTCAACAGTTTTATGTCAGCTGTGAGACATACTATCACAAGAAAATCACCTAAGAATACCTACAACCTAAAAAGAAAAGAAGAATCAAAAAATATAAATGACTACAACCCAGTCATTTTATCCATGTGGAACGCTAACATGGATATACAGTATGTAGCTGACAATTCCATTGCTGTTGCTCGATATGTAACGTCTTACATTACGAAATCAGAAAAAACAGAATTGAAGGAAATTTGGGAAGAGATTTCTCACGAGAAGACTGTCAGTAAGAAGCTGTACAGTTTCAGTTTGAAGATGTTATCGCATCGAGAAATTGGATCCTACGAATGTTCAGATAGGTTATCTTCTGCAAGTCTCTACTCGAAGTCAAGAAGAATAATTTGGGCAAGTTTAGGCCTTGCAGCAATGAGAAATCGGGTACTGAAATCTGTAGGAGAAATTGAATATTTGGCCGAGAATGACCCAGAAAGTACAGATATTTTGAAAACAAACATGTTGGACACATATTATCCCAAGAGAAGTCATCATCTGGAGAACATGTGTCTCTATGAAGTGCTGCAGAACTACATTTATTCACGGAAAGCCGCAGAAGACATCAATAATGGAAAATATAAAGTCGTTGGTGAAGAAGGATGTTTGGTGAAGCAAACAAAAGGAAGTTTGATAAATCACCGGAAGCTGAGTTGCGACACTACTGACAAGAAGGAATTTTACTACTTGGCTCTTTTACAGTTGTTTAAACCATGGCGTACAGAGGATGAACTACTGGGAGAATTCCAGAGCTATGAAGATTCTTTTAATGCTTGCAAAGACAGCATACAATGCAGTACATTCTCAACTTATCTGCAAATGTTAAATGAAGAAATTGATCAGGAAACTACAATTGCAGCAGAAATCGCTAGAGATAGTTCTCAGGACAGCCAAAGTTCAGGAACACTCAGTCAAGATCCCCTAGGACAACCAATCATTGAAAATGAAGCATCAATAGCCATGAATGAAGTGGAAACGGCTATGAATCAAGCTCAAGAAGAATTTATAGACTTAGAAAATTTGGAAAGACAACTGAATCAAGAGCAGCAACAAATTTATGAAGAGATCAAAAACAAAATTGATCACTGATTTCTACATGAAAAAAAAGAGTGCTCATGCACATCATTTCATCCAATCAGGATGTATGTAAGCGGACAAGCTGGAACTGGAAAAAGTTTCCTAATAAAAGTCATCAGAAGCTACCTAAAGCAAAAAACGGATTCTACTTTGTCTTGTGTGGTTACTGCTCCAACTGGGTTAGCAGCATATAACATAAAAGGAATCACTTTACATCGTTTGCTAATGTTACCAGTGGAGCATGAGAACAAAATACAATTCAACAAGCTAACTGGAGAAGCATCCTTGGAAGTTTCAAGAGTATTGAAGAAGATGCAAGTTCTCATTATTGATGAGGTGAGCATGGTATCAAACTTAATGCTTGCCTTTGTGCATTTAAGAATGCAGCAAATTTTGAAGACAGACTATGACATGTTATTTGGTGGAAAACACGTCATAGTTTTTGGAGATCTTTTGCAACTTACTCCAGTTAAAGGACAACCAGTGTTTAATACTGTCACACATGAAGACACGAAGAAGTCATTGGGAAGCATCGGAAATACAAATATTTGGTCCTTCTTTGAGTACAAGGAACTTACTACTAATATGAGGCAAGCAAACGATGAAGAATATGGAAGTATTCTGAAAGATATCAGGATTGGACTACTCACAGAAGTTGGCAAAAAAACATTACAGAGTCAGCTGCTACATAATTTATTTCCAAAGGAAGAAATAGTTGCTGAGAAGATATACAAGAACATTGCAGAAAACAAAAGTGTCATCTGCTTAATGCCAACTCTACGTGAATGCTCAATATTCAATGAGGAGCTTTTGAAATTGGAAAAGGAAGAGATCAGGAAATTGGAAGCAGTGGACAAAATTGAGGATGGAAGAATTAGTGTCACAGTAACAGGCAAACTGAAAAATAAATTGGACTCACTAGAAAAGAACATCTCCAAAACAGCTGGATTAGAAAAAAATCTATATGTTTGCATGAACTGTAGAGTATTTTTAAGGAGAAATTTGGATGTTGAAAAAGGTTTAGTTAATGGAGCGATGGGAAGAGTTGTGGGTTTTATTAATTACCAGAAAAAAGAAGGAGTTGAATGTTTAAAAATAAAATTTGATCAGATAGAAGAAGTTAAAGATATTTGTCGTTGTACAGTACGTTTTATGCTTGTGAAAGACTTATATGTACGTAGGAAGCAGTTTCCGTTTTCTCTAGCATATGCTGTAACTATTCACAAGTCTCAAGGATTGACTGTAGATTGTGCATTTGTGAACATTGGTTCAACTGTGTTCAAAGAAGGTATGGCATATGTAGCTTTGTCACGAGTGAAAACATTATCAGGTTTATTCATGATAGACTTTGATGACTCAAAAGTTAGTGCTGATACAAACTGTGTAAAGGAGTATAATAGATTAAGAAGAAGCTATGCTCCTCATTTAGGTCAGTATCCTGTGTTGGAGAAACGTGTAGTTTCTCGTAAAAGAAAAAATGAGAATATCTGTAATGAAGATGTAGAGAAGAGGAAAAAAAAGAGGAGTGATGTAATTGCAAGCAAAAAGAAAAAGGAAAATGAAGAACAGGTTGTAGGATGTCATTTTGAAAATAGCTCTGGTGTCAACTGCTACGCAAATGTAGTGCTGAATGTTGCATTTTATCTGAAAAGTTTGCAAGAGCAGATAATAGTAAATCAGGGAAAAAGATTCTGTTCAGAGCTGAGTCTCCTTTTTCAAAAGCTGAGTAAAGATAAAACTCAAATAGAAAGTGCTACTGAAATTAGAAAACTTTTAGATGTATGTTCAGGACGAACACAGTTTTCTCAAAATGAACAGCAAGATGCACATGAATTTTTGATGTATTTTCTTCAGGTAGTGGAAGAAGAAGGAGTTCCCATTGACATTTTTTTTGGTCTCTCTTATAAATGGGAACATAGTTGTGATAATTGTTATAATATATGTGGCTCTATTGTTGATAATGAAAGATTTATTTATTTGACATTGCCAGAGAGTAAAACAGTCACTTTTGCAAAATTAGTTAAAGATGCTAATCATAGCATGAAATGTAGTGAGTGTAATTCTGACATGTTTTCAACATTAATTTTAAAGGAATACGGACAGTATGTAATTTTAATGATGCAACGATGTAGAGCTGATGGTTCAAAATTGGATACTTTAATAAAGAAGTTTACAGGACAGCAATTATCAATTTCAGGAAAAACTTTTGTAACTGTTGCAATAATTTTCCATGATGGACCTACTGTTACTTCTGGACATTACACAGTTTATCTTAAATGTGAAAAAGGCTGGACACTGTGTAATGATTCCCAATTGATTTTCAAACAACGTTTGCCTTTTGATTTAGCAAATTCCTATCTAATCTTCCTGAAACCTAAATTTTAGACAGATTTGGCAAGATCTCGACAAAATAATTTTACCATTTTACTGGATTACCACTGCAATTTTGTAGAAAAAAGATTTTTTAAATTATCATTTGGCCTAATGGAAAGATAACCAATTGTAATGTGGACTTTTAAAATTTTTAATGAAACTTTGAAAAACCAATAATTTAGAGATTATCGGTAACTTCTGCACATTTTAAATTTTGGAATGTTATTGGACTGCCATTGGAAATTTTTTCAAAAATGATTTAAAAAATTACTATTTGGCCATGCGGAAAAGTAACCAATTCTATTGTGGACTTAATAAATTATTCAAAAAATTTTCGTGAACCAAAATGTTACAGAGAATCGGTGAGATCTGGACAAATTAAACTTTAGAATTTTATTGGATTACCGTTGGAAATTTATTCCCAAAAAAAATTTAAAATTACTATTTGGTCTAAAGGAAATGAAATCAGATGTATTTTGGAGTTATTTGAGATATAATATTGTGATTATACTTCTGAAACAAACATATCAGACGGTATTTTAAAGAAATAAGTATTGGTATTAGATGATATTTTTTTAGAATATTATGCATTTCTATAATGTTAAGTTTAAGTAAAAAAAGAATCAGGGTTTTTTTAATACAATCTTTGTGATTGTTATTTTTTTTTGCCCGCTGTAAAATGATGAATGCAATTGCTTTCACAATTTATAGTGAAATGCAATATATTCTGAAAACAGTAAAAATAAGGCAAAAATATTTTTGGGAAAAAAATGTAAATATGTGTACTGTATTATAAAATGTTTTAAAAATATTAATACTTTTTTCTTTTTTTCCAGATAGATATAGAAAATTTTCGAAAACTACAAACATTTTTAAAACTATTTTTTTAAAAAACAAATGAATAAATATTTTTTCAGTGAGTATGGTAAGTCAATAATAATAATTGTAGTCTCTCAAGGACCTTGTAATGTGTTTATTGATTTTTAGTGTTTTTTAAAAAAAAAAAAAAAAAAAGTACGCGCACCGTACGCGTACGGTAAAAAAAAATAAAAAAAAAGTTTTTAAAAACATATATAAAAAAAAGATGAAAGATAAGGTTGGCTCTTAAAAGAGCCGTTGTGTTCATGCAGGGACAGAGGAAAGAAAGATTGGGAATATTAGACGGTACGACAAGTGTGCTGATCTATTTTACTGTTCACCAGGGAAACACTGGTCTCCCTATAAGTAATTAGATCGTGACAAGTGGCGCACCGTACTTCAACCCTCGCAAACCGAGGGTTAATTTCCAGAGGGCCAGCAAAAGGAGATGCTCCCCCCACAGATGAAGGGCTCACCTGACCTGCAGAAGAAGGAGTCAGCCCTGCAGATGATGGTCCAGGCTTAGCTGCTGTGGATGTACTGGCTTGTCTTTCTGAAGAGTTACCTCCAAAAAGATGACCATGTGTCCTTCTGTGTACATCCTGGAGGTGTCTATTCATGGTGTGATTCCCAAAGGAATACTTCCTGTTAGGATTACCTCTAGAAAGTACACGCTTACACAGCTTACAAGTCACTAAGGGAGCATTTACCTTTTGCTGGCCTTCAGGAAAAGTAAAATAATCCCATACATAAGAGGGCTTTTGTTTCCTCGATCTCTGCCTCAAGACAGTGCTGCTAGTGCTAGCCTCACTCTCAGAAGAGCTCTGCTGTTCTGCCATCGTATCCCAAAGACAAACCAGCTCCTTCTCCCAAGGGATCACAAGCAGAAATGAGGGGAATGGGTGTGGTGTAGGAGAGTTCTAGAACTGAAAGTAGTTTCAACCAATCAAAAGTTGTGTTTCATGATCACATGACCTACCGTACGCTTACGGTACGCTTACGGTACGCTTACGGCAAAAGTGCGCATGCGCGTAAAAAAGACACGCGCTTGCGCGCATGCGCATAACAGTCACTCCCGGCACTTCCGCGTAACGTGCGCGTGTAGCGTACACGCGTACGCGTCCCACGCGGAGTACGCGCGGCTACGCAAATTGCGTAACTATACGCAAGCAGCGTAGGAAAATTACGGACGTTGCGTAAACCGTACGCTTACCGTGAGCTTACGGTACGCGTACTAAAATTTTTTTTAAAAAAATAGAAAAAAAGTACTGCAAATAAATTTTACATGTTTATTTTAAAAAATATATAAAAAAAAACATATTAAAGAATTTTAAAAATTTAATCATAGTCTTTATAAAAGGTAAGAAAATTAAAATAAAAATATGTTAGAAAAAATAGAAGAAAAAAAAAAAATTAGCATTTAAAAAACCTTGCAAATTCACTGAAAAAACCATGGGTTTCACACACGTTATAGTTAGGAATTAGCATTTAAAAAACCTTGCAAATTCACTGAAAAAACCATGGGTTTCACACACGTTATAGTTAGGAATTAGCATTTAAAAAACCTTAGAAATTCAGTGAAAAAACCATAGGTTTCACACACGTTATAGTTAGGAATTAGCATTTAAAAAACCTTAGAAATTCAGTGAAAAAACCATAGGTTTCACACATGTTATAGTTAGCTGGACATTTTACTCGTAAAAAACCAATGAAACTCCCCCGTTATAGTTAGTTCAGCTAACTATAACTCGCGCGCCCGCAATGCACTGCTGATGACGTCACATATTACATCACTCATGACATGGTCAGTGACATCACTCATGACATCACTGATGACATCTCAAATGACATCACTGATGACCTCACTGATGACATCATCCTTGTGATAGAGTGGCAGACCTCCTCTTCCCCTAATAAAACCTTTGATACACACATTCAAAAATAGAGACTAAAATTTACAAAACAATGGACATACCAATAACAGTTACAACAACCTCTTCAGTAATTCTAAGATCCACATACACATCCACTCATTCACCAACAGTCCAATACAGTCACTCATACATGTACTCACTTATCATATGTACTCATACACCTATACATCCTGTTACACAATGCCACTCATCCATAGAGCTACTCACACACATAGTCACTCATGCTAATAAAGAATCAAACATACATTTACTTGCATATACAGTTATACACACACCACCACACTTACTTCTACGGAAACTTACACATACTTAGTCTTTTAAACAATTACTTATAGAAATACATACTTATTCATACAGGAACTCTTTCAATCTCTCACTCTCACATATACTCACATATATAAACCAATAGTCACATATACTAGTTTTAAACATATGTAGTTACTCATAAAGACACTATTGAGACAGTCATTCACTCACTAACACACCCATACACACACTCATCCACCCATGCAGTCCTGCACACATGCTCTGTTCAACACATACAAACAGTGAGTCACTCATTCATGCACCTATGCACTACGTCATACCCCCCACCGAACCATGCAGACACTCATACTGATACTCAAAAAACCAACTAATAACCTATATAGACACCCATGTAGCTACTCTCCAACCCATGCAGCCACTTATACACAAAGTGAGAGACTGATACAGATATTTATATATTTAAACATTACTCACTAAGCCATGTATTCACTATGATACACTTAATCAGTCAGTTACACAATCAATTTTTCAAAAAGAAATCATCCATTTAGACAGTAATATACCCATTTATTCTTCCATCGACCTTGAGATATACATATATAAAACATATTTAATTTTCAGAAAAACACACATTCACTGGATGATGTTATCAGTGAGGTCATCAGTGATGTCATTTGAGATGTCATCAGTGATGTCATGAGTGATGTTACTGACCATGTCATGAGTGATGTAATATGTGACGTCATCAGCAGTGCATTGCGGGCGCGCGAGTTATAGTTAGCTGAACTAACTATAACGGGGGAATTTCATTGGTTTTTTACGAGTAAAATGTCCAGCTAACTATAACATGTGTGAAACCTATGGTTTTTTCACTGAATTTCTAAGGATTTTTAAATGCTAATTCCTAACTATAACGTGTGTGAAACCTATGGTTTTTTCACTGAATTTCTAAGGTTTTTTAAATGCTAATTCCTAACTATAACGTGTGTGAAACCCATGGTTTTTTCAGTGAATATATATATATATATATATATATATATATATATGTTCCCGTGGCTTTGCACACTTTAAATTCTCCAACAAAAAGTCCCTACTTACAGGAACATGACAGGAGCACTCACAGGCTTTCATTAAAATAATTTATTTCACCAGCATGACGCGTTTCAGCCGCCAGGCCTTTATCAAATGCTTATATGATGAAACAGTGGCATAATGAAAAGAACTGTGTGAAGTTTGATTAATTAACCCATTACGCAAATGGAAGCCTACTTTGAAGGGCAACATATGAAGTAAAATGTCACCACTATGGGATTTTAATGCAATCGACTCACACTCCATAATGGCGCCGTGAAAAACAACAAAGGGACTATGATGCAAATGTAGTCCTTTCTTTCTTGCCATGACAACAGAGGGGGAGCACAGTGAACTATTTAAACCTTGGAACACCATTGATCTGTTTCATCATATAAGCATTTGATAAAGGCCTGGCGGCTGAAACGAGTCATGCTGGTGAAATAAATTATTTTAATGAAAGCCTGTGAGTGCTCCTGTCATGTTCCTGTAAGTAGGGACTTTTTGTTGGAGAATTTAAAGCGTGCAAAGCCAAATGCACGAAGGAGGCACCGTCACGCAAGGCGTTCGACAGTTTGTTTGGCATTTGAGTTGTGGGAACATGAAATGAAAACTGCCAGAACCGCCCCAGCCAAATGAATAAATGTACTTGCTAACGATGAAGTTGGGACATGACCATATGGAAAAGCAGTGATTACTTAAATCGACGCTTTCAGGTACAAAAAATTCTGATGTGCATTGAGTGGCTGACGAAAGGCATGGTTTATAAATAGCATCACAAATAGAACTGCACCCTGAAAGAAACGAACAGTGGCATAATGAAAAGAACTGTGTGAAGTTTGATTAATTAACCCATTACGCAAATGGAAGCCTACTTTGAAGGGCAACATATGAAGTAAAATATCACCACTATGGGATTTTAATGCAATCGACTCACACTCCATAATGGCGCCGTGAAAAACAACAAAGGGACTATGATGCAAATGTAGTCCTTTCTTTCTTGCCATGACAACAGAGGGGGAGCACAGTGAACTATTTAAACCTTGGAACACCATTGATCTGTTTCATCATATAAGCATTTGATAAAGGCCTGGCGGCTGAAACGCGTCATGCTGGTGAAATAAATTATTTTAATGAAAGCCTGTGAGTGCTCCTGTCATGTTCCTGTAAGTAGGGACTTTTTGTTGGAGAATATATATATATATATATATATATATATATATATATATATATATATATATATATATATATATATATATATATATAGATAGATATAATGGCGGATTTTGCACTGAGTTGGATTAAATAAATGACATTCTGCACAAAGGAAAACTGGAGTCCATTTCCGTGTCTGTCTCCAAGGGATTGTGAGGCTTTTGATTTGGCAGTTTGGATGGATGGATATCTCTCTCTCTCTCTCTCTCTCTCTCTCTCTCTCTCAATATATATATATATATATATATATATATATATATATATATATATATATATTCCACATGAAGGGTGCTCCCAAATGAAGGCGCCACACGCGGCGTGCTGCTTAAAACCTTTTATTGATCGGCTGACTGCAAGGCATGTATACTCGTTGTTGCAGCAAGGTTAATCATACGCCAATTTTCTGCCATACGCGTTTCGGGGCTGTCTGTCCCTTTATCACTGGCTTGGCTGTGGATGGAGAGGCTGAAAACAGTGACGCTGTACTCACGGCTGATTTATACATCTCGCCTCAGTGGGCGTATACCACCAGTGCATTATGGTCTTTCGAGTCCAGTAAAATCCATAGTGACAGCCTACTATCATCCTACAAGTCTTTAAGTTCCATAATAGGTTCACCGCAAACATTCGGGTAAACTGACCTGCATCTTTCATGTCTCACCGAACAGGTGCACGCCACTCCATCCGCACTGGAAATCCGTAGCGCTGTGGACCCCCTACGTGCGCAGCAGGGCGCCCTCGCGGTCAGAGCGAACCGCAAAATATTCCACATGAAGAGAGCTCCCAAATGAAGGCGCCACATGCGGCGTGCTGCTTAAAACCTTTTATTGATCGGCTGACTGCAGGGCATGTATACTCGTTGTTGCAGCAAGGTTAATCATACGCCAATATTCTGCCATACGCGTTTCGGGGCTGTCTGTCCCTTTATCACTGGCTTGGCTGTGGATGGAGAGGCTGAAAACAGTGACGCCGTACTCACGGCTGATTTATACATCTCGCCTCAGTGGGCGTATACCACCAGTGCATTATGGTCTTTCGAGTCCAGTAAAATCCATAGTGACAGCCTACTATCATCCTACAAGTCTTTAAGTTCCATAATAGGTTCACCGCAAACATTCGGGTAAACTGACCCGCATCTTTCATGTCTCACCGAACAGGTGCACGCCACTTCATCCGCGCTGGAAATCCGTAGTGCTGAGGACCCGCGACGTCCTCAGCAGGGCGCCCTCGCGGTCAGAGCGAACCGCAAAATATTCCACATGAAGGGTGCTCCCAAATGAAGGCGCCACACGTGGCGTGCTGCTTAAAACCTTTTATTGATCGGCTGACTGCAGGGCATGTATACTCGTTGTTGCAGCAAGGTTAACCATACGCCAATTTTCTGCCATACGCGTTTCGGGGCTGTCTGTCCCTTTATCACTGGCTTGGCAGTGGATGGAGAGGCTGAAAACAGTGACGCCGTACTCACGGCTGATTTATACATCTCGCCTCAGTGGGCGTATACCACCAGTGCATTATGGTCTTTCGAGTCCAGTAAAATCCATAGTGGCAGCCTACTATCATCCTACAAGTCTTTAAGTTCCATAATAGGATTACCGCAAACATTCGGGTAAACTGACCCGCATCTTTCATGTCTCACCGAACAGGTGCACGCCACTCCATCCGCGCTGGAAATCCGTAGTGCTGAGGACCCGCGACGTCCGCAGCAGGACGCCCTCGCGGTCAGAGCGAACCGTGAAATATTGCACATGAAGGGTGCTCGCAAATGAAGGCGCCACACGCGGCGTGCAGCTTAAAACCTTTTATTGATCGGCTGAATGCAGGGCATGTATACTCGTTGTTGCAGCAAGGTTAATCATACGCCAATTTTCTGCCATACGCGTTTCGGGGCTGTCTGTCCCTTTATCACTGGCTTGGCTGTGGATGGAGAGGCTGGAAACAGTGACACCGTACTCACGGCTGATTGATACATCTCGCCTCAGTGGGCGTATACCCAAAATCCATAGTGGCAGCCTACTATCATCCTACAAGTCTTTAAGTTCCATAATAGGTTCACCGCAAACATTCGTATATATATATATATATATATATATATATATATATATATATATATGGATTTCCCGTGTTTCCCCTCGATTCGTCTCACCAAGATTCCCGATGGGCACAGAAAGGCAGCACTCACAACAGTAAGTCCACGGCAAGCCATAGTTACAAGAGGTTCTTTACTTCATTTTTCTGTTATTTCTCCATTATTTATCTTTTTCAAAATTGCAAGGTGCAGAGTGCATTAGAGACAAACAAATGACGTACGCGTTTCGGCCAGAGGCCTTCGTCCGTGTCACATGATCACAAGTGTAGGGTGATTATAAAGAGGTTGGTTTGACCCTCCCTCATTTCCCAAAAAAGCATCCCAAGGTTGAAAAAGGATTTTCTTTAAAGAAACAGTCTCTTATTTCGACATTTCATTAGTTACATATAGCCAGCTGAAAGAGCACTTGTGTTCTTAAAACGGAGACTTCAGGTCTAATTTTATAATGTTTAGGCACATTAATCTTTTCATTATAAAACAGTATTAAGGTCGTAAACTACCTAAAGTTTGAAGACATATAAACTGTGCCTTTATTGTAAACAAATATTCTCTTTTTCTCAAATAATGTCATTAAAACCATATACAAAATATTAAGAGAATTATATAGATGTATATCTGAGCACATACAAGGCAAAATATCAGTCTCATTTCAACCATCAGTATAGTGCCAGTGACCATTTTCAAATGCGATTCACCTGACCTTGTTTTCTAGTTCATTAACATTTGGATGACATGCTGTAAAACTAACTATTGAGGGGTTTGTTCTTAGTCAATACTGAGTTTTAGGTTGTGTGCAAAAAGTGAAAGTTCGTGTGTATTGAATACAATGAACATAGAGTTTAAAGTGCAATAGTTATGTGCAAAGGATGCACATTATTATACCTTTTATAAAAGACATAAACATACTGTTCTAAGTATAAGAAGTGACTCATTTAAAAGCACAGAATATAAATATTACACTCTTTAAGTTTGCTAGTAATATGCACACCAAATACCCCATAATACCAGAGCTTAAATCAATGATTATCCTCAGGGTCTAAGAGTTGGCCAGATTGTGGAACGACTGTGAGTTTCATCTTATACTATTTCTATTCCTCAAATTTGTTATGGTAATGATCTTTTATTGTATTAATCTCCGTAATATTAAAGCAAGCTGCCCTACTAAAGTGCAAGTGCTGGCTAAAAACAACTCCAAAAATTCAAAAAATTCAAAAAATTGTAAACTAAAGTATGTACAATAGAAAACATCATAAGGCTAAGCCTTGTCTGCAACATTTTTCATATTTCAAAGTTTGTAGATGGTTTGTAAGGGATTCTCATAGGAATATTAATTCACAGAAAGTTGTGCAGTTCTGCATCTGCATTGAGTCCCCATGATATTTCAGTTCCTTTCATGATTATCCATTTGGATTCTGCTTTCCTTAACAGCAATTCTCGATCTCCTCCTCTAATATTCAGGGGAATGTGTTCAACTCCATAGAATCTGAGGTTTTCACAGTGTCCTTCTTGTTCTTTCCATACATGTTTAGCAATTGCATATGCAAAGTCTTTGTTCTTAATTGCCCTGAGGTGTTGTAAAATGCGTAGCTTCAACTTATTCACAGTACCTCCAATATATTCTTTTCCGCATTCGCATTTAAGGGCATCGACCACATGTGTGGTTTCACATGTGATCCTCTCTCTGATGTTGTTTTTCCACCCAACATAGTGTTTGTTTCCTGTTGGTTTAGACCATATTTACATGCTTTGCATTTTGGACATTTGAAGAACCCCTTCGCTTTCAACCATTGCATTTTGCTGCCTCTACAATCTGCTCTCTGATAGTGGCTATGTGTAAGGATGTCTCCCAGTGACTTTCTTTAAATAATCATCCCTTCTCAGAATCTTCCAATGGTCTTGTGGGGCATCTCTTATTATATTACTCGAGGACTTGAACTGTGTAATGTATCTTATTTTGTTTTCCTCAGAATCATCATTCTGTCCAATGTTTGTGCTCTTTGGATGAAGTAAGGATTCTCTCTTCCTTTTTAAGGCTCTTGATTTGGCGTTTTCCATGACTGTTGTGGGATATCTTCTACTCAAGAATCTGTTGTACATTTGGTCCATCTGTAGGATGAATTCTGATTCCTCCGAGCAATTCCTTCGTGCTCGTAGGAATTCTCCATGCAGAACACTCCATTTCAGATATCTGGGGTGAGCACTATTCGCTGAAAGGATGCTGTTGCAAGCAGTTGGCTTTCGAAAGAGTGTCGTACAAAGTCTTTGTTCTTTTATATAGATGTGTATGTCCAGGTAGTCTATCTCCATCTTATTGATATTGTATGTAAATTAAAGTTGAAAACTGTTATTATTTAGAATTTTTAGGAAGGCGTTTAGATCTTCTGTGTTTCCCTCCCAAATTAAAAACAGATCGTCTATGTAACGTACACAGAGTACTATGTTCTCTATCATGTGCTTGTTCATAACTGGCCATATTTGTTCTGCCTCCCACATACCCATCATTAGGTTGGCGTACGTGGGCACAAAGGAAGTCCCCATTGCAGTTCCTTTGCTCTGCTTGTAGAATTTTTGGGCAAAAATGAAGATGTTATTCGTAAGGCAGAAATACATAATTTCCAATATCATATTGGTCTGTTGGAGAACATTCAAAGATTTTGACCGGAGGTAGAACTCAAAGGCTTTGATCCCCTCTTCATGCCTGATAGAAGTATATAATGATACCACATCAATGGTCACCATTGTATATTCCTCTTTCCAGGGAATGTTGTCGATTCTGTTTAAAAAATCCATTGAGTCCCGGATGTACCATAGTAGATCTCGTGAATACTGGAACAGAAAGATATCCAGGAATCTCAAAGTATTTTCAAGGAGTGAGCCACAGCTACTGATGATGGGGCATCCTGGTGGATTCTCTAATTTTATGTACCTTTGGTAGGACATAAATAGTTGGTGTGATAGGATGTTTTATCAAGAGATAGTCCAGTTCGTTCTCATCCAGTAGCCCAGCTAGATGCCAGTCTTCAAGCATCTTGTGAAACTTTTTCATTATCGTTGGTGTCGGATCCTCTTTTAATCATAGTTAGTTATGTCATTAAGCTGTCCTTTGACTTCCAAGTAATACTTGTGATCATCAATAACAACAATATTACTCCCTTTATCAGAGGGTTTTATGACAATATTGCCATCTGTTCTCAAATCATTCAGAACTCACCTATAATCATTGGTCATATTTCCAAATTTGTGGTGGTTCCTTATCTTTTCCTTGATGTATATGGTACGCAGTTCCTCTGTCATGAGTTCCTGAAAAATATCCACTCGATTTCCAGCCGGTAATTGTGGACAGAATCTAGATCGGGTCTTACATTGACTACTAATGGACATGTTCGTTGTAATGGCCATTTCCTCACAGATTGGTGTATTTGTCATAATTTCAGTTGTTGCAGGGGTTATGTCCATATTGTTTTCAGACTCGAGACTGTGTAGTGTTAGAATGGTGGGATGTCGCTGAGGATTAACGGTGTCAAAATCTCTTGGTTTTGATGTTCCCTCACTCTTGATGGCATAGTGGCAAAATACTTTTTCAATTTTAATTTTCGACAGAATTGGTATAGGTCTACCCTAGACATAGCTAGGTCCATGTTATTAGAAGGGCAAAACGTTAGTCCTTTATTCAGTAATTTCAAATGTTTCGTTGTTAATGTCCTTGAAGGGAGATTAATGACCAAGTGGTTTTCTTTCCCTTGGAAATCTTGGTCCGATGATCTCACTTTCATGTTTTTTGGATCTCTCATTTTTTTGGACTTGTGTTTGTGCCCTCGTCTGGTTCTTTTTGTTGGTGTTCCGTTTTTTGGGGGACACCTCTCCCTCTGCCTCGTGTCGGCATTCTCTTGAGACTCATCTCCCCGGAAAAATCCATCCCCGGTCTGCCAGTGGATAACCCTTCTTCTCCTGAGCTCACCTCAGAGCTTTCAGTACTGGACATCCTAGCTGCCTCCAACCTTGTCATTTCCCGGTCCAAAACCCAGTCCATAGATTGTTTTTTATAGTTGCTATCATATTTCCTTGCAAAAGTACATACTCTTCCTGTAGTGTAAACTATTTTATCACGCTGGAATTTTCGTACTTTTTTATTTTGTACTTCCTGTTCGTGTTTGTCCAGTTTTTTCTCCAGCTCCTCAAATACTTTGTTTCCCTCTGGTGTTTCCTTATTTTTTTCTAATAGTTTTTCCAGATCTTTCACTTTCTCAATTGTTTGGGTCAATCTTCTTTCCGCATGTATAATCAGCGTATTAATTAGTTTCATAGAACATTCAATTGTGTCTGATTGCCATTTGGAGAGGAGGTCTGGGTCTAGATCGCTCAGGGTGGGCAAGACAAAAATTCGTAGGCCCCTATTTCTTTAGGGTGACGCTTTCCAAATATATATATAGATAATATAATTACATGATTTTTTTTTCCACCTAGATAGTCCAAAATGAAGTGCGCCCTTTGCACAGCCAGTGCAAGCATCAGGGGTGTACTACCCCCAAGTTGAATATCAGTCCCATTTCAGTCCCATTCCATATCAGAAAGAGATCTGATATGGAATGGGACTGAAATTTAATTCATGGAATACTTTTCTATACTCAATAACAATGAAGTAGGTTTGAAATTCACTTGTAATACATGTACTAGAGAGATACAATTTTTGGACACAACAGTCTACATAGATAGCAAGGAGATACAAACTACAGTATTTTGCAAACCAACAGCGACTAATAGCATTCTTTATGGCTCGAGTTTCCACCCTAAGTCATTGATCAGGAGTATTCCATATAGAGAATTCAAATGAATGAAGAAACATTGCTCAAGCACAGATGAGATAGAATCCAAATTCAAGGATACAGAGGGGAGATTCCTGTGTAGAGGATACAAACATAGTGCTATCAATTGTGGTGAAGTAAAAGCGAGATATCTAACCTGGGCACAGACTCTTGTGAATAAAGGAAGAAAGAATACTAACAAAGAAGATACAACCATTGCGATGATATTAACCTACAGTAAGGAGAGTTAAAAATCCAGAACATTTTGAACAAATATTGGAACGTGTTAAAAAAGGATCCAGACATTGGAGAAAAGTTGGGGACAAGACCAAAAATAACTTTTAGAAAAGCACTATAATTGAAGGACCACTTAGTAAAATGCCACTCTAACGCAAAAAAAAACGAATAACTGGTTGCGGAAATAACAAAGTGGCTTTGTGAAGTGTGGCAAAAGCAAAGCATGCAAAGTTGGAAAGAACATAAAAGTTCTTGAAAATCCAAGAGGCAAATCATTTACCATCAATGAGAAAATCACCTGCGACTCAATATATGTAGTTTATTTCATTGAGTGTTTCTGTGGTAAAAATGTATTGGTAGCACAATGTCCATTGAAAAAACGAATTTTAGAACATATAAGAGCTGTACTGAACAGAGATGGAAGTTATGCAATTGCCAAACATATGACAACACAAGTAGCAAAAACCTGGCTCAACATAACCTACTCCGGAATAGCTATGGTCCCAAGAGATGAGAGAATTGGCAATAGAACTCTTAAATTGAGACTTTTGGAGTCACGACTCATCATTAGATTTAAGATAAAGATCCCTTTAGGCTTGAATGGGGAATGAGGAAATGTACATTAATTTGTAACACTATAGCTTGCTTCTGGCCCTTTTAGCAAGTACAAAATATGTGTAATAGGCTTGAATATTGAAAATACAAGCAACACAATCAGCAGGAATTATATGTATAGATATCTGGCTACTAAGTGAAAAACAATGTTCATAAGAAGGGTAAACCGTATACCACACATGAGAGTACTAATGATATACTAATATATGGGGACTATCTAGGCACGTAGCAGTAGGTATAAAATATTTATACTACACATAAAGCAGTATAGCCCCTAAAACAGAAAAAGTATTATGCTTTTGAGGTAAAGCACTTAGTTGCCCCAATAGTATAAAGGTGTCAGTGAATCCTGTGTCACAAATGAAATTTGGATAGGTACTATACAATCCAATGGGCTGGTTTCATATTTGATATCAATAGTGTGGCACATGATGAAGATCACTTAGATTACAGAGGATTATGGCTACATTACATAGACAGACTTAGTCATGACATTTACTTTGAAATAAAAACTATTTGTAGTGTTATGAACAACGAAGTAATTTGAATTATATTATAAACATATAATAATGTGTATTATTTAGGAAACAACATAATCACAATATACCACTTGATATAGTTGATATGGATTTATGCAAAGTATTTGGTTTGTATTATTATTTATGTGGTACTACCATTCCCACAATGCCTCCTTATGGATAATGTGAAAGAGAGGTATTTAAGATGAAAAGCAATAATGGATTAAAGCGTTTACCGAGATCAAGACGAGTTTGGTTGAAACTTGTAGGTGGGATTGTAAAGGCTGTTTTGCTTTTAGACTGAATAAATGATTATTTTCTTTTTGATGGATTATATTACCTACTGGCGGTCGCCAGTAGGTAGTTATAGTTAGGACCACGTTTCCATAGGAAATCCGCAACATTCTATTTTGAATAACTTTGGCGCCGGTGGAAGAATCCTCGCGAATTTTTCAAAATAGGTGGGGCGCTACGCTCCGCTCCTTCCTTGAAAGTCTCGGGGGGATTCGTCAAGCGGGGGCTGAGATAAAAGGGGGGTCCCAAAACGCGTTTTTCCCATGCATTTTTCCATAGGACCTTTAGACATATATATATATATATATTATATATAGATATATAGATATATATATATATATACACTGCAAAAAACATAGGTTTCAGACATGTTATAGTTAGGAATTAGCATTTGAAAAACCTTAGAAATCAAACTGGGCCAACCTATTGTTTAATTTGGATATTGTTCGTTCAAGCAAGGCAAATTAATGCATCTTATCAAACCAGATAGCATAGGTCTTCTATGATATTTGGGTACTGGTACTAAATCAGCAAGCACAATCATTGTCAGGGTGAAACTCAAGCAAATCCCAAATTAACCTGTGCTTAACCCCCAGGTAGCTTGGCACAAAGGAGTCAGGCTTGACTTAGAGGCAACGTGTAAAGTATTTATGCATCACTTCAAACACTAATAAAGTGAAAACACAAAACAGGAAAAAGCCCACACTAATTTTGAAAAATATAGAAAAATGTAATACATTGTTTGAGACCAAAATGACACAAAAGCAATCAGTAGAACCGCAGATATGCATTTTCAAAGATTTAAGTGAAAATGGCACCTAGAAGCAAAAATCTCAGACTGTTGTTATCTGGTTGCACCAGACAAGGATAAACTCACAAGTTCAGGCCTAACTTGGCCAGATACAGGGTGCAAGTAATGCCTGATGTATAAAGTCCATAAAATCCTGGTTACATAGCGTTGCGAGATCCAGTTCTGTGGTTGTGTTGTGTCACACAGCAACTGTTTGGAGGAAGCTGCAGGGCTATGATGTGGGGTCCTGCTTTGTGAACAAGGATGCGGTTGGTGAAGGAGCTTGTAATTCAACATCGTGTGTTGAGGATGTGTTGCGCTGCATCCTTTCCAATGAGCTGTGATGAGAGGCCCTGCATTGGGGTTGCAACACATAGTAGTGGTTCCAAAGTGGAACTGCGAGGAGATTTTTAGCGTTGCGTCTGTTCTTCCCACAGGACCCCAGCGAGGCTGACAGAGTACATTCAGGCAAACTTCTAAGAGTCCACGACTGGGGTAGAACAAGAGGGAGCAAGACTCACAGCAGACTGAGTCTAGGCACTGGGTTGAAGGTGTTTGGAACTTTTTCTGTCCCTGATGCTCTGATTGGGAAGCCAGCCCTTGGAGTCACTCTGGTGGTCCTGGGTTCAACATGTAGGTCATGCCCTTTTCACTCAGGCAATAGTTCAGCAGGGCAACAGAGTAGCAATCATTCTTGCAGAGCAGCACAGCCGTCCTCCTGAGTCTTCCACAGGTTCAGAGGTGTACCAAAGTATTAGTTCTGAGGGTTAAATAGTTCTACCTGGTGCCATGTAGAGGTAGAAGGTTCAGGAGGTTTCCACCCCAGAGGTGCTAGGAATTTTCTGCCTCTCTGCACTGGCCCCAGCTTGCCTAGGGGCACAAAAGACTAGTGTCAAACCCTTTCTGATTGTGCTCAGATGGGCGCTTTGTGATGTGCACATGTGGTAGGTGCCAGCTCCTCCCCCTATCAAGTTATAGATAGTCCATTCTGCCAACACCTATTCTGCCATTGTCCTACTATTTCAGAGCAATACAAAAGGACCTAATGCCCGATACACCTAATCATGAGGCCCATCTTTCTAAAAGTACCATTTTCAGTTTCTGCGAATTAAAGTCTGTCTTGACCATTAAAGAGGGGTTCAAATCAGAATTCTTTAGACACTAAACTTGACATCCCTGCTTGCTCCTAATTGAAAGTTATTGCTTAATAAATGTAATACGGTATCCCAATGTTATCTTATTGGATAGGTAGGCATTGCAGTAGTGACATGTTTTTCACTACTTGTGTATGTAAAACTTTAAGGTACCTGTCTTACTTTTTAAATGCACTGCACCTTGCCCTTTGTGCAGTTTAGGGCTTGCCCTAGGGGTGAATTATATGTATGACAAAGGAAGGTTTAGGCCTGGCAAAAGGTTTATTTTCCCAGATCGAATGGCAGCTTAAACCTTGCACACACAGGGTGCAATGGCAGTCCTGAGACATGTTTAAAGGGCTATTTAAGTGGGTGGCACAATGAGTGTTGCAGGTCCACTAGTAGCATTTCATTTACAGGCCATTGGTACCTGTAATACCACTTAACTAGAGTAAAATGAATGTGCTGATTGGGTGTAAGGCAACTCTATCATGTTTGAAGGAGAGAGCACAATCACTTTAGCAGTGGTTAGCAATGGTTAAGTGTGCATAATTCTAAGGCCAGCACATAAGAGGTCAGCAAAAAGGGAGGTGTAAAGCAAAATATTTGGGGTAAGACCACCCTAAGGTGGTCTAACAGGTTTGCATAGCTATTGGTTTCCATAGATGAAAAATTCCCATATTGACTGCTCACAGTGCCATGGCCACCCATCTACTATGGTAGAGCAGCATGCTCGAGAGATCAGACATGTCATGAAAAACAACCAGGCAGTTACTTATGGCTAAGTGAATGTTGGCTAATGATTTTACATCAGTTCATACCGTATCCAAGTAGCGTTTAAGCTTTGAACATTCACATATCACATGGACTATATCGCTTTGTCCACCTCCTCATTGCCAACACTCTGCACCTGTAGTCATGCCTGCCTTGTACAGCTTATAAGGTGTCCAATGCTACCTGTGAAGTGTCTTATAGTAGGACAGTTTCAGGCAGGCTTCTCTCAGAAAGTTATCATGACTGTTTATTAATTCCACCCAATCAAATTTGGGGATCTGTGTCTTAGTTCACTTTCCGCACCAGTGTTTGAGAGCTGACAATGTCAGAGAGGAAATGAGGTTCCTCATGATGGTTGAGTATAATCCTAATACTGTGTCTGAGAATGGTGTTTATGTCTCTATGTGTAGTATAACTGCTGATTCTTAAAGGGGTGCATTGCCAATACTGGGATCACAGTAGCACAAACTCTGATGGGGACGAGTGAAAGGATTTAATTGCATCCCCCTATTTCATAGAATGATTTGATTAATCATCTTACTGATCCAAGATGGTCAGTGTGGAGCTTCATGGTATGCTTCTATCTCACTATTGTGCCAGATGAGTGCTGGTGTCTTTATGTGTGCGTTTGACCTGGAGCAGGGAGTACGTCCTTTGCTATACCTATCGGGATACACCAAGTGTGGTGTTTTCCTATAGGAATTTAAGTTCTGGCCACTGTAATAGCTTCTCAACCTGCTGTGTGTCTTTGCAAATTGTTTTTCTATCTTCACCCCTGAAAGGGTTTCCCTGTGTGTGTAGACAACAGATGTCAAGTTGTAACCCTCCTTTCCTAGTGCTGGCATATAGCTTTGCCTCGGCAAGGCAGGCCATTGTTCATTCCGATATGGGTCAATATTGCCCTTAACTGCAGAATTTCTAACCACCAAATTTTGAGTCCAGATATTTTGAGGATAACCGTTAAGGGCCAAGGCTGGGGGGAAACGTTGGATTTATTTAATGTTCATATAAGGGGAACAGCAGGAGGCAAAGCTTCACCTGCCATTACACTACTCGAACAAGGTCTATCAAATTGTTCGTCTCATTCTAAAGTAGTAGTTGCAGGGGACTTTAACTGCACTTTTGATCCTCTTAGCTCTGAAGATATAATAGGAATAGAGGAGGAAAACAGCAAATGGGGTGTTCTATCGTTAACCATACCACCGGTAAGAAGATGCTCACGGATGGCCATCGAATATGGTTTAACCCCTTCGATGCGCATGACAGAGCGGTTCCGTCATGCGCGTCGGTTGCGCTGTGCGTATGACGGAACCACTCCGTCATGGCCCCGCCCGCGCAATTGAACCTTCAGCACAGCGCGGTAATCCACGCCGCGCTGAAGGGGTTAAGGGCAGTGAATGGTAGAACTAGATCAGATGCCCAGGGAACTTTTACTAATAATAGAATCACATGCCCATCTCGTATTGATTATATCTTAGTAGACATTAGATTTTGGGATCATGTCTTAGCTATGGAAGTAGGGACCACAACCGACAGTGACCATAATCCTCTTTGCATGTCACTCACATCTCCATGGGCACCTACTTGCCCTACACCAACTACTGACACGCTTTTTGTAACAAAAGAGGTGATAACTTTAAAATTCCAATAGAACCCTAAAAAGGCACAAGGTTGCCCTACAAGAAGTGAAACTAGAGGCCATTAAGCAAATACTGGTTAAAAACACTAGTGAGCTAAGAGAAGGACTAGCAGTAGGCCCTGCCCATCCCCTTAGCATACACAAGCGTACTATTGAACAGGTTGGTATCCACTTCCAAGCACCAAGTAAGCTCGTTAAAACTGCAGTAGCACCTAGGAGAGGCCAAACATGGGGGCATATCAACAACAACCGGCGATAATTATCTCTAAGCGCACTTAGCGCTAGGATAATTATCGCCGGCTAGCGTGAATTTTTATCGCTGAGATAGCGTGCTATTAGCAACGCTTATCTCAATAGCGATAAAAATCCTCACGCTAACAGGCTAACGTGAGATTATCGCTGGAAACACAGCGATAATCTCACGTTACCTTGTTGATAGGGACAGGCAATTTTAGCCATGATATCCTCCTTCCATAGGATATCATGGCTAAGTCAGAAAAATACCAGACGTAAAAAAGCAGCGTTAACCGCGGTTAGCGCTGCTTTTTTTGTCTCTAACAGGGTTAGCGACATTCTTGATAATAGGAGAAATGTCGCTTAGCGACATTTCTCCTATTATTTTACTCTGTAACGCCCCCTTTGCATCTCATTAGAGATGCAAGGGGAAGCGTAGAGTAAAAGGGTGCTAACATGCAAATTTGCATGTTAGCACCCTGTTGTTGATAGGGCGCTAGTTTTATCTCTCCTTTTTTGGCTTTTAAAGCCAAAAAAGCAGAGATAAAGCCCTTGTTGATATGCCCCATGGTTTAATAAAGAGTGCGGACTTAAGAGGAAGGACCTGGCAATAGCTATTAGAGCTAGGAATAGAGCAGCCATTAAAACTGCTAGGAAGGAGTATAGAGAGGCCCAGCTCCAAGCAAAGCTGGATTGGGATGAAACTCGATGGCAAGTTCTTAAAAACGCCAGCCTAGCAAGAGACACAAATCGCTTCTGGTCACTGTTCAGGTGTTCAAATAAGGGAGATCTTGACCAAATCCCCAATCATATTCCACCTCAGGTCTGGCATGATCATTTTGGTGACCTATATTCTGGGTCTACTGACGTAAGTGCCACGTAAGGACAATGTGGCCATCTTCCACCAAATCTAGGGAACAGCGATAGTGACCCATTTACACTACAAGAAGTTGAGTCTGCGATAAGCAAAATAGTCCCTGCTAAGGCCCCGGGACCTGATAGTCTTCCCGGGGACTTGTTCCTCGCCGAATGGGATAAATGGGTCGAGTATGTTCTCCTTCTCATTAATCTCATCTCCAGAGGCTGCCCAGTCCCAGAATCATGGAAGGGAGCTAGAGATGACCCTTCCAACTATAGGCCAATAAGCCTTATAGATGCAATGCACAAGGTAGTTGGGAGGGTCATACTACAGAGAGTACAGTCTTGGGCTGAGGAGGAGGATATCCTTTCTCAATACCAGGCGGGCTTTCGGAGTAATACGGGAACGATTGACCAGGTTTTTAGATTGCTTCTGATTTACTGGATGGTGGTGGTGATCGGCAAGGGCAGTCTTTACCTAACTTTTATCGATCTAAAGACTGCCTTTGACCTGGTCCCCAGCAATAAGTTATGGGAAACCTTGTGATCTATGGGTATCCCTCTTCTGATCCTTAACCTTCTAGTAAGGCTCCATGAGGGCAATTATGCCCAGATTAGATGGGTGTCTCAGGGACAAGTCACGGACAAGATTCCAGTAAACAGGGGAGTGCGGCAGGGCTGTGTGATGGCACCCGCCCTGTTCTCATTATATGTGAACGGGGTGGTCAGCTTCTTGCAAGAAACACCAGCTGATGCCCTGGCCATGGCAGGTAACAAGGTTCCGACTCTCCTGTTTGCTGACGACATGTTGCTGATTTCAAAGACCCCGGCAGGCTTACAAAAACTCCTGAATAGGTTTCAACTATTCTGCAACAATCAGGGGTTGGTCATAAATACAACCAAAACAATTCAATTCCCCCAAAAATTCAGAAGCAATATCATCTTAAACGGGACTTATCTCGAGAGAGTCACTACTTTTGACTATCTTGGGATACGCCTATCAGAAAAAGCGGCGTGGAGACCACATCTAGACAAGATGCTTCTGAATCACAAACGAGCTGCCGGGGTACTGAGCAAAGAACACCGCTCATCATTTAGTAGACCGATTTCCCGCCACCTCATTGTGTATGGAGCCAAGGCAATCAACTCGGCTCTCTACGGAGCCGAGCTGTGGGGTTTCGATAACCTTGATGAGATCAGTAGATTGGAACATAAGTTCTATAGGGACCTGGCATGGTACCACAGGGCACGCCCCTAACCCCCTTGATATATGATCTAGGTAGGCGACACATCAAAGATCTGGCCAAACTTCGCCCATTGTTATACTGGGCTCGCCTAAGAAGAACTCCCAAACTTGTAAATTATGCAGAGACCTTTGAAGAAGTAATGGGGTTTGTCACCTGTAAGAGAATCAAATGGATTGCAAATGTTAAGGCATTAATGAAAACCCTTGGTCTTAAAGAGTGTTGGGATACTCAAAGTCCACCGAGTAAAGCGGACCTTAAAAGAATCTACTGGGAGTGGATAGATGCTAGAGACCTCAGTAACCCAAATTTGGGAAGGCTTACGGAAGAATAGTTCCAACACAAACAATCCAGAGGCCTCAAACCGTACCAGATCCCCATCGATAGGTCATCATATATCCAATTTAGACTTGGTTCACTCCCAGTTCACAAATTTACTGCAAAGTGGCGTCCCCCCCATCAGACCTCTTGTGGGACCTCAAAAGAAAGTATTGCACGCCTCACTTTCGTTTGCCCCGCCTATGCAAGTGCTAGGACCTGCTGGCTTATACCAATCTGCAAATAATTAGGTACTCTTGACCACCGAGTTGCCTTGTGCATATTGAGAACTGACTCAAGAACTATTTATGTTTGCAGTATTGCTAAGTTTTTGGGCCGAGCTTGGTCAATTAGGTGTAGGGCTATTCGCAGGGCGACTCATAATCGACTCAGGAAGCTTACGAGCATGTATATAGGACAGCTGTATTTTATCTCTTATTTTTATCATCTTTTTATCTTTTTAACCTGTATTATGCAAATTGATTTTATTTTTCTTTTTTTTTTTTTTTTTATATTTACAGGAAATTGCTTTGTATTTTAAATATTAGACTGCACTTTATTGTCCTATCTGGAATGTAATACACTGCATTTTTTTCGTTTCTCCTCCTGTAATAATGGTGAATTGTGATGCTTTTATGATATTTATATTGAAATAAAGTTTTATAGTGTTCTCTATTGTTTCAATACATTCTCTCAGTATTTTTAGAGCCAGCATTCTGAACACATAAATAAATTGTGGCGTAATATTCATTTTAATGATTTGTGTTCGACCACAGAACAAGAGTTGTAGTGATGGCCACTCCTAATATCATAGTCACTTGCTCTAATAGAAATCTTTTATTGTTGTTTACCATAATTGATAGGCCTGCGTTAACACAGATGACCAGATACTTTAGACTAGATTGTTTTCATGGAAAGAATGGGTTTGCCCCAATGTTCTGGTCATGCTGTTATCTACTGGATGGGCCTTGCATTTAAACCAGTTCACTTCATACCCTGAAAATGTCATAAATGAATCTAAGTGGGCCATCAGAGCTGGTACTGAGGTGTCAGTGTGGGATAAAGTCACCAATATGTCATCTGTGTACATACATTTTTATCGGCTGAATGTATTCCATGAATTTTACTCTCTTCCCGAGTGGCTGCTGTCAGTGGTTCCAATGCCAATAAGAATAGGAAAGGTGAAACGGGTCAGCCCTACCGGGTATCCTTTCAGATGTTTAATGGATTAGACAGGTATGCACTACAATGTATCATCACTGATCACAGAAGATGAACTTAAAAACCTAGAAGTAGCATATCCTATAACTAAAGCAAAAGCCATACTCGCTAACTCTCAGGGGCTGATGGTGGATTTCCAGAGGATACAGACTGTGAAATTCTTTATCTTAGGAAACATGGCTCATTTGATTATCTTAGGAAATATAGCCCATTTGTTTGGAGAGGGATCCTGTTTATGAATGCACCAAGGGGTGATCTAGAAAACTTAATGCAAAACTATAAAGAATAGTATACACACCCACTGCAGGTGCATGGCCTCCTCATTGAATTGTATTAAAAATGCATTAATGTTTTTGCCCCTAGATTGCTAGATATGTATAATGTTGCTATTGATAAAGGCAAGACCCCCACCACAATGATGGAAGATGTAATTACTATGATTGTGAAGCTGAGTAGAGATACATCTTAGTATACCTCTTATAGGCTGTTATCTTTGCTGAATGCTGCTAATAAAATCTTCGGAATATTTCTGTCTCAGCGCTTGCAGTCGCTGAAGACATTTTGGGTAATGTCAGATCCGTCTGGCTTTATTCCCCTTCGATCTACTGCTGTCAGTCTGTGCGCCTTGCTGACAATACTTCACAGAATCGATCCCCATCTTTCAGCTACTGCTGTATGCTTAGACACTGAGAAGGTGTTTGACATCTTGAAATGGCCATACATGTCCGAGGTTCTGCAGCTCATAGGGCTTGGTATGTACTACCTAAAAATTATTATTGCACTATCGTATACAAACCCGCCTGCCCGAATAAAAATAAAAAACAACGCTCTGGCTTGATAGAGACTGGCAGGGGAACGAGACAGGGATGACCCTCTCTAAACCTTGATTTTTGATGTAGATGAGAATTTACCTCAGATCATTAGCAAAACCTAGCAGTTACTTTGGCTTTCAAATTAATTGGGAGAAATCAGAGCTATTCCCACTTACTGAGGCCACTAGGAAAATTACAATAGAGTTTCACCTGAAAAGGACCACAGACACTGCAAAATACTTAGGAATCCACATAACCAGGGACATACTTGAACTCATAAGATGCAATTTTGGTGTGGTTTTGCTGGTGCTTAATTTGTTAAAAATTTAGTGCCAGGGCCCTTCTCGGAAGGCTACTGCATCCTGCACCACCCATACACTGCCAGCGCTGCCAATGGCAGTACCAACTAAAACACCTAACCATCGCACTCCTACAAGTATGACAATTCAGACTATTTCAGGCCACACAAATATATATTACTGGCATGAGATTCTCGTATTATTAATGGTATAAGAGGCTGATATTATTTATTTTCATTGTATATGGACTTAACAAACACAGTCATTGTGCTTAGCTCAAAACTAAAAAGACAGTGCCACCATGTGGGAGACCGTCACTAGAGTCAGTGCTGATAATTAAGTGCTGGTGCTGAGTACCGGAAATCACCGGCACAAATTAAGCACTGGGTTTTGGACTCCTTCATGACACAGGTGGAACAATGGCTACGTTTGCAGATATTATCCATGTGCGGATGCATCTCTCTGATTAAAATGATGATAATGCCAAAACATCTGTATATATTTGCGAACATTCTTGTACGTGTTCCTACTGAATGTTTTTACAAAATTACACCAACTACTTACAAAGCTGATGGGGGTTCCAACCATATATACAGTGATCTGTTTTACCCAGATCTATGGAAGATGGAAGACTGTCAGTTTAGGACTCTCATATATATAAATATGTTCAATGAAAAAAACAACGGTTAGGGATAAGTTATAGTTAGGAAAAACTTTATTTATTGTTTATAGAAACCCAATTTAAATAATACAAACATTAGAAATTCTAAAGTTATAGTCAAGTCAAGGAAAGCTTTATTCGATTGTTAATATACCAATCATAAAAGCACATACAATAAAAACAAATACAAGTTTCATTATAAACTTAACATGTTTTGATATAATTACACATTAACCCCTTCGATGCGCATGACGGAGCGGTTCCGTCATGCGCATCGGTTGCGCTGTGCGGATGACGGAACCGCTCCGTCATGGCCCTGCCCGCGCACGAACCCTTCAGCACAGCGCGGTAATCCACGCCGCGCTGAAGGGGTTAAAAATGGATGCAGCACCATCAGGGGAGTTAGTGCCCACAATTTACACCTCAAATACCATACTTTTCCTCAGCTGGATCGCCTTTTTTTAAAACTTGGCCACCCTCCACGCAGTGTGTTCATCTACCAGAAGCTGCAGCCAAAGAAAAGCTGGGCGACATTGCCTTACGCCCAGATGTTTTAAAAGTGGAAGTAAATAGACTTTCCTCAACTATACGTAAAATTTACAGAATAGGACTAGGTGGATCTTAGACTGTTCAGAGTGGCTGTCACACTGGCAGGGTATCAGAGTTTGTGACCAGTCATTCATAGTTGGTATTGATAGCAATCTTTGTATGACTCCCAATCTAAATCTTGTAGAAAGCATCCTATCAAATATTCCTGGGACATATAACAAGTAGGGCTCCATCCCCATACATGTAAGCGTTAATTGATGCTGCCTAAAGGCTAGGTTTTAGCACTTCTTCTGCTAGTCGTATTGAACTCAATAATTGAAGACCCTCTAACTTTAGGATCTTACTCGATACTGACAGCATAGTAGAGGGGTCCACAAAGTATTCCGGATGCTCTAGGTCTTTCATAAAATTACATATATATTTAATCCAAGGGATCTTGGCGCCCCCATCCAAGCTCATGCTGTCATTTAAAATCTCTCTATTCAACTTGGTCTGCTCCTTAGTCCAAATCCTAGGCCATAAAAGTACTGGTTCCAATTTGATGAGGTCTGAAATCAAAGGGAGACCCAGCTCCTCATGGCATGTGTAGGAGGGCATGAATGGGGAGGCTAAATGAATATAACGCAAAAAAGAATTCTCCACCAGCTGAAGTGGGTAGGTATTAACAAAACCCCACACACCTACCCCATACAGTGTAGCTGTGATACACTTTGCTTTATATATTTGCAAAAGCTCCAGTGGCGGCTTCCTCCCAAGTTTCTTGGCAAAGGAGACTAGGGCTGTCATCGTTCTAGTAAACGCAAGTCTTTTCGTGTTTTACATCTGAGACCAGGTGTCGTTTTGATTTACTAGAATGCCGAGATAAGTAAAATTCTTGGTGGTGGCTAACTTGTTTCCATCCAGAAAAGTTTCCCGCACCCTCTGGATCCCTTTACCACAAAAGTTATAGTTATACCTTCAATTTATAACTTATGCATCACCTTCAATTTACTATAAGTCTTACACCTTTGAGCAGTCTTGTCACCTCACTCACCACACTACATTAACTATAACTCACGCCTTCTCCATGCATTGGTTATACCCTTGCATATTACATGATTATAGCGTGTGAAATTAGAGCATTGATAACAACACATGACATATCTAATGACATAATGTTTGAAAACATACTGCATGGTAGAGTGGCAAGTTATAGTTAATATAGTGTGGCCAGCGAAGAAACAACTGTGTATGGAGTTGTGTGATTTATAGTAAATTGAAGGTGATGCAGAAATAATACATTTATTTTATAACTATGACTTTTGAATTACTAATATTTCTAAAGCTTAATTTGAGTTTGTATAGGAAGAATACATAATGTTTTCCTAACTATAACGTATCCTTAACCTTGTTTTTTTTCATTGAATTTAAATGGTTTTCATTTTTTAATAAAAATGTGTTACAAATCATAGTTTTGAGTGCCAATCAGTTGAGTGTTGTTAAGTGGAGTGTTGTAGAGTATAATGTAGGACAGTGTTGTACAGTTTTCTGTCATAGAGTCTAGTGCTGTAGAGTGGACTAGAGTGGAGTGGAGTGGAGCCGAGTGGAGTGACATAGCGTATAGTGGAGTAAAGTGTTAAACAAAGGAATGGCCTGTTGAGTCGTATAGTGGAGTGGAGTATCGTAGAGTGGAGTGGCATGTTGTAAAGTGGAGTGGCATGTCATACAGTACAGTTGAGTGTCCTACAGTGAAGTGTTGTTGACTGCAGTGTTGTGGAGTAAAGTGTCAATGGAGTTGAGTGTTTTGTCAAGTATAGTGTCTCTATAGATTAGAGAACAGTGTTGTGCAATGCAGTGGTATAGAGTGGAGTACAGTGCAGTAAAGTGATGTACAGTTCAGTGTTGTGTAAAAGTAGAGTTTATTAGAGTGACAGGGAGTCTCATACAGTGTAGTGTCATACAATGGAGTGTCATACAGTAGACTGTGAGGCAGTGTTGTACAGTCAAGGAGAGTGTCGTAGACTAGAGAGCTGTTTTATATAGAAGACGAGCATGTCGCAAAGAGGAGTAGAGTGGCGTGTGCTAAAGTGTCATATAGTGTAGTACAGCGGTGTAGACTGAATGGGCATAGAGTGGAGTAGAGTGTCATAGAGTTACATAGAGTATAATAGAGTCTTGTAGAGTTGAGTTGCACAGAGTACAATACAGTATTGTACAGTGGAGCGGCATGGAGTGGAGTGGTGTAGAGTGGAGTAAAGTATCGTACAATGGAGTAGAGTGGAGTGTATTTCAGTGGAGTCGCTTAGGATAGAGTGGAGTAAACTGTAATGCAGTGGAGCGTTTTGTTGTACAGTAGAATGGAGTGGAGTAGAGTGGCCTGGAGTATCATACTGTGGCGTAAAGTGTCATAGAGTGGAGTGTTGTGTGGTACACTTGAGTGGACTGGCGTGTTGCAGAGTGTTGGAAAGTATCATTCAGTGGAGTGGCATAGAGTGGAATAGAGGGTTAGAGTGGAGTGGCATTGAGTACAGTTTCATAGAGTGAAGTAGAGTGTAGTAGTATAGAGTGTTGTGGAGTTGCATGGCATAGAGTGGAATGGTGTACAGTGGAGTAGGGGAGTACAGTGAAGTAGGGTGGAGGTGTGTGATAGGGTAGAGGGAAGTCAAGTGGAGTGGAATGACATAGAGGTACTTGCATAGTGTGTCCTAGAGTGGAATAGAGTGTTGTAGAGTGGCATAGAGTTCAGTAGAGTGTCGTACACTGGCAGAGAGGGGAGTAGAGTGTTGTACAATGGAGTGTAGGGACATACATCATAGTAGAGTGTCATCAAGTGGCATAGAGTGCAGTAGAGTATTTTAGAGTGGAGTGTTGTACAGTGGTGTAGAGTGAGGTAAACTGTTGTACAGTGGAGGCAAGTGGAGTGGCTTAGGGTAGAGTGGAGTAAAGTGTCATATAGTGCAGTGGTATCTCCTATAGTACAGTGCCATGGAGCGGAGTACAGTGTAGTGGCGTAGCAAAGAGTGGAGTAAAGTGTCTTAGAGTGGAGTGGTGTGTCATACAGCAGAGTGGTAAGCTGTGTCGTAAATTTTAGAAAATTGGAGTAGAGTAGACTGGCATACAGTTGAGTGGCATACAATGGAGCAGAGTACAGTGGAGTGGCATACAGTTGACTAGCATAGAGTGAAGTGGTTTACACTGGAGTGGTGTAGAGTGGAGTAGCATAGAGTGGAGTGGTGTACAGTGGAGTGGGATACAGTGGAGATACAGAAAGTGGAGTGGCGTACAGTGGAGTCGCCTAGTATGTAGTAGTGTACAGTGGAGTGGTATACAGTGGAATAGAGTAGAGTGGAGTGGTGTACTGTGGAATAGCATAGAGTAGAGTAGCGTGCAGTGGAGTGGAGTACAGTGGAGTGTCATAGACTTGTGTGTCGTACATTAGAGTGGCGCAAAGTGGAGCAGCGTACGGATGTAGCTGAAATTTGCAGGAATGTACAATATGGTGTGCAGATTAACATAAGACGGAGATTGGCACTGCCTTCCGTTTCTCCGGATCCTAACTATTACCATGCTATTAAGAATTGTACACACCCAAAACAATTACCAACTCCTGCGTTAGCACCTAAGAACTATCATGTTTTATGAAATGTGCCTTTTTTTTTATTCTTTAAAGTTGACCTGTAATTTCTTGACATTTCTGTGGTACTCTACACTTTTTTAAAAATAATTAAATAGGCGTGGTTTGGCAGCCTAACATGGCGGATGTGCCCTAGAGAAGCTCCCTCCGCCTAAGCCAAGATCCACCAATATCCGCTGTTTAGCCTGATCCCATAGCCTAAATTTTACATCGCCGCTGGAGGAGAAAATACCAGGCATTGTTGGGGACAATATCGCTGCATAATCACCCCGCCAAGCAGTCCTGCAGCGGCGAGAACGGAGCTGAGTGGGAGTGGCCTTGGCAACCGGCATGTGTGGCATAATACTGAGGCGGGTAGCAAGACAACACATCTGCAGCCACACCAACTGTAATACCATCAGCAGCATGGCGCCTGGCGATCAGAGGATTAGGGCAGACGCGACCTCACCTTGTGAGCACTGCCGGCATGCCGGCAGCCTTGAGGGAGGAGACGTCGAGGGAGCGTGGGGGCCCATGAGCCAGTAAGGCAATTCGGTGTTCACTCCCTGGGCCCAGCAGATGCCGAGATTTGGTGGCCCGGGACGGCTGGATCGCCGGGCCTGGGTGGAGACGTTCTGTTGGTGCAGCCGGGGGCACCGTCTGGGAGCTATGCAGGACCACCGTGAGCTATTCAAAATGATTTAGTGTCTGGAAGCTCGACCCGATGCCTTATCAATCTGATAGAAGTCAAGCAGTCTCCCTTCCGCCGTCCCCTAGTCAAAATTTTCCAACATCCACCATGGCGTTCCTCAGGGATCGGCCATAAGCCCTATTCTCTTTAACATCTATATGAGACCCTTGATAGGAATTATGAAGGCGCATGGTATGAGAGTGGTAAATTATGCCGATGATACCCAACTTTTCTTTTCCTTAGAGGGAGACCAGTCGATCTCCTTAGCATCTTTTCACGATTGCATCAAGGATACTGCCCATTGGTTAAGACCTAATTCACTCCAATTTAACTCAGATAAGACGGAAGTCTTATACTGTGCTGTGGGGAAGGTTCCCCCCCTTTTCCCGCACAATATTTGGCCTTCTCCAACCACGTCTGCTCAGGTGACAGCTGGAGCAGTACGTAATTTGGGAGTGATGCTTGACGCGAATCTGACCATGGAAATGCAGGTAAATAAGGTGGTGGGAAATAGTTTTTCCCTGATTAAGGCACTAAGGAAGATCCTTCCGCTGCTGCCAAAGACGGCCAGAGCGTTGGTTGTTGGTAGCATCATCTTGACTATTGTAATGCCTTACTATTAGAGGCTCCTAAATTTCTGATTGAGCGCCTCCAAAGAGTCCAAACTGTGGCAGCCAAGTTGGCACTGATGAAACCACGACGCTCGTCTGGTTCACTAGCGCTTGCAGAGCTTCATTGGCTACCTATAATGCAGAGTTCAATTTAAGTCTCTGTGTCTGGTCTTTAAGGCTCTTCATGGCCTGGGTCCTAGACCTCTTCAAGGGATCTTCACATGTATACTCCAACAAGGTGCCTTCGGTCTGCTACCGCCTGCTTGGTGAAAGTCCCGAAAATTCAAAGAGCTAGATCAGGAGAAAGAGCTTTCAGCTCGGCTGCTGCCAAGCTTTGGAACAGCATCCCTCTGGGATTTAGACAGCTGCATGATCTATTACAGTTTAGGAAAAAAATTAAAACATGGCTGTTTCCCAGAGTTTGATAAATCTTGGAGCTGTCCTCAGTTTATGCCTGTTTCTTCCCTCCACTGTTTGATGAGGATTCACGTACTAGCGCCAAGATACCCGTTGGGTGATAGCTGCGCTCTACAGGTACCGTATACAATTTGTGCACTTAAATTCACAACTCTGGGGTCCCTTACATTGGCTTATGGTCACAAATGGAACATCCATGCCCCTAGACATTTGGTATTATGTTTTATAAAGTTGGGATGGTTGGGCAAGATTGGTGGAGCTCCATAGGTCTCCCGTGTTGGGGCCTCAGTGAAGTCTCTGCCGCGACAGGTACTCCTTGGTTATGGAAGTATAGGGGTGGGGGGAGCTGGGGTGGGAATTGTTATATTTTGTTTGTAAGGTTGTGGACACCAAACGCACACTTAGATCATGCACTGACGCACCAGTAATTGCAGAAATTGACTATATGGGTGGTAGATGACACACCATACGCATAGTCCTCAACTGGGGGTACTGAACATAATATCTAGGAATGTTAGAGGGCTTTTGAATAAAATCAAGAGGGGAGCTGTGCTTCGATAAGCAAAGCACTGCAAAGCAGACATACTCCTACTCCAGGAGACCATATTCTAAGGAACAAAACCCCATGCATCAGCAGATTCGGTTACACTACAGTATACCATTCTGGGTTTGTACATGGCTTTCAAGGTACGGCAGTCCTCATATGCCACTGCGTGCCACACACTATCTCCAGACACTGGCTAGACCCTGGGGGGTAATATACTTTCGTCACGGGAATAGTGGCCGGGGAGCAGTTAACTAAAGGAAGTATTTATGCCCTGCCCCCTATGGGACAAACATTCTCAGATAAAGTCACACAGTTATGGGGAGAGCTCCCAGAGGGCCTGACGATCCTGGGTGGGAATTGGAACAATGTGATGACACCCAAAGACTGTTGGCGGGCCACGAGGCAAGAACCCCACTTCAACAAATCCAAACTGAATCTTCTGGCTAATACACTGGGGTGGTAGGATACATGGCGCGCTTTCCATCCCTCGACGAGTGGGTTCACGTATACATCAGCGGTGCACGACACATTGTCACAACTAGATTACACATTTCTCCCCATAGTTATATTCATAGGGTGTCACACACATCTATCTTACCCCGGGGACTATCAGATCATTCACCGGTTCAGCTTAAGCTGTGCCTTAAAGCCCAACGGGCCCTTACCGATGGCGCATGTCCCCCTGGCTTCTCAGGGACTCTAATTATCAAGAGGTTCTACAACAGGCCATCACAGATTTCCTCTTGGCTAACTCAGATACAGCCCCGTCAATAATCTTCCTGTGGGAGGCTCTTAAGTGTTTGATAAGGGGAGTAGATATAAGCTTCCGAACTGGCAAAAAACACAAACGTCTATCCCAAATATTGGACCTTGAAGATCACTAGCGATCATTAGAGTCGCAGGTAGCAACTGGGACTGCCCCGGGATCTCGGCACAACCTTCTATTATCCAACAACAAATCCACAAAGTCCTCACTGATGAGGCTAAAGAGATATGGTTGTCAACGCAACACCGGATATATTAATGGGGCGCAAGTCCAGCAAAATGCTGCACTGGTTATGCCACGCCAAGACAGCCCCTGTGCCAGTACCGATACTACGAGATGCTGACGGAATGCTATGTACCTCCCCCGAGTTGGTAGTTTAGGTTTTCGAGATAATGTACGCCTCGCTATACCAACAGCTGAAGCTTATATCGGAATCCCTTATTGACGAGTTCTTGTTAGACATCCCCCCGCAAACTTTCCAATCAGGTAAGTGACAGATTGGATGCCCTCATAACATTAGACTAGCGACAGCAGCGCTGACCAACACCCATCCCGGTAAAGCCCCTGGACCCAATGGATTCCCCAGTGACTTTTTGCAGCCGCATATGACAACGGTGGGCATGCATTTATTAGCAGCACTCCAAGTAGCCCTCTAGCAACATATTATACCCACCGACTGGCAACATGCAGAAATTTTAGTTTTTCTCAAACCCGGTCGCCCCCCCCCAGAAGATCCTGCTTCATATCTCCCTATCTCATTGCTCAATTTGTAGCCAAAAATCCTTGGCAAAGACCTCGCTGATCGCCTTCGATCATGCATCCAAGACCTCATTCATCCAGATTAGTCTGGCTTTATGCCACAGCGATCCACCAGGCACAACATCAGACTTGTCCACAAAGCGATTGCCAAGGCCCAAGAGCTTGGCCGACCGGCGGTTATTCTGCTGGCCGACATTGACAAGGCGTTTGACTTCTTAAGCTGGACCGATCTCTTCAAATTCCTTCTCGCCATAAACTTAGGACCCAGCTTTTTAGCATACACACAGTTGCTGTACACAGACCTATCAGCCTCAGTGCGGGTAACGGTACATCAGTCGACCCCCTTTTTCATCCACCGGGGCACGTGACAGGGCCGCCCCTATCTCCGTTGCTCTTCGCCCTGGCTGTATGGGTACGACAAGACCCGCTGATTCGTGAGTTTGAATGGTCACAAAATATTCTGACAGAATTACACTCTACGCTGACGACGCCTGACGACGCCCTCTTTTTTCTAACAGATCCATCATTATCCGGACCCTGTATCCTCCAGATCCTTCGAGTATTTGGAAAAACTACTGGGCTAGGAACCAACCCCTCCAAATCTATACTTTTTCCTGTATGCGGTTACCAGAAATGTCAGACCTGGGCCTCACAACTATCCCAAGCCGCAGATGGTTTTAAATACTTGGGAGTATTCATATTGCTGTGTCCCTCGACCTCGTGGACTCATAATATTTCCATTGCTCCCCGCAGTCTGTAGCGCAAGTACAGTATGGTCCCAATTGCCTCTAACTTTATACGGGCGTTCAGCCATTTTTGAAATGGTGTCTTTACCTTGTTTATTATATCAGTTGCAGCACTTTCCATACAATATCCCCCACTCATGGTTCACACAATTAAATGTGATCCTAAATACGTTTTTATGGCAAGGAGGGGCGATCCGGGTGGCACTCCACATGTGCACACAATCAATCTACTGCGGCGGTATTGCAGCAGCAGATATATAAATATGCATATTATTCTGCATCCCATCTCCTAGTTATTAACGAGTGGTGGTACGGATCTCAGTCAGATCCAGCTTATGCAGTAGAGCGGCTGGCAATGAAAGACGCCCCCTTGCAGAAATTCCTATACAGTCGGATTAATCTAGACACCCTCCCTTCGGCCAGTAGGATCGTCATACAACTATGCAGACATACGGTGAAATCCATGGGCTGGATGGGGGGACTAACACAAACAACCCCCCTTAGGCAGGGCACATACCTACGCTCAGTCTCTGCTCTGGCTGGCTTCCATAAATGGGGCCTCATTGGAATCTCCACCTTAGGTGACATTATACATGGCAGTACACTTAAATCCTTTCAGCAAATGCAAACTGAGTTTCACCTACATAAATTCCAGTTCCACCGATATCTTAAACTGCGACATGTTCTAGACCCTCACATCCGTCAATTGGAGACCCTACCAGAGTTTCACCCACTAGAAGGTCGTCTATTAATGGGGGACATTGGCGCGCACAAGATCAAACAAATTTACCAGACATTAATCACTCACACGCACAACACATTACATAAGACCAGCGCGGCGTGGGAACTCGATGTGTCGACCTTGACAGAAGACGACTGGACAGAGGCCCTAGCCAGCCCCCGACATGCGGCGGTTTCCTTGCGATACCGCCTCATACAATTTAAATACCTTCATTGTGTATATTACACTCGATCCCGGCTGTGGATGATGGGAGCTATCCAGTCCCCCAATGCATTTGATGTACAACAGAAGAGGGCTCTTTTTTCCACACGGTGTGGTGTTGTGTAGTGTTACAGCCATTTTGGAAGAAGGTGACGTCCTGCCTGGGCCGGGGGCTGGCCCGGACCATCCCCTTTGATCCCAGACTGCTGCTCCTCCATAGCATTGAGGAGATCGGAGGAAACCATTATAAGAAGCACCCCCTGTTTTTGGGCCTAACTCTAGCTAAAAGGGACATAGCCCAAAAATGGAAAGCGACCTCCCTGCCGAGTGTTGAGGGATGGAAGAAGGCAATGGATAGGTGCATGGGTGCCAAAATCATAGTCTTTCAAGCACGGGGATGCCCACAGCAGCACAGGAAAATTTGGTACTGCTAGGCGACATGTCGGGGCATTGACCTGCCCCCCTTGCCACATTCAGACCTTTCATAATCCCCCTAGGCAACACATGGGTCATATTAGCGCACCATAGACAGATAAAATTGATAGCTAAATGACACGTCTTTAAAAATACACAATTACGAATAATCAGCTTGGTTCGCTGTAGTTTAATTATCCAGCCTGGTGTTCTACAGGCCAAGTTGTTATGGAAAGATAAAATCAGGTACACTATGTCTTTTGCATTATATGTAATGTACTTGTTGGGCCTCGCCCATTTTGTACCTTTTGTAAAAAAAAAGTATGAAATAAGTAAATAATTTCAAATACAATTTAGTACACTACATATTGTGTATTAGTGTTTATTTTCACATATTCCCTTGTTTTGCATTATTTTAAAGTATTGTGGAACCTCCTAGGTAGTCTAGCGGTCCTCCATGAATTAAAAAAAATAAAATATAAGAACCATATTTTTTTAAGGAATGTACAATATGGTGTGCCGATTAACGGAAGACAACGATTGGCGCTGCTTTGCATTTATTCAGATACTACCTGTTACCACTTTAATAAAATATTACATTATTATTAAATAGGTTAATAGTGTTAATAGGTAGGCACTTAATTAAGTCATAATAGGTAGGGAAAAATAATAAAAGCTAATACTTACCTATATTTAACCCCCTTACCCAGAACATAGGGAAAGTGGCCTTAAAAAAACACGGCTGCCTTAAACTTTTGTAAATCATACATAACCATCAAGGTGTCCAGGTAGACCATTCACAACATCTGAATGATAAAACGAAACCTTAGACTGTACTTCTAAAGTCCGTGTGATTTATTTCACTTAACTCTTTTTGTTTTAAACACAAAATTATGCCATTTGTATCATGTCATAAATCAGACAACACTACATTTTGTCAACATTGTCAGCTAGTGTCTGATCTCAGCAGCCAAAGCTGCTTTCCTAAACCTCACAAGTAATTTCCACATTTAATGAAGTCTAACTAGCGGATGCTGGCACTCCCACCCCTTCTTTTATTTGGAAATCATGTCCTACTTACCCTCCGCTGGGGGATAGAAGTTGCTAGGAGACGGCCCTGAACATTTTCCTACTCTTAAGTCCAACTAATACCATTCAATTAAGGACATAAGATAACTCAGTTTGAACTCCTGAACTGCTATTACTACTCACTAGGCCACATGGCTAAATTTAGCTCAGACACTGATGTTGCATGTAGAAGATGTGATATGATAAATGTCAACTTCCCAAACATGGAATGGTCCTACCTTAGGGTACACAACTATTGCGTCAAAGTGTATTTGTTACTGTAGACTATGTTAATTATGCTCTTGAACCAGATCCAAGGATGGCACTGCCTTGGACTACTGCAGAAGTCTCAAAGAGGTTTAGATTATTTGTTAGCATGGCTCTACTACTGTCCAAATGATGGGTGGCAATGTTATGGAGGAACAAAATAGCTCCCAACACGGGGTCTTGATACTAGACATGCCATACTGCAGAGACCAGCAAGAAACATAGGCTAAAAGTATACTTCCCAAATTCCATCCTAAAGACTTCTGGGACCACTTGCGCTGCTATTTACTAACACAGGCAACACAATGATTTGGTGTGGGACCCCATACACTAGATTATATAGTCTTCCAAGCACCTCATAGTATAATTAATGCTACTAAAGATGTTAGGGCCAGGATAGTATATATTTGTATGTTGCAAAATATGTATCGAAAACTGGATGAAGCATATGTATGTTGCAAATTGAAAATATGCCCTTGTTATTGTCACAGAAAGCGTTTAGTTATATAACTAATACAAGTTTTAAAAAAACATTATCACTGTGGTACTAGTATAAAGCCAATGTGACATCAAGCCCCATTTTCCATTTTATGGCAAATAGATATGGCCACTCCACCCATTCAAATGGTTTTTCAGCATCCGGAGAGATCATGAGTTGTTCAACGTTGTCATTTCAGGTTTGTAAGAGGAGAAGATCTGCCAGGGGCAAAACCAACTTATTCGGGGTGTATCAGTCATTGTCTAAAGGCCTTCTATCTATTGGAAAGTATTTTCATACAAATCTGCATATCAAAATTCAATAAAGATATAGGGTCTGTAGTTGGTGTATTTTGCCATCTTTAGGTATAAAAGCTGTCTTGGCCTTATTTAACTTGTTTCGGTGGGCCCTTTTCATCTATTTACTAATATTGTCTATGTAATAGTGGACTCACTTACCCTTTATTAATTTTGTAATACTCTATAGGTAGCCCATTGTCCCTTGATGCTTTACTAGTAGCCATGCTATCAATCACCGGGTTAATTTCTTCCTGTGATATCATCCCTAATGACTATATTTATCTGGGAGTCTAGACACTGAAAGAGGGTACAGAAAATTGTCTACAGCAGGTGTTATATTTTGTAAGTTAGAGTTATAAAAAGTGTCTTGTAAAATGTTACAAATTCCCCAATAATATATAGGAGATTTACGAGTAATTGGCACTTGTCATTTGTGACTGCTGAAATTGTTCTAGTAGCTTTCTGTTGCCTTCTTTGTGCGTCAACTAGGCCCCCATGTTCTCGCCCCTTTCATAGTGTTGATGCTTGATTTGGAAAAGCATTAATTCTGCCTGTGTGGTGTATAGCCTAGTGGGGTTATGTTTGTATTGAACCAGTCCATTCAAGCATTGTGGCATAGGGCAATTATTATATTGTGTAGTTGAGTGATGAATTTCCGTTTCAGGTTGTTGTCTTTCCACTATGGGGTTGTGTTTATCAATTGTGGACTCTCTCATTATCTCGTCACAGACATATAATTTACTAGGGGCCCATAGAGTTTGCACTAAGGTTACTGAACCGTCATTAAGGTCGAGGGTAGGTCTTTAGAAAGGGACACAATTTCTGTTTGTCTGCCTGTTCTCTTTATTTAGCAACTTTTGTTTGCCAAATGCTCGGGGGAGTGATCAGGATTCCCACTCCAGTGCTAACTCATGTCATGTCATGATCTTAAACACTGTTCAGTGTAATATATGTATCTGCAAGTCGTCTAGTGATTGTCTCCTGGAGTGTAAACCAAAGTCAAGCCTGGAGTGTGAGCCATGTACCCCAGATGTAAAGGTTTATTCTCTTTCGTCTGTGTGGAGCAATCTCCAGAAGTCTATAAGAGACTGGTCCATCATAATGTCGTGCAATATCTTCCTATGTGTCTGCCTAGGATCTGAGTTACCCAATCGGTTGGCACCAGGTCTAGCATGCTGTTCCATTCTCCATCTATGATTGCTTCTGTTTTTCCAAAGGACACAAGAAATCTGGAAAGATCGATCATGTGTTCTATTTTAACCCCTACGGGCGCATATATCAACCTCACAATAACTAACATCTTGTATTTTCAATTTGGTGGCTACATATCTACCTATGTCATCTTTCCATGTATGTAAAATAAGTAGTGGCAGTGATTTGGGAATCAAGAGGCCACGCCCCCTTTTCCAATGCTTTAAAGGGGTTATTTGTACTTGCGGCAGTTGAGCGATTCTACATGCATGTATCAATGTACCATCCAATCACGCTTCATATTCTTGCACTTTGTAGGGGTCAGGTGTGTTTATTGTATCACAGCCAAATCTGGTTGTTTAGACCATAAGAACATCAAATGTTTTTTTTTTAAATTTTATTGTGCAGAGAAAAAGTGTACAAGCACGGGCCTACAACCTCCTGGGCCGGCCGCTAGTATTCAAAATGATCGAGCAGGTCAAAAAGAACATTGACTGGCCCACAGGGGCTCCGCTAAGTTACAGAAGATCAGCCTGCACAAAAGGGACGTCAGGATATACTCTTTTTACATAAATATCAACAAAAATAAAGAAAAACAAAAAGCAAGGCGAAAAACATTGAAAGGGCGTCTAACCACAGTAGAGGAACTCCACACCCGACCACCCTGGGGTGGTCAATAAAAAGGAGGGGAGTATGAGAGGGAGGGGCGGCCACGGGAAAACCAAATCTATGCACAGATGAACAAATTAAGCAAGGAACCCTCAAGGATCAGGGGGACAAGGCAACCTCAGACGTATCCACCAGGGGGGGAGAACAGATAGTCCCTCGATACACATTCCACTGACCCCAGATTCTACCCCACGCCCCCGGTTTACCACGAGCCACATACACCGTCTTCTCCCTGAACATGCACCAGTCCATGTTCTCCTTCCATACGGACACGGTGTGAGGCCGTTGGGAACCCCAAAGCTGCGCAATATCTCTCTTTGCGATCATGTTCCCAAGGGCCGCCCACCGAGCCTGGGCCGCGCAATAGTCACTGGGCTCCCACACATTCAGAACACATCGGCGCACCTCCGGCAGCAGAGCAACCCCAGTGACTTGTTTCATAACATCATGCACCTGGCGCCAATATTCCGCCACCTCGCGGCACTCCCAAAGGATGTGGAGAAAGGTGGCACTGAGCCCGCAGCCACGCTTACAGAGCCCGTCGTCAGAAAACCCCATCGAGACCAAACGGGGACCCGTCACATAGACACGATGGAGAATCTTAAGCTGGACCAGACGGAGACGGGCCGGGATGGCAACCTCCTTAGGGGAGGACAGCGCAGACTGCCAGTCCTCGCCGTCCAACTCAACCCCATCACCCGTCCACGCCTCCCGAAGTCGCACCAAGAGATCAGCCCGATTATTTATTAGTTTTTTATAAATCAGGGAGATAGTACTGTTGGGGACGTGGCCGTCGAGTATACGGTCCTCGAGAGGCGAAGAAACAGGGACCGTGGTCCCCTCCCCAAAGACCGAGAGCAGGGCGTGCCGAACCTGGGCATAGCGGAAGAATTCCCTTTCACTAAGCTCGTACTCGCTCTGAAGCGCCGCGAAGGATTTAACCGCGCCTTTAACCCATAGGTCCCCCACTCTGCTAATGCCGATCGTATCCCAGTGCTCAAAGCCTTTCGTTGTCCAGAGGCTTCCCAACCGCTCTGAGGCGAATAAAGGAGTAGCACACGTTAAACGCTCACTCCAGCCCACAGCTACATTCGCCGCCTTCCACACCCGTACCGCAATCCTAGTAGGGCCCGTGAGGGTCCTTCCGACAGATCGAGAGTAAAGCGCTCTGTTATAGTTACCGCCGGGAAGCAGGAATTTATCCATCTCATATGCCGGGTTCGAACCAGGAGCGTACGTAGCATGGTTAATGGCAGCCAGCTGGGAGGCCCAATAGTACCTTTTAATGTCAGGAAGCGCGATGCCCCCGTCATACCAGGGAAGAGTCAGCTTTGCCAAAGCGATGCGCGCATGACCGTCCCAAACCAGTCTCCTCTGCAAACTCTCCACTTCCCTAAAGTAGGCCGCCGGAATGATATTGAAGGAGTTCTGGAGTGCGTAAAGAAATCTGGGAAGGGACATCATTTTAAACAGTGCTGCGCGACCAAGTGGAGACAAGGGCAACTTACACCACCGAACCGTATCCACCCTCAAACGTCGGAGGGGAGACAGGAGATTCTGCTCGTAGCGGGCCGCCGGGTCCAACGAAACGTACACCCCCAAGTATTTAAAGCCGGATTGAGATGTTTGGATCGGAAGCCGAGGCGGCAAAAGAGGAAGGCCACCGGAGATAGGATACACGCAAGATTTGGACCAGTTAATTGTCAAACCCGAATTTCTCCCGAAGGAAGTAAGAACATCAAAAAGCACATTGAGCGAGTTCCGCGGCGAGGTGAGGTACAGAAGAATGTCATCCGCATACAATCGAAACCCGGGGCCCACCGGATCCCTCTGATCGAGGGCTCCCAGCGGAGCCAGGCAGCGAGCGGCTCCAAGGCGAGAGCAAAGAGCAGAGGGGACAACGGGCACCCCTGCCTAGTACCCCTCCCGAGAGCGAAGGGCCGAGAAACCCGCCCATTGACTACAACCTGGGCCATTGGTCCAGCATAGAGGAGCTTAACCCAACTAATAAATCCCTCCCCAAAGCCAAACTTCGCCAAGACGGCCCAAAGGAATGGCCACTCGATGGTATCAAAGGCCATCGTGGTGTCTAAAGAAACCAATATGGCCGGTTCAGAGAAGGACTCCGCCCTAGCGAGGACGCCATGGAGACGCCGCAAGTTAAGAGCGGTATTACGATGCGGGATAAAGCCGCATTGATCCGGATGTATCAGGTCACATATAACTCTCAGCAAGCGATTAGCGAGGACCTTGGCGAGGATTTTCGGTTCGGCATTTAGTAGGGAAATAGGCCTATACGAGGCACAGCGGTCTCGTGGCTTACCGTCCTTGGGAATCACAACTATGGTAGCCAGACGCTGGTCGTCGGGAAGGGAACCCCGCTCGAGCGACTCCAGAAACATACGACGGAGGAAGGGCGCGATTTTATCCGGGCGTAGTTTATACAGTTCAATCGGCAGTCCGTTGGGGCCCATAGCCTTGCCCGAGCGAAGGGAACGAATCGCGGTAGCGATCTCGTCGACAGACAGGGAGGCCTCCATCTGCTCACGATCCTCGACGGATAAGCCGGGCAAGGCAATATCCCGCAGCAAGAGACGAGAGTCATCCTCATCTCTATCAGATACCGGGGAGTACACCGCCCGGAGGTGGTCAGCAAAACACTCCACAATCTCACCCGGGTCAGTCACACACACTCCATCCGAAACCCGAAGCTCTGGGACCACACGATTCACTCTCTCCTTCTTGTCCAACCAAGCAATCAATTTACCCGCCTTGTCCCCGGCATCATACAACCTACCCTGCTGCTCCCTATACATGGTCTTAGCAGCGTCAGTAACAAGAGACTTATATTCAAACAGCTTCAAGCTGAGGGCGTGGAGCCCGTCCTGAGTGACACCCGTCTCCAAGGCTGCCTCCAGCCCTGATACTTCAGTCTCCAGCTTCACCACCGCCTCATTCTTAACCCTCTTAGCCTCCACTATCTGGGATAGGGCATGCCCGCGGAGCACTGCTTTGAAGGCTTCCCACAGGGACACTGAGGACAACACCGACCCCTCATTCTCGAGAAAATACAGATCAATCGACTTAACAAGGCTATCACAAATTTTGGGGTCTCGCAAGTACCAAGGGTTAATAGGGGCGATCCGCCCAGCGGACCGCGTCCCGGTGTCAAAAAGCAACCACAGTGGGGAATGATCAGAGATACCCCGGGCCAGGTGCTTAACCTCTCGAATCCAGGCAGTCTGGGCCGCGGGCATAAGAAAATAATCCAATCTGGAAAGACTCCCATGGGCCCCAGAGTGAAATGTGTACTGACACTGTGTCGGATGCATTAACCTCCAACAATCCACCAGACCGAGGGTATCCAAGAGCCCGCCGAGCCACGCCTGGGCCGCAGGGAGGGCCCTGGGCGGGTGGCGATCCAGATCTCCCGAAACGACCGAATTAAAATCCCCACCCAAAAGCAAAAGACTGTCAGGAAGCTCAAGCAGCATACGACCCAAGTCTGAGAAAGTGGAGTTCTGGAGGCCCGGGAGAACATAAACCGAAACCAAGGAGAGGGACTGTCCCTCCCACCTCCCAGTCAGGGCCGCATAACGCCCTCTATCGTCTAGGACAACCCTGGTGATCTCTAGCGGAAGTGAAGATCGTAGGAGGATGCCCACCCCTCTAGAGCCGGTGGTGAAACCGGAATGGGCCACGAGTCGGTAGCCCCCCCTGTTCATGGCATGACAAACATTACCAACCAAATGCGTCTCCTGTAAGAAAACCACATCAGGAGTCAAACGACGCAAATATTGCAGCACAACACCCCGCTTGATACGATCCCCCAATCCATTGACGTTCCAAGACATCAATCTCAGCCCGTCCCCCCCATCCCCTCCAGTAGATCAAGGGTCCCCCAACACATAGCGCGACACCTGAGACTGAAACAGAGCCAATACATCGCCTTGAAAACAAAAAACACAAATCCAAACAAGCCCTCCCACCCCCCAACCCCCCCCCGAAATCAACTCCCCCCACCCTGCACCCCTGCGGTCCAAAAAACCACCCCAACTTGCAGTGTGCCTGTCGCCCTAGCAACCCCATTCTACGAAAAGACCCCGGAGGAGGAAAGGGACCCGTCCCTGCCCGCCCCCAACACAGATCATAATTAAACAAAATGTACAAAAGAAGTAGAACCCAGCTGAACCAAACAAAATGTCTAAGTCAAGGACCAAAAGTCAATCCAAAAGAGGCCCGCCACCCTCGGCACCACCAGAAGGCCCAGGCCAGTCACCCCGGTCCGGTAGAGAATCCAGCCAGTCACTCACAGTCGCAGGACAGTCAAAAAAGGTGGTCCGGTCTTCGTATTCCACTCGGAGCCTAGCAGGAAAAAGCATAGAGTACTTAAGACCCAGGTCCCGGAAACGGCGCTTCACCCCCTGGAAACCCATCCGCTGCTTCTGGACAAGTTGGGTGAAGTCCGGGAAAAAGTTAACGGATGAGTTCTCATATCGGACCGGGCCATGTACCCGTGAGGCCTGCAGGATCGCGTCTCGGTCTCTGTAGTGAAAAAGTTTTGCAACAATAGGCCTCGGGGGAGCCCCCGGTCGCGGCCGACCGCCTGGGACTCGATGGGCCCGCTCCACAGCAAAGAACTTACTCAGGCCAGTGGGGGAAAGCTGGTTGAGGATGAGATCCTCAACCAGAAGATCAACCGGGCGATTGTCGGAGGTCTCTGGAACACCTATGACGCGGATGTTATTGCGTCGGGCCCGTCCCTCGAAGTCCTCCAGCCGCCGGGCCATCAGGTCGTTGGCCAACTTGAGGTCGCCAAGAGCAGTCTGCAGATCCGACACATCCGTACCAAGGGTGGACGTCCGCAAATCCAGCGATTGAACCCTCTCATTGGTCTTAGAGAGATCCGCCCGGATTAGCGTAACATCAATGGCCACCGTGTCGATTTTACGGGCCAAGGCCTCGTACTGCTTGGCGATGGTCTCCTTGATGCCATTAATGGCGCCCATGATGTCCTGCAATGACAAATCCGGAGGGACGGACGGAACACCACCAGCGTCATCCGGGAGAACACTGGCCGTCCCAGGGGACCCTTTACCTTGAGTGTAGCGGTCCATGTTGTTAGTCTGGACCGGTCCTTCACGTAGGGATGTCTTGGTCTTACGCCTCTCGGGATCCCCCCTGCCGCCCATGTTGAACCAAGCTCGCCGAAGGGGACCACCGAGCAAGCGGCGAGGGGGCATAGGCGAAGCAGACAAGAGCCGTACCAGAGACCGCAATATGGCGGTGCGAGAGGATCAAAGTCAGTGGGCACACTGGTATCAGGCGGAGGCAAAGGCACCAAGCGAAGGCCAAGTGATAACCCCAGCCGCACAAAGCAACTCCACGGTCCAGCCACTCAGAGATCCAAAAGTGAAACCGAAAGTGATGGGGCGGCCGCTGGCACAGCCCCGATGCCGTTGTTGTTCAACTATGCCCCGGCTCCACAGTTCACCTTCGCACCGGGCACCGCCATCAGTTGGGCCTCAAAAGTTCAAGCCACCGTAGATCAGGTCTCCCAGGTCCAATTTGGTTTCTGAAAAGAGTTTAGGGTTCAGCCAACGTTCATCTTCCAGAATCCGTCAACCAAGTCAGGATAAAGTCAGGATAAATTCCGAGGAGCAGCGAGGGTCCGGGGAGCCCTGTGCTCACGCGACCATCTTGGATGCGTGCTAGGCTCCTCCCCCAAAAAATGTTTTGACTTTTTATTAATTGTACTAGACCATTAACATTTAGAGACACTATGGATAGTGGTTTGGTGGCCATCTTCCGTGAGTGTATGGAAAAAGGGTTGTGTACTTATACCCTATAATATGTGCGGGACAAAGGAGTGGACTTGAACAAAAGCTAGGATGGGCTGTCTCTTGGCGTTGCATTGAGATACTAAAGCAACTACTTAAACTATGCGAACTGTGCTAGGCTCAGTCCTAATGTTGCACTAGCCTGCAGGCAAGCAGTTGTGGTGGCTATCTTGGTGTCTGGTGTACCACCCTTAAATGCAAACAGAACTGTTTATCACTAGTGCCCCAATGCCTCGTATCGAGCTCTATGGGGTAAAAAGAGTCCTGCTAGATGAATTGGGTTCGGCCTCATCCCAACGTTACCCCCTCACTCTCTACCTCACTGTCCACCCCAGATTTATCCAAGCATGTAGATGATGAACATTAAATAAACCATACATATTCTAAGCATGACATTGCTATAATTGAATTAGTGATTTCTACATATGCCTTTGTTCCATGTTAATACTCAATAACACACATACATGGTCAAATAACATAGCAATCTCCACCTCTTTATGGATGTGTAATAGGATCACCTGGCATTTTAACTGGTGAAGTTATCCCATGATTCATTCACCATTTTAACATGATATTTTGTCTTTCAGTGGCAATTGGGATGTGTCCTTTGTTGGTGAGTGTCTCCTAGCTCTTTATTTGCCATCATCCATCCTATCTTTAGTTTATGTGCAATTCTTTCTTGTTCTTCCTGGGCTTCCTTGGCTCTCTCACCAAATCAACAGTGCCTGCGCCAGTCTCTGTATCCATTCCACTCGGTCGGAAGGAATCCAGAAACCTCTAAAAATCCTCTGGCTCCTCATATTCAGTAGTTTGACAGTACATAGTAATCAGTATTGTGGCTGGCTCTAGAAGACCATACCTAATGTTCCATTTTTGTAGTTGTGGTCTGAGGAATCTTTTCTGTTTGTGTTAATCTCTTGGGAGAGGTCTGAAGTCAGATATATTTGATGATTTTGGTAAGTGTAGGGGCTGTGTTTTTGCACCGCTGACATTGCCCGACATGCTTGTTAGTATCAATTAAAAAAGCAAACTAGGATTTCTCTGAACATTCAGTTTCTGACCTTGAAGAATGTGCTCCTTGTGCACTCTTTGAAATTCCTGTGGAAGTTCAAACTTGATATTCAATAGTGTAGGTAAAAGGTTTCTCAGAAAATGTAAGATGTCATCTTTTCCTTGATGTGCCAGGATCCTGGAGATTCTCACATTGTCTCTCAAATTAATGCTGTGACTTCAGTTTTTTTTTGTTTTCAAGTTCCTGAGGAAGATCTTTCCATTCATTTCTCAAGACATGCTGAAGCTGGTGGTCACTGCTCTCATGCTCTCGAACCTCGACTATTTTAATACATTACATATATGAACTTGCAGCAGAGACGTATAAATAAACTACAAGTCCTGCAGAACACTGTGGTGCGCATGCTACTTAGGATCCTCAAGCATCTCTCAGGTTCACAAGAGGTTCGCTCCGTTCCATTGGCTACCCGTCCGAAAGCGCATTGACATCAAAGCACTTTGCATTGCTTTTAAAGCCTTGAATGGATCAGGTCCTGATTAGTTGAAACAGAAGTTCATCTGGTACCAACCATCCAGAAGCCTGTGGTCGTCCTCGGCCTATAATGTGATGACTCCCAAGGTCAAGAGAGTCCACTGGGGAGGCAAAAGATTCATTTATTGTAGTGCAAAAAAGTGACACTCTCTTCCTCTATATTTGAAAAAGTGTACAGGCCTTCTCTCTTTTTACTGAGGCCCTAAAGACAAGGCCACCTAATTCTTTTCTGTTAGGATATCTTTCACTATCTTTTAATTCTTGATTTCTTCTTCCGCTGCAGGCAGTGCCTAGACATCTTCGTGCATTAGTGCGCTATACAAAACTAATTTTCATTTTATTTCTCCTGCTTTGAATTTCCAAATCAATCACTTTATGGTGCAGTTTCCAAAGTCTGGGCCCAATTCCTGTAAAACATCCATACACGATTCAAGGCATGTAATTCCTTTTTTTCTGTTGTGTCAAGCCAATTGTTTAAGGCATCAATGGCTGTTCTCAAGGATTGTACCTCAGCTGCCGTTGTAGTGACTGCAGTATCTACTGCGTGTTTTGACACCTTAATTTCAACCAGTTCCTTGATTATGGTGTTGGTGTCGCTGCCATTGTCTTGGATGGGAAAAGTGACTTGGAGGCTGTCACTTCAGAGAGGAGAAGTTGTCAAATTGACCTGGAAAGGATTGGCAAAAGTGAATCATGGACCGTGAAAGAAAAAACATGCGGGACACCAGGACACTCATATCTTAGGGTTCAGCCTGTGACAATGATCCCAGCCCAAAGTTAACTAGCATGTGTGTGTAGTCTAAAGTTGAAGCATTATTATCCGTAAGGAGGATCTCAATGTGTATCATTCATATTTGGTCATGTGATTCCTGCAATTCAGCTTACATTCTGATGCCTCACTCTTATTATCCCTGCTTGGGTGATGTCATTAGGATCTGTGTTCCTGACTCCATGTAGTTGTTGTAGAAGCCTTGACAATTTTATAATTATTGTAAAGAATTCATCTGTGGTTCGACAGAGATCATTTATCAGATGGCAAAAGCTATTGCGTTGCTGGTAGTGAGGAATACCTGTCTCTGTGAGGGCCCTGTCACTTCCTTTGATGCTGACTATCAAAATAAGAATGGAAATTCCTGGCACAGATTTCATTCCAAGTGACAGGAGAGAATTCAAAAATGCCCACTGTCGCCTAATATTAGCCCTCTTTCTAACGCACCTGTTGACACCAATGTTTTTCTTGGTGCCGGTTTCTCCTTGTTATGTCCTGCCTTAGGCCCAAAGAGCCCCTGATTCCCATTCTCTACCGTCTTCATCTTGTTCTCTCCAAATAGCCAGCCCCGGTCCTTACCTTCTTGTTCCACCTGGCTTTACAACTTCACCATGAAGTCCTGGGAGCTGGGCTTGTTCCCACCAAGCATTGCTAACAACCGGTAAGCTCCAGCCCTAACGGGGGTGGACAGGGAGTGAGGATTATGCCATAAATTACCAGATGATTACTCAAACAGACGCCTGATTCTTTGTATTGGTATGGCATTGTGAGATCTCAGTTTAGATTACATTGGTTGCAGCTGTTCAGTTCTGTGGTGCCTAAGAAGACGAAACGGAGAGGATTTTAATGTGGGGGCAGAGATTGGGCTCTTCCTCACTGAGAGAAGATCCCCTGGCCCACCAGATCTCTTGAAGACCCCAAATGGTTAATCTGTGTCACTTTAATCTTGGCATCATGGTACCACTGCTGCAGAGCTTCACAAGAGCACAGCGATTGCTCTTAGTGCCAAGCCCTGCCTCCTATGTTTGAGTTTCAGGAATATCAGAACACAGAGACTTGGTTACATAGAGATAAAGTTATGTACATCCTTTCCGCTGATAAGGATAGATAACACTTTCATTGCAGGTTATAAACTATCTACTATTTCCTTAAATACCCAGTTTGACCTGTAAACATCAGTGCCCAGCAGAGTGAAAAATCAGAGTAGTGCTATCCAGTGACTCTGTTATCTCCTTTATCCAATGTTATTTCCCTAATTTGTACTGTTAGCCCTCATATTCTCATTGTAGGTGGCCATTGGTGAAGTCAGTGAGAGATGGCTATGTGCATCACTCTCATTGGATATAGAACACAGGTCTAAAGCTTTCAGAGAGAAATATGTTTGGCCACTGGAGAAAGGATCAATAATCATTGGAGAGTAGGGCAGTTGGGTAGTGTGATAGGATGGCCATACATTGAACAATACCATGAAAGAACATCAGAGAAAACGATGACCTTTTACTGGTAAGTTGTGTAAACAGTGTTTTTAGAGCTGCATAGTTGTGATTGGAGAAAAAGATGGATTGTCTTACATCACGAGGTCAACTGTCAAGTAATTGGATTGTTAGAAAAACTACCAGGCTAGAAACATGGTTTATCATTGGGCAGCACCATGGACAGACAGTGGAGCAAAGGCCAGTGTTCTGACTAATTTGTATAAACTTGGGAATTTCACATTACGTTTGTTCAGTGAAATTCTCAAAATTACACAATTTTGCTACTTTGTGTAATGATGCACCATTCACAGTAATAAATTACTGTGAACTCATGGGAACAGCGAATGCGAGTGGCTGTTGTCCACTGTGTTTTCATTTTTTAGCACTATTTTTTCAGTCATCAGAAATTGACAAAAGGAGCCATTGTGTAAAAATAAAATTGCAAAATGACAGATTTCGATTTTGCTTGATTATGCGTCATTTTGCTGGAGTTTGTGTAATCTTGCAAAAGCAAATTACTTCAATTTGGCATATCACCAGCCCTGACCACAAAGAATGAAGAACACACATTTAAGAGAGGGACAAGCTGATATTGTAAAACAATATTAGAATTGCTTGGAGATGAATAACTGACCTCTTGAAGTAGCTCTGTTCCAAAACCATAGAAGTGAATAAGAAAGTCATGAAAAACAAACTTGAGGAGCAGCCTAGAACGTTGACATGAGGAAACAAAATTGAACTACAATGATAACCCAAATTGACTACTGGGAGTGTGGAGAAATATTATTCTCCTCTCCTTGTCTTTAATAAGATCTAAGATTAGGTTAGTTGAGATAACTATAACTTAGATAACCTAAGGTTTGGTTATATGAGATAACTATCACTGGTGAATTTCTATTTTTAAAACAGTAGTTTTGTTTGTTTAAAAAGTATGTCTTAACTGGCATTTTCACCGCTCTAAAACGTCCCTTAAACCATTGTTTTCTTCCAATAAATGTCATTTTTTGTAAAACTTTTAAGCAAGGTATTATTACCGTTCCTAACTATAACACCACTTTAACCTTTTTTGAGTGAATTTCTATGTATTTTAAAATGTAAAGCAAGATGTTCATCGCTGTGCGTGGTGTGGAGTTGAGTCAGGGCCTGGCCTGCTACTCTGCGCCCAAACTCTGTGAGTGTTCTACTCTCCGTAGTGCACAGCTTGGGCTCAGGAGCTACCCCGCATAATCCTCCCGCCCCCTGTTGGAGCCCAACCACCTGCTATGGTGGAAGCCTGTGGCACTCCTTGCAGCTACAGACAACATTACAAAAAATGGTTGGTACTGCCCCTCTACCTCTTAGGGGCACTACCAGGTAAAAGAAATAACACTTAAAAGTGCCGGTGGGCATTATAAGGTGCTCCTTGTCTGGAGAAATGAATAATAAAGGAGCAGCTCCTGATGCTCATTTATTACTACTTTTATTGTGCTATTTTTTCCTTTTGATTCCTTTTTTGGGTGCCCCAGGGCACTCACACCTTTTTTATTGTTGGGTGCTGCGGAGGGAGCCCCAGGGCCCCCGCAACCCTTCCGGCTCCCTTCAAGTGGCCCAATTTCATGGGGCCGAGCATGAGCGAGCAGCACTCCCTTTATTTATTTTTGTCACCATGGTGTCCTGTGACATCTTGTGGCACCCCCCCAACATTTGTTACATTGGGGGCTGTTGGAGGAGGCCCATGGACCCCTCAGCCCTACTGGCACCCCTGCTAGCATCCACACCAGATGAGGCAGGAGCAGCTTTTCTTTCTACCTTCTCCATGTGGGAGCAATTCTATGTTTCTCTCCCCATTAGTGCGCTCCCACCCAGCGGACCCTTTCTGCTCTCGCCGGCTAGGAGCTCAGGATTCATCCCTGCCTGTGGTCTTGCGGGCAGTGAAACAAGGGTGTCTCAGGGGAGAGGTCACTGAGTTGGCCTTTAGGGATGGGATCCAAGTGGCTATACCATATCTCAGGAGCCTGGGCCACATGCCTTCCTTCGCCATCACAAATAAATCAGCCTCATGGGATGGGGCCTGGAATAGGTTCAGTGGGGGGGACACCCCCCTCCCCATTCAAAATATGTTGTACCCCACTCCCAACTCTGCCCCCTATATGTATTTGTATACTTATTTTCAGAACAGGGGACTGAGTCCCTGAGCCCTAAAGTGGCTGCCATCACATCTTTGGTGATGTGGTGGCAGCCAATCAGACCTTATAACTGGATCTGTCAGCTCCACGGATCCTCCACGCCATGAAATATACATATAGTTTGAACCTTAATTTCTCCTAATCTACTGAAAGGACTAACACCAAATTAAAAAAAACATTCTTTCTGGACCAAGATCTAGTTTATTGCCACATATGGTATAAGTCTCTTCAAAAGGTATGGCCGTATCTGCGTCTAATATTTCTATGGAAAATTTCATGGGGGAAACACTTTTTGGGATCTCTTGTTTTTTCATGGAAATGTTCCAAGAAGGAGATGAGGTTGAGGAGCCTTTTTTTTAACCAAAGTTTTGTCAAGATCTGTTAAACAGCACCAAAGTTATAAGCAAACCAGAAAATCTATTTTCCGCAGAAATATGGTGTGAAACATAAAACTATAATTACTGAGTAGCAACTGCCATTAATAACACACATATACAAATACTATACTATATGTATTTATAGTTTACATATATTTGGTATAGGGCAGAAATGTCTTACTCCATACAGAGTATCCTGGCGCTGAAACCTTATGAACTTGGGACAAACTCAACCAGACTCTCATAAATAAGTAAGACTAAAAAGACAGGTTTTAAGGAGCTTTTTAAAAAGTGAAAATGAATTACAAGAGTGGATGTGAACCAGCAGCATGTTACAGTGTAGTAAAGGGTGAGATGGGTAAAGTAGCATTCCCGGTATGTGTAGTTTGAATCCTACAGGGTGCAGCCAAGGCAGTTTCAGCCAATCTCAGAACCCTGGCTGGATGATCAAATCTGATACGGGAGTGAAGATGTAGTAGACCAATCCAGTGCAGGGCCTTACGATAGAGGGCGAGGGAGAGAGAGAAAGAGAGAGGGAGACGGAGACGGAGAGGAAAAGGGGAGGGGGAGAGGGAGAGGGAGCGAGGGAGAGAGAGAGAGAGAGAGAGAGAGAGAGAGAGAGAGAGAAAGAGAGAGAGAGAGACTTGAAAATGTGTCTAGAAGACAATGCATAGAAATTAGCACCAGACTAATTTTAGCAGCTACTTGTAGGTGGCAGACCAAGAGGGCCACCAATTTTGAAACAATCTGAAGAGGTGTCATAAGGGATAGATTAATACTCACCAGCAAGGTATTTCCCTAATCCAGGCGACTAGTTATAAGGGCCTGGGGCATAGCCTTCATATAATCCAAAGGTAGCCATAAAAATAAATCCTAAAAAGGCATAATATGCCAAAACAGTACCCACATGTGGCTTTGACCTGACTTTACATTGTGAAGCTGAGGTTTCACCTGACCTCAGACCAAGCCTTAGAAGCTATTCCATAAAGCATAATTTGCGTTTTCCCCCCATTCAAATAAAGAAAACTCTGTTTCATCCATGTGGTTACGGCACACATGAGGTCCCTAAATCTGATTTTAGTAATGTCTATCGCCTGGCCAAAAGATAATACCAGCGAGCTGTTACCTGCATAGGATAGAATTTCAATTCTGAACGACCACACAACCTTCGTCAGTGGGGGCACAAAGATATTAAAGAGCATAGGGCTCATTGGAAGATCTCTGAGTTACTCACAGCTGTTATCAGCCACCATGGATTTACAAGGTGGAATAGAGATTACCTCCATTCAGGATGTCTCTCAGCCAATCCAAGGCCTGTCCATGCTCCCTTATACCAGACAATCAGCCAATGAGTACTGCATGCGATACTGTATCAAACACAGCGGAAAAATGAAGAAGTATCAGAATCCCTCCACTGCCCTTGTCTGGGGAGTACATAATAGAGTCTATAAGCATCACTAGGATGGGTCCGCCCGCCATCCTATCGTAAAATGGGACCGCCCGCCATTGGTGCGGGGGTCCCGTTGGTGACACTAGGATGCGCCCGCCACACTATCGGGCACATCCCACATTTGTAACACAGCACCGCCCGCCGCAATGCCACAAAAGCAAGTTGTACCTTTCAATGCACAACGTGACAGGCACCGCGCGGTGCCTGCCAAGTTGTACATTGAAATGCAGGGGGTACCATAGGTACCCCCCATGTGCACCCCACAGAATCCCTGGGGGCCCGCTACGGGCCCCCATTGTGAAAAACGCCTGCCTTTCCGTGGCGGTGTTGCCGCCACGGAAAGGCATGTCCCAGCTTACATGCTAATATGGATGGCGGTGTCTCAGACACCGCCACCATGTTAGCAGCTTTTCTGCCCGGTAGGCAATCGGGCGGATTGCCTACTGGCGGAAAACCGGCAGACTGTCTTTCCGTCCGCCGGGGTCCCATCCGCCATGGTAATGTGGTGGGGGGGAAATTCTAAGCGGGTGGAGGTTTTTAGCGGGCACATCGCCACCGCCATACGGGCGATGGCTATCTGCCCGCTATACTAATGACCCCCTATGACTGCAAGAGTCCTTTCGGTACTATGTTCGGCCCTAGAGCCTGATTGAGAAGGATCCAGTATAAGATTGTCATCCAGAAATTTGAAAAGTTGCCTATTAATTGCTTTCTCTAAGACTTTAATTTATAACGGTAGAGAGATTGGCCGATAGCTGGAGAAACTGGCTGGGTCAGCTAATGTTTTTTTCAAATTGGTGAGACCTAAGCAAATGTTCAGATTTTTGGGACTTTGACTGTTGTTAGAGAAAAAATATATAGTTCAGTAAAATGGAGCACCAAGAGAGGAGGCAAAGAGGCAAAAATATTACCTTGGGATGGATCTTTTAGTGACTCTGATTTGACTTTATGAAATAGCTCTTGGCCTTGAATCATTGGATTTGACACTTCCCAAGTTACTGAGTGTGCTAGTAGGTGGATTGGTCTATCTATCATTAATACAGGTAGACTCAGCAATTGATCAAATTCTTCATATATTTTCCTCACCTTGTCCTGACAGCAAATGGACAGACCAGTACACAGATCAGGTGAATTGAGGTCAGTCGTACATTAGGATTGGTAAATGCATTCACTGCATTGAAAATCTCTTTGCAGCGTTACCCCATTCTGAATTTTAATCACAGACATCTTGGGCGAGCTGCCCTTAGCTGTTTATAACAAGTGTTGAGGGCCGATTTATATATCTCTTTCTCCAGAAGAGGTGTAGACTGATGCCAGGCTCTCTCTAATTTTTTACATCTGCATTTCTCCAATTTAGGCGCCTCGCTATACTAGGGTGCCTGCTGTTTCAGCTGTCAGTTCCTGCACAATTTAGTAGGAGCTATTTCATCTCAAGCCTTGGTCAGTCATTCCTACCACCTTTCCACTACCGAGTCTATGTAATTTGAAAACTCACTGTCTTGCAATTGTGGATGCAGACCTATATGACCTGGATTGACTTTTTTTAAAGGCGCACTGACCCATTCAGCATCCCTGTCTTCAGAGGACCCAAGCCTTTGCCAAAAGGTATCTCTATATATATCTTACAGTTGCCGTTCAAGATTTTATATTTATATATATGAGTACGTCTCAGTTTTCTTTTTAAATGTTTTTCTTGGCAGACTATTTTATTTTTAAAAAGCACACAACATATGTACACTGTCCACCACAATCTCATTGCACTTTAACCTTAGTAGAATCTTTTCTTAGTGAAATCTGCCTAGCAAAGTTGTCACTTCACCCTTTGCTAAGGTGTGAGACTGCCCGGCCATGTGACTTATACTACCAGATCGATTGGTTTAGAGAGACACACTTCATCAGCAATTCAAGCACTGAGGCCTATATTTATATTTTTTTCATGCAGCGCATTGCAGCAAGCCACCTTGCTGTGCTGGGCTGCATGAAAGCGAAAGTGCAGGAATGCGCCATATTTAACATTATATGGCGCATTCCCGTCCTTTCCTACCGCTGTCGCTCTTTTGGTTACCTAGCACCAATGCAGACACCCTTGCATAATGGTGCAAGGGTGCCTACGTTTTAGGCAGGATTGTTTTTGTGCAGAAAGGGACACCTTCCTGCACTATAACAATCATCAGAGGCATTTTCCTCTTTCGATGTGTGAATGCAGCACACGTAGAAAGGGGCGAAAACCAGGAGAAATAAAGATGCTTCTCCTTGTTACGCCTCACCTGGGGAGGCGTAGCATTTGGACGCATTCCCAGGTCTACCACTATTGGTAACTCTGGGAATGCACCCAGATCCATGTGTGGATGCGTGAGAGCACCCACCCTCCATTTTTTTTCTTATGTATTTATCTGTAAAAAGTACTATTGGACAGCATTTTTCAATATTTTATTGGGAAAAATACCTCTTGAATTCCCGTTGTGGAAGACAAGATCATTGGTTGCAATTCAGCTTGCCCATGCTGGCAGAGGGCAGAGCCCGTGGTGGAAGCAGGGGACCAGTGGGGGAATTGCCTCAATTTCATACAAATTAAGCCCTTTGTCTGCCCTTCCCATTATAGCGCAGCAATCTGTTGTTCTGCAGTTATGTATGCTATATATACACACCAATACATTCATAAATTCTCCTTGCAACAATATTATGAAATGAGTCTGCCAATCAGTTTTAAGCAAGTTTAAATACCTAGATTATCGTGATCTCAAACTGGCAGAAATATTATGCTTGAGTTCATGGGTTTACAGATTTGGATGGAGCAAATAAGATAGATAGATTAAAGACACAGGGGGCAGAGCAGGTGTAACATGTACATTACATTCCAAAGGATATGCTGGATAATAGTCATAATTCCAAAGACCACAGGAGGGAGTTCATATACACTGAGAGCTTCACAAGAACATATTGTTTTTGTGCATTTTCGTATTTCCTGCAAATGGTTTGGAATTCTTCCCTCCATTTAGTAATGTATGAATTTCCTGAAATACATTGCCAGCATTTAGCTATCCTTGACTTATAATTAGTCATAACTCCATTTAATTGGCAACAAAAGCAACATTAGAGTTGGCTCAATTCAAAGTAAGTGGAGTAACCATGATCAATTTACTGTCTAGAATCAAGATTACAGGGCTGCTTCATACAATCATTCCAAGCCATTAGGCACTTCCGGTGTTCAGAGAAAGAAAGGGATCATTCATCTAGCTTCTATAGCTCAGTGGTTAGCAGATATGCTAAATTTAGAGGCTCTATGCATTTTCTGAACTCTGCTAAACCGACTTCTAAGTAGATATTATTTCACCTCTTTGGAATAGTGTAACTGGATTGTACAGTCCACAGACGAGGAATTCCAAAATAACTAAATCTGAACAACTACATGTCATTTAGAAGTGGTGTTTCTATTTGTATAGCATATTTAAAAACAGCTTGATATCTGTGGGGAATTTTCAATAAATGAAACGTGTATGTTACGACTATTACTACTTTCGTTATTACTACAACTACTACTATTACTAATGTTACTAGAACTGCTTCAAATAAAAATACAACTATTACTACTTTTATTATTACTAATGTTACTAGAACTACTACAAATAGTTATATGACTATTACTACTTTATTATTACTACTACTACTAATGTTACTAGAGCTACTACAAATAATTATAGTAAATATGACAACAATCATAATAATAGACATTATTACGTTTTGTCGTCCGTTTCAATGATAATAATTTTGACAATAATAATTGGAATTATTGTTATTATTATTAGTTGCAGTAGTATTAGCAGTAGTAGTTGTAGTAACACAAATAGAGTATTGGCCTAGGAAAATTGTTCATTACCATAGCAAATTGTGCAAAGTTTTAAAAATTTGTTATGCCAAATTTGTGAAATTATTCACAATTTTGCATAACATGATTTTGCGTAACTTTTATTTTCCTGAGTGCACTGCTCTCGTAAAACAAAGTCTCAGGAGCTAGTAGTGGGAGCTTGGTCTGTGCCATTGAGAGGCATTTTCTGGCTGAGCCAACCTCCATCAAGACTTTTTTTTTTGCAAAGGAATTGAAGCCAGCTACCGGTAAAACTCATTTACCTAGAACAGCACAATTTTGTGAAATTTTCATGGAATGTTGCGAAATTTCATAAGAAAAAATTACATGATTTTTCATATATTATTTTGAATATTAGTAGTAATAGTGTACTGCTACTGCTAATTATAATACCATTATTATTATTATTATTATTATTATTATTATTATTATTATTATTATCAGCATCATCATCTGCTTACTTGTCAAGTGCTTTAGCATCTTTATCTTGGAGTGCTGGATCACCAGGTGTTACTTGATGGCTCAACTCAAGTGCACCATGAAAGTCAAACATACCCTTTCTGGATTTAGATCAGTTTTAATATACAACTGTTCAGTGCGTACTGCATTCCATAGTTAGAGGAAACACTGCCATGATTTCATATCTGCAATTTACAACAAAAGTTCCTAGTATTTTTATAACTGTTGATTAAAGTCCCAAACTCAAGAAATACTCATTAGGATATGGTACTAAGGTGGATATCTGAACCCTTTTTCTCTGAATGATAAATACTTTTTGTGAGCTATTCACCTGAATTAACGCATTAGTGTCCTATTGTCTGGTGGATTGCTTTTTCCATTATAGTTATATTCTAAAGAATTTCACAGTATACATTTTAAAGTAATCATTAAACTTTTAATCACTCACATGCCCGTCAGATTGTCCACCTGTAAAATCATGCCAAAAACCCAATTCATTCAAAGGAAAAAAATACATATCATTTACTATACTAACTGTTATTTATGTATGTTTAAAGTAAACAATTTCAAGTCCTGATGTAAACTGAATGGCCAAGTTTTACAACCTAGAATTATGTCCCCCATTTTAAGGTTGAACCTATTAGACAGCACATGCACTATCTATTGTGAAGTATATTATGACTCACCAGGAACATTAAGGGCCTTGGAGCCCTCCTATTGCTTAGCATTGGTTTGCTTTCCTTGTCACACTGATTTGCCTGCTTGTTATTCATACCCCAGCTTGTCAATCTTGTGTTTGTCCCTCCCATGGTGCATTACCTCTTTACAGTCTATTTGATTGGCTGGCATCACTACTGCCATTGCTTGCTTTTCAAGTACTGCTTACATATTTTGAGTGAAGCACTTTATTAGAGTGTGTGTGTTTTTGAGTTGTCTCCCTTGTGCACATTTCTTCCTCTGCACTCCGTGTTGCTCTCCTCCCTCTTGTGCTCTCCCATGTGCTTCACACCATTACCTCTCCTCACCCAAACCGTCCATGTTGCCTTCCTAAAACCCCTGTGTTGCTTTCACTCTCTCCTCCCCTGTTGCTTTCAAGTCTCCTCCAGCCCTCACTCCTGTTGCTTTCGCATCCCCTCCTGAACTGCCATTTCTCTGAACCTCCCCCATGTTGCATCCACTCCCCCATTAAAGTAATCATATATTCAGCCCAACAATCCACAGAACCTCCAGGCAGAAATGTTATTGCATAGCAGCAGTAGACAGAGTGATGTAATGACCAGCACCCTCATTGGCGCCTCAAGGCCATTTCTCAAGGGAGAATAGGGTTTATATGACCATGTAATAAACTTTATAATGCTATATTAACTTATTATTGTTATTATTATTAATATTGTTATCATTAATATTATTATCATCATTAGGGCAATGTATATCCTTTGTCAACCAATATTCAATTTTTCTTGCAATGTATTAATGTAATCAGCTCAAACAACCCTGTTATTGTTATTCTATTTTCTATTATTAGGTATGAGATTATGAACTTCAAGAAAATGGGGAAAGATTACTACGACTACATTAATGTTGGAAGCTGGGATAATGGTGAACTGAAAATGGACGATGATGAAATATGGTCGGCCAAAAACACAGTTATTAGATCTGTTTGCAGTGATCCTTGTGCAAAAGGCCAGATTAAGGTAAATAAGGTTCATATACTATTTTTTTGCTCTATTTTTAGGCACAGCATAAAAAAACACTTTGATTGGCTTGCTGGAAATATTTTAATAAAGAAAAATAATAAATACAAATACTCCATATATAGAGCAGAACTTCAGATCAGCCACTTTCAGCCCTTTCTGTCTTGAGCTGGCATTCACATTTTGGATTAGCCCACAAAGCAGCCATTCATTGATAGGGGAGTCAAGCACATTGAATTGTGGCCATTTTATCTTTTTCCATCCGAGTCTGCAAGGAGCAAGTACCATTAAATGAAAAGGTTCACCATGGCAGTCCACCTTGTGAGATAGTTTATGGAGGCAGTGCCTGCTGCCATGCAGGGCTGGACTGTCTACCGGGCGTTTTGGCATGCTGCCGAACTGGGGACTGATGTCACTGCTGTGGGGGCTAATTTTGTTGATGGAGACCTGCGTGTGCTTCGAAAATAAACAAAGCAAAACAAATTTCGTTCAGCACACACAGGTCCCCATCAACGAAATCAGCCGCCAGCTCAGCAGCATGCCAAAACGCCAGGTAGCCAGTCCGGCCCTGCTGCCAGGCCAGTACTACTAATAATCTGTAAGCATCAAGACTATATCACTAAAATGCCATCAGTGGCACATGACTTGAATGCCAGACACCATCTCATGAAGTATTGGGAGAGACCTCAATTATAACGCATTGATGGTGAGACTCGTGTATTTGGGGGTTGATAGTGAGATCTCACTCAAATCAAGCTAAAAATCACAACTGGACTGAATGGCTAAGAACTGAACTCTAAATTGCAACTCAGTCAAGAGCTCTGATGTGCGATGAGTAACATTTGTGTGCTGTAGAGGCTTCAGGGAGCCAGACCACTGAAGGCGGAACTCTGCTGCAGGCTCCTCCCTATTCAGTTGATGAAGGAGCTTCTTTTGACCATTAGACTGCTTAGTTACTACATTTGTAAACCCTGACACTACATACGTGAAGTATAAGTGTTATTATATTTGATAATTAGTTTGATATTTTTATTTTTTCATTGATGTCACTTTGCATGTTGTTCTTGCTAAGAAATGTCATGCAACATCACTATCTGTGATGTCAACAAGTATGACAAATTAGTTCTCATTTATAAGAATTTTCAAAACTTAAGAGCTTTGTACTAGAGGTACAATGTACGGATGTAAAAGCCCTGATGGTGAGGGCAAAGATGGATGAGCGGTCTGATAATCAAAAAAATGGATCATGTGTAAACAGTGTTTTATAAAGGATAAGTTGAAAAAAGTTGTGAAATACTGTTCTTTTAATATACCTAATTCACAAAGGAAGAGTTCAAGCAAAACAGGCATTACATTAATGTATTCTTTATAGTCACTCATTTAGCATTATGATTACCCCATCATCCATGTCTCATCTACATATGTAGATGTCCTTGCAAGAGCAGATTCACTGGTCATTTGAAAATGAAAAAAATGTTTTGAAGTTTGTTTTACAGTACAGTGCAGGCTGTTAATTTTAGCTTGCATGCTCAACAATTTTTGAGGTCAAGGAAGTTTTAAAATGCATAGAGACAATCCACATTTCAGATCATGTGTGCATTACCCATACCATCAACCTCTCCCTATAGTCCACCTAAAGCTGCTCATGGAGAATGAACGAGATAGTTCTTACTAACCAGAAACCAGAGAACCATCTCCCGCTCTATCTCTCAATTCATTCAAACCAATAAAACACTAGATATGGAGATAGAGATAATCTGGGATGCGATGAAATCAACTATAAGGGGGAGATGCTCAGCAATATGGAGACCAAAAATCTCAACACAAGGTGGAAGTTTTTAGAAATCAGATAAAAAAAAGGAGCATGACAGAAAGCTAGCTCTAGACTCCAACACTACGACCAGGATAAAAATGAATATAACAAAAACCTAAGTGAAAGAGCTCATGTATGTTCCACTAAAACTAAGGCCAAAAATCTTCTTGAACAAATCAAGCCTGGTAAACTTCTAGCTTGAACACTTAAAGAATCTAAAAACTCATAATCCATCCTATTTCAGCAGTAAGCTTGTCAAGTATACCTGGACCCAATCAAGCTACCCCATCTAGCGGGCAAAGGTTTAGTTGATCTTAACATAGCAATTGATCCGGATGAAATTACAAAGGCTGTTAATTCCCTAAAACCCAAGAAAGCACCTGGGCCAGACAGATTCCTGGCCTCTTTTTATCAATGCTACCAACACATTTTATTAGCTCATTTGACTGACCATTTTAATAAATTTGAATCGTCAGGTAAAATCTCAGGGACAGTTTCTGAAGCCCACATAGTAGTGATACTGAAAGAGGATAAAGATCTGCTGGAGATGAACAACTCAACCCCCACTATAAAATGTACACTAATTCTACTCTCTCATACATCCATCCCAGACCGGTTTTGTAAAGAGAAGTTTGACTACAGGCAATATTCAAACCTTTTGTCATGTAATAGAAAAGGCTAAACTGATCCCTTCAAGGCCATGGCCCTGAATGTGGAGAAAGCTTTTGACAAAGTCTCATGGACCTTCTGCAGGGCTGTCTTGGAAAAAAGTAAAATTAGGAGGCAGTTTCATATGTATGGCCCTAGTGGTTAACTATAATCCTTCGGCTCATATCAAACTTAATGGCCACTTAGTGAATACATTTCTCTTAGCTCACGGAACAAGACAAAGATCTCCTCTACCCCCTTCCCCCTTGTTATTTCTCCTTTTAATAGAACTACTTCGCCATTCCATCAGAGAAAGCACTACTATAAATGGTATCCCCTTTACCAGTGGACCTCAAAAGCTGGCGGCCTATGTTGACAATGCTTTGATCTTCTTGGCTGAGGAAGAGTCAGCAATTCCCGAAGCTGTTGCCATCATTTCCAAATAGGCTTCAGTGTCAGGCTACTCCTTAAATAAGGAAAACACCAAAATATTTCCCTTAAACGTGCTATGTCTCCAAAATATAGCTACACTAGCACATTGGCTAGGATAAAAAACACTAAGTGACATTTGGTCACATAACTTTATTACATGGTAGGGACATATAGAAACAGTTGAGATGATGATAGCCCCTGAATTAACTTTTTCTTGAGTATGTTCCCAGTGGTAAACAGACATAATATCTAGTTGCAAATATCGACTAACACTAATATTGAGTCCAAAATATCAGTATACAAAAATATCTACAGTCAGAATATCGTTGTCAAGAATATCGAGTTGAAGGTAAGTAATATTGTTTTGCCAAATATCTAAGTAATTAATATAGTTTGCAAAAATATTGTTGTTAAAAATATTGTTGTTTTATAGAGTGTTATGTATTTTAGTGTGTATTTTTAATGTATGTGTCCTATATTTTTTTGTGAAAGTATTGCATTTGTTTTTGGATATATGTGTTACATTTTTAGAAGTTACTAATTTTAAAAAAAATAAATTTTGCTTTTTGTTCCATAGCGGGTTGTGGGTTTTATAGGGGATTAGGGTGGGAAGTAAATAAATTATAAGAAATGTAATAATAATTTTTAGAAGTTACTAATTTTTTTTAATTAAATTTTGTGTTTTTGTTCCGTAGCGGGCTGTGGGTTTATAGGGGAATAGGGTGGGAAGTAATCTAATTATAATTAATTAATTAATATGTTATGGTTACTTAAATAAATATTTAAGATTTTATATTGTTAACTGTGGTAATTAAGTTGTTACTAATTGGTTGTTAATTATTAATAATTAATTGGTATATACGTTAATTGTTTAATTTTTTAGGAGCAAGCTGTGGGTTTATAGGGGAGTAGGGTGGGAAGTATTTTAATAATAATTATATTTTTTTGTATTTAATTTTTATGTATTTAAAATTTCATATTGTTCATTATGGTTAATAATAATAATGTATTATTTATTTATTAATTGGTTAGTAATAATTAATTATTGATTATGTCATTTGTGTTATTTTTTTAAGAGCAGGTTGTGGGTTGATAGGGGAGTAGGGAGAAAGTTAATTTAATTTTAATATATGTATTTTATCAAATGTATTTTCTGTTGTTTTTAGTGTTATTTGTGTGAATTAATTTTGTTTTTAAATTGTTTAATTATGATTAATGAATTAATACATTGTTAATTAATTATGTTAATTGTGTTATGTTTTACAACATTGGTGTTATTATAGGGGAATACGGTGGCAGGTAAGTTATTTAGAATTAATTAATTGTTTGTTAATTAATGTTAATTATTTTGCTGGAGTGGGAATAGTAAATTATTCCCCTCCGCTATCCAACACTTTTCCTACTGTTGCACCCACTGGAGTGGGAATAGTAAATTCTACCCCTACACTTTCCCTACTGTTGTACTTGTTGGAGTGGGAATAGTAACCTTATACCCACCACTATCCAACACTTTCCCTACTGTTGCACTCTCTGGAGTGGGAAAAGTAATTGTGGCCTCTTTGCTATCCAACACTTTCCCTACTGTTGCAATACCTGGAGTGGGAATTGTAAATTATTCCACCCCGCTATCCAACACTTTCCCTACTGTTGCACTTGCTGGAGTGGGAATAGTAATTTTATCCCCTCTGCTATCCAACACTTTCCCTATTGTTGCATTTGCTGGAGTGGGAATAATAACTTAATCTCCTCCGCTATCCAACACTTTCCCTACTGTTGAACTCGCTGGAGTGGGAATATCAATTTTATCCCCTCTGCTATCCAAAACTTTCCCTACTGTTGCACTCGCTGGAGTGGGAATAGGAATTGTTATCCCTCCGCTATCCAACACTTTCCCTACTGTTGCACTTCCTGGAGTGGGAATAGTAAATTATTCCCCTCCGCTATCCAACACTTTCCCTACTGTTGAACTCCCTGGAGTGGGAATAGTAATTTTTACCCCTACGCTATCCACCACTTTCCTTACCGTTGCACTCCCTGGAGTGGAAATAGTAAATTATTCCCCTCCGCTATCCAACGCTTTTCCTACTGTTGCACTCCCTGGATTGGGAATAGTAAATTTTAGCCCTACTCTATCCAACACTTTACCTATTGAACTCTCTGGAGTGGGAATAGTAAATTTTACCCCTAAGCTATCCAACACTTTCCTTACTGTTGCACTTCCTGGAGTGGGAATAGTAATTGTATCCCCTCCACTATCCAACATTTTCACTACTGTTGCAGTTAATGAAGTGTCAAATGAAATTGTAAAAAAAATATAAATATTTTGATATTTTAATTTATTATATATATATTTCAATTTGGTATTATATATGTATTTATAATTTTTAATATGTTTTTAATATTTTATAATGTATTAAAATCATTATTTATTAGTTATATTAAGTTAATATATATATATTATATTGTATATATATGTAGGTTTAATGTATTTTTACATTATATTTATTACTTATCCTTTTAAAGATTTTCTAATAATTCTAACTATCTTTTTTTTAAATATATGTATTATTTGGATTATTTCACACTACTTTTTAAACATTTTTAAAAAACGATATTTTAAACGATATTTTTTTATCTATGTTTTTGTACTTACCATTATGAGGATAGGACTTCGATATTTTGGACAACGATATTTTTGTCCCAATATTTTTAGTGCTCGACATTTTTGCTGTCGATATTCTGTCAGTGATCCGTTCCCAGTGAATATCTCTGACTCTTTTTACAAATCTTCTAATAAACTGATTGTTGCATTATTATCTCCTAGGTAGCTTGTAGAATTGTGGGGATGTAACATGGAATGTTGGGAGATGAGTGGGGGAATGTTTCAGAATTGGCAGTTGCTGCTGCACAAGGGAGTTGAATGACATACCAATGTACTGGAGCAAAAACGTGCATGTTACTCACCTAACTGGATGTCTTTTATTGGATACTAATATCCTCTTTTATTTGGAAAGATAAGAGAGCAAGAATTTCACTACAGAAACTCCAAACAAATAGATTTAAGGGTGGCCTGAGCCTCACGAAATTCAAAATTTACCAAAGTGCTTTCCTGACCTGCTACATGGTGGCTAAACTCGAACTTCCCCGCCCGACCTGCCTGGGTAGCCAGTGAGGCTGACCTAGTTAGCCCCCTCTTTCTAATCAGCGCTCTTACAATTAAACAACTCAAGGTTTCCCACTCCTTTCAGATTATTAAGGACTCAATACTAGCGATAAAAACGTCTTGATAAATGGTTCACCCACAAAATAGGAGGGTCAGAATTTACCTCACTTTGGTTAAACAGTGCCATCAACGTGGACCCCACCCTGACCTTCTGGAAAGACTGGACTGGTCTTAGCATACTTTATTTTAAAGATCTTGACACATCCAGTAATTTTCTCTCCTTTGCTATTCTTTCTGAAGATTCAACCTTCAACCGTATGATTTCTACAATTTTAAGAAAGTCAAAATTGCCCTGCGTGTGTACAATCATTCCCAGTCTGCGGACTGCCTACGCTTTCGAGAAACTCTCAACCAAATCTCATACAGCTTCCTAGATATTACAATTATACAAAAACACTCAAAACCATAGAATGCCTATTTTCAACCGGCATGGGAAGGCTCTTGCTCTAGATGCAATATGGAAACCATCCCTCCCTCCTCCGGGGGAAATAAAATGGGTCCCCTGCGTCACAAAATATCTCCCCTAATCCTTCAGTGCAAATATTGGACTGCCACAGATCTTTCTGGTCCCCTGCATGACTGTATGAACATGGGCTATCCGAATCAGAGGCCTGTTGGCATTGTGGTTCCCCTTCTGGTGAGCTTGAGCATCTTCTCTTTTACTGCAAACATGTAAGACCTTTACGGAGGGAGATAGAGGAGACCATCAATGATATTTTTAATATCAGTTTTACTCTAAACCATTTGATTGTTTCCTTAGGAATTCTGGCTTGCTCAAATGCCCCACTCTTAGACTCTATAAACACATAGGACCATTTCCTGATAGATATCATGTGTCCTATTGGCGTAAAAACAATCCTGGCAAACTGGAAAAACTACAACCACATCCCTCATCATACTTGGTGGACTTGGGTATGTTTTACAAGAAGTGTGGACAACATCTCACACAACTGCAACTGCAACACCAAAATCTTCTAGTTTGTTATGGTAAAAAACTGGATCTTTATTTGGAAGAAATCAAGCCTCCTTGAACAGCGCCCATAAACAGCATAGAAGACTTGTATTTTCTTATAGTGCATACTATTAACAAACTTTACCTTCTCCCTTCTTTATTTCCACTCTCCTCCTTCCTCTTTATACTTTTTATTCTCTGTGACGCAATCTCTATATTCTGTTATCCTTTGCTTATACCTTGTTCTAGATCTGTGCAATTGCGAATGCTTTTATCATGTGCTAAGGGTGTCTTTATCTGACAACGTTTTTGCCGTGCCATGATTAAACATATGATGCTGTGCTATTATTTTCGTATTGTTATATGCTGGATCCCTCCACTAAAAATTTGTTGTGATTAAAAAAAAGGAAATGTTAACATGAGTTAAGCTTTTGTTTTGAAAGTAATATCTGGCCTGTTGCTAATTGCATTTAGGGGGCAAGTGTTCTTATGGGCTCCTGGCCCAACCAGGACCACTGTGTCTATGGTCTTGTATTCATTCTGTGTGACTCAGTGCAACAATCAATAATATTTCATAAGGAATTACCTCAGGTACTGACAGAAGATAACTTTCAGATGACAAAATATTCCTGATAGATTTATAAAGTGTACCTTATTCACCACCCACTAAAAGCAGGTGTTTATTACTTACTAAACCCTGATATAGGAAGCTCAAACTTGTACCATCACACAATGCTGCATTCAGGTACATTTATTTGTGCTACTTCAAATACCGATTCTACTGCATTATACCATGCAGCAACAAAGAGTTAGAGCACAGTATCACAAAAGGAGAAGGCCAGGGGTCATATCAAATACCAGTATTTGTAAAACGCACAGCTACCTCTGAAGTGGTGTCGTGGGCCCTCGGGAAGATTAAGCGACCTTTTGCCCAGAGTCACATGGTGCTAGGCTAACCTGCCGACTGTGCCGGGGATCGAACCATGAACCCCAAAGTCCAGAGTCAGGCACACTGGCCGCTGCGCCACACCTCTTCCAATACCAATCCTTTCCATATTACTGGCAGCCAGGTTCTCAGCATACAACAACCAGACAGACTAGCAGACCAACAATTCCATAATACCATTTATCCTGCAGTGTGCAGTGAGCACCCAAGGGTCAAGGGAGACAGTCTTTAGATATTTTCCTTTTGGTACAGGAATGTGAAGGTGTTGCAAAATAAGGAATTCATTCATCCAAAACCACCAAAAGTGATTTCCAAAGGGTATAGCATCACAACGAATGTCACAAATAAACCTCTGGAAATATCTATCAGTGTGTAGTGAGAGAAAAAATGACCACATCATACCAAAAGAACACAAGTATTCTTAAAGAAATATTGTGGGAAGTGCACGTCTCAGAATATGTGCTAATATGTAGAAATCAACAACCACATAAAAGCCACTGATCAATATAAATACAATAAGCATATTGAAATAACTCTCATCTAACTTGGCAGTTCGGGATTGACTGGTCCCATTGGAGGAGGGTCAAGACTGATTTGCATATGGGTGGGTCTAAGAAAAAGTAGCATAGTGGGTAAAACGTGAGGGAAATAGCATTTAGATCGCATGCCATTACAACGCGCCATTACAATGACCACTTAATTACAACGTGAACCATTACATCGCAAGTTGTTACAATGACATGCTGTAGGGGGCAGAAGGTATTGGATTTACAATCCAACATCTTCCCTGCTGTTGAACAAACTGGAGTAGGAATAGTAAATTATACTATTCCTAAGTCCAGCGGGCCCCCTACAGCAAGTCGTTGTAACGACTTGCGATGTAATGGTTCGCGTTTTAACAATGCGGTTATTGTAACGACCACGTTATAATGGCATGCGTTGTAAAGAGATATATTCAAAATGTGATGGGTGATGCCGGAGGTGACTTCTGTTCCCAGTGTGTCACTAGAATTAGCCTACGCCTCACTGAAGGGCCCCAGACGGGATGAAACTAGTCTTGGGTTGCTTGTGTTGTGGTTCAGGGAGGACCTGGACTGGCAGTTCGGGCTAAACTGTTCGCATTGGAGCAGGGTCAAGATTGATTTTCATGTCACTGAATCCAGCTTGAGGTGGCATTGTGGGTAAAAGAACATTAGGTTGACAAATAGCAAGCATTTTTTGTGTTTAATGTTTTATAAGCAATCTTGAGGGTGAAATGCCGGCCTCATATTTTTTCAGTGCAAATACTCTTTGCAAAATAGAAAATAGCTTTACACATGCACTTAATACATGGTCCATAGGGAAAAAATGTCATCCATACGCTGCAAACAGTAATCCTTCCAAGAAAAAGAAAAGCCCAAAAATAAAATGAATTCTTCAAAACTGTACCCTTGTTACCAACAGGCCCATATTTCCTCAAATTTATGAACACAGTTGTTTCAGAGGGCAAAGGTGTATTCAATATGTCATATCCTCATCTAGAAAACCCAGCCTGACTGCAAAGGAGCCTTAATATACATTTACTTAATTAATTCATTTCACTTTTTTATATAGCGTGGCTCACCTACCGCTGGGTTTTAGACCTAGAGCAAAAATGTGCTGTATCTCCTAAGATATGGCCCAGTTCTGCTCACTCATAGCACTGGTGCAGTTCTAGCTGCCTATCCCCAGTGCAGGCATCCTTGCATCAAGACACACGGGTACCTGCATCCCGGTCAAAATTGTTTTTGTGTAGGAGGGCATAGCTTCTTGCACAAAAGCTATTCATAGTGCTGTTTTCCTCTTTGCATGTGTGCTACATATTGCAGCACACATACAAAGAGGAAGTGACAAGGATTAATACAAGATATTTTTTCTCGTTACGCCAGCCTTGAGTAGGCGCACCGTTTTGGAAAAAACCCTTGTTTACTGATCATAGTAAATGTAGGTTTGCATCAAAATACATGGAACACCTGTGCTACATTTCTCTCCTAAATAAGGTAACGCAGGGAAGTGTTACGTACGGTTGGGATAAAATTCAACGCAAATATTGATTTGTGCGGCTTGGTAAACACCAACATGGATTTTGAGTCAGGACTTTGCCACAAAAGGGACACAACCTCGATCCAAAATCTCCGTACATCTGGGCCTTGGTATTTAATATAACCGTCTTATATAGTAAATTTGCCTCTGGCAGAGATGTGAGATTGGAGCGGCAGGGTCTTGTCCATTCGAAAGACGTAAGCACTGTACCTGCTAAGTCTTCCCATTTGTTGAGAGATGTAAGCGTGCTGTTATTATATAATCTTCCCGAAAATGTTTGGCACCATAATGTCTAGTTGAGAAATATTGTCCCCAAACTAGATGCATAATGTAATAGAGATTTGTGAGCACAGTGAATAATTCTGAACAATGTACTTGGGCCACAAGTAGAAAAGTCACTAAGGGGCATATTTATGAAGATTGTGGCGCAGGGCAGCAAGGTGACTTGGTGTGCTGTCCTGCGCCCAAGGGAAAGGGCAGGAATTTGCTGTATGTATCCAATACGGCGCATTTCTGTCCTCTTCCCTTGCACCGTTTTTGAAGCGTAGTGCCAACGCAGGCACCCTTGCACCATGGTGTAATTGTGCATATGTTGTATTCCAGATTGTTTTGTGCAGGAAGGAGCACCCTCTTCCTACGTGTCCTGCAGAATGCAGCAAACATAGAAATAGGAAAAACACGGAGAAATAAAGATATTTCTCCTCGTTACGCCTCCCCTGGGAAGATGTATGATTGTGGTTCATTGCCAGCTTTACAAGTCCTTGTAAATCTGAGAATGCATCAAAAATCCATGGGAGTTGCGTGAGAACATCCACCACAACGCCCTTGGAACGCCTACACAGGGCAGAATAAGGCAACGCAGCAATTTGCGCTGCGTTGCCTTACTCCAGATCTATGAAGCCACTCAGAGCCCCGCAAAGTGGCTTTGCATGGCTTCATAATAAATCTGTAGTAGAGCTTTGCGTCATGCATGTACCACGTTACGTGGTGCAAGCATGGCGTAAACCTCTCATAGATATGCCCCTAATTTTCGAAATACTGTTTTGCTTCAATTTTAAAATAACCTGTAGTTATAGAAAAATTAATATAGAAATAACAAAAAAGCATTTTTGAGTTTTTGCTAAACCTCTCCAAATCAAAAAAAGGTGTGAGGTTGGCAGCATTCTTATGAAACTTTAGCGATGAGACATACTGTCATACCATACCATACCATACGTTTAACTAAGGAGTTGTCAAAATGATGATACCTTGGCTGCTAACAACATGATTATATGAGTGACGAGGAACAAATATAGTAGAGGTGAAGATTATGCAGGGGAAACCCACACTAACTCAAAAAGATTGACAAATGCTGAATTAGCAAATATTGATCATGGCCTCGAATATATATATATATGTAGCTTTGGGTTCTACAGAAAAGGGAATGTTGAAAGAAAGTCATGGCCATATGTAAAACATTACACCCATGGTACAACGCCAAGTTTATCCTGCCTCTTTTATTCCCCCTGTTTATCAAAACTATTGCAGTTTATATTTGTAGCTCTAACCTCAGGGGTCACACAATCCTTGGCATTTAATTCGATGCATTTAATTCGATGTCAATAAATTAATCATGTTCCTTTTTTCTGAGTACTGGAATATACTAACCACCTTTGATTTTATGCAAAACTTTACACATCTACGAGGTTCTAAGGTTAGTTCTAACAAAACGAAGCCCTGTTTAATGAAACTGTGGACGGTCTACCCTTCATCCACTGTAATTACCTGTACCTCTGCACCCACAAAAAACTGCCTCACAGCAGTACTCTACAACATGGATGTCGATTCACCAAATGCCAGGGGTGTTGGAAGTGTAATCACATGCCCTTTCACCCCCAACGACATCACAGGAACTGACATCATATTACCCTTGACTCACAGACACAGCAGAACCTAATTTCACAGGACTGATGACATCAAGGAAGTGACATTGCTGGTGTTATGAACAGGTCAATAAGTCCTAGGTCAATAAAAAGACAGCAGTTATGGAAGCAGATTATTGTCTGCTTTAGTCACTCGTCTATATTTTAACCAGAGTGCCGCCAAAATATGCCAGGGGTCACAAACACCTACCAAGGTAATACCGTCATATGCATCTGTAGCCTAAAATGCCCGTGCACACCTATTGTATGCTTGTGCACCGATCAACATTGCTTCCTCCCATATCATCATTTTCCTACAGTACATGGAACTCATAACACACATATTCTAGTTTATTTTAATGTGATTCTGCTGTTTTATGGATTTGATAAGATTAAAATACTGTATGCAATGTATTATTTAATAAAGAACATAAATGATATTATTGAGACCTTTTAAAGAAGGTTCTAAAGGCTATTTCAGGCCCAATGTAATTAAGAAAGCTAATGATGCATGTAGGAGAATCTGGTAATGCACACACCCACATTCTGGGATTACCATCACTATTATATTCAAAATCTTGACTGGACTGAACACCACTGGGTCCCCCCCGCACTGCATGCTTTTCAGATGCTAATATTTGATTAGGATTGAACCTATGACATTCCTCAAAGCCATGGCACTCTGCATCCCAAGCATTTATTAATGTTTGTTCCGATGATGATCCTGCTATTTGTAAAGAAACGAAATATTGTCGACATTGCACAAAGATCCTACTCTGTATTTAAAAGAAATGACATTTGCTGGGCTGTATAGCTGGTTCTGGATTGTGACACAAAAATTACACTTTTAAGTCTCGTTTATGAATTGAAAATGCTTTTATAATTTTGGATACATTATTTTAATATAAAAAACTTTTATTGTGACTATAGTCTAATTCTTTACAACATAGGGACCCCTGTTTCCACAGAGAGATGCCATTTTTAAAGGCACACTGCGTGTGTTCTTCATTGATATGTCTTCCTAGAAATATCAACATACGGAAACCGTGAGCTGGGGTACCACTTAACTCCCTTTAGTATTCCCCCATATTAACCCCAAAGAACCCAAACCCATTCCACCAATCAGTACAGAACACATGGATGAGACTTTTGGAAAGAAAAAAATACAATGAACAGGCATCAGGAAAGGCATTTGGTTACTATTGGTACCACTGTTTACATTTCATATGTTTCTCCCTCTGGCTGTTCCCTTTAGGTTCAATGCCTAATCGATATGAGAAGTCAGCTGGACTCCTGCTGGCATGCTACTACTATATACCTAATTAGCTGAATCATATCTGAAACTTTATGCCTTGGTTATGGAAATCCAGTGTGCAGCTATAGGAATACCAGCATAGAAGGCACATAGAGTTGCATAGACTTGTGGGTAGAGCACACTGGCTACTTGCACAAAAGTAAAGGGTTGAATGTTGCATTAATCTCAGTGTTAGAAATGGGGGTCTCTAGTTGGCAGAGGTAGGTGCCTTTGTCCAAATAGGGACCCTTGCTTCTAGTCAGGGTAAGGGGGATACACATTTTAAATAAACCCTGCTAACCCCCTTGGTAGCTTGGCACGAGCAGACAGGCTTATCCCAAAGACAATGTGTAAAGTATTTGTACCATCACTCACAGTAACACAGTGAAAACAACACAAATGGACAACACACCAGTTTAGGAAAATAAAATATCTTTATCTAAACTAAACAAGACCAAAACGATAAAAATCCAACATACACAGTTAAAAATATGACTTTGAAAAGGTTTCAAGAACTTGTACCATAGAAAACTATGGATGCGTGAGTTTTCACCTAAGTACCTGTAGATGCATCAAAGTTCCAAAAGCCAAACAGATGAAAAGTCGGAAAACAAAGAGATGCGATGCAACAGTTCTGCGACAGGCAGAGGACGAGTTGCATTGAATCCGGTCTGTATGGGGAGTGATGCATCGATCCTTCGCGACGATTCCGGTTTGCAGGTGATGTGTCGGGAAAGCGTGCCACACAGGTACAATGCATGGAAATCCGGGATGCGTTGGCAATTGATGCAGCGGCGTCGAGTGGTGCTGCGTCAGTCCTCTTCAACCATGATCCCTCAATGCATCGATTCGTGCAGCGGTAACCGGCGCTGCGACGGTTTTTGCAGCAGCATGGCGATGTGTGGAAATTCTTCATGCGCCATGGAGATTTGTCGAAAAAACAGCCGCAAGAAGAGCGATGCGTTGATTTCTATAGTTCTTTAAGTTTCTTCTTGCTTCCAGCTCCCAAACAGCAGCAACAGCCTCCAGAGGCCCAAAACTTGCACAGGCACCTCTTGGCAGGTCAGAACGCACATCAGCAGAGTTCAGTGGAGCTGGGGTGAAGTCTTTGTGTCCCTGAGACTTCAGAACAGTAGGCCAGCTCACTTCAGGCCCTTGGAGATCTCTTTTAAGCAGGGGACACAGCACACGGCAAAGTCCTTCTCCTTTTCTTGGTGGCAGAAACAGAAACTGCAGGCCAACCCCAGACACACAGCAAAGGTAGTACTTCTCCTCAGTCTCTCCAGCTCTTCTCCTTGGCAAAGGTTCCTCTTGAATTCCAGGAATGATTTAAAGTCTGAGGTTTTGGGTCTGATACTTATACCCAAAAATGTCTTTGTTCTCCTTGTGCAAGGGGCTCTGAGCCCAGTTCAAACCAGTGCTGGGGGGCACTCTGCAAGTGCACAACAACATCAATTGTCAGTGTGAGCCTTGGCTCCAGACACATCACATGTGGGCGGAGCCAGCATTGTGAAAGGCAGGCACAGCCCTATTCAGGTACAGGTGCTACTCCTCCCACCACTCCAAATGCAGATCACGCCTATTCAGCATAGGCTCATCCAGACTCCTGGAGCCACGGCACCCCTCCTGTCACTCCAAAGCCAGACAGTCAATCTACAAACAGGCAGAGGCGAACAGGACGGTTGAACAAGAAAATAGCCACCTTCTAAAAGTGGCATTTTCAAAAATACAAGTTAAAAATCATCTTCACTAAAAGATGAGTTAATAAAGCCTGAGTTCAGGGATACCAAACTCCAATTTTCTATCTCATCCCTACGGGAAGATATTCTTGTAAAATGGTACAAAGCATTCTGTCCTATGGGGCAATATAGCCTTTCAATACTGCAAAAACTAAATTGGCAGTATTTCACTATCAGAACATATTACACACACCAGTACATTCCTACCTTTCACATACACTGCACTCTGCCCAGGGGGTACATTGGGCCTACAATAGGGGTGCCCTATATGTAAGAAAAGGGAAGATTAGGGCCTGGCAAGTGGGTGCACTTGCCAAGTCGACATGGCAGTTAACAAACTGCGCACAGGCACCGCTGTGGTAGGCCTGAGACTTCTTTTCAGGGTTACTCATGTGGGTGGTACAATCAGCGCTGCAGACACCCACTAGTACCATTTGATTTAGCAGCCCTGGCACACTCAGTGCACTTTACTAGGGACCTACTAGTAAATCAAATATGACAATCAGGGAGAACCAATCACAATAACAATTTACACAGAGAGCATATGCACTTCAGCACTGATCAACAGTGGTAAAGTCCCCAGAGCCCTATAGCCAACAAACATAGGTCAGGAAAACATAGGAGAAATAAGCTACATTTTTGGGGATAACCCTGCAAAAAGGGACATTTCCAACATTCAGCCACTGGTAAATATTTGTGGCCCTATCACATTCCATCATTTGTCCCTGCCGTGCCACTCAGACAGGACCCAGCCATATACAAATCAACCTTTGTCCTGCTCCAACAGGAACAGTCCAGCACAAACTCCAATAACGGCCCCCCTCTGAACCAGGATACTAGCAAGCCCAGGTCAGTTCTGGCTTTTTTGGGCCAGGCAGCTTGGCTCCAGCGAGAAATTGAGAATGAGACCCACATCTGGGCATACCTGTTGCATATAGGGCGTTACAGTGAGGAATGCACAAAAGGGATGGGTGGAATGCTTGGATTAATCTCAGCAACTGGCAATCACACAACATTCAGCCTCATTGGAGAGAGCAAAGGTGAACAGTCTTCTTCTACGTCAGGTCACAAAACAACCATTTAAGGCATGGTGATTGATACCTACCATGCACAGTGTGCAACAGTACCCACAATGATTTATCCTTTTAGCAAGACCATGGACCAGTTTGGTCTACCATAGTACCAACACCAAAGTACAAACAGAATTTCCTGTAGGTTTGCTGACTTTTTTTTATTTTCATGCTTTTTTTCAGGTAAGAGAAGTGAGGCACTGTTTGCTTGCCCAAGATCACACAATTGTGTTGAGGGAGCATGCACTGATGAAACCGTTCTGCTTATTGTTCCACGGTAAACAGTTTACTTAACCCAAGACCGCATCTTCTCTTGGAACACTTGGAACCATTCCAGTCACCAGGAACTCACTAGAAAAATTCTGTGTAAAATCGAATGTAAGAAACTGGCTCTATATATACTGCACCAAAGTGAGGTACAGGGTGTATAGAGTCCAAGAGTCCCCAAAGGTAGGCAGAGGTTAAAGTTAGATAGAACCTTACTCTCGATAGTGGAAGCTTGGTCGAGCAGTAAGGCAGTATCAGAGGACAGTGTTAAGCATTTGATGTACACACTCAGTCAGCAAATGAAGTCACACACTCAAGAACTGAACTCTAGGCCAATTGTTGTTGTATAAAAATATATACTGTTGTTTTATTTGTCTAGAACTCACTCTCCCGATTGGATAGCCGCTGCTGAATCGCTTAAGCTTGCACTTTGCAGGACACAGTCACTTCATCACTTAGTCTTCTTCCTCACCCCTTTCCTGACCCCTCCTTCTTTCCCGTCCCCTAAAGGAGGCTCGGCTCAAGTCATTTTGCTCTATATTGTGATTCTCTGTGTCTTCCTTTCCTGCATTATCGTTCAGTGCGCCAAGACTTCCAATTGCTCCTTGAAACATTATGCTTATGACTGCCAAACTATGTGTTTTTTACCCATGCTCTGAAGCGCTCCGATACCTTCGGGTCTGGCCAGCGCTATATAAAACTTTGCAATAAAATGAATAAATCATATTTGCTCTTAGAAATCATAAAAAGATTAACGAGCAGTCATCTTCTAGCAGTGCCCAGAAGGACTTTAGTCCCTGTCCTGTATAGCCAAAGGTTTGGTATGCCTCATTTTTGCATCAAAGTCACAAAGTGAAATAAATCTCATTTAGTTTCAACATTTAAAAAAAATATTCTTTATTACTGGAAATAACCGAAATGAAGTCCAGCCTGGAGGTAAAGTGAATTAACAAGAATTATACAAATGTGTTCAGTGAGGAACCTTTTTTAGAGCAACCTCAGTTCTACTAGTTATACTATCTACAGCTGCACCATTACTTAATGGCATCCCTGCCATAAACATTACTTATAGTGCTTAGAATCATAAATGAGGCACTATATGAAAACACATGATTACAAACACGTAATAAGGGTACCAGCCTTATGTTAATTGCCTTCCCTACATGGATGGACTGATCCCAAGTCTGACATAGCCAAAACCCCAATACTTCTGTCCCTTGCAATGTGACCATATTATCATCATTGCCAGACTGAGGTAGTTTTCCTTTAGCTTTAAAGCATTATTATGCACACACATTGCATCATAAGAGCACAAAAGCTCTTTCAAGCACTGAGAAGCAATTGTCAGCTAAAGCTGTTCTCAGCAGGCCATGGCGTTCATCTACGATGCCCTTAAACTCCAAATGAACCCCATCCGCTCTCAAAAGGGGTCTTCACATCCCTAGTATGCTTTCTTGCAAATTGTAATGTCTGTGGTTGTTAGACCTCTCAGCCTTAGGGTGGCCTTCCCCCAAACCGTTTGCCTTCCTCCTCCACTTTTAGCTGATTTTGTTTTTGCTGGCACTGGGACTCTGCACACTTGATGACTTCTAACCAGTGCTAAAGTGCATGTGTTTCCTCCTTAAAATATGGTAACATTGGGTATTTTTACTTGTAGTCCCTAGAAAATTTGCACCACTTGTGCCTAGGGCCACTAAATTAAATGCCACCCACTTGAGTAGCTCTTTAAACATGTTTCTGCCCTGCCATTGCACCTGTATGTGCAGTTTGAAACTGCCATTTTGAGTTGGCAAAATAAACCTTTTGCCAGGCCCAAACGTTCCTTTTTAGTACATATAAGTCACCTGGAGTGTAGGCCCTAAAGTGCCATCAGGACAGAGTGCAATGTATTTAAAAAGTGTGATATGTAATTTTAAATCTTACATGACCGGGTAGTGAAAAACTCTTAATTTGTTTTTCACTACTGTAAGGCCTACCTCTCCCATAGGCTAAAATTGGAGCTACCTTATTACATTTAATAAGCTCTAATTTCCAAATGGGAGCAGGTAACTAGTTTGTACCTTTAGAATTGTAATGTAAAATCCTAACTCATGGAGAAGTCGGATATTAAATTACAATTCTGAAAATGCCACTTTTAGAAAGTTGGCGTTTTTCTGCCTTAGCCATTTAGTGCTTGTAGCCTGCCCCTGTTTTATATGACTGGCTGTAGTTAACAGTTGGGATTTGTGTATTCATCCTAGACAGCCACACATAATAGGGAGCATAGGTGTGCCTGGATGGGCTATCACTGGCAAGAAAGGGGGAGAAGCTGGGTACAGTCCCACTTACATCTGAATAGGCTGTGTCCTTTCTCCACACAAAGGGCTGCACACCTCCTGTAGTTAGTCTGGAGCCAGGACAGGGAAGGCAGGATGCCTGTGGACTTCAAAGAAGAACCTTAAGAAGCTGCTACCCCACTTGATAGGCCCAACTGGGTTTAAATACTGGACCTCAGACATCAACTCTTCAGTACATTTCTGGGTCTGTGGATACTCTGCCAGGAAAAAGGACTGCTTTGCTGCTGAAAAGACTGCTACTCTGCTGGACTGCTGCCCTGCTGGACTGCGGTTTTGATGCCCTGCTGTCCTCTTGCCTGGGAGAGGAACACTGGACCTGCAACTTAATCTACTACCAAAGGGACTCCAATGTCTAGTCTACTGGCCTCCTAATCTTAGCCTCAGGAACATAAAAGGCTCCCCAACATCCTGCGCCAGTGAGTTTCTGACCCCAAAGTGGTGCACCTCAAGTCCTGGACCCTTGTGCAGCCTCAGGGAGCTCTATTGAAGTATTTGGGCTTTTCATGGCTGCAAAAGTGCCCATTCTCACAGACCTCACCGCCTGCATAGTGATTCAACATGAAGCTCTGGCAGCCACCGCTGCCTGCTACAGCATTGACCGTTTGCTGGGACCACCAACGTGAAGGTCCAGCAACACCCATCTGTGATCCCTGGGCTGCTCTTCTCACTACTCCGGCAGCCATTTGTGATGCTCTCCCTTCTCCTCGTGGCTCCATCCACTGCGAGCAAGACTCATGGCGCTGATTTGAGAAGATAAACAGCAGGACTACACTGGTGACTGTAGCCGACCGGGGCTCCATTGTAGTCGTCCTGAACATGTGACTTTGATCCGGTCCAAAGCGACCAGATACCCATAGTTAGCACCTTGTGCTTTTTGCTGCTATTTTCACTAAAATCTTTAGAAAATTATAGCTCTGGTTCTACTAGTTGGGTTAATTTGAGGGCTGCTTGTGACTTCACCCTGAGTAGAATTTTGGTTGCTGCTTGAGAAGGGTTTCACCCTGCCTCAACCAGTAGCCCAAATTCTTACAGCGGTGCACATGGGAAAGGAGGCTCCAGTGAACACATTACAAAGTGGGAGGATCTCATCACTGTATTCAGTGTTCTCCTGTTGAAGCTGACAGACATGTGCTTCAGTTTTCTTAACTGAGCTACAGATAATGACCAAGCTCAGGAGAGCTTGTTTAATTTGAAGTCCTCGCACTTCTTTTGTGATCTCTGAAGCCACGGGTCCCAATAGACAAGCCAGGGTTCACCACTGGGACTCCTGGCAACCCGTAAATGAAGCCCATGCTCTACAGAAGCAACAACCAAATCTGAGTATGCCTTTTCTGTCTTAAGTCAATTTGTACCTTAGGATGCTGCTGGCCTCATATGTCTGTCATTATCATAACCTATCCATACACAGACTGCCCAGCACAGCACCTGCCCAGCCCTTCACTTGTCCATCAAGTATTTTCTCTGTCTAGCATGTCCTTTCCTACGTCACACCTTTCCTACTTGACTCTGCAGACAGTGTGCATTTTACACTTTGTGGGAATTCCACACTTTGTGGTAATCTTCTGAGGAACAGGTACCCAAATTATACTTGTGTGTCCACATATGTGTATGTGTTCCCTGTATATCTTTTCACCTGTTCTCTGAACATGCTTGCTTGCCTGCAGTGTTGTTTCCAAGCATGTGTTCACAGTTGATGAGGAAACTAGACCCATGGGCTTTGTCAGTGCTAACATTAAGCTTCTGCTCTATGCTAAAGAGTGGAGTTTCTGTTTGTGATATTTGTGTATAACTGTGAGACACACACATTGGACAACAAGCACTTTAAAAATGAATATGTTAAATTAAATCTTATTTTGAGAGCACACCTGACACTAACACGCGTCCACAGCTTTGTGAACAAGGAGCACATTCCTCTAATTATATGTATGCTTCTGTTTTCTGTATGCAGACTTTGTCCACAATGTTTATAAATTGCATTTCTGTGTCATATTGCCACAGAAAGATTTGTTTTCGGCGCCAGAGTAGACCTAATAAAATCCAATTTGAGAAAGAGAATGAGATGGTATCAGTCACATGCAGTCCCTGGTACAGTGTTGGAGTAGGGGAGCGAGATAATCGGGAGAGTGAGGGAGAGAAAATTAGTTCTTGTGAGTAATCAGCAATGTTGGGAAATCAGAATAGATCTTTAAAACATGCTGATGGATGGAAAGCTAGTGCTTGTGACACAAAAGGTTTTGATTTGTGAGGACACCCCTAAAAGGATCACTCACATTATTATGTAATTTTTTCCAATTTTCATAGTTTTTAAGCACCCATACCAAGTATCACTCAGTGATAACGAAATATACTTGTTTCTACAAAACAATGGCTTTTTAGGTCTCACCTAAGACAGTATGCATGCACTGTCACTTGTGAAAGACTTTGTTTACTACAAGGGCCTTGGAGTACGCCCATTGCTTACCATTCGTTGATTTCATTGTCACTCTTTTTTGCTGCCTCCTAATTGGCCAGCACATGCCAGTTTCACTTCCTCTCTTCCTCATGTGGGGCATGGATGAAGAACAGATTGCTTCAGCTTGATTAATGTCCTTCCGTTGCTCGCGCTGTGATTGCGGTACTATTTTTCTTTCGCCTTTAGTTCGTCATTGTCTGTTTTGCATCTGCTGTGTTGCTTTTCTTCAAACCCCCTTGTCTGTTTTGCTTCTTCCCCCCTACGCCCCTGTTGTCTGTGCTTTCTTCCCTCCCAGCCCCCTTTGTCTATGTTGCTTCTTCCCTCCCACGCCCTGTTTGTTGTCTGTGTTGCTTTTTCACAGCCACCAACCCTTTCTTTGTTGCTTCTTTGTTCACACCTCCCACCCTCTTTGTTCATGTTACTTCTAACCCTCCCACCACTCGTTTTCCGTGCTGGTTCTAATCCTCCCCTCCTCCCCCCCCAATTGTTAGTGTTGCTTCTAGAGTTGACTTTGTTGCTTCTAAACGTTCCACCCCATTGTCCTTACTGCTTTTATCCCTCCCCCACCCTCGTTGTCCATGTGGCGTCTTCCATCTTCCCCTTTTACAGCCCATTGTCTGTGTTGCCGCACTGCTGTGCAACATGGCTAAAGACGTTGGCATAGCAAAAAGCTCTCCCATAGGAAAGACATAGGGGCAGATTTATATCAGACTTGCGCCACTTTTACGCCGCCGTTGCGTCACTTTTGTGACGCAGCGGCGGCGTAAACCCTGCGCCATGTTGCGCCCCATTTACATCGTGACGCATCTATGGAGATGCGTCACGGTGTAAAGCCCTGCGCCACATGAAACCTGCGTCAGGTTTCATGTGGGCGTTTCTACTCAGGGAGGGCGTTCCGTCGCAGGAACGCCCCTGAAAAGTGACTCAGTGAAATCTATAAGATTTCACTGAGTCACTTTCCCAACGCTGATGCGTCAAAACCCTGCGCCTGCTTGAAGCAGGCGTAAGGCTTGACGCACCATGTTAGGGATAGGGTAGGTTGGAACAGTGCTGGAGTTGCGTCGCGCTTGAGACGCAACTTCAGCACTGCGCCAACCTTACGCCGGCAGATACGTCACGTATCTGCTTGTCCTTGCGCCACGATGCACCGCATTGTAATGCGGCGCATCTGCGGTAGCGCAAGGGCAAACTTGTGTGACGCATCTTCCCTGGCGCATCCATGCTGATTTGCAGGGATGCGCCAGGGAACATAAATCTGCCCCATAGTGTCTTTGCTAGTGCTTGTTTTCACAACTGGTACTAAATCGCTATTGTAGTAGTCAGTGGGACACGACATTGCAGTGTGATGCTCGTCTTCGTAATGGTTTCGGTCTGGAATAAGTATTTACCTGTGTGCATTATTTTTGTATTCTTTCTGCGGGGCTAATACCTGTGACGAATGCGGAAATGCCCCCGTGGATTACAGTGGAGACGCAAAGTAAACAGCACAGGTGCCGGCTCGCCTCTGCTGAAGAAACGCACCCTCGCGCTGCGCTGAGACAGCAAAGCAGTCCTTCTTCTCCCTAATAGGATTTTTTTCTATCGTTATTATTATTTCTGCCGCCCGCTGTACAGTGTAACATATTGTGTTTCTCTTCGGGCCGGTAGTAAATACCACTGCTGCCTCTCACGCGATGAAGGCATACGATAACTCTCAGAAGCAAGCTATTTATCTTTTCCTTTTGTTGTTGTTGATTTTTCTCTGAAATAGATTTTCCAATATTTCATATCCCTGAAGTAGTAGATCCAGGCTCTGAGAGCCCACGAGGGTCGAGAATACGAGCACAAAGACGCGCGAGCGACGCAGAGCTGTAAAACCATTTCTGCTCACGCGCCGTAAGTGAATGATTGCCTGCTTCCCATTGTACATCCAGTAATGGGCACGCGCAAACTGTGGCAGTCACAGACTGCAGATATGCAGGAATACAGAAACTCAGACCAGGCACGCTCAAACTGCTCATTTTCCTATTATATGCAGGGATGTAAAGTATCCTGTAATCACGTCACCATTAATGTTAGTTCTGGCCCAGAGACATCCTAAGCTGTATCGACAGCCTCATGCAATCTAATAAAGTCATGAATAAATAAATACATGTAATTATCCATACACAGAGGGGCTTTGAGACAGCTATCTTCCATTGCTCTGTTCATCTGTCATTCGCTTTTTCGTCCACCCACCAAAGCATACTGCGTCCGGCAATGGGTCAACTCACTTCAGCTATTGGCTCTCTTGCACTATGATTGACAGCCTTTTACCTGACCACATGTGCACGTCTGCCTAAAAAAAATGTGTACTTCTGTGCCACAGCTGTTGTACAACACTTGTTTGCTATTGATGTTTTTCTTTCAAATTCTTCATCCGTGCTTATTTTTCAATTCTCTTTTAGTGTTGATTTTATTTTTTGGTCATCCTTAAGTGTTTAAACTATATATTTAGAACGCATTGAACCATAACCAATAGTACATGTTCTGTTCTAATATGATTATATTTTATTATGAAGAGCATTAAAATTAAATGGTTTTTACACGTGCTCTAAACACCTTGAAAGGAAGCACCCATACTAATTTCTTACAATTGAAGGCAAGTTATTTGTATTTGAACGCTTTACTGCAAGTGTATAATCGCCATATTTTGGTGGGCGCATGTTTTTTAAATTTATTTTTCTTTCACTTTTCTTTGTTTTTACTGCAAGTTTATAATCACCATTGTTTGGTGCCCGCATGCTTTTGTTTTACTTCTTTTTATGTTTGTGCCATATGCTTGCTATGCAAAATAAAATGGGAAACAGCCTTTACAACGAAGGCTGAACAACGACAATGTCTTTCCCACAATAAAATAAATGCAACCCTTGAGCCAGCTCACCACGGCAAGAACAATTGGCTTTGCTAATACTTGTTTTAATTATTGGATTTAGAAGCGGCCTAGCTCCAAAGTATAGGAGAGCAATATAAAAGAGAATGTGTCTGTTCACTCTTAGCCAGAGTACTAATTAACAAAACACTACCCAGCAAGCACTACTAGAATTGAACCTATAAATGAATATGCAAAGAGATACACATCTGCATTTTATGTATATATAAAACTTTTTAAATAAATAAATAAATATATGTCATGGAAAGTTTGTCAACATTCAGTGCTGCTCACACTGTTCAGAACACAAGCATGTCTCCAAGCAGTGTACATCCAGACTTCTCCCAACACTCCTTGGAGCCTCACTGTAAGAAATGGGGTCATTGGTAGAGGGGGTGTAAATCTAGCTCAAGCAACAACTACAGTCCCTGTCAGGATGAACCACAAAGTCTGTAAATTTTCTTGTGCTTAACCCTTTGGTAGCTTGGCACAAAAACTGTCAGGCTTTAACATAGAAGCAATTATGCAGCTCGCAAACAGTAATAAAGAGAAACACAACACAATAAAAGTCCCCCACCAATATAGAAATATAGAGTAAAATTTAATAAATAAAATTATACCAATGAACGACAAAAATCCAATCAGTAGAACCAGAGATGTGCAATTTTGAAATTTTAGGTAAGTACAGCGCTACTCCCAGTCATCTTGTTGCTAGACTGGGGGAAGTCACAAGTTCAGGCTGACCGTGAAGGAGTGTGGGCCGGATACAGGGACCAGGTTAGTCATGCTGAAAATGTTATCTTCTCAAAGTCTGCATGAAGAGTCCAGTTTGGGGTGGAGGAGGCCACGGGAAGAAGAGAGAACGTAGCAAATGGTCGTTGCTATAGCACAAAGAACAGGTCGGACATCATGGACAGTCATTTCTCTAGCATGAATATATTGCTAGGCATCGCAGACAGTCATTGCTGGAGCTTCACTTTAATGATCACTATGGGCTGCCGTTGCTATAGGACAAGTATAGATCATGCATTGCCGGTTGTCACTAGCGGTTGCTGTAGTGCAGGTCTTGACAGTCTTCACAGGAGCTTCACATTGGCTGCCTTTTTGGTTAGGAAGAGCACAACACTTCAGGATTTCTCATTTTCTTCCAGAGGAGTGTACTCAGATGCCAGCAAAGGGTCCAGTGTAGGAAGGTGGAATCAGACAACATTGTTGCCCCCACTTTTTTCCTGGTGTTTTGAGGGGTTTTGACTTAGTTTGGCTGTGAACCTGCTATTCAGGTCCCCAGCGTATTTGCTATCTCTTGTAAATTGATTCCATGTACCTTAGGTACACCACAGATTGGATTCTGGGCGCCCTTATAAGTCCCTAGTATATGGTACACTATGTACCCAGGGCATAGGTACCACAGAGGCCTTCCAGGGGCTGCAGCATGTATTATGCCACCCCTGGGAAACCCTCTAAAATGGCACCACAGGTCTGCTACTGCAGCCTGGGTAAGGTGGTGCATGCACCCCTTACTGAGGTATAGGTTCACCATACCTCACCCTATCACTGCACATATAAACCTATCAGTCACCCCTATGGCAGGCCTTATCAATCCTGAAGGCAGGGTGCTTGGTTTTGTGTGAGAGAGTGCCCATACATGAGCAGAGCCCCTCTGCAGCCTTCGGAATCTCTTCTCCGGGGTTGTCTGTGATGCAGCCTGACCATATACTCTTAAGTGCATTATAACTAAAGAGTAAATGCTAACTTTAGTCTGGCTGCACAGAAACATGTCATGTTTGGTGTCAAACACCTTGGAATCATACCCCCACATTAGTAACTGGTGTGGGAGTGTGATCCCACCCTTCTAGAGGGAGAGCCATGACAGCACCGGTATACCGGGTACCAGCCAACAGAGCCCTGGCATTGCAAAATGGATGCTACCAGCCACAGTCTGGCCTCCTGCTGCCGACCGAAACTCTGTCAGGGAAGGCCTGGACAATAGGTTTCCTGTCACAGGGAGGTGATACCACCTCCCAGACAGGCCTTAGTGGATTAGGGCTGGGTGGGAGCACTCCAGGAGTGTCAGTCAGTCAGTAAATCTTTATTTCGCTGATTAAAAATCAACATAAAAAGTACAAAATACAAATACAATATACAGTGTACAGTATATTTACATTAGAACTGAACCGACGGACATTAAAAACAGGTTAAAAACGAAACTTTAAAAAGGCACTTTACAAAGGGCACATTGCATTATTAATTCATCATTATTCAATCACGGGTATTCCTCAATCTTACCGACACTCTCAAGAAATTTACAATCGAGCACAAAGTGCGGGTGTCCACGGCCATTTGTAAGAAATTCAGGGCACTCTTGGCTTCACGTATTTTAGCCTCTTTTAGGATATGAACAAGAAATTTGCGACGGGGGATTTGATAAAAAGAACACAGAAGTACAAAATGAAGGGTGTCCTGCGGAGACCTATTGTCGCAGCCGCAGGCACCCTTCTGCTCAACCGTTACTGTGAAACCTGGAGGATAAGCTAAAATGTAGTGTAACAGGTTGAGCCTAAAACGGCACATTAAAAATCTGTCCTGGTGATTATGCATTAGATATAAATAGGGCTCCATTCCTGCTCCATTACTCACTCGGTGGTGTGCTATAACTGATTTCTTTAAGGAGTCAGTGCTTGCTCTTTGTGCTTCAAATTTATCCAGTAGCTCTCTTTTAATCTGGTGTCTACATGTGAGGGTAATGGAGGTAGGATCACTGAAAAGAGATAGGTGGTCGGTTGAAACCAATGTCTCTTTTATGTACCTCAGCCATGGGATACGTAGGTGGTTGTCCATTTGCAAGCAGTCCCGGGCTATTTGCCTGCTTAGTTCCGCTGCGGGATTCACCCATAACCTGAGCCATAACATAATGGGTCTCACCTTTACCAAGTCGGTGATATAAGGTAACCCCAGTTCTGTGTGTGTTATTCCTGCTGGGGTACCCTGTGGTAGCTTCAATATCCTCCTAAAAAATGTATCTTCCTCCAGTTGCAGGGGCCTTACATCTCTAAATCCCCAGACCTCCGCTCCGTAAATGGCTTTTGCAGTGCTGACCGCCACATACAGATTCATCACTTGTTCCGGCGACCACCTCCCCAGTCTACGAGCAAAGTTATGAATAGCCCCATTTGCCGATACCAGCTTTCAGCATCTATCCTCCATTAACAGATCAAACTTTGTATCCCCGTCAAACAGTAGACCCAGATAAGAAAAAGAGCTCACTGTTTCCAATTTGTGCGACCCTATTTTAAAAGCAAATTTCCTGCTTGGTTTCTTGCCAGCTATCATGACATACGATTTGCTCAAATTTACGGACAAATCTAATTCGTCCATAAACTCCACAAATCCATTGACCAATTGTTGTAGGCTCACAGCCGTCCTGGCAAGCAGGACGGCATCGTCAGCATACAGTAGAACCGGTATGTGACGATTTCCAGCTTTGGGACAATCCGCGTTTAAGGCAACCAACCTTCTCTCCAAATCGTTAATGTAGAGAGAGAACAAAAATGGGGCAAGGATACACCCCTGCCTCACTCCGCTCGTGCAGGGGAAGGGATCTGTGCACCCCCCCCCCGTTGTGCAGCGGACCCTAGCAGTGGTGTTCCAGTGCAATTCTTTTAAGATGTCAATGAGTCCAGGCTCAATTCCCAGGTTGGTCATCAGATCCCAAAGTTTGCTCCTGTTCACATTATCGAAGGCTGCCGCCAGGTCCATGAAGCCCATGAATAGTGTGCCTTTACCAGCCTTTGTGTATTTAGTTATTAATAGGTACAAATTCAAGCATTGATCACTGGTATGCTTGCCTGGCCTAAAGCCGTATTGAGTGTCTGCTATAATGTTGTGTTCTTCTGTCCATGACATCAAGCGACTCAAAATTGCCCTGCCCAGTAGTTTGGCCGATACGTCTATCAACGATATTGGTCTGTAGCACTGTGGATTGTCCCTACACCCCTTCTTAAAAATAGGGACAATCAGTGCCGTAGACCAAGACCGTGGCAGACCCGTGGCAATTGCTGCATTTAGGACCCTCGTCATAATGGGAGCCCAGAGATCAGGGTTACTCAGGTAAAGGTCAGGTGGCGTCCCATCAGGCCCGGGTGCTTTGTTGCGAGTTAGCCCTCTGATTGCTTGGGTAATTTCTTGGAGTGATAATTCCACCTTGCCCGATCGGCATTCCTCCCATCCCACTGTAGTCGTGGTATCACTTTCATGATTATACAGACTCTTAAAGTGTGCCACCCACTGGTCGGGAAGAATGTTGTTACTGATCCCCGGGGAGTTTTTCTCTTGGAAGCAGGGCTTATTGATAATCCTCCAAAATTTGCTGAAGTCTCTATGTTCCCCCGCTTCCCTCAGGTCCGCCCACACTTCTGCTTGGAGAGTAATCTTCCTCTGCTTGACCTTTGTCTTATATGCCTTTCTACATAGGGCTACTGCCTGTTTGTCCCTAGGGTAGATTTTGAGACATAGTTTCAATTCCCTAAGTGCTCTCGCGCATTCGGGATTAAACCAGCGTGGCTGTGTTACAATTTTTACTGGGCCTTTTGCTTTCAGGAGTTCCCCTATCATGGTGGTTAGTACCTCAAAGGCAGAAACCAAACACTCCAGGAGTGCTTTGAAGTCTGCACGGGGGGCACATTTGGTGTCCCTGTGCATAGTCCAGCTCAAACCGGTTGCAGGGGCTACCAGCCCCTGCTTTGGCGCGAAACTGGACAAAGGAAATGGGTGTAGCCACCCCTCTTTCCAAACTCTCCCATAGGTGGGTCCTCAGAGTAAGTCCAACCCCTTCCTTGGGTTTAAAGAAGGAACCCCTGACTACAGGATATTTTTAGATTACACCTGGATGAAACTCTGCTACAGAAATCCCGGAACTTCGACGATCTACATGACTAGATGACTGAAGAATTTCCCTTGGAGTAAAGGAGTTACTCCCCTGCTTGGCAGGCACCAAAGACGCATCTGTCTGGTCTGCATGCCCGAAGTTTCCGCCGGACGCCGAAGAATTTGCAACACAGCAGGTGGGTTTCCAGACTTCCCAGAGGCTGACCCGAGTCCCCAGCAAAGCTGAGACCCGTAGCCCTCGTGGGTGCCGTAGAACCGGAACCCCTGGACACCGTGCACATTTGCAAGTGCATCAGCTTCTTGACCTCCCTTGAGGCTGTGCATTGGGTTACTTGTAGCCCAGACCCCGAGCACCTTTTCCACTGAAGATTGCTGGCCTACACTCCCCGAGTGTTCCGTGAGCCCACTCTTTGTGGTTTCGCTCGAGGCTCCTTCGCGATCCTTGGTCCGTTGACTGGTGGGTCCCTACGAAGGCAACTCTTACTTTAATTGGACTTCCCTGGTTGCTCCAGACATGCCCCGACTGTCCATCGCTTGGGGAGTCACCAGGACCTCGAAGCATCTTTTCTCTTCCTGTGTGGGTTGCTGTTGTCAAGGCTTGTTGTGTCCAATCCGGGCACCGACACTGCAGCACTCGACATTCTTTGCGGGACAGCTCGAATCCAGCTCCTGGTTGTCCTCGACGCCTCCTGGTCCTCGTGGCTGAAGAGTGAAGCTTCCCCTCTTCGCACCTGAAGCACCCACCATTGTGGGCATTCGTCTATTGAGCCCCTGATCACTGCCAAGTGACCCAGACTCTGACCCCTCTGCTTTCAGGTTTTTCACATCTTCGATCCAGGCTTGGGTCTCTTCGGACACTTCTCCTCTTCCCGGCATCAGCACTTTTCAGTCTCCTGCCATTAAAAACAACGACGCAACCCGACACCATTTGACACCTATGCGCCCGGCTTCCCTGGGTGAGGTAACACGAGTACTCCGGTGCTCCCATGGGTGCTGGCCCTAGAACCATCTAAGTTCAAAAGGGTTTGTTCCTTGTCCACTCCTAAGTGTCCTTAAACTTTAAGATTCTAACCACGACTTTCCCCATAGAAGCTAATGGGAGCCCACGGCTGTGTTCTCACACTGCACACGTCCCCCATGGGTCTCCTGTGTCACTACCTTGGGTGGTTCCTTGGGGTCCCAGCGATTCTACAGGCTCTAGGCCTGGTGTCTAGTCAAGTCGTAGTTCTAATACCACTTTCTTAGTATATGGTTTGGTCCGCCCCTAGGGCCTAACGTGTATTGTCCTAATTTACTGTAATATTTGAAGTGTAACATATGTGCTTGTACCTCTAGCCTCATAAAGAGACTAGTAGGGTGTGTTTAGAAATAAATACATATATTTTATATACATACCTGGTGTGGTTCTCCTTTCATTTGGTCATTCAAGAGATTATAGACGGGTAAAACAAGCTGCTTCAAGACTTAGCCTGAAGGCTGCTCTCCATAGCTACCACTAGGATAGCTTTCAAATAAGGTTGTCTTTAACCTATCATCAATAAGGGGTTGTTTGGACTGGTGCAAGGTTCCCACTATAACTAGTGGACAGCATATACCAGGCCAACTTCTCACATCCAGGACCTAGGGTGGCACCTATTAGGAAGCAGGGACTCAATCTACCAGAGGCCAGCAGGGCTCAGGTAGACTGGGCAGTTGCCGGTAGGTGTCGGGAGCTTGTTGTGTCCCTGTAGCTTAGAACAGGAGGACAGCCAGCCGACCCTTGGAGTCACTCAGTTTAGCCTGGGGTGAAGGGAACAGGTTCAGTCTTGCTTCAAAGAGAAGGAACTCTGGAGAACAAGGCAGGCCTCAATCAGCAGGGCTGTCCTCTGGCAGCAGCAGGACAGTCCTCTAAAGAACAAGGCACGGGGGGCGTGGCCAAGATGGCGGACGGCTGAGATGTGTTTTCGAGTCTCTCTGCTCCCTGCCACTGGGCCTGGCAGCTTATCGTCATAAAATGCAGAGGTGGACCCTGCAGTGAAATCCCATGGCCCGGCTGAAGTACTGGTGAGGCCCGGAGGCTGTGTGAGCTGAGTGGACGCACCCTCTCTACTCTTCCACGCCGGAGTGGAGACGCAGCCTGTATATCAGCCCTGGAGACCCAAGTGACTGAGGGAGAGCACGGGCAGGGGCGCGCCCTTCTGGTGGTGAGGGCTGGTCGAGCTTCTCCTTCCCCGGTGGGCCGGCTGGACAAGTGTGGATCAGGGGCCAGAAGCAGGAATATGGCAATGGCACAGACCGGGCTGCCATCAGAGAAGATCCTTCGCCTCTGGCACCGGGCGAGTGGGAGACGGAACGCACGCCACGGTGGAGAGCCGGAGCTGCTGCCCGCTGTACAGGCCCCCGGTGACAGGACGCCTTGGAGAGCAACGGCATTGAAGACGGTAGGAGGCACACCAGGGAGCAGTGGTCGGGCCGCGACACGCCCTTCCAGCAGCGTGGGTTGGTCGGGCCTCTGATCCCCCCGGAGGTCCGGCCGGACAGAGAAACCTATCTCGCATAGAGCTAGGGCCGGAAGGAAAAGACAGCATTGACGTGAGGGAGGCCATCGTCAGCTGAGGTTCTTCATCTCCCATGCCAGATGAGAAGGAGACTGAGCACAATAGACAGGCCCGCGGGGGAGCCAAAGTCGCTGCCCGCTGTACAGATTCTCGGCGGTGGGATTCTCTAGACTTGGTTCGGGCCCCCTGAGAGGCAGTGGCAACGGCGGTGGGAGGAGGCACACTGCAATACTAGAGAGCAGCAGCCCACCCTAATAGAGGATCCAGGTCGGGCAGTGGTACCCTGCGAGGCGGAAAAGGCGACGAGCCTGAGTGCAGGAACAAACTACTTTCTATAGGTCCAGTGACTGTTGGATTATCAGATACCCCGCGGCGCAGTGCTTGCCCTCTGGGAGTGGGGCAAACTTAGCACGTATCGCCCCAACGGCAGGGCACAATCCTCTACGGACCTGATTCCTAGCCTCAGGAGCCATATACCGCACACAGGCTGACTGCGGAGGGCCCCTTTTGAGCACCCAGCACGACTACTGGACATCAATAATTAGCACGACGGAGCCCGCGAAATAGAGAGCACAGCAGGCTCAGCAGGTGCTGTAAAGCGTAGCCGCATATCAAGGGTGGGAGAACCCCGGAGGAGCCAGCTACACCTCTGGGACCCTCACTGCGGGGGTCTGCGTTGCACCCTCTGGGGGCTGATCCAGAAGCCGACACCTACACAGGGTAGAGACGGACAGTTTATCATAAATAAGCCCACCATTAGGCACCTTCCTCAGTGCAAACATTGCCCCGGCTCTGGGGAAGAAGGACTGCACTCTAAAGGATATGCTCCTTAAGACGACGGGGGGCCTGGGAGGAGGGGTGCCCTCGATGACACCTGATGGGCCGCCTGGCTCGGGGACACCAGACTAGCCGATTATGCGTCCGTATTTCGAGTCGCTGCTTGTCTCCCTGCAGGAGGACCTACAATCTTTTCGTAAGGAAGTCACACAGGAGCTGAAAGAAACTCAGCACGATCTGGATGGGCTATGTGAAAGAGACTCCACGTTAGAAGATCACGAAACAGGCAGGGAGGAAGAGATAGAACAACTCCTACAAGAAATACTCCGCCTTAGAGACCCACACCTGGACCTCCAAGCCCACACAGAAGACCCGGAGAACAGATTGGGCCGGAATAGTATCCACATACGCGGTGTTCCTTCTGGAAGTGAGGGATCCAACATCACCTCCTATGGTCAGGACTTATTTAGACACATCCTAGGTCCACCTCAGAGACAGTCATCAAGCTCGATAGAATGCACAGAGTAGGCCCCAGATGCTCGCCTAAAGCCTCACCGTCGGATAGCCTTACGTGCTTGCACAAATTCCTGCTTAAAGAAAACATCCTCCAGAAAGCCAGAAGCCCACATCCCCTCCAATATCAAGGGTACCACCCAGTCCTGTATCAAGATTTAGCTGCATCCACTCTTCAGGAGCAGAAGGACATCTCACCGCACACCTCCGTGCTTCGGGGGTATGCTATTTGTGGGGACACCCCTTTCACATAATCTTCAACCAGGATAGGAAGTTGCACTAGCTCAGATCGCAGCAGGAGGCACGACGTGCGCTGGGCCTGACTAGAGACTCGCCTGAGTCGGAGAGGGGTGACCGAGGGGAGCCGAGCGGAGCAGGCGGCTCTGGACGGGTGAGTGCTGGGGGCTCCCCGGGAGGACTTCATCCGGACCTTGAAACAATAGCAAGGGAGATACAGGCAGTAATAGACTCACTATCAGGATCAGTCACAAGATCTGATACTCCCTGATTGCACCCGGACACATGGGGTTTCCTTTTTTGTCCCTCCGACTTGCGCTATTTTCCTTTTTTTTGCTCCATCTCTGCCTGACCGCACTACTTGAGCACAAGGCACATGGCCCGGTGGCGGGAGGAGGAGCCGCACCCACGACCCTAACTTGTAACCGAATGGACTCACCAGAAATGGACCTTATATTTTTCTATATTTGTTTTTACTTTACATTGTTGTTATTTGTTATGGGTATAGATATGTTAATATTTTCCCTTTTCTTTGGACCTGGGACCCACGGACGCAAGCCGTTGATCTTATTCTGCCCAAGTGCACAGCATCCCACCTCGTGTACTCATAAGCCTCCCTGTTGGTTACAGGACGGCCTCTATAGCCTCCATCCCTGGTACCCAATAACAGATCAACTGAAGGTCCTTAGACTAAATGTTAAAGGCCTTAACCACCCCCTGAAACAAAGGTCTCTCTTATCATATCTCAAGCACTATGGGGCCCACATTTGCATGTTGCAGAGACACATCTCTTGCCGAAGGACGAGCATAGGCTCTGCTCCAGACATTTCCCACACCAATACTTTTCATTACTCCAGAACAAGACAGCAGGGTGGCCATTCTGACCCCCCGGCACTTTAGGGGGTAAGTACTATCTAAAGGGGCTGAATTGAAGGGAAGACTATTGGCATACTCATTTCAAATGGGCTCCAGAGCTCTTACAATAGCGGCGGCATACTCACCTAATGAAGGGCAGGAGAATTTTCTAAGACAGGTGGTGACGGAGACAATGGGTACCATAAATAGTGCAGTCCTGGTGGGCCTTATCCAAAAACGGACTGGACTGGCTGAAGGAAATGAGATTAGTCGACATTTGGAGGAACTCTCATACACAAACCAGAGATTACACATTCTATTCATTTGCACTCAGAACATACACTAGGTTGGATTACTTCCTGGGCACACGAGAGCTGCAATAATGTACACAGTGTCACCATTGAACCCTTTCAGACCACGCGGCAGTTGTAGCCACTAGTGAGATCCCTCACACTAGCTCCATCACTAGAACATGGCGCCTGAGAGACAGCCTCCTGCAGAGTCCTACAAATGTAGATCGCATTACCAAGGTCATTAACGACTACCTGGCCATCAATGACAATTCTGACTCTCCTATCTCCATTATATGGGACGCATTAAAGGCAGTGGTAAGAGGGGAACTGATCACCATATCTTCGGCCGAAAATAAAGAACGCAAGGCTAAAAGGGAAGCCCTCTCCCACAAGGTGGCAGAACTCGAGGGCATCCACAAAAGGACTGGGGCCCCCAGGGTGTAGAGACAACTGGAGGCCACCAGAACCCCACTAGCCTGCATTGATACGGACAGGGCAGAGTATGCCGCACTCCATTTAAGGATATGCAATTGGGGGAAGATTCAATGTGGTGTAGCAGAGGCTGGAATCTGGACTAACTTTTTACAACATACATTTTGCCTCTGACACCATTGATCACAACATTTGTTTTATCAGCTAGTCTATTTAATGACTGCGATTTGAAAAACAATTTTTTCTTTTACTTTTCAATTTTTGACTGGATGAACACTACTCATTAATCATACACTTATTTTATACATAAAACAGTGACATATATTTACATTTATACAGTGACTTCATAACATGTCAAAAATAACACTGCAAGGAATTTGAAAGCAATCAAAAAGCCTATTTTGGCATGACAATAATCATTTGTCCGATACTATTTGACTTTAAGAACTTGAGCCGGTTGGCTCCTATAGTTCTAGCTATTGTTGCGGTCCTGAGCAGAGTCGGATACTTGTGGCTGTAAAGAGATCAACCAAGCATGCAGGTTATGATCCTTCTGTGTGTTTGCTTGTGTGGAAAAGCTGGTTCTAGGTTAGTCTCCCACAAAGGTGTTCACGATCTCTGCTTGTTCGCCAACGCGTTTCGACCTGTGTAGCTAGGGACCTGTGTGGTGTTTATGAGGTCGTCTTCAGGGCTGATGTGAAGTTGTAATCGGACTTCTATTCCTGTAATCGAATCACAATGGTATCTATTTAATTTTGGTGCTGTATTGAAAGGTTGTGAATGAAAAAAGTCATGTGTCAACTTACGCTCACTCCGAGACAAGGTGGCTTGTCTTCTTTATCTTGCCGTGTTGTGTATGGTGCCAGCTCTCAGGAAATGACTTGCCTCGTATAAGTCTTGCTAGTTTCTTTCTGGGGGACAAGAAGTCAAAACGGTTGGCATCTCCACCCTAATAATGACGCTGATGCTGTAGAATTATAGGTGTCATGGATCACTACATAGTCTCTAAATAGTGATGTTTTTTTGCGTGGTAGAACTGCTGGTGCACTGTGATTAATCGTTTTCCTTCATGCTGGTTACTCGTAGCTTGCATTGATTATAAATGCCTTGGATGTGGTGCTTAGGCTATGGGGCGTGACTTCACCTCTTAGGTGCATGAAAGAGATTTGTGTGATTGCGCTTTGCTTAGTAGTGCCTTGAATGTCACCGTACTGGTCGGGTTAAAAATCTTGAGTTGACCGCTTGGGCATTATTAAACCGCGCACGCATGGACCGATTCCTGACCTAGCGCTGGGGCAGTTTTTTCGTAGCGCGTCTTGCTATTTTCAAGGGGCCCGTGTGGGCTTGCTATTTCATACCTCTTTGCTTGTAAGTACTCAAAACCGTCTTGTTCGGTGCTCCGTGATCTCCTTTCTCTTTTCCGGCTGCTGTCACTTTTCTGGCGTTTTCGAAGTGCTAGGAAGCGCTCTTAGGATTGGTTAGTTTATGGGGTTTCCGGTGCATTAGCGTGCTGCGTAATCCTGGTTGCAGCTGTTTCGACGTGAAAGGGTATGTTGTAGTCATAGTGACAAAGTTGTTGTCACTTCCGAAAACAACGAGTTGAATAAAACTTTATTGTGCCGCTACATGTTCAGTGACATCCATCGCGGTCGTGGTTGCTAATCTTCCACCCCGATTGCGTTCGTTGTGGTGGTAACATAATGGTTGTCCCGGCGGGGATGTGAAGTTTTTCATGAAACTTTATTGGTCCGCGCTTGCTGACTCGTGTGCGAGGGTTTTTTTTGAGGCATGGAGGTGTTTAAATATTATTTTGTTGCTCTCTATTAGGTTGGTGGGATGACGGTCTCACACTTTAGTTTGTTTTCAATCGCGTGAACCTTGAACTAATTATGTCTTTTGTTGACACTCTGTTGTTTAGTCTAATAACTTCCTTGAAGAGAGCTTCATGTTTTTGTGCGTTACTGCAACTGGAGGTAGTCGTTTTTCGATGTTGTTTTTTGGCTGAGCTGGATACTGGATGTATGGATGTGTCCAAAGTTCTGCACGAGTACAGGAGGCATCAGATGTACTCGCACTTTTGAACTGGTGTGGGTTACTCAGTTGTAGTGTGAACTAGTTGTTGTGTTGCAGAAATTGGCTTTTCGAGGAGATGACATGTCTGGCCCCTATCAAGTGATGTTGGATATTTCCGTCATTTCGTTTAATCCATTTTCTATGGTCCCTAGGAACATTATCGTTTTTGCTTCCACTTTTGAAAGAATTGCGTCCACATTTTTGCCTTGAATATGGCGTAGAACTGTCCACTTGAGTTCGTTTGGGCTATGGTTTTTCTCAATACAGTGGGCAACCATTGGTGCATTTTGGATTTTGCATTTGATTCTTGATCGATGTTGCGAGATGCGATTTTTCACGGGTTGTGTCGTTTTTCCGATGTAGGCCAGTGGGCAAGGACATAAAACGCAATAGATGACGTTATGTGTATTGCAGTTGGTAAAGTTCTCATGGATCATGTATTTTTGCCCATACACAAACTTTGTTCCTTCCACTGTACTGTCGCATGATACGCATGTGCCACATTTTTTGTGGCCTATTATTGGAGGTAGTGAAAGCATGGACCTCAATGATGTTGCTGGTTGTTTGTAATTGGTGTTTGCACGTACCAATTTTTCTTTTATGCTGGTGTTTTTTTTGAGAGCGAAAATTGGTATCTGTGCGAATGATGGAATTCCTTTTACTGTATCCCAGTTTTTGCGGATGATCTTTTGCATTTCAGTTGTTCTACTTGAGAATGTAGTGACGCATACCAGTTTTGGGCTTGTTTTGTCTGGTCTTGAAGATCGAAGGGAATCTCTGGGCGTGCACCATGCCCTTTTTAATGCTCTCTTCAGTAGTTTTTTGGGGAAATTCCTTTTTAGCAGTTTCTCCATTAGTATATGGGCGTTCTCGAAATAATCTTCTTTTTTAGAACAGTTTCTCCTAATTCTCAGGAATTGACTGTATGGGAGATTTTCACGTAAGTTCCGTTGGTGGAAACTTGAGAAATGTGTTTCTGTCAGTTTTTTTGGTGTACAGTGTTGTATAGAGGTGACCATCCTCGTGTCTGATGAGGAGATCCAGAAAGTTCATTTCTGTTCTGTGATGATTCGTGGTAAATTGAATATTTGGACTCCTGTTGTTCAGCCATGTCACAAACGCTTCTAAATCTTGTATCTCACCTCTCCACAGCAGGAAAACATCATCGATGTAGCGACGCCACATTTTTATGTGGCCGTCGTATGGGTTGTTGTTATACACCCATTTTTCTTCGTATAGGGCCATAAACATTATGGCCATTTCTGGGGCGAAGGGACATCCCATCGCGGTTCCCGTGACTTGTAGATATTGGGTGTCGTTAAAGGAAAAAAAGTTGTTTTTGAGACAAATTTCTGCTAGTTGGACAAGATAGTTTGTTGGAACATTGTGTGGTCGAGCTCTTTTGTCAAGGAAAACTTGTATTGCTTCTAGGCCTTCTTCTTGTGGGATGTTTGAATATAGGCTGACAATGTCCAGAGTTACAAGGAATTCATTGTCTTTGTCAAAGGGGAAATTTTCCAGCATGATGATGGCCTGCATTGTGTCTTTCACATAACTTGGAGTATCTTTAATCAATGGTTTTAAAAAGGTGTCCACATATTTTGCTGGTCTCTCCAGTATCGAGTTTACTCCTGAAATTATGGGCCTCCCTGGAGGATTCCTGGAGTCTTTGTGCACTTTTGGGAGGACATACATGATGGGTGTCCTGGGGTTATCATTGATCAGGAAGTGTGATTCCTTTGTTGTCAGCCATCCTTCTTCTTTGCCTGTGTTGATAATGGGCAGAAGTTTACTTTTTATTTTCGAGTTCCAATCATCAGTGGTTTTTCTGTAATATTTTTTGTCCATTAGTTGGCGCTGTACTTCAGCTTCGTATTTGTCCCTCGGCCAGATGACTATTCCTCCTCCCTTATCCGCCGGTTTGATTATGAGATTTTTGTTATGTGACAGGTGGTCCAAGGCTTCCGTTTCTTGTTTTGACAGGTTCCATTTCATAAAAGATTTCTTTCTGTCTAGATTGTCAAGATCTCTTAAGACGTTCTTCTCGAATGTTAAGAGTTCTACGGGCATATTTTGTGCGTTTGGAAAAAAGGACGATGGGTTTTTCAAACCAGAGAAATTGCGAGAAGTGGTTTCTTCTCTATCTTGAAAGAATACTTTAAGTCTAATTTTTCTGAAGAGTTGAATTATTTCCATTTTCATTTGGGTTAAATCTGGTCTTGCCGTGGGGATGAATGATAGGCCTTTTTGGAGTACTTGGATTTCAGCTGGAAGAAGGGCTTCGTTTGAAAGATTGTATATGGAGCCTATTTCTTCCCTTACCACCGGTATACATTCCTCCTGGTTGTAATCTCTCCCTGGTATTGGTTCGATTGGGGATTGTACCATCTGTTGGCTCGTGGACGGCCTCTCGGTCGGCTGTTGCCTCTGTCTAAAAAAGGTGCCTGCTAGTAGAACGGCCTTTGTTGAATGTTTCTGTTGTCTGTGGGGCCTTCGCTGTTGCTAGATGTCCCGGATGAAGAAGAGGGTTCTGAGAAGGTAAGAAACCTTCTCTTGCTTCTGCCTCCGTATACGTTTAATATTCCAGTGTTTTGGGGCTGGCTGTAATATTCTTTTTCCAAATAAGGGTAAGCTTTAGATATTGAGAAGTTTATTATATCCTTCTGTAGTTTGAATCTTTTGGCTTCTTCAGTGTTCTTTTTAAAGGTCGTATTTTCTTTTTCCAATTTGGATAGAATGTTCTTAGCGTCCTCTATTGCTGTGTTGTTTAGGAAGGCTTCTTCCAGTTCTTGAATTAGTTCCAGTTCTTTTATACTCAAGCGTTCAGCGCTTTTGATGGAATGGAACATCCAATCTCTTGAACATTTTGTTCCGATATGGCTGAAACCTTCGAGGTACTCTGGTTGGTCTGTAAATATCACAGGTATGTTCTTAACTTGTAGGCCTGTTGGTATTGTGCCCGCTCTTAGATGTTCTAATAGGGCTTCTCCGTGTAGGGCTGTCCTTATCTGTTTTTTCTTCAGTCTCGTTATTCTTTCCAAGTCTGTTTGCTGGGCAAAACTGGTAGAATTCTTTCCTAGGTTAAACGACGACGGTCGTTTTAGGAGTTCTTCGATGTCTTCCTCTCTAAAGCTTAAGGTTTTGGGTTCTGTCATTGGTATGAGCTTGCTCCAATGTTAACGTTTAAATGGTGTGATCTTGAAATGTGAGAGCGTAAGGTTGACTGTTTCTTTGTTTTTTGTGATGCTGTGGATCTGACTAGTGTGTGAAAGGGGTAGTGTTCAATCAAAATTAAGGACCTAGGTTTATTTATTCTAGGTGCTAGGATTTTTGTTTTCCCAAGTAGTGGTAATCTACCTATTTGCCCTCGTGTGCCTGGTGCACACTCTAATCATGGATATGCAATTGGGGGAAGATTCAATGTGGTGTAGCAGAGGCTGGAATCTGGACTAACTTTTTACAACATACATTTTTCCTCTGACACCATTGATCACAACATTTGTTTTATCAGCTAGTCTATTTAATGACTGCGATTTGAAAAACGATTTTTTTATGTATAAAATAAGTGTATGATTAATGAGTAGTGTTCATCCAGTCAAAAATTGATAAGTAAAAGAAAAAATCGTTTTTCAAATCGCACTCCATTTAAAGCACCGATACTATGTAAGCAGAGACAAGGTTGGGTGACTCTTGGCCAATAGGCTGAGGATCCAATGTCAGGAACACCAGATCCAGGAGATCTGAGACGCTGAGCGTCAGACGCGAACCGAGGACCTCCACATAACAGAGACATTTAGGGACTGTTACCTATACACTCCACACACCTCCAGCCGAGGGGATATCAGCTTACCTCCAGGAAGAACACACATCCACTCTGACCTCAGAACAGAGGGAAGAGCTGGACTGCCCCATCAGAATTGAGGAGGTCATCTCCTGCATATCTTGCCTAAAGCTGGATAAATCCCCGGGCCCGGATGGCTTCCAGGCCCTTTTTTCAAAACGTTCTGCTCGAACCTAGCGCCCCTTCTGGTTCGATTCTTTAACGCATTGGGGAGATCTACAACCCTCCCTCCATCAATGAGGATGGCCTCTATAGTAGTAATGCTCAAACCAGCGAAGGATACTACCCAATGTTTCTCGTACAGGCCGATTTCTCTCTTAAATGTGGATCTTAAAATCTTTACAGGTGCCCTGGCTGTACGCCTCAACCCTTTGCTACCGGGTCTCGACCCAGATCAAGCAGGCTTTGTCCCACAACGCCAATGTGGCGACAACACACGAAGGGTCATACATCTCATAGACAAAGCTCAGAGCCACGGTCAGGAACGAATGCTGCTATCAGTCGACGCTGAGAAAGCGTTTGACATGGTCCACTGGCCATACCTAGAGGCTACTATGTGGCACTTTGAAATAGGCAAAAGATTCCGAAAGTGGATTTCCAGTGCTTATGATCACCCAACCGCAGTAATTCGGGTAAATGGACACTCCTCTTCCTCACTCATAATCAACAGGGGCACCAGACAAGGGTGCCCGCTGTCGCCGTTGCTCCTTGCTGTATACATGGAGCCTATGGCATATAGAGTTAGATCTAAACCGGCAATACAGGGAATCACATTCTGTGGCGTACAGCATATCATAATCCTATATGCCAATGATGTACTGGTGACTCTGGAGTATCCATCCTCCTCCCTACCGGCATTCCTGGAGGAACTTGTTACATTCGGCCAGGTATAGGGGCGCAAAATGAACATTCACAAGCTGTAAGCCCTTAACCTAACTCTCCAACAACAATAATTGTCAGACGGTCCTATCCCCTCCAGTGGGCAACTACACACATTCAATATCTAGGACTCCAGATTGCCCCTACGTTACCCGAGACGGTGACCCTCAATTACCATGCTCTGATCTGCCAGATTCGCTCTGATCTTAGCCGCTGGTGACACCACCCCCACTCTTGGCTTGGGAAGATAGCAGCGGTGAAAATGGCGTTCCTTCCTCGAATTCTGTACGTATTCCAGGTCCTCCCATTAGAACCGTCACCGGGCTCACTTCGTTCCCTGCAGAATGACCTGAACCACTTCATATGGGCGGGCAAACGCCCCTGCCTCTGCAAAGAATTGGCCTATAGACCCCCTTTGGAGGCCAGCCTAGGTGTCCCGGACTGTGTCCGGTATTATAGGGCCACCCAATTGAGAGCTTTTATTAAATGGTCACGTGCCGAATCCGAAAAACACTGGCTCTTTATGGAAAGGGCTCTTGCAGGACAGCCCCTGTGGAAGATCCCCTTCCTTCCCAAAAGCACATGGCCCCCCAACCTGTACCTCTCTTCCATCACTAAACCTGCTCTAACGGCTTGGGACAGGGTGGCAACTAAGAGGTCCCTCACCTCCTTCCCTTCCCCCCTGACACCCATTGTTGGGAACCCCGACTTTACCCCAGCACTTACTGATCCTGGGTTCCACCGCTTGAACCAGCTGGGATGCAGATCGATGGGACACATATTCGATGCAGAGGGCCCCATCCCATTTGACTACCTCCGCCAAGAACACAACCTCCCCAAAAGCGAACGTTGGACCTACACCCAAATCCGCCTTTGTGTATTTCACCTAGCAAATCGCACAGGAGCACTACGACAACTCACTCCATATGAACGCTGGATACTTTCCAGCACGATGGACAGACAACTCATTACACATTTGTATAAATTATTGCCCCCTGAAAACACACCTACGAAATCCGCAGGTGAAAAGCGATGGGGATTTGAGATAGGACTGGAACTATCCTCAAAAGAATGGGAAGATATTTATTACCGCACTCGACACACAGCCCTTAATACCTCAGGCATTGAAACAGCCACTAAAATCGTAACCTATTGGTATCTCACCCCGGCCTGAGTGCATAAATTCTCTCCATCTAAGTCACCCGACTGCTGGCGCCAATGTGGAGCCTCAGGCACGTGCCTTCATATCCTATGGGACTACCCGAAGCTAGTTACATACTGGGCACAGATTCTTAACGACATAGGTAAACACCTAGAAACAACAATCCCCCGAATCCCAGCATATGTGCTTCTGGGACTTCCTACCACACGTACCTTTCCATTAAAGTCTCGCAGGGGTAGACAAATTGGACTAGCGCTACTGGCGGCCCTCCAGAATATATTGATGCACTGGGGCACGGAACACATTCCCGCACACCAAGGATGGCTCCATAGATTATTGCATATGATGGGGATGGAGTGCATCACCCTCACACTGGCAAATCAGGGCTCTACGTTCCCCAAGCATTGGAAGCCCTTCCTGTCCCTATTGACGATGGAATTTCATGAGCTAACATGCCCCAGGTATTTACGCCTGCTGCGCTTAACGGATGTTAACATTACACCAACATACGGCTATTGAAGTGGGTTAGGGGGAGAAGACAGGGGCCCCTTTTTACCGCTTTCTTTAACCAGGTCACAAGGTCCCAGGCAGGGTGGGAGGGGGGAGTTGTGGGGTAATATATGATTGTAATAATTGCAACTGGTGGCTCCACCATCAGCCGTTTTTACACCTGTTTACTGAGAAATCACAATAAAGAAATTTAATCCATAAAGAACAAGGCAGGCTTCAAGTACCAGGGCAGTAATCTGGGGAACAAGGCAGTCCTCCTTCTGTAGTCCGCAGGTCCAGGAGTGTGGTGAATAGATGGTTCAGGTGGTCCAATAGTCATACCTGGTGCCAGCCTTTGAAGTGGGATGACAACCTGGATACCCCCTCTGGAAAGTTCTTCCCTTCCCATGTCACAGCTCCAAGCAGTCTCGGGTTACAAAAGCTCAGTGTCATGCCCCTTTGTGTGTGTGCGCTTGAGGCAGCCCTTTTAAATATAAGTGGGGCAGGGAACAGCTCAGCATCACCCATTCTTGCAGGATGGGCCATCCTGCCAACACCTGTCGTCACGTGTGTCTCTGTCTGGGAGGAATACACAAAGGCCAACTGCTAAGCTATATACAGTGTTGTGACCCAGGATGCAGGCTGCAGGCACCAAATGGTTAGGAAAAGAAAATGCCATGTGTCATTTTTCAGAATAGTGACTTTAAAATCTTTACTTTACAATTCATTTGAGTCCAAACTTGACATTCCTATCTATTCCCAACCCAAATTGGGCTCTTACTAAATGTATTAAGGTAACCCAATGTTATCTAACACGAGAGGTAGGCCTGTAGTAGTGAATCACAGATTTAGGTGTTTTTCACTACCAGATGTAAAACTTAAAAACACATGTAATACTTTTTCAAGTAAATGCACCTTGCCCTATGGGCTCTTTAGGGCCTACCTTAGGGGTGGCTTATATGTATTAAAAAGGAAGATTTAAGTCTGGCAAAAGGTTTATTTTGCCAGACCAAAAGGGCTGTTTAAAATTGGATCATAGGCTGCAGTGGCAGGCCCGAGGCATGTTTTAAAAGCCTACTTTAGTAAGTGACACAATGAGAGCTGCAGAGCCACTAGTAGCATTTAACCTACAGGCCCTAGGTACATGTGGAACCAATTACTAGGGACTGACAAGTAAATTAAATATGTCAATAAGGTGTAGGCCAATTGTACCATGTTTTAGGGGGAGAGCACAAGCACTTTTGCATTGTTTAGTAGTGGTAAAGTGCACAGAGTCCCAATGCCAACAAAAACAAAATTTAGAAAACAGAACAGGTGAAGGCAAGATGTTTTGTAGTGACCCTTCAGAGAGGACTAAGTCCAACACCCACTCTCCATCTAGACTTCTCTCCAATCACAACCTCTTCTAACCATTCATGTAGGGTCTGCCCTGCAACCATTCAGAGAAGGCATACAGGATCTGGCCTGCATCCATTCATACAACGTAAGCAGGCTCCTGCCTGCAGCTACCAAATATGTAAAAAGAGCGGTGAGATTGCAACTTTAGTAGAAACATGCTATACAAATAACACTTGTAGCAGAAGCATCTCATACATCACACGCTTCAAAGAGAGCTGTATGGACTATGGGTCTGGTTAAGGAGACACCAGGATGTGAACACGAACAACTGGGACAGTATATTCATGTTACAAATATTTGTATTTTAAGATCTGGTGGCTAAAGTGATTTTGCCTAAAATAACACAATTTATGGTCAAGTGTCATCAGTTTTGAATCTAGGTCACCAGGTATCAATGTCGCTTCTTTCCCATCACAGGAAAAGTCATACGTACACGTATGCGGTGTTCACTGTTTTGTCTCTTTCTTTTATTTAATAATTTCCCTATCTCTTGCAGGGGTCGTCATTGCCTGCCTCCAAGGTTCCAACGTCTGACACTTAACTCAATAACATGGTCCCATGATTCGTCACGTGTGCTGCCCAAACCCTCATCCAAGAGTAACGTGGATGTTCTTTGCAATCACATCAGTCTGATGCTCTGTCTTGACTGCTAGGCAGCCAATGGCTGAAACCCCACTGCCTTCAATGTAGTTGATTGGCTCAGACGTTGTGTGAGCCAGAGTGCACCCTCTTTCCTACAGGGGACTTGAAGTTCATAAACATTTGCACAGTTCCTTCTGCAAATGCAATGTGATGTCACAGTGCAAGCTCGAGTCTGGTCCCAGCCGTTCTAAAATGTGGTTCTTCCGCGCGCACACATCAATGCAGGCCTGTGTGCAATCCCTGGCTGAGTGTCTTGGTGTACTATGCAACATTGTAGCAAAAAACATCATTTTCGCTTTGAAGAATTTATTTTACTTTGTGACTTGGTTTTCCTCTCTATATTTCCTTTTTCTTATGATAATATAAAAACTTAATATTACCATTCTAATTGATTGACTGACTTACTATTTTGATTTTGGCCTTTGGATCGACTATTTTTTCTATAGTTACTCTTTCATATGCAGCTCTTTTGCCTTCCTTTATAAACATTTTATCACCCCAGTCTCCTGTGTGTGATATCCCAGAGTGATATTCTCTCCTTTGATGATTACCCGCATTTTCTAAGAAATAAAACTTTAGAAGTATTATGCTACTGCTTTAATCTTTGCTTTTCACCCTTTAGCTGCAGCAAGTTTTTTTTAATAAGAAAATGATGAATTATTATTCTGTCCATGTAACATCATAATTTAAAGTTTGCAGTCTCCAGTGGATACCATATCATTTTTCAGTGCCTAAAGGGTTTTTAACTTTCTCCTTCTCCTATTTTCACTGCACTGAGAGTTTTATATGTTATTTCCTAGCATTGGTATCCACACCAAAGAAGCAAGGGCGGACCTGCGGCATGGGGCATGACCCGGAACCAAAGACATGTTCAGTGTCACTTGCTGCATACACTGTTGTGAGCTTTGCAGGCAGGATGTTAAATATTACTTTGTACAAAATTGTAATATTGACATAAGTTAGAGCCTGGAATAGGGTGGATTCAGAGAACATTTCTAAAGCTCTGACTAACATTTCTACACCCATCCCAAGGAATACGAATGAGGCTGCACTGGCCTATACCAAATGGCTTATGCAGGCCTGTGCTGACCTTGCTCCTCCTAAACAAGTTCTTTTTAAAAGGACTGTACCTTCAGCCCCCTGGTACTCGAGCGATCTCAAAATGCAAAAATGTATTTGCAAGAGATTGGAGCGTAATTGGAGGAAGAATTATACCGCTATGGAAAAAAGACTAAGGGCCTCATGTAGGTGGGCTTGCATTTACCACTTCATAAATACCGAATCATACCGATTCGGTATTTATGAAGTGGTAAATGCAATGTAGGTAATGAGTCGGTAAATATTACCGATTCGGAAAAATTCGGTAATTACCGAATCGGTATTTACCGATTCGGTAATGAGGCATACCTTCCCACTGATGGGAAGGTATGCCTCATTACCGAATCGGTAAATACCAATTCGGTAATGGGGGAGCACATGCAAGGGTGGCAGGGTGTCACATTGACACCCTGTTGCACCCCTGATTCGGCCATGTGTGCACATGTGGCACACATGCATGCCCTAAGGGCATGTATGTCTGCCACATTGCACACTTCTAAGCGCTATAAAATGCATTTACACATCCATTCATTATTTACCACCAACTATTAGTTGGTGGTAAATACCGACTCCAAACAACACCCACACACTCCCCCTACATCTCATTTCTGTATTCGGAATTTACCGAATCGGTAAAATTACCGAATCGGTAATTTTACCGATTCGGTAAATTCCGAATACAGAAATTGGCCCCCTACATCTCAAAAGCCAAAATACCGGTCGGTAACGGTATAATTACCGAAAATCGGCCGTTACCGACCGGTATTTGGCTACCTACATGAGGCCCTATATCTGGCTAGCTTAGCAACCTACAAATGTATGTTGCGAGAAGCAAAACAGAAGTATTACGCGACCCAGATCTTAGCAGCCAAAAACTCTTCTAAAGAGCTGTTCTCCACTATCACTAAGATATCCTCTGTGGCACCAGCCCCCATCTCATCTAGCACAGAGTTCTGCCAAAAAATTGCCTTGTTCTTTTCCACTAAAGTTAATAATATTTTTAATAGTTTCAGCAACTCAATCAGGGGTGAGCAGAAGTCAGAGGAAGGGTCCACGGAAGGGGCCATGTCATCAGTTACCCTGGAGGAATTTTGTCCTCTCACCGTACAAGACACCTTGGATCTGCTAGCTAAAGCTAACTCGGGATCCCCGCTGGACCCCTGCCCGCAGAGGATCATTAAATTAGCATCTGTGCCGATAGCCAACCTTCTTACACCTATCTTTAATGGCATGTTTCAAGAAGGAATCTTTCCTAATATTTGGAAGACGGCTTCTATTCTTCCTCTGCTGAAGAAACCTAGTTTAGATCCGGCGGATCCTAACAATTTCCGCCCTATTTCTCGGCTCCCTCTTCCGGCTAAACTAGTGGAGAAGGCAATGAATATACAACTTACAGCATTTATAAAGAAATCCTCAGTGCTGGATATATCCCAGCATGGGTTTAGGGAGGGGCACAGCACCGAATCGGCTTTGATTGCGGCCACAGAACAGATTAGGTCAGCAGTAGACCAAGGCGGCAGCGCAGCCTTGATCCTTTTGGATCTATCTGCCGCGTTTGACACGGTCCATCACGGACTGTTGATGGACCGGTTGAGGAAAGGAGGTATTCGGCAAAGATCATGGGAATTGCTGAACTCCTTTCTCTCCGAGCGGAGTCAAACAGTGGCCATGGGTAATTTTACATCCCATCCTTTCTCTCTGCCTTGTGGGGTCCCGCAAGGGTCCTCACTAAGTCCAACACTTTTTAATGTCTACGTAGCCTCCCTTGCTCCCATCATTAGAAGTCATGGATTTAGTGTCACTTCATATGCGGATGATACGCAGATCGTCGTGTCTCTATACCCCGGACGTGAAGTGGGGATGGACCACAATTTCCAGGCCTGTATGTTAGAGGTGGCCCATTGGATGGCTAGCAACTGCCTTAGACTAAACTCTAATAAAACTGAGGTAATGCTGTTTGGGAACAACCCTAGCTTCTGGACCCCTACTTGGTGGCCGCAGGAATTAGGAGTTTGTCCCAGCCCGGTTAACAACGTAAAAAACCTCGGGATAGTGTTGGACGACAAACTCACCATGGCACTACAGGTCAAGGCAGTAGCTTCCAAAACGGGTTTTATTTTAAGAATGTTAAAAAAGATCCTGTTTTTGCTTCCTCCTGATAGTCGACAAACGGTGGTCACCGCCCTTGTAACTTCCAGACTCGACTATTGCAATAGTCTGTATCTGAATATACAGGAAAATCTGCTGCACAGACTGCAGCTGTTGCAGAATGCGGCTGCTAGATTACTTACGGGCATCCCAAAAATCTCCCCGATATCCAAGGCCATCTGTGACCTTCATTGGTTGCCAATCCATAAGAGAGTTCACTTCAAATCTCTGTGCTTGGTGTTTAAGGCCTTAAAGGGAGAAGGCACAGAATACTTGACTAAGCATCTTACCAGGTACGTCCCTGCCCGGCATCTTCGCTCAGCGGAGGCCAGGCTTGTCACGATTCCAGCCATAAAAAAAGCCCGTTGGGGAGGACGTAGTTTTTCCTACGGGGCCGCCAAGCTTTGGAACAAACTGCCTCTCCACCTGAGACGTATGGAGAATCTACTGCATTTTAGGAAAGCTTTAAAAACCTGGTTGTTTCAGTAATTAAGTCGGCTCAAGGATCTAGGAATTGTGGACAGCGCCAGGACACCTACTTGGTAACCGCGCGCTTTATAAATCACTATAACATAACATAACATAATGCATTATCTCTATTGTAGCCATAAAATGTATATACATTTCCGGCTTATCCTCAATACTTGGCAGACCTCACCCAAAGAGTAATTAATTAATTTACCTTTTAATGCCAAAGAAAAGTGGTGCCCCTTTTTGGCACCAGAGAAGAATGCACTGAAGAATTGATCCCTAAAACAACAAACCCCCAACTCCTGTAACTACCAGTCAGAACCATAAGGAGACCTTGTGTAACACATGGGTTTCTGTAATCCCTCTATAAACACCAGTCTCTAACTTCTTTATAATCAGCGACTTGTGCCACACCCAGTGGTCAAGTATAAAGAAAAGATGTCAGAACTCAACTATAAGTTATAACAGTTGACTTCTGATGTCATAATGCCTGCTACCAGAGCCAGCAGCTGAGGTAAAAGACAGGTCGGGTCACAGAGCATAATTGAAGCAGCTGTTTAAAGCAACAAAATCTGAAGGTTGATTTTCTTTCATCTGCTCTATTATTCTAGTTTACAATGACAACCAGAAAGAGCATGTTGATTTTGTCGTACACCTTAGTTAGAGACATGCAAAAATCTTTCTACATGCTTCTACTCATTCTGAGCTACTACAGCTTTTTTGTATAACAAAACCCAAACTTATCCAGAGTTAAGAAAGCTCGCACTGGGGGCAGCTCTTTTAGCTTTCTAGTACCCAAGTTAAGGAATTCTCTTCCACTTTATCTGAGGCAATCAAAGACTGAGATTCTGTTCCACAAAAAACTTAAAAACTTGGCTCTTTAGATATGTTGTCTTTTTCTTTAGGTTTTTTCAATTCTTTTTTGGGAGTTAGACCTACCTGCACTGGTGCACTTCTGTTGAAGTAGCTATGAGCTTTATAGACTTTATTAATATTAGGATTATTATTGAACTGTTTCTAAAGTTTGTTTGCAACAAATATCTAAGAGGTTTGTGATGTGTTTAATTTTGCACTTGAGGTTTTATTTGTATTTTTCATGTTTGCAAACGTGCTTGCTGTTCCATTTGAAAGACCAAAGCACCAAGGTTTTAAGTGGTTGTGGGAAAGGTGTTAAAGTGAACCTATAATACATGAGATAAAGTACCTGCTGGCGTACATGATAGAAATATTGCAAGTCCTCTCAGTATTCTACAACATTATAAAGGAACTCGGCCTTCATCCTCGTTCCTCTGTATGGTTATGGAACACCTTGGTGACGTGCAATATCCTTATAATGTACTGCAGGGGGTTACTTATCCCTTATATTATTCTGATTTGTTGAACTTTTTTTTTTTTAAACTAAGGACATTGAAGCAGTTATGTCCTATTTTCCAGGTTGTAGACCTGTAGCCCAACTTCTTATTTGTATAATATTTGCTTGCCCAGTGTAAGGAGATCCCTCATTGCTTGTTAGTGTCTTACAAATCACACCCATCGAGCAATGAACTACCAGCAAACGTGGCAGGGTTATTACAAGCTGAAACCTCTAAGGGATACATAGCTCTCCATACTAGCCAACATCGATCTTTACACATATTGCTTACAAAGATCAAGACTGTAAAAGTCATCCAGCAAAAAAAATATTTGTATTTTCGGACCAATCAATACGAACATTTGGTCCTCATTGCAGATTTGTTGAAGCCGTGATAGCAGGGTCCTCGGTTGCTTCCCTGTTCTAGCCCAGAAGAAGCAGTGCCCGGCGCCAGTATGGTGCACAAATTTGAGCCGACAAAACCCACAGACCTTTCTTAGAATAGGTAGTAAAGGAAGGATATTTGTCAAGGTTCTTGATGCTCAGTACCCACTTAGTCACCACTTTAACCCTGGAAAGCAAGAGCGACACACTGTGGCCCCTACCAATGTTGGATATATGCAAATCTACAGCTAGATTTTTATTTTGCAACGTCCTCTAGAAATTTTACAGGCAGGTGAGTGCATGCCATCTTTTTCACATTGGAGTTAATGGGGCAGGCTAAACACTGATAATTAGTAAACTGAGAATATAAGAATGGATAAAAAGTCTAAAATGTGAGAAATATGCAGCTCTCTGACACCCGTGTTTTTAAGGCTAATTCATAGTAAAATTCCTTCCTGAGAACAATCATTGCTTCAAACTGAGAACCTATGACCAACGCAGCAAGCCCACAGGCCTCAGAACATTTGGGGCAACTACATAGAAAAACACATAACCTAGTTTCAGAACTAGAGACTGAGCACAGTATTGTCCAGTTGGGTCTGGTTTCAACAAATGACCCATTTTCATACCACATAAAATCCCTAGCATATCGTGTACGATTTTAGGAATGTCAATTAGTTTGATCAAGATTGCTCAGCATTGCCCAGTTTCACCCTGATTGGGTGTAGCTTGGTTCCAGTGGCACAGTGAGCAAGGGACCCATGTCTGGGCATACCATTGGCAATTTAGGGAATTACATTAAACAAACAAAAGATCAAAGAAGGGATGCTTTCAATACATCTAACCACTGGCAATTGCTAGGGTTAACATTCCAACAAATTGTTGTACCAAAAATAAAATTAAGGTTGAGTATTTAGCAGGATTGATTAAGCTTTTGCAGAACAAATGCTTAAAATGACTTCAGAGAACAGCTAATTATGTATAGCTTTGAGTTTACGAGCCGGATGAACATGCACCAAATTTAGGAAGTTGAGATGGTTGGCTAGCTGATGAGTATAAATGTTCAGAGACTGGCATGTTCTTGTAGTGTTTCCAAGTGAGTAATCTCTGCTCATGGTTTAAATCCTAAAAACAGGAATGAGTACATGGTGCAATTTTGCAAGAATATTTTGATAATACAGATATGGTAATGGTCTAGGTGAAACTGTGCACAGACTGATTAGTGCAAACACAACATTTGTGGTGACTGATGGATTTAAAAATGTATATTTTACACTCATCTGTCCAAATGTTGCATCGATTAGTGGAACAACATCAGCAAGGCCGGACTGGCCCTACCAGGCATTGGGAGTTTCTCCAGGAGGCTGGAAGGACGAGGGGGCTGGTTTTGTACAGTGCAGCAGCTTGAAAAGCACTGAAAAAGTCCTGAAATAGTCAGCAGTTTCGGGCAACAATTAAAGTGCAAAATTAACTGATGATTGATGCACCTGCTGGAGGGAGTTTTGTTTAGTGGCAGTTTTGACTCATCTTAGGTAGCACAGATAGTTAATATGCCTGCTGCAACGAACGTGTACCACACATATCAAAGAACAATATCTTATGTGCATAGCTCATTGGGGGACTGCTTTTGACACAGAGATTCTTTAGTTACTGCAATGGCGGCTGGTGAGCTTTGAAAGTGGTGAGGCATAATTCCTGGACCAAATTTCAGCAACTTCGTCCAGAGGAAAGGGGTGCAGGAGTGCTTATCCCCTGATTTTCTTTTTTAAATGAGGTCATATAATGCATTTTCCAGTGCAATTTTTATAGAAAATCTAAAGGGTAATAAGCTCGGCAAGAGCACATTAGGAGCAAGCTTGTAATCGAGTAAAACACAGGTATAATTCTGCCATTTGGCAGAGTTGAATGAGAGGAGACAGAATAACTTTGACCTAGAAGGATGCCTATCTCTTTCAGTTGGAGCTTCTAGTGCTTATTCCCAAGAAGGATAAGATTCCCCAACTTAATAAGTGGGAGATATTAAGTATAAACATGAAGGGACTAACTGGGTTTCACATTATTTGTCACAGAGCAATAAAAGTGATTTTAACAGTCTGGGTTAAAAAAATATCTCTCTCCGAGTGCTTGATATGCTGGAGACAGGGCTGGACTGGGAACCCACAGCATCCCTGGCAAATTTGTAGCACCAGACCCCCGGCCATGCAAGTCACTCTACTAAGCCTCTGCAAAATACTCAGCTGTGTAAGTACATTAAGTTAATTGTTTTCCTTGAATCACGAGTTTTATGAGGCCTTTGCTCAGCTGATTTTCCAGAATGAAGCGTACATTAAAAGATACCGCTCATTCGAGAGCGAGCATGTAGGTGGCTTTATACACACTCAAAGTAATGGACACGTGCACTCAGTCATGCACACATGCCCAAACAGTAGGGTGACCAGAATTTTAAAGCAAAACCCGGGATATTTCACAAAAATAGAAGAAGGACTATAATTTTACGTCAAGCGAGCGCACAGAATGACAGCGCTCCTCAGCACAAAATTACAAAACAGGCAGTAAGAACATACATAAGATGCTATTTTTAAACCCAGTACCTTGCATGTGAATTAAATTGCTTTCTTGGAACAACTGCTAACTATCCCTGCTTTGTAAAACATAAAAAACACCTCCCCCCGTTTTTAGTCGACCCTCTCCAAAAACTGGGGCATGAGATTTCTCAAAATCTGCCTGGACAGCTGGTGAAAAACGGGGACCGTCCTGGCAAATCCGGAACGCCTGGTCACCCTACCAAACAGTCATGTGATGCACAGACACACACATACTCACAGCCATGCACACACACACAATCATGCACCTACACACACGCTATTATTAACATTTTATCATGTGACATCTGGCCAACTTCTGCATGATCCTTTCTCTGAACGCCACAATGAACAAGCAGAAGCGTCATGTCTGATAACCTTTGCTTGTGCTGGCCCAGAACACACACCTCTACTCTATCAGATGCCAGAATAGGGCTGGAAGCGGGCCCTCCTTCTCTGTCCTGGCTTCTGATAGGACATGTGGAAGAAGAATGCTAAACCCCACCAAAGCCTCATTTGCAGACATGCTGCACTGCAAATGTGTGATGTGGGCTGAAGAAGCTACCGCCTTGCACAGTCGCAGTTCAAAGGAACAGTTGTGCCCCCTCGGTGCTAGCATGATGCTGCACTATAATTTGGAAACAAACAATCATTTTCATGAAAAAGTGTAACACTATGTCAGCAGCTAGCTGGAGCGGGAGGCAACTTGGCGAGCCGCGGCTGAGTTACTGTGCAGTTCATAAGTCACAATCGTAATCTAGCACAGTGAGCTATGAACTGCCATCTAAGAGGTGCATGCAAGCTGCATGGTACAGGTTAGAATTTATGTTTTCTCCCATTCTTTTGCTATCCCAATGTTGTTAAAATGGTTTGTTTGGGTAGAACTAAATTTATATTATTAAAGTTAACCCTAACCACTGTGTTACGTTCCGAATCCTGAGTTTGTGCCTCTCCAGGCCAAGCACTCTTAAAAAATGCCTACCCATATGGATGGCATGTGAATCCTACACCTTGTAGTCCCCTTTGCCTTATGTAACATTTTCTCTACACTGATTTACACATATATGATTTATTGTCTCTGTATGTGTGTGCGATGCAAAGTGCTCCGACACACTACATCGGTATGAGAGGTGCTATAATACAAATATAATACATGCAAGAGAGGGGCCATGGAGAGGTGAGAGGCACTGTTAAATGGTGATAGTGAGGGAATCATTGACGAGCCCCATCAAAGATTGCCGCATTCTGGTGCATAACTGGGTCTTCCTCTATTATGCTTTAAAAGTGAATACAATTTAATATACGATCACAGATATGCTGTAGAATGCATAATTTTGTCCACAAATTTTCTTAGGGAGTGAACCCCCCTAAAACTCCCCTTTGTAGTGACCAGGCTTGCTCACTGCACTCGCTATGCACCGTACAGGGACTGGTCTGTCAACATTTGCCAGGGCTGCTTTGAGGTATCATTCCAGCCTTGAACACCAGTGCAATCTAGAAACATTGGTGCAAAAATGCACCTGTGCAATCTAGCTAACCGGGCTCTAGGTGCGCTTTTTCCTGACATCCTACCAATTGTGGATATCATTGGCAACAATATGATACAGAAATTGTGTTAAAGCTTATTTTCTAGCATTATTGAAGTAAACAGAGATGTAGTGTCATACACAAAATAGAACGCAGTTGCGTATCAATGTTAAAGATCACGCACAGCTACCAAATATCAACTGTAAACCCCTTTTCCTGTTTCCCACTTCCATTTATCAGCTCTTTCTTCCTTTAATACATGCGTGGAGATTCAGAACAATTAGAAATCTAGGACGCCTGGGCTAGGACAATGGCAAAAATGCATCACCCTGATTGGCCAAAAGCCCAGAATCCACAGACTATGAAGCACTCCGTTTCCCAGGCAACTAGCCTTACAGCTGCTCAAATAACGCACATAATCTATTTGTCGGTTTCATTGCGTTATGTTACAGATGAATTCAAGGTCAAATAGTTCCTGCCTATAAATGCACTGGTAGGATTAAGGCTTGGTTTGAGGCTATTATGCACCTCGTTGCCATTATTGCTAAATTAAGTATGACATTTGGGGTTAGTATTGTAGAGGTGGAACAACTGCCTATTCCAGGGATCTTGCAACAGGTGCTTTTTTCCATCTTAAAAATATTTCGGAGAAGAAAAGGAGTGTAGATGTTGCTACTGATCAACAGATTTAAAAGGATGCTGTCGGATGACTAATACGCGCATATGGGCAGAGACGGGTTTGGGCTGGTTGGTGTCTTTAGTTAAAGGGCTGGCTCAGTGATATTTTACCACAGTAAACAATGGTAAATGGTTGCCTGCTGCTGGAATTTTAAAGGAAGGTGCTACTGTTGGCTGAAAATTTAACAGCACAGCACAGAGCGAAATAACAATACAACAAAGCAGTCCACTGTAACGCAACAAACAGAACTACACAAGAAAAGTACATAGCAATAATGCCACATGAAATAACAGCAGAAAAACAACAGAACAAATCACCACCACAACAGAATGTAATACAATATGCACAAATATTCTTGCCACATATCACCATCTCCACAAATTTGTTTTCATAAAATGATGCCAAAATGTATGTGCACTGAGCTCTGCCTAATTTGTCACCAAGGTTAAGTAATGGTACTACTGTAAGAAAATGCTACTTATATGTGTTCAGACCCCCATTTTATGTGTGAGAAAATCCCAGTTGTCTGTGGTCTGGCAGCTGTGTCACTCGGCAGCCAGACTCCTTGGGTGTACAACTTTTGATATTGTGAATATACTATAAAAAAAAAAAACTAAATGAGCTTTAATCTTTCCATTAAATGCTACTTTTATTAAAACCATAGTGCTTGTGGGAAGAAACCTCTTGCATTCGATATCATTGGCATGTGTCACTGCCAATTTTATAGAATACTGCAGGAGAACGTGTGGGGGGAGAAAATCCTGTTGCCCGGAAACTCAGGTCCGCCACAGAGCCGCTGTGAGATCACTCAATGCAGTGGCCTACTAGTCTGTCTGGAGCACGCCGCATGCGTGGCCTGCGACACTCCAAGGGAGGTGGTGTCGGCATCTTGTAGAGAAGCACTTGGCAGAGGGTGTGATATGTGGCGCTCTCGGGGTAAAAGCCACCCCAAACATGTAAGTAAGGTCCCCCACTCTAGTGATGTGAGTAGAAGGGATACAACGATCATGCCCTGGATACCTGTGGAGTCTGTTTAATTTTTTCTGCCTGGTGACTTGCGGTAGTTCCCCTGCGGGCCCCACACGGCCTCAACCTTAGTAGCGGCCTTGTACACACGTGACTCCCACACTGTGAAAGGGAACCCCGGAGGATAGCATACACTATCGAAGATCATGTTTCCCAACTCATGCCTTTAAGCCTGAAACATTGTCGGCAGCTGAGTACTATGGTGCAACATTACACTGGCTGCCCTTCCTATTGACAGTCTCCATGTGCATTGCATTAGGGGTGGTGAACAGTCTTGCACCGATAGAGGCCCTCCAAGTACAAGTGCACTACTACACTGGGATAACGTCCCCGTCTCCTTTGCCCTACACCGAACTCAGGTTTGATTGTTTTTGCTGCTGAGGGAGACTAAGACTCCTCAAACCACCAACTGCAGGGCTGATATGAGTCCCACCCATTGCTTCTGTGGCAACAGGGCTATGACCTGCATGCTGATATATTCCAGCTCCTTTGTGATTCTTCTGACTGCTGTGGACTAAGGCATATTTTTCAGAGTCTACTTGGTTTGACGGTGTATCAATGGCCCTACTTGGTGATTCTCCAGAACCCCACCATCCCTTACCGCCCCCTCCCTTGAGATGCACAGAGTCAGATATCACCAAACACACCGTTCTCCTAACTGCTGGTAAGGTATGATGTAATGCCAGCTGTAAAGCCATGAGACAACTGCTCTTTTAGGAGGTGGTAGGGGGCACCCAAACACTGGAAGCGCTGAGCGCCCCCTCACCTAAAGCCTCCATGGAAATTATTCTGAAAGAGATCTTGGCAGTGGGGGTGCAGCTGGGAGCCATGAATGCGAAAATGTTGGTTCTTGCTGCAGAAGTAAAAACCTTTCAGGTCGATATGGGTCTTTTCCATTCCAAGGTAGATGATCTGGACAGACAAACAGCTCTCCTGGAGGAATGCCTGCACAATGCACCCTCCTTTGGCCATTACATCTGGCATCATAAGCAAAAAGTGATTGACCTAGAGGATGGGGCGTGCGGCAGAATAACATACAGTTTTACGGAATCCTAGAGAAAATGGAGAGGAAGAATGATGTGTGAAGTCGACTGATGGAATTACTGCCAAAGCTGCTAGGAATGACTTTCACTCACATCCTCAATATGAATTCATGCCTGACCCTCGCCGAAAGATAACTTATCAAGGTCGTGGCCGATCATACCCTGTTTTCTCTGCAATGAACAGGTCCGCCTGATCTTAACAGCTGCCCGGAGCTAGAGCCCATATGACTTAGATGGTCATATGGTGCAGATTGCTGCTGATTTCTCAATGCAAGCCAATGCTAAATGAAAGGCTTCTCTACAGTTCAAGACACGGCTCTGAAACGCGATTTAAAATATGGCCTACTGTAGCTGACCACAATGTGGATCACAATAATTGGGTAGTCAAGAAATTATACTGAGCCCGACTACTTGGTTAGCTTTTTGGATTGCCTGAATAAAGAACTCATGCATTTGACTCCAACACTACCCTCGACCAATGAGCCACTGACACCAGGTGGGCCAATGGCACATCACACGGGCAGACAACACAATCGATCCTTCAAAAAGAACATGGTCAGGGAGAGGGCCGTCCGCAGTGTGGAAGAACTCATGCAGGACAATGTAAGAGATATTGAGATCACCCTTCAAGTCATTATAACCAGCCGGCAAAATAACTGATGAACGCTGTCCGGGCAGACTGATGGAAACAGATTAGTATCCTTTAAGACTGCCTGATCAATCAAACTGTCTGTTTCTCTCATTTGTATGATACAAACTCACCCTGTTCATCAACCACGTAGATATCAAAACTATGGGACCACGTGTCCCCTCCACCTCTCACCTACCACCCCCTTTATCATGGCCCCCTTCAGCATTTGGCTACATTCAGCACTGCTCATTGAGGGCCCTTTACCCCCTCTCCTTTCTCGCCGCCTTGACCTCACATACACCTACCTCACTCTCTTCACATCTGTGTTTTTTCTCCTCTCCCCGCCTAGCAATTGGATTGAGGTTTAGACCTACTGACGAAAGACATACATTGTGGTGTTCTGTTTCAGATAGCCAAACTTATGTGGCTGGTCCACTGACATAGAGTACCTATGCATTTGGCACTTTAGAGTTAATGTATTATCTTCTCTCGTCTATTCCATATTTGGGGTGGAATATTTTTCCCCTTATCCCTTCCATACTTCCTGTTTGATTCATGTTACTTCACACTTTTTCACCTACCGCTATGACAGCTCATCCTCTGCAGATCATCTCTCTCAGTGTACGCGGCCTGCCAAGCTGTATTAAGAGGAAGAAATATTTTCCTATTTGGTCTCTAGGCAGGCTGACATTGCACTCAATAAGGAAACACAATTGACCAACATTAAAATCTATGAAACTTAAATGAGGTTGGGTAGGCCAGGCATTTTACAGCTACAGACTCCCACTGCAGCTGCAGGGGGAGTTACTTGAGTACACAGGTTCTAGGAAATGTGGAGTAGCCATACTGAGAGAAAGGCACTTCAGTGTAGGGTACTACAATCATGGGCAGATGATGAAGGATGGTTTTTGAGGTCAAGTTCTAGATAGGCAGTAAGGTACTGTGAGTGGGTTCGGTTTCCACAGCCACAGGAAATAAACAGCTCTTTCTTCGCCATCTCAATAGGGTACTAACAGAGCGGAGGATCACACAGATGATCTTGGGCAGGACTGGGATATGGCCCCAGATGTGAATTTGGACAGGACTGGCCTATTGGACACTACCCCAAGGCAGAGAAAGTGCTATCTTTCATGATTTACGGGACGATCATGGCCTGAAAGGCATATGCCACCAGATACACCCTGTAGTTAAGGATTTAACTTATCACACAAAGGTACACAACACACAGTCCAGAATAGACTACATACTTTTGTCACACGCTCTTATAGCACACATGCTGAATAGTGCAATCATAGAGACAGCACTCTCGTGATAGCATTAGATTGGCCTAGGACATGCAGCAACCTCACAGAAAACCATGGCGTCTCAACATTTCCCGCTTCAAGCTGCCAATAGAACAGGCACAATTGAAAACGAATCTGACCACCTACCTGGACAACAGTAAGGGCTTACTCAAATCTCCCCAAATCCTATAGGCCACCATTAAAGCCACTCTTAAGGGCAAAAATGATGGACTTTGCTTTGGCCAAGTGGCGCAGGGCAGAACAACAGTTGAGCTTGGAGAGAGACAGCATGTCCATGATGCAGGCCGATCTGCAACCTAGAGAAGGCCAAATGGAACTGAATACACTACTCACCAATAAAGCTGAATATATGCTGCTCTGACTCAAAGCCTGTCTGTACAAACAGGGTGACATGCAGGTTGCCTACTAGCCACTCAGTAGCAAGAAAGAGTGGCTGTGATGGGCATACCACCCATCAAGGGTCTAGGAGGGCGAATATTTACAGACCCGTGGGAGATTGTCGCTACCTTTACTGACATCTACATTGGGCTCTACAACTCAGAAATAGGAAATGATAAAACCAGTTAGAACTGATTATTTGAAGGACTGGCACCCCCATTCCTTAATGACAAGGGCCAAACACTCTTAGCGGGTCAGAAATAATTAAGGGGACATTGCCCAGGTGATCTTCAATCTTCCAAACAACAAAGCACCAGGTGAAGGTGGATTCCCCAGTTAATTCTACAGATGGGTTACATTGGAAGCAGTGGACTCACTTCATGAAGCCTACAAGAAAGCAGAGGAACTTAGTAGTTGTCATCCTTTTCCAATAGAGTGCTCATTACGGTCCTCTCCAAACCTCAGAAAAACCTGCACCTTACTGATTGCAGACGTGAAGATCCTGGCTGTGATTCCAGCCACCTGGCCAAACAAGTGATCCCTGTCCGTTCCATAGCTCTCATGTAGGTTGTGTGCCAAGAAGAACATCATGCAATCACCTGTGTACCCTGGCCCATATACTGTGGCTGTCTAAGGGCTCTCAGAAGGTCATAGTGGCTCATTTTTTGGATGCCAAGAAGGCCTTTGAACGTATCGAATGGAACTATATTTTTTGGATGCTCCAGAGATAAGGGCTATGCAATGATTTCATCTCTAAGGTTCAGTGGCTTTATGAGGCACCCATGGCACAGGTAATCTGCAGAAGGTTCCTTTTGGAATCCATACAGATATGGGGTGGAACACATCAGGGATGTCCTCTCTCATCCTTACTGTTTCTTCTCGCTCTGGGCTCCTTAGTGGCCACCATATGACTGGACACGCAGATCACAGGCATCCCTACACCAGCTGGCCCTTCCAAAATCCTTCTGTACGCGAACAACATCTTACCCTTGCCAACCTGCCCACATCCTTGCCTACATTAATGTCTACTATCATGGCATTTTTGGAAATTTCTGGATGCCGGGTCAACTGGAACAAGAGTGAAGACATACCATTCTATCAGGTAACTACGAAAGCGATCATACTGAATGATAGATTCCAATAGGAATTGGACCACCTGAAATATTTGGATGTGTAGACAAACAGGGGTCTGGAGTGAATAATCATGGACAATCTTGACCTTCTGATAGCCAAAACCAAGGCAGATTATGTTACGTAGACCCACCTGAATATATTGATGTGGGGGAGAATACAAGTGGCATGTAGTTCTATCACGAATCACATATGTCTTGGCTCCAACTCATGGTCAAGCCCTCTGTGTTGCAAGAGATTGAGAAGGGTATCAAAACCTTTACAGAAAGGACTAAAATATCTCCACTGAAAGTATGCAAACTGATTGCTCACAGACAATATGGAGGCATGAGCCTCTCATATTTGGAACATTAATACCCTCCATTCCACTCATTCCAGCTAGTATATCTTTGGCCACAAATGAATGACGCACCTCTATGGGTTCACAGGCCTGAACGTTGGCCAGGCATTCACCTGCTGTATGGCCGCATCTCGCCACCCTTGCAAACTACTGGCCCTATCATCTAGACCATGTCCAGGGTATGTATCTACACTCATAAGTTACTCAAGAGTGATGCCAAGCTGCATATATGAGCACTTGTATGGCATAGCACAATCATCTGTATCAGGCTGGCCTACCTTTTGGGGACTTTGGAAGCAAGTGGGCATACTTACTCAGGACCACTTATTAGCTGATAAGAAACTTAAATTCTTCACAGCCCTGCAAGAAGAATTTCATTTACCCCAGTCTCAGGAATGGAAATATTTACAACTGAAACACTCCCTCTTCAGCCCCTTCAATTTCACTCCATGAGACACAGCAGATTCCTCTATACTATAATATTTTCAACACTGGGGGTTGTTCATGGGGGCAGTCTCAGGGTTCCAATACCTCATAGTGCATCACCTTTATGCACAACCTTTTCTAATGCAGTTGCATGCCACCAGGAAAACACTACTTCAAATGGACTACACAGAGGACAACTGGTTTGTCATAGTTGAGAACTTAGACAAGGGAGTCAGGAAGTATACTCAAGAAGACTAGGATGAAGTTTAGCCTCTTCAAGATGCTCCTGGACTGCTATTGATCCCTCCCCCCAGAAACACAGGGCAGCTGGGCTATTAAACCACACAACATGCTGGAGATTTGCTCATGAGTGGTGCTACATACCATATGTACTCTATCATTGTTTTCGAATTGACTGTGTACTCATTCTCCATATAGAGTTCTCGTGTTGATTCTTTGCAAATGCCTGTTCCCATGACAAGTAAGTTGGTCCTGTTTTTATGATATGGACGCTCTACTGCCCTTGACAAATCATATTAGATGCTTACTGGCCACAACCGTCACCATAGCGAAAAGATGCATCCTGCGGCATTGCAGGTGCCACACAGACCGACCTATAACGAGAAGCTGGCCGAAATATACAACACGGCCACATATGAGTGACTCATCTACAAGGTGCAAGGTAATGTGGAGATTTTTAAACTTATTTGTAAACCCTTTCTTGATGGTTTTACTCCACACATATAAGCATGTAGGTGGATCCTGTATGGACCCCGCTTCGCCACCCGTGCATCTAATAGATGCTCCTGCATATGGAGATGGCCGCTAGGCTCCTGATAGCCTCACCCAATGTGAGTACCATTCTCAAAGTATCATAATTTTTCCTATAGCAGATGACGGAATTCTCCTCATTGTCCTACTGCCGGTCTTTTCATTTTACAGTCCACAAATCCCTACCTCCTACTTTGGCTTACCTTTCTCTAACATCTCCTGGAATCCTCATTTGTACCAAATATTAAGGGGGTCCTACTCATGCCGTGGTATCCCAGATTCAACACTTAAACCCATCTGCTCTGCAAACGGACCGGTGAAACTGGGCAGTATCTATGCTAGATGGTGCTGCTAGTTTTGACTATATTTCCTTCCAGAGATGAAACATTAATTTACTCCCTCATCCCCTAGGCCTAGACTGATCATACTGGTTCAAAATCTATAGCAGTGGCCACAGGCCTTCCTTTGGCTTTGCTGTTATTGTTCTCATTAATATGATCGTAATGTAATACGGTTCAAATATTCTAGTAGCGATGCCTTTTTGGCCTTCAGCAGGTAACTTTCCCATTATCCTATTACAATGTATAATTGGGAAAATATGTACTTGTACTCCATGCATTGGACCTGATGCTACATGTCATATGTTCTGTTTTGCCTTCCTCAATGTAAGTAGGGGTGGGCGGAATTTGCGAAAGTGACTTTCGCTTATTATCGCAAAAATGTTAAAAATCTCCGCAAACACGTGGAAATATCGCGAAGATGCGGAAGTTTTTTTCCCGCCCGTTCGCGGTATTTTCTGCGTGGTCGCGGCTCGCCAACTTACCCATGCGATTGCTTGCGGGCGCGGCCATCTTGTTTTCACTCTTCTCGCGGTGCATGATCGCGAGAAGAAAGACGTGATAGCGCGACCAATGACATAACTGCGGGCGCGAACTGTCGCGAGACAGCGCAAATGGCTACCAACAATCCAACATCTCGTGGAGAACGCGACCGGATCGGGAAAACTTGTCGGCGAACGCGGGGATTCAGTTAAGGCGATCGCGCGCGCGCGAGAATGTATCATTTTACAGCGCGAGCAAGAAACAAATTATCGCTAAGCTGCGGAATGCGGAAATTTTGACATTTTTGCGCTCTCCGCGGAACGCGAAAATGTCAAATTATCGCAATTTCCGCGAGCGGAACGGAAATTTAGCCCAGGCCTAAATGTAAGGAGCCATCTTGAATGCAAAAGTATATCTCAATTAAAAATAAAGTTGAACACTCTGTTGCTAGAAAAACCATTTCTTCACAATAAGCTTCAAAATTAACAGCCTAAAACACATAATCCAGAAACAAGACCCAATCTTTCACATTGGCGCACGCAATTTTGTATTGTGAAAGCATAATTAGGCAACACATTAAAGTGTTACTTAACCTCCAACAATCAATCATGCCTAACAGACAGAGATCAGCAGAAAAGCAAACTTTAGTAAGATAATTCAAGAACGACCTGAAAAACATATTGAGCAGTCAAGGATAGTATCTGAAGCAGCCCAACTAGTAAAAACTGACCTAAATTGTCTTAGACTAGATGATATGATAAACCCCAAATAATGATCTCATAACTTACAAAAGAAACCGAAAACAAAAGAGAGGATCCCCTAAAGCCCAGAATCTTTCCAAGGAATTGGCCTTTTCAGCATCTCTGAATAAGCATGATGACGTCTAAGAACTTGAAAACAGGAGAAGCACTACCATAGCCGCAAGTCAAAAGAACACCACCACTCAAATCAAAATCAAAACTTTCTTTATTCGGCCTTCCGAAGAAAGGCCATAAAAGATACAGATAAAAATACATGATAAAACATCACATGAAAGTTCCATCGTTTTAAAATTCAACAGAGACAAGAATGGTCACAGTAGTTTCATTCGCGAGTTTAAAGTGACAGTGCATGTAAAGTGCCTGGGCAAAGAGCATCAATTTGGTTTTAGCAGTCAGTTTAACGATAAAAATCAGACTTGTAATAAATATGGACTAAAAAAACAATCAAATCCCATCATCAACACCACCACTCCACAAAAACATCAAACAAACATGGACAGGGCAGCATTACAGAAGCAGAAAAAAGTGCAACGTGCCATGGCATATACAAGAACATAGTTCAGGACTGTTCAGTTTTCTTAATACAAGCATTGGAACTGTAGTAAATAGAACAGTCAGAGAATAAAAAGAGTAGATGCACCACAGACAGAAAAACATACTTATCAATCTGCAGTCCCAAGTAACCGAAAATGAACCTGCAGTGCTCGCACTCTCAGTGACGTCATCCATGGACATTGATCATGCAAGAGCTCCTACGCCTTGAAGCTTGATATTGAAATGGAAATAGGTACCGCTAAGACAGGGTATTGATCATAGAACCCGCCTACTACTGAAAGGGCACACAAACCAAGTGAGCTTGCCCAATTCATCAGAGTCATCCCCAGAAAATGTCTGGAAGAAAAACACATGTAAACAAAGCACAGGCAGTTGTAGGTTCACTCTTTCAGAAGAAGGAAATAGAAAGTATGTGGAAAGGCGTAAGACCATCATCAACATGTCTTCGAAACATTATCACAGCCAAACCTCTGGAGATGATTTAGCATCTCATGAGAGAAAAAATGTAGCCTGGAGAATGTGAAATATAACTAAGCCATCGAAACGGTGTACTAAGTCACTTTGGAAACTCGGGTACTCCCGTAGGGAGACTAAGACATAGCACAGCAGAGTTAAACCAGAAACAGTGCTACACAAGCTGCCCCCTGGAGGCTTCCTGCCACTGTACCCCATCTATAATGTGGCAAGAAAGCAATGCTTTCAGGGAGATGACACAGAGGAAAGCCAATAAACACCACTTCGTTCTCTGGCCATTTGAAATCCATGAGGCCAAGGCTAGGTTGTCTCACACCCATGACAATTGATGTCGATTTTTAGATGTTCTATTGCAGACAGAGGATTCTATTCATAAAGTAGTGAATCTGGCAGATTTACTCCTACATGCACGTGCAGATTTACTACTTTTTAGAATTCATAAATTCCTATTAGAATCATCCTAGTTTTGTTCCTTTCCTGCACACAGAGTTCTTCGTGGCAATGAACTCCGATCAGGGGAATGGATTCCTTTGTGCAAATGCATTTTGAGTTTTTTTCTTTGTCTGTATGTTACCTGACACAGAACTGAAAACAGCAATAAATTCACATCACATTGCATATGCAAATTACAGCCCTAATCTGATTTATGACTCTTGCCGTAAAAGCAAGCCTCACTTTTTGATTCTCATTGCGAACTTGTAATATAAATTGAATTTAGTCATGAATAATATTTACATGCATGCAATTATACCCTTCTTGAATTACATATAAAAAAAAGCCTGGAGTTCATAATTCCACCGATTACACATGTATCTGAAATGCATATTTATCCAGGTCTGTAGGTTATAGGGGGTTGATAATTTCCTGATTAATGTGAATAAGTCTATTTTGGTTATTTTTCAAACGTCACCATTGAGAACTAGTCAGTGACTTTCTACGGGTTTTGCAATTGCCTATGCTTAATATATTTCCCCCATAAAATATGTAAATGAAACACACAAGGAAAGGTTTGATTATTTTCTGGAGCCATATTAGATTTTCCATAAAGTTCTTTAGCCCTGTGTTGTAGAATGTTTATCTGTTGTTGAGGATGAAGGATGCAGGGAGGTTTCTTGGTACTTCCTGCTCAGGTGGACCAATGGTTGCCCCTTTTTGCCTAACCAGATCTCCAGGCGAATCCTCTAGATATAGAAAGATCAACCCAGGCAGTAACCCAGGGAAACCACAGAATACCCGGAAAGAGAAGAAGGCCCTTAGAGTAAATGCAGAGACAAATACTGCGGTGAAGAACACAGGGACTCTAAGACCAGAGTCAACGAAGCAGAACTCTGTTAGGGTTCTAGTAATAAAGGAGGCTGAGTATATATCAGTTATTCAGCAACTCATTCAGCCAAATGTGTGCACTAGTGTACTGTGGGTTGTAACCGTGACCAGGTTTTTAGATGTTCTATTTTTCGGTCCACTATGATTTTGCAGAAACTCATTTCTGGCTACGATTTAGTTGTGCAGAAATTCATGTTTGGCTAACATTTGGTTTTGCAGAAACTTTGGTCCGGAACCTTGAATGTCTGCATAGTCATTTCCCATTCTGGGGGAAAACTCATGATTGAATGGTGCAGGCGTACAATTACTGGCTAGATGTGTGGATTCGAGGCCTGGTATTTTTTGCAACCCTGCAACATGGAACTCATAAATTGGACCACATTCACAAACGCTATTTGGACTATGGGAAAATGTCACATTTTGTCACAGACACAGATTCACAAGGAAATTGCGGGCAAGAGCAATTTATTTTGTGCACATATCTTGACTTTTTGCTGACTTTAAGCTCAGGTGGCATGCCAGTGTGCATCCGATGCATCTGACAGGTGCACCCTTAATGCACAGTAAAATTCAGTGGAATGTGTGTCTTCCACACTCCACTGTTCCGCTGAGGCATTCCTGGCCTAGGTCATCGCAACAATTAAACAAACAGGGGTAACCCTATAACCCAAGGAACCTGGGCTTTATCAACAAAAAATGAACAATGGTTCCGGAAGGGGGAAGTAATTATTTATACTAGAAAGAAATCAAATTTCACAAAACACAGCATTAGTAGATCAAAAGAAAAAATCAATCAATGTTACGCAATGAATAACATTTGCAAAAAACCAAATAATTTATTTATGGAGATTCATTTTGGTGTCAACTCAGTTATCAATTCATTAGAATATGAACGAAACATAGAGAAGGCTGTATATACAAGAATTGGCAAAGAAGCGACGCAGTGACAAAGTGAATAAGGTGACTAAGTGTAAATGTGAAGTTGCAAGTATTTACAATATATATACACGTGATAATTAATAAAATACACAAACAATTTTTGCAGAGATTCGCAAAGAAACGTCCTCCGTTTAATTATAGAGAAAGGAGAAACCTTGTAAGCCACATGTCCTAATTGTTTTATAATACAAGGAGTTCCAATTGATACAGGACTGTAGAACCGTCAACGTTTCGACCCTATAGTAACCAGTCGTTGTGCAAAGTCGTATCGGGTCTTCTTCAGGACATAGGTAGTGTATAACAGCCTACACAAAATAAATATATATAGATCAGTATCTAAGCTGTGTTCAAAACTTTTTATTGTCAAGGAAATAATTTCCCATCAACTCACCTAAAATTCAGGAGATGAGACTGATTTTTCAATTACAATTGTGGCCATTCGATTTCAATCAGAAGGCACTGTCTGGAGACATGTATACACAGTGGAAGATGCAGTGGAGGCAGGGCGAGAAATGCCCCCTGACTGCCTTTCAGATACGAGCCCATCAAGGTCCTTACTGGCCAGTGATGCTTCCTAGTGTGATGTTGGTATGGTGGCAGGAGAGTGTTGACAACAAGTCCTCTTCACCGGCACAGGAGGTAGGAGGGGGGAGGATGTGAGCCACATTTGTTGAGAGCAGCCTAAGTTTGGTTATGCATGGGGCGTAATGTGAGCTCAGTGCCTGCCTGACTACCCCATCGACGGCAAGATCTGTTTGCGAATCAGGAGGGCTGCCACAAAAACACAGCTGCACACACTCAAGAGTCATTTTGTCTCCCTCAAATGTGCAACCTGATTTTATTGAATTTGACTCCGTTTGTTTACCAGATGTGATCCAATTGTTTATACATGATAAGCCTTGTTTAGTAGCCTTTCACCCAAGAAAAACCGTATCTGACCTTTGTCAAACAATTGTTAAACTACTTTTGCTCTGTTTATGCTGCTTCGTAGTAGGAAAAGTGTGCGAACTGATTTCCAATCAAAGCTCGTTCTTTTACATTTCCAGGTGATTCGCAAAGGCGAAGTCAGTTGCTGTTGGACATGCACGCCGTGCAAGGAAAATGAAATTGTATTTGATGAGTACACATGCCAGGCATGCAACCTCGGATCCTGGCCAAGACACGACCTCACAGGTAAATGTGTTTCCACACTATAACTACAAGCAGATTGAGATCTGTACATACCTCTGTGACAGATGCAGAAAAGATGTTTTTATTGCTGTTTATTGAACAGCCACCAAGAAATCAATTAAAGTATATTTTCACCAGCAGCAGTGTGTGGGGTTTCTGCAAGAGACTTTTCAATATCTATTGATCTTTCCCTTCGACGTCTTAAATATGCGACTGTAATATGAGCTCAAAAGCAGGATAGAAATAATGTCCCCAGGTTCCTGCCTGGAAACAGGCCTTTGAAAAGGGCTGTGGTTCAGGGTGTTGATTAACGAGTTCGATCCATTTCTAGAAAGGCAAGTAAGGATCTGAAATCTGCTCTGTTAGAGACAATGCAATAGACACTTCAATATTTGGAAATATCCGGGCCTCATCAACATTTAATTCTGTTGTAAACAATATGTGGACCTGGCACAAATGAACAGGAGATTGTGTAGAATGCTGCCAAGATCTACCCAGTTTTCAGCATATATCAACAGAAGATTGGGGCACACACTTTAAAGCACCGCCTTCATTAATTGTTTATTAAAGAAATGTTATCATCTTCAAGTCAACTTTAGTCGTTTTTATGTTTCTTATCTTTTTGTTTTTAAAATTCATGTATCACATATTGAGCTAACAGGTATTTCACAGGTTCATCTCCTATGATCATGCCATCAATTTGTTACATGTATAAAAATCTCAAAATAATTCTGTTTGTGAACATTCTTACATATTCTAAACCAATAGATGATGTAGTGTCTGTATTCATCTGCTTATAACCTTCATAAAGTTCACGACAGATACATGGTATTCCCTTCACATTTCAGCAATTGTAAACATTGTATTATCTGATTTCTGGGCATATTGTTGATGTTATTAAATCTAGAAACCTTCAGATTTAATCTGTGTAAATACATACATGGTTTTGAAAGTATTTTGAGGTCCTATATATCTGGCCCACAGATTACAATTTGAGTTATGAAGACAGGGATGTTCTTCATGCTAGGAAAGTGTATTTACAATGGATGTGAGAGCCATGTCATTGTACCAGACCCCCAGCACTACCCAGTAATCAGTTTCAATCGGATAACGGCACTAGACCCTTACTCCCTCATTATGAGGAGCCCTGGAACCCCAAGTGGGGACATTAATGGGACTTGCCAGTATCAGTAGAATGACATTTCTTTTTTTTGTGTTAAAAAAACTCTTTTTATCTATAGGAACTGCATACCTCTTGTTGACTATTTGCTTGGGGCACATAAGTAGGACCTTTTTTAGACCCTAGTCCCCGCTCTTTGTGTTTAATTCAGCATTCTACAGAGGTCACAAAGAATCTTTACCAACTTTACTGAAACAGTTTACCTTTTCAGGAAAGAGAGAACCACCTCCAACTAGAGTGCATGACCGTCTGGAATAAGTATAATTAATCTCCTGCTCCACTGGCAGCCAATGCCGATGGCTTAATGCGGGAATCCAATAGAGTGGATCATCATTTATTGCTTGAGTGTCTTGAGAAGGTGACAAGACTATTTGTCATAATCAATCAAGGTTGTTTTATACATGAGAGAAACGTAGCCCTGGCCAATTTTTTATTCAAATCAGTAGTTCCAAAGATGTGGGACTTTATGTTCATCCTCTGTATAAAGCCTCTTGCTGGTATCATCAGGAGGCATTATTCAGATTTCCAAATCTAAGTCAATTAACCACCTATCAGTGGATATTCATTTGGAAGCAGAGGATTCTATCCAGGATTATTGATAAGAATGATTCCTATACGATGATCTTGAGCTTGCTGAAGAGCGAAACAGTGAACATAGCCTTTCGAAATTATGCACATCAGATTAGCTCTTTTAATTGGCTTGGTCTTCCTTGGAATCACCGTCAGGTAAAATCCTCTGCTGTTTTAAAAATATGATTTAATACTTCTAAATAGCTCTCTAAAGAGGTTATGGCATTTAACTGTCACCAGAGCATCCAGGAAAGGACCATAATGATTTGGACCACCACATGCTTGTGTGCTGCCATCTCCACTTTACACAAATACGGCTGGCGTTTACTGATTACCCAAGTCACTCAGGAAAAGTGGAAAGCCCCAACACACCTCTCTAATGGCTGTTACCTGCTCCAGGTTGTCCATTGGACAGGACATCCTTGAGCAGGGAATTGTGGGGCTTTAAATGCGCTCTTCCATGATCATCAGTGAGCACCGTATATCAGCAGAGGATGTTGATGGGGTGTCAATGCAATTTGTGGAGGGGACAATTCAGTGTATGAGCAGGGTAGGGTGATCCAGATGTGAGATGCTGGGTCAGAGCATGCCCTTCAATGTATAATGGTAGTCAGAGTACATTGGTACACCAGTGAGCCTGGGAAACTTTGCACTTGAGGGTTTAATATATGGCTGGTGAATGACTGGCAAGCCTTTAGCGTGAGTGACCTCTCACAGCAGTGAAATGGTTCTCCACCACAACAAAACACTGCTGATACTGCCACCTTCCTTTTTAAGAAAAGGACTTTGAGAGCTTTGCACTTTTTTGAAGCTCCAGATATTTAAAAAAAAAAAAGGCCATGTATGTCCATAAACACTTCGTTCACACTTGGTTACCACATCAAGTCACCCGCTACCCAAATGTTACAGCGGCAAGATGTCTCAAGTCATCTATCTAACATATATGGGAGCACAACTGTACTTTAGTTATTATGGTTGAAGGTGGTGCCCACATGTTTTTTTTAAAACAATCTTTTTTTATGCTTTTTCTGCGATGACAAAGACCATGTACAATACGGTCACAGCAGAATGCGGCATCAAGCAAATAACATATTGAGTTCACAGGTGATACTGAAGACAACTGTGAAAAGCTGGAGGAATAGGGAGAAGAAATAGCTTACATTGCATTGTAGTGCCATGCAGTACGCCAGAGTGAAAGGATTGGATTGAATGGTGCTGGTGTAATTCAACCGCACGCGCGCTGTAGCAGAACACCTACTCTGCTCCTACGGTATTTTAGTTTGAATCTCACTGTGTTGCTCGATTTTAAAACGCCGCAATCCTTAGGGAACTTTTAAAAAAGTAATTTCTTTCTACTCACACGCTCTCCTGCACTTCTCTGACACCCGGCACCCCGCAATCTCCCCGGTCCACCACGGGAATCTTCCCGATTGATGTGGAGGGAGGCGCGGCATATTAGACCACTTCCGGGCTAGAGGGGAGGAGGGTGCAGCCGCATTGGCTGCTCACATCTCTAACTGCTGCATAAAAACCTAATGCCACACGCTTCGTGCAGTGGATTCGCGCTGTAGCAGAACAGCTGCTCTGCTCCTACGGTATTTTAGTTCGAATCTCACTGTGTTGCTTGATTTTAAAACGCCGCAATCCTTAGGGAACTTTAAAAAAAGTAATTTCCTTCTACTCACACGCTCTCCTGCACTTCTCTGACACCCGGCACCCCGCAATCTCCCCGGTCCACCACAGGAATCTTCCCGATTGATGTGGAGGGAGGCGCGGCACATTAGACCACTTCCGGGCTAGAGGGGAGGAGGGCGCAGCATCATTGGCTGCTCACATCTCTAACTGCTGCATAAAAACCTAATGCCACACGCTTCACGCAGCAGACGCGCGCAGAGGGCGCGCCGGCAGTGAGGCAAGCGACCACAACCCCTGCTAATTTTTCCACTCATATCAGGAGCTATAGTCCCAATTCTCTTCTCAAACTAAGAGGAAAAACTCCTGCTTTATGCCACTTTTTTTGGAACCTAGAAGACCAACATACCACATGCTCACACTGCGGATTTCCGCTCCATTCTGCCCCACTAGCCAAAAAGACTCAGCGAAGCATGTACCTCTTGAATTGTAGGTCACTCCCTAAACACACTATGGAAATCTCCATGCTTTTAGACAACTAATGCTTAAACCGACCCACACCAAAGGTCACTTACTTGACCCCGTCTTTAGTAACTGCGCAGATCTCATAGTGGGAACTCCCTCCCCCCTCCCGTGGACGGACCACTTCCTGATCCCCCTTTCCTGGGTCACCCCAGACCCCTTCTCTCCTACCAATACGGTTACTCGTATGGGACAAAACTTGTCAAAATTCCCCCTACTCGACTGGCTGGCGGCTCTTGAAACCTCCAGACCACCTAACAACCCTGATCCCACTCTAGCCAATGAGGATTACAACAGATGGATTTCCAACTCACTAGACTCCGTACTCCCTATGAAACGCACCGAACCTAAGCGCAGCACCGGGACTGCTCCCTGGTTTTCCTCTGGATTACGGGAAAGGAAACGTCACTGTAAAAAATTAGAGAGGAAATGGCGACTGGATTATTCCCCTTCCAGTAAAACTGCATATAGAGAAGTGATAAAAATCTACAAAAACGAAATTAAAATCACACAATCGACCTTTTTCGAAGAAAGAATTAACGCAGCTGCCTCCAGGCCTAAGGAAATATATCGCATTGTGAAAACCCTCCTCAAGCTCCCAGAAAAACCTCCAAACCCCACCAATGCACAAACCCGCTGTAACAACCTGGCAGAGTTCTCTTCCAAAAAATACAAACCATTTATACCTCCTTTTCCCCCACTCAGATTCGCACTCTGCCCACCAAATCACCTGAATCAGGGCCCCAGCCCCTAGATACACTCCATTCCCTCCCCCTTCCTAATCCCACCATGCTAGAATCCATTATGCATCAAGTGAAATCCGGCTCCCCCAATGACCCGGCACCCCCACGCACACTGCTGCCAGTCACCGGCAAAATCCTACCCACCATACTCGACGTGTTTAATACCTCCCTATCTGCTGCCACCATCCCGGTTCCCTGGAAGCGGGCCATGGTTAAAGCCCTCCTCAAAAAACCCAACCTAGACCAAGATAGCCCCAGTAATTATCGACCAATCTCCCTGTTACCTTGGCTGAGCAAGATTCTTGAGAAACATGCCAATTCAGTATTGGCGGAGTTCTTAGAGACCAACCACCTGCTCGACCCCTCCCAGACGGGATTCCGCCCCATGCATGGGACTGAAACCGCCCTGGTCGCAGTGACGGAGGAGGCAAGAAAGATCCTGGATCAAGGAGGCTCTGCAGCAATCATCCTCCTTGACCTAAGTGCCGCCTTTGATACTGTAAGCCACAACATTCTATTACATCGACTTACCAGCTTAGGAGTCTAAGGAAAAGCGATTGCCTGGTTTGAATCCTTCCTTTCAGACCGCTCCTTCCAGGTTTTCGGGGGCGAAATCACCTCCCCAGCAAGCCTCTTGGCTGCGGTGTGCCGCAGGGCTCTTCTCTGAGCCCTACGGTATTCAATATATATATGAGCCCCCTAGCTGAGATTGTCCGACCCTTCGGGATAAAAATCATCACCTATGCCGACGACACTCAGCTAGTGGTGGCTCTCAATCAACCATACACCGCGCATAACAGCCTGAGGGACTGCTTAGAAGAAGTGACCAAATGGATGACATTGTCATGTCTCAAGTTGAACGGAGACAAAACTGAGCTGATGCTCTTAGGTAACTCCCCCAAGCTCACCATTGACTCATTGTGGCCTACCTATCTTGGCCCTGCTCCCATGCCAAAGGACACAGTCAAGAGCCTGGGCATCTGGTTGGACAAGTCCCTTAACTTTAATTGTCAAGCAGCTAAACTTTCAGCCACCTGCTTCGGTCTACTCAGGCTTCTACAGAAAATTCTCCCCTTACTGCCTCTCCAAGCGAGACAGATCATGGTCCAGGGTGTCATTCTGTCTCGCTTGGATTTTTGGAATGCCCTCTACTTAGGGGCCCCTCAAACCACCTTGCGCAAGCTCCAGATCATCCAAAACTGTGCAGCCCGAACACTCCTCCAGATCCCCGTCGACTCCCAGTTAAACCAGGACTAAAGAGCCTTCATTGGCTCCCAGTCAGGGAAATAATTGAATTTAAGGCCCTGTGTATCGCCCACCGAGCCTATTGAAAAACAGGTGCTGCCATCAATCAATCACTGATCACCCCCTACCACCCGAACAGACAGCTCAGATCAGCAGCTTCTCTCCTCGCAACAGTGTCCAGGATTAAGAGAGCCAGATGTGGGGGCCGTTCGTTCTCTTATAATTCGGCCAAACTTTGGAACTCCCTTCCTCTCCATCTGCGATCAGAGCCCAACTTACTCTCCTTCCGCAAACATTTAAAAACCCTGCTTTTTAACGAGCCTGAATAGTCTCCAATTGTTCAACGGCACGCGTTGTCCATAGCACTAGGATGCCTGAGGGTAGCTATCGCGCTTAACAAGTGTTTTTTTCATTTCATTTCATTTCATGACTGGGTAGGAACCAGGGGAAAGTAGGGAAAATATAGGGAAGGTAGAGCATTATGGAGGATGGGTATGGGCACGCAGACAGTGGGTAGGTGTAGGGTCTAATGGATGTTGGTGAGAGGCCAGGAGGTGTGGTGCTAAAAGATATTTTGGTAGAATAAATGAAAACGAATTACTAAAGAGATTGGTTGCTTGCAAGCGAAAACAGTGGTAGAATCTAGGCCTGGGCGGTAAATTCTGTTCTTCTCGCGGATTTGCGGAATTTGGGTAATTTCGCGTTCCGTGGAGAGCGCGGTATTGCCCAAAATTCTGCGTTCCGCGGCTTTGCGGAATTTTTTGCATGTTCGCGTTATCAGAATGCGTGTTCGCGAGATATTTCCCCCCGAGCACGCAAACAGCGTTCGCAAACAGGAAAAAAGCATCACGAACAAGCAATTCCGCATGTTCGTGGAATTTCTGCGTGCTCGCGGAGATTTTTTACTGTTTCGCAGAGCTTTGCATAGCGCGACTACACAAATTCCGCCCACCCCTAGTAGACTGCCAACTTCCACAACATTACATTGCGCAGCTTAGGGATGCCTAAAAAGGCATCTAGCCTCCACCCTGTGCAGAGCAGATCCTTCAGCCTTGGCCCATTTCAAGAGGACACAAGTCCAGGCTGTAATCAAGAGTGGAAGTTGAGAATTCTAATGAGTGTTGATCCAGCTGTTAGGCAGTAGGAAACCAAGTTGGCCAAACTCAAAGTTATGAAAGAGGCATTGGTGCTCTGGTGGAGATCACTGGTAACCCTTAAAATAGACTTGGAGATCATCTGCGTAAAAGGAAACCACTTGGACCCTATCTAAAAGAGAGATTTTCCAGTTTGTCCAAGTCTGACGCAGTTTAATTGCCAATGGCTCCATGGCCAGGGTAAATAAAAGTGGGGACAAGGGACAGTCCTGCTACATACATCAGCCCACTGCAAAGGGGGGTAAATAAACTTTTTGATTTACACTCAGAAGTTTGCTCTGAATAGAGTAGCCGTAGAGCCGTCCAATGCGTAGGCCAAAACCAAAGTGGCAGAAAACATCAAAAAGAGAATCCCATCAAAGAATGTTGATTGGATGGGGCCGCTAGCCCTGGTGTGGTTAACCAGGGTGTATTGTAGTTTTAAGGGCCCCAGGGTTGGTGTACAAAAAGAGTGTAGTTGTAAATGTCTTTCTTCCAAGGGATAGTGAGGGTGGCCCAGATAAGAGAGTGACTTAGAAACCTGTGATGAGTACAGATTTGTTTATCTGCTGTTTGTGGAGTTACAACTGGGACATTGATGTGTCGTCATCATGGGATTTAGGTGATGTACAGGGGCAGGTCTTGGAGGCAGGCCTCTGCTGCCAATGCCACCTGTTGAGAATCCTGAGCCTGTGTCGGTGACAGGGTCTGTGTTGACATTGGGGACCTGTTTTGGAGAGCATATTTGAGTCCCATCTCTTGAAGATTATGCTTGACCCCTGTTAAGGTGACGTGCTGATGTTGGACTGCCAACAAATAATCAGGAAACAAATTAATTTGGTGGTTTTCTTTTTGGAGGTGCCCAAACCACAGGCCTCCCTTAGCACTTCATCCCTCTCTCAATAATGCAACAAGTGGGTTAGTTAAATGCACTGTTGGGCCCCGGGTGATCAATCAATCAATCAGGGTTTTGTAAAGCACGCTACTCAACGCAAGGGTCTCAAGCCGCTGGGGATGGATGTGAGCAGCTCTGTTGAGGTCATTCAAAAAGCCAGGTTTTGAGGTCGTTCCTGATTTGGTGCAGTGTCAGGCTCCGCCGGAGGTGAAGGGGGAGTTCATTCCAAGTCTTGGCAGCAAGGTAGGTGAAGGACCTTCCACCTGCTCTGGTCCTGTAGACACGTGTTACAGTGGTGAGGGAGAGTGTGGCTGAGTGGAGGTGTCTCTTGGGGGCATGGAAGGAGATGCGGTCATTGAGGTATTGGCGCCAGTGTTGTGGAGGGCCTTAATGGCGTGTGTGAGAAGCTTGAAAGTTATTCTTCTCTCGACTGGGAGCCAGTGGAGGTTGCGGAGGTGTTGGGTGATGTGGTTGTGCCATAGGATATCAAGGATTAGTGTGGCTGAAATGTTCTGGATGATCTGGAGTTTGCAGAGGAGTTCTTTGTTGATTCTGGCGTAGAGGGCATTCCCATAGTACAGTCTGCTTGTGATGAGTGCCTGAGTGACGGTTTTCCCGGAGTCGGGGGGGATCCACATGAATGTCTTGCGTAGTGTGCGGATGGTGTTGAAGCATGTGAAGGAGAAGGCATTGATCAGGTGATTCATGGTGAGTGATGAGTCAAGTATGATGCCGAGGTTAAGTACATGGTCCGTTGGGATGGGTGGGTTTCCGAAGGCGGGGGAGCAACCAGGTGTCGTCCTATGCGGAGAGGTGGAGCTGAGGATGAGGACTTCTGTTTTCTCTGAGTTGAGTTTCAGGCAGCTGTTCCTCATCCAGGTTGCGGTGGCTTTCATCCGTTTTTGGAAATTGTGCCTGGTGATGTCAGGTTCCTTGGTGAGGGAGAGGATGAGCTGGGTGTCATCGGCGTAGGGGATGATCTTGAGTCCATGGTTTCTGATGATGGTTGCAAGGGGGGCCATGTAGACATTGAAGAGGGTGGGGCTGAGGGAGGATCCTTGGGGTACTCTACATCTGATATCTGTTGGTTCTGAGTGGAAGGGCGGGAGTCTTATTCTCTGTGTTCTGGCTGAGAGGAATGATCGTAACCAGTCTAACGCCTTTCTTTGGATGCCGGTGTTGTGGAGTGTGTGGTGGGAGATGATGTCGAAGGCTGCTGATAGGTCCAGGAGGATGAGGGCTGCTGTTTGGCCTTGGTCGAGGAGGGTGCGGATGTCGTCAGTGGCAGCAAGGAGGGTGGTCTTGGTGCTGAGGTTGCAGCTGTGGCCGCTGCAGGTAAGAGCGGTGGGGCCGGCTGGGGGGGAATTTCTAGAGTCGGCATGAGGGAAAAATATTTATTTATTTAATTTCCCCTTGTGGAAATCTCTCGAAATCCACCCCGAGCCGGACCCACCGCTATTACCTGCAGTGGCCGCGGACGCTGCAGGTAAGAGCCGTGGGACGGTGCGGCTGTGTGGTTGCTGCGGAATCCGGGTTCAGAGGTGTCTAGGATGTTGGTTTCGATGAAGTGTGCTAGCTGGTTGTTGGCAGCCTTTTCGATGACTTTGGCTGCAAATGGAGGCAGTGAGATGGGCCTGAAGTTCTTGAGGTCTGTAGGATCTGCGGAGGGCTTCTTTAGGAGGGAGCTGACTTTGGCACACTTCCAGTTGTTTGGAGAATGTGGCTGTTGATGATTCAATGTAGTTCTGGTGCGATGGCAGTGGCGGCCCTGTGGAAGATGTGCGGCGGGCGGCGGTCAGAAGGTGCTACGGAGTGGATGCTCTTCATGGTCTTGAGGGTGTCTTCATTCATGAGTGGGGTCCAGGTGAGGAGGGTCTGTTGGGTTGCATCGCTGGGGCGGTGCAGAGGTCTTGGTTGTCGAAGTGGTTGTAGAGTCTCTTGATCTTGAGGTGAAAGAAGGAGCTGAGTCTGTTGCAGAGGTCTTGGGAGGGAGGGACGTCAGTTGTTTCAATATCGGGTTTGGCAAATTGGGTGATGGGTGTTGGCCCAGGACCCAGTCCACCATCTCTACGGATTAAAAAGGGGTCAAGATCTGGGCCTGCGTGAAAGTCCTGATCTGTTGTTTGATGAGCTCCATATGGTTTTCCCTTTAGTCTACTCTGGAAGGCCACCAACGCATGGATTGTTTCGCCTTGAGCTGCCTTGAGCGTCTTCGATCCCGTCCTCTAGACTATGTGCATGGGTCATGAGTTCCTGAAGCTGGAGACGATTATCCTGAATAACCATAGATAGTTAAACCACTGTGCCCTCCCTCTGGGCAACACAATCCTCTAGTTTCTTATTACCCACTCAGAGAAAGCTGAGATCGATTATGTTGGCATCAACCTTAGCCTCAATGGTGGCTCAGGAAGAATTAATGGCCTCTAGAAGCACGTCAAATTGATCTTGACATGATGACTCATCAGCTCTGCCAAGTATCAACTACGGAGCATCTTATGCTGGGGGTTCAAGCATGTCAACTTGGTTCTTCCCATTATGATAAGGGCGTTGCTTCTAAGTAATGGTGGGTCCGACTGGTGACAATGGAACAACAGATGCCCCCAAATAGGACAGTCCAGTCTTTGTGGAGCAACTGGAACACTCCAGAGGGGAATGTGGTTCCACTTGCCAACGACTAGGACTACCAGGAAAGCAGTGATCCTATGGCCAACAGCAGGAGCAGCCTACCTTCATGTCCCAGAGCTGTGTCCCAAGTGGCAGGACAGGAAGAATCACCACCCAATTGGACCAACCCCAGACCTCGACAACGCATTGGAGAATCTACGGAGAGGCAGTTGGCGTAGAACTCAGTGGTACCAGGATGATGGGTGAGGGCAGCAGTGTGTGTTATGGTACCTGATGAACTGGCCAGGTGGTGAGCAGAGGGGGCGGGCTGGGCCAAGCGGTCAAGGCTTAGTATTGCAGGCACCCCCAGATGGGCCACACTAGATCTTTCGATTGACCGCTTAAAATGCCATCCCTTGAGCAGGCAAGAGTATCTCGGCTGGTAACTCCCTCAAGCTGAGTGGCTGGAGCAATCACCCTCAGCTGTCTCTTTACCCCATAGGTCTCCCCCGCTCTGTGAGTTTAAAACATGAGGCAGGTCAGAAGGCACACACTGGGACCAAGGGCAAACAGCTTCATTAGAAGGGGGCTGTGCAGCAAGCTAAGGCCCACCGCTTACCCAGCCGGGACAGCAGCACTAGCTCCTCGCATGGCACAGCTTCAGAGCAGGAAGAGGACTACTCAGGACCCAGTGCCTCCAGTGAGCCTGGATAACCCAGGCTGTGTATGTCACAGGGAACTCTGGGAGACCCTGCTCAGACTACCAGGGAGGATGTTCAGCAACTCAGCCATATTTAGAGATGCCTCAGAGTAAATTGTAATATTATGTGAATCCCACTCTTATAGGCTCAAGGCTTTGAATCTTAGAAATAGAAAAACTCCATGGATGTTTTCAAGATAAAGCACTCATTTAGAGTTTGCTAAATGAACCGCCGATTGCCAGTGACTTTCACTAAATGGGAGAGCCAGTGATTGAGAACTGTAAGATCTTTTGGACAGCTTTCCTCTGAGGGAAACTGATGAAGAACAGCAAAGTTAATCTCTAAAGACGAGGTCATTAGTGTATGCCTGTACACGAACTAAGACACAAATGTGAGTAAATAACCAGTGTCCAGAAATATGATTTTGTGATAAAGGGTGTGTGTATACCACTAATAAGCCTTTCTAATTACAAAGGAAAGCAAGTATTGGTGCAGGCAGTAGTTACTGTGATTACATTTGGTATCTATTAAGAAGCTACATTCCAAAGAGAGATGGGGATTCTTAGGTTATCATTCAATGAAATTAGCTTCTTTGGCACAAAGCCTTTATTCAATTTGCCGCAAAAGAAAATAGCAGATGCTTCCGTCAAATGATAAAATAGCATTTGCTCTCTGGACAACTTTGATTCTTATAAGGAGATGCAGGTGGTAACACCTTCAAGAGCTACCATGACATGATGTCAATCTTATGTGAGTGATAATTTGCATTGGACAACGTAGGAGTGAAAAGCCATCAGCAGTATGCTCTCTTAGGTGCTGAACAGTTCTCTCCATAGCAGCCAATCATTATGCTTCCTCAATATGCTCTGAAAGATGTTCCTTAGTCATAATGACTGTTAATATATGGTATGCAATGAAGAAAACAATACAGCCACTATAGACAGCAGCTTTTCACAGGCTGAAATGTCGATTGACACCGAATGCAGTCACAATAGGCCACACAAGTAGAGGGGACCAATGGGGTTTCTCAGAGCCAAGCTTGGGTCACACGATTGTAAATAACTTTCATGTGGATTTTTTTCATGAAGGCTCCGCTCTCATGATGTAAAAAGGTTTGTCTGAGGTCCACGGGTCTTCTTAGCATGAAACATAAATGGTGATTCCTCAGTAGTCAATCTTCTAGTCTACGAACAGTACTTAAGGCCAGGATTAAAAGGATCTTTCACATTATTGGAACACAATTACTAGAGATAAAGAATTACCATGTCAACTTCTGGGTTGCTTATATTGTAATCATCAATGACGGCCCACCAGATTCAGTTCCAATTTAGAGGTCTTTTCTTGAGTGATCAATCCAAAGCATGTAAGCAAAGATTGTCTTCTTAGTGATAACAACCTTTCATAGAGTCACAGTTAGAGGACTGCACCCTTTATTCTCTGGTGTGGCAGGTGTGTTATTTCTTCTGAATATCAACTTAGCAACTAAAATAAACCCAACATGCTCTTTAAAGAAAGACATTACTAAAATGCAGCAAATATTTTAGGTGGGAACAGTTAGTGATTAGATTCTATTGGTGTCATGATTGTTCATCTCCAAAGAGACTCCTCATAGATAAACAGGGTCCCACTGGTATTTTATCCAAATGGCAACTCTGGTCATCCTGTTCACATAACACATACCACTTGATATATGATATGTGATATGTGGAAAGTCCAGAATTCATAGCTGATTTTATGCTTTATGTTGTGTTATAGATGATTTCTACATGTGATAACAAAAGTGGAAATCAGATCTAGTGAGAAAGTTGTTGTGCTCAAACCGTCTAATCAAACAAAGGCACACATCTTACCCAATACTGACCATAAAACTCTACCTAGGCTTTCATGTTAATTTGCAAATGTCTACTTCCTAAGGGCCTGATTGCAAGTTTGGCAGACAGGTTACTCCATCACAAACGTGACGGATATCCCATTCACCGTATTACGAGTTCCATTATATTCCACTGGATATAAGGGAACTTGTAATATGGTGGATAGGATATCCGTCACGATTGTAACGAGGTAAACCATCCGTCAAACTCGTAATCAGTCTCCTAATCTCCGAGGTTCCAAGCATTTCTTGGTGGGAAGGGAATATCAACAAATGGCCATCTGTTTGGCCACCATGTGCATAAGCACTGTGGAACTAATGGCTAAACTCAACGGAATTAGCATTTAACATTGAACTGTTACATACATCAACCTAGGTGGCAATGCTTTTGTCTAAGGCCCATAAGTGTTTATCTTTAGGTTTCTCATCTACTAATGATCATGCTCGTTTGTGATATGCCTGGAAGGATAGTCTTTAATGCTTTAAAAAGTCGTAAATGTGTCTTCTCTGATCAGACAGGGCACCTATGAGGAGTCCCTTACTTAATTTGAGGTAAATGGGTGTGTGGCGCTGAACATATTTGTTTATCACAAGGGGACACATCATTAGTGGAATCAAAGTAGATCACATTGTGTGGTTATGGAGAATTATAAGTGTTAAAACATATATTGTGGAGGACTCCTTGTTTGTATTTTTCACAACTCAAATGTAAAGGTATAACTTCTGTGTTGCCAAATGATATATATATATGTTGGGACATCACTCGGTGTTTTGGATCTTCTACTTACTAAAGGGGAATCCATAATGGACTTCACTTACCGGCATGCAGCAGTCCAGATCGGCAACGCAGGATGGAATACAACTGGGAGGCGGAGGGGAGGTTGTGACGAGGCTCCTAAGGGAGGGGCTTCAGCAGGATTCAAAACAGCCCCCAGGTGTCAGGTCCTGCCTCTGTAACCGGCACTGAAGAAAGCACACATGCTGAAAGGCGTCTGCCCAGAAGTTACAGTCAACCACAGATTCCTGCGCTGACTAATAATCCTGACCCGTTCTTAGAAGTGAGTGGGTATTTGGACCTTATATATATATATATATATATATATATATATATATATATATATATATACAGCTACCAAGTTACACCAGATGAGCCAAGGCACTCTCAGGCGGGTGCTATCACGCGGCGGTGTCCCGCGTTGTCAATACGAATGCTACCAACAAAGTCCTTGCAACAAAGTTCAGCACTCACGGGGAGGTTCCGTATAAGTTAGTCTTTAATCAGCAGATAGACCAAACAGCAAACAGACGCGTTTCGGAAATTCCTTCTTCAGTGTCTAATTACATGCGCTGCGCGCGAACATTTACAGGAAGTACTGTTATCTGCACTTCAAAAAGTGGAAAGAATCCCTAGAAAAGAACTTTTAACTACCAAAAAAGATGCTAGTACAGTTGACAACAAGACGAAAGGTAACGAGGTCAGCAAATTCCGTATGATCACAACTTTTTCGGATGATACTAATGTCCTCAGGAGAATGCTGCAAAGAAACTGGCATATTCTCCAAACTGACTCTGTGATAGGCAAGGATATCCCTGTGGTACCTTTGATCACTTTTCGTAAATCGAGGTCACTCAAAGATAAGTTGGTTCGGAGCCATCTGTCATCTAACACTCTGACAAGTGGTACACTCAAAGACATGAAAGGCTTTTTCCCATGTGGAAAATGTAGGGCCTGCACAAACAGCAAAAGAACTTTGAGTTATAACAGAAATTCATCACATGCTCTACCACTCATGTGGTTTACTGCTTGCTATGCCCGTGTGGGCTGAGATATATTGGAAGCACCATCAATAATGTCAAAATGCGCATCCTCGAACATCAGCGCGCCATAATGAACAAAGATAGCAACTACCCTGTGGCTCGACATTTTGCCCTTAAACATCAGAGCAACAGGGAATTGCTACAATATTTTGGGTTAGACCAGGTACCTATAATCCTAGGGGCGGAGACAGAGTGCAAAGATTACGACGACTAGAGTCTCGTTACATCATAGATTTGCACACTAAAGCAAATCTATGTAATAGTGGAGAAGAATTGGCCATGCATCTTGGAAGATAAACCAGGATTCATCCAATTCATTCTCCTGCATCACTGAGCTTATTGTTATTTTATCACTCACTGCCATTTGTTTATCATCTTATCGCTCACTGCCATTTGTTTGATTTTTTGAAAGAGAAAAATTTCTTTTGAGGAATCTTTTGAAATTCTTGAAATTTTTGAACCTTTTGAATTTTGCGGGTATTCTGACTTTTTATTCTGACAACGATATATTGCCTCATGAGATGCATACACAAAACAGCACATCATTGAAGTATTAACTTAATACATGTTATGTTGAGGACATACAAATGCCGATACACGGCGGAATATGAGAAATATCCTCTACCAATGTGTAGACAAAGAGCAACCCATTTCCTCATATTAAATGTTTATGAGAATCTATCCAAGGAATTTAGCGCCAATAGTTGGCGAGATTCTTTATTAACGGCCGATACACGGCGGAATTTGCTGGCACGGTTGCATAATGATTAGTAGGGCTGCTTTGTAGTTGAAGGAACACATGGCAATTAACATGTATATATTCATAGAAGGTGATGTGGATATGTTGCTATATGGATATATTGGTTGCATATTCGCTGTTATAATAATATCTATAGCATCGAGGAAAACATACTGTCCGAATTTTGATGAATGTAATATCATGTCAAAATGTTAGCAACTAATATGTTGTTTACACCGTTATAAGATGGCCGCCGTACAAACAGTATTGGCATTTATGCCCGTTATTTGTTCTTGTTGTGGTACGGCGGAAGTGATGTCAATGAATTTGCCTTTTAAAATGTTCGCGCGCAGCGCATATAATTAGACACTGAAGAAGGAATTTCCGAAACGCGTCTGTTTGCTGTTTGGCCTATCTGCTGATTAAAGACTAACTGATACGGAACCTCCCCGTGAGTGCTGAACTTTGTTGCAAGGACTTTGTTGGTAGCGTTCATATATATATATATATATATATATATATATATATATATATATATATATATATATTACCTACTGGCGGTCGCCAGTAGGTAGTTATAGTTAGGACCCCTTTTCCATAGGAAATCCGCAACATTCTATTTTGAATAACTTTGGCGCCGGTCGATGAATCCTCGCGAATTTCTCAAAATAGGTGGGGCGCTACGCTCCGCTCCTACCCTGAAAGTCTCGGGGGGATTCGTCAAGCGGGGGCTGAGATAAAAGGGGGGTCCCAAAACGCGTTTTTCCCATGCATTTTTCCATAGGACCTTTAGAACGAGCTACAGCCCGAACGGCTGAACAGAATTACTAGAAATTTGGCAGAGAGGTAGCCATAAGGTCAAGGAAGTGCCTTTTGCAGGTCTGGTGTAAATCTGTTCAGTATTTCCTGAGTAAATAGCATTTAAAAGCATATATATATGTGGGCGGAGCCTAACCACACATCTCATCCTGAGATCTGATTGGCTGTCAGCACTTCATCCAAGAAGTGTTGGCAGCCATCTTGGGACAAATATACATGATAGCACCTCATTAAAAAGCATTGCAGTTAATAGAAGGTTTTAAGACTTTAGTTACATTATAAATCATTTGTTGATGGTACCATACTCATTTTAGGAATTGTGGTATGTTCTAAGGTGATTTCACCATGTGAAAAAGCCTTCTTCTGGGATATCATGATTGAGAGAAAAATATTTTCTCATGCTTTTACCACAGAGGTTTGGAAGGTGATCTATAGGCTAAACTGAGAGCTTATTTTCTGTAAATTCACATTATCTTTCTCAGTCATGTGAGAATGAAGTCTGATATTCTCAGTAAAACATGTACATCCAACAAGGGCAGAGACTGTCAGTTGATTCCTTTGTGTTCTACTGCAGCTTCCCAGAGTGTTCCAAAGAACTACTAGAGCGCTAACAGTCCTACTTATGATAAACGTATGGCACACCTGAAGCCATCTTGCTTGGATTAAAGTGGTAACTCTTAAAACATTTAATTTAAAAAGGAACAAAATGAGGGGGTTCATTTTTCCATAAAAAGTATGATTAGTGCTGCAGAAAGAAAAATTAGGGCACATTTTGAGTGACTTCTCAAATCCTCTTCTATTTCATTAAAAAATTCTGACATGCAGACTGAAACATGCACTTTCAATACCAGCAGCAGTTTTCCCTGGTGAGCAGTAGCTTTACTACAGTGATCTAATGAGCAAAAAGAGTGCTAACATTCTGAATTTATGGCAAATGTGTGACACATCTGAATGCCTTCTTGATGGAATCAAAGTAAAAAACTGAAAGTATTTCCTACTGAGGAGACTGCAGTAAATGAGGAAATTAGGAAACTTCATAACAAATAAGTCTCCCAAAATGGCCACCAGAGACAAAAGAGCCCAAATGTAGCCCAAATATCACCCAGATGTAGCCCAAGTATAGCCCAATGACAGAATGTCCCAGAATGTTCTTAAAAACAACTAGAGCGCTTACTGTCTTCATTATGACAAAAGTATGGCACACCTGAAGCCATCTTGATTGGAATAAACTGGTAACACTTAAAACATTTAATTTAAAAAGGAACACAATGAGGAGGTTCATTTTGCCATAGAAATTATGATTAATACTGAAGAAAGAAAATGAGGGCACATTTTGAGTGACTTCTCAAATCCTCTTCTATTTCATTAAAAAATTCTGACATGCAGACTGAAACATGCACTTTTAATACCAGGAGCAGACTTCCATGGTGGAGTAGTTTTACTACAGTGATCTAATGAGCAACTAGAGTGCTAACATTCAGAATTTATGGCAAATGTGTGACATATCTGAATACCTTCATGATGGAATCAAAGTAAAAAACTGAAAGCATTTCCTACTGAGGAGACTGCAGTACATGAGGAAATTAGGAAACTTCATAACAAATAAATCTCCCAAGATGGCCACCGGAGACAAAAGAGCCCAAATGTAGCCCAAAATCAACCAGATGTAGCCCAAATATAGCCCAATGACAGAAGTGTGCAAAACACTTATTATTTTGTGTTTTTGCAGTGTTATATAGTGCAGACTTGTCAGGTATTGGAGTGCTTTACATGAGCATTGGTTACATCACACAAGAACAAATTCATTTTGGTTGTAGACATGGGGAGACTAAGTGATTTGACCAGAATCACAGAATGTCGAGCTGAAGCAGAAACTTCAACCTGGTTCCCCAGTTGCAAAGTCTGCAGTTCTGGAAGTAACACCACATCCTCTCCCCTAAGTGCAACATTTAATCAAGTGGTCAACTGGATAAAAAAACATAAAGATAACAAATAATTTAAAAGTGCTTTGTCGCTATTTGAAAACTCAGAAAATATGTCCTTATTTTAGTCTTTTAGAGCACTAACCATAATTTTGATGCCAATAAGACCCTCTCATATATGTAATTTCTAAAGGAAATGCTCTAGGTATTACAGTTTTGATTACATCAAGATGATGTCAGGCGTTCCACACTTTTGTAATAAATATAGAATGTTAGCAATCTAGTTGTTCATTAGGATACTGTTGAGAGGCAGAGGCCAGGGGCACGGACTCTGAAAATTGAAGGCAGGTAGGAGGGTGCAAAGGCAACAATTTAACCACACTGAGCAGGCAGGAAGGGCCGTGGAAGCACAACAGACTATGGAGGGCAGTGGAAAGGGGGGCAGGGGCAACAAACCAACAATACAGGACTTGCAAGAGAGGCTGTTGGAGGGAAGATCTATTACGGGTCAAGGAAGCTAGGGGCGGTCCCCAGATCCCCGGGAGCCACCACAGAACTGAGCAGGAGAGTGAGTCAGGGACAAAAGGGGCACCTTAATTTGAGCCGGGGTGCCTAGGAACGCTTGCTCCAAAAATGAAGAAAACAGACATATGAGACATGGAATTGGAGGCAGAATACAATGGCAGTTTAATGAGAAGATGCAACTTCAAAGAAACCGCAGAATAGAGACATAAAGTACAAAAAACAGAATCCAGATAATCATACAGCTGTCATAATATTCTCTGTATCTCAATTAATGTACTGACAGAGAGAGAGAGAAAACACATCTATAAATGCATCATGAGAAACAAGTTACACCAAGGAAAATGTTACCTAGGAACACTCACGTTTACTCTTAGAGCAAGCATTCCTGCAATTACAATACAAAATCTTTTAAATGCAAAAGTAAAGAGAACAATGGTTAAACATAACATGACATTTCATATAGGTAAAATAGAATAAGATACTTCAAGCAAAGCAGAGCAAGACATTTTAAGCAAAGGAAGACAAGAGCTCCCAGCTCTTGGGGAAAACCTGCACTGCCTGTTAACCTACATACAGACGGCGAGGTAGTCCGTCGATATCTGTGGGTGCTCCCTTTTTATATCATTTTGTGGGCTCCTTTGCACGCTACATCTACCTACGTATGCTACCCAAAAGCTTCGACTGCAGATTTTACCAGACATTTCGTCATTTACCCACTTAATGCTGACAATGGACTGGGTGAAAAGGTCAGTCTCTCAGGCCAATCGCTTATCGTAAGTTCCATAGAGCAAGCAGAAAATAATGGGTATTGTACGGGAATTCAATATATTCATGTATAAAATCTCCTCAGTTCTCCTAACTTGACGCTCTGCGGTTGCCACTTCCTTAAAAGCGGGAAACCTGCCCAGGACGCATGTACCAGTCCAGGATGCAGCCTACTGTCTGTCGACAGCTTCAGGGGGATGTTGAACTTTGATACCGAGCACGGAGCACTCGGGTAGGGTGGGGGCTACTAGTTTGGATCAGAAGGCCTCGCAGACCTGCCTTCAGACTGCTATACACTAAAATTGCAGAGCTATGGTCAATTTAACAAAGAGGCCTACATATTGAACAGAAGGGCCTACACAGGGGTTTTATGCTGGCTGAGTGGTAAGGATGTCTCAGGATAATTATATAGCAATACAGGACCCGCTGGTCAATTTAATACGGCCTACAAATGCAGCTGGCAGGGCAAGGACAAGGGTCTCATACTTCAGGTGTGGACAGAACGGGCCAGGGGCCCCCTGTGATACAAAATCTACCCTCCTTCAAGGCTGTGGCAATGTAATAGACCATTGTGGGCAGAAGGAAGAGGCAATGGTAGTACAACCATACATGCCAACAGACCCGATTCAGCCAGGAAACGTCCAATGTTTTTAAGCTCAAATGGGCTTTATTTGATCTGTCTCCTGTCTACAATATCCTCTTTTTCAATGTAACTCAAAGGGGAAAATCAATACCCCAGTTTTTTTTCAAAATCTCCCTCTTACCAAGTTCAAAATGTTCGCAAGTATGGTACATTGGATCATGGAAGGAAATGGGATAGGGACATGGACTTGGATAACAGAGGACAGGAGGGACATGGAGAGGTGCACCAAACTGACCCTGCAGGGCAGGCATCAGGGTTTGCAGCAGCACAATACACCACACAGGGCATACAGGACGGGAGTGCAGCACAACAATCCATAGAAAGCAAGAGGGAGGGGACAGGACCATGCACATGGACAACAGAGAACAGAGGGGCAAGAGGCAATGGTAGCTAGCTGACCATAATGGACAGACAGGAGAGAAAGCTGCAGCATAACAGACCATAAAGGGCAGGAGGGACGGATCAGGGGCATTACAATGGAACAGACAAGCCAGGAGGGAGGGAGTAGGGCTGGGGGCAAGGGGGCAGGGCAGGAGCAGCAAGATAGCCATGGAGGTCAGGCAGTGGGCACTAGAAGCAAGACACACCATGTAGAGCAACAGTGAGACTGTGATGGCATACACACAGACCATGGAGGGAAGGTGGGAGGGGGTCAGGGGCAGCTAACTGACCACACAGGGAAGGTGGGAGGGGCCATGGCAGCACAGAAGACCATGCATGGCAAGTGGGAGGGTTAGTGGCAGCACAATGGCTATGATGGGCAAGAAGGAGGGTGGAGGGGCATGCACAAAGGACAATGGAGGATAGAAGGGAGGGTCAGGACCTGTGCACAGACAAGAAAGTTCAGGGGAAGGGACCTCACAACAGACCACACGGGCAGGCAGGAGGAGCAGTTGCAGCACAACAGACCAGGGAGGGCAGAAGGGTGTGGCAGTACAATGGACCATGTAGGACAGGAGGAAGAGGATAGGGGCATGGCATGTGGACAGGCAGGGTGGAGGTGGCAGGGACAGGTTACAGTCATCTGACAATTCTAGGCAGGTGGGAGGGGAGTGGCAGCTCAACAGAACACTCAGAGTAGATAGGAGTGGCAGGTCCATGGGACATGATGGGCAAAAAGGATGGAGCAGGGGCATGCACAAAGACATCGGAGGGCAGGGGGAAGGAGAATAGGGGCAGCAAGCTAAGCACAGAGTTTAAGCAGGAGGTCAATGATGGGGCATAGAATTGGGCAATGGAGGGCAGGAGGAGTGGACTGGTACATCATACTAAATTGAGGGCAGTGGCAGCACATCAGACCATGCATGGCAGGAGGGAGGAGGCTAGTCCATGGATTCACACAACAGAGGATAGGGAGGAAGGGGATGGGGCAGCAAGCTAACTGTTCAGAGAAGGCGGGTATTAGGAACTTTATTGTTTTTAAAACATTGTGTCTGTGCGAACTACTTAAAATATGAACAAGTATGCAGCATAATCTCACTTTTATTCAGGAAGAAGAGGACGTTTGTGACTGTGACTCCGGGCTCACTTGGCAGAAACACCCCCTGACCCTCCACCCCCTATCGCAAAATGTAATGCCCGTGAAAAGGGTAGGTGAACACAGTGTTATATAGAACATAGTCCTGAGAGCACGATTGAAAATGAAAACTAGATATAGTGTATGGTATAAACTATGCACCAAAAAGTGTGATATAAGATGAACCGGGCGTGAAATATAATTTGCAATACATTGTGCGCAATGACAGATTCATTGGAGAGCGCGAGATAGCACAGGCACTAGCGCGTGCTATGCGATATGCGCCTTGGAGTGTAATATGCACAGGGCAGTGTTGTGTAACCTAACTAGTCTCTAAAGTTGTAATATAAAATATGTGCTGGGGAGTGTAACGTTGCATATGCACTGTGACAAATATATGGATCCCAGATTGTAATATGTATGGCATAGCACTGTGCGTTATAACATAGGCATCGAGAAAGGCACGTTAGATGGGGCAATATAACCCGTGCGAAGACAAGTGTGGCATGACATATTCACGGGGTGGTGTTACAGTGCACATGGGCTAGAGAGTGTCATAGCATATGCACTAGCTAGTGGAATACAACACAGAGGTGTGTGGCACTCGGCAGGCAATGGTGGGTGTAACACAGCATTGGGCTCTGTCAGGAGCACGCTGTGACTCTCAAGTGATGTTCGTCCCCTTTCCAGAGAGTAAAATAAAAAGTATTACACATCCGGCAGTGGATGTGTGTTTTATTAACCGTGAGGGGGGTTTCTTGCATAGTTTTGGTCGAATTTTTGTCGAATCCCCTTTGAATGGCTTGGTGTGCATGTGTATTAAATGTGCCCGTCAATAGCTACCCATGTTTGTATAAATAAACGACAAGGGTGTCTACCAGGATTAGGCACGGTAGGGCATCAGACATGTCAGAGCTTCACTAGTGGTGTAAATACATTCCACATGGATTCATTGCATCCATAGTCGCCTTTTAATGAATATCACGCAAATCGTCATGGTGATAGGTACGTACGGTTTGTCCAGCATGTCCTAGGTGTGTCTATAAATATATATTTTTTAAAAATAATAAAAAACAGTGGCCGGCCCTGGGGATTGGGGTCAAAAAAATATAATTAGGAGACTGGCCCTGGGGGATGGGGTCATCAGGGCCAATAAATTAGAATAAGAAGGGGAACCAAACAGCCCCCCTTCTTAAAAAACTAAAATAAATAAAAGACTGGCATCGTGCCGGAGGCCATGCCCCCTCCGTGCAGCACTCTGCAAACGCGCCCCCAACAGGCATCTCCAGTATGCGCCAGGGAGCTGCGCTGCAGCCAGGTGTTCTGAGGCCAAGCCCCTTTTTACACCTCTCTGCAACGCAGCTCTGTGGCGCTTACTGGAGGTACCTAGTGGTCTAGTTTGACCCTAGGGACCCTTAGGATTCAGGGGGACTCTCAACTTAGAACAGCCACAGGGCGCGTTTACACAGTGGTGAAGGGAGGGGACGGGGCCTGAGGTGACGTGTGCAAACACGCACTATGGCATGTTTTAAATTGGGGATATAATTTCCCTTCAATACTGAGGGCCCCTGGGGGCTAACTAGCCCACCAAGTGCTTCCAGTAAGCGCCACTGAGCTGCATTGCAGAGAGGTGGTCCAGGCCGTGCCACTTTTTACACCTCTCTGCAACGCAGCTCTGTGGCACTTACTGGAGGTACCTAGTGGGCTAGTTGGACCCTAGGGACCCTCAGGATTCAAATGAACTTAATCTCCCAACTAAAAATGGACACAGGGCGTGTTTACACAGTGGTGAAGGGAGGGGACGGGGCCTGAGTTAATGTGTGCAAAAACGCCCTGTGGCCTGTTTTAAGAGGTAGTTTTAATCCCCATGCCCTATTATACACTAGGGGCTTACAGAGGAGGTCATGCTAATCACAGGGGGACCCCAACGCATAATGTTCCCTAGTGTATGTAGGTGTTTTCACTGTATTCTAAGTGTCTTTTAACATAGCACTGGCTCTAGGACTGGTTAGTCAGACTCAGTTACCACCAGTATCCGTCTGAAAAAGTTGAGGGTACAGGATGATTTTGCAACAAGGCTTCTTTCTGCTCTTCTTTTTGTTCTTTCTGCACGTTATCCTTCTTCCTGCACTTATCTTCGTATTTGAGGACTTCTGTTGCTTCTTTCTGCACTTCTTTTGTTTCTTTCTGTGCATTTTTTCTTCTTTCTTCACATGTCCTATCTCTGTAGGCATAGTTAGAAATTAGCATTTAAAAAACCTTTGAAATTCACTGAAAAAACCATGGGTTTCACACACGTTATAGTTAGGAATTAGCATTTAAAAAACCTTAGAAATTCAATGAAAAAACCAAAGGTTTCACACATGTTATAGTTAGCTGGACATTTCACTCGTAAAAAACCATTGAAATTCCCCCGTTATAGTTAGTTCAGCTAACTATAACTCGCGCGCCCGCAATGCACTACTGATGACGTCACATATTACATCACTCATGACATGGTCACTGACATCACTCATGACATCACTGATGACATCTCAAATGACATCACTGATGACATCACTGATGACATCATCCAGTGATTGTGTGTTTTTATGAAAATTATATATTTTTTATATTTATGTATATCTCAAGGTCAAAGGAAGAATAAATGGGTATATAAGTGTCTAAATGGATACTTTTTTTTGGAATTTTTTTTGTGTAACTGACTGTTTAAGTGTATCATAGTGAATACATGGCTTACTGAGTAATCTTTAAATATTTAAATATCTGTATCAGTTTCTTACTTTGTGTATAAGTGGCTGCATGGGTTGGTGAGTAGCTACATGAGTGTCTATATAGGTTATTAGTTGGTTTTTTATCACTATGAGTGTCTGAGTTTCTGTATGGTTCGGTGGGGGGTATTACTTAGTGCATAGGTGCATGAATGAGTGACTCACTGTTTGTATGTGTTGAATACAGCATGTGTGCAGGACTGTATGGGTGGATGAGTGTGTGCATGGGTGTGTTAGTGAGTGAATGACTGTCTCAATAGTGTCTTTATGAGTAACTACATATGTTTTAAACTAGTATATGTGACTATTGGTGTATATAAGTGAGTATATGTGAGAGTGAGAGATTGGAAGAGTTCCTGTATGAATAAGTATGTGTTTCTATAAGTGATTGTTTAAAAGAGTAAGTATATGTAAGTTTCTGTAGAAGTAAGTGTGGTGGTGTGTGTATAACTGTATATGCAAGTAAATGGATGATTGATTCTTTATTAGCATGAGTGACTATGTGTGTGAGTTACTCTATGGATGAGTGGCATTGTGTAACGGGATGTACAGGTGTATGAGTACATATGATGAGTGAGTACATGTATGAGTGACTGTAGAGGACTGTTGGTGAATTACTGTATGTGTATGTGGTTCTTAGAATTACTGAATAGGTTGTTGTAACTGATATTGATATGTTCATTATTTTGAACATTTTAGTTTCTATTTTTGAATGTGTGTTTCAATGGTTATATTAGGGGGAGAGGAGGTCTGCCACTCTATCACAAGGATGATGTCATCAGTGATGTCATCAGTGATGTCATTTGAGATGTCATCAGTGATGTCATGAGTGATGTCAGTGACCATGTCATGAGTGATGTAATATGTGACGTCATCAGTAGTGCATTGCGGGCGCGCGAGTTATAGTTAGCTGAACTAACTATAACGGGGGAATTTCAATGGTTTTTTACGAGTGAAATGTCCAGCTAACTATAACATGTGTGAAACCTTTGGTTTTTTCATTGAATATATATATATATATATATATATATATATTACCACACGCCTTGAAACAAACCCAAGGATGACAACGCCTTGTACTGGCTCAATTGCTTTTAATGACAGTCAGCCGATTGAACGCGTTTTGCCTGTCCTGCAGGCTTGATCAAGCCTGCAGGACAGGCGAAACGCGTTCAATCGGCTGACTGACTTTAAAAGCAATTGAGCCAGTACAAGGCGTCGTCATCCTTGGGTTTGTTTCAAGGCGTGTGGTAATATTATGCGGACTTTGCTAGGGTAGTCCGCGGTCGACGACGCACCCTCTGTTCTGGAGCAGCGGCGGCTGTTACTCAAGCGTGGAGGAGAAATTATATATATATATATATATATATATATATGTATATATATATATATATATATATATATATATCTTCCAAGGTGCCCAGAATTAAAGCCGCACTCCATCACAGGTAAGTGTACCACACTTTATTAATATCAACATGTGACTCCCCGTCCTGCATTAAGTCTCTTGGTCCGACGCATTTCAAAAGCATTGGGACTTTCTCGTCAGGGACCGTGACTGAACTCGACTGCTTGCTGACACATCTTCTCCTGCGTGTTCCGGTATCCAATTGGCTTCAGGTGCGCCAAATTTTAAATCCCTCATTGAACAAAGGACGCTGGGACATGTAGTCCATTTGCATATTTATCTCCCTTCGGTGGGTCCGAGTTCTGGCACCAATTCTAGAGACATTCTCTTGCCTGCCATTAGGCTCCAGGACGAGATTTCACACGTTCAATTTGAAATCCTGTTATGCCATCGCAGGACCGAATTAGTTCGGTCATGCAGGACCTTCGTTGATTTACAGGCGGTTTGTCGCTTCTGCGGCCTAGAACCGCAGCGATGTGTATCTCTTCCAAGGTGCCCAGAATTAAAGCCGCACTCCATCACAGGTAAGTGTACCACACTTTATTAATATCAATATGTGACTTCCCGTCCTGCATTAAGTCTCTTGGTCCGGCGCGTTTCAAAAGCATTGGGGCTTTCTCATCAGGGACCGTGACTGAACTCGACTGCTTGCTGACACATCTTCTCCTGCGTGTTCCGGTATCCAATTGGCTTCAGGTGCGCCAAATTTTAAATCCCTCATTGAACAAAGGACGCTGGGACATGTAGTCCATTTGCATATCTATCTCGTTCAATTTGAAATCCTGTTATGCCATCGCAGGGCCGAATTAGTTCGGTCATGCAGGACCTTCGTTGATTTACAGGCGGTGCATTGCTTCCGCGGCCTGGAACGCCGCGATGTGTATCTCTTCCAAGGTGCCCTGTAAATCAGCGAATGTGTTACTCTTGGACAAAAATTGGACATCGACCAGACCTCTAGCATATCCCCCATCTGGCTCACCCATCTGGTCATTGAATCTGTGACCTTGCCACCGACCGTTGAGACCTAGCATTTTGGCCGATGCCCGGGGGAGTTACCGTGATAGCTATAGAGGAGATGGGCTGTGGACTTCCCCCTCGGCCGTCACCTACCCAGCCGGACCTTAGGCAGACTTTCCTTCATCTCTCTGTCGTATCTCCCCCCTACCCCTTCACCCTACCCCCTTACCCTTCTACACTCCATATATCTCGTCCTCTATGCTCTTTAAATGTTTCCTTGGAGACCCAGCATTTTGGCCGATGCCCGGTAGAGCTACCTTGTTAGCTATAGAGTAGATGGGCTGTGGACTTCCCCCTCGGCCGTCACCTACCCAGCCGGACTTTGAGCAGACTTTCCTTCGTCTCTCCGCAGGATCTCCCTCCTACCCTTTTACCTTACTCCCCTACCCCTTTCTACCTCGTCCTCTATGCTCTTCAAATGTTTTCTTGCAACAAGTGTAACTTGTAACTGATGTAACTTTGTAACAATGTGGAACCTCATGTAAAGCGCTCTGATACCTAAGGGTCTAGCCAGCGCTATCTAAAACTCATCAAATAAAATAAATAAAATATGAGTGGATATGTCAGTGGCTGTGTTAGTGAGTGAGTGGGTGGGTGTATATGTGGCTGTATGGGTGAAGGAGTGGATGTGTTCATATATCTATGAATCAGTGAGTGCATGTGTAAGTACTGGTATGGGTCTGTGAATGGTTGTGTGGGAGTGGGTGTATGAAAGTTTCTATGGGAGTGTGAGTGGGTGCATTAGTGTTTATATGGATGATGTCATCAGTGATGTCATGAGTGATGTCATTTGAGATGTCATGAGTGGTGTAATATGTAAGGTCATAAGCAATGCATTGCGGGGCCGCGATTTATAGTTAGCTCAGCTAACTATAACTGCTGAATTTCACTGGTTTTGTACGGGTGAAACTTGAGCCTAATTATAATCCCCCTGTAACCGTTGGTTTTTTCAGTGAATTTCCAAGGATTGTTTTATTCCATTTCCTAACTATAACATCCCTGTAACCTTTAGTTTTTGTCAGTGAATTTCTAAGGTTCTAATAATTGAATTGTAACATAGGGGAGAACTGAAAGAGTGTGCTAATTGTCACACAACGTTTAATTCCAATCCCTGTTCACACACCCGATTGAGAAGAGATCAGAATTTCACCTTTAACTCATGATGAGAGCCTATGTAGATATTAGTTAATTCCCTAAGCTTTTGAACACACCTCACCATCAACCAGAGCCATAACGATAAATGATGGGGCCCAGCCACAAAATTTAACGAGAAGCCTCAGAGTCTTCCATTTGTCACAGATATGCTTAAGCCTGGGGTTGAGGGCCCAAGAGTTCAGGCCCCCTGCGATGCAGGGGCTGCAGGGGCCTGTATTATGTCACTGCTGTCAAACATGCAATATATGCCACTGCGCAGGGGTGAGATGTCTTGTCTCTTGCATAGATGAATTTCCAACTCAGACGTCCTGGCTAGGACAAAACTAAGATATTTGATAAAAGAAAAGAGGATATCATCTCTGATTACACTGATAGTTTTGAACTCTGTTCCTCCCAACTCCTGGCCTATAGAAAAGGGGAAGGCCATGCCCCTATAATCTTGTTCTCTCCGAATGAACTGACAAAAACACAAATGTTTACTTACACAAATCGATATGGATTTACCTGGCCTCTAACATCTATGTGAAATAGCATCACTCCTCTTTTGTACTTATGTGGATGGATAGTGTCAAAATGCCCTGTCAGGCGATAGTGCACTTCATAAAAACCCCACAATGCATTTTAATAATTGACGTTTTTAATTGACCTGCTCCAATTAAGGACACTTAACGATTTCCTATATTCCCTAAAAAAATACATTTAGTAAACAACAAGGTGCTTGTCTCTAGACACTGCCAATGAGACCAACAGAAATGCAGAACTGCAGAGGACATGGACAAAAATAATCACATCATAATTTTAATCACACTGCCTAAGCTAACATGCGAGAACACCAACAAGGCCAATCAACAATAGAGAGCTGCTGTCATTGATCTGGACAGTACTGATTAGTTTATGGATTGGGACAGAAGTAGTGAACGATGGGCCTCGTTTCTGAAAATCAACGCAAATCGTAACACATTTCCTTTCTGAGATCCATTCTCCATTGATCTAAGATGTCATAGTGTGAAGAGCAAACTTTTAGCCAGAAAAGCATCTGTGTATCTCAGAAACAGTTGCTCATTAGACATTCTGCTTGAAGCTAAATTGTCATTCTTAAAATACAGATGGAATGTGACTTTATTTTAATGTCCATTAATGAACACACCATCAAGCATTTTTGAAATTGCAACACTGTAGCCAAAAAGACGTTTCTATAAGGAACTGAAAAGTGAAATTATCTATAAATGTATATAGAAACAAAAATTATGTTTGGAAAAGAATAGCAAAACAGTTAAATAAACTTGCCACAAGAAGGGATCATGCACCCTCCCTGAGAACAGTTCCCACAGTAGCACAGCACACCGGTGTGTCCACTGCTATATAGTCCTAGGAGTACAATTACAATCTTCTAAAAGAAGATAGGGTAGGGCACACTTGACTGAGCCTTAGATTGCATTGGAAGGCATTGGAAGGAAAGTGTAATAGATTTGCTCAGACACATGTCCCAACATATTACCACAGAAAGGATTTTTTCTGCATCTGAAGCCAGCCATAAAGTTCCTATGTGTCCATCCTTCACGAAGCTACGTCTAGAGGCCCACGTTGTCCAAAAGGTAGCCTCCAGGATTTTAATGCTCAACTACCCAATATCCTTCAACAGGTTGTAAGCTACGACGTTGATCACTGCTACTTCGAGGTATAAATACATCGATGCCACTTCATTGGCTGTCACCAGATCCTTAACGTACATTTCTAATATATTTCACTTTTACTTAAGCCACACTATACTGACTCTGCACCTATATCAACTTTTTTAAAGTAACATTTTTTAAATGCTTAAAGTAAATCCCTAACTAAGGTTAATTCTAAGTAACAACACTGAACTAAATTGCTATTATTTACAGTGATACATAACTAATTTCCATCACATTAATTGAAACCCCAGATCCTTAGTCCATTTAGAATAAATAACTTAATTAGGTTGACTCAATTCAAATATGTATCTTTTCTGTATTACCATTTAGTTATTTTAAAATGCAAAATGATTCTAGCCTAATCAGGATGCCAGCCCTAACACCGTTATTGATTATAGTAGGTTAAAGTAAACATTTAACCTTAATCCTTATATTTAAATTATGAATTGTAATTAAAATACACAATTACTGCTAAACATAACCCTTAGTGTATTTTAGTTAACATTTAGGTTACGGAATTAATAACCCTAACTCTCAATCTTATTCATTATGTCATCAAATTAAATTGAAATAGAGCAATAACACAATGCCAACCCAACCTTCAAATAGTCAAAATTAAGATATTTTAAATACTTCCTTTCAGCATTAAACCTTAATTCATTTAAATTATACTAGTTAACATTTAAAAACATGCACATCTGTTCACCTAATGCAAAACATTCATTAGTTATAATTAAGCTATTTCTTTTATAATAATTAACCTTACCTCTTGTCCTTAATTCATTTAATCAATTATATAATGGTTTTTTTCCACGAATGTAATGCACAATAAATGGAATTAATTTAGATTAATATTTTGATTATACTGGTTCAATAAATTAGACTATACCGCATAAAATAATTTCATATATCTTGTACTTTCATTAAGCATTCACGCTTAACATTGATTAATATTAGTAATTTAAAGTCAATAATTTAGCCTAACCCTTACATTTTTCAATCAGATTAATTTAAACTAAAGATGTAAACCTAGCCTTTAAAAATAAATCTATTGAAGTACCCTAAGATACATTTGCTTATTATTCTTACTTAGAACAATATAGTGGCAGTCAATGCTTGAATAATCAATAATAGATTAAATGGGTGGATGCTGATTGGAGATTTCTAGTTAGTGTGTAGTGTGGGGCCAATTTCTGCATCTATTCTTGGCCTATACTCCTCTAGGCTTTGTTGATGGTGCAGAGAACCTTGAATCTGATTCTGGATTCTATTGGAAACTAGGACCTTCTGGCTTCCAGTAGCAGATCTCCTCTGCAGTCCCATATAAGGAAGATAACCAGAGTAGACAAAGCAGTGGAACTCACTATGGAGATACTGCATCATAAACCTATCCATCTGGACTTGAAAAAGGGCTCAGGGTTTGTGTTTGTCTAATTCTAACAGACACCTTTGCTCCATACTGTCTCATACTATCTGTGATTCATACTTGTGTTTTGGAACTAACAATTTCATCCAGCCTCAACAAATTGAAATTGAAGGAATAGAACATTCTACTCTGCCCGAGAGTTTAAAGGTGAGCATAGTGCCATGATGAGGTTGGAAAGACAGGGTCCCTGTGAGATCTGTAGTGAACGATAAGTGTTTAAATTGAGCTAGCGATTGCAAGTGGGGCCCACCAGCACTCTCGTTTGGGGGCAAAGACTTATTTTTCATCAGCTTCCTTTGACCCAGAACAAGGGAGTGATGGGCAGGGAAGTGTGAAAGGAGGAGGAAGGGAAAGCAGTGAGAAAAGGGAGAAAGAACGGATGAAAAAGAACATGCAAAACTGAGACAAAGGGGCATGGAGAGACTGGTTGGGTATGAAAGAGGCATGAGGTGGAATTAGGACTAAACAACCCTGGTATTCAAAAACCCCGTCACTCGGCTGTGCCGCTGAGAATAGCGTGCACCTACTCTATTACAAATTCAGCCTGTACCGCTGTGATGCATATCTGACATAGATGACTGCTGAAAATATGAATTTTCAATTTAAGAATTTTGAGAAGTACACCAGTTTCTCAGTGCAAGTATTCACATCGCACATTTTCCCCCATTTAAGTTCATCTCAAACTGTTGCGGCTGCCAAACCCGATGAAATGGGATTTCTTAACTCCCCTGTTTCATTTCTAAGCAGCAACAAAAACCATCTGGCAGGAATTTAAAAACATGCACAGCTAAAGTGTGGGCTTTTGCCTTCTGAAGCAACCCCCATACACTGACAACAAGCAGGGCAAAGTCATTAGCTCTGGCTTTGGCTGCTTGCCTTGTGGCTTTGTGAATGCTCGTTTTTCTTTTATCATGTTTTTTGTAAAACTTAATGTGGGGGAGCTGCTGGACCCTAGCCAATATAAAAAAAATAATAATGTTTTTTTTTTTTCTTACGGTGCATGGCCCTTTAAGCATTTTATGGGATTGGAAAGATACAAAATCACAAATTGTCCTGAGTGCTGCTAAATCGCTTACTCTGTTCCTGCGATTATCCACAAAGTGACAATCAAGGGTTTACAGTTAGGCGAAAACATGAACTTGCGTTTTCCTTAATTTTATATATTTTACTGTGTGGCGAAATCCCAAACCTTGCAGCTCCTCGAAATAATAAAGTTTTTGATGACCTGCTGAACTCTAAACGCACACCTTTTGAGAACTTTTTCGCAGTCGTTTTTATGTGATTTTAGGATGGGGAAAAGCTCTGCAAATGTTTGTGCATAACCACAAAATTATGACTTTGTGGCAGGTCCCAATCTTCCACATAGTCTCTCCCTTGAACCTTCCCTGAGAACGCCAATATTCCTAACTTTAAGTAAATTTATGACTGTGAAAAATCAAGGCAGCTGAAATTTGTAAATTCCATCTGTGATGCAGCTTTCCCCCAAGTTCAGAATCATGTGTTCTTCGTCTCAGATGATAAATTCGTGCAGCTAAGTAAAAGCAAAGCGCCCAGAAATGCATGTTGTTTTTAGCGTGGGCATTCACTACAGAAGATTTAGGGCCACATGCATCATCCAAAATACCGGTCGCAAAGGGCCAGATTCGCAGAATCTGCCCCTTGCGACCGGTATATTTGCATCACGTACGCGCAGCGGACGGGCGCAGCGGGCGCGCCGTCAGCGCGCCGAAGGCGCGCCAAAGGCAAGCCCGTCTGGGCCCGTCCGGGCCCGGACGGACCCAGGCTCAGGGACTCTGCCAGATCCACCTCCCAGTCGTCTAATGTACCTAGCAGACACGCTACTGGAGCTCCGACCCGAAAAAAACCTCGGCTGTCGATATATTCACGATGCAGGTAAACCCTTTATAAGCTGCACGCGTTGCTATCCATCCACTCAGACCACAGCCAACCCCAGGCTACAGCTTGGTCTTCTCAACTGCCGTTCCCTCCCCAAGCATGCTCTTGAAATCAATGAGATGATCCAAGACCAAGGCTTGGATGCATTATTTCTAACAGAAACCTGGCTTTCTGACAGCACCGATGCGGATGCTGTCTCCGCCCTCCCCCCAGGCTATCTCATCCAAACCCTCCATAGACCAAGAGGAAGAGGAGGTGGGTTGGCCATAATCTACCAGGAACATCTCACCTGCAGAACCAGTGACGCCCAAACTGATGACTCCGAAAGCTGTCAATTTTCCCTTCAATCCTCCCCGACGCACTCCCTTTCGGGACTCCTAGTCTACCGGCCCCCAGGTACTCTTGGGAAATTTCTCAATGCAGTCACCGAAACGGCTTCTCAACTAGCCGCCTCCGTTTCCACCTTTCTCAACGTTGGCGACCTGAACCTCCACTTTACAGATCCCACTGACCGGTCTGCCTCTGACCTGCTAGCGGACCTTTTGTCACTTAATATCAGGCTGGTCAACAACGAGCCCACCCACGTTAAAGGACACCTGCTAGATCCCGTCTTCACTAATGCCAATATCACCACCAGTCCACCTTTGCCACTGCCATGGACGGATCACCTTTTAGTCCCCATTTCATGGGAGGCCCCCATTGTTACCACCCAGCCTACGAAAATCAATGTCACTGACAGACGATGGCATAAACTCATACCATCAGAATGGTCGGACATCCTCTCCAACACTATCCCGGCGCTTTCCTCCGACGCCATAAAGGCCGATGAACAGTTTCGCACCTGGATCAGTTCCTCTCTGGACACCCTTATCCCCAAAACCGCCACCCTCAGACACAACAAACGCATACCCTCAGCCCCATGGTATACTCCAGAGCTCAAGTCGCTACGGCAGGACTGTAAAAGAGCTGAACGATCATGGAGGAAGGAAAAATCCAACGCTAATAAGGACGCTTACTCCACCTCCTTATCAGCCTACAAATCTTTGATCGACAAGACAAAAAGTCGATTCTTTCAGGAACGAATCGAAAAAGCAGCCTGTTCAAGCAAAGAAACCTATACCATCCTGAAAGAACTTCTTAAGGTCCCCGACCCCGCACCTAGAAATCCCCCAGATCCAAAGGCAGACCAGGAAAAATGTCACCACAAGCCAGCTTCTTTCAAGAAAAAATCCAAAAAATTCTTGACTCCATCCCTCCGACTAATCCGAGCGACACTGATGATCCCCCCGACACTGGGATCGGTCCGCGCCTAACCTCCTGGGGACAAATAACCAACGAAGAAGTGGAGAACACGCTCAAATCCATCAAAAGCGGATCCCCTAGGGACCCCGCACCGCTACGAACCCTCAAAGAAGTCGCTCCCATCATCATTCCCCCCCTCACCCATCTGATTAACGCTTCTTTTCAACAGGGAGTCGTCCCCCCTAGTTGGAAAGCGGCAGTCGTTAAGGCGTTGCTAAAAAAACCCTCCTTGGACCCAGCTGAACTGGCCAACTACCGACCAATATCCCTCCTCCCCGGGACCAGCAAAGTCGCCGAGAAACTGGTGAATAAGAAACTCTGCCAGTTTCTTGAATCCAATAATCTGCTAAAAAATTCGCAGACAGGCTTCCGCCCAGGACAGGGCACCGACATCGCCCTCCTGGCAGCAGTGGAGGAGGCCAGAGCGCTCTTGGACGAGGGAGGATCAGTGGCAGTGATCCTCCTCGACCTGAGCGCGGCCTTCGACACCGTCAACCACCAACTCCTGGTCTAACGGCTCAAGAAGGTAGGAGTAGAAGGCACCGCTCTATCCTGGCTTTCCTCCTTTCTGGCCCAACGTTCCTTCCAGATATGGGAGAATAACACCTGCTCCTCCGACACACCCCTCCAATGTGGCGTGCCTCAGGGCTCCTCCCTGAGCCCCACATTGTTTAACATCTATATGTCCCCATTGGAGGAGTTTGTCACCCCGTTCGGAGTGAGCATTGTCAGTTATGCGGATGACACACAACTAGTTGTCTCCCTTTCCCACCCTAGTCAACAGCCTGCGGACCTATTTAACTGCTTGACGCAGATCCAAGGGTGGATGAATAACTCAGCCTTAAAGCTGAATGGTCCTAAAACTGACATTCTCCTTTTGGGTCAGAAAGGACTCACCTTCCCTTTGAACATCTGGCCACCCTGTTTGGGACCCCCCCCTGCCCCCAAACAGGAAGTAAAAAGCCTGGGAGTATGGATTGAAACAGACCTTTCATTCTCCACGCAGACCAAAAAAGTAGCAGGCACCTGCTTCGGGCTACTCAAATCGATGAGAAAGATCCTGCCCCTTCTTCCACCCACATCGCAAAGACTTCTCATCCAAGGCCTCATACTGTCCAGGCTTGACTATAGCAACGCTATATACCTGGGCGCACCCGAAGCAACCCTAAACAAACTACAGAAAATCCAAAATGTTGCCGCCCGGATCCTCACGCACACCCCTGCCAGAGCTTCAGCCAAACCTGCTCTGAAGCTCCTTCACTGGCTTCCAGTAAGGGAACGAGTAATATTCAAAGCCTTAAGCCTGGCCCATAGACTACTGCAGAATCAGGGCCCCCCCATTCTGAGGAAATTTATACAACCGTATAAAGCCCCTAGATCCCTCCGATCAGACAAGGAGTCCCTCATCATCTTGCCGAGATTCAAGAAAGCCCGCACGGGTGGAAGGCGCTTCTCGATCCACACAGCTCGCCTATGGAACGCTCTCCCCCGAGACCTGAGGAAAGAACCTAACTACCTGCGATTCAGGAAACGACTCAAAACACACTTGTTCCCTTAATTTTTTTTAACCACATCTGTTTAAAATTGCTGTCCCCCCCCCTTTTTTTCTCACCCCCGACCCCACAGGTGTAGGGATCCTTAGCGCTGGGATACCTCAGGGTGACTACGCGCTCTATAAAAATTTCTAATAATAATAATAATAATTTGGGATGGATCATCCCAAATGCAAAAATTGTAATTTAAGTAATCACTAAAATTGCGATGACTTAAATTGCGATTGCATTTAGGTAATTGCAAATTGCGATTCCCTAAATGCAATGCATAATCCCCCCAAAAATTGAGATTTTGCAAATAAGAATCGCAAATTACCATCAATTCCAAGTTGATAGTAATTTGCTCAAACTTTGAAAAATGCACAAAAGTGCATTTTTCAAAGTTCCATGTTGCACACATACATACATGCCTTTGGGGCATGTTTGTGCGCAACATGTGGTCACATGGCAATGTCAGGGGTGCACCAGGGTGTCCTTCTGGCACCCTTGAAATTGCATGCACAATTTGCGAGTACCTATGTGGTACTCACAAATTGCGCATACAATTTCTATTCATTCCTATGGGCCTTTAGGGCCATAGGAATGAATGGGAATAAGTTCCTTAATTGCAATTTGCAAGTCGTAGTTAAGGAATTTGTAAGAATGACATTTTTTTTTGCAATTCATACATGCATAAGCAATTGCGATTCCCAAATTGCGATTTCTTAAAAATCGCAATTTAGGAATCGCAATTGCTCACTTTGATGCATGTGGCCCAATATTCCGTAAATTTCATAAAGAAATTGTGTCGTTAATTATTTTTTTTTCAAGTTACACCAGCCCGTGTTTACAAATTGGTTTGATTGTATTTTATAGTTGAATACACTTGAAACTGTAAAAACTGGGTATGGGCTATAAACATCGCATCTCATATTACAGTCAGGAGCAGTGTGACTAATCATGGACACTTCTCTATGTCTTCTGAAGGTGAAACAGGAGCTAAATTTTACATTTTGTCTTTATGTAGCGCTTATTATAGTTTTTGAAGGCTTCACAGCACTGTGAATAACAAGTGCTCCTGTCACTCATTTTAATGGCACTTAATTTATCAACATATTAATTTACCAACATTAAAAAGATGGCCCTCTGAGTTAGCCTTGCCATGACTTAAACTTCCAGGTTACAGCAGATGTCAGGGGCGAGCTTTTAACTCACTAAGTCATCATGCAGATCTTTCCCCAGAGCTGTGTTGTGTCCACCATTTTCGGTGTCAAGGTCACACTGGCTTCAGGCTCAGGTGTCAGATGCGCTCATGGCTTTTCTCGCTTTCTGTTTCAGTATCCTGCCTCTGATTTCTTAGTTGAACCTTCACCATAGAGACATTTCCTATGAATGCTCCAGAGGACATTGCTTCACAGCATTGATTGAATGCAGGATTAATCCAGCCTTTAAACTTTATTTCGTAAATGAATCACAGCAGATCTTCTATGTAGCCTGCACATAAAGGATATCTTAGCGGGGTGAAAATATAGCTCTATTTTATCACCCTGCTGGGATGTTATAAGGAATCCAACAGAGGTGTAATAAACTCTGAAAGGCGTGAAATAGGCTAGAACTAATGATGAATGCATACTTATGAATCGCCTTTTGGGGAAAGTTAGGAGCTTTCTAACCATCAATCCGCAGTTTCCTTTTTGCGGTCTGGTTTAAAATGCCATATGCGATCAGTTTCCACTATTTTCCGCTTCAAAACTCCAGAAAGCCATAATGAAGATTTGGTGCTGCACAATAAATCACAATTTAAATTTTAATCAAGGAGTGGACTGAATCTTTTAGATGAAAGTCACCTGCTATATAGAAATATGAGAGTTATTGAACTTCACAAAAAAATCCAAGGTTTCATGTGTTTAGTATCTCATCTGACAGAAAATATGAAGCAATGCACAAAAAGGACCTCAGAACAGAGATATACATTCATTTTTTTATTTAATCCATCAATTACCAGAAGATGTTACGGTGTCTCCATGGGTGTGTATGCTGTGATACTACTGCATTTCGTTATTCAGCGCAAGACATGGGGGCCTTTTCACAAATGCATTTTGGTGTACGTAAATGGATACTCCTGTAGTACTCTTTTGTATTTATTTTAATTTGTTTATTACAGTTTTAAAAATACGAATAGAAATAAATAAAATCTATGACCACTCCGCACATATACAGAACACAGAAGAGGACTGAATAATTGCCATAGTTGTTCCCAATGCCCCCAAATACCACCATGATGCCAGAATGCTATATTCACCACCTTAATAATCAACACTATATGCGTCTGTACTTCTAATATCAATTGCTCTCAGCGTCCTTGTGGCCATCTTGGATTTCCATTAGTCTTATGTCCAAAGTTATTCCACAGCTTTCCTCGTCATTCTGTCAAAACAGATCGGCTTTGAAGGGACTCCTGTGGGCCTGAACTTGATCTGCTTCAATTCCCAAAGTGCATTTAATTGTTCCAGTCAGTATACCACATCACACAGATAGTCAATAACCAAACCAAGAATGATTACTCTGTGTTTCAACAAGAGAAGCATCAAGGCCATCAATTTCCGCACCTCCACTACAATGTCTCATGATGCCAAAAGGGACATAAGTAGCATCCTCTGGATGATGAAGATAATCTCTGCTGTTGTCACTTGTATTAACATCATTCAGAATCCGGCAACTCCTGGACATGACCATGGCAAGTGGAGGATGCCTGCATCTCGGGCCCCAAAGCCAGCATAGTTTGCATTGTCTCTAAGGCCCATTTTCCACAAGGAGTCTGGGTGTTAAATATTCTATGTAGGAACTTAACATCTATCAAGTCAGCCTAGAATTAAGCGAGAGAGCACTTTTTGGTCACAGCAAAACCTCCACTGCTGCTTAACAAGGGATGATTCAAAAGCTAGTAGCTATTGGATCATTTTTTAGGAACACAGAATGGTGCATTGCTTTGCATAACAGTATATATGTGGGAAACAAGTCTTCGCTGAGAGGGGGTGTCCAGAACCGTTGCCAGCATGGTAATGATGGAGGGGCAGATGGAGACACATTATTGATCTTTCTGTGAGTGACTGGGAGTCCAAAATACAAAAACATGTCAAGGGTTGGCTGTAACCAGTAACTTCCTTAATAGCCACAGGTGATACAAAATACCAGCAATGCTTATGCAGTTGTATACGTTTAAGTTATCTACATAACCTGTGGTCAGCTGTGAGGGGCAACATGGAGTTAAATGCAGGTGGCATGTTTATTGCGTGTACTCATTCAAGTTGGTCTCTACAGCAGAGATTGTCTCAGGCCCAAACCTGTCACTAAACAGTATCCATCTGTGCACAAAGATGCTGCATGGGGCATCCGATTACAGTGTTGACTGGACATGGGTGTGCAGTATATGCCTCAAGGGCTGTCTGCCAATGATAAGGAGTAAGGCAGTGCCAGTTGTGTGCATAATGGTCCTGGACACATTACTAGTTGACTTTAAAGTCAGATGCCAGGAAGCCTTCCTGTTCAATGGGGAGCATGGGTGTTTTCCACCTCAGCCTCTGTTGTTTACCAGCTCACACCAAACTAACCATAGTTAATCTCAATCATATAAAATTGAGTAGAAAAGGAATATTCAAATTAATGGGCAAAGGAACAACCATTTTTTGCACTTAAAATCCAACCAGCAAAGGGTCTATGCAAGAGGATCAATGCTCTTCAAGCCTAGTAATTACCTCATTGTGGATCTGCAAACCCAGAGGACCTGGTATTTCGCTCTGGACATATTCCTTTTTCGTGGGTATTCAAGAGGGGTTTCAGGTCTGGCAAGAGTCAAAGCGATGAGTACGGATTTTTAGCAGTTAATCGTGATGTCAGTGGGATAGCCAATTGAATCAACTCTCTTGTCATCAATGAGGTGTTAGCCTCAGGGTCCCAAGCATATTGAGAGACATCGTCCACATATAGTGAGAGCAAGAGCCATGACGCTAAACTCTGCGCAAAGTGGTGTTGGTGGAGCCTAGAACCGGTGGACTGCATCACAATTGCAAAAAGGATAGGGGGTAAAAGTTGGAAGCTAGTCCATTTTGCCTGCTGCGTGCTGTCAGTTGCTTGTACAGTAGTTTGATTCACACAAGAATCAAACCAAGACACTCCAGCAGTGCGTATACGTAGCTCCGCTCCAAGGAATCAAAGCCTTTAGTGGCATCTGAAAACACTGCTTTGGCATTTAGCTGGTGATCAGCCTGATGGAGTGGGCCAAAATTGTAGAGGGGTTGTGGGACTGTGATCTTCCAGGTATGAAACCCAATTAGTCAAGCTTGATAACTTAGGGGAGCAGGGGGAGCATTCGGAGCATTCTGTACACGCGTGGAGAGGTGCACTCCCAAAGTGTCTTGTCCAATAAGTGAGACTGGCCAATTCCTTTATGTAATGCAGTCCTTTATTTTGAATGTCATCAGACAGAATGAGCTCCAGCCAACGTGTTTCATTCATTAAGGAATGAACTTCTTCAGGGCACTGATGGCTTGAAACCTGATGGAGAGCCGCGGTACTTGGTTCCCCAATAGCTATAAGTATAGGCTGAAGAAGCATAAAGTGTTGATGCTCTGAAATGTCTTCCTCGAAGAAGCGTGTAACTCAGGCTTGTGATAAAGCATCCAGTGAGGGCCTCCTTGATAAGGGCCTGGTGGCGTGAACCTTATGAGCTGTATGTCACGAACGTTCCTTTCCAGGTCGACAGTGTGGAGATCAGCCTGATGGAGTAGACCACAATTGTTGAGGGATTGTGGGACTGTGATCTTCCAGGTAGGAAACCCAATTATCCAATTATCTCAGCAGAAAATCACCCGTGAAATTTTTAAAATTGCCAAATCTCTTTTTATTTCTCCCCCCCCCCCCCCCCTATCACTGTTAAGGACATCCCTCGACGTTGTAATCTAATCGCCACATTTTTTAATGATAAAATACAGTCCATCTATAAATTGTTCCCCGTGGTACCTGAGTCACAGGCAGGGCCCCCTATATGCCCTATTGTTGACCAGCTAGAATCTACCCCTTTTAAATTTGGCCACCCTTCAGAAGATTCTTAGTCAACTGAAATCTGGGGCTCCTTCAGATGCTGCCCCCCCTACTATCCTAAATCAAGTCTCTGAGACCGTAGTCCCCGTGATTCTCAAAGCAATTAATGCTTCTCTAGAAACGGGGATAGTCCCTCCCTTATGGAAACAGGCCATGGTTAAAGCCCTGTTAAAGAAACCTCATCTGGACCCAGAGATATTATCCAACTATCGCCCTATCTCGTTGCTTCCCGGCATTGGGAAACTGGCAGAGAAATATGTAACACCACGATCTCTAAGTTTTTGGAAAATTACAACTGTTTCCACCCTACTCAGACCAGATTCAGAGCTCAACAGAGTACTGAGACAGCTCTTCTGGTAGTGGTGGAAAGCCTAAGAAACATTACGGATAGTGGGGGCTGCGTTGCATTAATCCTACTCGACCTCAGCGCAGCCTTTGACACGGTTAACCATCAGCTTATGATTCAAAGGCTTAGGGAGATCAGAATCACTGGCCTGGCATTAAAATGGCTGCAATCTTTCCTCGAGGACCGCTCTTTTGTGGTCTTTGAGGAAAATTGTGCTTTGGAGTGAATGCCCCTGGGCTGTGGGGTTCCTCAGGGTTCTTCCCTGAGCCCCACTCTTTTTAATGTGTATATGAGTTCCCTGGCGGAACTTGTAATCCCTCATGGTATCCAGATCGTCACGTACGCAGATGACACCCAGCTAGTGGTTTCATTTAGTCAAGAGGACAATTCTGCCCCAAATCTGGCCTTCTGCCTGCAAGAAGTCTCCAGATGGATGGATCAATCGTGTCTGAAGCTCAATAGAGACAAGACGGAACTTATGTTTTTGGGAAACCATTCCCCTTGTACAATAGCCCCTACTTGGCCTAACTGTCTTGGTCTCCCGCCCACCCCCAAAGTAGAAATTACGAGTCTGGGAGTGTGGGTAGACCATAATCTGGATTTTAAGAAGCAGGCGAGTAAGGTAGCTGCGGGCTTGTATGGAGTACTCAGAATGTTTAGGAAGATTCTCCCTTTGCTTCCACCCAATGTAAGAAGAATATTGGTCCAGGCTCTTCTTCTCTCGTGCCTGGACTATGCAAATTCCCTTTATTTGGAAGCTCCCCTAGTAGCCATTAAGAGGCTCCAGGTCATTCAGAATTGTGCAGCACGGCTACTCACCAACTCCTCTAAGCGCATTTCAGCCAAACCGTTGCTTGCAGCACTTCATTGGCTTCCGATCTCTCAAATAATCCATTTTAAGGCATTATGCATTGCTCACAAAGCCCTCTCTAACAAGGGTCCCCCTGTTATTAGATCTCTTATTCCGCCCTACTGCCCGACCAGATCGCTCAGATCAGACAAAAAGCAACTAGCTATAGTTCCGATTATAAAAAGAATGCGCAGTGGAGGACGTCGTTTTGGGTACAACGCTGCGAAACTCTGGAATAACTTGCCATTGTCGATTCGTTGTGAGTCAAACTATCTTTCGTTTCGTAAGCTTTTAAAGACTTTCTTGTTCCCTTAAATCCCCTATCTGCTCAAAGGGTTGCTGTAGCGCTGGGATGCTCGAGGCTAGCCATGCGCTTTAGAAATGCATTTTAAATTCAATTCAATTCAATTAGTCAAGCTTGATAACTTAGGGGAGCAGGGGGAGCATTCGGATCATTATGTTGGCCGTTAGCTTTGCCAGATTCTTATTGTCTATGTTGCTCATCATTAATGGTCGATAAGACATGCACCGCTTAGGGGGTTTCATCAGTCTTTATGATAGTGACGTTTAACACCTTATGAACTGAGAGAAGGTGGATCGGATACTCTCCGGATTCCTCATTGACAGTTGAGGAGGTGGGTTGCTAGGATTTGTGCATACTTTAGTTTCTTTAACACTGCATAGGCAATCCATCAACCTCAGGAGCTTTGTTGCATGGGACACTCTGAATAAATAGTAGAATTTCTTCAGCGGAGATGGGCACATCTAAGTTTTGGCTGTGTGCATCATCAAGCCACAGTAGCTCAATAGAGTCAAGAAATGAGTGGATATATGTTTACAAATGGGATCAGATGTGGAACTGTACAGGTCTGTGTAAAATTTGAAGAATGCTTGTGTAATATCATCTGTGCCGCTTTGTATTGTGTTTATCTAAGATCTAATTTTGGCAATATGCAGGCTGACTCATGATTTGCACATCAGGCATGCTAGTGTTTTACCAGGTCTGTTCGCCTCGCCATCTCTTCTTACCTTAAACTTCCTTCCAGGTAATTCACCTCTGTGTCTGCTGCTTCATTATACTCCTCAAACTTGATGTTTGTTTCGGGCAGCACTCAAATGCTACCTGTTGCATAACAGTATCTAGTGTACTAAAATGCCCTTCAAGTGCTTTAAGTATCCCAGACTGTTTCTCCTTTCATGCACCATATATTAAGATCTTGAAGTCTTCCCAAAGCGTACCCTATTCAGATACCAATTAAGTGTTCAATCAATCAAATCAATCAGGACTTATAAAGCGCTGCTATTCACCCGCGAGGGTATCCAGGCGCTAAGCGTAGAGAGAAAAGTTCAGAATAGCCATGTTTCTGCTCTGATGGTGTGAGTCCAATGCCAGGATTATGGGAGAGCTGTCTCCTTGAATCCTAGAGTGTTGCCTGAGAGGGTTGTGGGCAAATGTTTACAAATGGGATCAGGGGCATCCTGCAGGTGACCGAAGTGCAGGTCATCATCCCAACCCATAATGGAGAAGCAGCATGGGTAGAGGACCCTCATATTCCTAATAATAACTTGCCAACAGAAAGTACCACATGTTACCTGACACAGAATTTTTCAGGTCTGTTTGGCAATAGTGGGCCCCAAGCTGGCCTCCACCTTTGAGCATTAAGATGCGATCTAGCTATCCATTCTAGGGTTAGCAGCGTAGCATAAAGCAGCATTCAGGGGAATGTTTTTCTATATACTATTAACATTCTTTACATAATTCCTTTGCACAGGACAGTTATTAAGATTCAGTCATCATCACCGAGGTTGCATACACCGCCCCGATTTAGTGATGTTCAGACATTAAACCAACAGAATTTGGGGGGGAATGGCTGAGGGGGTATTGTCCTAGTGATCTGTGTGCCCACTCAATCCACAACATGGGGAAGAAGTCAATTTTCTTAAACATGCTCTTTAATATCATCTCTACAAGGTTGTACTGATAGATTCCAGGACATCCAATGTGCGCAGAGTAATCCTGCAAGACTGGGCATTCAAATCTTAATTTTGAGTCTTTATGATCTCTAAAACCTTCTCCTTTCATAGGAGTTTTTGTTGCGGCCATCTGCATTCGATACTTGTTGTCCTAATTTAATGATGCAATTGCCATGTTTAGCAATCCGTTCCTTCATTCGAACAATCCTATCAGTAAGTGTGTCAATCTTGAAATCTATTGTAGATAGGCTTTTCTTCATGTCAGACAAGAGACTATGTAGACACTACTTCTTAGGTGCATTTTGCATTGGCAGTTGGCTGTATGTGGGCTTCTTTATTTGTGTCCTAGCTGGGGTTCTCATCTAGTGCTTTCTCTCTAAGACTAACTTAGGTTGTTTGTGGTGTTGTTTCTCTAGTTTGTCATAAGAGAGTAGGCAGGGCAAGTGTGGTATTTAACTGTGCAAGGGTCCCTGAGCCACATCAAAGAGTGAAAGTAGCAGTGACCTCCCCACAGCATTCAACTGATTAATACTACAACAGCAAAGGTTCTTTCTATCTGCGGGGCAACAAGTCACCAGTGTTCTCCCTGGGTCTTACCTCACCCCAAAGAACCGAGATGGCGTGCACAAGCAGAACAATATTGGGATCCATCGGCTCAGCAGCTCTCACACATTGGTAGTCAGGTGATGGCCTTTAAAACCACACCTGGCCATACTTTATGTTGTTCCTAGGTTGTGCATGTTAAGGGCCAGCCCGTTGGACTCCAAGTCGAACAAAGTGAGCCCACCTAGTCCAGCGCAGTGTGGAGTCTAGTACATGGAGCCCAGAGATTACCTCAGCTACCCTGTGAGTGGATCCCAGCACATTCCATGATCTCAATGTCCCACCACCCAGATGTAGTGGGGGACATAAGCAGACCCATGAGACAGACAGGAAGGACTAAACAGTGCTGCTGGTCACCCCCATACTTTCCTGACCCTTCCCACACCCGTTACACCAGTCACCAGGCCAGACCCCCCCATCAGACCACTGATTCTCATCTCCCTGAGGCTGCCACTTTCTGAGCATGCCACAGCAGCCCCCCGGCCTTGTCACCCCAGCCCAAGGCAGTGCCAATATCTCAGCAGCAATACCCCAGCAGTCCCAGCCCTACATGCGTCCACTAAGCAGTCTCCCCAGAGTCTCCCAGCAACAGCCATCATCTCTTGGTCACCCGAAGCCATGCTCCTGAAAAACATGTCCCAGGGAAGAACAGCAAGAGGAGGTCCAGGCCGGGGCCAAAGCTCAAGCTCCACTTTCTCGCTGGGCAGCTACCGCGGGGTCAATAGATGCCTGTTTAGATCACCCCAGGAGGGTGAGGGGTGACAGTTTCATGTCTAGATGGGTGCTCTTTTAGGGTGGTGAGTGGTCAATTTTCAACAAAATGTCACACAAAGGAAGCCATCATGCAGCCCAGCACTCTGGCATACTGGTAAAAGCCTTGGTAAATTGGTATCAGAACAGTTCAAATTTGAATAAAATGTGAATATTCATACAAAGTGAGATGTCTGTGCCCTCTTCACACTTTTACTAAAGGGAGTAGTATTTTTAGGCTGATTCAGTAAAGAATATGTAAAAGAGTACTTCTGTGGTACTACTTCCTGTACTCTGAAATGGTTTTGCTAATCAGTACCCTTTGTGAAGGTTCCCTGTGGCTATAGCAAAGTGCATGATGGAAGTCAGCAAATGTTTTCCTGATACCTGATGTACTTACTGAGATTAAAAAGGCAGAGTGAATGCCGTAGTCACAACAACTTCAATGGAATACCAATGTTCATTGTAGTAGAGAAATGGTGGCATTCAAGTTCAAATGCAATATTTTACATAGAGCTAGGACACAACATATTTTATGAACGTCCACGGTACACATCTGTCATTGATGACTGCAATATTTGTGAACTGTCAGGAATACTAATGAATCATAAAATCAAGAAATATTCTAAATCCAGAAATGTCAATATTTCTCAGATCTTTCAATTATCAGCCTTATCGGGGATAGAAAAGTGTGATTAGAGGATTTAGAGCACCACATCAGGAGGTCACCTATTGAGTTCTCCTGTCTTAAAGTATAGAGTCATGACCATAATTTCATCACAGTAGCGTCCTCAGATAGAACATCATGCAGGATGGCTTGATGAGGTATGTTTTTACACAACCAAATTATGCAGTGATCAAGTCAGACATTCTGATCCTGAGAAGGCCAATTCAGCATTCCATCCTTCTGAGGTTGGTAACTGAATTACCATTAAATTGCGCGATTTCAACACGGGTATTCTTCAGTGATTAGAAGAGGCAGAAATGCAGCATAAAACTCTGTCTGAAAAAGAAGACTTTGGGGTCTATTCACATACTGCATTTTGTAGTACTACACTAGTACTACAGATGAACTATAAAATGCTCTTCACCAACCTACACCGAGTCTCCGCACGTGAAAGTATATGTTTTAGTAGTAAATGTGCGAAGGATGGGGGAGTGGCCTAAAAATGGGAAATACTTACTAATAAAGGGGAGGTGGATAGGGAGGAGTAGGGTGGAGTTAGGGCAGGATTAGGGAGATGTTGGAAAATGGTCCTCTCTGAAGGGGCATCCCAAACATTTTGGCTTCCTCCTTCTCTTTTTTGCTGATTCTTTTAGTAGGCCTGAGGATTCTGAGCTCTTTACCACTGCTAACCAGTGCTGAAGTGCAAGGGCTTCTTTTCTAAAACATGATCAGATTGAAATATACTGGATTGGCATATTTGTTGTACTGCTAAGGCCCTTGTAATGTTATACCATCTACCAAGGGCTTGTACTTCAAATGCTACTAATGGGCTGAAGCACTGAGTGTGCCACCCACAGAAGTAGCCTTTCAAACCAACCTGTCTCAGGCTTGTCACTGCAGTGCTTGTGTGTGCAAATTACTGTCACTTCGACTTGGCATTTAAAACCACTGCCCCATAGCCACAGGTGACCTGAGCCCCTCCCCCCTGTTGTGGAGGCAGTTGTTTGCTCGGCAGCCGGTGATGGCGGTGATGGCGGTCGTGTTCCTCTGCTATGTTTGAGGGGATATCCATTTGATTCCGTTTTTTGCTCCTGCTCCTGCTTCTTTCTCCCGGAGTAAAGCGTCCGAAGTTTGGAGTTTCCCACCCACAGAGGCATTCAAGATTCGTTAATATCGGGACTGCAGCGGCATGAGAGCTGGATATGTGAGTGGCTGCTGACGTGCCGTGCGGGCTTTATGCAGGCGGCTCCCTGCTAAAATCAAGTCCCGGAAAGGCGGAAAAGCGGTTAAATTCCTGTGTGTGCTTTGAACCAGTGTAAAAAAACGTAAAAGCATCGTTAATGAGCTTCTTGACTGTTCCTCGACGGAGAGTGTCTCTACAGGTCTAAGGCATAGCTTTAGTCAATCCGGCTAAGCGGTGAGTCTCATATCATATTGTGCTTGGCCACTGCTGTTCCACTCTCCTATTTCACACTGTTGGGGAGGCGTAAGGTACTTAACCGCTTCTCCATTCTTGCAAGTTTAAAGACTCTAACAAAGTTTTTTTTTTCTCAACTTTGTCATTTGCAAAAAATGGGGAAAAGCCTTAAATCTGCCATAATACCTGATGCAGCCGCAAAACGTAAGGCCAAGACACGCCTGGGTCAGACTAAATCAACCCTACCCATAGCGATGCCAGAGAATAATCCAGGTCGAATTTTGGCTATGTTATGTTATGTTAATAGCATTTATTACGCGCACAGCTGCCCCAGCTAAGGGGCGTCCTGGTGCGCGACAAGGTACAACACAACCAACACAAGACCACAGGAAAGCCACAGATTTAAAACAAGAAGGTTTTTAAGGATTTCCGGAATAACAAAAGATGGTTAATTGTACGGAGCTGAAGCGGGAGCGAATTCCATAACGCTGCAGCCTTCGCCCGGAAAGAGCGCCCACCAGCTCGGCAAAGCCTGAACCTCGGGACTACTGCAAGCGCCTGCTCCGAAGATCTTAATGCACGGGTTGGTACATAACCGGAAATAAGATTGGAGAGAATCTGGGGAGCAGATCCTTTCAAGATTTTAAAAACCAGACATAAAACTTTAAAATGAATTTGCGACCTAATCGGCAGCCAATGCAGTGCTCGAAGAGTGCTAAAGGCCGAGCAAGACCTAGGCAAGCCGACAATTGCTCTGGCAGCGGCATTTTGAACGCGTTGCAGCCGCACAATTTCTGCCTGATTGCTCCCTAACAGGAGCGAGCTGGCATAGTCCAGGCGAGATAAAACTGTTGCCTGCACTACCATCTGCCTGGTAGAGGGATCAAAAAACTTAAGGACAGGTCTTAAGCCCCGAAGGACACCAAAGCAACACGCCGCGGTTTTCTTGGTGTGCCCCACAAAGCTGAGAGTAGAATCCAGCCAAACTCCCAAGTTTCTCAACTCCACAACTGGGGTTGGAGCCACACCAAGTTCCGGCGGCCACCATCTGTCACCCCAGAGGTCCCTACCCTTCCCGACGATCATGACCTCGGTCTTCTTTGCGTTCAGCTGGAGACAGTTGGCCGTCATCCAACTAGCCACCGCCCTTAGCCCGTTCTGGAACTTGGGAGCATCCACATCGGTATCCCCACTGATGGTAACCGCCAGCTGAGTGTCATCGGCATAAGAGACCATGTACATGCCCCATTGCTTGACGACATCAGCCAGCGGTCTCACATAGAGATTGAATAAAGTGGGACTCAGTGAGGAACCTTGTGGTACTCCCAAGTCCAGAGGATGGAATTTGGACTGATGGGGGGGTATGGCAACGCAGAAAGACCGGTCCACGAGAAAGGAGCGGAACCACTGAAGGGCAAGCCCCGTAACGCCGATCTCTTCCAGGCGGTGTAGAAGGATACGGTGCGAGACCGTGTCGAAGGCGGCGCTCAGATCTAATAAAACTAGCGCCGCCGTCAGTCCCTGACCGACCGGAGGTGTTCTACCATGGCGAGAAGGGCAGTCTCCGTGCTATGCCCAGCTCGGAACCCATGCTGGGTCTCGTCCAGAATGTTAGCTTGAGTAAGATGGTCAGTAAGCGCCTGATTGACATGGGCTTCCATCAGTTTGGCCGGCCATGGGAGCAAGGAAATGGGCCGGTAGTTCTCCGGTCCCGAAGCATCCAAGTTTGGCTTCTTCAGAATAGGAGAAACCACAGCACACTTCCATTTGGATGGAACCGTGCCCGTAGCCAATGAAGTATTAATCAAGGAACAAACCGTAGAAGACCCCACAAAACACTGGTTCCTAAACAGGGCAGGACATACCGGATCGAGAGGCGAACCAGATTTGACCTTCTGAGCCAAAATATCAAAAGCCTCGGATGAGAGTTGCGAAAAAGATGCCAGCATGGAACAGGCAGGGGCAGTCACCGCAGTCTTCTGAACGAGCCCAGAACTTGGAAAGGCACGGTAGATGTTCTGCACTTTTTCCAGAAAAAAAGAAGCTAGGGCTTCACAGTGCGAAGTAGAGGCCGTGACTGTAGGAATGGAGCGCTTTGACAGCAGATCCTTAAGAGCTTTAAAAATAGTCTTAGATGGGTTAGGGCTATTCCGAAATTCCAGAGAGTAGAACGTCGCGCGAGCCCTACAGATGGCACGGTGGTAGATTTTAATAGAGGCCAAGTACAGCGCTTTCTTCGCCGTATCGTAGGATCTCCGCCATTCTCTCTCGGCACGCCTGCAGTTCCCTTTCAGTGCACGTAGAGCACTGTCATACCAGGGGTTAGACTTTTTTGGACTGATCTTACTAGTCCGAATGGGAATCAAAAAGTCCAGCGCCCTGGTAATCCAATTACAGAACTGATCATAGCCCAATTCAACATCACTCGAGAGTTCGAGCGGATCAGCAGTTAGGGCGAGATGAAGATCCTCTAACCTAAGCTTGCCCCAATGTCTTCTAGGAATAGATCGAGCTAAAGGAGTTGGAATAGTATCAGGTAGAGGAACCTGAATATCCACTAGAAAATGATCTGTCCATCCGAGGGGCGACACGGAGCGTATTGAAGCTTCCGTGAGATTTGTAAAAAAAGGATCCAATATATGCCCTCCAGAGTGCGTTGGTTGGGAGACTCTTTGGGACAGCTATTTCTATTCAAGCTAGCGTCGCTGAAGAGGCGCGTTTATCTGCAGACGCTGATTTCCCCCCAAAAGTGTCGACATTAATCTCCAGTACAGAGATAGGCTCGATTCCGGAAAATTCAAGTTTGCTTTCTAGTCTGCCTCCAGCTCATCTAGCCTTAACTGCTGGGCCCAGTTTAAGAGAATTTCCGTTATTTAAAAAAAAAAATGGTTCACAAATATCATCTGATACTCTTAATGCCGCACTAGTTAAGGATAAATCTGCTCTAGAAGCATTCGGGGGAGAGGATATTTCACCATCTCGATTGAATAACTCTACTCCGACATCAATTCAATCACTGGATATATCTCAAGCCTCGGTTTCATCTTCAGAGAAGTCATCTGAAAAGTCTATTTTGAGACCCCCTAAATTAATTATCCAACTTGCAGACTCTCCGGCAATGACATCCACTGTTCTAACGCCTACCTCCATATTTCCCCTACAGTTAGGCCCAGACTTTATCCTTCAAGCAGTGGGGGAGAATATGACAGTAGTAAGTTCCTCACTCGCAACAGCCTTTTCTGAGATCCTAGCTACGCAGTCTAGGGAGGATCATCTTCAAATAGAAAGAGGAGAATCCCTCCCACCAACCAGGGAACAAGCAGGGTCTATATTCTCTGTTCAATCATCCTTCCCGCCTCAGTCGGCTCAGACCAAAGAACATACTACCCTTCAAATGGATATCAAGGTTATGCTCAACATGATTCTAGAGGGAATCCGAGACTTAAAACAATCTCAAGAAATAGTTACGGCATCCATTCATCGTCGTCTGGATAAAATCGAAGAGACTATGGCAGGTTTCCCTGCTAGAATGCAAGAAGCCGAGACAAGAATTTCAGAATTAGAGGATCAGATGGCTAGTATGTCCGTGAGAGTCAAAGAAGGGGTCAAGGAAAAACGCCTTCTGGGAAATAAACTGGAGGAGCTTGAGAATCATTCCAGGCGTACCAATCTCCGCTTTGTGGGGGTCCCGGAGGGAATTGAGGGAGCACAACCGATCCAGTGGATTGAATCTTTCGTTAAACAGCAGATTCTTCCAGGCTGTATGGATGATTTAACAATCACACGGGCACATAGGATTCCATCGCATCCTCTTCCTAACTCTCGGATACCACGTACTTTATTAGTCAACTTTGCTGACTTCAGAGTTAAAGAGAAAATATTGACTAAGGCAATTGAATTGAGACAATTTACGGTTAATGAGACATCAAAGTGTTGTGTTTTCTCAGACATGTAAGCGCAGGCCGCTAGGAGACGCAAGGAGTTTGTTAAGCTTCTACATCTGTTCAAAGCTAAGGGGGCACAAGCCTCCATAGCTCAGCAATCTAAACTAAAGGTGTTAGTTAGAGGCACATTTCTAATGTTTTCCTCTGTTGAGGAAGACCAAGATCTACTGAAAGAGCTTTCAACAGGGTAGTATGTCTCTCTAGGGGTTTAAGACTGGAGAGTTAGAGGATAGAAGGGAAGTGAGGGTAAGGGAAGTGGAAGAAAACCGAGAGAAGAGTAGAAGGGTATTAGGAGAGTAAGGGAAGGGGAGGGAAGGAAAGTAGTGTGAGGGTGAGAGAGAAGAAAGGGAAGGAAAGGGTAAGGGGGGGAAAAGAAGCAAGGAAAGAGGGGAGGAGGGAAAAGACTAGGAGAATGTATGTTGTCAGGCGAGTTAAGTCTGTTAAATACCTTGTGCCTTTACTGGGGTGGGAGGGGTATAGGTCACACACACAGGGTGCAACAACAAAGCACCCCATGCAGTATGGGTGGGAGAGATGTGAAAAGCAGGGTAGTCCCACATCTCTAGGGTTTAGGTGGTTGTGGGATGGGGGGGTTAGGGCTGAAAAAAATAAAATGAGCAGTATCAGGGAAAATTATAATGTGGAAAAATCAAAAGAAATTACGACCAGGATAATTCTACATGAGAATGATTAGTAAAGGTAATAAAAGTATCATAATGTCTGTTAACGTAAATGGGATTTTAAATAAGCAGAAATATGGTGGATTAATTAGATGGCTCATCTCCTTTTCCCCCCATGTTTTATTTATGCAAGAAACGCATCTGAAAACCAACTTTCCTAAATTATTTCTTCCTGGTTTTTTTTCTCATGCGTTCTTTGCTTTGTCTGGTCTAGCGCAAAGAGGGGTCGCAATTTATTTTTCCAGGAATCTTTCATGGGAGTTTTCTCAAATAGAGAGAGATCCGCAAGGGAGATGGATTTGGGTAGTGGCTAAATTGGATGGTGCAATACTTAATTTCATAAACTATTATGGCCCTGTGGTTGATGAGACCCTACAGTTAACTAAAATTGCAAATCTAATAAGGGGGGCCCCAGGAAAAATAATTATGGGAGGAGATTTCAACTTTATTCAAGACATTAAAAAAGACACTTCTAATGTAAATAAAAAAGAGCTGAAACCACGTACTAAGAAAGTGCTTGAAGCCCTCAGATCGGAGCATCATTTATATGATACCTGGTGGCACCTACATCGGTCCGTCCATCAATATACCTGTTTTTCGCGTCAATTTTTTACGGCCTCTCGTATTGATTTTTTCCTTTTATCTCAGTCACTAAAGTGTTTGAGTTCGGAGATAGGGGCTAATTCTTTTTCTGACCACTCATTTATTAAAATAGAAGTTGAGGTTTTTGAACAATTAAAAGCTCGCTCCAGGTGGCAGATGGACCGGCGTTTAACGCAAGACCCCATCTGGGTGGCAAATACTAAACAGTGGATAGCTGAGTTCCTTTCTCACAACCTGGACTCAGCAGGGATATTAGCGGTTTGGGGTGCATTTAAAGCGACATTACGCGGTCAATTAATAGCTTATTCATCAGCTCAGAATAAATTACGGCGAGATAAAATTGTTAAACTTCAGCGCGATGTAGAAATAGCTTTACATCGTCTAAATAATCTACAAGGCGCCGTCAATCCTAACCCCTGATCTCTTCTGGATAAGGCTAAACACTCACTGCGAGAATTTTTTATATTAGAAGAGATTACTCATACTAAAAATTTCCAGCAGAGGGTGTATGAAGAAAGCCAGATGGTAGGCAAATTACTGGCCGGGACTACTAAATTTAAGCAGGAAGCTGCATCGGTAAATGAGATTATCGACCCCCGAACTGAGAACACAACGTACGAAAAAGAACAAATAGCCCAGGTTTTTATGGACCACTATTCAAATTTATATACCACTCAATATCACATATCTCAGGAAAGAATAGTTGAATATTTTGAGGCGGTTTCTTTTCCTCATCTGTCAGAATATCGATGTGAGTTAATTAGTCAACCAATTACTGAATTAGAGGTTATACAAACGATAAAGTCTATCTCAGGTGCTAAGGCTTCTGGAGCGGATGGCTTTCCCGCAGAACTATACAAAACTTTTTCTCAGGAGCTGACCCCATTTTTGACAAAGCTTTTCAATGTTATTAAAAATGGCTCAGACATTCCCATTAGTTTTAAAGAGTCGTTGATTGTTAGCTTTGTTAAAAAAGGTAAAAATCCAAAGGATGTAAATTCTTACCGCCCAATTAGTCTGCTTAATGTCGACTATAAACTTTTCATGAAAATTTGGGCTCAGCGTTTTACACCCGCCGCCCAGGAAATAATTCATAGTAATCAATCAGGTTATATAGCCGGTCGCTTTATGTCATCTAATACTAACTATTTGATCCAAGCTCTTGATTATTGTACTTGTAATAAAATTCCATCAATGTTTATGATGGTAGATGCCGAAAAGGCTTTCGATTTAGTTAATTGGGAGGCATTATTTATCGGGCTAAACAAGTTTGGATTCCCATCTTCAATAACACATATGCTAAGAAACATATATTCGGGAGCTGAAGCTAGAGTAGTTTTGAATGCCGAGCAGATAGGATCAGTATCTATTAAACGTGGGACTAGACAGGGCTGCCCCCTTTCTCCTTTGTTGTTTACGTTTTTTATAGAGCCCCTTACAATAAGAATTAGAGAAAATCTCGAAATAAGACCTCCAATAGGTGGGATGGAGAAACTGAAGCTTTTTGCCGACGATGTTGTTCTTTATTTACATCCGGATAAATCGAATTTAGATCATCTGCTGGCGGAATTCTCTAATTTTGAGTCTATAGGGGGATATAAAATTAATCAAAATAAAACGGAGATCATTCTACTAAACCTAAACGACAACTCTTTTTTACCACCCACTCTACAATTGCAAGCAGCCAAGTCAGCCCCGGTACGTTATTTAGGTATTTTTATTTCTAAATCAATAGATCAATTATTCTCTCTGAACTATAGGGCCACATTGACAAAAATAAAAACCCTTCTAGATAAATGGTCTGTACTTCCTTTATCTATAATTGGACGGGTGTCCCAGATTAAAATGGCGATTCTCCCGCTTTTGTTGTTCCTTTTCAGTAATGTACCTTTAAAACTTAATGCGAGTTATTTTAAAGAAATTGATTCTTTATTTAGGAATTTTATTTGGGCTAAGAAGGCATCCAAGGTTAAACTAGAGGTTTTACATCTTGAGGTAGAAAATGGGGGGCTCGCTCTTCCAAAAATGCGAACTTATTATGAGGCGGTCATGCTCGATAAAATAGCTTGTTTATTAGATATTAATAATTCAGAAGATCATTTTTTCTTAAACAAAATGCTTCAGGAGGCAGGTGTACAACTTCCTATTTTTTTGAAAATCATCAAATTGCCAAAAAAAAGTAGGTATAAAACACTACGTGATTTTTCAATTAGATTGCTATCACTATTTAAACAAAATAGTTTCCCAGGATGGCTTTACTTAAAGCTTCAAGAATGTAAGGCTTTGGGACTATTTCTACATCCAGGACGTATTCTGAAATGGAAGGAAATGGGTCTAGAGGAATTGCGACATTTTTTTAAGAATAATAAGATCATCTCGTGGCAGGAGATTCAGAACAAATATCCAGATCAAACTGTGCTTAATTTTCTTGATTATTCACAGATTTCTCATTTTCTCCAAATGGCCAATTTTCCCCCTCCTTCGGCAACGATACATCTGGCTTCCCTTTTATACGAAACCAAAGTGAAAGGCATAGGAAAATGGTATTCTTTTTTACGGAAGGATAGTGAGCTCCCTATCTTGAATAATTTTTTGGACAAGGTTCAGCGGGAAACGGGGTGCGTTTTGTCAAGTCAAGAATGGCACCTTCAAGCTCAGTTAGGCCATAAGGTCTTGAGAGCGGCTAATTTCAAACGGATGGCTTTTCTAAATAGATGGCTAGCATATTTTACCACGTTGGCCCTGAGTAAACGATTTCCGGAGGTAGAAAATAGATGTTTTCGTTGTCAGGCTGGAGAGGAAGGGAATTGGCTTCATATTTTCTATACCTGTCCGGAGCTTAATGAATACTGGCGAAATATTTTTCAATGCATAAGTCAGGCCATCCATAAATCGATAGATCCTCAAGAAAAAATTGCCTTATTTGGAATTTCCAGCACTATCTCAGGTTTGACTAAATATGAAGAGGCATTTGTAATGATTTGTTCACTGATCGTTAATTTTGCAAAATTGGAGATCACCTGAGATACCCTCATTTATGAAATGGTTTAATAAAATGAAGCGTACGAGGGCGTTTGAAGAAGCATATGCGCTGAGGGTGGGAGCAATGAGCAAATTTAAGAAGACCTGGCAGTTTTTTGATTATTCTGATATGGCCTGAAGTTGATTTGTGTTTTTTATTTATTTATTTATTTTTTCTTTTTTCTTTCAACATTGTGGTTTAAATCAGTTGTATACACACCTACATATTATGGAAAAAGTTTTCAATTATGTTTTATGTGGAATATGAATTTGACGTACATGAAGAGTTACTTCTTTTGATTGTATTTGCTTTTATCCCTGCTCTGCTCAATAAAAAAAAATAAAAATAAGAGTTCTCCTGTCTTAAAGTATAGAGTCATGACCATAATTACATCACAGTGGCGTCCACAGATAGAACATCATGCAGGATGGCTTGATGAGGTATGTTTTTACACAACCAAATTATGCAGTGATCAAGTCTGACATTCTGATCCTGAGAAGGCCAATTCAGCATTCCATCCTTCTGAGGTTGGTAACTGAATTACCATTAAATTGCGCGATTTCAACACGGGTATTCTTCAGTGATTAGAAGAGGCAGAAATGCAGCATAAAACTCTGTCTGAAAAAGAAGACTTTGGGGTCTATTCACATACTGCATTTTGTAGTACTACACTAGTACTACAGATGAACTATAAAATGCTCTTCACCAACCTACACCGAGTCTCCGCACGTGAAAGTATATGTTTTAGTAGTAAATGTGCGAAGGATAGGGGAGTGGCCTAAAAATGGGAAATACTTACTAATAAAGGGGAGGTGGATAGGGAGGAGTAGGGTGAAGTTAGGGCAGGATTAGGGAGATGTTGGAAAATGGTCCTCTCTGAAGGGGCATCCCAAACATTTTGGCTTCCTCCTTCTCTTTTTGCTGATTCTTTTAGTAGGCCTGAGGATTCTGAGCTCTTTACCACTGCTAACCAGTGCTGAAGTGCAAGGGCTTCTTTTCTAAAACATGATCAGATTGAAATATACTGGATTGGCATATTTGCTGTACTGCTAAGGCCCTTGTAACGTCATACCATCTACCAAGGGCTTGTACTTCAAATGCTACTAATGGGCTGAAGCACTGAGTGTGCCACCCACAGAAGTAACCTTTCAAACCAACCTGTCTCAGGCTTGTCACTGCAGTGCTTGTGTGTGCAGTTTACTGTCACTTCCTAAGGTAGATCCGAAGTAACCCCATGGCTGGGTGCCATGTAAGTAAAAGGTAGGACATGTACATTTATGTTTTGCAGGTCCTGGTAGTGACAGACAGCCGATTTCGTTTTTCATTACTGTGAGACCTACCCCTTGCATAGGCCAGCATTGAGAATTCCTTAATACAATTTTAAGCTTTAACTACTGGTCAGAGAGGAGACATTTTTGCATGTTTTATATCTTTGGAATGGTAATAATAAATCCTCCTGGCTGGCAAAGTTGGATTTAACATTACTGTTTCAGAAATGCTACTTTTAGAAAGTGGACATTTCTCTGCACTTACTGCTCTTTGTGCCTTACAGCATGTCTCCAATACACACCTGGGTTGAGTGACAGCTACACTTTGTGCATTTTCTGTAGATAGCCACAAACACAGGAAGGGGAGGCTTATCTGCATTCTGAGCACTCATCTACATTCAACTGCATTCTGATGGGTCTTCCTGGGCAGGGAGTAATGGGAGTGGCTGACACTTACACTTCAATAGGTAGTATCCTCTCCACACACAATGCACTGATTTATTCCCCAGAGATAGCCTGGCAGACAGGACTGGTAGAAAGGTATCCTTGTGCTCTTCAGATATCTGCTTTGAAGTCACCCCTTGCATCAAAGGTACTTTTGGGTACTGGGTCTCTGACACTTCTGGATCTTGAACTGAACCTCTGTCAGAAGGATTGCTTGCTGCTTGAAGTACTCAAATGGACTGCTTTTCTGCTTGATGCCCTGCTGCCTGCTTCTCTCTGACTCTACTGAAGGAGACTGAGCTCTGCCTTCCTTGCGAGTGATCTCCAAGGGCTTTCTGGCTTGCCTCCTGTTTTCTGAAGTCTCAGGGACAAAAAAGATGTCCTGCAATTCTGCTAGTGCTGCTGCACTCTGCCTTCTGTAAGTCCTACCCTTGCCTGAGGTGTCCTCTCCAAGTTCTGGGCCTCAGAAGAGGGTTTTGCTACAAAACTAGCGCATTGTCAACTTTGCACGAATTGGAACTGATGCATCCCCTTTGCCGCCGACGCAGAGTGTTCGACAACAGAGGTTCGAGAGCCTGTGTGGCATGACGAAAACACATTACCTTCACTTCAGCAAAGCTCGACAATGACGCAACGACTCAACTCCATGGAAAAGATCGAAGTATCGTGCCCTCAGTGTCGATGCTTTGTCCCATCCAAAGTACTTTCTCGGTGGGCCCTAGGTGGGTCCTGCAGCTGGCCTGCCATCCATTGCAGTCCGCTTGAACTTTGGATTTTCACCAGTCCCTCGCTACCTCAAGTAACCTTTTGACCGTTACTGACTTCTAAGCACTGTTTTTGCATTATAGCTTTCAAAATTCTACTCTTGACTTCTACTGATTGGATTTTTGTTGTTTTGGTCTTATTTTGCTCAAATAAATATTCTCTATTTTTCTAAACGTGTGTGGACTTTTTTTATGGTGTATTCATTGTGTTACTGAACGTGTGTTGAAGAAATACTTTACACATTGCCTCTTTAAATAAGCCTGACTGCTCTGTGAAAAGCTACCAGAAGGTGAGCATAGGTTATCTTTTAGTGTGTATGTAGCTTACCCTGACAGGAGTGGTGGTTCCTGCATGGCCTGGATGCATACTTCAGCCAACCAGAAATCCCATTTCTTACAGGAGTGCTTTAGGGAGGGACATTTACCTACCCACAAAAGAGTAAGCCCATTGCTATTCACAAAGTGCATTTACATAGTTAGTAAAGTTAAAAAGGGAGCCAAAACAATAGTAAATGACTCCAGCTCAGAGTTGATGTTCAGTACCAAACATTGCCAAGCACAGGAACTGCAACACCTTGCTGCAGCATGTGCAATGCTGGACTTACTGCTGTTTGTTTTAGTTGTGACTTATACTCGGAGTTTGTGTTTACCAAAATGTGCAAACTTACTCAAAAGTGTAAGTTATCTTTGTAAATCAGGCCCATAGTCAGTAAAATGGCAATAAGGCACATTTTAACTGCATACAAAATACAGTCAAGAAAAATAATGGCATGCATAAAGCTGTTTAATTCCTTCTTCCCCACAGTTAAGTTTGCCCGACGACTCCACATCTCTAAGGGGGCAGTGCTTTAGTACTAAGTTTTGAGTTAACATCCTAAATCATACAATGAGTTGTAGTCCTGGTTCACTTCATCATTTCATCATTGGAGCTCAATGACTTGTAAAAAAAGAAAACAAACACCAAGACTGGAGCATTATATACTTAGTGACATGGAGTTATCTGGTAACCTTCATTACAGTTCGATGTATATCTGTTTACACCTTTTTGTACATCCTTGTGATACTGCTACTTTTCAGGGATAACTCTCAGCACATGGAAACATTAATTTAATAAATATATTGCACTACATGCTGCTGATAAATTTTGTGCATTTCACAAGATGCTAATTTCTTATCCATACATGCCAACCTATTGACCTTAGCAAATATAGCAAGATGGACAAAATATAGTACATGAAGAGGGGGTCAGCTGTGTGCATATTAATTGCTGGAGTTGCAATAAACTGACATTTGTACAATAAAAATATTAGATCATGGTGGCCACGATATTGGCAGGTCGCTTGAGTGCTGTCATATCTGGCGCCCACCACCAGATAGGTTTTAAATTTCCCTTGTCTCAAATTCACAGAGGTGGAATGTGCCTTACCGCTCTGGTTGAGGGCATGGAGGAGCTGTTTTTTGCCGAACCAACATAAACACATGCTGGTCTGAAGCAGCCCTGGAGTTCAGGAAGCGCCGCAGGGCAGCAGTGCAAAATCTCCTCCAGCGGAGCGGGGGCAGCATCAGCAAAAGCGTGGCCCCTGCAGCACCAAGGTGCACGCAGAGCAACCAGGAAAAAAGGTGCACACATCTGACAAAAGGGAAGAGGCGACTGGCAGCTGCTAAACAAGAGGCAGAAGGATTAGTGTGGGTGGTTGGGAGCAACAGGATTTGGGCAAGCTTTCTGCAAAAGGGAGGCGCATTAAAGCACTGGGTGCCAGGAAAAAGCACTCTCATTTACTCACTCAGGTAGGTACCTGCCTATTTGATGCACCAGTAAATAGTGTGGGTGACGATTTCCCCCGGCCTCAGGTGTGCATACCTAAGGACCAGATTTCAAGAGATTTGTAGAGAACTGGGAGACTCAAGAAGAAGCCTGAGGCCTTAGAGAGAAGGCTAAAAATTACTCCCTCGCTAAGGTCCTTCTTTAAGGTTCTACCCCCGTTATGACCATTAGAAAACAAACTATAGGCATGGCAAAGCAGGAGGTGGGACAGGCAGCCTTACCAGCAGATGGGAGAACGTCCAAGCCAGAGGTGTGGAGACCCCGGTCTCTGATTAATCAGGATGAATACTCAAACAGCGCTAGGACAGACACATCACGAACTGGAGAAAGATTTGGTTCCCCAGTTAGTGACTCTACCCAGGACAGAGTTCCATTAGACATAGCCCCAAAGTCAGCAGGAAAAACTATTGACACAAATCTAGAGGTTTCAGCTAGCTCTGGAGAAAGGCAGGTTTTCTTCACTTACTGTGGGTATCAGGAACGATTTTGCTGTTTCAGAAGCAAGCCAGGGTGCAATATGGATCTTCTGTGAGGTCCTTGAGAAAAAAATAGATTTCTTTTACATAAGACCGCAGATCCTTGAGAATACCTTTGGGATTTTGAAAGAAGATGTGAGGAATAGTAAGGGGGAAATTCAGGCCCTGAGACATGATGAGCAAGAGATACAGGAGAAGTTGGAACAGTTGGAAAACTGCTCAAGAAGTAATAACTTAAAAATTTGGACTGTCCTGAAGGGAAAGGAAGGTGATGACTTAAAGGCATTTGTTGTTTCTCTTATAAAAGTAGGGGCCCAGATTATGGTTAGTGAGCGAGATGAAGCAAAGGATATCCAGAGAGTGCATAGACATCTGTTCATAAAAAATCCCAATAGGGTTAAACCCCGGATGATTCTCCTTAACTTTCAGACTTATGCTTTCGGGGAAAACATTCTCTCCAATGCATTGAAAATGAAGACATTAAGATGGAATTACTTCTCCTTTGAGAGTAGATCTGACTTATCTCGAGCCACCTTAGATAGGCAATGGGAGCTGGGGAAGGACCTCGAAGAATTTTAATAAGTAGGGGCCACAGCACAGCATAGATTTTCTGCCTCTCTAAGTCACATGCACAATAACAAAATGCACAATTTAAGAGGTCATAGAGAGGCAGATGAGTTGTTAGAGGCTATTAAGAAGGGATGGGCAGGAAAATAATCTAAGCTGACAAGGGTGGGCAAGATAGTATTCAGGATGAGAGAGTGATTGTAGGTTATTGCTCGCTCCTTCTAGGGAGGCGGGGGCGGGGATTTTCACGAATATACTCACACTTTCGTTTTTGGTGATGGGCACTCAGTGGTGCACCAAAACGGACTAACATCAAGTCCATGAGGAAGCAGGGGTGGGTGTCCTAGGGTGAGTGGGGGAGCAGCCGAAGACTGGTGGGGGAGCAAAAAAAAAGAAGAAAAAAAAGAAACAAAAAGAAAAAACTATATATATTAGATCATGTTTGATCAAATTCTGAAATCATTGTAATTTCCCTGCACCTCAATGATTTTATTTTGAAGTAAGTTCCTAAACCCCAAAAATGTTTGCAAGTGGGACACTCATGTATCCTTGACAGCCTTGACGGTAAAACATTACAAATCCTGAAGATGCCAGAGAGGTTGAGGATTGGACACAGAATTCAGTAAATTAATTATTTCCTTTGAAATCCAGACCAAATTGTAGCATAATTATCACAAGCATAATTATCACAGGGTCGCACTGACAGAATGAAGCGTGATGGAATAATTGGGGTATTGCAGTATAAAATATTAAATCTATTTCTTGAAATATATTCAGATTTTACAGAAAGGACGTCAGAAGCCCAAATTGCACTGCTCTGTATAGGTGAGCATGCTCAGCACTTCCCAGAAGAAAAAATATCGCTAAAGAGTGCATTTTAAGTCACATGCAGTGGGAGTCTAGTCTGCAGTACAAATGCCAGCTTCTGCCCTTTAAGGCAGCATAATATTCAGTGCATGGAACATTGCTTCTATTTCATCCCATTGACCTTGAGCACCAGACTCCTAGCCAACATCATGAAACAATACGGAAATTAAATGTAATCATTAGTATGCATAGAAGCCTTCCAAAAATATAGCAAAATGTAATTGTTTCATTTTATGTTCATTTTCTCATGTTTCTCACGCAATTGGTTTTTCAAAATGAATTGCTTCAGTTCCAATAAAAAGGAGAATGCATGCAGATATTCTGCAGGTCTATTTCCCCGAGGGAACAGGATAATGATTGTGGCAGTTCTTCGGTATTTTAGCAGGTCAACTCTGACAGCTGAGCGGTGCTAGCAATTGCGCTGGGTGGGTTGTGACTCACGCTGAGTGATAGTCTGCTCAGGAAGGTACTATGGGGCACATGAATTAAGCTAATTACTGGTCGCAAACGGGACACTTCGCAGAATCGCCCCCTTTACGACCGGTAATTAGACTTTTGGGATGCATCAAGCCCAAAGCCGTTCGCTAAATAAGTAATCGCAAAATTTGTGGTTACCTATTTTGCGAATGCAGTTGGGGAATCGCAATTTGTGATTCCCTAAATGCAATGCAAGAAGCATTCTAAGAATGCAACTTTGCATTAAGGAATCACAAATTACCATCGACTTCAAAGTGATGGAAATTTGCAATTTCTTAGAAAAATGCACAAAATAGAATCTTTTTAAGTGCCATGTGGCGCACACACATGCCATGTGTGTGCGCCACATGTGCACACATGACAATTTTGGGGGTTCATCAGGTGTGGCCTTTTGGCCCCCTAGCACCCTTGAAATTGCATGAGCAGTTTGCGATTACCTTTTTGGTAATCGCAAATTGCAGATAGTTTCCCATTCATTCTGATGGGCCTCTAAGCCCATTGGAATGAATGGGAAGGCATTCCCATAGGGAATAGGGAATGTGCAGGAGTCGCAATTTATTTAGCGATTCCTAAATGCATAAGAAATTGCGATTCCTAAATAGCGATTCCTTAATAATCGCTATTAAGGAATCACAGTTCCTTATGTTGATACATGTGCCCCTATATTCATATTCCGCTTGTACAATAAAGCCACACTGATCATACCATTACATTGTACAATATTTTGGTCAGGTATTAAATACACGTAATAGTCAAGACTATAGCATCAACTACTGATTTACTGGAAAAAATCTGACTTAATTTTTTTTTGTGTGATTAATACCCCTTCTACAGCGTAGTGTTGTTTGCTCTTTGATAGTATAATAAGTAAGAACCTGCAATCCCTGCATAAATTCCTGTCTCCATTTTCCTTATTACAGTCGAGTTGCGACGTCTTCAATAGCCTGTAATAAGAGAAAGACTTTGCTGCTCAACTGTAATAAGTTATTACAGTTGAGCTGTGACATCATATTGCCTCCTGCCAGACCCAGCAGCCAAGCTGAAAGGCAGGCCTTGGGCCATAATTAAAGGGTGCAGGCTAAACAAGGGACAACGCGAACTGACCTTTTCCACTTCTGATCTATTTTTTCTTAATTGAACAGTGATCAACAGAAAGGACCTAATATTGGCAACTTGTATTGATTTTTTGCACTCTATCAGTCTTTACCAGAGAGATAAAGTCTCTCTGCATGTTCCTACACATTGTAAGCCATAGTGTGTTCAACTGACTTACATTAAACTGATCCTAATAGTTCCTTTGCAGCAAATTGCTACATTCTTTGTGGTGTTTTTAATTTCACACTACAGATTCTGCTTTTATTCTTCATGTCTGCAGCCCTACTGTCTCCTTTATATCAAAGAGCAATACACCAAGCATTTAATCGGTTTATGGGTTGGGTGAGGATGTGACCATGTATTATCAGGAATAAAAGAACCCCTGTCGTATAGTAAAAGAATATTGCAAGTGACCTCAGAGTTCCATGTCCTTAAAAAGAACCTGGACTTCAGCCTCATTCCTCTCTATGGTCATGGACCTCCTCAGTAGCTTGAAATATCCTTATATTGTATTCAGGGGGAACTTTATCCTATAAAGTTGACACAGGAATATGTAATGCCATCAGAAGCTAGTAATACCAGAAACCATGTTGATGACGATTACAACTAAGAAGTTTGAGAGGGAATGAAAGGAAACTATGACAGAGCTGAACAAAATCCTCAAAGCATGTGGAGGCAAAAAGGGGTTTTGCAACATTCTGTTACTACAAAGACTATAATGTAAACTAGAGAAGATACAACATTTTTATTTTATCCTGCAATCCTAGGGTGTGTTGTATGAAATTAGTGGGTTCCACCACAAATAAAACATGCAATTTTAATATTTTTTCCAAAATGTTTTGAAGTTTAAAAAAAAATCGTAGTTTGCAGACGGAAATCTTTATTGCTTCATCCACCTTTCTGGAGTGTAGCTCACAATCACAACATGATTAACAGCTCTGAGCCATAAACTCAGAAATGTATTTCTGTAGGCGTACAGCTACGTTTGGAGTAAATTATCCACAGTTTTGTAATTCTCAGGTAGACTTGGAGGACAGCTGGGAAGCAGTGTATTAAAGTTTTCCAGGAGTGTACAAGTGTACATACATTCAAACACCTAAAGTTAACAGGTGCATGTTAACACATGTAAATATAAGGTACACTAGCCTTTGCACATTTTAATCTTTTTTTATGTTTCTTGATGGAGAAACACCTTACCTTATACCCCTTTTATTTCAATAGTAATCCATCTCTTTACAATACATTAATTACTTACTTGTGTCCTTGACAGGAGTAAATCTCTGATGCATTCTGGGTTCTGAATCTGCCTACCAAAGGTTTGTAAGTATTTAAAAACAAACACCAGATTTCACCTACAAAGGACCTAATTAAATGTGCCCGGTTTAATTGCATCTGGTTGTAAAGGGATTGCAGTTATACGTGGTATGATGTATGATATTTATCACACCTGGTAATTCACAGGTGTGATAAGGTTCACAACCCCACTTACATTTCAGGAGGTCAAACCCAAACACAAATTTAAGGGGTGAAAAGGTCTGATAAGTGTCTGATAAATATCAGGACATTGGGAATTCAGTGCAGTATGCATCAAAAATCTCATGTTTTTCCTTCTTACCAAAAAATAATCTCAGCATATGAGCTATTTATTAAGCCGTATAAATCTAAACACTAAGGAGTTAGATTTCATCGGCTGCAATAAATGCTGACTACTGATCCGGGTGCGAGGTAATATGACTCTAAGGATGGCTTTCCCATTCCAGGAATGCTGATGGTCCATCCATATAAAACTAAGCCTAAAGTTTAACCATACTGATGTAGTATTACAGGGAAGTCTTTCATTTTACAGATGGAAATTCAAGTCCAAAGTAGCAGCTAAAATAGTTGAGGGATTCAGGCCTTTGACTCCAAATAGTCCATTGTAAATGGTACTATAAACAGCACATACAAGCAGAACACACGTCATGATTACCCTAGCATTTATTTTCTTTGATAAAAATGTTTCAATGTTCATGGTAGAGCAGCGTTTCTTTCTATTCCTGGATGAGAGAGATGCTGGAACCTGCTTCACTGACTGGACATTGTGGGAACAGTGGCGGCTCCTCCACTAAGGCAGAGGATAGTCGCCCCACTGGAAAAATAAAATAATAAAATAATAAAATAAAATAAAAATAAGAATGTTATTATCATTTTAGTAGTGGTGGCACTCTCCTAACTGCGCAGCATGGCGTTTGACCGGCCGTCTTGGGCTGGCCAAGCCGTCATGAGCACTTGGCATGTTCTCCATCTGGGCTGTGTTGTACAGCCTGGTGAAGAACATGCCCAGCCTCCCAATCCCTCTCTGAGCACCGAACCAGTCCAATCATAAGGCTGCAGTAAGGCAGCGTTGTGATTGGTCAGGGAAGTTGGGAGCCTGGATGCTTCCTGTTTCATCGAATGAAGAGGACAAGGACGGGGAAAAGACTGATGCGGGGAAGGTAAGCGATTTTTTTTTTCTATTTCCCCTTTTTTTAACACCCCTCCTCCCCGCCCCATCGATACTGCCCAATAGCAGCCGCTACTGGGTGGGAATGTAGAAATCAGTTTTGCTTATTGCTGATTCCTGTGGATTTTAAAGTCAAAGTTTCTGTAGTCCTGGATCCCAGCAGCTACTGCATGATGCAATCCTATCAAATTTCAGGAAAGACCAACCTCCATCATGGACTGACAGCTTTTAACTTTATACAAAGTATCACCTAAAGCCGAACAATAACAAGTATTGGCAAAGCCAATAAAGATGACAGAATTTTGACTCCTGACCAAAATATTTAAAAGGCATGGTTCAGTGAAAAATATACAAAACAAAAAACAATTGCAATCTGCTACAACCCATTTATGTTCTGCAGATTTGTAGAGCGCACTCTCACCGGGAGGGTGTCATGGCAGTGAGCAGGTGTGAGTCTAGCCAAACCTAGGGTCTGGTGGGACTACTCGAAAAGCCATGTCTTCAGCTTCTTGCAGAATTCAAGAAGTGAGGGGAGGCTCTTATGTGTAGCAGCAGGTTGTGCCACACTTTAGGAGCGATGTAGGTAAAGGCTCGACCACCGGATCTGGTTTTCTGTATGCATGGGATGTGTACAAGTTATAGTTCGGACGAGCGGATCTGTCTGAAAAGTTTTTGAAAGATGCGATCATTGAGATATGCTGAGCTAGTGTATGTAGTGCTTTAAAGGTGTGGATGAAGAGTTTGAATTGTGCGCATTTGTGTATGGAGAGCCAGTGGAGGTACTTCAGGTCTGGTGTGATGTGAGTGCAGCATGGGAGGTTGAGAGTGATTCTGGCTGCCGGGTTTTGAATGGTCTTCAGCCTTTGGGTGAGTTTTTTGTTGATCCGAGCATAGAGAGTGTTCCCATAGTCCAGCTTGGTCTGTGACAAAGGCTTTTGTGAATGTTTTTCGGGTACTTATTGTAAGCCATTTGAAAATCTTCCTCAGCATCCTCAAGGTATGAGGTTGTGACAGCATTTACTTGGGCAGTCACATCGAGTTTGCTGTCGATGCTGGCGATCTTGATGTTCCTTGTGTGACTGGTGGGTGTGGATTTCGGGTCTTGCGCTGGTGGTCACTAGGTGGAGTCCTACAGTGAATTGCTCTTCCTGGAGATTAGACTGTTGTTCTTGTTGATGTTCAGCTTCAGACAATTGGCCTTCATTCAGTAGGCAATTTCAGTAATGCAGGCTTTGAACTTGATCCAGGTACTAGAAATCTTGTTCATGAGGGAGAGAATGAGCTGTGTGCCATTGGTGTATGAGAGGACATTGAGTGAATGGGTAGCTAGAGGTATCATGTGCGTGTTGAAAAGGGTTGGGGTCACGCATTGCAATGTAAGCACTTCATTGGAGGGAAACTGATACGCAAACCAACTGCATGAGTTGGGAGATGTGAAATAGTCTTCCAGGCAGAGTCAAAGCCCACTCTATGTAAAGAAATGGTAACAATTGGTAATGGAGTTAGCTGTACTGTCAAACCACACATAAATAGAAAGAAGAGATACACAAAACAGCAATACAGCTAGTTGGTCCTCACTCAGACAGACTAGTGTTTGTTCCATGAACTAGCCTATAATTGGTGTACATTTTAACTGAAAGGTTGACTCCAGTCTTGCATAGTAGTTAGTCTGCTCAAGGGAGAAACAAGTAATACCTTCCTGGAGCCAAGACAGTTCACAAAGTTCTATATCAATCCAACACTTCAAGACAAGTGACATACAAATTCCATGCAGTTAAACATAATGGGTTAAATTGCTTTGCAATGATAAAAATGTGGTTAAGTCCAAACATAATGGCAACCATACATCTGGGCAGGGTAATGTTGCTTATTAAATTTAGTTAAAAAAGAAACTCCTCTATTGTGGTTAATTGTGGGAAATTACAAAACATATGCATCAGATCAGGATTATTGCCCTGTAGACACATAGATTGTTTGAAGAGATGGGCAAAAATGTTGGCCACAAGCCTCTACAGACGAACAGTTGTAGAGTGTAATAGTTTATAGTCATAGTGCGGTATGATTGCATGCAAATATTAACTGATTTAATATAATGCACTGTATTTGAAAATACTTCCTGTAGCGATTTTCACGTAGAGATAAATTATAGCCTGAGATATGATTAGTCTTTAGGAAAGCTCTTACAATTTTGTGCAGTTCCAATTATGTGGGATTGGCAAAGTTTTCTGAGTGGTTACTCTAAAATGGACATATTTGACCCCCTGGGCATGAGGAAGATCATATCAAGCCTGTATTCACCAAACAGTTGTTTGAACAAATGAATCCCATGTTGTTGCTAGACCACAGAGAATCTATCATTAATATTTGTAGAGAAAGTCTTGTCATTCAAAATAGGTGACAAATACCAGATTTGATGGATCGAATAAGACGGTATTTGTCCCTCTAAATACACATTAAGGCTATGTGAGTTTTTAATTATATCTTCCTATAGAGCTTTAGTAGGTTATTAGAGAAAGTCTCTTGCACAGAAATTCCTGCTAGTATATGTAGTTACCTTTTTTCTCTTATTCTCGCCATATCATTAGAATTGAGTTTATGCAGTGGAGAAAGTGGGGAAAATGTTTTACTTTTGTGTACACTAAATCTCCTGATAATATACCGACTGAATAAAACCGAACAAAAAAGGAATTATACTGTTTGAAGAAGAATCTACAGGGGTGTGGGCAAGTCTTTTTGAAAGTTATATATTGCACATTCAAGGGAACTAATTCCACTGAAGACAGGATGGCAATATATTCTGTAGGGGACACAACAAAGCCCAATTTTGGCAGCCTAAACTGAACAACGTGGGGTTCTAAGAAACCTTGTCACCCACAGGAATTAAGACAAGCCACATACAATTGATGGGCTTTTCAGAGGGTAGTATACATTGCTGGTTACTGGAGGATATCAGTTCCACCCCTGGAAGGGTGATAAAGTTAACTGCATATTTGTTCTTCAGGGATGAACATTGAAAGCATAATTCATGTTGAAATTAGGTATTTTGGAAAATAAAATTATAAAAGTTACCAAAAATACATAAAAAATCTAAATGGAAAGAGTATGGATGGTTTATTGAATATTGTAAGAAACTTGTGATGAATATCTAAGCAACACCCATGGTTTTCATGGCTTTGACGTGGGACATCAATCCCTGATAGTTTGTGGCTCCCAGGTAGTGCCATTTTGATTCCGTACACAGGTATCCAATTAACCTTACATCTTACATAATCCTCAGATTTGAGTTCAAGGAACAATAACAATAAAAAATAATAGTCCAAATGTGAATTCAATTATCCATGATTCATTGGTATATAATAGTGAACATAAAGAACATGTTTTGCCACACTGCTTTCACAAAACCTGATTTCCAAAGTGTCTCCATAATTTTCTTACTGATGCATTCAAGATGAAACCAGAGTTTCCTTATTTGGGTAAGCTACGTACTTTTCAAGTATCAGTTCCTTTTATTTTTGAGAAACTTTATGCCACAGGTTAATTACACAGCTTTTCGCCTACAACCTGGGGTTGGCAGCCAATCTTAGGCTGTGGCAGGAAAACCAAACCAAACCAAACGCTAACAATCACAGCACTCCACCCCTTGTCTCACTCGTTCGCTATGATAAATTGTTTTTGGACACCATGCATACCTTTCTTAACACCCCTTGTGAGTCTCTCAGGGCTGTAGCTCCCCTCCTACCAGTAAGTGACATGTTGTGTTGGGGGCAATGTCTGTGGGGGGGGTCTGGAGTCAGATGCAATAATTGAAAGTATTTGGGGCAAGTCAGTTCATTGAACTCTGTAGACAGTTGCTTATAAAGGGAGCCCACAGGACACAGTATGTGTCTAGCTTGAGATCAGTATCGAGTAATGGCTTCTCCATGCCTAGGATGTACCACCGTTTGTGTAGCCATGTTGTGTGGTTTGGAACCTTGGCTGTGCCCCAGAGGGCAAGGATAGTCTGGTGGGCCTTGTCCAGGATGACAGCTATTTTTCGGCCTTGTGTATATTTGAGGGAGTAGGTTAGGGGGTTAGGTAGACCCAGCAGCGTGTAGGCAGGGAACCATGGGATTTGTTATCAAAGGCCCTATCAATGGCATCCAGTATGTTTTCTCAGTATTGTGCCAACTTGAGGTATCTCATAAATGGTGCAACTAGCACTCATGGTTCAGCTCTGGATTCCATTTCTGGATCTCACTGGTTTAAGTACCTGTGTGAAGCAATCTTAAAGGCAGTGTCAGTGCTAGATGAGTTGTGTGCTTTGCTCTGTAGTAGACATTTCCCCTTCCCATCCTCCTAGCCTAACAGCCCTTCCTATCACTTCTGCCCCACTATCTTTTCGTGTGATCAGTGTTGGGCTAGAAGAGTGTATAGTTCAGCAATAAGGCTTTTGTCATCGATTTTGAGGTAGATCCATTTCTCAAAAAGCAATAGCGCTCTCTGTGCTTAGGGTTTAACGTAGGTGTTGGTTACCATATGTATGATTTGCAGGTAGGGTATGCAGTGTGTTTCTGAGAGATTATACTCAGCTTTAATGCTTTTGAAAGGGATAATCCCAGCTATGGCATAGAAATAGCTTATTTATTTATTTATTTGCAGCCTTCTTCCTTCCACAGAAGATGCCTCTTGAGGGGTAGACCCAGAGTAAACTTCGGGTTGGCAAAAACAGGAGTCTTGGGTGGAGGGAATTTAGTCAGGCCTCTGTTTTAAAAAAACTGTCCGTCACCAACAGGGCAGTTTCTGTGATGGGGAGGAGTATAGTCCCCACACCCTATGCTTTTTGGGCAGCAGTGCAGCTGTGAAATCTTCCAAATGTGTGCACACGCTATTGTCTGGTTCATGAAGCACTAGTGCTTCTCTGTCACCGCTCTAACTTAATTAACCATGAAGCAAAGTTGCATAGCTTGGAAGTTTTGTTGGATATGGAAAATGCCCAGGTTTCCATTGCCTGCTGGACTATAGGCAATTTGCTTCTGCATGCGGGGTTGCTTGCTGCCCCAAACATACTTTATCATGTTGAGCTGTAAGGACCAGAGGGCATTGCGGGAAGGTGTCCTTGGGAGAGAGTGCACTATGAACAGAATATTAGGGAGGATTTTCATCCTAATCGCTGCCTCCCTGCCTAACAGGGAGAGGTGGTGGCAACTCCAGATGACAAGTTCTGATCAGACAGATGCAAGGAGGTTATCTAATTTATCTCAGTGGTCTGGTTTGTAATGGGTGTGAGTCACACTCCCAGGTAGGAGGCATCGGTGGACGACCATTTGATCATGGACTGGTCACAGAGTTGAGTTTCAAGGGGTAGAGGGACTGTCAGGTTAAGAATTTGGGACAGCTGGAGGTTAACTTTATAGCCCAAAATTGCACCAAAGAAGTGCTGTGCTGCCATTAGGGCAAGCAGCGAAGATGTAGGGTCAGTGAGTGTCACTATCACCTTGTCTGCATAAAGGCTAATTGTATGTTTTTTATTCCCATATGGGGCCCACTGATATGAGGGTCTGCTCAAACTCGCTGAGAACATGGCTCCATATAGAGGGTGAACAAAAGCAGTGACAGAGGACATCCCTGTTGTGTGCACCATCGTACAGGAAAGGGTTCAGAAGAAACCCCATTTACCCTCACCCTGGCATGGGGAGTGCTATAGATGTTGCAGATTCAGTGATAGAACTTGTCCACAAAGCCACAGGGCTTCAGGGTAGCAAATAAATATGGTAAATGGACTTTATCAAATGCCTTTTCTGCATCAAACCTGAGTACAAGTGCCTCTCATTTAGAGTGATGGACCTTGTTGATCAGGTGAAGAATACATTTAATGCCGTTCCTGCATTTTCTATTAGGGATGACACCTTCTTGATCGGACTCAATCAGTCCCAGCATATATGCATTGAGTCTGGACGCTAAAATACCTGTGAATGGTTTCGTGTCAACTTTGAGGAGGGAAAGTTTATCCCTCTCCGGCTTGGGGTGACCATGATGGAGGCCTCCAGCATGGTCTTTGGTAATGCTCTGGGATCCATGAAGGTTTTGAATGATCTTATAAGTATGGGGGCCAGTGTGTGATAGAAGGTCTTGTGGAAAAGGGGGAAAAGGTCTTCTGGTCCTGGGGACTTTAGCAGCATCGTTTTAGCTAAGGCAGAGATCATTTTGTTACCACCCACAAAACATTTATGTGTAAGATGCAACAGGGCATATTCTGTCCTTTCCAGGTCAAGGCGTTTGAGCTGCGTATGAGCTCTATTCAGCTAATGCCACACTCTGGGAGCCCCAGTGTGTTTATGAATATTTTCCAATTCTTTCACTGCCCCTTGTAGCTGTGCCTGCTTCTCTCTATGTGATTGATTGGGCTACCAGCACTATGACTCCCCTTTGATCACCAATTTTAGGGCATTCCAGAGTGTGGAGACAATCACCCTGTCCATGTCATTGTACTTCAAGTATGCAGTCCTTGTTTATGGAGGCAATGTTACTTGGGTTTTGGATACGGCTATCACACAGCTCCAGCTGTTGGACATCATTTGTGTTTCATCAACATGTAAAGTCATCATAATGGGGACATGATCAGACAGCGACATGGGGTCTATGCTCGCTCACCTCTGTGACTCGGGTTGTGATTGTGGGAGTACCTAAGGAATAGTCTATGCGGGCATAGGTCTTGTGTTCAGCTTAGTAGAATGTATTGTTCCTGTCATTTGGGTGCGTGCACCTTCATGGGCCAGATAGGCTGCATTCCCAAAACCATGTCAGACTGTTCTTTGTGACCGCCCATGTCTCCCCGATTCTTTGTCCAGATCAATCTAGGTCTTTGTCCATTACCAGGTTCAGGTTGCCACCTACCAAGACAGCTATGGTCAGAGACTGCATGGTTTCAGACACGGCTTCCTCAATTAAATATTCCTGAAGCTCATTCAGGCCATATCATAACTGGGAAGGAGCAGAGCCACAAGTGGTATGTTAGGAGTCACCCTTTGATGTCAGAACTCTTGCAGATCACCTCCCCTTTGAAAGTCTGGGAAATGTATATGCCCCCCCCCCCTTTTTAGTGGCCCCTGAGTACCAGAACTGCTGAAGGAGGAGTGCATTCTCAAGCGTCTTTTGGCAACAGGTGTGTCTCCTGGAGCAGACATATGTTGCTCTCACTGTGCTATAGGAGGGACAGGATAACGGCCCCTTGACCGGGAGGTTTAAACCCTTAATATTGAGAATAAGAATTTCAATTCCCCTAATAGGAGATCAGGGAAGGTGGTTAATGCTTTGGGCTTTGGAGAGTGCAATGTGCCTGAGGGCAGATTGCAGTACCCAGGGGTGCAGAAAGTGGGCCATGAATGAGGTGGATGTAGTGGAATGTGTGACCATATTGTGCGGAATGAAAAACCAAACAATCCCCAACAAGAACCGTAACAAGGGTACCAAAATTAAGTCCATATACCATGTTGGTCCATCAATTCAGTCTGGCGTGTTGTGCCAGAGGTGGGCTTGAGAGTTCATCCGCAATAGGGAAGGTCATTCCACTCCCTCCCGGGCGAGCATATAGGTCGTGGGAGGTGAGTCCTGGCACTGAAGTATAAAGCGAGCTGCTGTGCCCAGAGAGGTGACTTCAGGGTGTGTCTGGGCCACCTATTGTGTTCTGTGAGAGCTTGTCCTACAATGCCCTGTGTTCTTGCCTTATCATCCCAGGGTTGAAGCACTACTTCTTCAAAGTTATAGGGAGCCTTTGCCAGTAGGTGGTATGTGAAGGTGGGGATTCTGGAGGGTCTCGTCTCTTGGTAGGCCTAAGATTCGGAGAGCATCCCTCAGTGATCACAGCTGGTGTAGTTAGCTCTTCTTGCCCTTCCAGCGGAAGATGATGTGGAGGGGTGTCCTCATCCATATGGGATGGAATTGGAGCAGAGGAACTCCGTGATGGGCTTAAAGTCCCTGCGCCATTGGATGGGGACATGTGAGAACTCCTGTTAGAGGGAGAATAAGTGCCTTTGGAATTGGGATGTTGCAGGTCTCCATATTTCTTGATGATTCCCTCCTTAACCTGGAAGGTGTGTATGCATGCTAGAATGGCCGGAGGGTGTGCATTGTTGATCCCAGGATGGCAAACTCTACGGACCTGATGCAGTTGTAGGTGGCTGCCTTTCTCCCGGCCCAGAACATGTAGGAAGATGGTAGGCACGAAATTGCTGATATCTGGTCCTTCTCCTGCAGATGGTATTGCTCTGACCCATATGTTGTTCCAGCTTGATCTGTTTTTGAGATCTCCTGCGTGGGCTTGCAGGTCTACTTACTACACCTGGAGTTTGAATACTTCTTGGTGGAGCATCTCAATGTCTTCCCCTCGGGTGAATTAATCATCTTCCAAGGAGGACACTCTCTCTCGAAGCGAGTCCAGATTGTGCCTCATTTCCTGCAGCTCATCAGACAAATCATGTTAGACCATCTGCAAATACCTTCTTAGTGAATAAAAGAAGGCCTGCGTGATCGGGTGGCCTCCTGTTCTGCGTTCTTTGGTGAAGTGGTGTGTTAGGCAGAGGGGTCAATTTGGAAGAAGAGTTGTTAGAGTGGATGAGCATGTCCCACAGGTTGTGGTCCTTTTTGCCTTTTGAAGAAGCCAAGTGGGTTGCTGGGGACTCTTCAGCTGTCAGAGTGCACTCGTAGACATGCACTGGGTGTCACACCTCACCTGTGATCCTGGCAGTTAGGGCAGGTGGGTGCGTAAGTGTGGAGCAAGCTGGTATAAACACTATTCTTTCCCCTAAGAGTCCAATGGCCTCCGCTGGTGGCACTGGTCTCAGACGACTTTAGGCATCATGACGGGAAAGGCGCTCAGGATTTGGTCTGAGGAAGCCCTTGTATGCTGACCCACAACTCTCTGCTTATGCATCTCAGGCTGCAGCTTGGCCCCTATGTCACACTGCCATGAGTTCTCAAACCTCCTGCGAGCCCATGCCTCCCCAGCACCAGGAAATAGTGAATTGAGGTCTCTGGACAAAGGTAGGAAAAGCACCTTGGCATTCCATTTGCCAAAGGGGTGCAGAGCACTCTCTTGTGTGTAGCTCATGTAGGTCCTTGGCCCTCGTGGCAGGAGGATCGACCCCAAAGTCCTTGCGCTGTTCTCGAGCTTTCTCAGTAGCTCTATTTAGAGCCTACCACCGGATCCAGGTGTCTCAAAGCTGATAATTGGCCCCCTGGTCCTAGAAGGGCCTTGACCCCCCACGCCACACCATCCCCTCAGGGCTCCACTCTCAGGTGGTGGTGCCGTAGCAGGCAGTGAGCAGAGCTGCACAAATCCCAATTGCAGAGGACCCAGGGGCATGGGCCGCGGGTCCAGGCAGGATCGAGGTCTCTTATTCCTGCAGCAGGCAGTCATGTGACGAGGTGGGTGCTAGTTCTACATTAGGTTGCAGCTGCTATTTTATTTGGGTGCCGCATCAGGGACTCCATGGTCTCCACTGGTCTCAGGACACCAGCCCTGCAGTTCAAACCAGGGCCCCTTGTGCCTTGATCACAGATGAGCTTCAGCTCCTTTCCTGGCCTTCTGGGACCTCCGCCTGTGACTAGTGGTGCCACCTGAGCAGCCTAGGGACCAGAGCAGCGCACCGAGCATATTACACAGCCGCCATCTTGGCCACACCCCCAGCTACCTACTTTTTATAGCATGCCACAGCACATACTCCAATATGTATCGTTTTTAATTGAAGATTGAAGAGGCAGTGTGTACACCAAATTGGGTTTGTTTTCATGCTGTGGGATTGCTAAAGGCAACCCGTGCCATGAATCTGATAGCTAACACCACAGGCTCATGGTGAGCAGGAAGTTTGGACCCCCTTTTTTGCAAAGAGGGGCAGGAGTGGTAGTGGGCTGGTCGTGTTATGTGCCCTAACGCAAACATTTAGTATGGGCACGCTTTGGCAGTGAAGCAATTTAATTGGGGTGCAGCAGGCTCCGGAGTCAGTTCCCCCGCTGTACTAATCGAAACATCTCTGCACCACCCAAAGGTCTGCCTCTTTTTTCAGCCAGTGTGATTAGCTGTCACCCAGTGCCCATGCACAAACATTGGCCACATTAGACCTCTGGTAGATAAATCATTAAAGGACAGGAAATAATGTGCTAAAGAAAACCGACATCACTAACCACCACGTGTCGCTGCTGTCAAACCTGTGGAGTGCTTAATAACCCATGGGATTTAGGCAGGCAGCTCCAGCCAACAGGCACAAATTCTTCTGTCATGGACTTATTTTCTTAACTTGTCATTACTTAACTACCCTGCTAAAGTGCTCTGGTTGAGTTGCTTACACCTGCCCGGAAGCTTCACGAGCTTTGACTGCATCATGTGCCATAGCGTTAAGGGTGGGCGTAGTTCGCGAAGTAGCACTTCGCGAAGCTACGCAAAGTGAAGTTCGCACTACGCGAGCTACGCGTAGCACTTTGCGAACTGCGAAGTAACATGTTCGCACTGTGCAAGATGTTGTTTTCAATGATTGCACAGTGCGGACAAGCAACCGGCACTGTGCAATCATTGAAAATGGCATCTTGCACAGTGCGAGCTGTAGTTTTCTGCTGCTCGAGTAGATTTTTCCTCGAGCTGCAGCTTTCTCAACGCGAACTGGTAGTTTCTCATCGCGAGCGGTCGGGAGCATACGCGACCCCTCGCAATGAGAAACCTGACCTTCTCGCGTTGGGAATCTCGCCGGGAGGTTTATTTTCCATGCTCGCGATCGCGAACAAGGTAAAAGTCTCGCCAGGATGTCATTTTGCTTGCTCGCAGTCGCCAACTTGACGTTGAGGACCGCGAGCAAGCAAAAAATGACCGCAGCACTACGCAACACTACGCTACGCGTGTTCGCACTGTGCTACGTGCAGTTCGCGTAGTGCGAAGTAGCGCGAACTTCGCAAACTACGCGAGCGTAGCGTAGTGCTTCGCCCAGGCCTACATAGCGTGCAACACTGGGTCCTGGTAAACATTTATCTTGTTTAACTGAGGGCTTGTCCTAGCATTAGTGTCATGTCATGTCATCTGTGCACAACATATTTCCAGGCCATGGAGTTAATTCAACACACCAGTCCATTCTGGGAGTTGTAATAAAGTTTCCACAAAAACCAATCAGACTGTCTGTACCAGAATGCAATGGGTTGCAGAAGCAAAGTACTGAGCTGGAAAAATGTCATTCCATTACAACAAGCCATGTTGGTAACTCTGGCCATCTGAGGCCAGTAGATTGTGTTCCTGCTCTTTATTCGTACATTTTTTAGGTTTTCATTTCATTAAGATTTAGCTGCCTGTGCAAGAGAGAAAATTACAAGTTTCATTCATACACCCACTTTATCACCACTTATATCTCCGGTCTCTCCTTGAAACTCTTCCACACCTGCAGAGAAACCTGAGGGCTACAATGATAGCACAGGTCAGGGTGATGGCTCCACACAACAGCTCTGGTCTTTGGGCCATCTGAGACAGCAGCACCCACTTCGCCGACTTCATTCACACATGCCTAGCCATGTCAGAAGCAGGGGAGGAGTGTTCCCTCCACCTGTGGGGCAGCGAACCCGGGCCCAGGAGCGGGGAAGCATTTGTCCAAGTCTTGTGCCATGGACAAAGGCAGAGAGCAAACTTAAAGGCAAAGCCCAATGCGTGAATGTAAACATGGTGGCCATCTTAACTTTGACTATTTTCCTTATGATGCCTAGTGAGACCCGGGCGAAGAAGATGTGGGTGCCAAGAAACTCCGCTGCGCAGAGGTGTGCAGAGCTTTTGCCAAACTCCACGCTCAAGCGGCAAAAACTCTGTGGACTCCACCGGTGGAGCAGTTTACTGCCCAGGCCTACTTTTCATCAGGAGTAGCACCATACCAAGAGAGGAACAGTGAACACACAACACCAAGAAAATCAGAAAACAAGTGAACCTTATGGCCGAAGCCACACTAGATAAAAACCTAGGCTCAGAGGGAATGCTAAAAACTTCTAATAACACAGTTTTGCAATCTGTAAGCGCAGTAAATACCGTGTGGTACTATTAACTAATTTAATGGTACACAGTTTGTGATCCATGGATGGATAAAGCAGAGTTGGCCTTTCTAGGATTTAGTTTTGTGACCTGTTGATCACACCAACTCTCTTAGCTATTTTGAGGCTAATACAGAAGAATGTATCTGGCTTCTTCAATAGGTTACAGATTACACAGCATTATGTTGTTTGCTGCCTAGGTTCACACTATATAGGTTCACATACAGACATGTTTATGGGAAAATTGATTCGGATCACATTTTCCAGTAAAAATGTGTCAGCTATGATTTTAAGATTCATTGACAGTAAAACCAGTGTCATAACCAAAGTTTCATTTTAAAGAGTCTTTAAAGTGTATCGATTGCCTATGTAATGGGTCACATTTGAGCTCTGTCCAGTAATGTCTTTAGACTATTGCAAGGTTTGCTAAACCTTTTCTAATGTATTTTTTCGAATTAACCATTTCTATGGTGACTCAATTTGGTTATATATATTTTGCTCTGGACTTCCTATTAGATAGTGTTACTTCATTCACCATTGCCAATTAGTCATTGCATAATATGTATAACCTAACAGTATACATGATTTCTAATTCTGTTGCTTGTTTTTTTCTTGATCAGGTTGTGATTTAATTCCAGTGGAGTACCTTAGATGGGGTGACCCTGAACCAATTGCAGCTGTGGTGTTTGCATGCCTGGGACTTTTGGCCACCATGTTTGTGACAGCAGTTTTCATTCTTTATCGGGATACTCCAGTGGTCAAGTCATCGAGCCGAGAACTCTGCTACATAATCCTAGCAGGCATCTGTTTAGGGTACTTGTGCACATTCTGTCTCATTGCAAAGCCTCAGTGGATCTACTGCTATCTGCAGCGAATTGGCATCGGCCTCTCACCAGCCATGAGCTACTCAGCACTGGTAACTAAAACCAATCGTATTGCAAGAATTCTGGCTGGGAGCAAGAAGAAAATTTGTACGAAGAAGCCAAGGTTCATGAGTGCCTGTGCTCAACTGGTCATTGCTTTTCTATTAATTTGCGTCCAGTTTGGCATCATCGTTGCTCTCTTCATAATGGAACCACCGAATGTGATCTTTCATTACCCAAGCATACGGGAAGTCTATCTGATATGTAACACCACCAACATGGGTGTCGTGACTCCCCTTGGATATAATGGATTGCTGATCCTAAGTTGCACCTTCTATGCGTTCAAGACCAGAAATGTCCCAGCTAACTTTAACGAAGCAAAATATATTGCCTTCACAATGTATACAACCTGCATCATATGGCTGGCCTTTGTGCCAATATATTTTGGAAGCAACTACAAAATCATCACCATGTGTTTCTCAGTAAGCCTGAGTGCCACAGTGGCGCTCGGCTGTATGTTTGTGCCAAAGGTGTACATTATCCTTGCCAAGCCAGAAAGAAATGTACGGAGCGCATTCACCACATCCACTGTGGTCCGCATGCACGTGGGGGATGGAAAGTCTTCTTCAGCCGCCAGCCGATCAAGTAGCTTAGTGAACCTTTGGAAACGAAGAGGATCATCTGGAGAGACGCTGAGGTAAATAGATCACTAAATGTGCCTGTTATGGACAGTGAGTCCAAAATGTCTTGTTGAAAAGATATATATATTTATATATTTAATTTGAGTAGAAAAGTATTGACATTTTGAGTTTTTTAATGAAGTGAACCATGTCAATTTTGAAAGTGTGGCATGTATGCTACTAAACAATTAGAAACACTCTTAATGCTTTACAGAGTGAATGGGCAACTCAATTCACTATTTTGTAAACAATGTCTGTAGATCTAGAAGCAAACTAGCAAGACAGCTGTTTCACACACATGCATTACTGTACATACCATATAATGTGGTCTTTCTCAGAAAAAATTTGATAATTATTTGAACTGAGCAAAGCATTCAATGGGTAAAACACATGATACTCTTTCTGACCACTTGAACTATGTTCTCATCTGAAAAAGTTATACGTTTGATCCCCCATTATTACTCCTAGAGCACATTTTCAACTTCAAGGAATAATGCAGACTCTTTAGAGCACTTCTGGAAATCTGCACCAGTCATATATTTTCAGGAGCACCCACAAAGATACAGGTCAATGCATTTTTCATGCACTTGTATGCTTTTGTGAAATGGCCGAAATGTGCAACTCCCTACTCATAAAAGTACGAAGAGGCCATCGTCCTTTCTATTGTACTAATTGTACGTGCATATTCCCTGAATATTTATGTTTTATTTCCATTCCTGTTTTAGGGCTAATTTATGAAAACATGTAAGAGTACATAAAAGAGTACTTAAGAAGTGCTACTTTAGGTATAAAATTAATTCATGGATATGCCACAGCTTAGTGCATCAATACAGATGTGTGCTACATTTCTTTTTACAAAAAGTTTGCATTGGAAAGAAAGCCACTTCTCCACAGTTGCCAGTTTCTGTACTAGATCTAGCTCTTGACTGCTTGGAAGATCAACACTAGTCCTGTTTTCTAGTAGATCTAAACTAAAAAAAATTCATTTAGATTTTGAAAGTTATGATTCCCTGAGGTTGTCAGTTCTATATAAAAATGACAAGGTAAAGGCAATTTGTATTCGTACAAAAGAATAAGATGTTTTTTGGGGGAATTTAGGTTTCTAAACCTTTACTCTACAAGCTGTAATAAAATGCTACCCCAAACCCGAGCTCCCATTGAATTTAAATAGCGGTGTGAGGTTCCCTTGGCCTTCCATGAAAGGGATAGAAAAAAATAGCATATGTCGATGAGCCTTCCAGTAAGAGCGTTCTACACCTTTGGATCTAACCTTAGAAGACCAACTCAAGCTAAAAGGGCAATGTGGGACCATTTTATCTCTTTGGAAAGAAGGCTAGAGATGCAAATGTCCTACTGATCATGGTGTGCTCTCATTTTTTAGGGAAATATGAAAGGTCAGATATTACCAATAATGTGGGGTTTCCCTCTCGATACCAGCCTCTGTTATCACCTTCACTCAGATTGCTTAGCAATAACTTCCTATGTAACTCTCACTTTAACCTAGGTCCAATGAAGGCATTGCAGACACCTGCTCCAGCAGGGTCTTTTTTATAATACTTAAGAACTCATTGCAAGTCATGTCATTCCAGTTGGTGTGAAACAGGATGTATTGTGCAGCAATCTAAAGAAGGCTTGTCTGAACCCACCATGCCCAAACAAACTTAGATCCACTTCTACGTTGGCTGCAGTTTTTTTTCATTGTCTGCATGATATCTTTGGACTAATGCAGGGGACTACCTTGACTCGTTGGGATACCTTGTCAGACTCCTATTCACCTCAGTGCACTGAACCTGTGCTTATTTCCATTGTTAATGGTCTTCTTAAGCAATCCATTGGTGGTGGAGATCATCTTTGACTTTTCAGTAGGGTTTGGCCATGTGCAGCATTACATTTAAATCAGATTTCTAAAGGATATTAACGTATTTCACAACGCACAGAAGTATTTAAGTTTCTGCCCAACACGATATAATCAGTTTCGCTGCATGCATACTCTACAGAATTTCCAGCGTTCCCAATATGATTTTTCTTAGCGACCTTGATCATAATCTATGTCTGTACATTGGCTTGTCTCATTTATACCCTATTTTTGCCTTAGAGTTTAGGGTTTGCTGGTGGCCACATTAGCACAGTTACAACAGTGAATGGTTTTAATCAGCAACTGTAAGACGTACGAGTGGCTGAACTTAACATTGACCAGACCATAGTTACCTTTTACCTTGTTACCTTTTGGCATCAAAGCATAGCAGATTGCTCTGCCATGGTAAAAATAGTGAAAATCTTGTTTTTTAGATGGATGAATATCTGTGTCACTTGTTAAGCCAGTGTCTGTTTGTATCTTCCACCTCAAGATTTGAATTGAATCCTCCTAACCCCACTGCACATTTTGAGTTTCATAATTTGCAACCATCACTGGCCCGTTACTTGTTTGAGGCAATGCCTATCATTTGAACCTGGCCATGAAACTTTAAGATTAACTTCAGCTAGTTCAAAACGGTATGCCACATCTTCTTTAAGGTACCAGGAAATACAATTGTGTGTCCTACCTGCTGAACATGGTAAGTCCAGATAACAAAATGTAAAATTATTTGCATTCTTTATCTGCCCTTTTCCAGAGAATCTTTACAGTTTATAAAGGAGAAACTAGTGCAACACTCTCCAGGACATTTCTCGAGCTTTACCCAGTGCCTACTTGCTGTGCCTCAGTTTGCCAAACAGAAGAAAGGAAACATTGACTTCGATGTACTGGCACCAGTTGTATACAAGAGTATGCCATTCTGTAAGAATTTGGGTTATTGGTTGAGGGGGTGGAAGCCCCACTCAGGCAACAACCACAGTCCCTGGCAGGCTGAACCTCAAAAGACACAAAATGAACGTGCGTTTATCTCTCAGTAGCTTAAAAAAGCAATCAGGCTTAACTTAGAAGCAATGTGTAAAGTATTTATGCAGCACACAAACAGTAGCAAAGTGAAAGCTCAACACAAGAACAATCCCAAACCAATATAGAAAAATAGATTACATTTTAATAAAATTATACCAGAGCGACAAAAATGCAATCAATAGAAGCGGAAATATTAAATATGAATGTTTTTAGTGAAAATAGTGCTAAAAACCACAAGGGACTACTTGATCATCTGGTGGTACTCGACCAGGGAAATTCACAAATTCAGGTTGACCACAATGGAGTGTGGGTTGGATACAGGTACCAGGTTAGGTCCGCTGAAAAGTTGCCTTCTCAAGCCTGGTTTTAAGAGTTCTGTTCATGTTGGGGGTGACTTTTAGTGCAGAGAGCAGGTCGAGCGTTGTGGGCAATCATTGTTGTTGCGCAAAGTTCTGGTTGTTGCTAGAGCTTCACGTTGGTGGTCATTGTGGGCTGTCGTTGTTGTAGCGTGAAGTGTATGTCTCGCATTGTCAGTCATCATGAATGGCAGAATTTCAGTGCAAACAGGCCCTTCTGACATCACGCAGAGACTAACTTCAGGATTTTTGCCTTTCCTTCTTGGAGGAGCTCGCACTGATGGTAACCAAGGGTCCAGAACCAGGGGGCACCTCCTGGGGATCAGGACTCACTCCAGCAGAGACCAGCAGCAGGGCTCAAGCAGGTCCAGCAGGTCTAGTTGCAGCTGGTCAGTTGGGCAGTTGCAGGGAAGCCTCTGAAGCTTGTTGGTTGGTACAAGAAAAGTTAAACTTTATAAAAGTGGCATTTTCAAAATTGTAACTTAAAAACCGACTTCACCAATAAAGAGGATTTTAAATTATAATTCATTAGTGGGTAAACAGTACATTTCTATCTGCTCCCAGTCTAAAGTAAGCACTTATTAAGTGTAATATGGTAACCGATTCTTAGTTAATGGGAGAGTATTGGACCAGGCCCTTTTTGCAGGGTTATCCCCAAACTTTTTGCCTTCCTATGCCTATTTTTCTGACCTTCTTTTTGTTTACTTTAGGACCCTCGTCATTTTACCAATGGTAACCAGTGCTAATGTGCATGTGCTGTCTCCTCTAAACATGGTATGATTGGTTTACACCGGTTTGGCACATTTGATTTACTTGTAAATATCTTGTAAAGTGGTATACTATATACCCAGGACCTGTACATTAAATGCTATTAATGGACCTGCTTTACTGCTTGTGCCACCCACAGATGTAGCCTTTCAAACCTGTCTCAGGCAGGCCACTGCAGTGCCTGCATGCTCAGTTTACTGCCTTTTTGACTTGGCATTTAAACTACTTGCCAAGCCCTAAACTCTCCTTGTAATGCACATACTTCACACATAGGGTAGGCCCTATGCTGAGGGTGCTGTGTAAGTAAAAGGTACGACATGTGCCTCACGTGTGGCATGCCCTGGTTGTGACAATCAGCCTATTTTGTTTCCCGCTGCTGTGAGGCCTACTCCTCTCCTAGGCCAGCATTGGAAATTTCCTTGTGCTGTTAAGTGGCAATACCTGATCTGAAAGGAGTGGCGTTGCCATGTTTGGTATGTTTAGAATGGTAGTGACAAATCCTGTTTACTGGTGTAGTTGAATTTTGCATTACTATTTTCAAAATGCCACTTTTAGAAAGTGGGTGTTTCTCTATACTTATGACTCTTTGTGCTTTGCAATACACATCAAGGCCTGGGTGACCGCTACACTTTCTGCATACTTTCCAGACAGCCACAACACAGGAAGGGTTGAGTGTGACAGAGGTTACAGCTGCATTAATCTGCAGACTGATGGTCTTCCTAGCTGGGAGTGGGAAAGGTTGTTTACACTTTATATTTGTATAGATTGTATCCTGCCCTCACACAAAGGGCTGATTCACTCCCTACTGACATCTAGAGCCAGGGTTGCGTTGAAAAGGGAGTGTTGTGCACTTGAAAGGGTTCATTTGAAGTCCCCCTCTGATCAGAGACATTTTGGCGTATAAGTACAGGGGCTCTGACCCCATGTGTTTTGAAGCACATTTAGACCTGGAACTGAACCTGTGTCAGAAAGGACTGCTGCACTGCTTAAAGTACTCATCTGGACTGCTTTTCTGGGTGTTGCCCTGCTGCCTGCAAACTGCTGCCCTGCTCAAAGGACTTAACTAGACTGCCTTCTGCCTACTGCTCCCTGACTCTGGTCTAACCAGACACTGTGTGTGAGTTGTAACCAGATGCTGCTGGCTCTACACATGTCCACATTGCCAGAGTACTGCTGGGCTGCCAGGGGAAACTGCCATTCTGCTACCTGCCTGATGTGGTGGCCTGCTACCTTTCTTTGTGCCCTGCATAATGTGCTCTCCAAGGGCTTGTTAGCTTCCCCATTGTTCTCTTAAGGTCTCAGGGACAGCTGTTGCCGGCTCCTTCCAACATTTCTGCACAGGCCCATTCTGTAGAACCAGTGCTCTGCCTTCCGGGAGCTAGGAACTGCATGACCACATTGCCCGAGTGTCTACTGATTTCGGCACTTTCTAATCATGAAGGGTAGTGCGGCCTGAGTGCCTACTGGCTTTAACTCCGCCTTGGGCGTCTCGCCGAGGGATCCGTGTTTCACCTTCCTCGTTCTACAGTGGAGTGTGGTGCCCCGGGTAATTTAGCAACCAGAAGCCGCACTCTAACCTCGAGTGGAGGCAGAGTGATGAGAAAGACTTTAGTCTCTATGCAAAAGTTGAGTTTGGCTTGAGTCCAGCATGCTGCATTCGAGTGCCACAGCCCCTCACCTCCCCTATCCAAGGCCTGGGAAACGAGAATGCCAAGACCAGCAACAACCTCAATGCCACTGGAGATGTACCCCAGCCTTGTGGCATTGTATCCAGGTACCTTTTGTCTCTAACAAGATGAACTGGGGTACCCCTGCTAGCCAGCAGCTAGCCCCAGTTCTGTGGCCTCATGTGACTCTACTCATACTAGCAAGTAAACTCGAAAGGTCCATGTTAGCCATGCTATGCTCCCCCCAGCAGTGGTCTCTAAGTGGTTACACCTGCCGGACTGCGGGAGTCAATCTAAGCCAGCAAGACTTTGGACATTCAGGGCTTCTGACCCGCTGTAGGTTTGGGGTGCCTCCTTTGTTCCGTATGACAAGAAAAAAGATACAGCAGGGAACATGTATGCCCCACTCGGGGAAAGTTTGTTACTGTGTGCAGTTCTTCAATATTGACGTATATGGTACATTAGAGGCGCAACTTAATTTGGTATTACCGTAAAGCCATGAGAAGTCACGCAGGGATTTTTGGCCTGCAATTGCTCGGATGCTAGGGGAAGTAACATGTATACTCTAAAGCTTCACAACTGCCTACTTGGTAATCACAAAGATCCTTCCCTGTTCTTCCCGTATATGGTATATATTCCTGTGCCCTACGTTTTGTTTCGGAATGCCATTGTGTCCACAGGACTCACCGTAAATTACCGTATAATGCATAATAGGAGTGCAGGTGCGCTGCCCCCTATGTGCTTATGGGGGTAATTTGTGATCCATGCATTTATGGTGACATGTGATGATTCTTGTGTGTCTTCATAATCTGGTATGCATTACATGTCCTAGAGATTCACTGATATATCTAGTTTTTGCCTGGTATTGTTCAGGATAACGAGTGCTATATAAATGACTGCATAATAGTCACAGTAATTATGATTTATGTAATTTTGGTCTTGTGTTATTTATAATATACTATATAATTTTTATATCATATTGTGTGAAGTCTCTTTTATGGTGTAGTCATTGTGTTTCAGTGTGAATCTGTTGCACAAATGCTGTACACATTGTCTCTGATGATAAGCCTGACTGCTCTGCGCTAAGCTACCAGAGGGTGAATACAGGTTATCTTTGGTGTGTAACTTACTTGCCCTGACTAGACTGGTGGTTTTTGCCTGGCTTAGCATACCCTAGCCAACCAGAAACCCCATTTCTAACAGAGAGTTAGGCCTCACAACAGTGAAAAAGACCTTAGGAGTTTTTCATTGCCAGAACATACATGTCTTTCTTTTTAAATACCATGCACCATGTCCTATGAGGCTTTATAGCCTACCTTACAGGTGACATAGCAGTATTACAAAGGAAGGTTTAGGCCTGGCAAAAGGTCTATTTTGCCTGGTCTAAATGTCAGTTTAAAACTGCACTTCAGACTGCAGAGGCAGGCCTGAGATATGTGTTAAAGTACGACTTTAGTGGGTGGCACAAGTGCTGCAGGCCAACTAGCAGCATTTAATTATCAGACCCAATCAGGTGTAGGCCAATGTACCATGTTTTAGGGAGAGAGCACAAGCACTTTAGTACTGGTTAGCAGTAGTGAAGCCAACACAAATGAATTGAGTAAAACAGGAATGGTGAAGGGAAAATATTTCAGGAAATACCACGCCCAGCATGTCAGGTCTAAGACATTCATATTTTCAAACATGCATAATCTTTTGCTATTTTGAAAATAGCAATTAACACTAATTATTCACCCTGTCCTCAAAGAATAGTTTCCTGTTTCTATTCCTGCTTTTTAGTTGCCTATTTTCAATCAATTTTATGCATCAATATAGCCAAGAGGCTGATTCATTTATTCATTCACTGAAGGCATCTGCATCTATTCAAAGCCCAATGATGGTGGATAGAGGCAAATGTGCATCTTCTCTGTAAGCACAGCAAGGGAACTACGCAGTCTGACATAGTGATGTACGTTCTCAAAACATTTTCAAATGGTAAGGTGTTTAACGTAAAGTACAACAATAAGCTGTTCCGATGTAGTTCAACATTTATTTTCTTAACACAAACAGATTTGAGTATTCTTTTTTGTGTGCTAATTTTTCACAACCATATCTATATTTCATATAAATAATCACTCCAAAATATCAAATAAAATTGATCATGATATATTTTAAAGTTACAAATGTTAGCTCAAATTGGAACATAAATGCCAACTTAGTTCATCATCCAAATCCCCAGATTCTGAAATTACACAGACTATTGATTTTATAAACAATGTAAAGCAAAACAATTTCATGGTGTTGAAGAAAAAGTAAAACAGATATGTGTTTTATTTCTTATTTTAGACAAAATTCATCACTTGAACCAGGTTTCATCTTTGCCAATAATTTTAGGATTGGTACTTATGCCCTAAATGAACATCTAAGATACTAGAACAAGTCTCAGATCGTAAATAGTGTTAGTTTAATATAGTTATTTATATTTTGATATTACTAGAAATATAATGGCAAATTGCTAATTCACTATCAACTTAATGACCTACCCTTGAAAGAAGCACAGCAGATCTAACAAAATTGTGATCATGTCATAAATGTTTTACCTTTTATCCAGTTTTCATTAAATACATTGTATGTACTATTCTCAGCTAGATCATCAATATATTTCTGAATATGGATTTTTATTTCTCTCAAGCAAGATAGATTAGTTAATCTAGACATTGAGATTTCATGTTTACATCTGCAATGTCACGATTGTGTACTACCTAGAATCCAGAATACATTGCGATTGCACCTGTATTCATCTTTTTGGAATGCTATAATCAACAAGTGCAGCAAATAATGAAACTACCGGTAAGTCTATTAATGCTGATACATTAACTGAATGTGTTAGTATTTATAACAAAATAATAATAATTATTATTAAAATTAGAAATATAAATATATGAAAACCTTCAGAAAACAATACCTAGTTGCAGGTGAAGTAGAAATCTGTTCACAGTAGTATATCATAATAAGTGCTAAAATTATTTGTAACTTAAAATGAAATAGCCAAAATGTCAGTGAGGTCACTGAAACTTTATTTATATTGGTGCATCGTCTGTGGTATTCTGTTTCTGTTTGGCACATACACTGGACCATAACCTTACATCCTGAAAACATCTTGCCCTTAATTTTTTTTGTTGTAAAGAATTCCTTCCCTATATTTCCTACTAGACTAAATCGGTTATAGCTACTTACACTCCCTACAAATTGCTCACTTTCCCCAAAATCTTCAAATCATTTATATTCCTTTGTGCTGAGCACATATTGAGTACTCCCAGTCTTAGGCTAAAAACTAAAAGCAGCTATTTACTTCATAGCCTGCTTTCCTTCTAACAACAATGCCAATTTTTATATCTTTGACTCCAGTTGGTGTGCACTAGTGATGGTTCTCTAATTTATGGGATTTTACAGACATCTTAAAAACTGTTCAACTCCCTATATCCTCAAACATTCAAATCTTGAACCCAGTCTACTCTCTAACTACTGTCCAGTATCAAGTCTCCCATGCTTAGGGAAGTATATGGCGAAATGTAGAACAATTCAAATAAATGTCCTCATTTTCCTGACACAGCTGTTTTTGGATTATCGATTGATCATCAGATTTGGCTTCCAGCCAGGGTGCAACATAGAAACAGCTACCTTGCAAATATTGCACTATGTATAATAAGTTTGGGATAAGGGAGATTCCTGTCTATTTCCATGGTAATGCCCTGGGAGGCTGCACCTCTTTTTTCTCCAAAATACAGTGTGTGGTACAAATTGTGAGTTTCATTTCACGGAAAGCTGCAGTGGCCTGTGGCATTGCATAAGGCTTGATCTTAACCCCTGCACTGTTCAACATTGAAATGGTGCCACATAGTCTGATTTTCAAAGAATCAGGTGTCTGCATGAATCAAAATGTGGATCAAACAGTTATACTTAATAATGTCTACACTTGTGAACATCCTCTCTCTACTCAAGCCTGGTAACGCTTTACTCATGGACGTCCAAAAACTGCCCAAGGCTAAATCCACAAAAAACAAACTTTGCCCTTATTGTATGTAAGCATAGCGTCCATTTCAAGCCTTCATTTATATATCCTGACCATTTAACACTTTTTCTTTTGCTCTCCCCTTCAGACTCTGCTCTCTCTCCCTCTTTCTCCACACCAACCAAATTACCAACTCTGCAAATAACTTCCATCAAGTCAAAAAAGCCAATCATCTTTTTTCTTCAAACCAACTTCAAACTGTTATTCCAGCTCAATTCATCTCAATAATGTATTTCAGCAATGCAATATTCATAGGAACCCCACACATATCCCATCCCTCGATAAAGGAAGTAATACACTCATTTGATATATTTATTGAAAAATACAAAAATGGGAACACCTGTGGATACTGTGCGTCTTTTCACTCACTTTCTAAACTAATTGTATTGAACTCATGTAGCATTTCGTATACACCTCTTCTCCTGTAAAACACACCTATTCGGCCGACTCCAAACCATCTCAGGCAAACTAAGTGATCTAAAAAGCCAAAGTTTCTTGTTTCAAATGTTCTCATGCACAAACACTCTGCTTCTCCAGAACAATATCTTCTTAATGGAACTTCTTACTCCTTGCAAACAGTACTAAACCCAATCTCCTCAAATTTGGGAAACACTTAAAAGTACAAATCTTTCAATTCTATCTGAACTAAGAATGATCCTTTCCTTTCTTTATTCTCTACTTTCTTTGCATTTTATCTTTCACATTACCAGGTTACTCAATTATTGTCTCTTTCCTCTTCCAAAACATTCATCTGTAAAGTTATTTAATATCCCTGTGGTGCTGTGTGCTATTAAATCTACTATATAAATAAATAGATACCCCTTCCAAGATGGCATTCATGTTCCAGTGATAACAAAATCATTCAAATCTTCTGATTTAAATATATAGGCCACACCTCTCCACGTTGATGTCACTTCACTGATTTATGATCAGGACCATGTCAAATGCAAGACTCTCTGCATTGTGCATGAGGCCCGCATGTTCTATCTCCCTCTACCAAACATGGTGCATTCCACTTGGCCAAACACTTTTGGTCAGGTACCCAAATAGACTCACTAGTATTTTGGCTAACTATTAACATTTTAATGGCATTACCCTATGTATTTCATGCTCTTTCCTATGAAACTCTGGGTATGTTTGAAAAGTATCTGTTCTCTCATTCTTATGGTCTTACCAAGGGAGCTTTTACAAGATAAGCTTGTTGCCCTACACAATTATATTACCTTAACATGTAAACAATCGCCCTCTACCATCTGTAAGCCTCCCATCTCATTCACCAATAGAACTCTCAAAGGAACACTTAACAGTGTGAGTAATTTAGATAACCCATTATTACAATGTGATAACAGTAAATAGACATCTGTTTAAAGTCAATGTTGGACGTCCATAACAAACCTTTCAACTATTTTTAACTAATTGGTGCAGCCGCCTGGAACAAACTGCTTGGAGTCATTTACTTCTTAAATACCATATGGTTTTCAGAAGCATAATCAATATTCAATTATTAAAATAGCTTTTGATAAAGCCGTTTTCTTAGTAGCAGCATATGTCTGTCAATATAGCACCCTTCTTTTTAGTACCCTGAGAAAGTCAATCTAGAGAGTCAAATTCACTTTTGTCCTTCACTTAACCTTTGGTGATACCTTGGATGCTGTAAAATGCTAACTTACACTCAGTAAAATATTTGAGCCATTTGCTTAACCACATTCAGATAGATGGTCCCTGCAGAAGCTGAGCATAGGCGACTAAAGAAGGGAAAGAGCTGTAGCATACATCTTGAATGATGTTTCATAAAAAAATATTTCATGAATAGCACTTCCTGCCCTGTGGCTCAAGGTAGATAACAGCTGGTAATATTACTCAGCTCAATGGGGCTAATGTTATGGACTTCAGAATGATAGTAAACTAATGAGCTTGGGGATCAAATCTGGACCATGCCAGATACATAAGGAAATATTCTAAACTGCTGAGCATGCTAAGCTCTCTCGCTGTTTTAAATGCAAGTAATAACACACATAAGCACAAGAAGTTTACTGATGTTATGAGAATTACTTTCAAGTAGGCACACTATCAGTTATTAATAGCTCTGACATAGTTTGGCCATATTATAATGAGACAAATATTTAGGAGCCTGTACTACTAAATTAGAAAGCAGCGTTTGAGATCACAAATGTTTAATTCCTCTAGATATAAGTGCAACTGTGGATGGAGTATGAAAGCTAGAAGGGTTAATGCAGTTAATCTGATCTTGACAGTTATTGCAGTCTGTGAAAAATGACAGCGATGATAGATGGAGGTTCATTTTGTAGACAAAAGCATGTCTGCTTTATAAGCAAAAAAATAATTCAGGGAAATAAAAGAAGTTCTATAATGTGTATGCAGCACAATGAAAATCATATTGGATAGCATTTATATTGGTGTTCATTATTTAGAGGTATCAACCGTTATTGAAAACTTAAACCTACTACTGCAAAATAACTGCAAAACAAGCAAACAAATGCAGTTTTAGTTCCATTTAAGAGATAGCAATTCTCCAAGCCAAACTGAGTTTCTTTGCTGAATGTCAGATTTTCCTTCAGAAAAATGTATCAAAGACAATAATATATTATTTGATGTTTTTTCCTTATATACTTAAAGAATGCTAGATATCAGAAGAGCAGCATAAAACACAAAAAAAGTTGATCAGTATTCCCTCAAGCCCATAATTTATAGTAGCTTCAAATCTCAATGATTATTTATTGATCAAGCATTCCAGATAATCAGATGGCAGTGAAACATTGTTTTCGAGTCAACTGAGCACAAAGCTATTAAAAACATTTCAAAAGTACTTGGAGTACTATCAGCATGGTTAGACATCTCCTGCTCGTTAATCCGATGAAACAATGGAGGGAAACAGCGTTTACAACGCTGTCAATACCACGCTGGTAGCTTACAACACGAACGTTACATCGTCTGCGTTGTTACCACGCATGGCATTACATCGCAAGTCATTTCTACGACTTGCGCTAGATGGCGCGCAACACCAGGGAATGTGTTGGAATCCAACACATTCCCTGCTGTTGCGCTAATTGGAGTAGGAATAGTAATTTATACTATTCCTAAGTCCTGCACACCATCTAGTGCAAGTCGTAGAAATGACATGCGATGTAAAGCCATGCGTGGTAACAACGCGGACGATGTAACGTCCGCGTTGTAACCTACTGCGTGGTAATGTATGGCGTAGTAACGTTATACATTCAACAATGGAATTTTTTCAGCATTGCATATCCAATTAAAAGAGGAAAGTGCAGACTTCTGTGCATTCTAATGAACTGATTTGAACTGTTATTGTAAATTGAATGTTGAACTTGATGTGTAGATTTTAAACTGGCAATAAAGACATCTGCAGTAGCTCACACTACTTTTGGCAGGATTCATACAAATTGATCTGTACATGCAAATCCATCATTGACTAACAACATGCGAATTCCACATTGATTTGGACATGAAAATCCAGCTTTGATTTGGTCAGACCCATCCACATTGATATGGGCATGTGACTGTAGCAATGTTAGGGACATGGAAAGTCAGCATTGCTGTGCACATGCAAAAACAGCATTGTTTCAGACATGCTAATCGCCAACTGATTTGGACACCGAACAGTGTAGGAGTCATGCAGTGAAGGTTGATTTGACAAGACGACAAATAACGGCTACAAACTGAGCCTCTATCACAATGGTTGGAGCATTAATGTATCATCTGCTGTCCAATTAAATATACCTTCACAGCATGACACGAGTGCATGTGTCCTAGTGTATGTAATACTTGATATTTGTTTTCCATGGTAATATGAAAAGTTTACATAGGAGCTTGTGCCTATGGTCTACCAACCTCGCTATGCCCATAGTAATTTGCCCTTGGATTCTTTTGAAATGCTCTCTACAGATCATATACATAGGTACAGGAGTGCACTTATTCCATGCTCAGTGTCTGATTCCAAACTGTTCTTTATGGAGTCTGTCTCTTCATGCAGCACTGAGGTTTTCCCAGTGCAGTGGTCTATCATAGATATCATAAAAGATGCAATAAATGTATTTCTTATTACAAATATTCATCTTGTTCAATTTAATATTACAGATATTTATTGAACTACTATGTATCATTCTTCACATCCATATTTTGAAAAATGTTGTTTCATTATTTATTTGTTTTAAAAAAAAGTAAACAAGCAAAAATATAAATATGCCTGAAAATCAGCTTGGATCAACAACTGTGAAATGCATCTTTCCCACAAACACCAAATTCAGAGTGGGCTGCTAAGACAGTGGTAAAATCATAAAGCATTTACAACGAGCGTCATGATTCCTGATTTCGAATTTTCCACTCATAAATTTGGCTCATCTGCAGAAATCATGAATTTCCACATTTGTTTGCAGAGTAGCGACAACCAACTGTTTATTGTAGTAACAGTTATGATTTTTCCAGGATGTATTGCCATATTGCCTCACTCCAGAATTGCTGTGAGGAAGCATATCACGTTAGGTTTTTTTGTTATCTCTTTACAATACATTGAAGACATTACCCAGACTCAATATATGAAGGTCAAATGATACAGTTTGTGAGGGGATAAAATAAAAAGAATTATGTTTAGGCGTATTCTCTGTGAAAGGACTTTTTTGCCACTGAGTGCAAAGTGAAAAAAGAAATGCGTCAATAAAATAAGACAATAAGAGGTACATATAGTATGGACTGCATTTTTCTTAAACGACTAAGAGATCCATGTGTTTGATTATGGGCATGAATACATTTCTTCATACATGCATGTTTCAACATGTATGTCATGATCTGGGGAATATCTGCAACTAATGTTTTTAGAGTAAATTCAAAATTACATTTTTATTATTATTATTTTACCAATTCATTTATTAATTCATCCATTCTCTTTATTCTAGCATTTCATTTACACCTGGGCCTACTCACGTCTATTGTCATCAGCCAATCGGAATGTAAGCGCTTAATTTTTTCATGTTCATCTGCAATATTACATGAGAGAGTGAATTGAGGTATGGCTGCAGGGTCCGTCAGTCGTTCATCAAGGCAGATGCGTGAAATAAAGTTTGGAAGGCCTGATAATGATGGTGAATGGTAGAATTACATGGAAAAGGCTCTTCTCCCATGGAGGCCCGAATTGCACTCAATGACAGGGTATCTAATGATAGCAATTTGTTCAGAGAGCCATAGAAGTTAGCTCTGAAGACTGGCAGGCACAATCTAGTGCACTGAAGTGTGAAACACATGTAAATGTCAGTGGGATAGTTATGTGAGAGGCGTGTGAGTCACTCCCACCTTTTTAAAAAAACATAACATTTCACTCGCCAGCCTGAAGTTGCCCATATTCATTAACATTTTGCTGCTTGACACTAATTATTGACCCATCTGTTGCCATCCTTCCAGCTCTTAGGTCCTCCAAAAATATTGTAGGTCCTGCAAGGTGAGAATGTCTCTAAACTTTGTGAGTCACCGTAAATTGATTGCATTTGCAATGATTTAGCTAAGGACATATATACCTATGTTTGATCACAATTTGACAGTAAGTCCTGATTACTGTACTATTTCAGTAAAATGAAATTACTTACTGTTAGAGTAACATTGAATGCTTGAGAATGTTATGTATTTTTTTCAAATGTTCACATATGTTTTTAGAGCCTTGCATCCCACATTGATTATGAAGAGAAATTGACAAAGGAGTGCTCGTAACAAAGTAAAACAATAAGCAAAAGCACAGCCTTCTGACCAGGTTGTGAATAAGTAAGCACACAAAAATTCAATCTTGCTGAGTTCTATTAGATTCTAATACATGGTTGTTCTTCCATCAAAATGATCATATTTTAGCAGTATTACATGTAGCTTTTTATTGACATCACAAAATCTTTTGCTCAGCAAACTCTAGGGACATGTGGAAATCAAGTGTGCCCGCAAACATTTGTGGAACTGACAGGTGTAGCACTTTTTGAAGATTACAATTTGTTAACTTTGCAAACCTTAAATTATCACAAAATGCATGTTTGTGCAAGAACTTCACCACTACCTAATCTTTTAAGATTGTGTCAAACAACAAAATAGAAACTTCTTTTTTGTAGTTTCCAAATTATGTCTACGTTTGTGATTCGTTGTTTACCATATCAGTAAGAAAGCATGTTATCATGAGTTGTCATTGTGCACATGTTCTGTTAAATTCACGTGGTTTCTCTGGCAAGTTGTTGCTTGGATATTTAGTAAAATCCTCCACTCTGTTTAAGTTATTCTTTAGGATTGTTCAAACATTGATATCATTGCTAAATGTTGTCATAACATGCAGAAAAGTGTATTACAATTCAGTACTGTAATTGCTTGGCCTCAAAACAAAAAGAAAATGGAACATGGTGACACACATCCACCGGAAAGTAGGGAATGGGGTTCTGACAAAGTGATATGTACATACTTTTATAGTTGAAACAGTATATAGAATGGGCATTCATTAAATTTAGTTCTGTCATCTTGGCCAATGCTTTTAAAGTCATGATAGATGAGTGATTACAGAACTGATACACTTGCTGGTCATTCATCCTTTACTAGAAGTCTTGGTAAGGACTGACATCTGGAATTTCCTGTTGCTGAAAGAAAAACTATGAGGCAGAGTCAAAGACTAGTCCAGTGGTTGTCGGTATCTTTTTGAAAAAGGGGATTTACCACTGCACAGTGGGAGAGTATGGCAAATGTGGTCCGAAATCTTGCCTGTGGAGTTGGGTGTTTAGACTCTGCAGGAAAAGAATGGTTAGATTGGTATGTTAATCCAATCTAAAAATCCACACTATTTGTTGTAATACATTTTATTGAATTAACACAACATACCAGCAGGAAACATATGCCTGCTTTCACTTGTTCCAAAACATAGTATCACAATTTAGAGTATTTGACTCTTCCTGAGAGCAGTAAAGATGCACTTTAAACATATTGGTCCAAATTCACACATGTGAATACATGTGTAGATCTACTGAGATGTACATCTACTCCTATACCTAGGAGTAACTCTATGCTTTTCTACTCTTCACCATTTTTAAGATTTACACATGGGTCTGGACAGACATGTCTTCCCCTTAAATTGGAAGGGGAGTACCTCCTACATCACAATTTAAGAGTTTAAAGTTACTACTAGTAAATTTTCACCTGTTGGTGAAGTTCTCCACCAAGAGGAGCAAATCCCTATGGGAAATTATAGAGATATGTAAAGAGGTTTTTCATTAAAAAATAACAATATTCTAGTGAATTATATAAAATAATAATTTTTTACATGGAAGTAATAAAACATAGTTTGATGGCATGTTAACTCATCAAATTCAATGTGTATTAAATAATAAAATAGTTTAATATATTGATTTCATTTATAAGTTGTAATATATGAAAAACTACCCTCACTAACAGTTATATTTTTAATAGATTTTTTGTAAATTGCATTGCATGATATGCATTTAAATAATATAATTACATTTTATATTTGAAAAATAAGTTAACATTTTAATTTAATGTCTTTACATTAATATTAATAATAATAATAATAATAATAATAATATTTATTCAACATGAGTCACAGCCATAAAAGAAAAAACATTACAAAGAATAAAAATATTGACAACAGGATAATTGCTAGCATCATAATGCCAATGTGCAAGAATCACAAATTAACAATATAAATATTAATCACTTCCACCATCAAATGAGAATCCAGATACAGTTCTGATACTCCCACCAAGCTGATTGTTGTTGTTGTTGCATAAGCTTTATTTCGACAGATAATTTCATAAAAACTATAGAAAAACGTTTAAAAAATACTAGCAGAATAAATGCAGCATACAACAACCTATAAACGTATAAAAACAGACAGTACAATTGAATAGACTATCAGACCCACGACACATAACACAATTGTCATATTCAATTAGTTAAAAATTGATACACCACATATTGGCCAAAAAACCTTAGAGTCGTAGATCTGATTGTTGACACAGAAGAGAACCCATGATTAAAATCCTGGACCAATTCGTTAGGGCCAACTTATCACATAAAGGGGCGGATTCCGATCTGGGTCGGAAAGCACTCCGACCGAGCCGGATCCGGAGTGTTTTCCGACTGAGCCGGAGTCCTGCAGTCCGACCGAACGAGTACGATGCGGCCGTATGCTGTCGGACTCGGTTCCGTCAGACTCCCATAGAAGTCAATGGGAGCCGGTTGTACAACGCCTACATGGGCTCCCATTGACTGAATGGGTACGTCGCGGACAAGTGTGCCCCCTAATGTGAGTACGCATCGGTGCCATCTGCACCGTACATGCCTGTGTTGGGGAGACCCATGGGTCTCCCCCTGAGTCCGAGTCATAGGGCTGCGGGTGACAGGGGGTCCGACGCGAACCCCCAATGGCAACCACCCGAACGATTTGTGAGCCAGACACTCCGGCTCGCACAGGCTGTCCGACGCGTGCATCGTACTGGCTCGGTCGTGAATCACATCCATTGCACGCCACGGTTAGCTTCTGACGGAGACGTACGGAGCGGTTCGGACCCGAAAACGAGTCGGTCGGTGAATTTCATGTAGCTCGCATCGTACTTGCTCGCTCGTACAGCTGTAGGAGTTGGGCGGAAAACACCCATACGGCGCGTAGTTTTTCCGGCCGGATCGCATTCGGTGCCCTTCCGACCCGGATCGGAATCGGCCCCAGAGTGTGCATAATCACCACACCTTTTTAGTCACCTTTAGAATGTCTAGACTTGAGTGCAGCTCTTAAAAAGTTAACAGCACAAAATAGCGTATGGGCATTAGGCAGAAGCTGTAGATACAGTAAAGCTACACGGACATGACTAAATCTAATTTCTTTTAATAGTGGTTTAAGAAACAGTCGCCTAGACTACATAAAATATTGGCATAAAAAACAAAATGTAGGGTATCCTGTGGAGACCTATTGTCGCAGCCACAGGGACCTCTGTTTTCTAAATGCACAACAAGCCAAGAGGTGATGCCAATAAATGATGCAACAAGTTCAATCTAAAACGGGTAATTAAAAATCTATAATAGGCATTTGTTAATGGTCTTCATTTCCAACACTGACTTCACTAGGACATGTCCTCTTACCCTGGGTTTTCTAAGCTCCATTTCCTCCCTAGAGGCCATAGCGTGCTTATAAAATTTTTATTTCACTATGTGCTTGTCCTGTACTTTCACTGCGTCGTGTTGTATGAAGGTATCTGCTCTGCCTAGAGCCATAAGGGTATCCTTAACGTATCTCATCCATGGGATTTTTAATCCATGGTCAAGTGAGAGACAATCCTCAATCATTAGTTGATTGAAACCCACCTCCTTACTGGTCCAAATCTTTACCCAACATAACAATGGTATAACCACTGCAGAATCCATAATATACCTCATTCCTAATTCTTCGTGTACTGTGTATGCGGTGATACCCTGGGGAACTTTCAACATTCTTCTGAGATATTTATTTTCTGTGGTTTGAAGAATATTAACTGCTAAATAACCCCATACCCCACTTCCATACAGCACCTTAGAAATGCAGAAAGAATTGTACAATTTTAGTATTACCCCCGATGACCATGTACTTAGTCTGTGTGCATAATTTGCGATTGCTCCAATTGATTTTCTCATATAAAGTGTCTTCCCCTCCTGCAAAAGTTTAAAATGAAGCTTTTCATTGAATAAAAGCATAAATGGGAGAAGGCCGGGACCTTTGCTAGCCTATGAGTACCTACTTTATAGGTATTGTTTCTGGTGGCCTGCTTACCGAATTCCATAACGTACGATTTTGACAAGTTCGGTGAAAGGTCCATCCCACTCATAAAGGCCATGAATCCATCCAATAAAACCTGCAAGCCTCTAGATGTTCGAACTAACAATACTGTGTGATCTGCATACAACAGGACTGGGACTGATCTTCTGCCTATTCTGGGGTATCAGCCTGTAAATCGGTCAGAGATGCTTTCAGTCCAATAATATATAACGTAAATAATAATGGGTCCAATATACATCTCTGTCTCACCCCTCCAGAATATTTAAAAGGGTCAGTCATGATCCCGTCCTGGGTGTACCTGACTGTAGCAGTAGTATTAACATGTAAGGTCATTGAAACATTTATAATCGCAGGGTCAACCCCGAGGTCACCGAGCAGGGACCAAAGTTTGTGGTGGTTCACCCGATCAAATGCTGTGGTAAGGTCCATAAAACCCGAAAAAAGAGCAACAGGCTTAGCTATTGTATATTTCAAAAGATAGAGGTTTTGGCATTGGTCCGTTGTTGACCAACCTATGCGGAACCCATATTGTACCTCTGAAATGATTTGGTTAGTGTCCGTCCAGTCTAAGAGCCTGTTTAATAGTACTTGGCCAATGACTTTCACTGTGGCATCAATGAAGGATTTAGGGCGGTAGCAGTGAGGATTGTCCCTGTCCCCTTTCTTGAATATTGGGACAATAGTGGCCGTAGACCACTAAGGGGGCATTATTGTCCTCACAGCAGTATTTAGTACCCTGGTTAAAACAGGGGCCCAGACCTCTATGTTGTCACGAAAAAGGACCGGGGGGATCTCATCAGGACCAGGGGCCTTATTCTGTGACAAGCCCTCAATGCCCAATCTCAGCTCATCAAAACTAATAGAGATAACTCTGGTGCCAGAGGGAGAACTGCCGTCCATGATGGATTCCTCACTATGACCATAATTATACACACCCTCGAAATGGTCCTTCCACTGCTCTGGGTCTTTAGAACAGGGGCTGTTAATAATCTTCCCAAAAAAGGTACAATCTTTCTTTTCACATGCTTCTTTCAGCTCCTCCCACGCTTGTTTCTGTAGCAAGCGCTTCCGCTCCTTAATGGCCCCCTTATAATTACTTCGACAAGTTGCCACCCAGGCACTGTCACATGGGATCTGTTTCACAGCCTTCTTAAGTTGCCGCAAGTCTGGGGAGCATTCACTATCAACCCATTTCAGTGAATCCGCACAAACAGTAGCAACGGGTACTTTCAATATACTGGTGACTGATTGTGCAATTGTAACAAATGCATATATGATTTCTTCTCCCATGACTAAGTCTAAGCACTTTAAAATCTCCTGTTGCCTCAAATTAAAAAGCGCTCGGTTAAAAAGAGTAATATCCAGCTGTGACCACCTCAAACACCTCCCTTGATTGGTTGCAACAAGTGAACCTACAATTACCTTACGGTGCACAGTCAAATTACCCGGCAGTTCGAGCACCAAAATCAAGTGGTTGTGATCACTAAAAGGGCTGTGCTGGATTTTAAAAGAGAGTATAAACCCCTTCAAGGAAAAGGAAATAAAAACAAAATCAATAATTGTTGCAGAGCCCCTACCTTTATAGGTGGGCCATGAAAAGAGGTCAGGGTGCTACACCCCCAAATCTATGGTATATATTAGTCCATAAGTATCTAGCAGAGTATTAAATTCCTGTCCTTGTAGAGAGTGCTCCATGTGCAACCCGTCCCTGATCGCACATGTAGCCCCCTCACATGTATTCAATACTAAATCTGTACATAGATGGCAATTAGAATCCCCCACTAAAATAAAATCACCCTGTAAAAAACCTTCACCCTGTAACAACTCCAAACAGCCATTTAGCTGTGCCAGACTTGAGGGGCCGTGGGTCTTTTGTTTTGTGTTATAAAAATGAATTCAAGTGAAACAAGGTAATCTGCCAACCGCTAATGTCAGCCCTCGTGCAATTTTAGAATCCCAGTTCAAGTACATCACAATTCTGCAGAGCCTCAGATCTATACAAATAATTAAGCCACTCCTTGCTCTTCCCGTACTTGAGCCCACTGCCGGACATAAGAAGGTTTTATAACCATCAAAAAAAGGTTATTTTCAGTCTCCCATGTCTCCTGGAGACAGATGATATTATTGTAGTTGCATTTTAGAAAATATTTATTAAATATATTTACTTTTTTCATATATATATATATATTCACTGAAAAAAACATAGGTTTCAGGGGCGTTATAGTTAGCCGGACATTTCCCTCGTACAAAACCATTGAAATTCCCCTGTTATAGTTAGTTCAGCTAACTATAATTCACGCCCCCGCAATGCACTGCTGATGACGTCACATATTACATCACTCATGACATGGTCAGTGACATCACTGATGACATCTCAAATGACATCACTGATGAGGGTCTAGAGGGTCATAGTATTTCTACCCTGCCCCCTTTATATATTTTACACACTTATTCCACAGACTTCTTCAGCCTCGCTTCTACCGAGGCACAAAATGGCTGCCAACAGTTCCTGGTTTTGAATGTTGACAACCACTTGACAGCCAATCAGCATTCAGCGCGTGATCGGGAAGGTGCGTGTAGGGTGCGCAGAGGGTGCGCTCAGGGTGCGCATAGGGTGCGCGGATTCTCCGAGGCCATAGATATATATGTACATTTAACTGCAATTTTCTCAGGAACTACTCAACAGATTGACACCATTTAAGCAAAAGGCACGAGTCTGAACTGAGGACTACCTCTTTGCCAAATTTGGTGTAATTCCGTTCAGCAGTTCGGGCTGTAGCTGCGGCTAAAGGTCCTATGGGAAGATGCATAGGGAAAACGCATTTTGGGCCCCCCCTTTTTTCTCAGCCCCCGCTTGACGAATCACCCCGAGACTTTCAGGATAGGAGCGGACCAGAGCTGGCCAAAAGTTTGGAAAAGTTAGCGAAGATTCGTCAACCGGCGCCAGACTTATTGGGAATAGAATGCTGCGGATTTCCTATGGAAAATAGATCCTAACTATAACTACCTACTGGCGACCGCCAGTAGGTAATATATATATATATATATATAAAATATGCATATGCAGAAGGAATCGCTTTCCCAAAAGTGTCCCGATAAAAGAACCAGCCACTCCAGAGCTGTTGCAAAGGTAGCTATTGTTTATTTAGCGGTAGACGTAAGATAACACGTTTTGACTCAACAGAGTCTTGGTCACATGACCACAACAGTTTCGTAGGCATCTTAATACTACGTCAGTACGACGATATGCAACCAAAATAGAAAATAGATGCTTGTTCTGGTTTCACAAGCGTGTAACCAATACACAAGTTGTGTCTATTAAAATAAGGAAGTGTGTGCACGGGGTGTAAAATAATCCATTATATACAAAGTGCATTAATACAAAAAATAAATTAAAAATTAATGAAAAACCAATTAATGTACTGCACTCATCTGTGGTACCTGCAATTAGTAGCACTCCATTTCCCATAATGCCCTATATTATTTAGCTAAAAACAAGTCTATACTACACATTAAATCTGGGCTCCTCGTCTTGCCAAGGAGATAGGTGGACTATAAAGTGATAGCAATGTTAGTCAAGACACCATATAAAGTGCCTCAGAATGACTACATGTTCTGGTTATTTATTAATTGGAGAAATGGTCAAGTACTCAGGCACATTGTTCGATTTCTCCCTGGTGTAGGGGTGAGCAATTAGCGCAGGTCCATTGGGTTGATCAGCAAGAAGTAATTAAAGAATATTAGAGGACAGACCATAGTCAATTTGCCATGTGCAAATCTAAAATCTGAAAAATTAAATGCATAACTAACATTTGGTAATCATGCCCTGTCTATCAAATCATCGATTATCACTCTAAATAATTATAATGCTCACAAACCCACTTTTATCACCTCATTGGGCCAAGGCTGGGGAGGGTGAGAATGGAGAGAAAGGTACATAAAGTAGAGTAAATATGAGCTAGGATCAAGAGAGCAGAGGCAGCTATCAATCATAAGAATGCCTCAAGAATTCCCTGTAATTACCCCATGCCTGACATTTCACAGTACATCTGTGGTACAATCAAATAGAAACCAAAGTCCAAGACAACAAATACACCAGTCAATAAGCTAACTGTGTGTGAGGAAAGAAAGAAAGGAGGATAAACAGTTGGGACTGTGAAAAACATCAACATGGGCTCATAAGTGTGAATGTAACTCTTCATCATTATTCATCCCATCCGGGAACAAACAACCAACCAGCTTGCAGAATAAATCTAGATTCAATTCTACATTTCTCTATGACATCCTCTGGGGTGTTTCAGTACAGTATCTATGCTGAAGAGCTCAGCTTTGGTCAAGCCACTTTGGTGTGCCTCATGGAAATTTCTAGCTGTGCTGTAGCTCAGGTCATTATTTGTTATGGCCCTCCAGTTTTCCAGAATTCTTTTCTAGACCGGGAAAGTGGTTGATATACCACTTGTCACAAGGGCATGTTATGGCACAGACCACAAAGTCGGTCTTACATGTGATCAGTTTGTGAATTTTCCAATTCTTATTAACTCTTTGAAATTTGGTATCTGACTTTTTACTACTGTGTCTGCATGCTTTGCAGGTCCCACAGCGTTTGAAGCCCTTGATCCCCCCAAGCCAATTAGTGTTTTTGGGTCTTAAGTGGCTTTGGACTAACCTTTCCTGAAAGGACACATTTCGTTGGTATGTTATGTTCGGGGTTATCCCTATTTTACTCTTCAACACTGTATCCTGAGTTAGAATTCCCCATCTTTTCTTGAGAATATCTCTTAGTTTGCCTGCTTGATTGGTTTATTGTGTGATGAAACATATTCACTTACTCTTTACTGGGTCTTTGTTAGGTGTGGTGCGAAATAAAGCCTGTGTTCTAGGGGTGTTGTCAGCTCTCTTTTTGGCCAAATCGAGTTTGTTTTGTGGGTAGTCCCTTTCACAAAATCTCTCTAATATCTCTGTTCTAGTTCTCACGTAGCCCAGATCTGAGCTACAGTTTCGCCTAGCTCTCAGGAACTCACTATGCAGAATACTCCATCGTAAACTGGGGGAATGGCAGCTGGCAGAATGCAAGACAGAGTTCTCTGCAATGGATTTTTTAAATAACTTAGTTTGCAGGTTAACCTCGGTAATGCTTATTCTCAATTCTAGAAATGTGATTGTTTCCTGTCTGGGATGCATGGTGAACTTTAGATTTACATCAATGATGTTAAATTTCTGTACAAAAACAATTACATCTCTCTCATTTCCCTCCTATACATAAAACACATCATCGATGTATTCTAGCCATATGTTGATCCTCTCAGTCCAAACAGCTAGATCACTGCCCCAGAACATCTGTTCCTCCCACCAGCCCATCGCTAGATTAGCGTAACTCAGGGCGAAACAGATGCCTATTGCAGTTCCTTGATACTGTAAGTACAAAACCTTTAAAAAAAAACAATTTTCATGCAGCCATAGATATATAATTTTTAACAACATATGTGTGTGTTCCAGCATGCTGATGTTCCTAGTACATAGGTATAGTTTACATGCTCTTAGAGAAGCTTTCAACATCCAGACAAACTAACCAGCATTTTCTGCCCCAGAACAAATTCTGGAATTTTTGTAAAAAATCTTTGGTGTCCCATACATATGAGTTGCAACTCTGTACAAAGAGAGAGAGGAAGAGGTCAAAAGAAATTGAAGTGTTCTCGCAGAGACTATTCATCGAGGAGACAATAGGTCTCTCAGGGGGATTGGTTAGATATTTGTGGACTTTGGTTAGAAGATAGAGGGTGGGTGTGGTCAGGTGGTATTCTTAATAAAATGTAATTCATCCCACATTAAAAGGTGTGAGTTGCACCAGCCTTGTAGTGTTCTATGATACTCTATGATACTCTTCCTGCAATTTATCAATGTAATTCATCTTAACTCTAACTTAACATTGAGTGTTCCTTAACTGCTGTAGGGCTTCCTTCACGTAGTCTTCTCTACACATGAGGACTATGTTCCCCCTCGGTCCATCTACACAAGATCAGGAAGATTAGCAGATTCCTTACCACTGAAGCCATAACCCAAGTAGTATTGGCTTTAGTCATTTCTCATATTGACTATGCCAACTCACTCTACTTTGGTATACCAGCATACAATTCGAAAAGACTACAACTGGTGCAAAATCAGGCAGCCAGATTAATCTACCACCAGCCTAAATGGCACCATGTCACCCCCTTGATGAAAAGACTATACTGGCTTCCAGTTGTCGAACGCAGCACATTCAAGCTGGGATGCTTTATCTTCAAAGCACTCCATGGCAAATGCCCATTGTTTGTATCTTCTCAGATTCAGGGATACCTCCCATCTCGGAATCTCTTCCCATCGTAATTTTCTGGCTATTGCATCTTTTAAACACAAGAAATTGGGGGACTTAGATTTGCGGTATTGGCCCCTCAATTTTGGAACTCTCTCCCTCTGGACATCAGATTGTTGACATCTTACTCTCAATTCAGGAAACTCCTAAAGACCTGGCTATTCCACCAAGCGTCTGATTGAATGATCTATAGGTAGTGTCCCTTGGACTCTAGCGCCATGAAACTGTGTGGTGTACGTGCGCTTTAGAAATATCTTTAACATAACATTGGTTCACAGGTTTGATCACTAGGGTGGAGACTTTTTGTAGCGTTTGCATAGTTTCCCATTGTTGGTTTGTCTATTAAGAGATAGAATGTCATTGGCAACTACCTAACAAAATACATCGATATTGTCTTTGGGTACGGTCTATCCTCTGAAATATTTTAATTACTTAATGCTGATCCACCCAATTGAACTACACTAATTGCTCACCCCTACACAAGGGAGAAATCGAACAATGTACCTGGGTACTTGACCCTTTTTCAAATGATTATATAACCAGAACATGCGGTCATTCTTCGCCACTTTATATGGCATCTTGACTAACACTGCTACCACTTTATAGTTCACCTCTTCACTTGGCAAGATGAGGTAATGTATAGTATAGATTTGTTTTTTGCTAAACTTTATAGGGCATTATGGGAAATCGAGTGTACCACAGAGGAGTTCAGTACATTATTTGTTTTTTTATTAATATTTAATTTATCTTTTGAATTAATACACTTTGTACATAATGGATTATTTTACACCCCGTGCATACACTTCCTTATTATAAGAGATACAACTTGTGTATTGTTTACAGGCTCATGAAGCCCAAACAAGCATCTGTTTTGTATTTCGTTTGCATATCCTCGCACTGACGTAGTATTTAGATGCCAAAGAAACTGTTGTGGTTACATGATCAAGACTCTGGTGAGTCGAAACACGTTATCTTATGTCTACCGCTAAATCAACAATTGGTACCTTTACAACAGCTCTGGAGTGGCTGGTTCTTTTCCCAGGACACTTTTGGGAAACAATTTCTTCTGTATATTCGAGTGGCAGCATCTGCTAACCCAGCCCGACCTGACCCGCTTGGCTGGGCGTCCTCTTTTCCATCTGTGTGTGTGTATATATATATATATATATATATATATATATATATATATATATATATATATAGATAGATAGATAGATAGATAGATAGATAGATAGATAGATAGATAGATAGATAGATAGATAGATAGATAGATAGGTGGATAGATAGACAGATAGATATATATATATATAATTTTTTTTTTTTTTTTTTTTTTTTTTTGCCAGTTCCCGCCAAACGCCGCCGCTCACTTGCTTCCGGGTGCTGTTACCTCACGGTGGCAGACCATGAAAATATCCAAAACAAAGTTTCTTTAGCCTTCCAAAGCTGGTAACGCACTCCAAGCCAAAAGATTTTTCAAAGTGCTTTATTCCACCATGCTTGACAAACCGGTTTCGGTCATGACGACCTTTCTCAATGTCAAAAGTCCATTTACCATCGATCTCTTAAATACACAGATGTAAAACGATATAGAGAGAGGATTTCCATGTTCAGATACATAAACATAAAAGAAGGGCCTCAGTGCTTCTAAATTGCAACACAGTGGCCATCTTAAAGACACTCTTTACTAAACATTGTATTATTTATCCAAGATTAATTCATTGGTATATTGACTGAAAAAAGGCATAAAACATTCATACAGTGTTAATATCCACTCTGATTGTTATTGTTATAATGCCAACATTTTTTGTAAACATTATTTGAGTTATTAAGTAAGTAAGAATCCTCCTGGGAGGCCTATCGTGTCCTCCAAAGGAAGCCTCCTTGAAAACACCTCAATATTGATTGACACTGTACTGAGTCCGTTTGTATGCAATCTAGTATCATATGTTAAAGATACATCTGATTTCATCAAACAAATTGCTGACATACCATGGGAGGAGAACTATATATTAGTCACCATGGATATAACCAGCCTTTACACTAGTATTAACCATGTACAGTGCTTAGAAGCAGTAGAAACTTTTTTGAAGTCTAGATCCGTTCAATATGCGGAACATAATCAAATGATCTTGGAATTTATGACTTTTTGCCTGTACAATAATATTTTCCTATTTGGTAACCAGCTGTACATCCAAATACAAGGTACCGCTATGGGCACTTTGTTTTGGATATTTTCACGGTCTGCCACCGTGAGGTAACAGCACCCGGAAGCAAGTGAGCGGCGGCGTTTGGCGGGAACTGGCAAAAAATTCGAATGAGTACTGCCTGCTCTGCTTCGGAATAAAGGGAAGATTTACAGCATACACGGAGACGCGGATAAAGCGAAACGGCAAGTCCGGATCGAGTTACATTGTATCCCGATCAGAGCGAGAGCAACAACACTGGTGAAGGAGGAGCCAATTCGGCGGCGAGTCGGAGGACCCTCGTACGGATTGAAGACTCCATAACCGTTTATCGTTTTACATCTGTGTATTTAAGAGATCGATGTTAAATGGACTTTTGACATTGAGAAAGGTCGTCATGACCGAAACCGGTTTGTCAAGCATGGTGGAATAAAGCACTTTGAAAAATCTTTTGGCTTGGAGTGCGTTACCAGCTTTGGAAGGCTAAAGAAACTTTGTTTTGGATATATATATAAATATATATATGTTCCAAGAAAAGCTCCATTTTACCGGGGGCACCCGACCCTGCAGGGCGGGCTCTGAAAACAGGAACTGAGAATCCTGTTGCTGCAGATTGTACCAAGGAAAAATGTAGAGCCCAACTCCGACTTGTTTTCAAGCCTGACATTTATTTGTCTGCATGACAGCATTGAAAACCACTCATATACCTTACGCGTTTCAGCGTTTGTCGCCTTGCTCACAGGTGAGTGTCACTGAGTCCCAGTGGTCACATGGCCTTGAAAACAACTACAGGCCCCATCATGCACCGGTATCCAACTTCATGGTATGACAAGGTAAAGTAATTTCGTTGCGCTGAATAGCGTTTTTTACTTGCCAAATGTCATGAAATATAATGTCATCATTTCATTATGCTTGATAGCGTTTTCATTTAAGGTGCATGCGTAAATTAGTTTCTTTAGCAAAATGCATATTGTTGCTGTCATGCTCTTGATACTTGCTTGAATTGCGGTGTTTCAAAGAAAGGCATCTCCTCTTGATATTTGCTTCAGATGCAGTTTTGCAAAAGAGAGGGATCACCTTTCTCATCTCCCTTTCTCACTCACGTTTACCCAATAGCCGTGGTAATCCGATGGCAGGTACGTTTGAGTCTTCATTATCAAGGGGAAAGTTAACAGCGCGTGGGCGCTTCAGAGAGAGGTATTGAAACAAAATGAAACAGGAGATGCAGCCAAGCTCCGTGATTCCAAGATTTCAGCAGTACATGTCACGAAACCCCCGAAGAAGGGATTCATTCCCGAAATGCATTGGGTGATTTTAATAAAAGCGTGACATGTGGAAACAGTCATTCTCCTTCGTTTTTATGAACAGCAAGAAAAAGCGAATGGGTACAATGGATTGAAGAAATTGAAAGAGAAAAAAGGATCATTATTAATGGACAAAATAGTTGAAGAAAAATATAGTTGATTATGAATTTAATTCATTGAATTCATTCTAATAGGCTGTGCAGCTTAATGGGAATCGCAATGAGGTTCCATCGTGTTCTCAATAATTTGCAGCGCAAGTGGGCAGAGCGCGGAGTGAGCGAGCACGCCGACAAAGTAGAAACAGTAGGAGTACATTACAATACGAATAAACATTTCAAAGGAACAGAGTACAACGGTGTGCAACTCAACACCATGTCAGTGGTACGCTCGTAAAGCGGGCCATGCCCCCTCAATTTAATGTTCCAAGAAAAGCTCCATTTTACCGGGGGCACCCGACCCTGCAGGGCGGGCTCTGAAAACAGGAACGGAGAATCCTGTTGCTGCAGATTGTACCAAGAAAAAATGTAGAGCCCCAACTCCGGGACTCAATGACACTCAGTGAGCAAGGCGGCAAACGCTGAAACGCGTAAGGTATATGAGTGGTTTTTAATCAATGCTGTCATGCAGACAAATAAATGTCAGGCTTGAAAACAAGTCGGAGTTGGGCTCTACATTTTTTCTTGGTACAATATATATTTATATATATATATATATATATTATCTACTGGCGGTCGGAAATCTCAAAATTCTATTTTGAATAACTTTGGCGCCGGTTGACGAATCCTCGCAAAATTTTCGAAACTAATGGGGCGCTCCGTTCAGCTCCTACCCTAAAAGTCTCGGGGTGATTCGTCAAGCGGGGGCCGAGAAAAAAGGGGGGTCCCAAAACGCGTTTTCCCCATGCATTTTTCCATAGGACCTTTAGACACAGCTATAGCCAGAACGGCTAAACAGAATTACTTGAAATTTGGCAAAGAGGTAGTTCTCAGGTCAGGCATGTGCCTTTTGCATATATGGTGTAAATCCGTTCAGTAGTTCCTGAGAAAATCAAAAGTAAAATCATATACATATCTGGGCGGAGCCTAACCACACATCTCATTGTGAGATCTGATTGGCTGTCAGCACTTCATCCAAGAAGTGTTGGCAGCCAACTTGGGACCAATATACATGATAGCACCTCATTAAAAAGCATTGCAGTTAATAGAAGGTTTTAATTTAAGACTTTAGTTACATTATAAATCATTTGTTGATGGTACCATACTCATTTTAGGAATTGTAGTTTGTTCTAAGGTGATTTTACCATGTGAAAAAGCCTTCTGCTGGGATATCATGAATCATGTTTGAGAGAAAACTATTTTCACATGCTTTTCCCACAGAGGTTTGGAAGGTGATCTATAAGCTAAACTGAGAGCATATTTTCTGTAAATTCACATTATCTTTCTCAGTCATGTGAGAATGAAGTCTGACATTCTCAGTAAAACATGTACATCCAACAAGGGCAGAGACTGTCAGTTGATTCCTTTGTGTTCTACTGCAGCTTCCCAGAGTGTTCCAAAGAACAACTAGAGCGCTAACAGTCTTACTTATGACAAAGGTATGGCACACCTGAAGTCATCTTGATTGGAATAAAGTGGTAACATTTAAAACATTTAATTTAAAAAGGAACAAAATGAGAGGGTTCATTTTGCCATAGAATGTATGATTAGTGCTGCAGAAAGAAAAATTAGGGCACATTTTGGGTGACTTCTCAAATCCTCTTCTATTTCATTAAAGAATTCTGACATGCAGACTGAAACATGCACTTTCAATACCAGCAGCAGACTTCCCTGGTGAGCAGTAGCTTTACTACAGTGATCTAATGAGCAACTAGAGTGCTAACATTCTGAATTTATGGCAAATGTGTGACACATCTGAATGCCTTCTTCATTGAATCAAAGTAAAAAACTGACAGTATGCCTACTGAGGAGACTGCAGTAAATGAGGAAATTAGGAAACTTCATAACAAGTCTCCCAAGATGGCCACCAGAGACAAAAGAGCCCAAATGTAGCACAAATATCACCGAGATGTAGCCCAAGTATAGCCCAATGACAAAAATCCCAGAGTGTTTTAAAGAACAACTAGAGCGCTAACAGTCTTACTTATGACAAAGGTATGGCACACCTGCAGCCATCTTGATTGGAATAAAGTGGTAACATTTAAAACATTTAATTTGCAAAGGAACAAAATGAGGGGGTTCATTTTGCCATAGAAATTATGACTAGTGCTGCAGAAAGAAAACTTAGGGCACATTTTGACTTCTCAAATCCTCTTCTATTTCATTAAAAAGTTCTGACATGCAGACTGAAACATGCACTTTGAATACCAGCAGCAGACTTCCCTGTTGAACAGTAGCTTTACTACAGTGATCTAATGAGGAACTAGAGTGCTACCATTCAGAATTTATGGCAAATGTGTCACATCTGAATGCCTTCTTGATGGAACCAAAGTAAACAAGCATTGAAAATGCAATAGGTCTCGCCCTCGTTTAAGTTAAAGCAATTCTGTTTGTAATTAGGTGGCTTTTTAGCTTTGCTTTTATTAGTGTTTTTCAAAATTTCATGTAAATAACATGCATATCTGTATATGTATGCATGCATTTATATTTGTATTTATATAGATATGCAGATTATATATATGTTAATATATGTATGTATATACATATCTATACACATACATATATATAAATGCATATATGTGCATATGTGTGCGTGTAGAGAGAGGTAGAGAGAGGTAGAGAGGTAGAGATGTAGAGGTAGAGAGGTAGAGGTAGAGAGGTAGAGGTAGAGAGGTAGAGGTAGAGGTAGAGAGGTAGAGGTAGAGAGGTAGAGGTAGAGAGCTAGAGAGTAGTAGAGAGAGAGGTAGAGAAAGGTAGAGAGGTAGAGAGAGGATGAGTAATAGAAAGTAGAGAGTAGAGAGAGAGAAGTAGAGAGAGTAGTAGAGAGTAGTAGAGAGAGTACCAGAGAGTGAGTAGGAGAGAGTAGTAGTGAGTAGTAGAGAGTGAGTAGTAGAGAGTAGTAGTGAGTGAGAAGTAGAGAGTAGTAGAGAGTGAGTAGTAGAGGGAGTAGTAGAGAGTAGTAGAGAGTGAGTAGTAGAGGGAGTAGTAGAGAGTGAGTATTAGAGAGTGAGTAGTAGAGAGTAGTAGAGAGTGAGTAGTGGAGACTGAGTAGCAGAGAGAGAGTAGTAGAGAATGAGTAGTAGAGAATGAGTAGTAGAGTGAGTAGTAGAGAGTAGTAGAGAGTGAGTAGTAGAGAGTAGTAGAGAGTGAGTAGTAGAGAGTAGTAGAGAGTAGTAGAGAGAGAGTAGTAGAGAGTGAGTAGTAGAGAGAGAGTAGTAGAGAGAGTGAGTAGTAGAGAGTAGTAGAGAGAGTAGTAGAGAGCAGTACAGAGTGAGTAGTAGAGAGTGATTAGTAGAGAGTAGTGGAGAAGTAGAGAGTGAGTAGTAGAGAGTATTAGAGAGTGAGTAGTAGAGTGAGTAGTAGGGAGTAGTAGAGAGTGAGTAGTAGAGTGAGTAGTAGAGTGAGTAGTAGAGAGCAAGTAGTAGAGAGTGTGTAGTAGAGAGTGTGTAGTAGAGAGAGAGTAGTAGAGAGTAGTAGAGGGTGAGTAGTAGAGAGTGAGTAGTAGAGAGTAGTAGAGTAGTAGAGAGTGAGTAGTAGAGAGTGAGTAGTAGAGAGTGTGTAGTAGAGAGTAGTAGAAAGTGAGTAGCAGAGAGAGTAGTAGAGAGTAGTAAAGAGTAGTAGAGAGTAGTAGAGAGTGAGCAGTAGAGAGTGAGTAGTAGAGAGAGAGAGTAGTAGAGAGTGAGTGGTAGAGAGTAGTAGAGTGAGTAGTAGAGTGAGTAGTAGAGAGAGTAGTAGAGAGAGTAGTAGAGTGAGTAGTTGAGAGTGAGTAGTAGAGAGTAGTAGAGAGTAGTAGAGAGTAGTAGAGAGTGGTAGAGAGTGAGTAGTAGAGAGTGAGTAGTAGAGAGAGTAGTAGAGAGGGAGTAGTAGAGAGAGAGAGTAGTAGAGAGAGAGTAGTAGAGAGTAGTAGAGAGTGAGTAGTAGAGTAGTAGAGAGTGAGTGGTAGAGAGTAGTAGAGAGTGAGTAGTAGAGAGTGAGTAGTAGAGAGTAGTAGAGTAGTAGAGAGTAGTAGAAAGTGAGTAGTAGAGAGTGAGTAGTAGAAAGTAGTAGCGAGTGAGTAGTAGAGAGTGAGTAGTTTAATTTAAAAGGAACACAATGAGGAGGTTCATTTTGCCATAGAAATTATGATTAGTGAGGAAAAAAGAAAAATTAGGGCACATTTTGAGTGACTTATCAAATCCTCTTCTATTTCATTAAAAAATTCTGACATGCAGACTGAAACATGCACTTTCAATACCAGCAGCAGACTTCCCTGGTGAGCAGTAGCTTTACTACAGTGATCTAATGAGCAACTAGAGTGCTACCATTCAGAATTTATGGAAAATGTGGGACATATCTGAATGCCTTCTTGATGGAATCAAAGTAAACAAGCATTGAAAATGCAATAGGTCTCGCCCTCGTTTAAGTTAAAGCAATTCTGTTTGTAATTAGGTGGCTTTTTAGCTTTGCTTGTATTAGAGTTTTTCAAACTTTCATGTACATACCATGCATATGTATGCATATATGTATATGTTTGCATGAATTTATATTTATATAGATATGCAGATTATATTTATATGTTTATATATTCACTGAAAAAACCATAGGTTTCACACATGTTATAGTTAGCTGGACATTTCACTCGTAAAAAACCAATGAAATTCCCCCGTTATAGTTAGTGCAGGCAACTATAACTCACGCGACCGCAATCCTCTGCTGATGACGTCAGATATTACATCACTGTATTTAGACACTTATTTACCGATGTCTTCTTCCATTAATCTTTAGCTATACATATATTACAAATATTTATTTTTCATAAAGACATATATGTCATCAGTGATGTAATATCTGACGTCATCTGCAGAGGATTGCGGTCGCGTGAGTTATAGTTGCCTGCACTAACTATAACGGGGGAATTTCATTGGTTTTTTACGAGTGAAATGTCCAGCTAACTATAACATGTGTGAAACCTATGGTTTTTTAAGTGAATATATATATATATATATATATATATATATATATATATATATATATATACTTTAAATGTAGAATTAATTTAATTCATTTAAGATTAGTTCCTATATGGTTTTATTTTAATGCCCATCATCCATTGTTTTCTAAGTGAGTGTTTTGAAGTTCCAATGGTTGACCAAGTGTGGTTCCAGATGTATTCCGAGGGTGGATTACCCTACATTTGAACCTGGTTTAATACATATAGTGTTATAGTTGCTATAGAAGTGTATTTTGGGAATTACAATTTTTGTTTTCTTTTGGTGGGATGTGTTTTGTATTAGCATTTCTCACTAAAATCCTTCTTAAATTTCCCTAAGCCCTTCCTATTTAGTGGTAATTATTCCCCATTTTTCCCCAATTCCCCCTAGGCTCTCCCACATTTACTACTAAAATGTATACTTGTGTGTGTGTAGGTCTCTGCCATAGGAACTATTGTTGAGGAGGAGGTGGGGGTCTCCTGCCGTAGGTTGTAAATTTGACTTTGTAATCTGTGAGTAGTACTACTGGAGTACTACTTTATGTACCACACAATGCTGTTTGTGAAGCAGGCCCAGAATCATTTATATTGATATCTCAATTAAAGAAGGCAATTTAACCTGAAAATGAATCAAACAGAGAAAACAATAGAGTTAGAAGGGAACATGTCTACTACAATCACACAATATCAACAATTCAAAATACAGGTATTTGGACACAGTCCTGTTATAGGCCTGAAACGTCCAATACAACAGCAAATTGCAACATACCATAGTATAATGTACTGTCTATGCCTGTAAAAGAATACTTCAAAAGTTAATACAATGAAAGTAAAAAAATGAAAGACATGTCAATTACAGTTGTTTATCCTTCACATTTTCCTCTACTTCTGTCATGCAGATTAGAAAAGTTTCAACTTCTCTAGAAATATGGCCAGTGCTAATTAGCATAATCAAACATTGCACACTTCATATGTTTATTATCACAATCTGGCATGTCATAAGTAAAGGCTCATGTTGTCAAGGTTTAAGGTCATTATCAGCACTACTGTTAGTCTGTCTCTCAGTGTAAGTGTCTCCATTATGTCTTTATCCTTGGGTAGAGTGTAAGGTTGCATGCAACACTTCAGACGAGGCCGCACCACATTTCTAGAATGCGGGCCAATTTACAAAGGCATTTATGACTATGTGAGGTAGTACTTCTTTACATACTCTTCAATGCCTGCTATTTGGCATCAAAATATCTACTATGGGAATAAAATGGCAATATTCAGGGAATTCCACTACACAATTAGCAAAAAAAGAATTAATATATTTTCTTTGCACTTTTAGCAATGGATGCATTTTATATGACCAGCAATGCTTATCAATCTGTTTGGTGAATAATGGAGATGAGGCATGACACAAAAAGTAGTAATTCCTGTAGTTGGCAGGTTTTATAACTTAATGTAAAAGTGTATTTGCAAACCAAATACCCAACTGCCTTGTGGCGGTTCAATTCTGCCACTGCCTTTGCTTGATTAGACTGGATAACATCACTGGTCTCCATGTGCATATTATTGTTGACTGCAAACACCCTAGTATCACATCTCCAAAGATGGAACAATGTTTATCTAGATTGCTCTTGTCAGCTCCTTAAATCAATGTCTACAATGTCCTGAACTAGAGACACTGCAGGCAAGTCATCCCTTCCACTGCAACCTTTTCTGCAATCAAAGTCTGTTTTCTACAAAAGGACCTCTAATTTGTTCAGCACCACCTATTTTAGCATACAGTTCAAGCTGTTCAGCTCATTCAGCCCACTATAACACCACTCCAGAAAGTAATCAGATCTCATTGGAAACCCAAAAGACCACCTTATTTCCTAGCTTATCTGCAACAACCCTTTTAAAATCTTAAGCTAACTTTTTTTAGAACAATTTATCCCAAGGTTTATAAAGGGCCTCACAGCTAGAAATAACGTTATTTAGTAGAGCGAACTATCCTGATTGCATACTCCAAGCATAGGAAAACCCTGATTTGCATCTTGTAAAGCCCACCCCTTCAGAGAATTTCATAATTTCCTCCATGCAAATCTAGAGAATTTAATGCCCAAACAAACCTAGTGATGGTAGACGGTACTTTCTAGAAAATAATTATCACTTCTTTTAGTCTACTGAGAAGGAAGATGAACTTTGAGTGACTACCCATGATTCGTGAATTAATTCTGCCAGTAAAAGGCAGATAAAGTTGTTCTCACTCCTGCAAGAGAGCTGAGGAGTGCTCTAGCCACCTCTAAAACATCTTGGTAATTCAGATGGAAAACTGTATATCCAAAGTATCTGAGATGATTGTTATCTAGATTTGTGTTAATGGGCTGATCCACTGCATTGCATCTAATTTGTATTATATCATTTTATACTCAGATAACATCCCAGCTAACATTGTATGAGCTGCTCTCAACAATGATTCAACACCACTGATGTATAAAATAAAGTTATGTGTATAAAGCCAAACTTTAAAAGACTAAAAATTATAAATTAATAGGGAGATCCTTTCTTCCATATACAGACTTTGTGTTAGGGGTTCAACTCCTATTGTATTTAATAATGTAAAAAGGGCCATACCATCTTGTACCCTGAAGATTATTAAATGGTGAATAAGTATGATCCTCCACCACTTCCATCAATGTCTGTTGTTCATATAGGGCAGGGTTATCATTGATCTGTTTTCTTTGGCAAGTCAAAATACTTGAGCTTCTCCCTTAGATATAACCACAGCTGAAATCGTTGTCAGCATAAAAAAGTGCAAATTGGTAAAGGGAGACTCATTTGTTTTGCAAAGTCCATAGTTAATACAAAGGTATTGTAATAGATTCAGATTCCTGACAGGGATAAATACCTCTTGATTGACTTAGATCAACCCTGCCCTCTGCTACCCTGCACAACCTTGCAGATAACATCCTAGCATACACCTTCATATCATAGTTGATCTGGGAGACACTCTGGTCAGATGACACAATTTATTAATGAATGTGATCAACACTGTGTTTATAAACACCTTATTAAAAAAATACTTTAACTTCATAAAGGCTAGATGCACAGAGCCTTTTTTATATTTTTGGACAATTAGTACAAGGTTTAACGATTGCTCCACAGTTCCAAGCCCTGGTCGAAACCCAAATTGAAAGACTGAGACGCCTGAGTCTGAGACGCCCAGAGTTCTAATTTGGCCAAAATGACCCTGCCCAAGGTTTTAATTGTACCAAACAGCAAAAAAATAGGGTGATAACAATTAAGCTGACTCTTGTCCCCCTTTTTCAAAATCAAAACTATATTAGCTTCCTCCCATTTCTTGACTAGGGGTCCCCCTTTAGCAGCTTTTATTACATTGGTTATCAATGAGGCCCAAATATGGTAGATATTTATGCAAATCTTTTGGGATTCTGTCAGGGCCCTGAGCTTTCTCTGGCAGACTATTCTCTATCGCTAATGTTACATCAGGTACCTCAACTGGATTACACAGAGCCTGAGCTGCTGTTATGTCAAAGGGAGCTTTTGGGTCCAAAACTTTATTGATGGTCTGGGGGTTGCAGGAAAATATTTTTGAGAAATATTCTACTCAATCTTTTGCTAACACAATAGTCTCTAGTTTGGGTGTTTCATCTCCCAGCAAAGAAGTGGAGTTCACAACCTGCCAAGAGGCTCGTGATTCTTTTGTTGTAGAGGTAAATTTTAAGTCTTCCCAGGCCTTCTCCATAAAGTACATTGTTGTTCCAAAATTATTTCTTTTTAGCTTTTTCTGGCTTTTGCAACCTCATCCTTATTCCTTTGGGTTATTTTCAGGGCTCGCCTTATAGATCTGTGGGATTCTGAACAAGGACTATTGGGGTGTCAGCTGTTTTTTTTGGAACATTTAGTTAATTTATCTGCCATATAGCTGTTAAGAGACAAAAAGGCCTGTATGACGTCATCTGGGCTAGAGAAATCTGATAGAGCTACATCAATATGTGTCTTATTATTTTCTTATAAGGTCTCTAGAAAAGGCCTCCTTGTTGATTTTCTCCCATTTAATGCTTACACCCCACTTCTTATTATATGAAGCCCTATATTACGGTGTATTACCCAACGTATTGCCAAAAAATAAGTTTAGAGTTAATTTTAGGGGATTATGATCACATATACAACTAACCATTACAGTCTAGCCTTTATCAATTAAAATGTGATCAATAATTGAATTAGAGGTCGCTCCCACATATGTTGGAACCTGGGGAGAATTTGTCTCATCAGATTCTTGGGGAAATATCACATTTTAGCAAAAGCAACTCAATTTATACTCCATATGGGGCATGTTTAAAATGCGTCAAGTGTTGATCCATCTCATCTCAGATACCACATGATGCCTGTGCTCTAGGCTCACATACATCTATGTTAAAATTGCAACCCAAATAATTTGAAGATCCTTTACATGATCATATTGAGCTTGACGTATTGCATCCTCTAGGCCATCTATAATCTTGGTCTCAGTTAGGTTGAATATATTGTAATAATAATTAATTAAAGGCAAATCAAATGACTTTTGTAAGGTAATTAAGAGCAGCTGATAATACGGGGATCTAAAGCCTTCTTTAACAGTAATGTCTATCAGGGTCACTGTAATAAAGGTAACCAAACCCCCTTTTGCTTGACCTGACCTGGAGGGAATTGCTGGAACACAATAGGAGACGTATTCATCAACATAGGGTGAGTCCATGAGCCAGGTCTCTGGGCAGCAGATAATTGTATATTGCTCTACCAGCATTTTTCAGTCAGGATTTTCTATCAACGTTCCATGAGATCACGCTAAAAGTCTCATCCTGGATAGTTCCCAGATTGGACACATCATGGGTCAGAGCAGATAATATTGAGAGGTCATTTTGTAAGGTTGTATTTTCTGTTGTCTGTGGCTGTCAATCTTGAAGTTCCAAGGTTGACAAAACCTTAAATCAATTAGACAGGGGTAAGTTGTTTTGTGATCTCTGTAGAACAATTTCATCGGTTAGGGAGCGTAACTGTGATGGGCTGTTTCGATAGGCTGGACATTCGAGGATTTTTTGATGAAAAAAAATCTTAGAGGTTGTGCTCTAATACTCACTGAGGGCTAAATATTTTTGGAAGGCGTTGTAATAAAGCTCTAACCAAGCCTAGGTTCTGAAAATGTATAGTAATACAGTCAACTGGGGATGACTTTGGGGTTAAGCCCGCTCAGGTCACTCTTCTTGTGGTGATAATTACCTTGGATAAAGCATTTGACCAGTTAGTTTTCCTTTAGCCAAAAAGAGACTTTGTTAAATAAGGATACATGAGATTCGATCTGTGCGTTCCGGAGTAGGGGGACATTCTCTAATACAATTATATAGGGTGTACATGCCGGGGGAAGGTGGGGTCATATATCCTTCTTGTCAGATCGATTGTCACTATATTACCCGCGGCACCCTGTTGTCAATGTCCCGTAATTCTGGTGTTGCTTGTTTTACTTTTGGCTGCAAGGTAGACAAAGGTGTTTCATAATCCTGTACTGGCATATGCATTAATTCTTCACTGTGCTGAGTAACATGTTCTGATTTGAGTGACTCCACGTTTACCCTTTGGGCCCCTTGAGACTAACCCTGTTCATCCAAGGCAACCAATCTGCATATAAGCTTTTCTTGGACCAAAGATATATTATCAATCTTTCTCTCGGAGAGGGTTAATTTTGCAATTGCTGTAGAACATAATTGAGCCATAGAATACAACTGTTTTCCTAGTTGATCAAATCTGCCCAAATAATTTGCGCCAGGTTTCTTAATATCATAGTCACCTTTGAGAGTCTTCTTTGTATACTTTTTCCCCATTTGTTCTTTTTATTTAGGCCTTAGATTTGGCAGGGGGTGGGGGTTAGATTCAGAATAGGTATAATTATGGGGTGCCACGTTCGTCATCTCTTGTCGGCTTTTCTTACATGGGGGGATGATATGGCTTTGGGTGCCAATAGTGCTTGTTGTCTGTAACCGCGCATTCATTAGAAGTTGGGTGAAGAGTACTGTCGATATTCGTAGAGGAAGATGATAATCACACACTATTTAAGACCTCGGATGGAGTCCGACAGACAGAGTCTTTCCATGTGGTTTCAGTTAGGTCAACAGATATAGTATTGGGAACAGGAGAAACAGTCTGTTTTTATCACTGAACCCATCCTTGCCTCAACCCTATCGATCTCATTTTCAATGGTGCCCATGACAGATGTCAAAGAACTTTTGAAGGAGTTGGATTGCACCTTGCCCGTTTCCCCACTTGGGCCTTGGTGACTCCCCTTTCTCTTCCCCATTTTAGGGTTCACGGATCAACAGAGTTACCTTAGTTGCACTTGAATGAGCTGGGGAACACTTCTTTGCAGACGATCTAACCAAATTGCCTGCTGATGGACACAAATGCTGAAGGCAAGAGACTGGGCCCAGCCCAGCTTCTTCCAGTCACAGATGTAGGCTGGAGGACCAAGTCCCACCCCAGCGGGAGGATAGAACGGCAGATTTACATTGCGGGCTTCACACAGCCTGTTTCGGCGTTCCACACTGCGGGAGACCCACGCCATTTTTACAGCTGTAGAGGCCCCTCCCATTCACTGGTGCAGGCTGGGGAACTAAGTCCCAACCTAGCGGGAGAGTAGAGCAGCAGATTTACATTGCGGGCTTCACACAGCCCATTTCGGCGTCCTGTTTTCGTTAAGACGAAAATTCTTTAGTCCCGTTAGTGCTTTTCCATTTGCAGTATCTCCACTCCTGTCTTGTAGTTTGCCGCTGAAGAGGTAGGTTGCGGAATCTTGCCACGCCGATGACTCCCTTAAAAAAGGTATGAATGGTGAAATAAAAGATGAACGAAATGAAACTTCAGTAGATAGAGGATAAAGCACAATGATTTGGAATTAATCAAAGGAGAATAGTTTTAATGTCCAATTTTAGTGGCTGAGTACCAATATTAGTAGGTAACTGCATAAAGAATATGTGCTTCCATGAAACTTTTTCTTTGGACATCCTCCGGAGATTTTATGGCAGGTATTGCTATTGATGAGCCTCTGGAAATTGATAAGATGAGTGAAACCCTGGGGCTGGGATCTTCGAGGCTGTAACCACAGCTTCCCCACCAACAGATGGCACTGCAGTCAGGCTTCCCAAATTTGCATAAATAGTTTCCCTTAGGTGTAAAATATATTTGCATTTTCACAGCTGACTGAATTTCCCCAAGCCAAAATTATATGCAAATGTATACCCTGTGTTTAAATCTGCAGTGGGAAAATGGTGGGTGTCCCATGAAAATCCCAGCCGTCTGAGGCTCCCACACAACTCAGAATTTTGTGAAATATAAAAAGTTGGATATTTACACATGTTCCTATGTGTATGTCTATCCCTGATCTAGATCCTTCACAGCATACACCTAATAACAGTGTGTTGGTACATTTTAGAAGCTTGTTATTAAAACAGAAACACATAAATATTAAAACATCATGTTATTCGTAAATGTATAAGTCGCTAATACATTTCTAAGTTAAAGGTGACACATGTTTCTCTGCTCCTGATATTCGGTGCTTAATTTGAGCTGCTGGTATCCGGTGCTCGGCACTGGTACTTAATTGTCAACACAGATGCTTGTGACAGTCTGCCACAAGGTGGCACTCTCTGGCTAATTTAGAGATGACCACAGCATCTGTTAATTATTAATTCAATATACATAAAAAATGACTATTACCTGCCTCCCAACTCATTCTTATTTCTTTGGGGGGCCTGAAATAGTCTGAATTATCACACTTGCAGGAGTGTGATGATTAGTCGTTGTGCTGTTACTATCATTGGCAGCATGGCTGGGGCAATGTGTGGCGCAAGCTGCAGTCGCCTCCTGACTAGAGCCCCGGCACTTATTTTTGTACAAATTACATACTGGTGATATTATATGATAGTACATGATTTTCTTCCACTTGTCTGTGAATCAGTCTTGCATTTTTCTCTGCTCTCCTGATTACAAAAAGGTGTGATTTAGAAAGTTTTGTACTACTTTCTACTCAGGTCTTGAGAAAAGTAATAATATGCCAATACCGGTGTAACAGGCTCAAGTGACCTGACCTGTGTTGAGCTTTGATGTTGCTTATTCGAAATTAAGAGATGCTAAATAGCCCGGTGTCACACTTCCTATCAGTCAAGGCTTTTTAGCACTTTGCATTCTACGACCTACAGTTTCTATTCCCAAATAGAAATACACACCAGAGCGTCATAGCTTGTGTGCTTATCGAATAGGCCAGGAATGGCTGCATGTACTGCCACACATGACATACAGATTTAAAGAGTTGGTTTTAAATGTCTAGATCACATCACTTAGAACAAGGATGCTGCATGACATTGCTAACATTCAATTGCTTTTCATCTTTTATAGAAATGAATAATGTAAAAGTCCAGGAAAAAAGGAGTGTAGATATTTTAATGATTTTATTTTGTTGTATATCAAAATGCATTAAACATTATATAAAAGTGTTTCTAACAAAGATGGCTATCCAAAACTAGATGTTGCACTAAATCAACCAGAGCACAAGGTTTTTACTCAAAAACCTGGGTGTAGACATTAAAATGTATACTTTGGACTACTGCAGCCGCTGCGCGGTTCTGTTTTTAACTGTTATCACTCTTATTTTTTAGTGGACTGGACAAGATTTCTAGAGAGTATTCTGTTCACAGGTAAGTGGTAAATTGTGGATTTGATGTGGTATGATTAGGTTGTAATCCTGGCATGCTCTGTATCCAGAAGCATGGCTAATTAATCTGCCAATCAAATCACTTTAATTTGCTAATACTGAAAGACCTATGCAAACCTGACTGAACCTCCTGAGCTCTGGTCATCTGGTTGTAGATAGCAAATTATCAAAAGACATATTTTTGGGTTAAACTCTTTACACATGTAATCCATATATGAGTGCTTTGCAATGGACTGAATAGTTTACAGCTGGCTCAACAATGTTGTCTGAAGGTACTCTCATGGTGGTCTCCTATTAGAAGGCATGGGTTGTGAAACTGGATCAGGAGGGGTATACACTAGGTAGAAGGACAAACAAGGTGGTTGGTATAGATACACTTAGAGTACCATCTAGGTCCAGGAAGAATAGCATGATATTCAAATCAAACTTTTATAAATCCCCTCCCATAAGCAGTGAGATGATAACACCTTGTCAGAGATCACCATGAAGTTTAGTGAAACAACCTCCACGTGGCTGCACTCTAAATAGGACTGGAACTCAAAGCAAGCCTTCAGTTGGGGGTTTCAAGTAAAACATGACCCAGTAGCCTTCTCAGTTAATTCAAGCAAAATGCGGTACATCTTTGCAAAGTTGTGGTTCTTCCAGTGAAGCAAAGCTTGATAACTTTGATTTTTTCCAATATGTAATTTTTTAGCCCCAGACACATTTTTCACACATGGTGAGGTTTTCTGTGGAGAACAGCAGATACTGCATACCAAACTGGAATGAAGTTAAGTGAAAAAGTGGATGGGTTGTCAGAAGACGCAAGCCATTTTAGTCATTTGACTGGGCAGTAATGCCTTATGGCTTATGAGTTGTTGCATGACAAAGACTGATGGTGTATCTTGTACTCAAACGCTAATCTGAGGAAATGGATCTTCATTTTCTTTTGCAACTTGAGGAACAACCATAGTCTGCCCTATATAGCTGATGCTTTGGAAGCAATGTGTCAGTCATTTTGGAGTGATAAATAAAGCTTTCCAAGAGAGCTGTCTATGCATGAACATGCACATGGATGTGTGTGCAGAAATGTACGAATGGTTTTTGTTAAGGTCTAGTCAACAAACATTAAAAGAAGGCCACAGATGCTTGAAAATGCATGTTCATTAATGTGCAGTCATTTTGAAATGTTATTTGTTGTAACCATAACACAAAGCACTCAAAGATGGCTGTACATGCATCTACACAAATGTGCACACATAAGCAGCATCTTGAAAGCTTTCTGCAATAATGTTTATTAAAAATCTTTCAAAGATGGCCACCACACTTGTTAAGCATCTCTGAATTGCTTTGTATTGTTTTATTGATAATAAAGAAGAATGGGAAACCTCATTTTAAGATGGCTGCTATAGGAGTGCCTGTGATGGACGTGGGGCACTGCAAGCAGCTGTAAGCAACCTTGTAAGAGAGAATGAGAAACTACTGGGCCCTCACAAAAGTAGAGCAAAAATAAATATTGGAAAATAGGAAATAATAGAAAATCTTCAACATTCATGGCATCTGTAGAGCAATTGCCTCCTCAATCACTACCGCTTGACGTTCAGCCTTCCAGCTCCATTGTCCAATTCAGAACACCCTATTAATCATCAAACAAGATATGTTAGCCACCAGGATTGAAATAGTCTGGCGCTCATAAGGGTTTATTGTGTGCTTCATGCTTAGAGGCATGTACATTTTATGAGTTGCCTTGCAGCAACAATGCCCTCCTTTCTTATGGGAATCCCAGTCCCATTATTTTCATTGTGGGACTGGGGTTAAGCAACATTGAATATAGCATCCCAACACCTGTCGGGTTTCCCACATGCGCAGCACAGTTCTTGTGTATCACACTAGAGCTGACTTCCTTCCTTTCCCCTGCAGGAGTGAAACAGCACTTCTTCCCAGCCGAGGTCAGAATGGGTGGGAGACTTGAGGATGGTTGTCCTCCAGACATGTGCCCCATGGGGCCGTGAGGAGTGTGGGCATGATCTTCTGACTCTGGTTCCCCAAAGAGATGGAGGCCCTCAGGGACAGGTAAACAAATAGCGCAGATGTACTTATTTTGTGCTCCACTGAGTCAGCTCCCTCCATTAGTACATATTGTGGCCAGCAAATCAGGATCCTCCCACCGACTTTGAATGTGCTAAGTAGAGCATACCTCAACAACAACAGTGTGGTCGATAATATTTTACCAGTGTTAACTCTTTCATGCTCACTCAAGCACCTTTCTAAATGTTAATTTCAGGAAAACGGCTGAACGGATTTGCACAAAATAACATAACACTTTTTCTGAGAAAAGGTCTAACACTTCGCAAAATTTGGTGTAATTCTATGCAACTGTTTTTTCTGTATTGGAGAGCAAACTTTCCTATAGGAAATTGCACTTTTGTGACCCCGTTTTCTTGGACCCACTTGAGAGATCAATGCACAACCTTCCACACATGCTGACCTTGGGTGGGTAGAAGGGCAGTCTTGCTCCTGCGGGGAGCAAGGAAGGAAGTCAGCTCCCATGTCTCACACAGGAACTGTGCAGAGCATGTGAGGAGCATGGATGTGCCTAAGGGGCTTTGGGGCTCTTCCACTGCTCACAATGTAAATAATGGATGTGGATGGGTGCCCCTGAGTGGGACTGGGACACCCATAAAAAACAAAAAAGAAGGCATTGGTGTAGTCAGGCAGTTAATACAATATGCAGGCCTCCAAGCATGAGGCGCACCCATACGCCCCACCAGTTGTAGTTATCTCATGTAACTATAATGCATGCCCTAAAATAACTATACTTGCACCCTTGCCATGGACTGCTAATTTCCTCCCATATTACATTACTGACACACAAGTCAGATATGGGGGTTGGCAAAGTAAGTCCTTGGTAAATGAGAGGGATAAGCTACAAGTAGTCCCGCTGTACCTGGTATCACTGACCACCTGAAAGTCCTGGCCTTAATCGCCAAGTGACAGTTCAAAGAATGTTGGCCTCTGTCTTGAGAGATACCCAGCCTGCTAGAGGGGGGTAAGGAATAACAACAAGTGCTGGTCTTTCTGAAGCATGGGCAGAATTAGTTATGAGAAGTCCGGACCTACCTACATATAAAATCCAGCTCAAGAACCCAGTTGACACAATTTGTTGTCCTTTCTTGTTACAAGACTACACTTGTCTTTTCATGCCGATATCTTTCTTAGATTTCTGTCAAACATTCTGTGCATGCCTCTCTACAGGGTTCAGAGAGGTCACAATCATGTGGCTAGTTTCTTTTGATGTCTTCTATACTATGGCCACCAAGGCCTACACTTAGGATCCTCTACTGACTGCTGATGAAATATAGATCAAGTTCATCACTAGCTACAACCTCTTCAGAGGCAGATTACTAAACCCCCAATGCTCAGCACTCTGGTACTTTCTCACTGACACACAACCCTTTAATGGTAGAAGACTCAGCTGAAGGTCCAATGTCAATAAAGGGGCATGCTTTATGCACTGCCTATGCAGTACAGCTGGTATAACCTGTACTGACAATTTGAATTGAAGGTGCTCTTCTGATCCGTTAAACTAAACTTCACAGGTTGGTCACAAAGCTGAGAATGGCACCCATAAATTGACTTGCAAATGTATGACATGGTTGGAGCCCTCTCTTTCAACACTAGAACCTTTCAACCTAAACATTCTGAAAGTCTGGCTGATTGAGCTGTTTATCATCATGGTTGATATCCATGGGGATCATCATTTAAATTTGCTTGGCAGTCCATATTCATGCATCCAATATTCAAGCACTATAAATGTCCGGAGAGAAAGTCGCTGCCCTGGTCCAGGCCCACCAATTTGACTGGTTTTGCTTTGAAACCAAGCCTTCTCTAAACAGCTCTAGACACAATACGGGATGGTTTGCCAGAGAATGCAAGCCAGGGTACACTCAGAATGCTGATGCTACTTACTAACATTATAGGAAGGATGCTCCTTCGCTTTCTCCAGTCAGCGATCAAAGTCACAGACCACTCACACAACTGACACTGCATCTAATTAAATTTAAAGAACCACATTTTAATCTTTTAGTGGTGCAACTAGTAGTGTTAGAAAATAACTCATGCTGTTTCTCAGTAAACAAATTTGAATTAATAAGATACAAGTGGATATTGAGACATCGCACATGTAGATAAGGCTGCAGTACAGTGAGACAAAAAGACGCATATCTCTTTGTACTGCCAGCATACCCCGCTCAGTGTGCCTTAAGCTTCACTGTAATTTCCACGCAGGCACTTGCAGTAGGCGAAAGGGTAATGAGTCATGCGGCTTGCAGCCCAATTGGTGTGGAGTTATACTGATTATGATGGTTGAAGCTACAAGCCACAATGACAACAGGAGCCTGTATGGTACTCCTTGTAGGCTAGGAGAAGTCCCATCATTTTCCTCTTCCTGGCATATGTTGTCCAAATTAGCCTTCCCCTAAGTGGTCACCCCTGCCTCCTCTTTGAGTCTGTTTGGTTGTAATCAAGTTGATCTTGGTTGAGTGCATCCTCCCTGCTGGTAGATGTTTCATCATCTATGGTGCTGTGGCCTCCATTCTGTGTCTATTCAGTGGCGTAGGCCCTTCTTCTCCTTCAACCCTGGTCCTGAACTCACATCTCGCTCCCTGGTTTCCTGCTGAAACGGATAATTGAATACACGCGTAAGTGAATAAGTACACTTCTTCATGTAAATATAATATAACATTTCAATAAAATGATACAAAAAGTTACCATTCATAGCAATGTCTCATAAGCAAATAACCTTTGCCACTCAAGCTTGTTAAAATAAGCTGCCACTTTTGACTATAGGTGACGAGGATGAAGAGAGATACTACAAAATATCACTGTTTGCAATAATCAAAGAATAATTATTTTTTATATATGATGTAAAAACAGAAATGCCACAAAATCATATTGGGTGACAAGAAATAGAAATACACTGGAAGCATAACATTAACTTATGATGACATAAATGAACAGAAGCATGATTTTCTTTTGTGACAGCATGCGTATTGGGCATGTCTTTGAATTTCTTTTGAATAGTACATTTTATGTACATTACATAACAATAAAACATTTATAAGGCAAGACTAAAAGTATTATTAGCAAATAAAATGTGTGATTGTCTTAACCAAAATCACCAATAATACATTTGGTTTGAAACAGATAATAGCTAAACACTTGTAAAGATAAGGGCATAGGCCAGCAGTGATTTACATTTATTTATGCAAAAATAAGTATTTGGATTCACAAAATGCATAAAGCTATACATGGACAGTCTTAAATATAGATTTACAAATATGTTCACTGTGAAGGTCCCGCCTTCGGAAAGCCCTGATTGCTCAATTACTGGCTAGGAGTGTAGAATGAAGTTGAGAGGTGTCAGGGTTCTATATATAGGACTCTGACTTCCCTCTACCACTTAGGAGGCTAGTGACAAAAAATCACCCTGTTTCAGCAACACAGGAAGCGTCTCTTCATGTTATGGAGAGCAGCAAAGAAAGTCAGTAGAAAAATTTACACAATATTTTGTAAGAATCACATTGCTCTTGTCATAATGCTTGAGTTGAATTTATAATGTTATTCAAATTGATAATACCATGTTGTGCTGGAAATCACGGCATACTTGCTGTCACGCTATCGATTTCGGCAAAGTACATTCCGTAAAGAGAACAATATGACTTTTGGCAGGAACATAGTGTAATTTGCCTTCATGCTATTGAGTTGAGCATAAAAAAATCAGTGAATTGAACAAAACTCATATGCCTGAAGAATACTAATCACTTACTTGCCTTTATGACCTCAGCTTCTATGTATGGAAGTGAAACGAAAAATGTGATCAAGAAAACTAAATCTATATTTCATCAGTGCTTTTGGCTGTGCTAGAAAAGCAAGAATTTTAATAACACCAGTTATGTGAGAGATGTTATACATGACAATGTACATCATGATATCTACCATCCAGTCCCTGAAGTAGTAGTGCCGGGCTATTGAATCACTGGGGTGACTAAATCTACCATTTAGCCAATGTGGGGCGGGGACCCAGGGTGCCCCCTCAGCAGAAAAATATATGTGGTGGGGTGAAGACGGGGAACCCTCTGTGTACTTTGCTTGGGGGCCCCCTCAAGTTTCGTTACGTCACTGCATTTAGCGAATGAACGAATGCATGAATGAATAAATAAATTATGCTAAGGTACCTGGACTACTAGTATCAATACTATAACCTCTAGATCTAAAGCTGGTACCATCGATCTCATTAAAGCGAGGGCCACTATTCTGGATACTGTGTGAAGCCACTTTTAAAAACATTTATTGCCAAAGTACAGACCATGTGTACTAATGGGACATAATGTTGTAGGTTCATATCTAGCTTAGTCCAAGCATATCAGCTTGAACTGTCTAACTTCTTTTTGTTAGGCGAGGCTTGAATTAAATGTATGAATATTTAAAAATGTATCATATGGCGTGAATAAGCCTAATGTAGATGCCCCTCTGCCTTCATACAAGCACTGCGCTAGTGTCAGTAAAAGGCCGTCAAACCTTCACTCCTATCATATAACATACTTCATAATTGAATATTACTCCTTGCTAAGGCTTAGTTCCAATGTCCACAGTCTGTTAGTCAGGCCAGTGTAGATAGTGGTAGATGTAGGCACAATTTATGATGTAGCACAGGTTATTTTCTCCAAATAGATTAGCTCTATTAGGTCCTGAAAGTAGGAAGGTTAAAAAAAAATTCTAAGTCCCAATCTGGAAAGGGACTTTGCTGTTTTTCTGAAATTCTCTGGGTGTGAAGCAGAGGACAATAGAAAAAGTCCATTTGCCACTGGTCAGCTGGGATTCTTCACAGCACTGTCCTCTTCAGCTATTTTATGTTATATTCGTGGATCAGCCTTATGATCATTGAAGGTCTTTCTGTCCTTGAGTTCAAGTGGAAGTGCTCCAACCTACTCAGGTCCTTCCCACAGGTGGTGATTGCCAAGTGCATCAGGTTAAGTCCATCTGGTATCCTTTCCAATTCCAGCAGTATTCCAATGGGGGGTTTTGGGGTACCACATCTATGCCTGGGACTAGCTAGTAGTAGATGGGGATCACTCCTGGGCACTCCCTAACCAATAGGATGAAAGTTCCAAGGGGCACCCTACCCTCTTTGCAGTTAGGTAAATCTGAGCTACTGAAAAACAGGCCCAAAATGACATTTATCAGGTAAGTTTCAAGATGGTGAAAATCTTCGTCCATGCTAAACTTGGGCTCTGAAGGTTGTGAGTGTGTAGGGAAGAGCACTATGGTAATCACTAGTGTTCTCCCTCATTTAATCAATCATTCATAAATAAACTCCAGTTTGAAGCAGGCACTGTACACACAACAAACTCAGAGACAGAGGTCTGGTAGGACAAAAGCAGGGCCCTCAGCAACCAGACAGGCTATCCACACAAAGTGTCCTGCCATCCTTTTTGCTCCCTTTGAAAAGGCAAAGCTTTTCCATATGCTTCAGACCTGTCATGCAAGGCCTGATAAAGTGGTGTCAACAGACCACAACCCCACTCTGTACATTATATTGAAGTCAGAATAGTCATATCTGGCCATTAAGGTCAGCCTGTTGTGTGCGTCTGGGAGTAATTTTACATCTGAGCACAGGCTGGGAGAAGATGATGGGTAATCCAAATTAGCTTCTAGGATTTTTAGGCAGGGACAAGGTTAACTTTCTAAAAGTTACTTTGCCTTCCAATTATTTTAAAATCTGACTTTACCGCATTCTAGGGCTTGTCACTGTAGGGACATGATAACACTAATTTTCTACATGTCCTGTTTTTTAAATGCAAAGCAATCTCCCTTGTGGGCTACAGTACTGAATAATATTGAAAAGGTTTTTTTTTTACCTTATGTTAAAAATGGTTGTTTCAACAGGTTGCACTGCTGCTTTTGCGCTGAAGCAGTCAGGCTAAAATACTAGGCCTGAAGACATGTTTTTCTATGTCCACTAGTGGATGGCACAAAAGTGCTGCGGTCTACAGGTGACATTTTAACCTTCTATGCCATAGGTGTATTTTCTGCACTAATACTATGGCCTTACAAGAATGTTAAACATGCCAATCATGGATTAGCCAATTTCCACATTTTGTAGGGGTCAGCACAAACACTGGGCACTGGACAGCAGTGCCTCCGTGTGCAGAGTCTTAAAAAACAGCAGTATAATTCAGCAGACAATGTGGTGACCACACAAAAAGTGTCATCTGGATCAATATACTTTGTAAATCTGAACCGGGCCTCATCCTGATCAGTCTTAAAGCGCACCTTCTTCCTGGTCTACTGTGACTATTGACTATAATTCGTGTTTTACTTTTTCTTGACGCTTTTTTGCTAAAATATTTAAACATTTATATCTCTTGTTCCCCTAATTGGATTTTTGTCTTATGTTGTTGTTTTGTTTAAATAATTATTCTCTCTTTTTTATAAATTGCAGTGGGATTTTTATTAGGTTGTGTCTTCGGCATTTTTACTTTTCTGCTACTTCTATATGCTTTACACATTTTTCATTAAGACGATCTGTTCTGTTCCATAGCTACCAGAGGTTGAGCTCAAGTTTAAATTACTGAAACCTTTGACTGGACCTAAGAGGTTACTGACTTTATTTCTAGTGGTGCACTACTATCCCCCCAATTAATGAATCATTTTCTCACAATAGCATAGACAACAGGACTCCAAGTGTGTCTAATACTAAGCAATTACATCCTCCAGAGGGCAATATTCCAGTCACACAATGTTAGTAATTGAATAATGGATTTATTAATAGAAATAAATTCTGCCCATAATTAATTAAGGTCATATCCAAAAGCTTCCTTCAGAGATGCATAAAGAATTAAAGTTTAAGAGCAGCATTGAATTTTGACCGATCACAGCAGCTGTACCGATAAAGAGAAATATTTGGATTACTACACAGGTTAGCTGTAAACAGAATAGGTTTAACAGGGGCTATGTTTATCACATTCCTGACAATTAACTCAAGCCACAATAATTTCATTGTAGTCGATTTTAGAAAGCAGTAAACTCTTCTTAGGAAAGCTTTATGGAGTGGTTTCAACATTTAATTTTGCACGTCACCCAAGTTCATTTCACTATAATGCACCTAGTTCTACTTTGGCTCAATGTGTTTCCAGAGGGGCAGGTAACAGGTAATTGCCTGCAATCAGGATATCATTTGGAAATAATGTATACGTATATTAGAGCTTTATAGGACTTTTGAATCCCACATTCCACTAAAACACAATCAAAAGCCAACTATTCAAACTCAACAACTAACTAAATATAGCACCATTTATTGTAAACACTTTTCCAGGGATATGTTGGCTGACAACAATTTGAGTTTTACATTTTGCAACATTTGTTTCTAAATATTTGTAGCTACAATCATTTTCAAAGGCAGATAGAGGTTTGTCCTAAAAGGAAGGGTAGCATCATGGGAATAGAGAAGAAAAGGAACCAAAGCTCCATCATGCATTAAACATGTATCTATCCTTAGATTTTAATGAGCTGTGGAGCAAGTAAACAACCATACCTTACTACTTTTGTAACTTCCAAAGACGTTTTCAATTCCCAGGCATTGCCAAAATATACAAAGCTGAAAAAGTACTTTTGTGAAAGTAACTGTTTGTGTAAGTGCTTTCCAGACCTATCTCTTTATGAAACAACATACAAATCTATTTGTAATTCTCAGGAAGCTTCCAAAAATCAATCATAATCGTCTAAAGATAGGAATCTTGTTTCTAATTATAAAACTAATTAGGTATCTTCATGTCTCATTTATCAACATGTTTCTGTGTATATTAAAGCCTATTTTGTTCAGAGGTATTAGTAAGGACATGGGTCCCATTAGAACCCATATTGTAGAAAAGTATATTCTAAGAAATAGACCTGCTTAAATCGAGGCTAGGTATTCTTTGGCGTCTCATTATCAGGGGTCTTTATGTAATTCAAAGAAATGAGACCTTGAGTACACCAGATGAGTATGGACCAAATACCTTTGAACAACAGTACTCCTGGGAAGAGAACTTTGTGCGCCCATGCTGTATTTGTCTGATACCATCCATTCCTTCTATAACATTTTGCATTAAAAATGCAAGAACTATAGCGTCAAACGTACTCAACAAAGCCATAAGGGTACTTATGTATAGGGCTGAGAAGCAGTTTGTGCTCCATGTTTTGCTTCTGTGATGCTTTTAAAATTTATCAGTCTCACTCACCAGACTTCCAGTGTCTTTTAGCCTGTTTCTGAGAGAAATATCACTCTGCCTGGAGAGTTAAAGGAACATTTCAGAGCAATATGATGATACTATAGTCTTGGAGTAGAATAACTGCAAGTGCTGCTGATGTGTTGCTGATTCCCAGTGACTACATCCTCATGGAGACCCAATGCTTTCTTAGACCACAATGGCTTTAGTTGAGTTATTACATTAAAAAAGGAGCTTTAGAGGGAAGAAAAAACACAGGTCGTCCTCCACTCAACAATCAAACAAAAACAACAAGACCTGGTTTTTAAGGAACCTACTGTTAGGCTACACAATTTCAAAACGGAGGCGGAGATTCACCAACTGTGAATTCCATGTATTCCTCTCTTTCTTTTTATGAGGTAATCGCGATACGTTTTTCGCCTTTATTTAAGAATAAAACAGTTTTAACAACTGGCAGTCACCACTTCTTATAATAGTTCCATCAACGTGTAACAACGTGAAAAGAACCCAAAGTTGGTGAATCCCCGCCTCCGTTTTGAAATTGAGTAGCCTAACAGTAGGTGCCTTAAAAACCAGGTCTTGTTGTTTTTGATTGATTTAGTTGAGTTAGACCTGATTGGCTAAAAATCACTGCCAGCATGGCCAGGCCTGTTTTGACACATACCGGAGTATGCTCCTGTGGTGGCTTGAACAAGTGCCATACTTTCTACTAGTATGTAATGGACCTTCTAAAAAGCTGTATGAACTGCGAAGGTCATCTCAGCACTTGGATACCTAAAATTGGGGTCAGCTGATTACCTTTGCTCTCCATCTGCTTTAAAATCTAGAGCACCTACTCCAGCTTTATGTGCGCCTAGGAACTCACATTTCATATGGGTATTGCTCCCCAGTTTTGCAAGAAAGGCATAGTCTGCTGAAAATAGTTGGCCTGGATCCAAACTAACTGAAGACCTATTACTCTTCATAAAGTCGTCTCCAAAATTTATGGGACACTTTGTAGGAAGATAACAATGATGAGAAGAGAAATTCTGAAACTGCTTGACCTGTCTCAGTTTGGCTTTAGAGGAGGCCACATCACCAAGACAAGAGATAGTTCTTTGTTCCCTATGTTCTGAATTGGGCGCAAGGTGCCCCGACTAGACCTTCGATTCTGTACATTTTGACAGCCTTTAATATGGTGGATCACTCCATTTCTCTAAATCAAATATAAGGGATTATCCTTGTAAGACTAGCATTGGACAGATTTTCACTGTTTCTCTCCGACTGAATGCAGTCTGTTTTCCTCTCATAGTTTCAATCCAGAGAGTGGAAGGTGAACTATAAATTATCACAAGGATCTGCCCTTTCACGAATCCTTTTCAGTTTCTATGCCCAGCCTCTGGAGTAACTAATGTGTAGTTTCAGCCTCCAATTTGTGTCTGTAAAAGGGAAGAGCCTTGTGTCAATTTACAGTTCAGCTTCCATTCTCTGGATCGAAATAGTGGGAGATAAACTAACTAAAGTCAGCCGCATGAAACAATGAAAAAGGTCCAGATCTATTTCTACATGGCCCATCCCTTTGAAGTGGTATAGAAGAATGGAGTGATCCACCATATCTAGGGCTTTGGAAAAATCCAGCATCAAAGGACCAGCCCGGGCATCATGTTCCCATGTAGAATGGAGGGAATTAGCAGCTATCACTAATGGAGATTTGATGAAATGGCCTTTGGTATAATGACCACCATTAACACATTTTCATATTTAAAGCTTTAATGTGTATTGCCCATTGGACTTTGTATATATCTGATACTTCGGGGGATTAAGGGTAAGTTTTTATCAGTCGCAAACTTCCGATTTACTAAATCATAAGGTTTGTTACCAATAAAAATATATTTCTAATGTACTAAACCTATTTAGGAAAGGTTTTTCTTAATTGCTAAATGTGCTTACTAATAATTTATGATTCACAATTTGGAACGGCTGTGTTTGGGGCATCCCTTCCAAATTGTGAATCCGTGAGCTAAATATTCATGGAAGGTGACCCAAATGCCCATCGCAAAGCATTGACCAGTTATCAACTCCCAAATTGGGGTGTCAACCGATTCACACAAGTGAAGGGGTCCCCTTTGGACTGCTTCCCTTGTGGGGATCATAACAGCAACTTCAAGGGTTGTATGGAGTGGTCCATGAGACCACTGGCTAATCTCACTCAAGTTTTTCGAACTAGTGAAACCTTGGGATTACAATGGCATGACAGAGGCCACCATATATCAATTATACAGCTGTTTAGGCAGTCAGAAACTGCCTTTTTCGGCCCAGGAAAAGGGCCGCAGCACAAGCCGCGATGGAAGAAGGCAGTTTGTGCACATCCATGCACTGAGTGCCAGGCAACATGTGGTGCCAGACAAAGGGTGCTTAGATGTGTGGGGGCCCTACATGTGTCCCTCACGTGTGTCCCACACTGCTAAGTGGCCTACAGGGGACAGGGATCCTGCTTTGGGTCCCCCAAAGTCCCTTTCTGGCTCCCTTGCCATTGGTGGTGGGACCGCCATGAAAAGGCAGTCAGAAAGTGATATCTTAATCCCTATGGCGGTGCCTGCACCTTGTAGAGTTAGGAATCAGACCGCCGTCCCAACAAGATCTTTGGTCCTGTCAGAGGCGGAGGTCCTACTCCTGACCTCTGAGCTCCGACAGCTGATATTGTAATCCAGTGGTCAGTCTGATTCCCAGGATGTTGAATGGACTGACACGACGGCCTGTCAGTGGCGGTCCACCCCACATCATAATGACCCCCTTTATTCCTAAAAGTGGTCTTGTTTCCTATAAGAAAAACTACTTTAAAACATTTTTAAATACTTTCACTTGGACGATGGTCTTCTGTCCCTTGCTTCCCACCATCAATGTGAAGGTAGCCAATCAGAGGGAATCTCAGTTTTGTGACCTGCCTAATGAATGTTAACTAGGCGGGTCATTCTGTGACCACCCACCAGTTCCATAATTTGCAAACTGACCTATAAGTACAAAGGTTAGTTTGCAAAGAAATTACTGGTCACAACAAGTAGGGGCATCATTTAGGACTGCTTTTTGTGACCAGTACTATAGTACATTTGGCCCCGAGTTGTGATTTTGCAGGCCACTAGGTCTAGTTACACAGTTTTATTATTTTAAAACATCTTTTTCACTGAATTTCTCAAATGTTTGAGTTTCTGTGAAAAACGGATATGACAGTTGGAACTGATTCCAAGATTGTATTCAATTATCATTCAAAAAGTCAGAGACATATCCGATTGTTGCTATTAAAAATAGAATGCCATTTTCACTGTTTGTAGAATAATTGTAATGTATAAGTGGATACAATAAAGGAATTCTACATGTTCAGTCTGCTATATAAAATGTGGGTTGAGCAATGCTCAAAGGTTATGAATCAAAGTGTTTTTTTATACTACAAATCTCCGATCAGCTCATACATTTCCATACAAAATTCAGATCCTGAGAATTTTATTTTATTTACACAAATATTGTACATTGAATGATGACATCTGGAAAATATCATAGTTTATCTAAGTTATATGTGAAATGTGCACATTTCCAATGCACACCTCAGTAAAAGCCTAGTGATGATTTAATTGTTTGGTCCTAAAAATATAGATATAGGTGTCCTATTCAAATAAAGATTTACTCTTCCTTTAATTGGGATACACTGATAAAGCAAAATGCACTTAGATTTTATTCAAATTGATCATGAAAATGTATTAAGTCAGCCAATCTGCAACTTTCTACCCCTAGAAACTTCACATGCCTTATAATATTTGCGTTTCTCTTTTTTAAAGTGAGATCCTTGTCTTATAAGGTCTTTCATAGGTTTTTATTATCACATCGTATTTTGCAGAACCAATCGAGCTTTCAGTTTGAAGATCTAAAATTGAATTGTCTATATTGGAAAAGATTAACACCTAATACGAAATATATGCTTAAAGTTTTAGCAGTATTTTTAAAAGCTAGTACAACATTTAAGGTGTTTATGCTTTTTGTTTTACACAATGGAAACTCTTATATGTGGCCATTGTTTGTATATTGTATTGAATGATGTATTCAGATGTTTGAGCAATTTCCAAAAATAGGTACGTGATTATTTCGACACAATTCAAAACTATGATAAGAAAATATTTTACTCGTAAAATGAATTATTCTTTACCAGTCGTGGCCTTGCTGAAGAGGTATACCTCAAATCATTATTTTGATATGCTTGTGTGTAACCTAAAAAGCACAGATTTGATTCTGTCAGAACTGGCTCAGTCGGACAAATTTTGAAATGGAGGCTCATTAATTATTTACGAAAGCTGAACACCATTAATAGTACCTAAATTCTCAAACTATTTGAGTGCTCGGAGTTGAGCACCTATTTACACTAATGCTCAGTTAAAGCTCATTTTTATCGCTATGCTCTGAGAATGTGTAAATGACATTACAACCAGTGGCAGCTGCTCCCAGGAAGTATCAGTGGGGCAGGAACGGGGGAAGCGGGGGAAAATCTCTTACCTGCCGGCCGGCCGCCACCTATCCTCCATCCTCTTCTTGACTTCTTGGCTGCAAACAAGAAGCAGGAAGCATCTGGACTCCATAGCCGATCACAATGCTGCTTTGCAGCGTTGTGATTGGTCTGAGCGCCTTGGTTCGGCGCTCAGCCAGGGAATGGGATCCTGGGCATGTTCTCCACCCATGCTGTAATGCAGCCTAGGTGGAGAACATGCAAAGTGCGCATGAATGTTTGGTCTGCCCGAGAGGGCTGGCCAAACATTCATGCACACTTACATAGTGCTCACCACTCCTCCCCCTGCTCTGAGAACAGAGCAGATCCCCCCGCCCCCCCCAAGATGCTGCAGCAGGAACAAATAAAATGATAATAATGTTGAGCTCTGATTTTATTATTCCTTTTTTTTCACTGCAAAAAGCATTGGGGTAACGCTCCTCTGCTAAGGCGGAGGAGCCGCCACTGATTACAACATCCATCTAAAGCTTTTGTAAGGGCAATTGAGTATTAATCGAATATTTACAAAGCATATATGAATCAGATCTTAATGATTTTAGGCCTCTATTGTACTGTTTGCCGACATCAGAATCGCCTTTTATATTTTAGGGATATATTCTTGCACAATTTCATACAAACATAAGAGAGGTTTGAATAGTGTTCATTGAATGCAGAGATGTTTTTGTGGTTTTACATTTCAATAAATTAATTATATGGATTTGAATTGGTTTTTGACTTTGTAAAACATTATCTTGCAATTAAAAAAATACCTTCAGCTGATGCAGGTGCATAGAACCAATAATCAATTTTGAATATGTTAACATGTACACATTATATTATCACTCTATTATACAGTTTAGGTAAATTAATTTTAAATTTGTTTTTCAGTTCCAATGGGAAATCAGTCACATGGGCTCAGAATGAGAAGAGCAGCAGAGGGCAACACCTTTGGCAGCGACTTTCTGTCCACATCAAGAAGAAAGAGAATCCTAATCAGACCGCTGTTATCAAGCCCTTTTCGAAAAGCAACACAGAGAGCCGGTACAGCAACACCAGTTTCCCAGATGCCAGTGCCAAAATGCTTTATGATGTCTCAGAGGCAGAGGAACACTATCCAGTGCAGTACCGGCCCCAGACTCCTTCGCCAATCAGCACGGTGAGCCAGCGAGCTGCCTCTGTCAGCCACATGGATGACGATATCCCCTCGTTTCACTCTGAGCAAGCACAGAGAAGCAGCTCCTCCCAAGGGTCCTTGATGGATCAAATCAGTAGTGTTGTCACTCGATTTACTGCAAACATCAGTGAGCTGAACTCTATGATGCTTACGGTAAATGCTCCAGGAACCATGGTGCCAACACCTCTCTGCTCCTCCTACCTGATCCCAAGAGAGATCCAGCTTCCAACCACTATGACCACATTTGCCGAGATCCAGCCAGCACCTGCTACTGATGCCAATGGTGGTGCCAAGCCCACCGGTAAACCTCCTAACGACAGTGTCAAAGATGGGCCATCAGAGGCTGTTGCAGCAAAGCCAGATCTTGAGGAGCTCGTTACTCTAACACCGCCTTCACCTTTTAGAGATTCTGTGGACTCCGGGAGTTCCTCCCCTACCTCCCCAGTGTCAGAGTCAGCTCTCTGTATGCCAGCCTCCCCTAAATACGACACTATTATCCTGAGAGACTATACTCAAAGCTCCTCATCATTGTGAATGTATTTCAAGGTCACATTGGGGCTCCACAACTGTGAACAGACCATTGAAGGCAGATACAAGCACTCTAAACACTGTCTGCACAGATTCAGGAAGAGGCGTCGATCTCTGCGGCGTTACAAGCGAAGTGAGAGGAACCACTAATGGCTTGGAAGAGATGGTTTTTGAAGACAAGGGGCAGAATTTCTTTCTAGTGGCCTTAAAACACAGGGGCTTTTGAGAATCACTGCGCCTTTGATGGAATGAATGAAGAGATGGTTCAAACAATAACATACCAAGTGCTTTTCTTTAGAGTATCCATGTAACTGCATATACAGTACAAGAACAAATCAGATTGTAGAACAACTGTGAAAAGTTTTGTTCATTTACTTTGATTCTCTACCCAGAGTTGAACCATGACCTTTTAGCAAGAAGAGAAGACCAAACATGAATGTACATTTTTTAACAGACTCAAAAATATGGGACCAAAACGCCAGGCTTTTTAACGAAGGAAACAAAGGGCAGCAAAGTACATCCACAACCGACTAAACTATCCCAAAATGTGTGAGGCACACGATACACATAAGGATAGCTGGCATCCTCCCGTAAGCGACTACGTGATCTAGGGCTTTAAAGAGACTTACCTAAAAATACAAATTTGTTTATGAGAATCTGTTTTTATACATCTTGATCTAACATTAACTTCAATTTTCCATCCCTCATTTAAAAAAAGAAGGTCCGCCGAAAAAACCCTGTTTAAGATTCCCTGTCTTTTTCACCTTCTTGCTGACTAACACCAGAGTAGCAAAAAATATTTTCTGGAGCACTTTTTTGTAATTTATTTTTAGAGTAACTTGTTTTAGGGGAACAATACATTTCTAACTGCATTATTATTGTGAATCAATTACAAACTTCTTCCCTATAAGGCTTTTTGCATATTTGTTTTTGAGCATGTTATGCCTATCTGGGTGGATAACACAAATAAACATTTTGGGCCCAGGATTTCAAATTTAGAGTATGATAACCAAATGCCAGCAAAAGTGTTCCCTAAAAGTTATAAAAGTAAAAATGTAAGACCTTCCTAAGAAAGGCTATGTCATTTTTATTGATCAGCACCTTATGTGGCTTTCAGTGGTGGACTGTGCAAACTATCACTTTAAAAGCAATACCTAGCAGAAAAACAGTTTCACCCAACATACGTACCTACCAAACAGTGAAAAAGCAGCATTTATTCTTACCAAGTGAAAAAAAATCCAGCTTTTGCCCCAATCAGTTGGTGAAAGTTGGTGCAAATGTCATTCTGCGCCAGAAGTTCAGTGCTAATGTCTTTACCGGACATGTGGTCCAAATATTGTTTATGCACCAGTTGGTAAGTGCAAAGGGTAGTGCAGAATTGTATTTTACTGGGGCAGATAAAGTGATATGGTCCCAGATTAGGTAAAGCTATAATTGTTATTAATCTTAAACAAAGACAAATGGATGATTTAAGGTGCAAATAATGTTGACAGCACATCCCCCAAATAACCTAGAACATTTAACCCTATAACTCTATGATACTACCCTATTATCCTAGCACATTGCTAACTTCGTTGCATGCCTGGAGAGAGTAGCAGTGTGTTTGATTTCCATCCATGTGTGTTGACATTAAGACATCCCTCACAAATGCTGAAACGTGTTTTGCCCTCATCAGACAGCTATCCTAAGGTGCCAAATTAGTCTAAATAGGATAGCACTCGAGGAAAAAGGTTTACTGCAGTTCAGAATGATGCAGCCTTATTTTGAGAGAGCCTTAGGGAAAACAGTCTTGAGAAAAAGGCTGGCGTGTTTTTTACTGGGAGAAACGAAGGAAATTTACAAAAAAAGTTGCTGTTTTTCTTTTCTTGTAATATTGCTAATGTCAAAGAAATAATAACAATATCTGATTATCAATTTGAAGCACATTTAGCCATTTCAGAACAATATTTCTACTATCTTTTTGTAAAACTTAAACGCTTACGGTTTGTGTATTGCAAATGAGTGTTGAATAACCATGTAATACAGTCTTCTATATCTCACATGAAAAATTTGTATATTTCTTGTTTATTTTGTAACTTTTATTGTGCTCTTCTTTTGATGACTGGTAGTGTTGTCCTCCCACCGTAGGCCTAGATGTAACTCATTTTCTCATCTGCAGGATCATCCACAGAATATTCTGGAACTTTCAAGTTTCTAGCTAAGATGTTGCAAGACCAAAGGAGTACAAAAAAGAGACACAGAGTGGGGGGCAATGTCTTTTCACAACTCACAGATTCTTCCAATTGGCATATATGTATGTGAACCACAATGTAATGTCTTTCACTGTCATATTGTGCTGAGGTCCTCATGTGTATGCCACCCGACAAACAGATCATACAGTTATACACTATTTTATCTCATTATTCCTGTATGATCCAATACAGAAATATAAATATAATCATAGTATTTGTGAAGGGTGTGAATAGTTTAGTTCTTTCAATCGTCCTGTAATTCCCCTGAACATTACTACTACTGTTTGTAGTTCCTACGGTTTTCGCAATGTGGCTTTTCATGTTAAAATATATACTTTTGAACACTTTTTAACTTCTTTCAAGAAAAATAAATTGCCAAGATCCATCCAATTTCAAAACCTAGAGGAAATCCTTTGTGGTTTATGTGCTTTCCAGTGATGCAAAGGATTGTTTTTACAGCAGAGAGAGTTGCTCATGTGAACCCTTAAATTTAGACTGCTCTTTACTACTCCCTATCACAATTCTGCCCACCCCTTTGTGGACCAGCTGTGCTGGTTCTGATGGAGAGGAGTGGTGAGTTGTGGAGAGTCCTAAGCTGTGCTATGACATTGTAGTGAGCAAAACGTTGATTCTCATTTGAGATACGTGAAGTGGTAGAATGCATTTCGACAGTGTGAGGAACACCTATTCATACCTGCCGGGTCATGCAGCTTACAACTGGATGGCTTGCACCAACAGCAAATGTATGTCTCAGGCATGGGGTATTTAAATGCACATTTCTTTATTTGAGTTTGATAAACAGACTTATAAAGAAAATATAAAACGTCAATATACAAAAATATTTGAATTAGATTACAAAGTAAGAAAATAAGATTTTTGTTCACAGACAGAAACCAATTACACAGCGTAGCTAGTGAATGTTTGCTTCTCAGTCTTATAACTCATCTAAGAGCAATAACTTTTAACTTGCTCAAATAAATAGTTCTTGAAATGGGTCAGTGCCCTGTGAATGCCATTCCTTTCTTCATAAAACACATAGCTCACACCTTTCTCAGTTCTTTTGAAATAAATTTGGTGACAAAGTAAAAAAAAAACTACTAATCTTAGATCAGGGGTGTCCAACATATGTCTATAAAGGCCAGATCCATACAAGATGTGCATGTTACATTTAGTTCAGTTAAATAAAAAAAATATTTACGTAGTCAATGGTTTTACTGAAATTTGGACATGTACAGTACACATAGACACTGCTTTATACAATTTATAGCTCATTGTGTGATCATCTCAAAGAATATCTTTAAAGAGACCATGGCATTACAAAATCATTTGTGCTGGTTCAGTATACGCCAACTGGAACAATCCTTCCCTCCTTTTATCTTTTTGTGTCTTTCCTTTTCTTTATCTCTCTCCCTTCTCACGTCTCTTTCTCATACACCTGGCCCCCAGTCACTTTCTTGTTCTTTCTGTTTAGCAGTGATCCCCACCAGGATTCAAAACCTGTATTGAATCCTGTCATTCTTTAACAGTGCAGTTCATAGAGGGGGCTATCATGAACACACTGTGGTATATGTTGCTGTCATCACATTGTGTTTTGTAGAAATAAATCTATTCACATGGCAGCTGTTTTTCTAATACATCTGGGCCAAAGTGTGGACACAATCTAAACCTTCAGAAAAAGAAAGCTGATAGCTCTGTGGACTTCAGATTCATCTGATTTCCTTGAATGTATATGTGCATGGATCTTATAAGTTGTGATTTTGAAAGGGATTCGCTTATTGAACATTGTCACTATAAAACTGTGGATTATCAATCTATGTAGTATTTTCATCTTTCACCAGCACATAAATACCTTTTCTAAATATATTGTAAATGTGTACAATAGTTACAATGAACTTTGTGTTGGAGATGGTTAGGAGAAGTAACAAGGTTTTGTCTCCAGCTCTAGGTCCCACTGTTCGGTTGACACATTATCTGTGTTGCCTATTAAAACATTATGCTTGTGATGAACCCCTTTCTTCAATGTGGTCTCGGAATTCAGTTTTCAGTTGGCCCAATGTTACTTTATCGATAACGCATTATACATCGAACAGCAATTATGATCTTAAGTTGACAAAAATGTATTTCAAGAGTGATATATTTCAAGAGTGCTTCACCTTTCTCAAGTTTTTCAGATGTGGTGGCACAAACTGTGAAAAGGATTACATAGAAAGCAAGACTCTAAGTTACAGCTGAGAACACGCCTAGATCAATGTCTAATTCCATTGTAGACACACTGCTATTGACTAGCATGAACATAGAGGGGGCAATGCAAACACTGCCCGAGTTTCAGAAGACTATTTTGTAGTAATTCTTTTGGGTCCGATTCACAAACATTTTTAATTGTGCAAAATAAAGTGCCCGAAATATAAAGTGAATAGTCACGGATGATTACAAAGAAAGCAAATCTTAAATGGCGGACTGGTGGTTCTGCACCTCACATCAGTTTCCCAAATTCAAAGTTCCTGCACACCGAAACCCCGGCACCAGCCATTACGTGATGCCTCTGCGTTCCAGATCATGAGTAATGCAGCTGCAAGTGGGTGTGCGGCAGGCAAAGAAGTCCAAGATACTCTTTTTTTTTTTAAAGTCTTTATTATCCAATTAATTTTTCCAAGTTTAAGGAAACGTTAAACTCAACCCATGCATTTCTTTATCAACCGAGAACTTTATCAGGGCTAAGTCAAGTAAAGCACCAGTTACGAAAAGACAAGTTGATGTGGTCCAGTGTGAGTGCCCCTGTGTGATAACTGGAAACACCAGGGAATTCCCAGCGCAAGGTAGTGCCCAACAGAGAAGATCCGAATAAGAAACCCAAGCGCGGCAGCCATGACTGGTGCTTTACTTGACTTAAGCCCTCCATTTGTCTTTGTTTAAGCGTTGGCTGAGATTCATGTTTCCTTAAACTTGAAAAACTTAATTGGATAATAAAGACTTTTAAAAATACAAGAGTACCTTGGACCTATTTGCCTGCCGCACACCCACTTGCAGCTGCAGTCAAGGATACTTAGTTTAGTTTATATTCAAAGTGCCAGAAACATCTTAGTCATGGAAATATGTCATCAAACATTGCTGAACTTGCACTAAGTGCAAATAACTTTGGTACTGTAAAGTAGCACCTACATGATTATAATTGAGTCCTGCCAGGGATTGTAAGATCAATGGTCAGCGAAAAACACTGCAAATCAGCTGGTTCCCTGTACTCAATCACCAAATATTGAGGGTATTTCCAAACAAGAATAATACATGTATAATACATATTCCACACTTATGTGCACTCAATAATATACTTCTAAAATGATATATGAAAGTGCTGTTCAAAGTTCGTAAGTGTAATGCTTTAGTATTGCCCCTTTTCAGAGGGTTGCTGCAGCAAGTAATACACACAATAAAAAATGTTTCCATGAGAACAGAAAAAATAACAATATGTTTTTGTAATTTCACTTTTTTACTTAGTCTTACACAGAGTCAATCTCTATGCCCCTTAGACTCACACATATACAATGGAGGATAATAGACATGCAATATGAACATATGTGAATAGTTTACATTTGCCTTCATAGTTATAAAAAACATTAAGTAACTTACATATACACCTGGTCCATTTTGAATCTGGTTCCTAAACATGAATTTTCACAAGGTGTAGATGTGTGGGACACAAGGAGACTTGTGGGACTCATTTTCCAACCAGGCTACTTGAGATCCATAATTGCATCTTTGCTTGAATGACAACCTTGTTAAATTAGTGCCAAATTAATGTTGTGAGTAACCTCAGCAGCAAGTTAACCATTAACAACCAGGACAATATAGGCAGGAACGGACTTAGAAAATGAAACTGCCTGTCAAAATAAAGAAGCAAGAAAGTCACGAAAAATATGTACAAGCAAAGCATAAGTATTTAAGGTAATGGGGGCTAGAAAAAGGGTATTTATTTGTAGGTCTCCCACAACAACTTCATTTTTCGAGTGAGAAAACTTTCTTTTCTGAAACCCTTCATACAGAAGTGGCTTTCAGTTTGGAGCTATCTTTAGCAGCATCATTCATATGTATTATCAAGATGCACTGAGGATGAGTTAATGGTCAGAGCTCGCCGTGATGGGTCTATTACAGTCTAGATTTTAAAATATGTATGCAAAAGACATCACATGATCAGTCCTTGCCAGAATGCCTCATTGCTGAACAGCTTGATTAGCCACCACCACACTATACATGTGTTATGTGCTATAAAAACACTTCATGCGAGCGGCTTGCGCATTATGCAAATTTCGTTCTGAAACAAAAAAATAGGACTGCAGGGGCATCCATTAAACTTGCTGATGGATAAAATCTGCAAGTAAAACGGCTGTCTGTTGAACGTGATAAAAAAAAGGCCTGGGCCAATTTAGAAGAAGTGAAGCATGGTTTAGCCAATTAGAAGAAAGTGCATATGTTTTATATGAGCAGGCACATAATTGCAGAGTTCAGAGCGCTGCATGTACTGCAGTGCTGCACTGTTTGCCTTCTAATTTCATATTCATAGAGAAAGAAATCCAGCTTATGCATGGTGAATTTGCATTAGATGTCAGATCCAAGTGAAGAGGAAGATATGGCCCAGTGGAGCCTTTCTTCATGCCCTATGGTTTAATAGTAAAAGGCAGCTATAGATGGGGTGCACTGGGTCCCTCGCATCTGATGAGGTGTGGTGATAACTACTGCCACTCTACTATTATGAAGTAACTGAATTTCAGGGTTGCATTATTATTATAATATCTTGCTCTTCAAAATGCTAGACAGGTACTGAAATCCTATTACTTCTCTATGCTTTAATAGTTCCTGTTTGAGCAAATATGGAAATACTGCCTTTGTGCAGTTCACTCCTTGTTCAAAATGGGTTGTCGCACACGTTACACTCCCGCATGCTCATTATTGATTTTACAGCATGCAGATAATAGTGGGTCGATGGCAGGAGCCTTTTTGTGCACACAAACATGATGTAGATATGATTATTGGCATTGAATTTGAAGTTGGTGTAACACATTACATTTGTGGGCTTATCAAAATAATGGCGGAAGTTTAAAAAGAAGAAAAGAACACTTGATGATTTGAAATACATAAATGAGTACAGTCCAAAACCCACACAAAGAAACTTACTTGAAATGTATTTTACACTTAAAGGTTGTTAGGTATGTCCTCTATAATTTCCTTGATTAGTTCACAGAAAAAGCCTTATCTTTCTCTGTTTATTGCGGAACCACGCATGTTTACCTCTGTTAGTAATGTATCACCCAATCAGTAGGTTGGAATTAATTGGCTGCTCTCCTCGATAAACCAATTGAGCATTGTGTCGTGCACAGCTCAATCTCTGTGGAAACCCATGTTTTCAGTCAAAAATATAACAACGCTCATAAAATGACACTACGGTTTAGGAGTGTGATAAATTGCATCAAGTTTTTGCTACTTTGAACACTGCTGTCTTCATCAGCTACACAAAAGCTGCAAACTCTTAAAAAAGATTGGTGAATATTTCCACTGAACATTTATTTTTAGGAACTCTTTTCGTGGGGAATTTCTATTGTGAAAATGGCTTGAGAGAAAATTATCCTGCAAAAAATGTCATGAAGAATCTGTTTTCATAAGTGAAGTTGGATGAATTTGGGAAGCCCCCTATCTTTGCTAATTAGTTGAAGGGTTAGGTTTACAATTTAACTCGTCCCTTGGCACTATCCAATTCAATAGGATTACTGGTGCTCCCTTTCTTCGGAAGGGACAATACAAATGGCTGCACATTATGAGTAGGAATGTACAAAGTCTTTCCTCGCAGCCTTGAAGTTCTATGGAAGGTTGCAAAGTTTTACACTTACCGATAGTTTGTTTAGAAATTATGCTGCAAAAGGGTAACTTGCTGAAAAAAACCTCTGAATACATTTTCCTTCGTGGATGGTTTTATCAGATTGAAAATGTTCCCATGGTACATAGAAAATCGATGCATTGGTGAAGACAAAATAAAGTAAAGAAATCTACTTCAACTTTACAAATTAAAAAATGCAGAAACTTTACAAAACTTTTCTGGTGTACCAACCCAAATGCCTAGTGAGATGCCAACAATGTAACTCCCACCCTTCACCATCAAACTTCTTTTTTGCAGCACACTTAAGACGTGTTTAAACTTCGACTCCCGCCTTGTGTTGCCTTTTTTGTTTCTAATGAGTTCTAGTTCCAGGATCCTACTCTGGTGGTAGAATAACTCTGGGTGCTCCTGTTGCCTTTGGTGTCTGACAGGAATGTCCCAAATTTTCTGAGAGACACAGCAGGTCCTTTTCCCAATAAAGTAAAAAATGCACTTATACAGACGCACACTTACCTTTGGAGCAAATTTCAGATTATTTTTACTTCATAGAGGTTTCCAGGAGTTCTCATATGAGATGGTCACAGTTTCCCATGTGTTATTCTGGAATTCTTTTGTGAACTTCAAGTTGGACAGGAGAAGGCATCTTCAGAAGTGTAAATGTACAAGCTGTACAGTTTCCACTGTGCTGATGATTAGAATGGTCTATTAAATCTTTGTGATTAACCACAATTCTAAATGTCTATGGACATTTACTAACATGGGAGATTATCTCCACCATGGAATACCGGTGTTCATCCCACGCAAGCACATTTATGCAAAAATACAGCTATGTATGAATACATCTTTTTTGATTTCCAACCACATTTTCTGATTCGCAGAGCTAGCAATTTGTGGACCAAAGTTCAGATTACATTCTCAAATGACTTTGAGAACTGGGCCAAGGAATAGCAAAATCACACAGGGGTATTTCCTGGAAGATATTGTTCTACATCATTATGAAATAAATTTTCACAAAGATGCAGAAACATATGCTTTTTAGACATTGGAATGTCTCATGATGAAAGAGAAGGAAACAACTACAGTTCAGATCAGCAGAGTCAGTACAGCTTCTATCCTTCTGGCTTTACACTGAGCCCTAAGCCTGTGTCAACCCTAATGTTCCCAACAAACAATTTAAGGTAAGGCATCCATCTGTTCTTATTTTGTTTTTGCTCAATATTTTTGTTTATAGACTTCATTATGCATGGTCACAGAGGAAAACAAAAAATCCAAATATATTAATACAGCACAGAGGAAATAGAATTATGTTTCATGCAAGTGATTTGTGTCATAATTAAAACACAATTCCAAATGAAACTAAATAAATAAGACGTTTTAGTACGTCAAGATTCTATGAGGCATCATTCGTTTTTTCTAGAACAATATTTAAGTTGATGGCCTGCTCACCTATCCTTCTCTCCAGTCACTCACATGTGGTTTGATGTGTCCTGAAAGCAAAAATGCATAACTTAAATACATACTATGTGGGAAGAAGACAGACATAAACAAACTACATCAACTCATAAATAGTTTTTTCTGACCTACAAATCAGTAGCAAATGATTAGCCCTTTTTTGCTATAGTTGTCATTTTTCCCTGTATAACTTGATTTAAGCAAGTTAATCAGTCAGGATTTTTAAAAACAAAAATATTTTTGTAAAATATTTCCTAACTGTGAATTATTTCCCTTCCTCTTCTGTCTAAAACACTTCCATGACTGTGACGTCATTCTTCAGGACACTTAGCAAACCACTTTAACGGCTTTTCAATAAAATGCTCGTTTTATACAAAGCACAATTTAAGATGAGAAAGTTTGTGAATCATCCCCAAATAATTTTTTCAAAAATCAATACATCATTTGTCCATGATCAAATTTACACTGGAAAACAAATGTGAAAAAATCCCCATAGTTTGCCTGTTGCTGATTATTTGATATCAATATTTATGTGCCCCTGTTGTGCTCCCCCTGAACTCAAACTTGTTTCAGTTTGTGATTGGTGTTTAAAAGAAATAGAACGTTGAAATTGGCAAATTCATCTTTTCCATATTCTTTGCTTAATTTGGATGTTGTGCTCACTGATGGGCATAGAGACTATGGCTGTGCAGCATCTCAAAGAACAAAAAGAAAACAGTATAGTAAAAAGGACATGTTAATTCAAATGAAAGCTGAGCCATGAGGTAAACGTTCTATCATTTGAAATGTGAGAATTCCATTTGATTAAGTGTGTTTCATACTTTTCGTACCACTGATCCAATTATTTGTGAGGTAACTACAACTACTTCCACCGCAACATAATGCTTGCCATTCTTGGAATCAAAACACTTGTGTAGAGAAGACCAATATTCCATATGTAAGTTTGCCCGATGTGATGCTAGATGGCTCCCCTATTTCAGTCGTAGACTTCAACTTTTGCTTTATTACTTTACGTCTGTTAGATGTCTCAGACTCAACACTATCGATTCTTACACTATATACTGTGAAAGAAATGTTAACACAAATGTTTTACAGAGCATAGAGAAAAACAAGGTTCATCTTGTTGATGGAAATAGGTGTACATAGATGTTCTTGTGGGAGTGATAATGTTCCAAACATAAAATAAATGGCAACATTTCTACGATATGCCAAATAATATACCATGTATATTACATGTACTTATAGAATGCAATGGCAGCTGGTGGTACAGTATTTGTAATTAGAACTCATTATCAATGTTTTAGAATGATGGTGCCAATTCTAAAAACAGATTTGTGTGGGCTACACGTGTGGGTAATTAAATTATTTGCATTAACATATAACAGAACTACATGTTTTTAATCTTTCTGCAGGCAGTTTATCTTTTTATGTTGTTGTTGCATATATTACTAAAGGAACTTGTGAATGCCATGTTATTATTTCGATGTGAAATGAGGATGATTTTTCATGGACAAAAACGTTTATATCAGCTTTGGTTTTGCTTTGTACTTGTATAAATGTAATTTATTTTTGGTATTTTTAAAATTGCATTTGCTTGTTTCTAAATTATTTACATCATGTTACAGTTGATGTTTATGTACAGTCAGGTATTTTTGAACAGTATTAAAGACCTGTGATATGACTCTAGTTTCTTTTACTTTTCTTAAAAGAGAGTGTCGAAAAGAAAAAGGGGTTTTCAAGACAGAAATAAAAATGCTAAATTATTATAAATGTGCACATCTACAGCTTGCCTTCTTTTTAAAACAGCCATTCAAAGCTGGCCTCATACATAGCCATTTGCATGGGCCGGCTGGATTTGAGAGGTGGCAAAACGTTTCATCAGGAGTAGAGGTTGAAGTGGAAGGGATCTATTGGGGATAATAATCCTTGATTTTTTTATTGTACCCTAACAGTCCCTTTTCTTTTATCATAAAGAACAACCGTTCCTGAATCGGTAATGACAGCCTTAGGGTAAAAGGGATGGAGAGAATCTCCTGCACTGTAAAGGGATAGAAACAGTAGAGATCTAACACTGTGAGGTATTGGGTTGTTGGTTGGGGGGGGGGTCTGAGCCCTTCTCAACCAAGAGCCACAACAGGGTGAAGCACAAACATCACTAAATTAACCTGTGCTTAACCCTCTGGTAGCTTGGCACAAAAGCAGTCAGGCTTAACTTGGAGGGAATGTGTAAAGTATGTCTGTTGCACACAAACAGTAATAAAGTGAAAACACAATAAAAAAATCCCACACCAATTAAAAAAAATAGAGTACATTTTGGTAGTTTATTTGGACTCAAAACAACAAACATCCAATCAGCAGTACCCAAGTTGTGCGATTTCAAAGATTTAGGTAAATATATCAGCTAAAAGCACAAAGCACCACTCACTGTCATCTGGTCCTGCTAGACTGGTAGAAAGTCAAAAGATTAGACTGACCACAAACGCTGTAGCACAAAGAGCAGGCTGGGCATTGTGGACGCCATTGCTGTAGTGCGAAGATCTTGTGCATCGCAGACAGTCATTGCTGGAGCTATGCATTGGCGGTCACGGCAGGCTAACGATGCTGTAGCGTAAACAGCAGATCTCGCATTGCTGGTGTTCGCTGTAGTGTGAAGAGCGGGTCCAACAGCGTGCCGGGTTGGCTGTCTGATGTGGAAGCAGGATCTTTGCGCGAACTGACTTGTTCACAGTTGTGAAAAGCCCAAAACTTCAGGACTCCTCTATTTCTTTCAAGAGGGCCACAGCTGATGCCACACTAAGGGTCCAGGACCTAAAAGGCAACTCTTGGGGATCTGGTACTCACTCCAGCAGAGACCAGCAGGGCTTCATTTAATTTTAATTTCATAAAACTTTATCCGGCCACCAGCACGGTCATAAAAGTACAAGCATACAATAAAATAACAAAACCGTGTCTAGCACTTAAATGCAGGTTCACTATGTCAGTAAAAATACAACAACATAACCCAGGCCAGCCATTATTTCTCAGCAGTATCACATGTTGCAATTGACTGTTATTGATCAGAAAGGCCGTGTTCAGCCGTAATTATAAATATACTATGAAACATTTCCAAAAAGAGCACAGTTAGTCAAAGTGCATAGTGCCCCTCAAGCAAACAACAGCTCGCAAAAATGAACTGACACAAAAGCAGGTTTCAACATATAAGAATTCCCTTTGGTATTGATATGCAAACCTGCACTGTGTCTGGTTTCTGCTCTTCAGTAAGGGGACCAGGTACTGCTTGGTAAATCTTATGTAGTACCCACAAAAGAAAAGAAAATGCAGCATTGATGGCCAAAACGATCATTACAAGAGCACAGTTCAGAATCGAGATTGTGCTGATGACCTTAAGGGAAAGACAACAGGTATTTAATGGTATCAGCCCTAAACCAAAATAATAATGCTCAATCCCGTCTTCCTCCAGTGTTCCACAGATAACTAGTGAGGGACTTTTCAGGACATAGTAGCAAATAGTTTGCAACCGTAAGTTTGAGGGATTTTACATCCAGCCTGTGACGATGTGCCTGTTTCAATAAAAGGGTTTGAACTTGCTTTTTCCCAGGTAAAGTGCGGTGTGCGGCACTAAAAAAGGCTTGACTAAGGCCAGTTTCCTCAAATGCGTTCTTCACATGAGCCAGCCAGGGTATGGACAAACCTTTTTTGCATGCTAAGCAATCACTAATTAGGCCAGCAGGGCTTAGGCAGGTCTGGTTGCAGGTCCAGGCAGGTCCAGTGCAGCAGGTAAGCTGGGCAGCATAACTCTGGGACTTATTTTGTCCCTGTTGTTCAGACTATGAGGCCAGCTAACTGTATCTCTTAGTCACTCAGGTGGCCTCAGATGAAGTAAGCAGGTCCAGTCTTCCGTTGCAGACAGCAGGACAGGCCTTAGGAAGCAGGGCAGTCTTTTAGCAGAAGGGCAGTCCTTATTCTTTAGTGTCCACTCATCCAGGAGTGTACTAAAGAGTGGGTCTGAGAGTGTTAGCTTTATACCTAGTGCCCGCTTTGAAGTGGAAGAAACATCTGGAGTTTTCCCCCCACAGAGGTGTCTGGAGTTTTCTGCCTCCCTACCTTTTCTCCACTGGGACTGGGGTCACAAAGTATAGTGTGAAGTTCTTTGTGTGTGGGCTGAGTTAGATCCTTTGAAGTGCAGTTGTGATAGAACCCGCCCCTCCCATTAAGAAAGAATATCCTCCAGCCAACACCCAGTACCTCTTTTGTGATACTGTCTGGCAGTAGCCCTGGTGTTGTGGAAGAGTGGCAGGGCAAGTGGCAAGGGGTCGTGAGACAACAAAAACAAAACCCTTACCTGATGCCGGCAGTGTTGCACTCTTCTGCTACTCTCCTCGCAGGCATAGGCTGCCAGACTCCACTGCAGCCAATCCTGACGCTGCTGTCATGTCATGAGAGCATCGTCAGGTTTGGCCTATGCGCTCTGAATTTTTACTCAGCCTGAGACTGGGAGCCTGCTCCTGCTGTCTCCAACCCAGCAATGCAGCTCGGGTTAGAGACGGCTTCAGTGGGCATGACGGGTTTGGAAGGCCTGAGATGGCCGTCCAAACCATCATGCGCACTGACAACAGTGCCCACCATTCCTCCTGCAGCCTTTCATTCTCCATAGCCCTACCCCCAAAGATTCAGCAGGAAAGAAAAAATAAAACATGTTTATTATCATTTTATTTTTCCTTTCCTGCTGTTTTAAGGCAGCTGAAGGGCGGGGCTGATGCTTCACCATTGAAGAGGAGCCGCCACTGCTGTCTGGGAGGAATACACAAAGGCCAACTGACAACTACACATAGTCATGTGACCCAGGAATTGGCTGCAGGCACCAAATGGTTAGGACAAGGGAACCCCAACTTTCTAAAAGTGGCATTTTTCAAACTGTGATTTAAAAACTGACAACTATTAAAGAGGGTTTAAAATTAAAATTTATTTGAGTGTAAACATGATATTTCTACCTGTTGCCAATCAAATGTTATCATTTATTAAATGTAATAAGGTAACCCAATATTATTCTATGGGAGAGGTAGGCCTTGCAGTAGGAAAAAACACATTTACTTTTTTCACAACCAGGATATAGTAAACTGAAAAGTACAAGGCCAACTTTTCAAATTCACTGCACCCTTGATTATGGTCTGTTTAGCGCCTAGTGAAGGGATGGCTTATATGTCTTAGAAAGGAAGGTTTAGTCCTAGCAAAAGGTTTGTTTTGGAGGTTAAAACGTCAGTTTAAAACTGCATATGGCTGCAGTGGGAGACATGAGACAGGTTTAAAAAAACAAATTAAGTGGGTGGTACAATAAGTGCTGCAGGCCTACTAGTAGTATTTAGTTTACAGGCCCTAGGTCCTTGTAGTATCACTTTACTAGGGACTTGAAAGTAAATTAAATGTGCCAATTGGGTGTAAGCCAATTTTACCAAGGTGAAAGGATTGAGCACAAGCACTAGAGCACTGCTTAGCACTTGTAAAATGTGCAGTCCTAAAGTCAACATAAACAAATTCTACAAAACAGGATGGGTGAAGGCAACCTTGGGGGACTACCTCCCAAGGGAATCAGCTGAAAGTAGGGAGAACTACCCACCATCATTGAAATTCTCATCATAAAGGTAGAAGAGCCTGGAATGACCATCAGCATTGGAGTGCTCACTCCCAGGACCGAATTCCACCATAAAGTCTATTCCCTGTAAGGAGATGGACCACCTCAACAGTTTGGGATTCACACCCCTCAGTGGCATGAGCCATTTGAGGGGCCTGTTTGAATCTGGAAGAAAGTCCTAAACAAGTATGGCCTCAACTTCTTCAGTGACCAGACCACTGCAAAGGATTCTCTTTCTATGGCACTTCTCCTCTGTTCCCTGGGTTGTAGGCTCTTGCTGATGAAGGAAACAGGTTTGTTTAGGTTGTCTTCATTTAACCGTGGGAGCACAGCCCCTCTGTCATGCTCTGAGACATCTGTTTGGACAATGAATCCCTTAGAAAAGTGGGCTGCCTTGAGCGCGAGAGCTGTGCACATGACCTCCTTCAAGGTTTTGAGTGTTTTGTAACAAATCTCGCTCCAGGTCACCTTCCTGGGCTGCGATTTAGACTAATCTCCCATAGCAGTCAGTGAAGCCCAGGAAGGCCCTCACCTCAGTCTGGGTCTTGGGGGTTCTCAAGCCAGGATGGTCTGGTTGTGGACTAGAATGGCAGCACACTGCCCCCACCAACTTGTAACCAAGGTAGACCACAAAGCCCTGCCCTATCTGAAACTTACTGGCCTTGATAGTCAGACCTGCCTGCTGCAGGGCCTGAAGCACTGTCCAGAGGGGTTCAGGTGGCCCTCCAGCTAGAGCTGAACACCACAATTTTATTGATGTAGGCGGTACTGAAGTCCTCCAACCCAGCCAGGACCCTGTTGACCAAACTCTGGAAGGTGGCATTCTTTAACCCAAAGGGCATCATCCTGAAGTGGAAGTGTGCCTCTGGGGTGGAGAATGCCAAACTCCCCTTGCCCCCCTCATTCAAGGCAATCTGCCAGTACACCTATGTTAGATCGAAGGTACTCAGGAACTTTGCAGCTCCCAAATTATCAATAAGCTCATCAGCTCGGGAATGGGGTGCACATCAGTTTTGGTGACTAAATTGAGCCCTCTAAAAGCCACACAGAACCAGAGTTCTGGGATAGAGCCTGGTGAGGTTACATTGGGTACCAGCACTACTGGGCTGGACCAAGACTATTGGAATGTTCAATCAGCCCTAGCTAACACATCTGACCTCTGTGCCAATGTTGTTGGTACACAAATGAGTGAGCCAAGGGAAGTGAGAACAGGGAGGAGAATTGCTCCTATAGCTTCTGTCAGTCTCTCTCCTGTTGGGGGGTCAGAGAGGGGGAGAGGTTCACATGCTCTTTTGAGGAGATCCATGGGACTGATCCATCATGCTCTTTTGAGGTGATCCATGAGAGGTTCACTCTCATTCTTCTGATCTCCATCTGTTACCAAAAGCATAATGACCTCAGACCTCTCAAATTGTGGATTGAGGCAGTTATCACGCAGGATGCATAAAGGGTTCCTGGGTGTCTGAAGGCCCACCCAGTAGCTAACCCTCCCATTTGCGCTCTTTTACCTCATATGGACCAGTCCACAGGTCCTGCTAAGCCCAGGGCTCCATCTGCTCCATCACCCACACCTTCTGACCAGGTTAAAACTCGACCAGTGTGACCTTCTGGTCATTCCAGAATTTCATGACTTTCTAGCTGGCTTCAAAGTTCTCAGTGGCAATCTTACAGAACCGCTTCATCTGGGATCATAGGTCCAACATGTAGCTGACTACATCCTGAGGGAGTTTCTTGGAAGTGTGCTCCCAACCCTCCTTTACAAGGCTAAGACACTTTCTGACAGGATGACCATACAGAAGCTCAAAGGGGATGAACCGTACCCCCCTCCTGAGGCACCGCTATATATGCAAACATAAGCATAAAAGCAGTTGGCATATAAGTAGTTGAAACAGTTGGAAGCTGAGCTGGGAGAGAACGGCTGCGCTTTCCGCTTCTCACAAGTGGGCTGTTTTATTTGGAAATAAACTTCATTTAAAGATCATCTAATGTTTGATTATTTCAAATTTTAAACTCTAGACCAAGGGAGCAATAGAGAGTGTGCTGGTGTCAGTGATTGGGACTGGTGGTACTCCCGCATGCTAAGCCTTTGCTTTTTTAACTTCTTCCCCTGGAAGGTCGAGTTCAGGATGCTCACCCTGGCTCAAGTTCTATCTGCCCTGGATCCAGGAAATTAGATGGTAGTGCTGGACTTGCGGGATGCATATTTTCACATTTACATCATACAGTCCCACAAATGTTACCTGCGGTTTCAGGGAGGCTAAGAGCACTTTTGTTTCTCTGTGCTCCCTTTGGCAATACCAGTGGATCATGGGTGTTTATAAAACTGACAGTGGTGGCCCCAGCCCACCTATTGAGGTTGGGATGCTAGTCTTCCCATATATCAGCGAATGACTGCTAAAGACTGGCTCCGCTCAAGTAGTTGTAAGCCACCTCCAGATGATGGCTGCCCTGGTGACCTCACTGGGTTTTTCCATCAACGTGCTGAAGTCACACGTACCTTCTTCACAACAGCTCCCCTTCATTAGAGCCATCTTGGATATGGTGTTTTTCAGATCTATGTCTTCCCCTCAAAAAGCCAAGTGCTTTTGGGCTAGGACTCTGATCATTTGACTCTTTGAGGTTATTTAGAATGTTGATAAGAAGTTGGGACAGTTGGAAACTGAGCTGGGAGAGAGCGGCTGCGCTTTAGGCTTCTCACCATTGGGCCTTTTTATCTGGAAATAAACTTCATTTGAAGATCATCTAATGTTTGATTATTTCAGATTTTACACTCTGGGCCAAGGGAGCAATAGAGAGGGTGCGGGCTTCAGTGATTGAGACTGGTTGGTACGCCTGTGATTTTCTGCTACCGAAAAAAGGATGAGGGCCTTTGTCCCATGCTAGACCTCCGCTTTTGGAACTTCTTCATGTGGAAGGTCGAGTTCAGGATGCTCACCCTGGCTCAAGTTCTGACTGCCCTGTCAGATATGGGAAGAGGACATCCCACTTCCACCTCAAGGGCTCTGATATTTCCTTTATCTTGCCTTTCATGGTCTTGTTGAATCTCTCAACATGCACATTGGTTTGGGGTTGATAGGGTGTGGATAACTTGTAGGTTAGTCTACACATGAACTTGTAGGGAAGTCCCACATGGACTTCATGTACACAGACATGAAGTTGGAGCCTTGGTCAGACACCAACTTGGGGAAACCCACTCAGGCAAAGATCCCCATCAGTGTCCTGGCCACAACAAGTGCAGTTACTGTACTCAGAAGTATGGCTTCCAGATACTGGGTGGCATGGTCCACCAAGAACAGAGTGAACCTGTTGCCCAAAGCTCCCTTTGGGTCCAGTGGCACTACAATATCAATGCCCAAGCTTTCAAAGAAGGTGCCTACAACAAGGAGCTTTCTGCTTTCCTCCGGTCTTCTCACTGGCCTGATAGACAGGTCAGGACCTACAGAATGTATCTAAGGCCTTTCTCATCCAGGGCCAACAAAAGTGGGCGCTCAGCATTTCAAAGGTCTTGGTCCACCCCAGATGTCCTACCAGGGATACATCATGAGCCAGTTCCTGTAGGAAAGCCCTGTAGCAGGGGGACCACCAACACATGTTGACCCAGGCGCAGGAACCTTAGGCTTGCTGCATGGGACATCATTTGCCTAGTAGATGAGGTGATCACCAGAGGTTTCTCCCTTTGCCTGGGCTTCAGCCTGGCACAGACATCCTTGAGAGTGGGGCACTCCTTCAGTGCTTGGCAAAATTCTGCCCTGGACAAGTCTCCTTCACCTTGCCAACAAGCCACTTCAGGTAGGTCTTCCAGTGCAGCAATGTTTTTCCCTGTAGGTTCCAGAGAATTCACCCCAGGTCCTGCTTCATTTCAGAGGGTGGAAATCTCTGTGGTGGGGTTCTCATGCTCCTGCTTCTCCTCTTCTTGGCAGGTGTCTGTGTGTGGTATCCTGCTCTCATCTCTGTCTAGTCCTTTCTCTGTGTTCTGTTCTCTGCTGCTCAGCCAGTGTAAGTGATATCACATAATGTTCCAGGTGTGTATGTTTGAGTTGAATTGTCAGTTGCTGTATGTGTGCTGAGCGGCAGGGATGCTGCTCCCAGTGGGGCTGACCCTCCTGATTCTACTCCTACAACTATCTTATCATCTAATGTTCCTGTCCTGATTAAACTGAAGAATAAATCTACCTCTTGGATTTAACATCATCTCAGCATACCTCCTTTCTTGTATTCCACACTGGCGACGAGGATGGGATACGAACCCATTGTGTGAAATGCATGAATGAAGGTATGAGTAGTGTGCCTTGTGCTTGTGTCTTTAAGGTTCTTTGTGATAGGGGTTATCTTGTCACCCATACGTTATGCGTCTTTACTAGTACTGGGGTTCAATCTAGCATGTTGTTTCCCATACTATATTGTTGTTGCTGGGTTTGTGGTGAGTGCCTGTTTCCCAAACCTTTCTTACTTTGTGTGCTAATGGTGTTGGGTTATGTTGTTCTCATACCATTTTGAGGGGGTGCTTTGCGTCCTTAATTTGCGTGTATTTTTCGGGTTGGTGAGCAAATTACTGAGCTCAAACCATTTTAATGGTACATCTTTTTGAGGTTGAAAATTTCTGGTGATGGGCAAATTTTGTGCTCAAATCTTTTTACATTTACTGTTTACTAGTGCTTGGATTGCTGGTTACTTACATCCTAAACTATTTTTTTTTCTTTTTGCTGTGCTGAAACTATACTTGAACTGACTGTTGGTGAGCGTGATATTTAAGTTCATGCTACCTATTGATAGCATATTGCCTCCTTATCTTTGTATGGACATTTGCTGCGTACAAACCTTTTCTGAGTGGTGGTGGGTTCTTCTTATACTGATACTCAAACCTCATTTACGGGACGCTTTCTCTCCATTTGTGCATTTACTGTTGTCTGGTGCTGGACATTTTCTGAGTTAAAATTTCTTCTGAGTGGTGATGGGTTCTTCTGATACTGTTACTCAAACTACATTGTGTATGTTTGAGTTGAATTGTCAGTTTCTGTATGTGAGCTGAGTGGCAGGGATACTGCTCCCAGTGGGGCTGATCCTCCTGATTCTACTCTTGATACAACTATCTTATCATCTAATGTTCCTGTCCTGATTAAACCGAAGAATAAGTCTACCTCTTGGATTTAACATCATCTCAGCGTACCTCCTTTCTTGTATTTCACACTGGACCATTCTTTCAGGCTCCAGGACTTTTGGGTTTTCCTCTCTGGAGGCCAAGAACCCTGTGGCTCAGGCGCCGTAAGCATCTCCAAGTGTGGCCAGAGCTCCAACTCCTTTCAGATGATGTGCACCACATCATCATTACCAAAGAGAAAATCCACTGGCATGGCTTGACTCACTGCTACCTTCAAGAAACCTGATAGCCCCCCATTCAAAGGGAACCAGAGCCACAGGGTAGTCTCTCATTTGGTTTTCATCAGTGACCACCTGATGGACTAGATTGGTAAGTACCTGCTTTGAAGACACCAGATGACACATGACAGTAGTCATGCTGTCTCCTGAGTTTCTCAAATCCTCCACCCATTGATGGTGACCCTATGCCTATACTTCTTAGTATTACTATGCACAAGAGTCTTGGGTACCATCTCTCTGTCTCCCGGGGACACTAAGGTGACCTCTGCACTATCCACGTACTGACTGGGACAACCTTCTCCCAGAGAACTGCACTGGCTATTCCTGGGGTCTGCCCACTTATGGGGTCTGCTGTCTTTTCAGGTAGTTGGGGGGTCTCCCTTTGAGTGCCTTACCTGTGGAACTCAAAGCACTTAGGGGTGAAGTGACGTCAAGGGGTCAGGATTTGTCTGCGAAAACTCTTCTGCGGCCTGTTGAGAACTCCCTTATTTTTTAATTTTTCTCCCCCTCTTTCTTCTGTGGACGACACTGTCCACCCTTTGGGTAAACCCCCCAGATATCTTCTTGTGGACACAGGAGTTGAGCCAGTGGTTTGCCTCCTTAGCAAGCTCCTAGGGTTCAGTAGCTTACTATTCACAAGGTGTTGGCACAGCTCTGGAAACAATTGTTGAACATATCCACCCTGGCAACCAAATTGTACAGCCCCTTGTAATCATTCACATCATTGCCCTTCCAACCAACAATACAGTGCCTTCCTAAAGTAATACACACAATCCACCCTGGACTGTTGGGGTAACTCCTGGCTATCTAGGATAATCAAAACGGTTGCTGATATCATCAATATCAGCAACCGTTTTGATTATCCTAGATATCTGCCTATTCTTTTCTGGGGTGAGACCGTATTTCTGGGTTAGAGCGCCCTTAATTATGGGCATGCCTCATCCTGTCCCCTTTCCTGTGAGTGCATTGTTGCTGAATAGGTGCTGCAGGCACACTCGTAGTATTTAATTTACAGGCCATGGGTAGCAATGGTACCACTTTATTTGGGACTAGTGAATATAATGTGCCAATTGGGTGTAATCCTATTTTACCAAGTTGAAAGTAGTAAACACAATGACTTTAGAACTGGTTAGCAGTGGTAAAGTGTGCAGAGTTCTAAAGCCAACAAAAACAAATTTGACAAAACAGGAGGGGTGAAGGCAACATGTTTGAGAGACTAGCACACAAAGGTGTCAGGCCTAACACATACCTTCTCTCCAAAATGTCTGCTACCAGAAAAAAGCTTTTGCAATGCAATAGGTCTTGCATTTACGTGAGTTTAAGCTATTGGCATTGTGAATGACAAAGTATTTTATTTTTGCTTTCAAAACAAAACATAAACAAAAGGCATTGAAATTTACAATGCCAATAGCTCAAACTCACGTAAATGCGAGACCTATTACATTGCAAATGATGGGCATTACAGACAACAGGTGGGCGGGTGGGGGGGAGAAGGCACAGACAATGGGTGGGAGAGGGGTGGTAAACAAGGCACGACAATGGGAGGGAGGGCGGGGGAATAAAGAAGGCACCAAAGCACGTTGTACCTGCAGAAAGAGAAACTAGATAAAGAAAATAGTGCTCACAGTCTAAATAACACGTACTGTGTAACAACTGAAGTCAAGGGGACAGTCACCATGGGAGGTGACAAATGAAGAGGAGGCGGTACTAAGGAGGGACTAACAAGCCTATTTATGAATCAGAAGCCAGCATTTAGGACGGACAATGACACAAGCCAATGGAAAATATGGGCGGGAAGTGGGCGGGGCTTCTATGCCCTACTCCACTGCAACAAGTTTTGCAGAGCAGCGCATGCACGCTGGCTATAGGCTCGACCTAGAAAGGAGCTGAGTACCTCGTGTTGCAATCTAGGTACCTCTAAAGCGTGTGTGTTCATTAACATAGCTATTTTACTTAACTATAATATGCTAGAGAACTGCAGGTTACGTGTAGATGTCAGCAGTGAGTGCATTCACCCACTCTCCTATCTCGGTGAGATTCCAACAAATCACCTGCAGATAACACACGCGGACCCTGCTGAATATAAATGCAGGTGTAATCTCTGTCCCCCAGATAATATCCCGAGCCTCCCTACAATTTCTGGTTAGATACAATAAAAACCAGCGATACCATGTTACTGTGGATAATTGGAAATGTAACCCTCGGGCATATTGTCAGCTTTTATAATATATTATAAGCATAAAAGGAGCACTATGTTTTGAGGCAGGTAGGGGGTATTATGAGGCCTGAAAGTGTGCTTGCTTTATCACTTGAGAGGTCCCTCAGCAGTGCGTGAGAAGCACAGTACGAGTGATCCTCGAGCCTGATCCCGACTCACCTCTCCCAATGCACCTCAAACCCAAGAAACTCCACTCTGCCCTTGTACCTCAGTCCTGATAGAGCCCTCTCTGGGCGCACCTCAGCCCTTCACCAGGTTCCTGACCAAGCTCTGCCACTGCGCTAATGCAGACTCGGCTCTTTCATTGCACCCTGTTGCATCGAGGTCAATGTGATGAGGCCCCCACAGGCCTGATGACGCAGAATGTCCCTGGTCCCCAAAAGAACGCCACTCAACTCAACTCATGGCACGGCATTGTGGAGATCAACGACCATGGAGAGGTGCGGGCGGCAGGGCCTCAACCTCTTTTATTATCTGTCCTCCCTGCACGTGACTGCAGCAACAACCACCATGTCCATGCTGGGGGGAAGTTTGTCAACACCTCTCCCGTCTCCTACATGTTGGACCACCCAAATCCTAACATCACCCACCTCAGCCATGATTCAAACTGGGCTCCTACATTGCACCTCCACCATAGTTCAGTCAGCTCTATCAACTCAACTCTGAGACAGGCAGTTCTGTCACTGCAGTTCAATCGTCATCCACGCTTGGCTCGCTCACTGCAGTCCAACCTTGATCCAAATTCACTCCTGCCACTGCATCTTAGTCTTGAGCCAGACTCAGCTCTACCAGTGCACCTAAGCCATAATCCCACCTCAGCACTGTGAGTACACCTGAACTGTGGTGCAGCTGTGCCAGGGCACCCATCCCCTTCCAACTTGGCACTTCCAGTGTAAAACAACAGTTATTATTCGGACTCGGCTCGGCCAGTGCAATTCAACACTGACCCATGCTTTGCCACTGTACTTCGCTGTCACTGTCTTATTCCTGTTCCTGAATCAACCTTCCCAAAGTATCCAGTGCCCGGGTTCCAGGTGCATAAATGACACTCTGATTTGGCAAAGAGGCACTATGTTGGCACTTATAAAACACTGGCATTAAGTCAAAGTACACAGAGTAGGTATACATTGTTTTGCTCATCAAAAGCCAGTAGGATGGCAAACATAGCCGCTATACGTCTAACGCATTCGCAGCTTCCTTTTCCCCTGTGGTCGGTAAATAGAAATACTATACCTTGTGTCACAGTAAGATATTATTTATAATACTTAGAAACTGCATGTTTGTTAAAAAGCGCTGGTTATGTAAACAAGCATTTACAATGCAATAGGTGTCGCATTTAAGCGAGACCTATTGCATTGTAAATGGTAGGCATCACGACAACGGGAGGGAGGGCTGTAGGGGGGTTTGAGAAAGCATGGACAACGGGAGGGCAGACGGTGGGTGGGGGAGAGAAGGCACAAGGAACGGGAGGGCAGGTGGGGGAAGAATGTACGTGCAACAGGAGATAGGGCAGGGGTTAAAGAAGGCACCAAAGCATGTCAGGCCTGAGGAGGAGGAGACCCTCATCAAAGAAAATAGTGCTCAGAGTGTAAAATATCTCATACCATGTAACAACAAAAGTAAATGGGCCAGTAGCCGTAGGAGGATACAAATGACGACATGCCAGACTAAGGAGGGACTAACAAGCCTCATAATGAATCAGAAGACATCATTTACAAACGACAAACACAAAAGCCAATGAAAAATAAGGGCGGGGGAGTGGGCAAAACTTCTCTCCATACTCACTACCACAGCTCTTCGCAGAGCAGTGCTTGCACACTGGCTCACGCTCGACCTAAAAATGTAAATGTATGCAATTGGTTGATCAACAGATCTAAAGGAAGCTTGGGAGCCGATATGGGCTTTAAGTGATAGGACAATTTTAAGCTTCATGATGACCGAGATTTCGAGACGTACTGTAAGGTTGTAGCCAGTTCTGGAATGTATCTTTATAATGGGAACCTATAAAAGAAAGTTTGCAATAGGTACGGCCTGATTGCCTAATAATAAAAGTATGTGCGAAATACTGATTCATTGTAAACTATTTTTGTCAGCCTATCATTTACTGTGTCTAATACATTTTAAACTAATGACATATATTGTTTGTGCTTTCAGTCAGAGGCTGAAACCAAATAGAACTACAAATAAACAGTGCTATTTATCAATGTACCAAGCATGATTAAGATCAGTGAATTTCCAGTTACAAACACTACCATCTGAGGTCATTGCATTATCCAACTGAGCTTTCCTACCACAACAATACATTTCAAACAGATAAATTTCACTTGCATGCATTTATCATTTAAGTTGTCTGTATGGATGCATTTTATGTTATAAGCAGCTACCTAAATTGAAGGCCAAAAAAATGTTATGATTTTTTTTTTATTTAGCAATGCCCCACACCCTGCATAACACACATTGGTTCGGTCCCCATTGTATTCGGCATCACGTTCTCATACTTTTATTATGCACTCCGACCTCTGATGAGTAAACCGAGGTCCTCATTTATGTGTTTTTTGCTGTAGGGCAGCGCAGCAGGCCTTGCTGCTCCGCTGCCCTATGGTATATCTATTAGAAATGGCGCATTCCTTTCCTTTTTCCCATGGTGCAAGGGTGCCTACGTTGCAGGGATGATTATTTTCATGCATGAAACAGGAAAACGGATCTCCATGGAACTTTCCAGTTAGGAGTTGAGTTAGAAAAAAATAAAATTGGGAAAGTTTCCTGAAGATTCATCAAATGGTGTCAAAGATACAAGCACACCAAAAAAATGCATTTCTGTGGAAAAATGCTGCTAAACATATGTATATATCTCTCAGTTATATCTGAAAGAAATACCTCACACCATCTGGTGTTCATTTCAAATATATCCCTCCAACTTGACAGTGTTCAAAATGGTGAATGTCATGATTCATAGACTGTGGTCCCTTGTACATACTGGATAGGTAAGGAGATGCACTTCTCTGAACTTCACAGCAGAGGAGGTCAGCCATACGTGCAAAATGTGGGTCATGCTTAGTGCGAGGCTTCACAAGTGTAACACATGCAAAGCACACATAGGGAGGCAGATTACAACTCTCAGATAGCTACAGAATGCTCATAAGATTTGCACCAGTGGTGGCCATCTTAGTTTCATGGAGTATAAGTTTCTTGTGTTTCAGTGGAGAAACTGCATTTACAAGCGGGCTGAGACAAGCGTGCGGGTTCAAAATAAGCGGAACAAAGCTTCCCTGAACCACGCATATGCCTTAACCAGGCATATGTGTAGTTAAGGCAGTCAGCAGTCTAGATGCAGAGCGGATGGGAGGGAAACAGTAAGGATCAGGAGAGGAAAGACTGGGTCGCAGCTTGGGGCCGGGTTTTGGGGGGGAAGTTTTTTGGACTGGGGACTCATTTTAGGGCTCAGGGGAGTTGGGGCATTTTGTAGGGCTGGGGGATGGGTTTTAGGGCTCAGGGTGGGGGAAGGGGCAGTTTTCAGGGCTGGGTCAGTTTTGGGGCTCAAGACGGGGGGATTGGGGTCAGGGTAGTTTTTTGGGCAAGGGGCATGGTTTTATTGCTCAGGGTGAGGAGTCAGTAGTTTTTAGACCTGGGACATGGTGGATTGCAGAGCTGGAGTATCGGATTTTAGGGGACAGGGTGGGGGGGCTGGGGTGTGATCTTTACCACATATATCCCTTTACCAATCATACCTTTACAATAAAATTCATTGCAAAGGTATGCGTAGTAAAGATGCAGTCGTGGTTCAGACCACATTGTTTAGGCATGGATGGTTAAGGCATGCATTGTTGTATCATACAACCATTTCAGCACATTCTTTATTGGGTAACATGTAGTTGCTGCAGTCAAACCTTTATTAACAATCTCAGGCCTGACACTGCAGCCTGCCAGGAGTTTTAAACTGCCAATTTGACTTGCCAATATAACTCATTTGCCAAATCTAAAACTCCCTTTTTATTATGCATAAACCATCCCTAAGATAGGCCCTAAACAGCCAATAGAGCAGGGTGCATTGTAATTAAAATGTTGGACATGTACTTTTAGGTTTTACATATCCTGGTAGTGAAAAATGCCCAAGTTCGTTTTTTCCTGCTGCGAGGCCAGCCTCTCCAATATGACATTGGGCTACCGTACAACATTTAATAAGTGCGAACATTTGATTGGGAGCAGGTAGTAAAGTCATGTTTGGTATCTGAGAAATTGTAATTTAAAGTCCTCTTTAATGGTAAAGTTGGACAATGGAGCAGGCTCCCTCTCTCCAGCTCTCCCGGGCAAACAGTTGTTCACTCCTCCCTGTCCTCAAGTGGTTTTGCTTGCTTCTCTGTTAAACTCTGCCCTTCTCTCCTCCCAACCCACTTAACGGAGGACAAAGCGCGGCCGCGCAGCGGATGCGCACAGCGGGCATGCTGCCAACATATTGACAGCACGCCAAAGAGAAGCCTATCTATATCCATCTGTGCCTGCAGTGCACCCAGGACCAGGAACCCTGGCTCTCCCGCTGCCTGATAATACTTTGCTCCGAGCTCTGAACCCTAATTCGTTTAACAACAACTGCTGCCGTGCTCCATGCAGGGACCGTTCACCTGCCAGCACTGCCTCTTCTCCTGCAACACCAAAGCACCCGCATGAAAGGCATCCACCACCATGCTGAATCATTACGCAAATATGCCAGGGAATCTGGGACACCTTCACCTCCCTCACGCCGGATGATGTCTTCCTCACCAAGACCTGGTTCTACCCTACTTCCAAGCCTTACATCACCTCAGCAACACCGTACAGCTACAAAACTTTGCACCGAGACAGCATAAAAAAACACAGAGGTGGCATTGACATCATCCACAAAGAAAACATCCTCTGCACCTCCACAGTGGACGACGCCAGACCACTCATCGAACACCTAAACTTCCAACTCCAAACTGAGAAAAAACCACCATCATATACACCCTCCCCTACCGACTTCCAGACCTCGCCCCAGCTCCTGCAATGCCATCCCTGAATTCATCGCCATGCTTGCCATTGACTCCAAGCACTACATCTTCATCAGAGACATCAACTTTCACCTTGACGACTTCAATGACACCAACACTGGCAATTTCCTAGAAAGCATAGACAACATCGGCCTCTCCCAGATTGTCATAAGCCCCACACATATAGCAGGTCACACACTCAACCTCATCTTTACAGCCAGCAACAGAGTTAAGTACAGCCACCCATCTTCATGGCCAGCAACAGAGTCAAGTACAGCCATGTCATATAGCTCACTGGGACACACCACTTCATGGTCCACTTCACCATTACGGGATCCCACGGTTCCACCACCATGCTGCCCGGCACACACCACCATAGCTGGAACAAGGAATTTGATACCCAATGGACTAATGCCCTTACCGCCACCCACCCTGAGAAACCCACTAACCTAGAAAAAGTCATCAAGAACCTCTCGAATAGGATCACCAAATGCTCTGACAGAGTCGCCCCGTCAAATCTACCAAACTCAAGAAACCCCCCAAACAAGTCAGCGTCTTGCAAGGAGATGGCGCATTCACAAGGAGCCCTCAGATCGAGCCACTTTCAATTGATCCTTCAACTAATACCACAACTCCTGAAAAAAGAAGAAAAGGAACACCCTCACTGACCATACTGAAACCAACTACAACCACAACAAAGAACTCTTCAGCATTGACAGAGAGTTCTCCAACCCCTCAGCAAACGAGAACATCATCACCCCCTCCCAGGAACTCTGTGACACTGTGGCAAACTTCTTCCAGGAAAAGATCGCCACAATCTACAAAAACCACCTGGGACCAGCTCACCACTCAGGACACTACCACCATCTTGAACTAAATCCATTCGGGATCACCCTCTGACCTCTGTCCCCACCACATCTTCAACCTCTGGAGCAAGATAATCAGCAATGAGCTCTCTACCATCTTCAATGCATCCATCTCCACAGACATCCTCTCTAAAGAGTATAAACATGCAGAAGTCAAGCCGCTCCTCAAGAACCCTTCGGCTGACCTCTACAAACTCAAGAACTACCGTCCCATCTATCTACTCCCCTTTCCTCCCAAAGTCATCGAAAGGGCTTTCAACCACCAACTCATAGAGCACCTGGCAAGCAACAGTGTTCTAGACAGCTCCCAATCTGGATTCTGCAGTAACCACAGCACTGAAACCACCAGGATCACTGCAACTGATGACATCAGAACCCTCCTGGACCGGGGAGAAACAGAGGCACTGATCCTCCTGGTATTCTCGTCCGCATTTGACACCGTATCCCACCACACCCTCATCAAGAGACTCCACCATATTGGAATTCAAAGAAACACCCTCAAGTGGATCACCTCCTTCCTCACTGGAAGAACACAGAGAGTTTGCCTACCTCCGTTCACCACAGAACCTAAGAACATCATCTGCAGCATCCCTCAAGACTCAGCCCTACACTGTTCAACATCTACATGACCACGTTCGCCAACATTGTCAAAACCCACAGACTAAACATCATCTCCTATGACAATGACAGTCAGCTCATCTTCATGCTATCAGAAGACCCCTCCACCACCATAGTCAACTTCTGCAAATGCATGACTAGCATCACCGACTGGATGATAGACAACCGCCTAAAACTCAAGACAGATGTTAGAAATGGGGTTTCATGCTGGCAGAGGTATGTCTCCTGTTCAAGCAGGAACCACCACTCTAGTCAGGGTAAGCTAGATACACACTAAAAGATATCTGTCACACCCACCCTTCCTATGTTTGTTGCTGTCTAGAGGGAATGCACAAAGTGAAGCTGTCACCCATCCAGATGTATATTGGAGACAGGCTGCAAGCCACACAGAGTAGTAAAAGCAAATAAATGTCCACTTTCTAAATGTGGCATTTTTATGACTATAATATTTAATCCAATGTTCCCAGTAAAGAGGATTTACATTACTATTCCAAAGATATGATGCAGCTACTCCTTTCTAATCAGGAATTAATGCTTATAAGCGGAGCCTATTAAGGAATTCCCAATAGTAGCCTTTGAGAGGAGTAGGCCTCACAGTAGTGAAAACCGACTTTGGGTGTTTGTCACTACCAGGACATATAAATCTTAAAAGTACATGGCATATCTTTTACTTACATTGACCCTGGCCTTTTGGCTACCAGGGCCTACCTTAGGGATGACGTATGTGTAATACAAGGGGGGGTTAAGGCTTGCCAAGTGGTTTTAAATGCCAAGTTGAAGTGGCAGTAAACTACACACATAGGCCTTGAAAGGGCAGGCCTGAGACATGTTTGAAAGGCTACTTGTGTGGGTGGCACCATCAGTGCTTCAGGCCCACAAGTAGCATTTAATTTATAGACCCTGGCTATATGGTATGCTACTGTACAAAGGACTTACAAGTAAACTAGATATGCCAATCCTGTAAACAGCCTATGTCACCATGTTTAGTGGAGAAGCACATGCACTTTAGCACTGGTCAGCAGAGGTAAAGTGCTCAGAGTCCTAAAGCGAACAAAAAGATACAGCAAAAAGAGGTGGTACGCAGGCAAAACGTTTGGGGAGAACCACCCTAATGATGACAGGTCTAACATGTGTCCACCCCAGCTGAAAGTGAGGAGATCTACCCAACCTCTAGGGAGTTCTCTTCCCTAAGGCAGAATAACCTGTAAAGGCCATCAGCACTGGCCTGTCTATCCCTGGTCGTGTCCCACCCTGAAGTCCATACCCTGTAGGGAAATGGACCACCTCAACAATTTTGGATTCCTGAGGTGCCTGTGGTCAGTTTTGATCAGGAATAGCATTCCACCTTTCTTTTCTGGGGAGTAACCTCCTGGGAATGAAGGCCCCAGGTTTGTCTAGGCCCTCTTCACTTAGGTGTGATAACACTGCCCCTATGCCATGTTCTGAGGCATCGTCTGAATGATAAACATCTGGGAGAAGTCAGGTGCCCTGATCACAGGGGCTGTGCACCTGGTCTGCTTAAGGGAGTCAAAGGCTTTTTGGCATGTCTCTGTAGACATCATATTTCTGGGCTGCTTCTTAGAAGTCAGCTCTGTCAAGGAGACCACAATGGTGCCATATCCCTTGAAAAACCTCCTGTAGAACCCAGCGAGGCCCAAGAATGCTCTGACCTCCTGTCTGAGTTTTGGGGGGCTCCCTGGACATGATAGTCTCTATCTTGGCCTGGAGGGCCAGCACCTTACCGCTGCCCACCAAGTTTCCAAGTACACCACAGGCCCCTACCCTATCTAGCACTTACTGCCCTTGATAGTCAGGCCTGCTTTTTGCAGAGCCTGAAGCACTTCCTGGAGGTGAAAGAGGTGGCCCTTCCAGCTGCTATTGTAGACACTAACCTCTGGAAGGTGGCAAAGGCATTTTTGAGTCCAAAGGGCATCACACAAAATTGGTAGTGGCCCTCTAGAGTGGAAATGGCTGACCTCTCCTTGGCACCTTCTGATAGGGTGATCTGCCAGCACCCTGATGTAAGATCAAAGAGACTGGGCAGCCCCTAACTGGTCAATCAGCTCATCAGCCCTGGAGATGGGATGAGCATCTGTCTTTGTCACTGAGTTTAGCCCTCTATAATCCACACAGAACCTCAGCTCAGGTGTGGTGCCAGGTGGGGCAGCTTTTGGTACCAGAACTACAGGACTGGACCAGGGGCTACTGGAGGGTTATATCACCCCAATTCTAGCATTTTAGAGACTTTACTCTTAATGCTGACCCTCCCCTTATCCGACAACCTGTAAGAAATTATTCTTAACAGGGAGGTAGTCTCCTGTGTCCACATCATGGGTACACAGGTGGGTTCCAGGATCTCAGGAATAAGAAAGAACCGATAGGAGTACTGTCCCAACACTTGGTGGCAGTCTCTTTGATGTTCAGCAGTTAGACTGGGGAAAGGATGTTCCCTCCACAGACCCATATTTCTCCTTGGCATCTAGGAGGTCAGGGAGAGTTCACTCTCTTCCTCCTCTTCTCCATCTGTCACTAATAGTATGGTGAGCTCAGAACTCTTAAAGTAGTGTTTAAGGCAATTGAAATGGAGCACGCGGCGGAGTTGTCTAGGGGTAGTGAGGTCAACCAAGTAGGTGGTCTTACCATTCCTCTCAATCATCTCATAGGACCCAGTCCAATGGTCCTGAAAGACCGTGGGTTTCACAGGTTCCGAAAACCCACACTTACTGCCCAGGCTGCAATTCTACAGTTCTAGAATTTTTGTCACACTATTCTTTCATCACAACCTGACTGGCTTTTAAGTTGTCTGAAGCTTGTTTCCACAACTTAGCCATTTGGCAACTGAAGGCCAGCATGTAGCTCAATACATCCTGGGGAATCTGCCTTGGCTCTAGCTCCCATCCTTCCTTGACCAAACTCAGAGGTCCTCTGACAGGGTGTCCATACATAATCTCAAAGTGGCTAAATACCACTCCCTTCCTTGGTACCTCCCTGTAGGCAAACAACAGGCATGGCAAGAGGCTTTCCTACATATTCTTCAGGGCTTCAGGTAGGCCTCTAATCATGCTATTCAGGGTCCTGCTGAATCTTTCTACAAGCTCATGTGTTTGTGGATGCTAAGGGGTGGAGAACTTGTAGGTTACCCCACACTCCTCTCACAGTGACTACATGTATGCTGACATGAAGTGTGTGCCCCTTTCAGACACAACTTCCTTGGGGAAAACTGCTCTGGTAAAAGATACCCTTGGCCACTGCAGGTGCAGTAATGGTCCTCAGAGGGATTGTCTCTGGGTACCTAGTGGCATGATCCACCAGACCCAAGATAAACCTGTTGCCTGATGCAGTCTAGGGATCAATGTCGATGCATAATCGCTCAGAGGGTGTGCCACTGACAGGCAAGGGATAAAGAGGGGCTTTCAGCCTCTGCCCTGTCTTCCAACTGGCCTGGCAGGTTACACAAGTCCTACATAATGCATCTGAGGAATTCCTCACCCTAGGCCAATAAAAGGGGCTGGCACGCCTTGAAAATGTCTTGTCTTGGCCCAGGTGTCCTGTGAAGCTAATTTCATGGGCTAGCTCCAGTAGGAAGGCCCTGTAGCATTGAGGGACGACAAGGGCCCTTGTTGTACCATTCACAGCGGCCTTAGGTAACCCTGGGCGGAGTTTCGGGAGTTGCACTCCGCTGCACTCCGCTGCACTCCGCGAAGTGCAAAAATACTCCGCCACACTACGCAGAGCTACGCGAGCGGCGGAGTAAGATAGAAAAATGCCGCTCGCGGTGATTGCACAGTGCTGGATGCTTGACTGCACTGTGCAATCATTGCCAACGGCACCATGCACAGTGCAAGCGGTCCCTGCTTTCCTTTTCTGCCACTTGAGCAGATTTTTAATCGAGCGGCAGCTTTCTCAACACAAACCGGCAGTTTCTCAACGCGAGCATATGCACCACTCACAATGAGAAACCTGAACCCCCGCATTGAGAGATCTTGCCGGGATGTTGATTTTTCACGCTTCAGTTCGCTAACTTGAAGTTGACGATCACGAATGAGGAAAAAACTCGCCGGAAGGTTGATTTTCCTCGGTTGCAGTCGCCAACTTGACGTTGATGATTGTGATTGAGGAAAAAACTCTCCGCAACGCGAAGCGGAGTTTTTCGGAACTCCGCAATCTCCATGTAACACGGAGTGCAGGAAACTCTGCATGCGGAGTGGAGTTTACCGCCCAGGGTTAGCCGTAGGCCCACTGTAAATGGAGGTTGTCCTCCCAGTAAATGCGATAACTCCTAGTGACATCACCTGCTGCTTGGGCTTCAGCCTGTTGCCTCATGCCCTCACTCCCTTTGTGCCCTACAAAACTGCTCCTTGGTGGGTCCTCCTTCTGCATGCCATCCATCAAGTATAGGCAGAGCACCAAGGGAAGCAACGCCTTCCTCAGTGGACTCCGGGCCGGTCACCACAGGTGCCACATTTATCTCACTGGGAGTATATTCAGGAGCTGGTTTACCGCACCCCCTGCCTCTCTCCTTTTTAGCAGCTGGCTGGGCCATTGTTCCAGGCTCTATCCCTTTTTGACTTCCATCCTGGGCTGCGCCAGACTGTTTGGTAGCACAGATCCAGTCAGGTAACCCCAACCTCTCCACATGAGCCTTGAGATCACCTTCCTGTCAGGAACGCTCCGTCCCGGCTGCTGTTGGTGCAAGGGGCGGAGTTTGAAGGGAGTTAAATTCCTGCTTCCGGACAGGAGGAGTGCTTCGCGTACTAGCCTTTCTAGCATTCCCTTCCTGTCTGGTTCTTCATCGCGTTCACTTCCGGATTCACAGCGGCCGCTGCCGCATCCACGAACGCCCGGCTCCTCGCCTCCTAGAGCACCGCAGTTTCTCCTCGAGCCTTGCAGGCCCGTGTAGGGGTCCTTCAGTCTCCTGTTTCTGGCCATCCGCTCAGCACCATTCTGGGGTCTTGTTAATTCAAACCGAGCACCTTACACAATGCGGTAACTCGCTTTGGCATTGAGTGAATGGCAGACGTCTGTTTGTGTGTTTAAACGGGGCATTACCTTGCTCACGTACTGGGGTGATTCATGAGCATCTGCATTTCCCTGATGGGGAGCATAACGTTTTGGCATCATATGTAAGAATTAAAGGGTGCTCTCCTGATGTAAGGGGGCTTTCTGAATATACTTCAACTCTTGAGATTAAGGAGACTTTTGATGATTGTATGATGACAGTTCCTTTAGCTTCTGTATCTCGTATTCCAGCAGAGACGAAGATACTAGATAGCGAAGCCCACACTTTTTGCACATTTTGATTACCTTTTCCAAACTGACTCTAGGCCGTTAGTCAATATCATTTTTGGGCTATTTTCCTCTCTTCTCTGCACCACATTACTGGTAAGCTTCCATCATATCATCTAATACACTACTGGGCCCCGTGCTGTGAGTAATTTCCTTTCTGCTCTATTTAGGTAGTGTCGCATTAGAAGCCCTGGTTTTACAGTTGATGGACACAAGTGAAAGAGGGGAAGCCAACACATAGCCATCTATGAATTTTTGGTTTCATGACCATGCATGGGGATGTTATTAGTCTCAGTAACAGCTTAGAGTAGATCGTTGATGGTACTTTGGTCCACATGATTTCAGCGTCTCCAGTGACGAGTCCTTGCTGCCCAGGTCGTGCCTAGGGGTTCTCCTCCAGTGGTTCTACTGCCAGGTCGAGTCGAGGGTCCTTCTGCTGTTGTCTTCTCCCCTTGTTTCCCCTCTTCCCCCTGCTCATTGGCTCTGCTTTGACGTAGTTGGCCGGACTAGCAATAGCGGGAAGTTGAGACTTGTGCAATGGTCTCCTGCCTCTCGTTCCCGTGGAAACCCCAGGTGAGCCTTGATACTTCCTTCCAGGTAGTGTGCTCCTGGCCATTACCAAGCAACCAGTCCACTGGCATGGCACAGCTCACAGCAACCTTCAGAAGTCCTGAATTCCCCCACCTCAAATGAAACAAGGGCCACAGGACAGCCACCACAACCTGGTGAATGAATGGGAAATGATCTGCTCTGGGGACACCAGCTGTCCTCTTACCATACTCATGCTGGCACCTGTATCCCTCAAAGCCTCAACACCTTGCCCATTGATTGTGATGCATTGCCTACACTTGATAGCATTTGAGGGCTCATGGATCTTATGAACCATCCCTCCCCTGCCACCAATTTTAGAAATGGGGTTTCTGGTTGGCAGTGGTATGCACCCTATCCAAGCAGCAACCACCACTCTAGTCAGGGTAAGCTAGATACACACTAAAAGACAACCTGTGTTCACTCTCTGGTAGCTTGGCACAGAACAGTTATGCTTATCTAAAGAGGCAATGTGTAAAGCATTTGTGCAACGCACACAGACACAGTAACACAATGATAACACCACATAAATATTCCTTAGTGTTAGGAAAATAGATATTATTATTATTATGAGTAAAACAAGACCAAAACTACAAACTTCCAATAAGTACAACTGGAGTTATTAATTTTTAAAGAATAAATCAAAAAGCAGTACTTAGAAGCAAATAGCACTTAGGGGTTAATTGAAGTCACGCTGGATCAGGGTAAATCCAAAGTTCAGGTTGACCGCGATGGAGGACAGGCCAGTGACAGGACTCACACAGGTCCTACTGAAAAAGTACCTTTGATGGAGCAAGCATCAACGTCGAAGACTCAAGGAGTCGGTCCTGATCCGTGCAGGCGATGAAGGCTACATGGATGAACCCCTTTATGATGCAGGCACTGCATCATCATTGAGCCATGCTGTCCGTCATTATCAAGCAGCGTAATCCATTGAAGCTGTTGATCGACTCCAGCTTCGGCATCGAAGGGCAATAAGTAGACTCCAATCGGCACAAAGTCATCACTACATTGATTTTGATGATTCTGGACAGTAGAAATCCCCATTCAAGGGCCCAGGACTGGATTGGCACAACTTGGGAGGGCAGGACGCACAGATTGCGGAGCCAGGTACTATTGCTGAGTTTAAGAAAGTTTTTGATGGCCCTAAGACTTCAGAACAGCGGGCAAGCCAGCAAGCCCTTGGAGTCACTCTGGTTTCAAATGAGATGGGTCCAGTCCTTGTCCTCAGCAGAGCAGAGATCAGCAGGCAGTATGAAAGACCAGATCAAAGCAGTCTCATCCACCTGCTTCCTCACCCTTTGCATGCTCTGTAAGATCTTCAAATGGCTCCCCATCATCACTCAAGCCCTAGTCACCAGCCAGCTGGACTACGGCAACACACCCTATACAGGATTCACCTCACACCCCCTGAAAAGACTACAAGCAATACAGAGTTCAGCTGCCAGACTCGTCCTCGACCTTCCCAGATGAACCCCCATCACCCCCCCTAAGTAAGCTTCACTGGCTGCTCATTCAGAAAAGATGTCCCTTCAAGTTGCTGATCCACTCCTACAAAATGCTGTACAATTGTTGTAAGGATTCTGCTCAGAAACAGAACTATGCATGGGACCATAGAACATTGGCATCTACATTTGAGCCACAGTCCGACTAGCTATAGTGCCACACTTGCCATCCTAACCTTACCGGAGAAATAAGTTGGAATGCCAGAACACAACACTCTCGGCCCTCTAAGGGATTGCGGTAACAGGACACACCCTTTTGTTCTCTTACTCATACTCGTCCACAGGAAGTTTGGGATATTTATTTAAACTATTGTGCTCTAAAATGCAGCATAATGCCATAATTCGAAATCGAATGCATATCAAAACTACCATTAGCATGGCTAATGAACCATATACTATGAATAGCCCTGCCATGTTATAAGACAGATTTAGCCTAAATCCTAACCACCCCTTTCTTCTACTGAAGCTAAATAATTATATATCAAAGCTATCTGGGATTAGAGGCAGACCCCGTACCTTAGCATACACAGATGGATGTTCTACATCTCAGCTGGAATAGCAATCCTGTCTCCGGACCTTTGCTCAGTGTGTGTTTTTGCTTCAACTCTTGTGCTCAGGTATAATGCAAAACGTGTACTCACAAATAGCAGCTGTATGTATAGGTGCTAGTGTCTGACCAGAGAGATTAACAAGGGGCATTGTTGTTTGATCTTGTCTATAATGTTCAGACTGAATCCCACTAAAAGAACAGAACATAAAAACATATGCAGGTTCCTTGTGAAAGCAAGTCTGTATAGTTTATAGAGTAATTTCTGCCATGCAGGAATGACACGACACAACCAAGGACCAACATACATCAACCGTTGCTTGAACTTCCACCAACCTACCAGACACCTGCTCTCTGTCTCCCTCTTCCTTACTCACACACCCTGTATCTGCTGAAGCTACAGTGGAGGTTGCTCCTTCGCCTACCTTGCTGCCAAGTCCTGGAACGACCTACCTCTTCACCTCCAAGCCTCACCCTCACTGATGAATTCCAGGAAAGGACTTAAAACCTGGCTGTTTACCTCCTGCAGGGCTAATTTGTCCTTTGCTTATTCCTCCCAGACACACACACAACAGAGACATTAAGTATGCCTGAATGAGCCGTCATTGACAGGATGGGGAGCCGGAGCTGTGCACAGCCCCAATTACACAACAATAGGCTGGTCCCTGCTCACAGACCAGGAACTTCAGGCTTGCCTTTTGTGCCTGTAGCGAGGCTGAAGCTAGGGAAGGGATGCAGGAAATTCCAGACACTTCTGTTTAAGAAGCCCCAAAAGTTTCTACCACCTCAAAGAAGGCATCCGAGATAAAAAGGAGTCTCTCAGACCCACTCTTCCATTCACTCCTGGACCTGCGGAAGAACCTCCAGAAGACTGCCTGCTGCTTGGCCTGCTGGGTACTTCATAGGGACTGCATCGCTGCACCAAGAAGGACTCTCTGCTGCCTGAAGCCTGCTCTTAGCCCCAGAGGTCTGCCCTGCTCTTTTCCTTGTACCGAGGACTTCCAGAAGTGACTCCAAGGGCTAGTTGGCAGGTTTCCTCATCAGAACCTCAGGGACAGAAAAGGATACAACCATACAACCATCTTGAACCTTCACCTGGAATCCTGACCCTCCAATTCAATTCAATTCATTAGGGCTTACACAGTGTATGACTACCCAAAAGGGCCTCACAGCGCTCTAAGACTATTGAGTACCTATTAAGCCCCAATTACGCAAGCAGAGGTGTTTTCAATAGTTTCCGGAAACAGCTTTCATTGTCTGTCTTTCTAAATCTAATGGGTAGTTCATTCCACAATTATGTCACTAAGAAGGAACAGGTAATGACTAAGCTTCTTGCGTTATCACCCTCCAAGTGGTGCCCCTCCAGACCTGAACCCTCGGAAGTGCTGCTAGAGGTGCCCAGATAGCCAGAATACAAACTTGGGGCATGGCAATTTTAGGCTAAAAAGTGCTCTGAGAACCGAGAGGAGACCTGGACCTACCTGCTCGATGATTCACCCTAGGTGCACCCTGTTCTGCTGCTCCTTGCAGAAGGGCTATCCAGCCTCATGGAGTACTCGTCCGCTACAGTCCTTGTCTCATGCTGCTATATGCCCGTGGTTGGTGCTTTGATTTTTAGGCAGTAGTTTTCACTTTAAACTTTAAAAATGAATTATTCCTTTCTACTGATTGGATTTTTGCTGGTCAAATAATTTATTAAAATTCACTCTGTTTTACTAAATTGGTGTATTATTTTACTGGTGTTGTGTTTTCACTTTATTCTTATTTGTGTGCTGCATAAATACATTGCTCATTGCGCCTAAGTTAATCCTGACTGCTTTAGTACCAAGCTACCAGAGTGGTGCACCCTGACGGGGACTGTGTCTGTTGCTTGAGAATAGCTCACACCCTTCTCAAACAACAACCCTGTTTCACACAAATGATCACTATTGAATATAGAAAAAAGAAAACTAGAAAAGTAGATGTAATCGAGGATGGCACATCTGCTATGCGAGCACTGGGTGATGTTGCCAGCAGAGCTGAATTTACTACAACCAGTCAAAGTAGTTATCTGAATATTGGAGAAAAAAAGGGTTGATTAGTTTTCCTAATTGATCTTATTTCAGCTTATGTCAAAGCTGCATTGCTGATTGCCAAGATAAATTATCTTGGAGCACCTCATCCCCAGTGAAGATTAGATTGAAGTCTCCAGTAATTATGCACTCATAGCCTGCAAATGAGAAAATTAAGGGCCAGATGTACGAAGTTTTTTGCGTTTGCAAATGGCCTGATTCACATAATTGGGCAGTTTAGAAACACAAAAAGACATTTTCAAATGTACAAAGCCTAAATTGCTATTCAGTAACACTTTACCAAATCACAATGTGGGATTGCGAATCAGTATTTGGAAGGGGCGTGTTTAAAGCGTTCCTTTCTAATAACCATTTGCATTGGTATGAACAAATGTTTTATGACCTGAAAATATTTTCATTTTCCCACAAACTGGCAGTTGGTCATAAGCCTCGCGCAAAACGGACCCGTTCTTGTTTGAGAATGAAAAATATATTTTTTAAGAGCAGGTAGTGGTCCCACAGGCCACTGTATACTCTAAATAAATTATCTAAAAAAAACTGAAACAGAAAGCCTTTTATTTATTTTTTAAAATGCACCCTGTTTGCCTTTAAGTAAAACAGGGCTATATTTATAAAAAACATTGCTTTATTTAAAAGCAATCACAAACATGGTGGTCTGCTGACCACCGCTGGCCACCATCCCGGTGAAGTTTTATGTTCCCAATTGGTTGCAAACTGAGACCTACCTCATTAATATTTATGAGTTAGGCCTATTTGCGACCCACTGCGAACTGCATAAAGTGTAAAACACACTTTTGTACATTTGTGATTGCGATTGCCGAGTAGCGAATTGCAGACATTTGCAATTTGGTAATCGCAACCAATAAGGTTCGTACATATGGGTGAAAATGACCTAACACTGATGAATTATAATACTAATGCCTTTCAATCTTTGTGCTGAATATTTAGATAGATAGATATCAGAAGAATGCTGATATTTATTTTTTCACAACTTAATGTATAGAGAACCATTGCTTAAAAGAAAATTACTTGAAATGATTGGTCCTTGCTCTGGGGGCCGTGGAGACAATAGCTAGACCTCCAGATGGCCTCTAATGAGTACTTTTGGAAATCACAAGTTTGGAATATTCCTGAACATAATTGAGGTGTACTGATTTCATAAACCAGGTTTCCTGGTGGAATATGATGTCCCATTGTGTCAGAAACTAAATGCCCTCTTGACTTTGAAGATTTCATGCAGACATTCCAGGAAATAATTGTGAACACTTAGGGGCTGGACCTGAGTAAGGAGATTGCAATGCTTTGAATTGATGAGGGTTGCCGGCTGGGTCTGGTTCCTAAGTCTAAATTCTCTTGCTCAGAGAAAGGGGTCATCTTACACTCTCATTTATTGTCCAGTCAAATGGTAGCCTGCACTGCGTAGTTGCTAACTAATGATGAGACTGAGGGAGCCATCCAGCCTTTTGACATCAATTGTCGGAAATGACTTGGTAGACTGCACTAACCCTAGATGTCTATTGAGGATGTTGCCTTTCACAGTCTTGGTGCAAGTCCTAGAATGAAAACATTCATAGTGATGGTTGGAACAAACCCTTCTTTTCACTTCCAACAGGCAGTGTAAGTACATATTGGTCTGCTTTCAATGTGGCACAGGGATCAATGAATTATTTGTGGTTGTGAATCAAAAATTCTCCCGAATCCTTCTCTAGAGCAACTAATTTAACACTAGATTAACCTAATGCCACCATTATTAACTTGAGTGAGTATTAGCTTTAATTTAAGGTAAAAACCATTGAGAGCATACATCCAATCCTATGTTTCATTTAATAAAATCAATACAATTCATACATGTTCGATTGTGTCAGAAACCCAACAGTATTGAAACAAAGCAAAATTCAGTTAAAATCATGTTCTACTTATGTAATGAAACATTAGTAGACCTATCTTGTAATAAAAATGAATTCATTGCAATTTTTGACTCATCTTATCGAGTGCAAATCCAACTGCTAGTAGATATAAGCTCAAACTAAAAAATATTTACGGGGAAGTGTCATGTTTCTGGACTCTCAGGGCATTTTGATTTTCCTGAACCCCATTTTGTTGCAAAGTGGGGGGATCCATTTCTCCCTGATCTAGTCATAGGCCATGCAAAAGAACAAAATATGTGAGAGATTTTCGATGCTACCTTGGGTGCATAAAGTGCAAATAGACTCTTCATTGGTTTTTGTGTGGTTTTCACTTTACAGTAAAGGCTTTGACTTGGAGAGTTTCATAACAGAACTTCAGCTACAATATGTTGGCTAGATAGAGTTGATCATTATCAAGGAACTCCTCATAGCTGGGGCTCGGTTTTATGGCAAGAAATTGAAAAGTCAGCCTCCCTAAACTTGGATTAGAGTGAGCAGCTGCCAAAATATGTTCCCAATATACTTGCTTCAGGTGTTTCTTGGAGTTTGCTGTCAATGCTTGTGGCTCACTCCAATAAGAGTCTAGGCCAAGTTTGATAAGCCAAGTCTCAAAATGTTGCAATCAAGGGAATGTTAAAGTTCTATCTAATGTCAGCAATTCTCTTAGGCCTTCCTTGTAATGTACGAGTTCCTGTGTAATCCATATTCTGATCCAGTAGAGTATTGGTTTCAAGACTGCATGTGCTCTATCTGTTTGATGTTTAGATCATGGAACATAGGTATTAATGGTGTCGAAAAAGGCAAGTTTAATAAGCCTCTCATGAACTTGTTCTCACCGAGGTCAAGCTGTTTTATATTGCCTGTCCACCACAGCTTTTCCCTTATAAAGCTGCAGCTTGGGCCTTATGTTTGTAGATCTCCATGGCTGGTGAGATCATCTTGGTTGTGGACATGTGATGTTTATTAAAAAAGGCCCATGAGCAGTTAGTGTGGATTGTTCTTGCTCGATTTATTTAGAGATTCCATCATTATCTAGAATCAGGTGTTATTCTCAAACAACTAGCGTTTTATCCAGTATTTGTGTGCTAACTATTAAGCTTCACTTGTAAGTCCTGTGGGGGTTTATGGCCATACATGTAGTCCTACTGGTATTTATTTTCAATCCCTTTTCAATGCAGTATGCATTGAAACCATCTAATAGGTTTTGAAGGCCCTTTGGCGTCTGTGATACGCAAATGGTATAAGCAGCAAAAATACAGAGCTTTGCAGAATTGTGGCTATAATTCCTAAGATGGTCTACAAGATCATTAAAGTAGAGCGAGAACAGGCTAGGTGCGAGTACGCACCCGTGCCTCACTCTGCTGTTTATAGGGATGGCTTCATTTAGTCCCCAGCGTACTTTGGCAAAATTATCTTGGCGCAACTTAATTTTCTGGGTCAAAATATCATCAGGCACACTTTGGTTCTTTAGTGTGGCCCATAGAGGCCCTCATGGGACAAGGTAAAACACAGCCCTCAGGTCCAGGTCTATAAATGCGATGTATATGTGGCTTCACTTAATTTTGAGGCACTTCCACTGGATGCACAGCAACCTAACCACATGGTAAACCATGCTTGTGCGGGTCCTAAATACTGCCTGAAAAACTGTTAAGATGTTTTTATCGGGGATCGATTCATTCAGTTTATTCAGGACTTGCCTGGCGTAACTTTTCAGCATTAGGTCTCAGAGACATATCGGCCTGTGGTTCCTTGGTTCATGTTTACTCTCCTTCTGGAAAACTGGTACTATTTCAACCCCATTCCATGTGGAAGGAACTAGTGCTCCGGATGTGACTGCATTGCAGATTAGATTGACATTAGGGACCCAAATCTCTTTATCATGTTTCAACAGATCACCCAGGATTATATCCATACCAGGGGCGTTACGCAACCTAACAGCATGAATTGCCTCCACATTTTCTTCTAATGCAAAATGGATAGCGTATTCCATATCTGCATTTGTGGGGTTATTCAGAGGCCGATATTGTTCATGCAGGTACTCTTCTGGTTCGGAGTAAAGGTCTGTGAAGTGTAGAACCCAGGTAGTTGGGTCCAAGTAATGCTCTGTGCGGGTGGCAGTGTCTTTGCATCTTTGGGCAACTATTTTCCAAAATTTCACAGCATCTTTGCTTACAACAGGTCATCCAAGTTATCTTCTCCCAGCTTCACCGTGCTCTAAGGAGAGCTTTCTTATAGCTGTCCCTGGCCTCTCTGACCATCGGTACACTTTCACCTTTTGGAGCCCTAAGAAAGGTCTTCTTGGCCTCTTTCCTTTTTGCATAATACCACGGATTACACGAAGGAGCATTTCATGTCATGAGTTTTTTTTGTTTTCCGGCATTCTTGTTAGGACTGGTCTTAAAGCAGTAACCATTGATTGTGAGTGGCCATGGCTGAAGCTGGGGTTCCCATTTGGACATGCTCAGACTTCGGGCACAGCACCTCAGAAAAGACATTATAAATATTTGTCATAGTCTTTATACTGTTTAGAATTAATTCGTACCCATTTAACTGTCCTGCGGTTATTTCCAAATGTTGGAAAAATTGCCAAATAATCTCTACCAGTTGATCTTGTCTCTGTAAAGCATCCTGTCGTCTCCATACAAAGAGGGAAATGGTCGCTATCTTCTACAACGTCTAATGCTGTTATTCTATGCCAGGTAGTAAGGCTGTGAAGTACATAATCTATCTTTGAATTTGCACTGCCCCTTTAAAAAGTGTATAGAGAGGTGGTGTTTCATGGAGCTAATCATGCTGTTTTATGCTCTTAGGCCATGTTCTAATGTAGAATTTACCAGTTGCAAAGCTGCTACAGTACATGGCATGGGTGGGCCGGGTTTTAATTGAGAGATGCTTCTAACCATATCCTCGTGCTCCATTAAAGTTTCTAGGCCATTTAGTGATCCAAGAGGGGGATGCACAAATGTAAAAAGTTTTGTACCTTGACTTGTGCGGCGGATCTATTTACCAAGTTTCTTGAAAGAGGCAGAAGTGGAATTGGTCTATCTACTTGTGCCAATCAGGATCCAAAAGTTTATATTTTAATCCTGCTACATTCCATGAGCTCAAGCTTATGAGATCCTGGTCTAGTATTCAGGGGGTGGCTGTTGTAACAGTTTGCCAAATTTCAACATCTGGGATTTCATTCAATTCCCTACTTCCTACACTCTGTGCTGGCTAGCAGACAGCTCTATCTGACTCTGCAGCTCCCATTCCCTCCAATACTTGGCTCTGGATGCGTGGTGTTAGTGAGGTGCTGTGGCCAGCTGATGTCAATGTGCTAAATCAGTGTACTGCCTCGAGATTCATCAGATTTTGGCTCAAGGGTACTTCAGTAGGTGTGATTAAACAACTTCTCAGTGTACAAATTGGAGTGGGAAATAGTCTGTGTAACTTAAACCTCATTACAGGTTTTAACACTGCACTGGATCTCAGATCCATAGCAATCAGGCCATCCACTAAATGCTTTGTCACTAAAATTAAGGGCAAAGGTGTCATTGTCTCCATTCTTGCCTTGTAATCGTTCTGCCTTCAATATATCAGAGCACACCACCGACAAGCATTGCCGTCCATGCCTAATCGAGTTGATTACTTTGTTTTTTAGGGCGTCCCCATCCTATCAGCTTGCATGCTTTAATTTTGGTACATTCCTTAGGTGCACCATGTGTTTTTTTGTTCTATTGATAGATTTTCTATCAGAATAGTGATTTGTGAGATCAGGATCTTCCCAATAATGGTGATTGGTGTAAGGCGTTTGTATGTTTCCCATTAGATAAGGGTGTGATGTTTGGTGATGTAGAGCTACTCTAAGTGGCTTCTGGTCTTGTTTTATCCTTTGCGAACTAAGGCCTACTACATTTGGTGGTCTAATATCGATACTCATTGTAATCCCTTGCTCGGTGCCATACTTTCTTTGCCAGGGAGGAAATTCACTGGAGTTATAATTCGGGTGGGTTGTGGTAGTCAACGGTTTACTATGCATAGTTTTAAGTCTTTAGTTTTGTGAATAGACTGGTTTGGGTAGCACACTACTCAAATTTACCTTCTTGCTACAAGATGACCCTTCACAACTCCTTAACTGGGGCAGCAGAGATTTGACTAGGCCCTTTAGGTCTGAAACTTCACTAGTTGAGATGTTAATCTTCTCTGCCAATTCAACCAATTCCGCAGCATTACAGCTACGCCTTTTGAGTTCCCTGTGGATGGATTGATTCTACCCCCACTTTAATTCCTTCTACTATTACAATATGTTCTTGGGGTACGACTTTGAGACACTTGGACTGCGGCTGTGATGTTTAACTCCTCTTCTGTCAGGGGTGAAAATCTATTTGGACACAGAAGGCTAAAGGCCACCCTCTCCCCCCCTTCCCCAGATCCAGGCAGGGGTTCTGCTCTCTCCTAGAAAGTGACCCAGTGGCTGATTTGAGGAAACTATATTTACATCTATAGGGAAGGGTGCTGCTGTTTGTGGTACATGGCCCAGTTGTTCCCCCTCATTATTTTTTTTAAAAGTAGGTTATTTTCAATGGGTTTGCCATTTGGACGGTGGGATGTTTGTGACCTTCTCTCCCAACATAGACTCAATATTTCTATTAAATTATCTATTTCAGCCATTGTGCAGTTGTCCCCCGCATTGCGCATTATTTTCGTGTTTTCCCCCTTACCAGGGAGTGCTTCGCATTCTTTATGTTTCCACATATCAATATCCGTACAGGACATCACCCCCTGGCCCAAGAAATGGGCACTTATGCTCCAGTGAATAATTCCGTAATTTTATTGTCCAAAACAGAAAAACTTTCCCCAATCCTGATATTATTACCAACAGTCAATATGGAAAATAAATGGGTGGTCTAAATTTGGCAGCCAACTTCTAAGAAGGGAGGTTTAGTAAAGTTTATCAATCTTGTGACAGACCAGGAACAGTTGCCGTTAATGCTGTGGGGTGAAAAATTCCAGCTATGTGTGATGTAGGTCTAGGATACCTCAAGTATTTTGAGTACTTAAGTTCAGCAATCAGGATGCAAATACGCAAACACTTTTGGTGCACAAGCCTACCCTGAGCACAAATAAAGAGACTTCTTGAGGGCGATATGGCCACAATACCTGTGCCCAATCAAAGTGATCTTTTTTGGATGATCCACCAGATTCAGGCAGATAAATTGCCCAAGTTTAGAAACCAAGAGGAGTGGCCCAGCCCAGCCTCCTCTGGCTCTGACAGGTGAGGATGGGCCTGCCCTTGGCCCGGGATTTCGCACACGTGCATCCCTTACTGTGGCATTGCAGAGCACTTTATACTGGGAGGACGGAATGTCCCGTTCCCTCCAGCAAGCTGTTGCTCCTGCATTTCCTGGCACATTGAACGGTGGGGAAGTGAGTCCTCTGAGGTCTTTGGGGGCCAAAGAGGTGGTTTACCCCCAAGAATGCGGACAAAGTTACTGCATTGGTGGATTGCAGAGCCTTGTACATCGGGAGGAACTGAGGCCTATCCACATTAGCAAACTGCTGCTCCTGCGGCTTCTGGCGTGATGAACGTTGGGGGAATGAGTCCCCTGAGGTCCTTGGGGCCAAAGAGATGGTGGACCCCGAGAATGCAGCCAAAGTGACCTGTGCTTCGGGATTGCAGAGCACTGTATATCGGGAGGAATGGAGACCCTGTCCCCTCTAGCAAGCTGCTGCCCTTGCTCCTCCTGGCATGATGAACATTGGGGGAGTAAGTCCCCTGACGTCCCTGGGGGCCAAAGAGATGGTGGGCCCCTGGGAATGCAGCCAAAGTCACCCGTGCTACAGGATTGCACAGCACTTTATATCGGGTGGAAGGGAGGACCCGCCCCCTCTAGCAAGCTGCTGCTTCTGTGCCTCCTGGTGCAATGAGCATGGGGGGAGTGAGTCCCCTGAGGTCTTTTGGTACCAAAGAACAGGTAACAAACATTTGAGAATGGACAGTGCATGAAGCAATGCCGAATGCCCTTCTTTTGTGCATAGCACACTGAACAAATATCCAGTTTAAGGTGTCATTGAGGACCAGATTTCAAAGATTGATATAGAGATTCAAGCTAACTCAAACACATCAGAGACCCAATAAAACCCAGTTGCAGTAGAGGAGCTGGTGAGAACTAGTTTAAGAGGTGTACAAAGACTTGCCTTCCACCCATAGGCTGGTACTGGGCATACAAGTGGACCAAACAGACCTCTTTTTTGCCCTGGACTTTGTGGTTTGCCTCTGTGGAGTTAGTCCTAACCCCCAAGTGGTGCCCTAGGTCCTGGAAAGTTAGCTGTTGTTTAAGTGTACTCCTCCTGTCCCCAAACTTGGTGTGACTTAGAAACTCTTCTCCTACTTTCTGCCAGACAGAGAACGGGGTCGCTGTCGAAGCCACAGTCGTCAATGTTGAATCGCTGGTCAGCCTCAACTTTCTAGTTTGGCCTGCTGAGGAAGATCCAACTTCAAAAAAAGTCACTAAATTTGAATGTAGGGGGCTTCATTGGGACCAACACCGAGCAGCATCCGATCAACATTGGGGCCTTCGTGGACATGGAATTCAGACTTCATCCACTCTGAACCTTCCCACCTTCATCGACTACAGCACCACAAATGTTTGACTGACCCAACAACGACAGTTGACAATCTTGCTTTTTGCTGCATACAAAATGGTGGACCATAGAATTCTACTGGCCCCTATGGAAAAATTACAAGGAGTCCATTGTACCACCCTAAGGTTGTACTGATCAAACTGTGATACATATATAGCTATATATGTGTTATACATACATTTTTAGTACTTTCCTTTTGTAATGTTGTGCAGAATTTAACAATAAAAAAGTAAAACTCTAATTCAATTGTAGTGAATTACTTTTTTCAGGGACTGCCGACTCTGAACCATAGATGTCTTCTGATAAAAACAGTACCCCACTTGTGTGGCTGGGCTTAGTGTCTGTGACACAAAATGCACCAAAATACCAACTGGAGAAATCAAAGTTCAACCAGCAAAATCAAAACTTTCTATTATGTAGTGGGTAGCTGCAGAATTTGAACCCTAGCTCAACTGCCTCCCAGGGAAACCTACTATACCCTGACATAAATAAAAACCCATGCACCCAGAGGCTGTTTTTATCAGAAGACATCTGGGAACACAAAATAGTAAAATATTTGATATCACTGTTTGAATTTCTCTGCACTTGTGGCTTCTAGATGTAAACCAGCATGCAAAAAAGAAAACCTTTTTCAAAATTCCCTCTGAATCATGTTTGCATGGGTAACCACAAATTAAGAGGTGCAGCTATTGTTCCTAAATTCAGCATCTTATGTACATTTTAGAACAAAATAGGATTCATTCACACTCACTTTTCATTCTCTATATTTTACCATATGCATTGCTGTAAAGTTGGAAGAAAATGAAAAATCACTGTAAGCGGCAGCTCTGTTATTGAATATTCAATGTTTTTGTATAACCTACAAACACTTTATATCTCCTTGAACAGAAGGGTCTATCAGACGCAATGGCAATTGTTTTGTAAATAGTTCACTGTGACATACAGTTACAGGTTGAAAATTGGGGCACGCTATAGGCACACATCAAGATGGCTGTATAAGTTGAATGTTCCCAATACAGGAGCAACAATCTGAATAAATAATCCACTTCTAAGGAACATCGACAACTACAAACCCAAGCAACATGTGCCAAACACATTGAGGGTTGTTGGTCACCTTGTTTGCTGAGCCAGAGAATGTGGGTAATCTGCCCGAGACTCTACCACTAGCAGGTATGGAACACCAAGTGCAGACAAGATTGATGCTGGCACAAACAGCAGCAAGGAAATCCTTGATATCATCAAAGGCTTGACCACTCTTCCTGCCACCTCCAGCAGCATCACACCCTTTCAGGACCTTTGCTGCAAAATATTGGAATTCTTATGCAACAAAATCACCTCCATATATGACAACTTCACCCTCAAATAGACCCTGTCACCACTGCAACTTAACTTCCCATTACAGCCGAAGAATGAACCCTGAGCTTCTTGCCCAACATCACACTGTTAAAACCCACTGCTACCATGAAGACCATCCACTCGACAGCCACACATGACCCCTGCCCTCACCACACATTTACCAAACGACACCTACCGAAAAGCGAAGCACTAATACCCATTCTTATTGCCTCCATCGACTCATCCACTTTCACGGAGACCTGGAAGCATAACACCATCATGCCCCTGCTCAAGAAACCATTGGCTGACCCTTTTACACTTGTCAAATACAGAATCATCTCCACAACATACCCAGCCAAAGTCATGGAGAAACTAATCAACTGGCATCTTACCTACCACCTCAGCAGCCACCATCTCAATGTCACACAGTCCAGATTCAGGCCAACCACAGTACAAAACAACACTCATCACCACCAAAGACAACATCTGCATGATTCTTGATAGTTGTGACATGGGAACCCTCCTTCTCCTTGAACCCTCGGCAGCATTTGACACAATCTCACACCCCATCCTGATCAGTCACCATCAGGCACCTGCACACAATTGACATCCAAGTATGCATTTTCTGCTGGATCTGCTCTTTCTTAATGGATAGAATGCAAACTTTTAGCCTGACATGTTACTCCTTTGAAGCCCGCGATCTCATCTGTGGAGTGCCTCAAGGTTAATAGCTGAGCCCCACTCTCGTCAACATTTACAATTCCTCTGTCAGCATCATCTACACACATGGCATAAACATACTTTCCTACACTGATGGCATGCAACTCATACTCTCCCTCTCAGTAAAGACCCCAACGCACAAAACAACCTAACCAACTGCATGACTGAAGATGCTGACTGGATGAAAGTCAACTGTCTCGAGCTCAGCACTGACAAGACAGAAGTAGTGATCTTTGACATGAACACCATGCTATGGGACTCCAGCTGATACCAGCTGAACTTGGACCTACACCCATCACCCACACTAGGAACCTCAGAAGCATCATAGACAGCAAACTGGACATGACCGCACACGTCAATGCCATGCTGAAATTACTCCCAAGCAACATCACAAAAACGGGGAGGGAGCGACCCTTGACCTTCCCTGGTAGGTCCCTTCCCCCCGGCTGCAGCTCTGCCTGCTCCCCCGCTGTCTCTACTGCCGCCGGTGAAGTCAAGGCCCTCCACACCCACACGCTTCCACCTGCGCCTCATCCCTGGTGGCCAGTGGTGGCCTTAGGTTCGTATCCGCTTTGTTGTGTGTGCCTGTAACTGTCTGCCGGTTCCTCTTCTGTGCCCCCCTGCCCCCTGCTTGCCGCTTTGCTTCTGTGCCCCCTTTTTTATTCTGTACCCCTCGCCAACCTCTGTGTCCCCTTTTACTTTGTACCGACTGACTTCTGTGCCTTCTGTGACTTCTGTGCCCCCTTTTATCTTGCACCCCTTGTGCTGACTTCTGTGCCCCCTTCTCGAGTCTGTGCCCCGCGCCTGTGTCCTATCCCCCGTCCCCGCCGCTGCCTCCCCTGCGGCCCGCCCCATCCACGCCCATTCGCTCCACCCGACCCTCGCCTCCTGCCTCCCAGCTGCTCCTCCCTCCCCACCTCCCATGCTGCTCCTCCCTCCCCACCTCCCCTTATATGGTGGCTGCTGCGCGGTAAGGAGAGCAACCCATGACTCTCCCGGGTAGGTCGCTCCCCCCGCTGCAGCTCCGCATGCACCCCTGCTGTCTCTACTGCTGCTGGTATAGTCGAGGCCCTCCACCACCCGCAGGCTTCCACCTGCGCCTCATCCCTGGTGGCCAGTGGTGGCCTTAGGTTCGTATCCGCTTTGTTGTGTGTGCCTGTAACTGTCTGCCCGCTCCTCTTCTGTGTCCCCCTCCCCCCCGCTCGCCGCTTTGCTTCTGTGCCGCCTTTTTTATTCTGTACCCCTCGCCAACCTCTGTGACCCCTTTTATTTTGTACCGAATGACTTCTGTGCCTTCTGTGACTTCCGTGCCCCCTTTTATTTTGTACCCCTTGTGCTGACTTCTGTGCCCCCTTCTCGAGTCCGTGCCCCGCGCCTGTCTCCTTTCCCCCGCCCCTGACGCTGCTTCCCCTGCAGTCCGCCCCCTCCGCGTCCTTTCGCTCCACCTGACCCTCGCCTCCCAGCTGCTCCTCCCTCCCACCTCCCCATATATGGCGGCCGCTGCGCGGTGAGGAGCGCGACCCTTGACCTTCCCTGGTAGGTAGCTCCCCCCGCTGCAGCTCCACCTGCACCCCCGCTGTCTCTACTGCCACCGGTGAAGTCGAGGCTCTCCACCACCCGCAGGCTTCTACCTGCGTCTCATCCCTGGTGGCCAGTAGTGGCCTTAGGTTTGTATCCGCTTTGATGTGCGTGCCTGTAACTATCTGCCCGCTCCTCTTCTGTGCCCCCCTGCCCCCCGCTCGCCACTTTGCTTCTGTGCCTCCTTTTTTATTCTGTACCCCTCGCCAACCTCTGTGCCCCCTTTTATTTTGTACCGACTGACTTCTGTGCCTTCTGTGCCTTCTGTGCCCCCTTTTATTTTGTACCCCTTGTGCTGACTTCTGTGCCCCCTTCTCGAGTCCGTGCCCCGCGCCTGTCTCCTTTTCCCCACCGCTGCTTTCCCTGCGGCCCCACCCCCTCTGCGCCCATTCGCTCCACCCGACCCTCACCTCCCGCCTCCCAGCTGCTCCTCCCTCCCCACCTCCCCATATATGGCGGCCGCTGCGCAGTGAGGAGAGCAACCCTTGACCTTCCCTGGTAGGTTGCTCCCCCCGCTGCAACTCCGCCTGCACCCCCGCTGTCTCTACTGCCGCCGGTGAAGTCGAGGTCCTCCACCACCCGCAGGCTTCCACCTACACCTCATCCCTGGTGGCCAGTGGTGGCCTTAGGTTCGTATCCGCTTTGTTGTGTGTGCCTATACCTATCTTCCCGCTCCTCTTCTGTGCCCCCCTGCCCCCCGCTCGCCGCTTTGCTTCTGTGCCTCCTTTTTTATTCTGTACCCCTTGCCAACCTCTGTGCCCCCTTTTATTTTGTACCAACTGACTTCTGTGCCTTCTGTGATTTCTGTGCCCCCTTTTATTTTGTACCCCTTGTGCTGACTTCTGTGCCCCCTTCTCGAGTCCGTGCCCCGTGCCTGTCTCCTTTTCCCTGCCGCTGCTTCCCCTGTGGCCCCGCCCCTCCACGCCCATTCGCTCCACCCGACCATCACCTCCCGCCTCCCAGCTGCTCCTCCCTCCCCACCTCCCCGTATATGGCAGCCGCTGCGCAGCTGCACAGCTGGCGTGCCGAAGGCATGCCTAAGGCAAGCCCGTCTGCGCCTGTCCGCACCTGGACCACGCCCAGCGCCAGAACCCCTGCCCCCCGCACCAGCCACGAAGACCGCCACTGCTATGACGCCAACACCCTCGGCGCTCTTAACCTAGGAAGGACCCACACCTGCTGCAAGGTCACCCGAAGCGCACCCACGGTCCCTTCACCTGCCTGAACTGCAGCTTCTCCTGCCTCGAAAGAGCCGAGACACCCGCCACGACGGAACCCAACCAGCTTATATGCATCCTGATCAACACCCGCTCCACACACAAACACGCCTCCGAGCTCTGGGACCTACTCGACACCGCATCCCCGTACGTTGCCTTCCTGACCGAGACCTTCTCGCCAGACATCACCATAGCCATCCCCGACGGGTACAAGATCACCCGCAGAGACCGAACCAACAGGGCCGGAGGAGGAATCGCCATCGTCCGCGAAAACACCATCAGGGTCTCAACAAACACCAACGACACCCTCAGCACCGCCGAACACATGCACTTCCAGATCCACACAGACCCCAAGACCACCCTAAGAGGCACCCTCATCTACAGACCGCCAGGACCCCGGCCTCAATTCTGCGACTCCATCGCCGACTCCATCAGCACGCACGCGCTGACCACCACCAACTACATCCTCCTCGGACACCTGAACTATCATCTGGAGAACAACAACGACAAAAACTCCTCCACCCTGATCGACAACCTCGCCAACCTCGGACTGAAACAGCTCGTCATGACGCCGACCACATTGCCGGTCACACACTTGATGTCATCTTCTCCTCAAGCACCCACGTCACCTTCAGCCACGCCTCCGAACTCACCTGGACAGACCTCCACTGCATCCACTTCTCCTTCCGAAAACCCCTCACACACCACCGCACCCTACAGACCCCCCGCCGCTGCTGGGGCAAAGTCACTGAAGAACAACTACAGACAAGCCTCGCACTCAACCCTCCGACTAACCCCACCAACCCCGACGATGGTGCACTCACCCTCGAACGCAGGATGAACGACTGCACCAACACCGTAGACCTGCTGGAAAAAACCACCAACAGAGACACCAGCATAAGAGTCAGCTGGTTCACCCCGGAACTCCTCGATTCAAAGCGCACCTGCCGGAAATTGGAGAACATATGGCACAGCGACAAGACGCCGGACAGCCGTGCTGCCCACAAAGACGCAATCCGCAACCACCACCACCTCATCAGGACCGCCAAAAGGACCTCATTCACAGACCGCCTTGACAACAACGCACACAACAGCAAGGAGCTCTTCAACATCGTGAAGGAACTCTCCAACCCCAGCTCCAGCGCCAACGACATCCCGTCCTCGCAAGCCCTGTGCGACTCCCTCGCCACCTTCTTTCACCGAAAAACCACTGACATCCATGAGAGTTTCAAATCCCGGACAACCCCTGCAGGCCTCGTCGCACCGGACCCACCGCACCCCACCGCCCACGACTCCCTGACAACCTGGGCCAAAGTGAGCATCGAGGACACAATCAAGACCATGGGCACCATCCACTCCGGATCCCCGTCCGACCCTCTCCCACACCACATCTTCAACAAAGCCGGCAATTCCATCGCACCCCACCTGTGCAAAATCATCAACCTCTCCTTCGAGACCACTACCTTCCCTGAGAACTGGAAGGACGCAGAGATCAACGCCCTACTGAAGAAACCCAAGGCGGATCCGAGCGACCTCAAGAACTTCCGGCCCATCTCCTTGCTTCCGTTCCCAGCAAAGGTCATCGAGAAGATTGTTAACACCCAGCTCCCCCGTCACCTCGAAGACAGCAACATCCTGGACCCCTCCCAATCAGGATTCCGCAGCAACCACAGCACCGAGACCGCCCTCATCGCCACCACAGACGACATCGGGATCCTTCTCGACAATGGCGAGACGGAGGCCCTCATCCTTCTGGATCGCTCCACCGCCATCTGCCCCCGCACTCTATGCACGCGGCTCCAAGACACAGGGATCCGGGAGAAGCCCTTGGACTGGACCACCTCTTTCCTCTCCGGCATAACTCAGAGAGTCCACCTCCCCCCGTTCCGATCCGAGGCCTCCGAGATCATCTGCAACGTCCCACAAGGATCCTCCCTCAGCCCAACGCTGTTCAACATCTACATGGCAGCACTAGCACGCATCGCCCGACAGCACGACCTCAACATAATCTCCTACGCCGACGACACGCAGCTGATCCTCTCCCTCACCAAGGACCCTCTAACCGCCAAATCCAACCTCCAACAGGGAATGAAGACAGTCGCCGACTGGATGAACGAAAGCCGACTTAAGCTGAACAAGATGGAGATCCTCATCCTCGGGTCCAACCCCTCAGCATGGGACGACTCATTGTGGCCCGCATCACTGGGGACACCCCTGGCCCCCACCGACCACGCACACAACCTGGGAGTCATCCTCGACTCAAAACTCACCATGACCAAACAAGTCAATGCAGTCTCCTCCACCTGCTTCAACACCCTCTGCATGCTCCGCAAGATCTACAGATGGATCCCGACAAACACGAGGAAAACAGTCACCCAGGCCCTAGTCAGCAGCAGACTCGACTACGGAAACGCCCTCTATGCCGGAGCCTCGTCCAAGCTCATCAACAGACTGCAAAGAATCCAGAATGCCTCTGCACGCCTGATCCTCAACGTCCCTCGCCGCGATCACATCAGCCCCCACCTGAGGAACCTGCACTGGCTCCCCGTCGACAGGAGAATCTCCTTCAAGCTCCTGATCCACGCACACAAGGCACTGCACAAGACCAGACCAGCCTATCTCAACAGTCAACTCTCCTTCTACGTACCCAACAGGAAAATCCGCTCTGCTGACCACGCCCTGGCCACGGTCCCACGCATCCGTAGAACCACTTCCGGAGGCAGGTCCTTCTCCTACCGCGCCACCAAGACCTGGAACACCCTCCCCCTCTACCTATGACAAACCGAAGACCTACTGACTTTCAGGATACGACTCAAGAGCTGGCTCTTCGACCAGTAGCAGCGGCACAACACCAGCGCCTTGAAACCCTTACGGGTAAGTAGTGAACTTTACAAATTAAATGATTGATTGATTGAAAAACACGTCAGTCATGTCCTAGTTACCACCAAGTTGGACTACAGGAACACCCTCCATTCTGAAATCACTAAGAAACACACAAGAAGACAACAAACCATTCAGAACTCAGCAGTCAGAATCATCCTCAACCTTCCACAGAGAACTCACATCACGCCATGCCTAGGGGCTCCACTGGTTTGTGCTACGCAAATACACTCATTTCAAACTCCTCACACATATTCAAGTCATTACACAACTTAGGCCTCATTTATCTGAACAGTCACATCTCCTGACACCAATCACACAGACACCTCCATGCGACAGGGCTCAGTTTCACTTTCAGTTTAAGTTTATTGATCAGAACCTCTGCTGAGATTAACAAATGAAATAAAATAAGAAATATCACATGAATTCATCTCCTACTGACAATGTCAAAGTATTTAAAATTGTGTAAAAAATGAGTTAAAAATGTTTGAAATATTACAACATACAAACTCTTTTGGTGGGGATAGTATTAAAGTATTCAAAGCAGCAGAACATGTTATAATACATTTTAAATAAAAAGGGAGTACATAGCGAGCATTATCACACTGTTGGGGTTCTATAAGGAGGAATTATACCCATCCACTGTACCACTCCATATAATCAAAACTCACAAAATAGGTAGCCGGATGGTATATCTACATAACTCACAAAAATGTAAGTTATGAGGGTGGGGGAACAGAAATGTGTTAAGACAAGAACCCTCACTCACCCTAAGGTGACATGCTTCATCATTGGGTTCCTTCTTGCACACTGTGACCGCAAGGTACACAGTGTGGGCTACAACTCTCCCGCAGGAGAGGAGCATGAGGTGTTTTAAGTCATCCAATGGAGGTAGGAGTGAGGGGCAGAGTGCAAAAAGGTCAGAAAGTGGGTCAAAACTATCTCCTGGATAGACAAAGTCAATCCTTTATTGTTTTCCCCAGTGGATAGATTTAAAAACAGATAAGTGAGAATAGGGATATGGATATTCCCTATTGGGCTCTGGTCAACATGATTCTGCCTAGTGAGACCGGATGGTTCTTGGCATTCCTCAGGACCAAATGTTTTGTCACTCTGCTAAAACAGTGAATAAATCATAAAGAGAACACCATACTGTAACTGATATGGCATTGATCAGTGGTACCAGCTGTATTCAGGTCCACCTTCTGTAAGGAACATATATCAAAATACAGTATGCAGTTAACATTCCATTATTTACAAACCACCAGTGTCAAACACCCTCACTGCACAAGTGAAAAAAGTCATAATCAGAGTAATAATTGTGTGTAGTCTCACCAATTTGAGACTACTAGTCTACATCCTCCTTTGAAAAGTTCTTTAGTAACAGGTCTCAGGACTCTGAAGGTATAAAAGGTGCAGTAGCGCATAGATAGAGAACACAGAATCCAATTTCAAATTGCCATGCGCAGTCACTTGTGAGGCAAAATATACATTTATTTTCTTAGCAGGCTTTCCTGAACTGGTAGATGGCATCGTAGATTCCACTCAGTTTAATTAAACAAGCAATTGCAATGCAAAAGGTCTCGCGTTCACGAGAGTTTGAGCTATTGACATTGTAAATGACAATGCCTTTTTTATGCTTTGGGTTTTAATGTCATTTACAATACTAATAGCTTAAACTCTCGCAAATGCCAGACCTTTTGCATTGCAATAAAGGGCCTTCTCGACCGCTTGTTAGATTGTAAATATCAGAGAAAGAGAACGCCTGCGATGTCTTCACAGTAGTGATAAATAGTGCAGTGAAGAAGATGTATAAGTGTTCTAAATTACACAGACACAAAGTGTGAAGTGAGAGTTACATAGAATCCAAGCTAAAAAAAATAACAAAGTGCTCCAACATCTTTTGCTCTGTGATTACACTGCCCCTCTCCGTGATTAGAGTGTGCAGTGCGGCATTGCGTAATGTCATTGCTATCTTGGCCTAATAAAAAACACTCCAGCTGCAGTAGGGCTCTGGCTTCACCTCCTGGTGCAGGGCAGGATGTGCTTTATGGCAAGCATGGAGGGAGGGGTGGTCTTGGCTGCAGCTCCAGCCTCGTGCAGTGCCCCTGCTATTACTAGTGAGCGAGAGGCGCTGAGTTGGTGGTATTGGTGGTGGTGGTATTGGTGGTGGTATTGGTATTGGGGATGTTGGTTTTGGTGATGGTGGTATTGGTGTTGGTATTGGTGGTGGTGGTATTGGTGGTGGTGGTATTGGTGGTGGCAGTATTGGTGGTACTGATATTGTTGGTGGAGGTATTAGTATTGGTGGTATTGGTGGTCGTCGTACTGGTATTGGTGGTGGTGGCGTTGGTGGTGGTATTGGTGGTGGTGGTGGTATTGGTGGTGTTGGTGGTATTGGTGGTGGTGGTATTGGTACTGGAGGTATTGGTGGTGGTATTGGTGGTGGTGGTGGTATTGGTGGTATCGGTGGTGGTGGTGGTATTGGTGGTGGTGGTGGTATTGGTGCTGGTGGTATTGGTGATGGTGGTGGTATTTGTATTGGTGGTGGTGGTATTGGTGGTGTGGTGGTATTGGTGGTGGTAGTGGTATTGGTGGTGGAGTTGGTATTGGTATTGGCAGAGGTATTGGTGGTATTGGATTAGTAGTGTTGGTATTGGTGATGGTGGCATTGGTGGTATTGGTGGTGGCAGTATTGGTGGTGGTGGTATTGGTGGTGGTAGTATTGGTGGTGGTGGTATTGGAGGTATTAATGGTGGCGGATGTATTGATAGTGGTGGTGTTGTTGGTATTGGTGGTGGTGGTATTGGTATTCGATTGGTGCTGGTGGTATTGGTGGTGGTGGTATTGGTGATGGTGGTATTGGTGTTGGCGGTGGTATTGTTGGTGGTATTGCTAGTGGTATTGGTGGTGGTGGTATTCTTGGTGGTATTGGAGGTGTTGGTATTGGTAATGGTGGTATTAGTGGTGGTATTGGTAGTGGTATTGGTGGTGGTGGTATTGGTGGTGGTGGTATCGGTGGTGGTGGAGGCTGTGGTATTGATAGTGGTGGTTGTATTGGTGGTGGTGGTGGTCATGATATTAGTGTTGGTGGTATTGGTGGTGTGGTATTGGTGGTGATATTGGTGGTGGTATTGGTAGGGGTATTGGTGATGGTGGTGGTATTGGTATTAATGGTGGTATTGGTGGTGGTGGGGTTATTAGTGGTGGTATTGGTGGTGGTATTGGTGGTGCTATTGGTGATGGTGGTATTGGTGGTGGTATTGGTGGTAGTGGTATTGTGATGGTGATATTGGTGGCATTGGTGGTAGTGGTATTGGTGGTGGTAGTACTGGTGGTATTCGTGGTGGTATTGGTGGGGGTGGTATTGCGGGTGGTATTGCTGGTGGTATTGGTGGTGGTGGTATTGGCAGTGGTGCTGGTATTTCGGGTGGCGGTATTGCTGGTGCTATTGCTGGTGGTATTGGTGGTGGTGGTATTGGTGGTGGTATTGGTGTTGGTTGTATTGGTGGTTGTGGTATTGGTGGTGGTATTGGTGGTATTGGTGGTGATGGTATCGGTGGTGGTGGTGGGTGGTGGTATTGGGGTGGTAGTATTGGTGGTTGTGGGGGTAGTGGTATTGGTGGTGGTGGTGATCGTGGTATTGTTGGTGGTATTGGTGGTGGTAGTGGTGGTGGTGGTATTGGTGGGGGTGGTGATATTGGTGGTGCTGGTGGAATTGGTGGTGGCATTGGTATTGGTAGTATTGGATTGGTGATGGTGGTATTGGTGGTGTTATTGGTGGTGGTATAGGTGGTGGTGGTATTGATGGTGTTTGTGTTGGTGACGGTGGCATTGGTTGTGGCGGTATTGGTGGTGGCAGTATTGGTGGTGGTGGTATTGGTGGTGGTGGTATAGGAGGTGGTGGTGGTGGGGGTATTGGTGGTAGTGGTATTGGTGGTGGTAGTGGTGGTGGTATTGGGGTGGTATTGGTGGTGGTATAGTTGGTGGTGGTATTGTTGGTGGTGGTGGTATTGGTGATGGTATTGGTGGTGGTGGTATTGGTGGTAGTGGTGTTGTATTCCGCTTTAGGTGTCTGTATATAGGTTTTCATGATACATGTCCTTATATAGGCACAATTTGCATTGCCCTTATATAGGCATAGGATCCCAGTCCTTAGTTAGGCATTAGCCATGCTATCCAAACACTGGTATGGTCACCTATATCCGTCCACCCCAACGTCACAACGAGTTCTTAGAAAACAGACCCTTAAGCTGTTGGGAGCTTCCCTAGCCCAGGATTATTGATTTCTCCAAGAACTCATTTATTATGCATGAACCGCTATACCCTAAGGGTCTATTCATGACGTCTTCCTCTGCCCGACTTTACGTCAATGCAAACATTCCTATGCACCTTCCAGGTATAAATATACCTTCCCTTACCATGGCAAGCCACAGCTCGGCTGTAAGACTTGATACTGGTTGCCACGGTGGCAAGCAAGGAGGAGAACTCGACTTAGAGGAGCCCGTGTCCCAGCCTGATGCACTGACAAGACGCTGTCATCCCTGATTGCAGAGAATCCAGCTTCCAGTGTTCTGACTCCCTTCGCAGGGTGTTAGATTTCGAGAACCGGATAGACATTCCAACCTCTCTCATTCTTAAGGTATGAAGCTGACTAGAACCTAGAGGGACTCTTGGCATACAAACTTGGCATACAAACTATAGCATACCATACTATAGAATACAGCACCTACTTCTTACCGTGTCCTACACTTAGGTACACTGGGGTAGAACAAGTTAGAGAATGCATCGTATGAGTACTCGCATTTTTAGCCTATGTTATTTGTGCATATGAATATATGTGTCATAGCTAAAAGATAATGCTAGCGCAGTGTTATTTCTTTCTACTATTTACGCTGTACATAATATATCTTGCATACTGTCTTATGATTGCAACAGCACATAGCTCTTACACGAGAAATAAGACTGCTCATTAAATCCTTTTATTGAAACACCCATCTACTCTTTCTGTGTAAACTCTGCAGAAACTAAGCATGCACAATTAGCTGAGTGAAACTGTCATCTATTCTTTCCACGATTCTGAGAGTGTTCCTATTCTAAAGGGAAACAAAGTTGTCATGTTTATGCGGTTGCCAAAAACTACTCCCTTCTTGTTTCACACAGAGTTTCTAGTGGCTGCTGAGTTAGCTGACACACAAAGTAATTAAGTTTAATATACTCGATAGGGGCATACTGACCTCAGTCCTATGCCAAAACTATAGTGTATATTATTCCAATGTGCAGAGCCTATTAGGGAAATAGGAAAAATACTACAGTGGTATTGGTGGTGGTATAGGTGGTAGTGGTATTGGTGGTTGTGGTATTGGTGGTGGTGGTATTGGTGGTGGTACTGGTATTCCCGGTGGTATTGGTGGTGGTATTGGTAGTGGTGGTATTGGTGGTGGTATTGGAGGTACTGGTGATAGTGGTGGTATTGTAGGTATTGATGGTGGTGGAGGTATAGATGGTGGTGGTGGTGTTGGTATTGGTGGTGGTGTTGGAGGTATTTGTGGTGGTGGTATTGGTGGTGGTGGTATTTGTATTTGATTGGTGGTGGTGCTATTGGCTTGGTGGTGGTGGTATTGGTAGTGGTGGTGGTATTGTTGGTGGTGGTATTGGTGGTGGTATTGGTAGTGGTATTGTTGGTGGTGGTATTGGTGGTGGTATTGGTGATGGTGGTATTGGTGGTGGCATTGGTGGTGGTGGTATTGCTGGTGGTGGTATTGTTGGTGGTATTGGTGGTGGTGGTGGTATTGATAGTGGTGGTGGTATTGGTGGTGGTGGTGATATTGGTGTTGGTGGTATTGGTGGAGTGGTATTGGTGGTGGTGGGGGGGTTGTGGTGTTATTGGTGGTAATATTGGTGGTGGTGGTGGTACTGGTGGAGGTATTGGTGGTGGTGGTATTAGTATTAGTGGTGGTATTGGTGGTATCAGTGGTGGTATGGGTGGTGCTATTGGTGGTGCTATTGGTGTTATTGGTGGAGGTGGTATTGGTGGTGGTATTGGTGGTGCTGGTATTGGTGGTGGTGGTATTGTTGGCATTGGTGGTGGTATTGGTGGTAATGGTATTGGTGGTGGTAGTATTGGTGGTATTCGTGGTGGTATTGGTATTGGTGGTATTGGTGTTGGTATTGGTGGTGGTGGGGGGTGGTGGTGGTATTGGTGGTGGTGGTATTGGTGGTGGTATTGGTGTTGGTAGGGGCAGTGGTATTGGTGGTGGTATTGGTGGTAGTGGTATTGGTGGTGGTGCTGGTATTGGTGGTAGTGGTATTGATGGTGGTGGAGGTATTGGTGGTGGTGATATTGGTTGTTGCTGGTATTGGTGCTGGTGGAGGTATTTGTCTGGTGGTGGTAATGGTATTGGTCATGGTATTGGTGGTGATATTGATAGTGTTGGTATTGGTGGTTGTATTGGTGGTGGTGGTATTGGTGGTGGTGGTATTGGTGTTGGTATTGGTGTTGATGGTGGTGGTATTGGTGGTGGTGGTGGTGGTGGTATTGTTGAGGGTATTGGTGACGGTAGTGGTATTCGTGGTGGTGGTATTGGTGGAGGTGGTGGTGATAATAAAACACAGATGTGATGTTGGTGATGGTGGTGGTAATGGCATTGGTGGTGATATTGGTGGTGGTGGTATTGGTGGTTGCATTGGTGGTGGTGGTGGTATTGGTGGTGGTGGTGGTGGTGGTATTGGTGGTGGTATTGGTGTTGATGGTGGTGGTATTGGTGGTGGTGGTATTGGTGGTGGTACTGGTGGTACTGGTAGTGGTATTGGTGGTGGCGGTATTGGTAGTGGTATTGGTATTGGCAGTGGTATTTGTATTGGTGGTGGTATTGGTGGTGGTGGTATTGGTGATGGTGGTATTGGTGGTTGGTGGCATTGGTGGTGGTGGAGGCATTGGTGTTGGTGGTGGTAATGGTATTGGTGGTGGTATTGGTGGTGATATTGGTGGTGGTGGCATTGGTGGTTGTATTGGTGGTGGTGGTGGTGGTGGTGGTATTGGTGGTGGTGGCATTGTTGGTGGTGGTGGTATTGGTGGTGGTATTGCTGTTGGTGGTGGTATTGGTGGTGGTATTGGCAATGGTAGCAGTATTGGTGGGGTTGGTATTGGTGGAGGTGGTGGTGTTAATAAAACAGGCTTTTGAAATCAACCCGTCAGGTAGCTTTAGTACAGACGTAACACAGATGTGCTGTTGTCAGCTTCAGTCCATTAGCACAGGATTATATGCTACCTGGAATTCACATGACTTAATTCGCCAATCATTTCTAAATCCATTTTACTTGGGTTGAAACAGACACGAGATAATGCTGGGTTAAAGTGAATGAAAACAGGCGCCTGTGTTATGGTGGTGGCTGTGCTGCTTAAAAAAACACGAGCAGTCTCAGCTGAAGCAGCGCATGTCCGGCCGGCAGTAAGAGAAACTAATTAAAGTAAATAGTGCTTACAGACTATATAACAGGTCCCGTGTAACAATAGAAGTAAGACCAGTAGCCATGGGAGAGTACAAATGAAGACAAGGCCGTCCTAAGGAGGGACTAACAGGCCTATTAACGAATCAGAAGGCAATATTTATGAAATCCAATGATACAAGCCAATGAAAAATATGGTAGAAGAGTGGGCGTGGCTTCTCTCCCATACTCTACTACAGCAGTCTTGCAGAGCGAGCAGCACGTACACGCTGCCGCACGGCTCAACCTAAAAAATGACATATACTAGTTCTGAAACATACTCCCATCAAAACCACTGAAGGCAGACAAGAACATTAACACTCAAGGGAACATAAAAATAAAAAACAAAAATAAACATCATTTTAAATTTAACATAATCTAAATTATGTTTAATTTGAAGTTTAAATTTATTTAAAATAAAAAACCTGTTAATTTCTGATTCCGATACTAGAATTAAATAATCTATTGTAAATCATAAAATCACAAATATGATAACACAAAACTTTAATTCAAGATTATGACACATTCAGCGCAAATAATACCATAAGAGGTGGTTCGGAGATAATTAATATTTAATTTAAACACTAATTTAAACAAAAATAAAAATTGATGAATTCAAAATTAAATTAAATGTTAACTTCTAGTGCAAGTCTGCTGTCCCTTGCTATTGTTGTAGTTTTAGGTCATAATGAAATGCACTGTAATATTTTTTAATTAAGCAATAATCCTTATTTTTAACTAACATTTGTTTCTAAAAATGGCCTTTTATGATTGATTTGGAGATCTGCATTTCCATTGCAGAGATCCCCACAAGACACAGAAAGTTATTGAAATTTCAGTTGTAAATTCAGTCTTGAGAGTCTCCACTCCCTCCTTTGAAAAGGTGGAGACTCCTAAGTCCACACCCACACTGAGATCTAGACTTGGGAATGGTGAATTCCGTCAATTAAAAGATTTTGCTCCTAGGTGTTGGTGTTGTTGGTGTATATCTACATGTGAGGAAGATTCTCACATTTAAAATTTAATTTGTAAATCAGCCCCCACATAGCGAGAAGTAAGAAAATACTTGGAAAATTATTTTTAAATTTTTGTTTAAATGATTTCGGGCCAGATGTACGCCCATTCACTTTTGAGAGTTGGAAATTGCGTCGAATTGCGACTCGAAATTTGCGACTCGCAAAAGTGAATGTACAACAGTGTCTCACACACTGTTTGCGATTCCCAATGGGGTCATAAATTGCATGCCTTATTAATATTCATGAGGCAAGCGCAATTTGTGACCCTATTGGGAATGTCAAGCACTCCCAGGGATGGTGGCCTGCTGGGGTCAGCAGACCACCATGTCTGTGACTGCTTTTTAAATATAGCAGTTTTTTTTTTTAAACGGGATGCATTTAAAAAAGAAAAATTAAACTTTTCAGTTAAATTTTTTAATTGCAGGTAGTGGTCCCTGGAACCACTGCCTTTTCTTAAAAAATATTTTCGCAAACACTCACAAAGGGGAAGGGGTCCCCTGGGAAACCCCTTATCGTTTGTGAGCAGTTTACCACCTACTGGAAGTAGGTGGTAAACTGCGAGTGTTTTGCGGCCACAAATGTGGTCGCAAAACAATAGTACATTGCATTGAAACGCGTTATTATGAATGGACACCCATTCCTGATAGCGAGAGTCGCAAACGCTATTTTGCGAGTCAGTGACTCGCAAACTTTTGTTTGTACATACCAGGAACCTTTTTTGCGGGCGCAAACGGGTCCATCTCCTGTTTGTGACCGCAAAAAACAGTTGTACATCTGGACCTTCTTTCTTCATTAAAAAAATAAAAAATTATAATTTTAGATTCAGGTTCTATAATACACATGTCTTACATAAAAAGCCACACTCATCAATGGCTAAAACTCATTACACCATCAACCAATCACACGTAGCCTGCCGACATGAGGAAAGAAGACTCCGGCAAACAGAAAGTGTTTGTCCATCTCACTGAATTTATATGCTGCCTTGACCCTCATATTGAGGAACAATTATTTGAGGAAGAGAGAGGATTTATGGGTAGAACATTCATATTTTTTGCATGGCCAAGAAAGCAGTAATTTCTGGACACTACTTCTCACCTATTGTGATCCTTGGCATGGTTGCAGGCCGAGTGCCTGAGCTCAATTGGCCTACATTTCGTTCCCTGGCCATACATGCACATGTCAAAATAATGGCTGCATTCCACTACCCGGAAACTAAAGCTAGCCCTAGCGTCAGTGGAGACACTAAGGCCATCTCACATGCAAGCCAATCATGATGGTTGTGACAAGAACTTTGAACATTGGCAGCTGAAAACATCAGTTTATCATACTGTTACAGTCTGACTTTTCCATTTGTTATTAACAAATTAGTAGATATAGGGACTGTATGTCACAAAAACAAAGACTGATGAGAACAATTTTAATAATTTACTTTCTGGAAAGAGGGTTCTTAGATATTGTGCATGATGGTCATGTATGTGAAGTCTGTCTATCCATGAAGGATACAAAAAAGCATACAAAAAAGTACAAGCAAAAGAACAATGGGTTGGAATGCTACCCCAAACAATTACCAGTGGTTAGACTTATTGCAAGCATCCTTCCATTACCTTTTGTATGTTTGATGTTCTACACTAAGTGGAAAAGGGTATGCCCAGACATGAATCCCTTGCTCACTGTGCCACTGGAACCAAATTACACCCGACTGAAGAGCTGCAATCAGAGGTAAACCAGTCTTGGGTTGCTTGTGTTCTGGTTTAGATAGGACCTGGTTTGGCTTTTTGGGCTTTATTGTTACTATTGGAGCTGGATCAAGACTGATTTGCATATGGCGGGGTCTAACTTGAGGTGGCTTGCGGAGCAAAGGAACAGAGGTTTAGAATGCTACACCAGGCAATTGCCAGGGGATAGGCTTTTTGCAAGCAACGTCCTATCAATGTTTGTGTGCTTGTTGTACTGACCTGAGTAGCCAAGGATATGCCTAGATGTGGGGCCCTTGCTCACTGGATCCAACCTACTGAAGATCCCCAATCAGGATTTAACTGGCCTTGGGGTATGTTCTGTTTAAGAGAATTCCTGGCTTGGCAGATTTGGCCTGACTGTTCCTATTGAATTCCAAACAGTCCAAGACATCATTATTTTCCTCCCGATGCCACTTTAGATTAGACCAAGTCATCTGCAAATCAGTCTTGACCATGTTACTATTGGAGCAGGGTCAATACTGATTTGTATATGGCTGAGCCTAATCTGAGGTGGCATTGCGAGTAAAATAATGGTGGCTTGGAATGCTGCTCCTGGTGATTGCCAGTGGTTAGACTTATTGCAAGCATACTCCCATCAACATTTGTGTGTTTGATATCTATGAAGGATGTTGACCATGAGTCCGTCGACTCCAAAGGCTCAAGGGAGCCTGAATATAAAGTTAAACAAGATTGGTCGCACACTGCTACACCTACCAGGCGTGTTCCCCCAATGAAAATGGTCCCTGAAGGTCAGCGTCGGCGGATACACCTATGCTCGAGTGTGAATGCAAGTATGCGTGGCGTGTGCCATCCCTGGACACGTGTTTCGAGGTAGTTGCCTCTCGTCAGCAGGGAGTAGGAAAATGTGTGGGGTTGCTGTGTAAGCTGCTAAAATCGTTATCAGGTCTAGTACCTCTCGTAGCGCGCAGGTGCGTAACCATGAGTCCGTCGACTCCACCGGCTCAAGGGAGCCTGAATATAAAGTTAAACAAGATTGGTCGCACACTGCTACACCTACCAGGCGTGTTCCCCCAATGAAAATGGTCCCTGAAGGTCAGCGTCGGCGGATACACCTATGCTCGAGTGTGAATGCAAGTATGCGTGGCGTGTGCCATCCCTGGACACGTGTTTCGAGGTAGTTGCCTCTCGTCAGCAGGGAGTAGGAAAATGTGTGGGGTTGCTGTGTAAGCTGCTAAAATCGTTATCAGGTCTAGTACCTCTCGTAGCGCGCAGGTGCGTAACCATGAGTCCGTCGACTCCACCGGCTCAAGGGAGCCTGAATATAAAGTTAAACAAGATTGGTCGCACACTGCTACACCTACCAGGCGTGTTCCCCCAATGAAAATGGTCCCTGAAGGTCAGCGTCGGCGGATACACCTATGCTCGAGTGTGAATGCAAGTATGCGTGGCGTGTGCCTTCCCTGGACACGTGTTTCGAGGTAGTTGCCTCTCGTCAGCAGGGAGTAGGAAAATGTGTGGGGTTGCTGTGTAAGCTGCTAAAATCGTTATCAGGTCTAGTACCTCTCGTAGCGCGCAGGTGCGTAACCATGAGTCCGTCGACTCCACCGGCTCAAGGGAGCCTGAATATAAAGTTAAACAAGATTGGTCGCACACTGCTACACCTACCAGGCGTGTTCCCCCAATGAAAATGGTCCCTGAAGGTCAGCGTCGGCGGATACACCTATGCTCGAGTGTGAATGCAAGTATGCGTGGCGTGTGCCATCCCTGGACACGTGTTTCGAGGTAGTTGCCTCTCGTCAGCAGGGAGTAGGAAAATGTGTGGGGTTGCTGTGTAAGCTGCTAAAATCGTTATCAGCTCTCGTACCTCTCGTAGCGCGCAGGTGCGTAACCATGAGTCCGTCGACTCCACCGGCTCTAGGGAGCCTGAATATAAAGTTAAACAAGATTGGTCGCACACTGCTACACCTACCAGGCGTGTTCCCCCAATGAAAATGGTCCCTGAAGGTCAGCGTCGGCAGATACACCTATGCTCGAGTGTGAATGCAAGTATGCGTGGCGTGTGCCATCCCTGGACACGTGTTTCGAGGTAGTTGCCTCTCGTCAGCAGGGAGTAGGAAAATGTGTGGGGTTGCTGTGTAAGCTGCTAAAATCGTTGTCAGGTCTAGTACCTCTCGTAGCGCGCAGGTGCGTAACCATGAGTCCGTCGACTCCACCGGCTCAAGGGAGCCTGAATATAAAGTTAAACAAGATTGGTCGCACACTGCTACACCTACCAGGCGTGTTCCCCCAATGAAAATGGTCCCTGAAGGTCAGCGTCGGCGGATACACCTATGCTCGAGTGTGAATGCAAGTATGCGTGGCGTGTGCCATCGCTGGACACGTGTTTCGAGGTAGTTGCCTCTCGTCAGCAGGGAGTAGGAAAATGTGTGGGGTTGCTGTGTAAGCTGCTAAAATCGTTATCAGGTCTAGTACCTCTCGTAGCGCGCAGGTGCGTAACCATGAGTCCGTCGACTCCACCGGCTCAAGGGAGCCTGAATATAAAGTTAAACAAGATTGGTCGCACACTGCTACACCTACCAGGCATGTTCCCCCAATGAAAATGGTCCCTGAAGGTCAGCGTCGGCGGATACACCTATGCTCGAGTGTGAATGCAAGTATGCGTGGCGTGTGCCATCCCTGGACACGTGTTTCGAGGTAGTTGCCTCTCGTCAGCAGGGAGTAGGAAAATGTGTGGGGTTGCTGTGTAAGCTGCTAAAATCGTTATCAGGTCTAGTACCTCTCGTAGCGCGCAGGTGCGTAACCATGAGTCCGTCGACTCCACCGGCTCAAGGGAGCCTGAATATAAAGTTAAACAAGATTGGTCGCACACTGCTACACCTACCAGGCGTGTTCCCCCAATGAAAATGGTCCCTGAAGGTCAGCGTCGGCGGATACACCTATGCTCGAGTGTGAATGCAAGTATGCGTGGCGTGTGCCATCCCTGGACACGTGTTTCGAGGTAGTTGCCTCTCGTCAGCAGGGAGTAGGAAAATGTGTGGGGTTGCTGTGTAAGCTGCTAAAATCGTTATCAGGTCTAGTACCTCTCGTAGCGCGCAGGTGCGTAACCATGAGTCCGTCGACTCCACCGGCTCAAGGGAGCCTGAATATAAAGTTAAACAAGATTGGTCGCACACTGCTACACCTACCAGGCGTGTTCCCCCAATGAAAATGGTCCCTGAAGGTCAGCGTCGGCGGATACACCTATGCTCGAGTGTGAATGCAAGTATGCGTGGCGTGTGCCATCCCTGGACACGTGTTTCGAGGTAGTTGCCTCTCGTCAGCAGGGAGTAGGAAAATGTGTGGGGTTGCTGTGTAAGCTGCTAAAATCGTTATCAGGTCTAGTACCTCTCGTAGCGCGCAGGTGCGTAACCATGAGTCCGTCGACTCCACCGGCTCAAGGGAGCCTGAATATAAGGTTAAACAAGATTGGTCGCACACTGCTACACCTACCAGGCGTGTTCCCCCAATGAAAATGGTCCCTGAAGGTCAGCGTCGGCGGATACACCTATGCTCGAGTGTGAATGCAAGTATGCGTGGCGTGTGCCATCCCTGGACACGTGTTTCGAGGTAGTTGCCTCTCGTCAGCAGGGAGTAGGAAAATGTGTGGGGTTGCTGTGTAAGCTGCTAAAATCGTTATCAGGTCTAGTACCTCTCGTAGCGCGCAGGTGCGTAACCATGAGTCCGTCGACTCCACCGGCTCAAGGGAGCCTGAATATAAAGTTAAACAAGATTGGTCGCACACTGCTACACCTACCAGGCGTGTTCCCCCAATGAAAATGGTCCCTGAAGGTCAGCGTCGGCGGATACACCTATGCTCGAGTGTGAATGCAAGTATGCGTGGCGTGTGCCATCCCTGGACACGTGTTTCGAGGTAGTTGCCTCTCGTCAGCAGGGAGTAGGAAAATGTGTGGGGTTGCTGTGTAAGCTGCTAAAATCGTTATCAGGTCTAGTACCTCTCGTAGCGCGCAGGTGCGTAACCATGAGTCCGTCGACTCCACCGGCTCTAGGGAGCCTGAATATAAAGTTAAACAAGATTGGTCGCACACTGCTACACCTACCAGGCGTGTTCCCCCAATGAAAATGGTCCCTGAAGGTCAGCGTCGGTAGATACACCTATGCTCGAGTGTGAATGCAAGTATGCGTGGCGTGTGCCATCCCTGGACACGTGTTTCGAGGTAGTTGCCTCTCGTCAGCAGGGAGTAGGAAAATGTGTGGGGTTGCTGTGTAAGCTGCTAAAATCGTTATCAGGTCTAGTACCTCTCGTAGCGCGCAGGTGCGTAACCATGAGTCCGTCGACTCCACCGGCTCAAGGGAGCCTGAATATAAAGTTAAACAAGATTGGTCGCACACTGCTACACCTACCAGGCGTGTTCCCCCAATGAAAATGGTCCCTGAAGGTCAGCGTCGGCGGATACACCTATGCTCGAGTGTGAATGCAAGTATGCGTGGCGTGTGCCATCGCTGGACACGTGTTTCGAGGTAGTTGCCTCTCGTCAGCAGGGAGTAGGAAAATGTGTGGGGTTGCTGTGTAAGCTGCTAAAATCGTTATCAGGTCTAGTACCTCTCGTAGCGCGCAGGTGCGTAACCATGAGTCCGTCGACTCCACCGGCTCAAGGGAGCCTGAATATAAAGTTAAACAAGATTGGTCGCACACTGCTACACCTACCAGGCGTGTTCCCCCAATGAAAATGGTCCCTGAAGGTCAGCGTCGGCGGATACACCTATGCTCGAGTGTGAATGCAAGTATGCGTGGCGTGTGCCATCCCTGGACACGTGTTTCGAGGTAGTTGCCTCTCGTCAGCAGGGAGTAGGAAAATGTGTGGGGTTGCTGTGTAAGCTGCTAAAATCGTTATCAGGTCTAGTACCTCTCGTAGCGCGCAGGTGCGTAACCATGAGTCCGTCGACTCCACCGGCTCAAGGGAGCCTGAATATAAAGTTAAACAAGATTGGTCGCACACTGCTACACCTACCAGGCGTGTTCCCCCAATGAAAATGGTCCCTGAAGGTCAGCGTCGGCGGATACACCTATGCTCGAGTGTGAATGCAAGTATGCGTGGCGTGTGCCATCCCTGGACACGTGTTTCGAGGTAGTTGCCTCTCGTCAGCAGGGAGTAGGAAAATGTGTGGGGTTGCTGTGTAAGCTGCTAAAATCGTTATCAGGTCTAGTACCTCTCGTAGCGCGCAGGTGCGTAACCATGAGTCCGTCGACTCCACCGGCTCAAGGGAGCCTGAATATAAAGTTAAACAAGATTGGTCGCACACTGCTACACCTACCAGGCGTGTTCCCCCAATGAAAATGGTCCCTGAAGGTCAGCGTCGGCGGATACACCTATGCTCGAGTGTGAATGCAAGTATGCGTGGCGTGTGCCATCCCTGGACACGTGTTTCGAGGTAGTTGCCTCTCGTCAGCAGGGAGTAGGAAAATGTGTGGGGTTGCTGTGTAAGCTGCTAAAATCGTTATCAGGTCTAGTACCTCTCGTAGCGCGCAGGTGCGTAACCATGAGTCCGTCGACTCCACCGGCTCAAGGGAGCCTGAATATAAGGTTAAACAAGATTGGTCGCACACTGCTACACCTACCAGGCGTGTTCCCCCAATGAAAATGGTCCCTGAAGGTCAGCGTCGGCGGATACACCTATGCTCGAGTGTGAATGCAAGTATGCGTGGCGTGTGCCATCCCTGGACACGTGTTTCGAGGTAGTTGCCTCTCGTCAGCAGGGAGTAGGAAAATGTGTGGGGTTGCTGTGTAAGCTGCTAAAATCGTTATCAGGTCTAGTACCTCTCGTAGCGCGCAGGTGCGTAACCATGAGTCCGTCGACTCCACCGGCTCAAGGGAGCCTGAATATAAAGTTAAACAAGATTGGTCGCACACTGCTACACCTACCAGGCGTGTTCCCCCAATGAAAATGGTCCCTGAAGGTCAGCGTCGGCGGATACACCTATGCTCGAGTGTGAATGCAAGTATGCGTGGCGTGTGCCATCCCTGGACACGTTGTTGTAAATTAAGGCAGAATGTGATTAAGCATTTACTGAAAACATTAATGCTTCCCTTTTATCGTGTTTTCCTCATTATGTTGGCCGAAGTCCGGACTCCATTTGTATTGACATGCTGCCATGTGTTCACCACGAGGAGAGTCCGACCTCTGTGTTAGTTGCTCTTGTAATCTGCCTAGCAACAGTTTATAAATAGCTCTCTCTTGTCCGTCTGGCGCATGCCCAGACTTGACCACATCTGTTATAATTAGCTTTGCTTGACCATGTGTTTTCGCGGGCCCAAAAAGCGTGTTGGCTCCGCCCATGTATTGATTCGGTATCGAGAATGACCCTAAATGGTAATGTTCTTCAACTCTGTGGTATCCACCCACCATGAGCCCCTTTGCTGTGTATAAAAGGGGACTGTGTATGCAAGTTCTTTGTGCTACTCCTTGCAATACTGAAGAGTGTTGTGTGGATTTGTAGGACCACCCTTGAGGGTTAATAAACGTTGTTTTTGTACTTTGCAGTTTCCGTGCCAACTTCCTTATAGATTTCGTTACAGAAGAGCGAACCCTTGTCTCTTGCGGGCCTAGCTGGGGCTTGTATTCATCAATTGGCGCCCGTCACGTGGGGCTCATCGGCGACTCGGATGCTCGAAGGATTGGTCGCGACGAAGGTGAGGAGTTTGGCCGGGGACGTGATCACTGCCAGCGGCGTCTTAGCCCTGGCATCCCGAGGTTTTTCTTCCTTCCCTTCCGAGCTGACCATCTGGGTGGCGCCGGTCATCGACTGAGACCTCTTCTGTCGGTCCTGCCGTGAGAGCCGTTTGGGCGATTGTGGAGCTTGGCAGTTGGAACCTGGACTCTTGATTGGTAAGAACCGTTGTACGGTACTTGCTCCGAGTTTTGAAGCCTGGTCTGGCTATTTGAGTTTGATTGATGGTGACTAGTCATATTTTGAATTTGTCTTTGTGAAAATATATGCGTTGCAACACATATAGGCAGGTAATGTGGAGAAATTTCTCCGGAGCTGTGTAAACTTTGAACGGCGCAACGATTAAGTGCCATTTTTTTCTTGATAATACTGCATATTTTGCATTATTCCTAGCATGCCTGCTTTTAGCGCACTTCGTAAGTGGTGCTGCTGTCTTGGAAACCTCGAGGAATCTGCTCCAGCTCCCCCAGAGGGGACTCCTAATAGGGATATGTACGTGAAGCATGGTCTTTCTTCCATAATGTACAGCACGTTATGGAGGAAATATACGAGGAAGGATCCTGAGTTGCGATGGCCTTTGTATGGATCGTTTGATATACGTAAGATTGAGTATGTGGAACAGTGTATGTGTAAGCGACGTGCTCGTCAGGATATGTTTGAGTGTGTGCGATTATGGGTGAAGGAAGTGCGTGAGCGAGAGAAACGTGAGAAAGCGCTGTTTGATAAGGAGCAACGAAAGAATGATCATGTGCGAGCGCAGGAAGCGAAGCGTCGGGAGGACAAAGAGCAAACGGACAGACAAGAGAAAGAGCGTAGGCTACAAGTGTCGGGTCAATATGTTGTTCGTCAGCCACTTTATCCTGTCCTTAATAATCCTGATGACGATTTTTATTTACTAGATCGCTCTCCGCCCCCTTATGTTGGCGCATCTGCTCCGCGGCCGCAAGATTCTGGCCCGGCTTCGGGTAAGGTCGACACGCGGTCCATGTTATCGACCGAGCACATGGCTGATCTTCGGAAACTTTCCCTCCGTGCACTTAAGGGCAAGATGTCTAAGGATGAGTTGTTCCATACTTGGGGGTCGTGGCAAGATAGAGAGAGGGTGTATTTTCTGTCTCATTTCGCGGATGAAGTAATTGCTGCTTTCCGAAAATATTCTAGTGTCCTTGAGCCTGACGAAGTGTCTTCGGATGCCGGAGCATTACGTAATGGTGTTTTTTCTCCCCCTAAGGCTTCTGAGGCGGCTCGGCGGCTGTTCGCTTTGCGGGACGAGGTGCTGGCCCTTAGAGAGAAAGCACGTCAACAAACGGAGGAGGAGAAGCAGTCGGATTCGTCTGCAGCAGGGGGCCACTCATCCGCCTCCCAGTCAGATAAGGATGACATAGTGCATGTTAAACCAATGCGAGAGGCGGCGCCTTTGTATGTTCCTCCCAAGGGAGCAGGGACTAGCTCGGATATTAATTCTGTCGATGCTAGGGGATATTTTGTGTATAATTGGGTTTATACTCCATGGCATAGGGCCGATGTTATGGCATTAAAGAATGCGCTGCCTGACCCCCGCAAGAATCCAGCGGCCTTCTATGAAGAAGTCGAGGGGGCCTTGAATTCTTGCATTATGACCTTAGCGGATATAGACTTGTTCTTTGGCCTTATCCTACCGCCGGATACGTGGCGCTCTGTCCGAAAGGTAGATGATGCGGTTGCCTTCAAGGCCCGGTGGTCTGACCTTGAGGATGAGGATAGGGAACGGAAGCCCGCACAGAAACCACCCCAGAATATTTTAGATCTCCCTGCGGCTATTGTGGCTAAGTTGAAGACGATTATCCCCCCCTAAAAAGATTGACTGGAATATGTTAGCTGCATGTAAACAGAAAGTTGACGAGTCAGTCGCGGACTTCTTTACGCGCTTTGAGGAGACGTTTCATGATTTTAGTGGCCAGTCGCTTACTGACGACACGGGCCGCCACCTTTTCGCGGACAAATATGTGGCTAATCTGCTGCCGGCAGTTGCGGCCCGGTTAAAAGCGAGTGAGAGTTCTTGGTCCTCCGCGACACCGACGGCCCTTCTGACCATCGCCCAGTATTATGAGCGTCAGGAGCACGAGGCGAAGGGCCAGGAGGAGAAGAAATCGAAAGATCTTAAAACCAAAGTGATGTTAGCACAAGTATATGGCCCGCCCCGCCGGGGTAATAATAATAGAGGAAGGGGCGGATCTTATGGTCCCCCTTCGGGCCGATCTGATTTGAATAGGAACCAGTGTGCGTATTGCAAGCAGTTGGGCCATTGGGCCAGGGATTGCCCAGCGTTGCGTGCTTCGCGTCAGGGGCACGCTCCGGGTGGCCTGAGAGGTAGAGGGGGCTTCTCGAACTTTAGAGGGAATTCCAACGATACTGCCCGTTTCGATACTGCCGGACAGCACCGAGATAGCTCAAACGTTTTCGATCGCCAGCACCAGTATCATGTATCGGACATCGATCGATCGGGATATCATGATTCTCAGCATGCATAGGAATGCGTAGGATGGGGGTCCGAATCAGTTGAGGTGCCGGTCGATCAGACGGGTCCTTATGTATCGGCTGAGGTTTTAGGTTCTACTGATCAGTTCCTAGTGGATACAGGAGCGACACGTAGTGCATTGTCTAGGTACTTGGTTCCGGGGGCTCCCCCATCCGGCTCAATAGTTACATCGGTAGGGTTTGACGGTACACTCTCCCGAAGCCCTCTTTCACAGCCCCTTGCATTTAAAGTTGATTGCTTTTCTGCGCCCTGTCCGTTTCTGCTTGCTCCGTACACACCGGATAACATTATGGGCCTTGATATGTTAAAGTACTTTAGGGCTACAATCCGCTGTTCCCCTGAGGGTGTGAGGGTGATTTTAAATGACAACTATCCCCGGTCTGGGCGGATGTGTACGATATCAGAGGATGCGTTGTTGGCTACCCTCCCCCGAGCTTTATGGGCGACTTCGGACACAGATGTGGGACAAATGGTGATTCCTCCGGTCCACATTAGTGTCCAGGAGGGGGCGGTGTTGCCGCGCCTCCCACAGTATCGTATTTCCCAGGAGGGCGAGGAGGCTCTCATACAGATTGTGCAAGACCTGATCGCAGTAGGAGTAGTGGAAGAAGTTCCCTATAATATCTGTAACAGTCCGATTCTCCCTATTCTGAAAAAGGACACGGATGCAAAGGTCTATCGGTTCATAATTGATTTGAGGGAGGTAAACAAGATCGTGATACCTCAGTACCCGGTGGTTTCCGATATCACGACGTTGCTTACCTTGGTCCCGCCTACGGCGACCATGTTCTCAGTGATTGATTTGAAAAATGCCTTCTTTTCTATTCCCATTCACCCTGATAGCCGATTTCTTTTTGGGTTCACATTAAACAATAGATCTTATCGTTTTTGTAGAATTCCCCAAGGCTATACAGAAAGCCCTAGTATTTATAGTCAGGCCTTGAAGCGACAGTTGGATTCCTTTGTTTTACTCGAGGGGGTCGCCCTCATTCAATATGTCGATGACATCCTGTTGGCGGCTGACACCCTGGAGTTGTGCGAGAAAAGTACGATAGCCTTACTTTCCTTTTTAGCATCCCACAATCACAAGGTCTCTAGGAAGAAATTGCAATTCTGTAGACCAAAGGTGACTTATTTGGGTCACCTTTTGTCTAAGGAGGGGCGTGCACTCACACCAGATCGTATCCAAGTAATTTTGGACACACCAAGGCCATCCACGCAGAAGGATGTGCGTGCATTTTTGGGTCTTGTTTCTTTTTGTAGGCAGTGGATATTGGGGTTTTCACACATAGCTAAGCCATTACTAGCTCTTTTGACAAAAGACACGCCTATCCCAATCCCTTGGTCAGATGAGTGTGATGCTGCTTTTCAGCAACTGCGACAGGCCCTTTGTTCAGCACCAGTGTTAGGGACCCCTGATTATGCAAAACCCTTTTCGTTGTATGTGCATGAGAAAGATGGATGTGCATTGTCAGTTTTAGTGCAGATGCACGGCGACAAGCAGCGCCCTTGTGCATACTTTTCGGCTGTGCTTGATCCTGTCGCCCGAGCATTACCAGGGTGTTTTCGCTCGGTAGCGGCGACAGCTGTGTCAATACGCCAAAGTGAAGGAATTGTGTTGTCCCATAAATTGTTGGTGTTAGTTCCCCATGCTGTGGATGCCCTGCTTAATCAAACAAAGACGCAGCATTTGACCAGTGCCCGTTTAACGGGATATGAGCTGACGCTTTTGGCTCCTCATATTACGTTAAAGAGGTGCGTGACATTAAACCCGGCCACATTGTTGCCATACCCCGAGACCCAGCCTGAGGCGCAGAAAGCGCATGATTGTATTCTTGTGACTGAGGAACAAACAAAGGGTCGTATTGATCTCCAGGATACGCCCTTTTCAGAGGTAGCTGGAGAGTTGTGGGTAGACGGGTCATGCCTGAAGCTACCAGATGGTACGACTTCAGCAGCGTATGCAATTACCACGTTACAGACGATAGTGGAGACAGCACGCATACCACAGAAATCAGCTCAAGCAGCGGAACTGATAGCGTTAACACGAGCGTGTGAGCTCAGTACAGGGTTGTGTGTGAATGTTTACACAGACAGCCGCTATGCCTTCGGAGTGGCGCACGATTTCGGCCTACTCTGGAAGGAGAGAGGGTTTCTAACGTCACATGGGGTGCAGATAATGCATGGGGAGTTAGTCCACAACCTTTTAACTGCATTGACATACCCAAAGAAAATCGCCATTGTTAAGTGTAGCGCCCATAGGAAAGTGGTTGATAAGGTTGGAGAAGGGAATGCGTTAGCGGATCGAGTAGCACGGGAGACTGCGATGCAGCCCGGTACTACTGCCATGTATGTAGTGAAGTCACAGGTGGAGAGATGGCATGATGCGAAGGAGGAAGTGCGAGAAATACAAAAGACCGCTTCTGACAAAGAGCGGGGACAATGGGCTAGCGAAGGAGAACTGGATGACGAGGGTTGCTGGAGAAATAAGCAGATGGATAGATGGAAATTACCCACGGCTTTTGTACAACCTATGGTCCAGATGGCACATGGGCTAGCACATGTTGGAGCTTCCGCAATTGTGAAATTGCTTACCCAAGTCTGGGAGCATCCAGAGATTGCTAGCACAGCAAAGAGGGTGGTGCAGACCTGTATGATCTGTCTGAAGTATAACCCAGGGAAAGGCACGCGAACTCCAGCAGGAGGATTTGCGACGCCCACTGCACCCTTTGAGGTTCTGCAGATGGATTACATCCAGCTTGAGCGCTGTAACAATTTGAAGTATGTTCTAGTAGTGGTTTGCGCCTTCAGTAAATGGGTTGAGGCGTACCCTGTGAAAGACAATACTGCAATGACTACAGCGAAGCTATTGCTGAAAGAGTTTTTCCCCCGATACGGCGTCTGTAGACTTCTGTGGAGTGATAATGGCCCTCACTTTGTAGCGGATGTTATAAAGTATGTCTTGAAGGGCCTAGGCATCACCCAGAAGTTCCACGCCGTGTTCCACCCCCAGTCTGCAGGACTAGTCGAGAAGTATAATGGTACACTGAAGCTTAAGATCGCCAAAATTCAAGCTTCAACATCTTTGACTTGGCCAGACGCCTTGCCACTGGCGTTATTGTCAATTAGGTCGGTGCCACACTCTCGAACCGGCCTTACACCCTATGAGATAGTATTTGGACGCCCAATGAATATTTGGGGTCCACCAAGGCCTAAGGCTGTGTATGATGTACCTTGTGTGATGATGAGTGATTATCTGGCACAGTTAACGGATAACTTGGTTTCTATTCATCAACAGGTCCGAGAGGCGCTCCCTGATCGGTCTACTGGCGAAGGACATGGTCTCCGGCCTGGAGATCATGTGATGATAAAGGTTTTCGACAGATCGAACAGTTTGGAGCCGAGATGGGTCGGACCTGAGCAAGTCCTTCTTGCAACGAGGACGGCTGTGCGAGTCTCGAACAGGAAGAATTGGATCCATTCCTTGCACTGTCGAAAGGTACCGCCCGGATTGGTGGAGTCTGCCGTGCTGACTGATCAACGAGACATCCTAGCAGCAGAGACAGGCCGTGCTGCAGAGCCAAACGACACTGAGGAGCTCTTTTCGGACCACACGACTTCTGGAGGAAGGCGATATCATCTGCGACCAAGGAAGTGAGATTTCCAGTACCGGGACATACTGTCAGAACGGCCCTTGGGTTAGTGAAACGGAGAGCCGATGAGGCAAGGGGGGGGGATCAGCCCTGCATTAGTGTAGCGACACCCGTCTTGGCCCGCTGGTGAAGAAATCAACCGCTGCCCAAGGGGAAGAGTTCTGACAGACCTTTTTAGTTTCAGGAAGATATCAGGGTATTGTTTCCTTTGACATGGAGAAGAAGAAAATTCTTTGTGCATTGGGGTTCATGCTAACAGTAGCCATCGTTGGTATAACCGCATGGTTTGTGGAGGAGGCAACTCCTGCTCGAAAGACACTTGTGTTGACGACTCCAGTGCCTGCGGAGCACTACTTTTATACATTGCCATATCAAGAGTTGAAGCATCGACAATCCTATTTGAATAACACTTTCATTCAGATGCTGCATCACACCCACGTTGCTACGAACGCTACGAACTGTTGGATATGTGGGATGATGCCAGCCCATCAGAAGAAAGGAGGTACGCCATTCATACCACTTCCTTTCTCTCACAATGGCTCTTGTAGAGCATGGTACACTTTGTTGTTTGCCACTCGGAAACCGACAGTGGGACGATTGCTTTTCAGACTTAATAAAGAATGCCATCAGGACAAGAATGGATATCCACAAGCGAATGGGACAATTTGGGAATGGGAAGAGTACCGACCGGACAATGAATCCATCCCCTATATCTTCACAAACACCAGAGACACTGTGGGGAAGGACAAGTTCGTAATCCAAGTAGCACAAGCCCAAGCGGACCTGTGTGTCCAGAGTGTGGGTTTTATTCCTGTGGGTGTCAGTGATTGTGTAACCGTACTAAACATCGATGGGTTAAACAACAGCACCTTCTTAGCGTCCCATAATACCTACTTTGTATGTGGAAATAAAGGTTATTACCGTTTGCCGGCTGGGTGGTCTGGGGTATGCTATGTATCATTCCTATTACCTCCTGTATTCTTAGCACCTGCGTCATATCATAAGGATTTAAAACTGTTGAATAATGTGACTGTAAATAGATATAAACGTACTCTATCAATTGATGAGGTGGATCAAACAGATACCAGCTTGCAACAGTATATTGATTTTAACTTAGGATTGTTCTTTTTTGTTGGAGCTGCTTTGAATAGTAGGAAGATCCGAAGATTAACAAGAGTGGTAGAAGCTGTGACTAATCAGACTGCTGCTGCTCTTGGGAATCTTACGGAAGAATTACAGATTACCAGAATTGTTGCATTGCAGAACCGTATGGTATTGGATGTAATGCTAGCTGATCGAGGAGGAGCCTGTAAAATTATTGGAAGTAGCTGCTGTGTGTTCATTCCTGATCATACGCTATCCGTTTATAACGCCATTAATAAGCTGCATAAAATAGCAGCTGAAATCCACACAGAAAACGGCACTTGGTCCTTTTCTGGATGGTTTTGGGCGTTGGTTACTGCCTGGGGATGGAAGGTCTTAACTGGTCTCTGCATTATTATAGCAATTCTGTTCTTTTTCTGTATGTGTATTCAATGTGGACCATTGTGCTGTTCCGTATGCATTTCACTCTGCATTCCAGATAAGAAAACTATTGCCGATGTTGCCCGCCAGAAGGGTCTAGCTAAAGAGGTTAAAGGAATGATGATAATTGACATATATGATGATTATTCTTGGAAACCGGATGTCTTCAGTAAATGCTGAAAGGGTCGTCTGTTGTAAATTAAGGCAGAATGTGATTAAGCATTTACTGAAAACATTAATGCTTCCCTTTTATCGTGTTTTCCTCATTATGTTGGCCGAAGTCCGGACTCCATTTGTATTGACATGCTGCCATGTGTTCACCACGAGGAGAGTCCGACCTCTGTGTTAGTTGCTCTTGTAATCTGCCTAGCAACAGTTTATAAATAGCTCTCTCTTGTCCGTCTGGCGCATGCCCAGACTTGACCACATCTGTTATAATTAGCTTTGCTTGACCATGTGTTTTCGCGGGCCCAAAAAGCGTGTTGGCTCCGCCCATGTATTGATTCGGTATCGAGAATGACCCTAAATGGTAATGTTCTTCAACTCTGTGGTATCCACCCACCATGAGCCCCTTTGCTGTGTATAAAAGGGGACTGTGTATGCAAGTTCTTTGTGCTACTCCTTGCAATACTGAAGAGTGTTGTGTGGATTTGTAGGACCACCCTTGAGGGTTAATAAACGTTGTTTTTGTACTTTGCAGTTTCCGTGCCAACTTCCTTATAGATTTCGTTACAGAAGAGCGAACCCTTGTCTCTTGCGGGCCTAGCTGGGGCTTGTATTCATCAACGTGTTTCGAGGTAGTTGCCTCTCGTCAGCAGGGAGTAGGAAAATGTGTGGGGTTGCTGTGTAAGCTGCTAAAATCGTTATCAGGTCTAGTATCTCTCGTAGCGCGCAGGTGCGTAACCATGAGTCCGTCGACTCCACCGGCTCAAGGGAGCCTGAATATAAAGTTAAACAAGATTGGTCGCACACTGCTACACCTACCAGGCGTGTTCCCCCAATGAAAATGGTCCCTGAAGGTCAGCGTCGGCGGATACACCTATGCTCGAGTGTGAATGCAAGTATGCGTGGCGTGTGCCATCCCTGGACACGTGTTTCGAGGTAGTTGCCTCTCGTCAGCAGGGAGTAGGAAAATGTGTGGGGTTGCTGTGTAAGCTGCTAAAATCGTTATCAGGTCTAGTACCTCTCGTAGCGCGCAGGTGCGTAACCATGAGTACGTCGACTCCACCGGCTCAAGGGAGCCTGAATATAAAGTTAAACAAGATTGGTCGCACACTGCTACACCTACCAGGCGTGTTCCCCCAATGAAAATGGTCCCTGAATGTCAGCGTCGGCGGATACACCTATGCTCGAGTGTGAATGCAAGTATGCGTGGCGTGTGCCATCCCTGGACACGTGTTTCGAGGTAGTTGCCTCTCGTCAGCAGGGAGTAGGAAAATGTGTGGGGTTGCTGTGTAAGCTGCTAAAATCGTTATCAGGTCTAGTACCTCTCGTAGCGCGCAGGTGCGTAACCATGAGTCCGTCGACTCCACCGGCTCAAGGGAGCCTGAATATAAAGTTAAACAAGATTGGTCGCACACTGCTACACCTACCAGGCGTGTTCCCCCAATGAAAATGGTCCCTGAAGGTCAGCGTCGGCGGATACACCTATGCTCGAGTGTGAATGCAAGTATGCGTGGCGTGTGCCATCCCTGGACACGTGTTTCGAGGTAGTTGCCTCTCGTCAGCAGGGAGTAGGAAAATGTGTGGGGTTGCTGTGTAAGCTGCTAAAATCGTTATCAGGTCTAGTACCTCTCGTAGCGCGCAGGTGCGTAACCATGAGTCCGTCGACTCCACCGGCTCAAGGGAGCCTGAATATAAAGTTAAACAAGATTGGTCGCACACTGCTACACCTACCAGGCGTGTTCCCCCAATGAAAATGGTACCTGAAGGGCAGCGTCGGCGGATACACCTATGTTCGAGTGTGAATGCAAGTATGCGTGGCGTGTGCCATCCCTGGACACGTGTTTCGAGGTAGTTGCCTCTCGTCAGCAGGGAGTAGGAAAATGTGTGGGGTTGCTGTGTAAGCTGCTAAAATCGTTATCAGGTCTAGTACCTCTCGTAGCGCGCAGGTGCGTAACCATGAGTCCGTCGACTCCACCGGCTCAAGGGAGCCTGAATATAAAGTTAAACAAGATTGGTCGCACACTGCTACACCTACCAGGCGTGTTCCCCCAATGAAAATGGTCCCTGAAGGTCAGCGTCGGCGGATACACCTATGCTCGAGTGTGAATGCAAGTATGCGTGGCGTGTGCCATCCCTGGACACGTGTTTCGAGGTAGTTGCCTCTCGTCAGCAGGGAGTAGGAAAATGTGTGGGGTTGCTGTGTAAGCTGCTAAAATCGTTATCAGGTCTCGTACCTCTCGTAGCGCGCAGGTGCGTAACCATGAGTCCGTCGACTCCACCGGCTCAAGGGAGCCTGAATATAAAGTTAAACAAGATTGGTCGCACACTGCTACACCTACCAGGCGTGTTCCCCCAATGAAAATGGTCCCTGAAGGTCAGCGTCGGCGGATACACCTATGCTCGAGTGTGAATGCAAGTATGCGTGGCGTGTGCCATCCCTGGACACGTGTTTCGAGGTAGTTGCCTCTCGTCAGCAGGGAGTAGGAAAATGTGTGGGGTTGCTGTGTAAGCTGCTAAAATCGTTATCAGGTCTAGTACCTCTCGTAGCACGCAGGTGCGTAACCATGAGTCCGTCGACTCCACCGGCTCAAGGGAGCCTGAATATAAAGTTAAACAAGATTGGTCACACACTGCTACACCTACCAGGCGTGTTCCCCCAATGAAAATGGTCCCTGAAGGTCAGCGTCGGCGGATACACCTATGCTCGAGTGTGAATGCAAGTATGCGTGGCGTGTGCCATCCCTGGACACGTGTTTCGAGGTAGTTGCCTCTCGTCAGCAGGGAGTAGGAAAATGTGTGGGGTTGCTGTGTAAGCTGCTAAAATCGTTATCAGGTCTAGTACCTCTCGTAGCGCGCAGGTGCGTAACCATGAGTCCGTCGACTCCACCGGCTCAAGGGAGCCTGAATATAAAGTTAAACAAGATTGGTCGCACACTGCTACACCTACCAGGCGTGTTCCCCCAATGAAAATGGTCCCTGAAGGTCAGCGTCGGCGGATACACCTATGCTCGAGTGTGAATGCAAGTATGCGTGGCGTGTGCCATCCCTGGACACGTGTTTCGAGGTAGTTGCCTCTCGTCAGCAGGGAGTAGGAAAATGTGTGGGGTTGCTGTGTAAGCTGCTAAAATCGTTATCAGGTCTAGTACCTCTCGTAGCACGCAGGTGCGTAACCATGAGTCCTTCGACTCCACCGGCTCAAGGGAGCCTGAATATAAAGTTAAACAAGATTGGTCACACACTGCTACACCTACCAGGCGTGTTCCCCCAATGAAAATGGTCCCTGAAGGTCAGCGTCGGCGGATACACCTATGCTCGAGTGTGAATGCAAGTATGCGTGGCGTGTGCCATCCCTGGACACGTGTTTCGAGGTAGTTGCCTCTCGTCAGCAGGGAGTAGGAAAATGTGTGGGGTTGCTGTGTAAGCTGCTAAAATCGTTATCAGGTCTAGTACCTCTCGTAGCGCGCAGGTGCGTAACCATGAGTCCGTCGACTCCACCGGCTCAAGGGAGCCTGAATATAAAGTTAAACAAGATTGGTCGCACACTGCTACACCTACCAGGCGTGTTCCCCCAATGAAAATGGTCCCTGAAGGTCAGCGTCGGCGGATACACCTATGCTCGAGTGTGAATGCAAGTATGCGTGGCGTGTGCCATCCCTGGACACGTGTTTCAAGGTAGTTGCCTCTCGTCAGCAGGGAGTAGGAAAATGTGTGGGGTTGCTGTGTAAGCTGCTAAAATCGTTATCAGGTCTAGTACCTCTCGTAGCGCGCAGGTGCGTAACCATGAGTCCGTCGACTCCACCGGCTCAAGGGAGCCTGAATATAAAGTTAAACAAGATTGGTCGCACACTGCTACACCTACCAGGCGTGTTCCCCCAATGAAAATGGTCCCTGAAGGTCAGCGTCGGCGGATACACCTATGCTCGAGTGTGAATGCAAGTATGCGTGGCGTGTGCCATCCCTGGACACGTGTTTCGAGGTAGTTGCCTCTCGTCAGCAGGGAGTAGGAAAATGTGTGGGGTTGCTGTGTAAGCTGCTAAAATCGTTATCAGGTCTAGTACCTCTCGTAGCGCGCAGGTGCGTAACCATGAGTCCGTCGACTCCACCGGCTCAAGGGAGCCTGAATATAAAGTTAAACAAGATTGGTCGCACACTGCTACACCTACCAGGCGTGTTCCCCCAATGAAAATGGTCCCTGAAGGTCAGCGTCGGCGGATACACCTATGCTCGAGTGTGAATGCAAGTATGCGTGGCGTGTGCCATCCATGGACACGTGTTTCGAGGTAGTTGCCTCTCGTCAGCAGGGAGTAGGAAAATGTGTGGGGTTGCTGTGTAAGCTGCTAAAATCGTTATCAGGCCTAGTACTTCTCGTAGCGCGCAGGTGCGTAACCATGAGTCCGTCGACTCCACCGGCTCAAGGGAGCCTGAATATAAAGTTAAACAAGATTGGTCGCACACTGCTACACCTACCAGGCGTGTTCCCCCAATGAAAATGGTCCCTGAAGGTCAGCGTCGGCGGATACACCTATGCTCGAGTGTGAATGCAAGTATGCGTGGCGTGTGCCATCCCTGGACACGTGTTTCGAGGTAGTTGCCTCTCGTCAGCAGGGAGTAGGAAAATGTGTGGGGTTGCTGTGTAAGCTGCTAAAATCGTTATCAGGTCTAGTACCTCTCGTAGCGCGCAGGTGCGTAACCATGAGTACGTCGACTCCACCGGCTCAAGGGAGCCTGAATATAAAGTTAAACAAGATTGGTCGCACACTGCTACACCTACCAGGCGTGTTCCCCCAATGAAAATGGTCCCTGAATGTCAGCGTCGGCGGATACACCTATGCTCGAGTGTGAATGCAAGTATGCGTGGCGTGTGCCATCCCTGGACACGTGTTTCGAGGTAGTTGCCTCTCGTCAGCAGGGAGTAGGAAAATGTGTGGGGTTGCTGTGTAAGCTGCTAAAATCGTTATCAGGTCTAGTACCTCTCGTAGCGCGCAGGTGCGTAACCATGAGTCCGTCGACTCCACCGGCTCAAGGGAGCCTGAATATAAAGTTAAACAAGATTGGTCGCACACTGCTACACCTACCAGGCGTGTTCCCCCAATGAAAATGGTCCCTGAAGGTCAGCGTCGGCGGATACACCTATGCTCGAGTGTGAATGCAAGTATGCGTGGCGTGTGCCATCCCTGGACACGTGTTTCGAGGTAGTTGCCTCTCGTCAGCAGGGAGTAGGAAAATGTGTGGGGTTGCTGTGTAAGCTGCTAAAATCGTTATCAGGTCTAGTACCTCTCGTAGCGCGCAGGTGCGTAACCATGAGTCCGTCGACTCCACCGGCTCTAGGGAGCCTGAATATAAAGTTAAACAAGATTGGTCGCACACTGCTACACCTACCAGGCGTGTTCCCCCAATGAAAATGGTCCCTGAAGGTCAGCGTCGGCGGATACACCTATGCTCGAGTGTGAATGCAAGTATGCGTGGCGTGTGCCATCCCTGGACACGTGTTTCGAGGTAGTTGCCTCTCGTCAGCAGGGAGTAGGAAAATGTGTGGGGTTGCTGTGTAAGCTGCTAAAATCGTTATCAGGTCTAGTACCTCTCGTAGCGCGCAGGTGCGTAACCATGAGTCCGTCGACTCCACCGGCTCAAGGGAGCCTGAATATAAAGTTAAACAAGATTGGTCGCACACTGCTACACCTACCAGGCGTGTTCCCCCAATGAAAATGGTCCCTGAAGGTCAGCGTCGGCGGATACACCTATGCTCGAGTGTGAATGCAAGTATGCGTGGCGTGTGCCATCCCTGGACACGTGTTTCGAGGTAGTTGCCTCTCGTCAGCAGGGAGTAGGAAAATGTGTGGGGTTGCTGTGTAAGCTGCTAAAATCGTTATCAGGTCTAGTACCTCTCGTAGCGCGCAGGTGCGTAACCATGAGTCCGTCGACTCCACCGGCTCAAGGGAGCCTGAATATAAAGTTAAACAAGATTGGTCGCACACTGCTACACCTACCAGGCGTGTTCCCCCAATGAAAATGGTCCCTGAAGGTCAGCGTTGGCGGATACACCTATGCTCGAGTGTGAATGCAAGTATGCGTGGCGTGTGCCATCCCTGGACACGTGTTTCGAGGTAGTTGCCTCTCGTCAGCAGGGAGTAGGAAAATGTGTGGGGTTGCTGTGTAAGCTGCTAAAATCGTTATCAGGTCTAGTACCTCTCGTAGCGCGCAGGTGCGTAACCATGAGTCCGTCGACTCCACCGGCTCAAGGGAGCCTGAATATCAAGTTAAACAAGATTGGTTGCACACTGCTACACCTACCAGGCGTGTTCCCCCAATGAAAATGGTCCCTGAAGGTCAGCGTCGGCGGATACACCTATGCTCGAGTGTGAATGCAAGTATGCGTGGCGTGTGCCATCCCTGGACACGTGTTTCGAGGTAGTTGCCTCTCGTCAGCAGGGAGTAGGAAAATGTGTGGGGTTGCTGTGTAAGCTGCTAAAATCGTTATCAGGTCTAGTACATCTCGTAGCACGCAGGTGCGTAACCATGAGTCCGTCGACTCCACCGGCTCAAGGGAGCCTGAATATAAAGTTAAACAAGATTGGTCGCACACTGCTACACCTACCAGGTGTGTTCCCCCAAAGAAAATGGTCCTTGAAGGTCAGCGTCGGCGGATACACCTATGCTCGAGTGTGAATGCAAGTATGCGTGGCGTGTGCCATCCCTGGACACGTGTTTCGAGGTAGTTGCCTCTCGTCAGCAGGGAGTAGGAAAATGTGTGGGGTTGCTGTGTAAGCTGCTAAAATCGTTATCAGGTCTAGTACCTCTCGTAGCGCGCAGGTGCGTAACCATGAGTCCGTCGACTCCACCGGCTCAAGGGAGCCTGAATATAAAGTTAAACAAGATTGGTCGCACACTGCTACACCTACCAGGCGTGTTCCCCCAATGAAAATGGTCCCTGAAGGTCAGCGTCGGCGGATACACCTATGCTCGAGTGTGAATGCAAGTATGCGTGGCGTGTGCCATCCCTGGACACGTGTTTCGAGGTAGTTGCCTCTCGTCAGCAGGGAGTAGGAAAATGTGTGGGGTTGCTGTGTAAGCTGCTAAAATCGTTATCAGGTCTAGTACCTCTCGTAGCGCGCAGGTGCGTAACCATGAGTCCGTCGACTCCACCGGCTCAAGGGAGCCTGAATATAAAGTTAAACAAGATTGGTCGCACACTGCTACACCTACCAGGCGTGTTCCCCCAATGAAAATGGTCCCTGAAGGTCAGCGTCGGCGGATACACCTATGCTCGAGTGTGAATGCAAGTATGCGTGGCGTGTGCCATCCCTGGACACGTGTTTCAAGGTAGTTGCCTCTCGTCAGCAGGGAGTAGGAAAATGTGTGGGGTTGCTGTGTAAGCTGCTAAAATCGTTATCAGGTCTAGTACCTCTCGTAGCGCGCAGGTGCGTAACCATGAGTCCGTCGACTCCACCGGCTCAAGGGAGCCTGAATATAAAGTTAAACAAGATTGGTCGCACACTGCTACACCTACCAGGCGTGTTCCCCCAATGAAAATGGTCCCTGAAGGTCAGCGTCGGCGGATACACCTATGCTCGAGTGTGAATGCAAGTATGCGTGGCGTGTGCCATCCCTGGACACGTGTTTCGAGGTAGTTGCCTCTCGTCAGCAGGGAGTAGGAAAATGTGTGGGGTTGCTGTGTAAGCTGCTAAAATCGTTATCAGGTCTAGTACCTCTCGTAGCGCGCAGGTGCGTAACCATGAGTCCGTCGACTCCACCGGCTCAAGGGAGCCTGAATATAAAGTTAAACAAGATTGGTCGCACACTGCTACACCTACCAGGCGTGTTCCCCCAATGAAAATGGTCCCTGAAGGTCAGCGTCGGCGGATACACCTATGCTCGAGTGTGAATGCAAGTATGCGTGGCGTGTGCCATCCCTGGACACGTGTTTCGAGGTAGTTGCCTCTCGTCAGCAGGGAGTAGGAAAATGTGTGGGGTTGCTGTGTAAGCTGCTAAAATCGTTATCAGGTCTAGTACCTCTCGTAGCACGCAGGTGCGTAACCATGAGTCCGTCGACTCCACCGGCTCAAGGGAGCCTGAATATAAAGTTAAACAAGATTGGTCACACACTGCTACACCTACCAGGCGTGTTCCCCCAATGAAAATGGTCCCTGAAGGTCAGCGTCGGCGGATACACCTATGCTCGAGTGTGAATGCAAGTATGCGTGGCGTGTGCCATCCCTGGACACGTGTTTCGAGGTAGTTGCCTCTCGTCAGCAGGGAGTAGGAAAATGTGTGGGGTTGCTGTGTAAGCTGCTAAAATCGTTATCAGGTCTAGTACCTCTCGTAGCGCGCAGGTGCGTAACCATGAGTCCGTCGACTCCACCGGCTCAAGGGAGCCTGAATATAAAGTTAAACAAGATTGGTCGCACACTGCTACACCTACCAGGCGTGTTCCCCCAATGAAAATGGTCCCTGAAGGTCAGCGTCGGCGGATACACCTATGCTCGAGTGTGAATGCAAGTATGCTTGGCGTGTGCCATCCCTGGACACGTGTTTCAAGGTAGTTGCCTCTCGTCAGCAGGGAGTAGGAAAATGTGTGGGGTTGCTGTGTAAGCTGCTAAAATCGTTATCAGGTCTAGTACCTCTCGTAGCGCGCAGGTGCGTAACCATGAGTCCGTCGACTCCACCGGCTCAAGGGAGCCTGAATATAAAGTTAAACAAGATTGGTCGCACACTGCTACACCTACCAGGCGTGTTCCCCCAATGAAAATGGTCCCTGAAGGTCAGCGTCGGCGGATACACCTATGCTCGAGTGTGAATGCAAGTATGCGTGGCGTGTGCCATCCCTGGACACGTGTTTCGAGGTAGTTGCCTCTCGTCAGCAGGGAGTAGGAAAATGTGTGGGGTTGCTGTGTAAGCTGCTAAAATCGTTATCAGGTCTAGTACCTCTCGTAGCGCGCAGGTGCGTAACCATGAGTCCGTCGACTCCACCGGCTCAAGGGAGCCTGAATATAAAGTTAAACAAGATTGGTCGCACACTGCTACACCTACCAGGCGTGTTCCCCCAATGAAAATGGTCCCTGAAGGTCAGCGTCGGCGGATACACCTATGCTCGAGTGTGAATGCAAGTATGCGTGGCGTGTGCCATCCCTGGACACGTGTTTCGAGGTAGTTGCCTCTCGTCAGCAGGGAGTAGGAAAATGTGTGGGGTTGCTGTGTAAGCTGCTAAAATCGTTATCAGGTCTAGTACCTCTCGTAGCGCGCAGGTGCGTAACCATGAGTCCGTCGACTCCACCGGCTCAAGGGAGCCTGAATATAAAGTTAAACAAGATTGGTCGCACACTGCTACACCTACCAGGCGTGTTCCCCCAATGAAAATGGTCCCTGAAGGTCAGCGTCGGCGGATACACCTATGCTCGAGTGTGAATGCAAGTATGCGTGGCGTGTGCCATCCCTGGACACGTGTTTCGAGGTAGTTGCCTCTCGTCAGCAGGGAGTAGGAAAATGTGTGGGGTTGCTGTGTAAGCTGCTAAAATCGTTATCAGGTCTAGTACCTCTCGTAGCGCGCAGGTGCGTAACCATGAGTCCGTCGACTCCACCGGCTCAAGGGAGCCTGAATATAAAGTTAAACAAGATTGGTCGCACACTGCTACACCTACCAGGCGTGTTCCCCCAATGAAAATGGTCCCTGAAGGTCAGCGTCGGCGGATACACCTATGCTCGAGTGTGAATGCAAGTATGCGTGGCGTGTGCCATCCCTGGACACGTGTTTCGAGGTAGTTGCCTCTCGTCAGCAGGGAGTAGGAAAATGTGTGGGGTTGCTGTGTAAGCTGCTAAAATCGTTATCAGGTCTAGTACCTCTCGTAGCGCGCAGGTGCGTAACCATGAGTCCGTCGACTCCACCGGCTCAAGGGAGCCTGAATATAAAGTTAAACAAGATTGGTCGCACACTGCTACACCTACCAGGCGTGTTCCCCCAATGAAAATGGTCCCTGAAGGTCAGCGTCGGCGGATACACCTATGCTCGAGTGTGAATGCAAGTATGCGTGGCGTGTGCCATCCCTGGACACGTGTTTTGAGGTAGTTGCCTCTCGTCAGCAGGGAGTAGGAAAATGTGTGGGGTTGCTGTGTAAGCTGCTAAAATCGTTATCAGGTCTAGTACCTCTCGTAGCGCGCAGGTGCGTAACCATGAGTCCGTCGACTCCACCGGCTCAAGGGAGCCTGAATATAAAGTTAAACAAGATTGGTCGCACACTGCTACACCTACCAGGCGTGTTCCCCCAATGAAAATGGTCCCTGAAGGTCAGCGTCGGCGGATACACCTATGCTCGAGTGTGAATGCAAGTATGCGTGGCGTGTGCCATCCCTGGACACGTGTTTCGAGGTAGTTGCCTCTCGTCAGCAGGGAGTAGGAAAATGTGTGGGGTTGCTGTGTAAGCTGCTAAAATCGTTATCAGGTCTAGTACCTCTCGTAGCACGCAGGTGCGTAACCATGAGTCCGTCGACTCCACCGGCTCAAGGGAGCCTGAATATAAAGTTAAACAAGATTGGTCACACACTGCTACACCTACCAGGCGTGTTCCCCCAATGAAAATGGTCCCTGAAGGTCAGCGTCGGCGGATACACCTATGCTCGAGTGTGAATGCAAGTATGCGTGGCGTGTGCCATCCCTGGACACGTGTTTCGAGGTAGTTGCCTCTCGTCAGCAGGGAGTAGGAAAATGTGTGGGGTTGCTGTGTAAGCTGCTAAAATCGTTATCAGGTCTAGTACCTCTCGTAGCGCGCAGGTGCGTAACCATGAGTCCGTCGACTCCACCGGCTCAAGGGAGCCTGAATATAAAGTTAAACAAGATTGGTCGCACACTGCTACACCTACCAGGCGTGTTCCCCCAATGAAAATGGTCCCTGAAGGTCAGCGTCGGCGGATACACCTATGCTCGAGTGTGAATGCAAGTATGCGTGGCGTGTGCCATCCCTGGACACGTGTTTCAAGGTAGTTGCCTCTCGTCAGCAGGGAGTAGGAAAATGTGTGGGGTTGCTGTGTAAGCTGCTAAAATCGTTATCAGGTCTAGTACCTCTCGTAGCGCGCAGGTGCGTAACCATGAGTCCGTCGACTCCACCGGCTCAAGGGAGCCTGAATATAAAGTTAAACAAGATTGGTCGCACACTGCTACACCTACCAGGCGTGTTCCCCCAATGAAAATGGTCCCTGAAGGTCAGCGTCGGCGGATACACCTATGCTCGAGTGTGAATGCAAGTATGCGTGGCGTGTGCCATCCCTGGACACGTGTTTCGAGGTAGTTGCCTCTCGTCAGCAGGGAGTAGGAAAATGTGTGGGGTTGCTGTGTAAGCTGCTAAAATCGTTATCAGGTCTAGTACCTCTCGTAGCACGCAGGTGCGTAACCATGAGTCCGTCGACTCCACCGGCTCAAGGGAGCCTGAATATAAAGTTAAACAAGATTGGTCGCACACTGCTACACCTACCAGGCGTGTTCCCCCAATGAAAATGGTCCCTGAAGGTCAGCGTCGGCGGATACACCTATGCTCGAGTGTGAATGCAAGTATGCGTGGCGTGTGCCATCCCTGGACACGTGTTTCGAGGTAGTTGCCTCTCGTCAGCAGGGAGTAGGAAAATGTGTGGGGTTGCTGTGTAAGCTGCTAAAATCGTTATCAGGCCTAGTACTTCTCGTAGCGCGCAGGTGCGTAACCAAGAGTCCGTCGACTCCACCGGCTCAAGGGAGCCTGAATATAAAGTTAAACAAGATTGGTCGCACACTGCTACACCTACCAGGCGTGTTCCCCCAATGAAAATGGTCCCTGAAGGTCAGCGTCGGCGGATACACCTATGCTCGAGTGTGAATGCAAGTATGCGTGGCGTGTGCCATCCCTGGACACGTGTTTCGAGGTAGTTGCCTCTCGTCAGCAGGGAGTAGGAAAATGTGTGGGGTTGCTGTGTAAGCTGCTAAAATCGTTATCAGGTCTAGTACCTCTCGTAGCGCGCAGGTGCGTAACCATGAGTCCGTCGACTCCACCGGCTCAAGGGAGCCTGAATATCAAGTTAAACAAGATTGGTTGCACACTGCTACACCTACCAGGCGTGTTCCCCCAATGAAAATGGTCCCTGAAGGTCAGCGTCGGCGGATACACCTATGCTCGAGTGTGAATGCAAGTATGCGTGGCGTGTGCCATCCCTGGACACGTGTTTCGAGGTAGTTGCCTCTCGTCAGCAGGGAGTAGGAAAATGTGTGGGGTTGCTGTGTAAGCTGCTAAAATCGTTATCAGGTCTAGTACATCTCGTAGCACGCAGGTGCGTAACCATGAGTCCGTCGACTCCACCGGCTCAAGGGAGCCTGAATATAAAGTTAAACAAGATTGGTCGCACACTGCTACACCTACCAGGTGTGTTCCCCCAAAGAAAATGGTCCTTGAAGGTCAGCGTCGGCGGATACACCTATGCTCGAGTGTGAATGCAAGTATGCGTGGCGTGTGCCATCCCTGGACACGTGTTTCGAGGTAGTTGCCTCTCGTCAGCAGGGAGTAGGAAAATGTGTGGGGTTGCTGTGTAAGCTGCTAAAATCGTTATCAGGTCTAGTACCTCTCGTAGCGCGCAGGTGCGTAACCATGAGTCCGTCGACTCCACCGGCTCAAGGGAGCCTGAATATAAAGTTAAACAAGATTGGTCGCACACTGCTACACCTACCAGGCGTGTTCCCCCAATGAAAATGGTCCCTGAAGGTCAGCGTCGGCGGATACACCTATGCTCGAGTGTGAATGCAAGTATGCGTGGCGTGTGCCATCCCTGGACACGTGTTTCGAGGTAGTTGCCTCTCGTCAGCAGGGAGTAGGAAAATGTGTGGGGTTGCTGTGTAAGCTGCTAAAATCGTTATCAGGTCTAGTACCTCTCGTAGCGCGCAGGTGCGTAACCATGAGTCAGTCGACTCCACCGGCTCAAGGGAGCCTGAATATAAAGTTAAACAAGATTGGTCGCACACTGCTACACCTACCAGGCGTGTTCCCCCAATGAAAATGGTCCCTGAAGGTCAGCGTCGGCGGATACACCTATGCTCGAGTGTGAATGCAAGTATGCGTGGCGTGTGCCATCCCTGGACACGTGTTTCAAGGTAGTTGCCTCTCGTCAGCAGGGAGTAGGAAAATGTGTGGGGTTGCTGTGTAAGCTGCTAAAATCGTTATCAGGTCTAGTACCTCTCGTAGCGCGCAGGTGCGTAACCATGAGTCCGTCGACTCCACCGGCTCAAGGGAGCCTGAATATAAAGTTAAACAAGATTGGTCGCACACTGCTACACCTACCAGGCGTGTTCCCCCAATGAAAATGGTCCCTGAAGGTCAGCGTCGGCGGATACACCTATGCTCGAGTGTGAATGCAAGTATGCGTGGCGTGTGCCATCCCTGGACACGTGTTTCGAGGTAGTTGCCTCTCGTCAGCAGGGAGTAGGAAAATGTGTGGGGTTGCTGTGTAAGCTGCTAAAATCGTTATCAGGTCTAGTACCTCTCGTAGCGCGCAGGTGCGTAACCATGAGTCCGTCGACTCCACCGGCTCAAGGGAGCCTGAATATAAAGTTAAACAAGATTGGTCGCACACTGCTACACCTACCAGGCGTGTTCCCCCAATGAAAATGGTCCCTGAAGGTCAGCGTCGGCGGATACACCTATGCTCGAGTGTGAATGCAAGTATGCGTGGCGTGTGCCATCCCTGGACACGTGTTTCGAGGTAGTTGCCTCTCGTCAGCAGGGAGTAGGAAAATGTGTGGGGTTGCTGTGTAAGCTGCTAAAATCGTTATCAGGTCTAGTACCTCTCGTAGCACGCAGGTGCGTAACCATGAGTCCGTCGACTCCACCGGCTCAAGGGAGCCTGAATATAAAGTTAAACAAGATTGGTCACACACTGCTACACCTACCAGGCGTGTTCCCCCAATGAAAATGGTCCCTGAAGGTCAGCGTCGGCGGATACACCTATGCTCGAGTGTGAATGCAAGTATGCGTGGCGTGTGCCATCCCTGGACACGTGTTTCGAGGTAGTTGCCTCTCGTCAGCAGGGAGTAGGAAAATGTGTGGGGTTGCTGTGTAAGCTGCTAAAATCGTTATCAGGTCTAGTACCTCTCGTAGCGCGCAGGTGCGTAACCATGAGTCCGTCGACTCCACCGGCTCAAGGGAGCCTGAATATAAAGTTAAACAAGATTGGTCGCACACTGCTACACCTACCAGGCGTGTTCCCCCAATGAAAATGGTCCCTGAAGGTCAGCATCGGCGGATACACCTATGCTCGAGTGTGAATGCAAGTATGCGTGGCGTGTGCCATCCCTGGACACGTGTTTCAAGGTAGTTGCCTCTCGTCAGCAGGGAGTAGGAAAATGTGTGGGGTTGCTGTGTAAGCTGCTAAAATCGTTATCAGGTCTAGTACCTCTCGTAGCGCGCAGGTGCGTAACCATGAGTCCGTCGACTCCACCGGCTCAAGGGAGCCTGAATATAAAGTTAAACAAGATTGGTCGCACACTGCTACACCTACCAGGCGTGTTCCCCCAATGAAAATGGTCCCTGAAGGTCAGCGTCGGCGGATACACCTATGCTCGAGTGTGAATGCAAGTATGCGTGGCGTGTGCCATCCCTGGACACGTGTTTCGAGGTAGTTGCCTCTCGTCAGCAGGGAGTAGGAAAATGTGTGGGGTTGCTGTGTAAGCTGCTAAAATCGTTATCAGGTCTAGTACCTCTCGTAGCGCGCAGGTGCGTAACCATGAGTCCGTCGACTCCACCGGCTCAAGGGAGCCTGAATATAAAGTTAAACAAGATTGGTCGCACACTGCTACACCTACCAGGTGTGTTCCCCCAAAGAAAATGGTCCTTGAAGGTCAGCGTCGGCGGATACACCTATGCTCGAGTGTGAATGCAAGTATGCGTGGCGTGTGCCATCCCTGGACACGTGTTTCGAGGTAGTTGCCTCTCATCAGCAGGGAGTAGGAAAATGTGTGGGGTTGCTGTGTAAGCTGCTAAAATCGTTATCAGGTCTAGTACCTCTCGTAGCGCGCAGGTGCGTAACCATGAGTCCGTCGACTCCACCGGCTCAAGGGAGCCTGAATATAAAGTTAAACAAGATTGGTCGCACACTGCTACACCTACCAGGCGTGTTCCCCCAATGAAAATGGTCCCTGAAGGTCAGCGTCGGCGGATACACCTATGCTCGAGTGTGAATGCAAGTATGCGTGGCGTGTGCCATCCCTGGACACGTGTTTCGAGGTAGTTGCCTCTCGTCAGCAGGGAGTAGGAAAATGTGTGGGGTTGCTGTGTAAGCTGCTAAAATCGTTATCAGGTCTAGTACCTCTCGTAGCGCGCAGGTGCGTAACCATGAGTCCGTCGACTCCACCGGCTCAAGGGAGCCTGAATATAAAGTTAAACAAGATTGGTCGCACACTGCTACACCTACCAGGCGTGTTCCCCCAATGAAAATGGTCCCTGAAGGTCAGCGTCGGCGGATACACCTATGCTCGAGTGTGAATGCAAGTATGCGTGGCGTGTGCCATCCCTGGACACGTGTTTCAAGGTAGTTGCCTCTCGTCAGCAGGGAGTAGGAAAATGTGTGGGGTTGCTGTGTAAGCTGCTAAAATCGTTATCAGGTCTAGTACCTCTCGTAGCGCGCAGGTGCGTAACCATGAGTCCGTCGACTCCACCGGCTCAAGGGAGCCTGAATATAAAGTTAAACAAGATTGGTCGCACACTGCTACACCTACCAGGCGTGTTCCCCCAATGAAAATGGTCCCTGAAGGTCAGCGTCGGCGGATACACCTATGCTCGAGTGTGAATGCAAGTATGCGTGGCGTGTGCCATCCCTGGACACGTGTTTCGTGGTAGTTGCCTCTCGTCAGCAGGGAGTAGGAAAATGTGTGGGGTTGCTGTGTAAGCTGCTAAAATCGTTATCAGGTCTAGTACCTCTCGTAGCGCGCAGGTGCGTAACCATGAGTCCGTCGACTCCACCGGCTCAAGGGAGCCTGAATATAAAGTTAAACAAGATTGGTCGCACACTGCTACACCTACCAGGCGTGTTCCCCCAATGAAAATGGTCCCTGAAGGTCAGCGTCGGCGGATACACCTATGCTCGAGTGTGAATGCAAGTATGCGTGGCGTGTGCCATCCCTGGACACGTGTTTCGAGGTAGTTGCCTCTCGTCAGCAGGGAGTAGGAAAATGTGTGGGGTTGCTGTGTAAGCTGCTAAAATCGTTATCAGGTCTAGTACCTCTCGTAGCACGCAGGTGCGTAACCATGAGTCCGTCGACTCCACCGGCTCAAGGGAGCCTGAATATAAAGTTAAACAAGATTGGTCACACACTGCTACACCTACCAGGCGTGTTCCCCCAATGAAAATGGTCCCTGAAGGTCAGCGTCGGCGGATACACCTATGCTCGAGTGTGAATGCAAGTATGCGTGGCGTGTGCCATCCCTGGACACGTGTTTCGAGGTAGTTGCCTCTCGTCAGCAGGGAGTAGGAAAATGTGTGGGGTTGCTGTGTAAGCTGCTAAAATCGTTATCAGGTCTAGTACCTCTCGTAGCGCGCAGGTGCGTAACCATGAGTCCGTCGACTCCACCGGCTCAAGGGAGCCTGAATATAAAGTTAAACAAGATTGGTCGCACACTGCTACACCTACCAGGCGTGTTCCCCCAATGAAAATGGTCCCTGAAGGTCAGCGTCGGCGGATACACCTATGCTCGAGTGTGAATGCAAGTATGCGTGGCGTGTGCCATCCCTGGACACGTGTTTCAAGGTAGTTGCCTCTCGTCAGCAGGGAGTAGGAAAATGTGTGGGGTTGCTGTGTAAGCTGCTAAAATCGTTATCAGGTCTAGTACCTCTCGTAGCGCGCAGGTGCGTAACCATGAGTCCGTCGACTCCACCGGCTCAAGGGAGCCTGAATATAAAGTTAAACAAGATTGGTCGCACACTGCTACACCTACCAGGCGTGTTCCCCCAATGAAAATGGTCCCTGAAGGTCAGCGTCGGCGGATACACCTATGCTCGAGTGTGAATGCAAGTATGCGTGGCGTGTGCCATCCCTGGACACGTGTTTCGAGGTAGTTGCCTCTCGTCAGCAGGGAGTAGGAAAATGTGTGGGGTTGCTGTGTAAGCTGCTAAAATCGTTATCAGGTCTAGTACCTCTCGTAGCGCGCAGGTGCGTAACCATAAGTCCGTCGACTCCACCGGCTCAAGGGAGCCTGAATATAAAGTTAAACAAGATTGGTCACACACTGCTACACCTACCAGGCGTGTTCCCCCAATGAAAATGGTCCCTGAAGGTCAGCGTCGGCGGATACACCTATGCTCGAGTGTGAATGCAAGTATGCGTGGCGTGTGCCATCCCTGGACACGTGTTTCGAGGTAGTTGCCTCTCGTCAGCAGGGAGTAGGAAAATGTGTGGGGTTGCTGTGTAAGCTGCTAAAATCGTTATCAGGTCTAGTACCTCTCGTAGCGCGCAGGTGCGTAACCATGAGTCCGTCGACTCCACCGGCTCAAGGGAGCCTGAATATAAAGTTAAACAAGATTGGTCACACACTGCTACACCTACCAGGCGTGTTCCCCCAATGAAAATGGTCCCTGAAGGTCAGCGTCAGCGGATACACCTATGCTCGAGTGTGAATGCAAGTATGCGTGGCGTGTGCCATCCCTGGACACGTGTTTCGAGGTAGTTGCCTCTCGTCAGCAGGGAGTAGGAAAATGTGTGGGGTTGCTGTGTAAGCTGCTAAAATCGTTATCAGGTCTAGTACCTCTCGTAGCGCGCAGGTGCGTAACCATGAGTCCGTCGACTCCACCGGCTCAAGGGAGCCTGAATATAAAGTTAAACAAGATTGGTCGCACACTGCTACACCTACCAGGCGTGTTCCCCCAATGAAAATGGTCCCTGAAGGTCAGCGTCGGCGGATACACCTATGCTCGAGTGTGAATGCAAGTATGCGTGGCGTGTGCCATCCCTGGACACGTGTTTCAAGGTAGTTGCCTCTCGTCAGCAGGGAGTAGGAAAATGTGTGGGGTTGCTGTGTAAGCTGCTAAAATCGTTATCAGGTCTAGTACCTCTCGTAGCGCGCAGGTGCGTAACCATGAGTCCGTCGACTCCACCGGCTCAAGGGAGCCTGAATATAAAGTTAAACAAGATTGGTCGCACACTGCTACACCTACCAGGCGTGTTCCCCCAATGAAAATGGTCCCTGAAGGTCAGCGTCGGCGGATACACCTATGCTCGTGTGTGAATGCAAGTATGCGTGGCGTGTGCCATCCCTGGACACGTGTTTCGAGGTAGTTGCCTCTCGTCAGCAGGGAGTAGGAAAATGTGTGGGGTTGCTGTGTAAGCTGCTAAAATCGTTATCAGGTCTAGTACCTCTCGTAGCGCGCAGGTGCGTAACCATGAGTCCGTCGACTCCACCGGCTCAAGGGAGCCTGAATATAAAGTTAAACAAGATTGGTCGCACACTGCTACACCTACCAGGTGTGTTCCCCCAAAGAAAATGGTCCTTGAAGGTCAGCGTCGGCGGATACACCTATGCTCGAGTGTGAATGCAAGTATGCGTGGCGTGTGCCATCCCTGGACACGTGTTTCGAGGTAGTTGCCTCTCGTCAGCAGGGAGTAGGAAAATGTGTGGGGTTGCTGTGTAAGCTGCTAAAATCGTTATCAGGTCTAGTACCTCTCGTAGCGCGCAGGTGCGTAACCATGAGTCCGTCGACTCCACCGGCTCAAGGGAGCCTGAATATAAAGTTAAACAAGATTGGTCGCACACTGCTACACCTACCAGGCGTGTTCCCCCAATGAAAATGGTCCCTGAAGGTCAGCGTCGGCGGATACACCTATGCTCGAGTGTGAATGCAAGTATGCGTGGCGTGTGCCATCCCTGGACACGTGTTTCGAGGTAGTTGCCTCTCGTCAGCAGGGAGTAGGAAAATGTGTGGGGTTGCTGTGTAAGCTGCTAAAATCGTTATCAGGTCTAGTACCTCTCGTAGCGCGCAGGTGCGTAACCATGAGTCCGTCGACTCCACCGGCTCAAGGGAGCCTGAATATAAAGTTAAACAAGATTGGTCGCACACTGCTACACCTACCAGGCGTGTTCCCCCAATGAAAATGGTCCCTGAAGGTCAGCGTCGGCGGATACACCTATGCTCGAGTGTGAATGCAAGTATGCGTGGCGTGTGCCATCCCTGGACACGTGTTTCAAGGTAGTTGCCTCTCGTCAGCAGGGAGTAGGAAAATGTGTGGGGTTGCTGTGTAAGCTGCTAAAATCGTTATCAGGTCTAGTACCTCTCGTAGCGCGCAGGTGCGTAACCATGAGTCCGTCGACTCCACCGGCTCAAGGGAGCCTGAATATAAAGTTAAACAAGATTGGTCGCACACTGCTACACCTACCAGGCGTGTTCCCCCAATGAAAATGGTCCCTGAAGGTCAGCGTCGGCGGATACACCTATGCTCGCGTGTGAATGCAAGTATGCGTGGCGTGTGCCATCCCTGGACACGTGTTTCGAGGTAGTTGCCTCTCGTCAGCAGGGAGTAGGAAAATGTGTGGGGTTGCTGTGTAAGCTGCTAAAATCGTTATCAGGTCTAGTACTTCTCGTAGCGCGCAGGTGCGTAACCATGAGTCCGTCGACTCCACCGGCTCAAGGGAGCCTGAATATAAAGTTAAACAAGATTGGTCGCACACTGCTACACCTACCAGGCGTGTTCCCCCAATGAAAATGGTCCCTGAAGGTCAGCGTCGGCGGATACACCTATGCTCGAGTGTGAATGCAAGTATGCGTGGCGTGTGCCATCCCTGGACACGTGTTTCGAGGTAGTTGCCTCTCGTCAGCAGGGAGTAGGAAAATGTGTGGGGTTGCTGTGTAAGCTGCTAAAATCGTTATCAGGTCTAGTACCTCTCGTAGCACGCAGGTGCGTAACCATGAGTCCGTCGACTCCACCGGCTCAAGGGAGCCTGAATATAAAGTTAAACAAGATTGGTCACACACTGCTACACCTACCAGGCGTGTTCCCCCAATGAAAATGGTCCCTGAAGGTCAGCGTCGGCGGATACACCTATGCTCGAGTGTGAATGCAAGTATGCGTGGCGTGTGCCATCCCTGGACACGTGTTTCGAGGTAGTTGCCTCTCGTCAGCAGGGAGTAGGAAAATGTGTGGGGTTGCTGTGTAAGCTGCTAAAATCGTTATCAGGTCTAGTACCTCTCGTAGCGCGCAGGTGCGTAACCATGAGTCCGTCGACTCCACCGGCTCAAGGGAGCCTGAATATAAAGTTAAACAAGATTGGTCGCACACTGCTACACCTACCAGGCGTGTTCCCCCAATGAAAATGGTCCCTGAAGGTCAGCGTCGGCGGATACACCTATGCTCGAGTGTGAATGCAAGTATGCGTGGCGTGTGCCATCCCTGGACACGTGTTTCAAGGTAGTTGCCTCTCGTCAGCAGGGAGTAGGAAAATGTGTGGGGTTGCTGTGTAAGCTGCTAAAATCGTTATCAGGTCTAGTACCTCTCGTAGCGCGCAGGTGCGTAACCATGAGTCCGTCGACTCCACCGGCTCAAGGGAGCCTGAATATAAAGTTAAACAAGATTGGTCGCACACTGCTACACCTACCAGGCGTGTTCCCCCAATGAAAATGGTCCCTGAAGGTCAGCGTCGGCGGATACACCTATGCTCGAGTGTGAATGCAAGTATGCGTGGCGTGTGCCATCCCTGGACACGTGTTTCGAGGTAGTTGCCTCTCGTCAGCAGGGAGTAGGAAAATGTGTGGGGTTGCTGTGTAAGCTGCTAAAATCGTTATCAGGTCTAGTACCTCTCGTAGCGCGCAGGTGCGTAACCATAAGTCCGTCGACTCCACCGGCTCAAGGGAGCCTGAATATAAAGTTAAACAAGATTGGTCGCACACTGCTACACCTACCAGGCGTGTTCCCCCAATGAAAATGGTCCCTGAAGGTCAGCGTCGGCGGATACACCTATGCTCGAGTGTGAATGCAAGTATGCGTGGCGTGTGCCATCCCTGGACACGTGTTTCGAGGTAGTTGCCTCTCGTCAGCAGGGAGTAGGAAAATGTGTGGGGTTGCTGTGTAAGCTGCTAAAATCGTTATCAGGTCTAGTACCTCTCGTAGCGCGCAGGTGCGTAACCATGAGTCCGTCGACTCCACCGGCTCAAGGGAGCCTGAATATAAAGTTAAACAAGATTGGTCGCACACTGCTACACCTACCAGGCGTGTTCCCCCTATGAAAATGGTCCCTGAAGGTCAGCGTCGGCGGATACACCTATGCTCGAGTGTGAATGCAAGTATGCGTGGCGTGTGCCATCCCTGGACACGTGTTTCAAGGTAGTTGCCTCTCGTCAGCAGGGAGTAGGAAAATGTGTGGGGTTGCTGTGTAAGCTGCTAAAATCGTTATCAGGTCTAGTACCTCTCGTAGCGCGCAGGTGCGTAACCATGAGTCCGTCGACTCCACCGGCTCAAGGGAGCCTGAATATAAAGTTAAACAAGATTGGTCGCACACTGCTACACCTACCAGGCGTGTTCCCCCAATGAAAATGGTCCCTGAAGGTCAGCGTCGGCGGATACACCTATGCTCGCGTGTGAATGCAAGTATGCGTGGCGTGTGCCATCCCTGGACACGTGTTTCGAGGTAGTTGCCTCTCGTCAGCAGGGAGTAGGAAAATGTGTGGGGTTGCTGTGTAAGCTGCTAAAATCGTTATCAGGTCTAGTACTTCTCGTAGCGCGCAGGTGCGTAACCATGAGTCCGTCGACTCCACCGGCTCAAGGGAGCCTGAATATAAAGTTAAACAAGATTGGTCGCACACTGCTACACCTACCAGGCGTGTTCCCCCAATGAAAATGGTCCCTGAAGGTCAGCGTCGGCGGATACACCTATGCTCGAGTGTGAATGCAAGTATGCGTGGCGTGTGCCATCCCTGGACACGTGTTTCGAGGTAGTTGCCTCTCGTCAGCAGGGAGTAGGAAAATGTGTGGGGTTGCTGTGTAAGCTGCTAAAATCGTTATCAGGTCTAGTACCTCTCGTAGCACGCAGGTGCGTAACCATGAGTCCGTCGACTCCACCGGCTCAAGGGAGCCTGAATATAAAGTTAAACAAGATTGGTCACACACTGCTACACCTACCAGGCGTGTTCCCCCAATGAAAATGGTCCCTGAAGGTCAGCGTCGGCGGATACACCTATGCTCGAGTGTGAATGCAAGTATGCGTGGCGTGTGCCATCCCTGGACACGTGTTTCGAGGTAGTTGCCTCTCGTCAGCAGGGAGTAGGAAAATGTGTGGGGTTGCTGTGTAAGCTGCTAAAATCGTTATCAGGTCTAGTACCTCTCGTAGCGCGCAGGTGCGTAACCATGAGTCCGTCGACTCCACCGGCTCAAGGGAGCCTGAATATAAAGTTAAACAAGATTGGTCGCACACTGCTACACCTACCAGGCGTGTTCCCCCAATGAAAATGGTCCCTGAAGGTCAGCGTCGGCGGATACACCTATGCTCGAGTGTGAATGCAAGTATGCGTGGCGTGTGCCATCCCTGGACACGTGTTTCAAGGTAGTTGCCTCTCGTCAGCAGGGAGTAGGAAAATGTGTGGGGTTGCTGTGTAAGCTGCTAAAATCGTTATCAGGTCTAGTACCTCTCGTAGCGCGCAGGTGCGTAACCATGAGTCCGTCGACTCCACCGGCTCAAGGGAGCCTGAATATAAAGTTAAACAAGATTGGTCGCACACTGCTACACCTACCAGGCGTGTTCCCCCAATGAAAATGGTCCCTGAAGGTCAGCGTCGGCGGATACACCTATGCTCGAGTGTGAATGCAAGTATGCGTGGCGTGTGCCATCCCTGGACACGTGTTTCGAGGTAGTTGCCTCTCGTCAGCAGGGAGTAGGAAAATGTGTGGGGTTGCTGTGTAAGCTGCTAAAATCGTTATCAGGTCTAGTACCTCTCGTAGCGCGCAGGTGCGTAACCATAAGTCCGTCGACTCCACCGGCTCAAGGGAGCCTGAATATAAAGTTAAACAAGATTGGTCGCACACTGCTACACCTACCAGGCGTGTTCCCCCAATGAAAATGGTCCCTGAAGGTCAGCGTCGGCGGATACACCTATGCTCGAGTGTGAATGCAAGTATGCGTGGCGTGTGCCATCCCTGGACACGTGTTTCGAGGTAGTTGCCTCTCGTCAGCAGGGAGTAGGAAAATGTGTGGGGTTGCTGTGTAAGCTGCTAAAATCGTTATCAGGTCTAGTACCTCTCGTAGCGCGCAGGTGCGTAACCATGAGTCCGTCGACTCCACCGGCTCAAGGGAGCCTGAATATAAAGTTAAACAAGATTGGTCGCACACTGCTACACCTACCAGGCGTGTTCCCCCAATGAAAATGGTCCCTGAAGGTCAGCGTCGGCGGATACACCTATGCTCGAGTGTGAATGCAAGTATGCGTGGCGTGTGCCATCCCTGGACACGTGTTTCGAGGTAGTTGCCTCTCGTCAGCAGGGAGTAGGAAAATGTGTGGGGTTGCTGTGTAAGCTGCTAAAATCGTTATCAGGTCTAGTACCTCTCGTAGCGCGCAGGTGCGTAACCATGAGTCCGTCGACTCCACCGGCTCAAGGGAGCCTGAATATAAAGGTAAACAAGATTGGTCGCACACTGCTACACCTACCAGGCGTGTTCCCCCAATGAAAATGGTCCCTGAAGGTCAGCGTCGGCGGATACACCTATGCTCGAGTGTGAATGCAAGTATGCGTGGCGTGTGCCATCCCTGGACACGTGTTTTGAGGTAGTTGCCTCTCGTCAGCAGGGAGTAGGGAAATGTGTGGGGTTGCTGTGTAAGCTGCTAAAATCGTTATCAGGTCTAGTACCTGATTGGCCTATTTGATTTATGTGTCAGTCCCTAGTAAAGTGCACTGAGTGTGCCAGGGCCTGTAAATCAAATGCTGTTAGTGGGCTGCAGCACTGGATTGTGCCACCCCCACAAACAGCCTGTAAATGTAACTCTGGCCTGCCATTGCAGAGCCTGTGTGCAGTCTGGAACTGCCATGTCGAATTCACAAGTGTACCAACTTGCCAGGCCCTAACCTTCCCTTTTCTTACATGTCAATCACCCCTAAGGTAGGCCCAAGGTACCCTTGTGGGCAGGGTGCAGTGTATGTGAAATGTAGGACATGCGCTGGTGTGTGTGGCATGTCCTGATAGTGAATTACTGCCAATTTTGTTTTTCACCATTGCAAGGCTACCTGTTTCCAATAGGAAAGAATGGGGAGATTGTTTATAATATCTTATAAACATAACTGGCCCTGGGAACTAGGTAGGAAAATAAAGTTTAGTATGCCTGTACTCATAATTTAAAGATGCATCTTTTAGTGAAGGTGATTTTTACATTCTGTGTTTGAAAATACCACTTTTAGAAAGTAGGTATTTTCTTGCACAGCCATCCAGCAGGCCTCTGCTGGGTTTGTGGATTGACTGTCTGGGGTTTGGATGACAGGGGCTGGGGAGCAGCAGAGGCTCCAGATAGTCTAGGTGGGTTAGGAAAGTGCTGAATAGACCTGGGCTCCATTTAGAGTAGGGGGAGGAGATTGCCTTGCACCTGAATGGGCCTGGTCTGCCTCTGACAATGCCGTCTTCATGTCCTGCCAGGAAGCCACACCAGGGAGGGCAGAACTGGTTCTGGCTGGGCACAGACACTCTCTGCCTGAGAGGACAAAGGAGTTTGTGGTAGACATATTAGGCCCAAACCCCTGACCTTTAGAGCTCTTTTGGACCAAGAAGACTGCCAAGAAGAAGAGCCAGAGAAGCTGTGAGGAGGAACTACCACTTTGCTGAGTGCTTTGCTGTGTTGGCCTGCAGTGGCTGCTTCTGTCTTGGGCAGTGAAAGGACTGGACTGAACTTTCTGCAATCTATTTTTGCGAGTTTCTTCAAGGGCTTGAGGTAGAGCTTGCCCCCTGTTCAAGAAGTCTCAGGAACAGCAAAGACTTTGAGTTCTTCTGCCCTCAGCACTTGGAACTGTGTGTTTTGTGCTGCAACGGAAGCAAAAGCAACCCGACGCCGTCTACGACACGGCTGCAGACTCCGTGTCCTGAAGTCACCGCAGAGGGCACCACTGCAATGCTGCACCGCGACTCTGGTCTCACCGACGCCGCCATCTGATGCCGCCACCGAGCCGCTGCTCGAACCGCAACCTGAGGGCATCACACGCCGCACTGCTGCACTTCACCCCTCAGCACTCAACACCTGCCGACACCAGCGCTCCTGACTTCAACCGCGAGGAGTTCGATCTGCAACATGTGTGACTTCAAGGACCCGGAGACTCCTGCACCGACCACCGGAACCAACGCCTGTGGACGCCGTACTTTTGGAAGCTCAACGAGAGGTCGCCAATGCCCTGCATTTATAAAGGTACTGTTTTGTGGGTCTTGCCGATACTGTAGCTGGCCTGCGACGCAACGGTCAGTCAGAACTGTTTGGATTTGTTTGTTCGTGATGCTGTGATAGCCCCGGACAGAGCTATCGTTATCAAAGAACTGTTTTTCAAGGTTATTTTGATAACTGAAGATTTCTGAATAATGTATTGTGGATTGTTATCATTTTTGGTCTTGTCTTAGGTTTATAAAAATATTGGTTATTTTGCTAAACTGGTGTGGTGACCTTTTGTAGTGCTTACACTGTATTACTGTTAGTTATGTGCAAATGCTTTACACACTGCCTCTAAGATAAGCCTGACTGCTCGTGCCAAGTTACCAAGGGGGTGAGCAGGAGTTATTTTAGCAGTGTAACTCCCTTATCCTGACTAGGAAGAAGGGTCCCTTCTTGGACAAAGGTGCAAGTCCTTGCCAACTAGAGACCCCCATTTCTAACAATCTTACTTTGAAAAATAAGTATATTTCTGATTGGCTGTTGACAAATCTTCAAAAGGTATGATACACTGGATATGCTAACATTTTCAAGTACTCAACCACACCTGCTATTGTTGAATTGGAAGCTTGTGTGCTGCAGTTAAAAAGATGCAGAACTTTTGACTTACTGGTACAGTAGAATGTTTCATAAACCGTTCTTATGGAAACTGAGGTGAAGCAGTGTGGGGAAGGGTTTCAAGTACAGTGTGCCTTTTAAATATAAATTGGAGTCCTCTACATTTCTTATAAGTTCAAAAATTAAATTTTTCCAATTCAGTAGTATGTTTGAATGTGAAATGTTGTTGAAAAATGATAGTAGTATTATTGGAAATGGCTTTTAAAACTCCTGTGAAGGTTCGCGTCTCCACTGTGAAATTACATGGGGGTCGCGACTCCAGCCAGTTACAAAACCAGATTGGGCTTCTTTAGAAGAGAGTAATAAATGGTTAATATAACAGTTCAATAGAAAGTCTTTTTAGATTTTAAAAAAAATTAAGGGAATATTTTGATTTGCTACATTCATTTTTCTGGAAAAACAGAGGGAAAATTTGGCATTACTGGCTCTTCCTTATTGAGAGTGATACATCACATTTATTGCATGAAAAAGAGAATTACTGAAGAGTTTCTGATACTTTTAGAATCTACAGAGGAATTTCACAGGTAAGTTACAAAAGAGGAAGGGGTGTCATCTATTTGGTAGAAGCACTTAAGTGATTTTCCTTACTTTTTTAAACTATGAGATGAACTGTTTATAGAAGTTGCAAATCATTTAATCAGAAAAACATTTGTTGTATTCAGTGTGTCTCGTATTGGTGTAAATAATGGCATATCTATATAGTTTGATATGTGTAGAGTAGCACAGAATGATATCTAATGAGACTAACAGTTATATATGTAATAATGTGCATGTACTAAGTAGTTATTTCTAGAGATAAGTAGGAATGTTAGCATGTTTGAGGTCTGAAACAATAGAGAGTATGACAGTAAGTGTAAGAAGTGAAAAATATAGATATCTGGAAAGGTACTGACTCTAACAAGACAGGCATGGACAGGATTTACTCTTTCATCTTGTTTCAGGTCTGGCACTGGAAACTCTATGTTTCTAATGAAATTGGTAGGGAAATGTGAGGTTTAAAATATCTTCCCAGAAGTATTAAGGACTATCCCAGTACATTTAATTTGCCTCAAAAGTACTCTGCAAGAAATCTGTAAGTAGTGATGTATGTATTAAAATCTGAAAACTTATTTTGTCAAGTTTGAATGCCTAATATCTACAATTTCTCTCTCATATTTGTGCTTGTAAATGTAGTTTGACACCTGAGGTCCAACTCATATGCCTAACTTAAAAACTATACAGCCTCTCCCACCCTCAGTCACATAATTCTAGAGTAAGTTATCCATTCTGTTCCAGACACACAGAGCTCTTTTGTAAGTAGGCCTAATGGAAGCACTTACACACACAGCTTTGCATCTCAGTGTTCTGTATAATATCCAGAAAGTGATCCATGCAGCTTCGTCAATGCACATTTGCAGAGCCATGCAGTCCATAAATGAGGAGGTCTAATACTTAAAGGCAACTTTACATGTGTCATCTTAATCCCAAAAGGCACTGACACACTCATTAAGGCATCTGGAAACATACTGACTGTAACAAGGTTGGCATGCACAGAATTCTGCCTTTCATTTTGGGTCAGGCCTGGCACTGGGAGCTCTGTATCTCTAATGAAAACTGATAGAGAAATGAGAGGTTGCAAACATGTTCCCATGTCTATTAAGCACTATCCTACTACATATAACTCTCCTCAAAGGTACACTGCAAGTAAGTTGTAGATAGTGATGTATGTACTTAAAACTAAAAACGTATTCTGTCAAGTTTGAATGTCTGACCTGTACAATGTATCAGTCATGTCTGTACTTCTAGATGTAGTCTTATACCTGAAGTGCAACTGATGTGCCTATCTATAAAACTACACAACCTCTCACAGCCCCAATGACATATTGACATAGCTACTTCACCATTCAGTACCAGACACACAGACCTCTTTTGTAAGTAGGACTAATGTAAGCACTACCATACACAGCTTCTTACCCTAGTATTCTCTATGATACCCAGAAAGTAATCCATACAGCGTCTTATACACACTTTTACAGAGCCATACAGTCTGTAACAGAGGCACTCTAATACATACATGCTACTTTACTTGTGTCATCACATCCCAAAAAGGCACTGACACATTCATTCAGGTATCTGGAAAGGCACTGACACTAATAAGGCAGGGATGCATATGATTCAACCTTTTATATTGAGTCACGCCTGGCACTAAACTGTCTGTTGCTCTAGTTAAACTCATGGAGAAATGTGAGGTTTAAAACATGTTCCAAAATGTACATATATCTCACCTCAAAGGTGCACTGCAAGTAGGCCATAGATAGTGATGAATGTACTTCAAACTGAAAACGTATCCTTTCAAGTTTGAATGTCTGGCATATATGATTTCTCACCCTTGTCTGTACTTCTACATGTTGTCTGACATCTGTTGTTCAACTGATGACCCTAACTTAAAAACTGTACGGTCTCTCACACCCCAAAGCACATATTGACAAAGCTACTTCACCATTCATTCACACACACAGTTTTATTTCTAAGTAGAACTAATGGAAGCACTACTACACAGTTTCATACCCTAGTAGTCTCTATGATACCAACAAAATGATCAATGAAGCTTCTTCTACACATTTTTACAGAGCCACACATTCTGATACAGAGGAACTCTAATACCTACGGGCTACTTTACATATGTCATGACACCCCCAAAAGTCACTGACGCACTCAAAAGTCAAAGACAGCTTTATTTGACTGCTATTTCATACAATCATAAAAGCACATATATAAAACATACATATCAATTAAAATAAGTATTATAAAATGAATGTCCTGTGCATAAATCACCATTCATTTAATTGTTCATACTGTTAAATAAAGAAAAGAAAATCACTAAAAACAGAGGCATTATTACATGAAAATAGCAATTAAAGCATGATTCATATAGTCTGTAAATTCATCCATAATACAAATATGCCCTTTGCGTCTATATGACATTTAAACTTAAATTACCATGCTTTTCTTGTGGTTGACTACTTGCTTTAAAAACATTGCTATCTTCCAAATACTATGTACATTATCCAAAAATTGCAACGCAATAAACGCTGAACGGCATTGTCTAATCTCTAAGCGTTTTAGCATTGGAACAATCCACACATTCCTTAATTCTCTATAGAAGTTACAAAACAGAAACACCTGCATGGTGGATTGAGCAGAATGATTGTCACATGGACACATTTGCAATTTTCGGGCCCAGTCATTCATTGTTGGAAGGCTAGCAATTCTGTGAAAGATCCCCAGCCTAAATTGTGTCAATAAAAAATGATCATAACCCCCAGGAACGACTGTTAAATATGGCTGAATATTAAAAGTAGTTCAAATCAGCTGGTTCTACTGGACGCTAGGCTTTAAAATCTCAGCTGACAATCTTATTGTGTCCAAAAGTTGGAGACCCTCTTTTTTAAAATCCTTTCTGCTAACCATATGTTAGGTGCTTGGGTCGATAAAGTATTCAGAGTGTCCGAGATCCTACATGAAATCACGGACATACCTTACCCAAGGAATCTTTAGGGCCCCTTCCAAGATGTCTCTATTTAGCTGGGTCTCTATTTTTTTCCACACTCTATGCCACAAGAGGATGGGCTCTCGTTTTATAAGGTCCGAGATATGTGGCAGGCCCAGTTCGGCATGACAAACATACAAGTATGTGCTGGTTGGGACAGACAGGATGTATCTCAAAAATATGTTTTCTACTGTTTGCAATGAGTAAGTATCAGCAAAGTCCCAAACACCGGGTCCATACATAGCTGTGCAGACGCTTTTGGCTTTGTATATCTTAATAAGCTCCACAGGGGGTCACCTACCCGATTTTATTGAAAAATGTACAAGGGCAATAATAGTCCTCGAAAGCGCTAGTTTTTTTTCTGATACAGCTTGAGGCCATAAATCTTTTTGATCAAAGAGTATTCCAAGATATGAGAATCTCTTTGTGGGCTCTATCTTTTGGCCGTTCACAAACATGTTCTTACATCTATGACTTCCACAACCACACCTCATTATGAAGGTCTTTGATGTATTAAACCTAAGGCCAAGAAAACTCATGAAATTAGAGAAGTTATCTAACACCCTCTGCAAACCTACTTGGGTGCGTGACATTAAAACCGCGTCATCCGCATAAAGGAGAGCAGGTATGGGACGTCCAGCTATTTGAGGAAAGTTGTAGCTATCCTTAATCAGCGCCTCTTCCAGACCATGAATATAGAGATTAAAAAGAAAGGGGGCCAGAACACATCCTTGTCTGACCCCACTCTTTATAGGAAATGTGGCGGTACATTCGCCACTCAGACTAAATCGTACTCGCCCCTGGGCGTTCTTATATAGGCACCTAAGGAAAATAATTATTTGAGCTTCCACCCCCATCACCTCAAGAATCTCCCAAAGCTTCTCATGTTGGACACAATCAAATGCAGCAGTGAGATCCACAGAAGCTAAAAAAATGCCTAACCCCTTTCACCTGCGCGTATTTCCCTACAAGGATGGCTAAGTTTAAACTCTGCTCTGTTGTACCCAGGCCCTTCGGAACCCATATTGGATATCAGAGAGGACTTTATTATCCTCAGCCCAGGCACGTAATCGTTCCAAGATTATTCGACCCTCGACTTTAATCAAGGAGTCTAATAATGAGATGGGCCTGTAACATCCAGGGTCCTGGCGATTCCCTTCTTTTAAAATTGGCGCAGTATTGGACTCAGCCCAAGTTTCCTAAAAGGGAGCAGAACAACTTGCGTTAATTACCTGGTGTTAGACCTGACATCCTTGGCGTGGGTTTTTCCCCTATCTTTTGCCTCTGCTACCTGGATTTTGATGCTATGCTGGATTTCGTTTTTGCTGGTTTAGATGCTTTGGACACTCTGCCACTGCTAATCAGTGCCAGAGTGTAAGTGCTCCCTGTGTAAAATATCATATTGATTGGATATACCTGATTGGCATATCTGTATCACCCGGAAGTCCCGAGTAAAGTGCACTGTGTGTGCCAGGGCGGGTGATGACAGATGCTACTAGTGGGTCTGCAGCGCTGGTTGCACCACCCACACGATTAGCCCTAAAATGGTGTCTCAGGCCTGCCGCCGCAGGCCTACCGCAGTCCCCGAACTGCCATGTCACCCTGGTCGGTGTCCACACTGACTAGGTCTAACCCTTCCCTTTTTGTGCACATCAGTCATCCCTATGGAAGGCCCGAGGTACCCCCCTGGGCAGGGTGCAGTGCATATAAGAGGTAGCGCATGTACTAGTGCAGGTACCATGCGCTGGTAGTGAACCGCGGCCATTTTGCGTGTTCACTGCTGCAAGGTTATCTTGCTCCATAGGCTAACATGGGGGTGGCCGGTGCCAATGGCTATCGGCCTATCTTCTCATAGGAACAAGATAAGACATGAGTATTTGATATCCCTGAGCTCAGCATTTAATAACACATCTTTTAGGAGAGGTTGTTTCTAAATCCTGAGTTGGAGGACAGTACTTTTTAGAGAGTGGCTGTTCTCTTGTCTGACCCTTCTGTGTGTATGGGCGCGCTTGTGGATTGACTGTCTGGCTTGCGAGTGACAGGGGCTGGGGATCCCCCGGGAGGTTGGCTGAGTCAGCCCTCTGCTGAATGGCGACATTTGCAAGGAGAGTGGAGGGAGGAGATAGCACCTGGGAGTGAATAGGGCTGTGCCTGCCTGCCACACTGCTGGCTCCACCTCCTGCTGGGCGGCTGACGACTCTGCCCCTCACTCTGAAAAGAAAGCAGAAGCCAGGAAAACAAAGTGCTCCAGCAACACCCAGAACTGGATCAGACCGGGCTCAGGACCCACTTGCACAAAGACTTCAAAGACTTTTAGGGGTATAAGTACAAGACCCCTGACAACAGATTTTTAGATTCTACCATCAAGAGGAACCTCTGCTGAAAGACGGACCGCTGAAGAACTAAAGGAAGATTGCCTTGCTGTGTGCTCTAAGGGCTGACCTGTTCTGCTGTACAACTGAAGCTGAGGAGGAGAAGGGGTCTTGCTGTGTGCTGACCCTACCCACTTGACCAAACAAGACTTTGCTGTGTGCTGTGTCTTAAACCGAATCTCCAAGGGCCTGAGAAGAGCTGGCCTCCTGTTTCGCAACCCAGGGATAGAAAGGTTGCCAAAAACTCAAGACTCTGCTGTGTCCCCCCCTGCGCTGCTGTGTGCCGCAGGGACCGTGGACTGTTCTACTAAGCTTCTCAACATCTGCCTGTGAAGTGGGCTGGCTGCTCTCTGTCTTGCTGGAGAGTGCCGCGCTGATCCAGGCCTGACACCGGTCGCCGCATCAAGAAGACCGACGTGCTCATCGGCACGTGCCTTGCCGCGACCCGGAGGCCTGAAGCAGATCGAGAGTCGTACTTCCCTGCTCTACAAAGCCGCGCTGTGAGTGGCTAACTCCGGTGACGTCGACATCGTCACTGGGGGCTCGTCGAGGGAGTTGTGGAAACCTTGCACCGAACAGCCCGAGGAGCGCTTTTACAACGAGTGCAGCGACACCGCCGGAGCAACGTAGCTGCCTAAACATCAAGAGCCTACAAACTGATTCATTCTCAGTGAGTATCGAATCACACAAGAGACTAGAGACTATCGTCTTACGATCCCGACCAACCAAGAAAGCGAATATTGTGTAAACCTGTGATGCTTGATTTCAACTGCGGAAACTAGATAAAGATATATTAATTTTGATATAACTCACCTGTGTGGTCTACGTTTGTGGTGTACGGAAGGGGGACCATTGTGGTGTCTACGTGCAATACCTTACACATTGCCTTGGGGATAAGCCTGTCTGCTCGAGTCAAGCTACCTAGAGGGTGAGCAGGGGTTATCTACCGTGTGTGTCCCTGTACCCTGACTAGAAGCAAGGGTCCCTATTTGGTCTAAGGTGTATACCTCTGCCAACTAGAGACCCCCAGATCTAACATTGGTGGTCAGCGGTGCGGATTAGAACCAGTATTTGCACTTGACCTGCAGTGATTCTTTGTACATCACTAGTCTAGTAAGCAGTAGAATTGCACGAAGTTTTTTTTTGAAGACTACTCTTGGAGGATCGACGAAGCATCATGTCTCTGAATGGAGTAGGTGAGGAGCCGGAATTGCAATTCGAAGTGAAAGAGTTGCTCACATATAAGAATGAGCAACTAAAGCAATTCTGCAAGCACCTTGGATGCCCAGTGAAGGGCAGCGCCAACAGGACGGAGCTACAGAAAGCTCTAAGGGCCTGGTGGGAGGCCAAGAATGGCGCAATAGAGGAAGCTACTGGAGAGGATGGTACACCGGAGCACGGATTTGGATCCGATGATTTACCAGTGAATAGGCCAGCGTCGAGGGCTGGCAGCACCCATTCCAGTAGGAGCCTTTCTCCAGAGGAGCTGGAGGAAAATCAGAGGATTAGGGCCCATGAGATTGAACTTTTTAAGCTCAAAGCTCAAGCAGAAGAAAGGAAACTGCGCCTTGACAGTGAGAAAGAGGCGGAGGAGAGGAGGAATGCTCTCGCTTTGGAAGAGAGAAAACTCCAGTTGGCTCATGAGTTGAGCATGAGGGAGCTGGACATTAAAGCTAAACAGGTGGAGTCCAGTCCGAATGGTGGCAGCGCACAACCAGTACAGGCGGGTAAAGTATACATACCGAAAGATTTGGTGCAGAATTATCAGAGGGGTGAGGATATCTATGCATGGTTTAGATCCTATGAGCTTGCCTTGAAGATGAATAAAGTGCCTGAAAAGAGTTGGGGAGCGGGTTTGTGGAAGCATTTTGAGGCCTCTGGGAGGGATGTCTTAGCACCCTTAGAAGCAGCAGGGACCTTAACCTACCCCACTATGAAGGAGGCCTTATGCCTCAGGTATGGGCTTACACCAGAACAGTACCGCCAGAAGTTTAGGAACTTCAAGAAGCTTGATTCAAGTACTTGGGTGGAGTGTGTGAGTATGTACACGCGTGCACTGGAAGGTTGGATAAAGGGCAGCAAAGTAACTGATTATGTGGGGTTGTGTCACTTGATTAGTTGGGAGCACTTGAGTAGTCTATGTGTTCCAGAGCTGCGCCAGCATCTTTTAGACAGCAAGTTAACTGATCCCAGTGAGCTTGCTAAAGAGGCAGACCGCTGGACTAGCACCAGGGTCAACAAAGGGGTGGTAAGTATGCCAGCCAAGGGTGGACAGGGTCCCCAGCAGAAAGGTGGGGAGGACAAGGGTAACAGTAAGGAGTTCTCTAAAGGGCCCCAAAACAGTTCCCAGGAGAAGGAGTCCCAAGCCCCCAAGCCTAAGAGGTCTTGGCCCCCTAAGGGCAACAGACCACCGCCTACTTGCTATGCTTGTAGGGAAGTGGGCCACATAGCCCCTAACTGTCCCAAGAAACCCCCAGCACCAGCTGCTGCTCCAGTCCCAGGGTTAACTAGTGTAGCTTTGGGAGGGGATTTGATTTCCAGTGGGGAAGAGGGATTAGCTATGATGACCCTTGTCTCTTTAGGAGACCAAGAGATGGTCCAGGATACCTTGATACCCGCTAACACTAAGAAATACGGGCAAAAGGTGACCATCAATGGGAGGGAGATAGAGGCTCTGAGAGACACCGGGGCGAGTGTGACATCTGTCAGGTGTCAGTGGGTGTCTGAAGAGCAAGTCATTCCCAATGTGCTCCGCCCAGTAGTGGCCGCTGACACTTCAGTGCGCCTCTGCAAGATGGCGCGTGTTCCCTTTACATGGGGGGGGAGTCTCTGGTACCTTGGAAGTCTGTGTCAGTGATGCCTTGCCGGTAGATTGTCTGTTGGGTAACGACCTGGAGACTTCTCCATGGAAGGACGTAGAGCATCGAGCTCACTTGGAAATGTTAGGACTGCCAGCATGGATCTGTGTATCCACACGTGCCATGACAGCCAGTAAGGGTGGATTAGTAGAACTGGAGCCTGGAACAATGGCCCAGGAACCTGCCAGGAGAGGAAGGGGCAGAGGGCGCGGGAAACCGGCCCCCACTGTTCCCACGGTCCAGGAGGAAGCAGAACCTGAGGGGGATGCCCTGGAACCTACAGGGGAGCAGGTGGCCGAACTGGGGGAGTTGCCTGAGCTGACCCATTGGCAGCAAGAGGGTGGCCCCTCTAGGGAGGAATTCTGCCAGGCTCAGAAGGAGTGCCCTTCTCTCGTCGGTGTGCGGCAACAGGCTGCAGACCAGGCAGCAGGCCTAGGGACCAAGGAACATTTGATTTACTGGGAGGATGACTTACTTTGTAGTGAGCCTAAGTTCGCTGAGCCCGGTGCAGCCCGTGTGCTGGTGGTACCCGAGCGCTTCAGGAACTTCTTACTGGGTCTGGCTCACGACGTGCCTCTCGCAGGACATCTGGGGCAAGACAAGACCTATCACAGGCTTGTCACCCACTTCTACTGGCCCCAGATGAAGAAGCACGTCGGTACCTTTTGTAAGTCTTGCCAAACATGTCAAGCCAGTGGTAAGAGCGGAGGGAAGTGCGTGGCGCCCCTCCAGCCGTTTCCTGTAGTGAGCACCCCTTTCGAGCGGGTGGGCATTGATATCGTAGGGCCCCTGGATCCCAAGACCGCCTTAGGCAACAGGTTTATCCTGGTCTTGGTGGATCACGCCACTCGGTACCCGGAAGCCGTCCCTCTCAGGACAATCACAGCCCCCGTGGTGGGCCGTGCATTGATGGGGATCTTTTCCCGTATGGGGTTCCCCAGAGAGGTGGTCTCCGACCGAGGTACCAACTTCATCTCTAGGTACATGAAGTCACTGTGGGAGGAGTGTGGGGTAACGTATAAGTTCACCACTCCTTACCACCCTCAAGGAAACGGGTTGGTTGAAAGGTTCAACCTCACCCTGAAAGGTATGATTATGGGCCTAGCGGAGCCCATGAGACGGAAGTGGGACGTCTTGTTACCATGCCTGTTGTTTGCCTACAGGGAGGTGCCTCAGAAGTCCTTAGGGTTCAGCCCCTTTGAACTGCTGTATGGCCACCCTGTTAGAGGACCTCTCACACTGGTGAAGGAGGGGTGGGAAAAGTCCCGTGGGAAAACCCCCCAGAATGTGTTCAGCTATGTGCTGGCCATCCGCAACCAAACGCAGAGCTTCAGGAAGCTCGCTCAAGAGAACCTGGAAGCCAGCCAGGAAGAAATGAAAAGATGGTACGACCAGAATACCACTCTGGTTGAATTTCATCCTGGGCAGAAAGTATGGTTGATGGCACCGGTGGAGCCCTGCGCGCTCCGTGACAAGTGGACCGGGCCCTACGAGGTGGTAGAGCGCAAGAGTGAAGTGACCTACCTGATCAACATGAAGACTCCTAGGCAGCCCCTTAGAGTCTTGCATGTGAACCCCCTCAAACCCCACTTCGAGAGGTCTGAAGTGACAATGCTCAAGACTACAGATGATGGTGGGGAAGAGGATAGTGATCCTCTCCCTGTCCTCCTGGCAACCAAGGAGCAAGACGGGTCAGTGGATGGTGTGGTCCTCTCGCCCACCCTGACCCCAGAACAGCAGAGAGACTGTCGCCAGGTGTTGGGTCAGTTTGCCTCCCTGTTCTCCCTGACCCCAGGTGACACCAATTGGTGCGTCCATGATGTGGACACTGGAGATAGTCTACCAGAGAAACAGAAGTTTTACAGAGTAGCTGACAAGGTCAGGGCCAGCATCAAGGAAGAAGTTTCCAAGATGTTGGCGTTAGGGGTAATTGATCCCTCCAGCAGTCCCTGGGCTAGCCCAGTGGTCCTCGTTCCCAAGAAAGCTGCTACACCCGGTGGCCCGCCAGAACTTCGGTTTTGCGTGGACTACAGTGGGCTCAATGCGGTCACCAAGACTGACGCACACCCCATCCCCAGAGCTGATGAGCTTGTGGTTCGGTTGGGAGCTGCCAGATATCTCAGCACCTTTGATTTGACTTCAGGGTACTGGCAGATTGCCTTAACTGAGGGGGCTAAGGAGAGGTCGGCATTTTCAACACCAGAGGGGCACTTCCAGTTTCGCGTCATGCCCTTTGGATTGAAAAATGCCCCTGCCACCTTCCAGAGACTGGTCAACCGGGTACTGACCGGGCTGGAGCAATTCAGCGCCGCGTACTTGGATGACATTGCTGTGTTCAGCTCCACTTGGGAGGAACACTTGCAACACCTCTGTGAAGCGTTGAAGGCTCTGCAGAAGGCAGGCCTCACTATCAAGGCCAGCAAGTGCCAGATAGGGCAGGGATCAGTGGTGTATTTGGGACACCAGGTGGGGAGCGGCCAGGTGGCGCCCCTACAGGCGAAGATTGATACCATTCTGGCTTGGGAACCCCCCAAGACCCAGACAGAGGTGAGAGCCTTTCTAGGACTCACCGGGTATTACAGACGGTTCATCAAGGGATACGGCACCATTGTTGCCCCCTTGACAAAACTAACCTCTGGAAATCAGCCCAGGAAAGTGAATTGGACCAAGGCCTGTCAAACTGCTTTCGATGCCCTGAAAACTGCAATGTGCACAGCACCGGTGCTTAAGGCGCCTGACTTTTCGAGTGAGTTCGTAGTGCAGACAGACGCTTCAGAGCAAGGCGTGGGAGCAGTACTCTCACAGATGGACGACGAGGGTGGGGACCAACCCGTAGCTTTCATTAGTAGGAGGCTACTTCCCAGGGAACAGAGGTGGAGCGCTATTGAAAGGGAAGCATTTGCTGTGGTCTGGGCCCTGAAGAAGCTGAGGCCCTACCTGTTTGGGACTCACTTCCGTGTTCAGACCGACCACAGGCCCCTCAGATGGTTAATGCAGATGAGGGGTGAGAATCCAAAACTGTTGAGGTGGTCCATCTCCCTACAGGGAATGGACTTTACGGTGGAACACCGTCCCGGTACAGAACACGCCAATGCTGATGGTCTGTCCAGGTTTTTCCGCCTTAGTGATGAGAACTCCCAAGAGGGTGGGTATTCTCCCCACTTTCAGCTGGAGGGGACACGTGTTAGACCTGACATCCTTGGCGTGGGTTTTTCCCCTATCTTTTGCCTCTGCTACCTGGATTTTGATGCTATGCTGGATTTCGTTTTTGCTGGTTTAGATGCTTTGGACACTCTGCCACTGCTAATCAGTGCCAGAGTGTAAGTGCTCCCTGTGTAAAATATCATATTGATTGGATATACCTGATTGGCATATCTGTATCACCCGGAAGTCCCGAGTAAAGTGCACTGTGTGTGTGCCAGGGCGGGTGATGACAGATGCTACTAGTGGGTCTGCAGCGCTGGTTGCGCCACCCACATGAGTAGCCCTAAAATGGTGTCTCAGGCCTGCCGCCGCAGGCCTACCGCAGTCCCCGAACTGCCATGTCACCCTGGTCGGTGTCCACACTGACTAGGCCTAACCCTTCCCTTTTTGTGTACATCAGTCATCCCTATGGAAGGCCCGAGGTACCCCCCTGGGCAGGGTGCAGTGCATATAAGAGGTAGCGCATGTACTAGTGCAGGTACCATGCGCTGGTAGTGAACCGCGGCCATTTTGCGTGTTCACTGCTGCAAGGTTATCTTGCTCCATAGGCTAACATGGGTGTGGCCGGTGCCAATGGCTATCGGCCTATCTTCTCATAGGAACAAGATAAGACATGAGTATTTGATATCCCTGAGCTCAGCATTTAATAACACATCTTTTAGGAGAGGTTGTTTCTAAATCCTGAGTTGGAGGACAGTACTTTTTAGAGAGTGGCTGTTCTCTTGTCTGACCCTTCTGTGTGCATGGGCACTCTTGTGGATTGACTGTCTGGCTTGCGAGTGACAGGGGCTGGGGATCCCCCGGGAGGTTGGCTGAGTCAGCCCTCTGCTGAATGGCGACATTTGCAAGGAGAGTGGAGGGAGGAGATAGCACCTGGGAGTGAATAGGGCTGTGCCTGCCTGCCACACTGCTGGCTCCACCTCCTGCTGGGCGGCTGACGACTCTGCCCCTCACTCTGAAAAGAAAGCAGAAGCCAGGAAAACAAAGTGCTCCAGCAACACCCAGAACTGGATCACACCGGGCTCAGGACCCACTTGCACAAAGACTTCAAAGACTTTTAGGGGTATAAGTACAAGACCCCTGACAACAGATTTTTAGATTCTACCATCAAGAGGAACCTCTGCTGAAAGACGGACCGCTGAAGAACTAAAGGAAGATTGCCTTGCTGTGTGCTCTAAGGGCTGACCTGTTCTGCTGTACAACTGAAGCTGAGGAGGAGAAGGGGTCTTGCTGTGTGCTGACCCTACCCACTTGACCAAACAAGACTTTGCTGTGAGCTGTGTCTTAAACCGAATCTCCAAGGGCCTGAGAAGAGCTGTTTCGCAACCCAAGGATAGAAAGGTTGCCAAAAACTCAAGACTCTGCTGTGTCCCCCCCTGCGCTGCTGTGTGCCGCAGGGACCGTGGACTGTTCTACCAAGCTTCTCAACATCTGCCTGTGAAGTGGGCTGGCTGCTCTCTGTCTTGCTGGAGAGTGCCGCGCTGATCCAGGCCTGACACCGGTCGCCGCATCAAGAAGACTGACGTGCTCATCGGCACGTGCCTTGCCGCGACCCGGAGGCCTGAAGCGGATCGAGAGTCGTACTTCCCTGCTCTACGAAGCCGCGCTGTGAGTGGCTGACTCCGGTGACGTCGACATCGTCACTGGGGGCTCGTCGAGGGAGTTGTGGAAACCTTGCACCGAACAGCCCGAGGAGCGCTTTTACAACGAGTGCAGCGACACCGCCGGAGCAATGTAGCTGCCTAAACATCAAGAGCCTACAAACTGATTCATTCTCAGTGAGTATCGAATCACACAAGAGACTAGAGACTATCGTCCTACGATCCCGACCAACCAAGAAAGCGAATATTGTGTAAACCTGTGATGCTTGATTTCAACTGCGGAAACTAGATAAAGATATATTAATTTTGATATAACTCACCTGTGTGGTCTAAGTTTGTGGTGTACGGAAGGGGGACCATTGTGGTGTCTACGTGCAAATACCTTACACATTGCCTTGGGGATAAGCCTGTCAGCTCGAGCCAAGCTACCTAGAGGGTGAGCAGGGGTTATCTACTGTGTGTGTCCCTGTACCCTGACTAGAAGCAACGGTCCCTATTTGGTCTAAGGTGTATACCTCTGCCAACTAGAGACCCCCAGATCTAACACCTGGGTAATGATTGGGCCCCATAAAGTCATATTTGCCTTAAACAGATCATCCGGCACCCCGTCTAGACCGGGTGCCTTGCTCCCCAGGCTTGCAGAAATAGCCCGGTTAACTTCATCCAGTGTAAACTGGAGATTACAATATTGGAGTGAAAGATCCAAAGAAATTTTCTCGTGGCTAGTCTCAAGATTACCCACAGGGTCATATACCTTTACAAAGTGGTCAACCCAGTGGTCCTCACTTATAGCGATTTCCATTGTCGGGCCACCTCCGGGGTTCAAGTAGGGTAATTTAACAGCCTTCCAGAAAGCCTAGCTGTCTCCCATTAATGAGGCCTTATGCAGGGATTCCCAGGCATCATTTCGCAAAGCGATTTTACTTTTCTTAAGCGCTAATCTATAATCAGCTCTTGCCTGCCTCACACCATTTAGATTTCTAGGGGTCTTGTGTAATACCTTTTTTAGGTTGGTATAGGCTTGGGTGCAGTTTGAATCAAACCATCCCTGAGTTTTCCTGTTTTTAGTACTCTGAACAAATAATGCCTCCCTCACAGCTGCTGAAATAAGTTGAAAGGAGGTCAAGATATTGACCGGGGCAGCTAAATCACTTAGGCAAATCTCAAAAGCTGATTTACAATTCTCTAGCACTTTTTTTGTAATCAAAAGAGGGTCCACCAGTGACCACCGCAAGGTATATCCATTTGTTTTGTCCAATATAATGTTGGGTAAGGCCTGGTCAAATTTATCATGCCTAACAGGTTTACTTAATGGCAAAGATATAGAGAACCATAGTGGAAAATGGTCACTTAGTGAATTGTCACCAACAGTAAAAGAGCGAAGTCTGGAAGTATGGCTATTTGTCAAGAATACTTAGGGCCCGATTCACAGAACTAACTTAAGACCAAGTCCTAAACTTACTACCATTTTGGTATTCACAGAAGGCTCTTACTCATTTCGGTATCCACAGAAGTTAGGAGTCCTAACTTTAGGACTCCTAAATGCCTTCTGTGAATACCGAAAGTCTTAAAATTAGGATTTTTCTCAGTTTAGTGGTAGTATAGTTAGGACACCTAACTTTAGGATCCCTAAATGCCTTCTGTGAATACCGAAAGTCTTAAAATTAGGATTTTTCTCAATTTAGTAGTAGTAAAGTTAGGACTCCTAACTTTAGGACTCCTAAATGCCTTCTGTGAATACCGAAAGCCTTAAAATTAGGATTTTTCTCAGTGTAGTAGTAGTATAGTTAGGACTCTTAACTTTAGTACTCCTAAACTGAGAAAAATCCTAATTTTAAGACTTTCGGTATTCACAGAAGGCATTTAGGAGTCCTAAAGTTAGGACTCCTAACTTCTGTGAATACCGAAGTGAGTAAGTGTCTTCTGTGAATACCAAAATGAGTAAGTGCCTTCTGTGAATAGGAAAATGGTAGTAAGTTTAGGATTTTGTCTTAAGTTAGTTCTGTGAATCGGGCCCATAGTCTATAGTACTATGTAGACCTTTTCCATTGAAGGTATAGTCCATAGGAGCAGGTCATGTTTTAAACCTGTTACAATTGAGAGTGTGAATCCAGTAGTGCTGCTACGGTGGCTTGGCATTTAAAACCTGAGTAGAATCTTTAATTGACTGTTTGCCACATATAACTCATCCTTAAGGTAGCCTGAAGCTAGTCTATAGGGTACAGTCCTATGTGCATAAAAGCTAAGACATGTAGTTACACAACATTACATTTATACTCTATTTTCCTTTCTGACATCTATTTGGCTTGAAACAGAAGATTTACCATGACAAACAGGGAACGAAGAAGAAAGGCACAAAGGAAACAGTACTATTTGAAAAAGTCTTTTAAAAAAAGGACATAATGGACAGAATACACTCCAGGAAACAAAATTGGCTGGTAAGAGACCTAAGCAATTGCTTAAAAAATTTCTTACAAAAAAAAGTATTGAAAATGTAGTGAACAAACGGAACGTTTACCAACAACTCACAAACAAAAACAAATTATAAAAGTTCAAAGTCGAAAGGGTTCTAAAGAAAAAGTAATCTAAAAGCTAGACAGAAATAGTGTAAAGATATAAGAAGAAGAATGTTTAAAAGTAGAGTACTACAAAATTTAAAAAGATATTCAAAACACTATAGGAGAAGACCATCAGCTTATAAGCAAAGACAACTTAAAGAAAGTGTAGTAGATAAGCATTTCCCTTGAAGCGAAAACTGTTGATATTAATTTTAAATAGGATGAATACACTGGATAAAACATTGTTGAGTATGAAGAGGAAATGTCAGAAAAAAACGTGTGAATAAAAGTAACTTTTGTAAAATATTTAGAGGAGAATGGAAACATACATCTAGTACAGAGCCTTTCAGTTAATGAAGAGAACACATTAGTTCATGCAGTTGAGACAAGTGGCCGATTTTATGAAGTAAAGGATAGTATTCCGTTTGCAAAGGAGGAAATAGTTGCTAGGAATGTTGAAGAAGTCATAGCAGAAGAGGTACAGAGAAGACATAGACATACTGCTGTATATAAGTAGAATTGTAGCAGAATTGTAGTGTTTTACAAGAGATTATTGATAAAATGAGACGCTTTCTACGTGAATATTCATGCAGAAGTTTGAAGAAGAAAATTGCAAATCTGCAGGGATTAGATCCATGCAAACTGAGAAAGTATAGAACTTTCCAAATGCAATATATGGCTCCCACCACTGGGAAGACAACTCAAATAAGCACTCCTTGATGCGATATACTTATCAATAAACCAAATAAATACATGTGGTAATCACTTTAGGAAAATCTTTAATTGTCCATTGTATTTTAGGTTAATCCATAATCCGTAGTAACAAATCCTTGTAATTTAATTCTCCATTACAAAAGACATATGTAGTTGGGTAATATTTCCATTCACAGGAATTCTGTGTCAAAACCCCAAAACATTTCGGGTACAACCCTTCTTCAGGGGGAAATCCCTAAAAAGGAAAAATAAGGTGCTAAGTGCACCTAAAGTAGAATGCATATCTGTGATTAAGAAGTGTTAAAAAATGTGACATGCTAAAGAATCCACCACCAAAAAAAAACTCTATGTTTTCCTTATAAGTGTTATCTGTTAACTGTGCAAAAAACGGTAAAAATTGCATTTAATAAATTCAACGAACTGAACTGAATCGCGGGTCTTCTAAAAGTTACCAAAATGTGGTTAATCGAAAGTGAATAATGATAACGGATATCGAGTGTGTTAAGTTCTTAGTAAAAAGTAAAAATGTGAACGTCCGACGCTCAAAAAGATTTACCCGAATGCGGTAAATTGGGAGTAAATGGTGATGTAAACAAAGAAGCCAAGAAATAAAGAAAATAATGAATATAGAGTGTGTTAAGTTCTTAGTAAAAAGTAAAAATGTAGACATCCGACGCCTTGAAAAGTTAAACGGGGAGAAAACGTACAGTACAACCTAAAGATTAATACCTGTGAAGAGTGCTCACACAAGCATCCGCTAGTCAACTCTCTCGTATCGGAAATGCTGTTGTCAGCATCTTAAGACCCGGTGGTGATTAGTATAGTGAACCCGGAAGTTAACGCGCTGTGAATCATGGAAAGTGACGGTGAATAAGAAACAATGTCGGGTGTCTGAATATGAAAAAAAGACTCTAATGGATTTAATCGAAGACTGAACTATGAAAAAGAACAGTGGTGTGCAAACAAAACTTAATCAAAACACTCATAATATAATGCATATTAACATAAAAAAAGAATCAAACGAGGCTGAGAATAGTTGATTAACCTAAGTAGACCCGCTATTGAATGGTACAAAAATAAACAACATGTATAAAAAATAGTGAGGGGAAAATTATGAGAAGAAATATATATAAAAAAGAAAAGAGAAAAAGAGAGAAAGAAAGTACGAAAGTAGTTTCTGAAGGAAAGTCTAAGACTGAGTCAACTAATAATTAAAATAATAATTAAAATGATGATTGAAATAATAAATTGTGCAATCCAATAAAGAACAATAAACATTATTATACACGTGTAACAAGATATTGAGAGGAATCTTAAAGGTAACAATTAAATTCACATCGTTCATTGAGGCCTTTCGGTTGTATTGAGTTAAATTTGTATATTCAATAAAGTTCACGCTGTATCAACATTTTTGTTGTCTCTGCCTTCTTTGCAAGGAACCTGTTCCAGTATCAAAAATCGTAGCTGACTGATATTGTGATTCACAGTGGAAAAATGTGCTGCTACTGTTGATTTGGTGTTCTTCAATCGTATGTTGAATTTATGTTCAATTAAACATGTTTTAATTTTTCTTTCGGTTTTCCCTACCTAGGGTAATCCGCAGGGATACTTTAATAGATATACAACGTTGGTAGAATCACAAGTGGCAGATACTTGTAGTTTGATAGGTGTCCCTTGAGTAGAAGTAGTACCTTTTATGATGTTATTGCAACTCCCACAATTGTGACAGGGAATGGTGCTACTATACACTTGGTTGACTTTGTCGGATTTCATCTGTAAAATTTGTTGGTAAGCAAAAATAGGTAATTGTTGGAATACACCTCTAAAATCGCTTTCTGATTGCAGTAACGGCCAATATTTGCAGATAATGCTTTTGATGTGTTTACTGCGTGTCGAGTATTTGGAAAAAAATACCATGCGTTCAGCATTCTTTTGAGACAGAGCATTGATTTTAAGTAATTTGGTTCTATTTTTTAGATCAGCTCGTGTCTCAGCTTGTTTAAGAATAGTCTCTGGATATCCCCTTTGTCGGAATTTTGTTAAAACTTTATTTTTGTTCTCCAAGGATAATTCAGGGGTAGATGAGATCCGCTTAACCCTGAGTAATTGGGAATATGGCAAATGTTTTTTCAAGCTCATCTGATGGAAACTGGAAAAATGTAAAAAATTGTTCCTGTCTGTTGGTTTGAAGAACACAGTAGTGATGAGCGTGTTGCTTTGAAGAGTGATTTCAACATCCAAAAAAGAAATAATGCTTTTACTGTAACAGTGTGTGAACTGGATACGGTCATCAATGGTGTTGATGGAGTTGATCTCTTGTAGAAGGTGAACTTCTGGACCTTTCAAATTAAAAAAATGTCATCAATATAACGATGGTAAGTAACCAGATGGTAATGCCAGGAGGGTTTGGACAGTATGTGATCTAACTCAAAACGGAGCATGATAAGATTCGCATACGCCGGTGCTGCACAATTGCCCATAGATGTGCCTGAGAGTTGAGTGTAAAATCGATCTTGCCAGGAAAAGTAACTGTGATACAACGTAAAGTGCATCAATTCAAGTAAAAAGACTTTCAAATCTTCATTGATGTCAGCTTCAATGAGAAAAGATTCCATGGCTTGTAGACCCAAATCATGTGGGATTGAAGTATACAAAGAATTCCCGTCAATTGTACACAATGTTAGATCATCATATCCTTGAATATCAATGTCATTGAGTTTGTTAATAAAATCTGTGGTGTCTTGAAGGTAGGTTGTCTTCTTTTGTACTAGTGGTTGTAAATGACGATCAATGTACTTGCCGATAGGTTCATGGATAGAATTTTTGGTACTCACTATCGGTCTGAAAGGTGGTTTGGTCAGGCTTTTATGAATCTTAGTAATCATGTACAAGTACGGTGTGCTAGGGTACTCTTTGATAAGATATTTCTTGTCACGGTCAGTGATTGCTCCCCAATGTAGAGCTTTGTCTATAATGGTTTTAAGAACAAGGGAAAATTTGTGCGTAGAATTGGAGTTAAGTTTCATGTAAATGGATTTATCCGAAACATGAGCACGTACATTTTCAAGATAGAAATCAGTGTCAAGTATAACTAAAGCGCCACCTTTATCAGCTTTGCTAAACAAGATTTTTTCATTATTTGCTAATCTTCTTATTGCAGCGCGTTCTCGGGTTGTAAGATTGTTTTTTCTGATCACTTTAGTTTTGTACTCTTCATGCAGTTCTCTCTGCACCACTTTTCAAATGAATCCAGAACTTTATGACTTATCGGTGCTAGAAATGAACTTTTGGGTCTTAAATCCATTAGTGTGCCATTTTCTCCTGTTGATGGTTGATCAACTACGTTACTGAAAAAGTGTTTGAGACGTAATAATCGCATAAATTTGAATAGACAAATTTGAGATTCAAGTTCATTGGAATCGTAAGATGCGACGAAAGATGTACCTTTTTGTAAGGTTTGTATTTCGAATGTAGACAGTTCAACTTGAGAGATATTAATAACTAAACTCTCTGGCTTCTGGTGGATTTTGCTATGGGTAAATCTGTTTCTGTGATATTTTGCCCGCCTGGTTCTGCGGGTACGCCTTGGTTTCTTCCTAAAAAAGGAGCCGAAGTTAGGTTGGTTGCTTGTGAAGTGGAAGGTCTGCTGTCCGTAGTGATGCTTCTGGGTGGCTGTCCCTTTTGGTATGATTTAGTCTGAGAATCGTCTGACGATGAAGTTTCTTCCGTTGATCTGTTACCGAAGGGTCTTTGATGTCTCCAAGAGGCATAAGCCTCAGCCCAACTGTAGACCTCTCCTAATTTATAATCAACTGTGTCTCTTTTGAATTTTCTTAACTTTCTTTCGTTGATTTCCATAGTGTATTTTTCAAATTGGGAATTAATGTTGTCTAAGGTTTTCTTCCATTCATCAGGTAATAATTTCTCACTTAACTCTTGTTTAAGTTGTCCGACTTCTTTTTCAAGTTCTTCAAGTGCTCTGGATAGTTCCTCAATTATTAGCAAGATTAAATCAAGTGAACACTTATTCAAAATGCCAAACCAGCGTTCAGTGAAATGTGCATTATTCTTGCATAATGTGGATTTAAGGGGTATTCGTAACCCTCTTGGTATCCTCTGGACTTTATGATACCTTATAAGTGTGCTGGCATGAAGTCTCCGGTTGATCTCCCTTTTTGCCGTGAATAATAATTGTTTGATATTGGATTTCACTGATCCTGTGCTTAAAGATACGCATTCTGGCTCTTGTATCAATGAGTAAATACTGGTTGTATCTTCATCAGAAAAGCCGAAAGTGTCGTCTTTTAAAGTATAGAACTTTACAGGGACATTCACTTGCATGTTTGTTTTTCATCATTTCAGAATGTTCATCACTCTGGAATGCAAAAGTTTGTTAGGAAACTTTTTTTTTAAATATACTTTTAGCAAGAGATTTGAATACAGGTTTTTGCATGGTAGAATAGCAGTTGAACAAACAGTTTGTGATGATCTTCAGTGTTGTTTCTTTGGGCCTGAAGAGGAGTGTAGGGAAAGTGATGACTTTATATCTACAGCTGTAGTAGAAGAGTACAGAGAGACTACTATTAATAACTTTGTAGAAGAGATTAGAAAGTTTAACAGAGTTTATTCTGAAAAACCAAACTGTGTTAGTATTTCATGCACTCCCTATAAAAATCAAACTCAGACTGTTGATTTGTATTCTAAAAGTGAAGAAGAAAACAATGATAATTGCAAAAATTTGCTGCTAATTTATTTGTTGAAGAACGATTTGCTAGCTAGAGCTGTATCTAACAACTTAGAGTTGGTACTATTCACAAAGAACTAGCCAATTTAAATGTTTATGAGTCTATTCCAATTCAACTGTACTTCCATTTCAGGCCATACTTTCAAGTTGATCTACAAAAAGGCCTGAAAAGCAGAGTTCTGTACTTACCTTTAGATTTTACACAGAATATTACAACTATTGGTAGATATATAGAGGATAATGAACCATTTTTAATTCTAGTAAATGGTGTGCCTACAAAGAATACAAAAATTGCAACTGGTACAAGATAATGTTTTTTATAAGAATGTTGATGTTGTCGAAGACATGTGTGCAGGAGGAAAGGTTTTTTAGAAGTGGACAGTTTGAAAAAGTAGATAAATCCAAATCAGAAGAGATTTATGGACATTACAGCCTATATTTTCTACATTCAAAAGAAGTGATCGGTGATGCCATTGAATTATTTCAAATGAAGCAAGCAAAAGGAATGCCCAAGAGTGTGTGGGGGAAAAGTTTGGAAGCTCTGTGTTTCCCACAACTGTTCCCCATTGGAGAAGGTGAACGCTTTGATGTCCGGCCTGTACAAATACCTGCATCTTAATAACGGTCAACAAGATTATACCCAGAAGACCCAAGATTTCAACAATCCATTCCCTTCATATTTCATCTTCTATTTGAAAGTGATTTATCCAGTCTTTAATAAGGTGTTAACCATGTGTTGAAAACAGGACTACACCTACAACATCTCACTGCAAGAGAACTCATGGGCAAAGTTTATGAAAGAGATGAAAACTTAGACTATAGTTTAATTAATATGATGGCGTGACAACGTGGCACCAACAAGTATTGGTATCATTGACATGGAGAACTTAAATGCATGTTAAGAAACTTAGGAGCACTTACTTGAATTCTGACACTCAGTTGCGCTGAGTATGCATGGGATGAACCCCTTGAGTTCCTGGCAGAAGCAGATTCAAACATCAAGAATATTGAATTAAAGACTTTGTTCTTTGGACCCTGCAAATGTTTGCAGGTATTTCAACCACAGGATTGGAGCTATAATGTCTTTCATCTGTAACAAATAAATCCACTACTAGGAGAAGTAAGTGAATTCTTTTGGCAAAAGGAGTACCAAGACAGAGATGCACCTCATATACACATGCTCTTATGGATAAAGGATACACCAAATAGTGATGAGGCTCTCCTGAGTTTTATAGAACGGTACATAACATATGACATCAAAGCCACAGATGAGGAAAATACTGCTATAGTAAATACAGAGCTAAATGTACATTTTATACAAAATGTTGTTTTGGATTTCCATTACCTGTGATTTTACAAGGAAGAGTAAACAGCTTTCTGTCAGCAGTAAGACAAACACTCACTCGCAAATCACCAAAAAACACATATATCTTACAAAGAACAGAAGACTCAAAATATATTAATGATTATAATTAGGGCTCCCGGTTTTATGGTATTTATTTTTTCAACATTTCCATCTGTATTTATCCATATTTAGTTTTTTGCTCAGATTTTCTGTATTTATCCATTTTTATTTTGTATTTTCTGTATAAATGAAGCTGCAATGTGTATTTTTCCACATTTCATTAACTGATAAATGTATTGTCGCATTTGAATTTCAGAAGGGTTTTAGCAGTATACAGTGCAATAGTGTTATCTGAAAACACTTGCATTGCAGAATAGCATAAATAACTGTAGATCTGGACTTAATTAAGCCTATTTAGGAAATCTGTTATCTTTTCTCATCTCTCCTACCTCTCAGTCTGAACATCTACTGACATGGCACTCATGACTGACAGTAGAAAAAATCATTCAAAGAAGGCCTATTTTCCGTATGTTTCTGTATTTAAAAATAAAAACAGACAGGAAAATAAATAGTTTTCTGTCTGTATTTATCTGTAAAAATGGGAAACTGGGAGCCTTAATTATAATCCAGTCATGCTGAAAATGTGGAATGCAAATATAGATATACAGATTGTTGCTGACATTTCAATTGCTGCTGCACAATATGTAACATCATACATTACAAAATCAGAGAAATCTGAGATGAAAGAGATATGGGAGCATATTTCTGAGGAGAGGAGTCTGAGCAAGAAACTGTACAGCTTTAGTTTGAAGATGCTTTCTCATAGAGAGATAGGATTCTATGAGTGCTCAGATCGGTTAAGTTCAGCCAGTTTATTTTCAAAGTCAAGAGGAATCATTTGGGTAAGCCTAGGGCTTACCAACACAAGAAACAGAGTATTGAAGTCTTTACCAGAAATCCAATATTTAGCAGAGTTTCAGTCACAAAGTACTCATATTGTCAAAACAAATATTTTGGACACATACTATACTAGAAGAAGTCCACATCTGGAAAATGTGTGCCTTTATGAAGTACTTCAATAGTGCAAGTTTAAAAAAAATGTAAAAGAAAACATAGAAGAAGAAGAATACGCTGTATTTGGGTATGATGGATGTTTGGTCAAACTTGCAAAAGGAAATCTAATCCACCTTTGAAAACTCAGCTGTCAATCTCCAGAAAAGAAAGAATGTTTCTATTTGGGATGTCTACAACTGTTCAATCCTTGGCATGATGAAACAGAGTTGCTTGGAGATTATTATTCCTATGAAGATTCTTTTAATGCTGTAAATAAGTGATCAGTGTTCAGTCTTTCCTCTGAATTTGAAAATTTTAATTGATGAAACAAGTAGAAACCATTGTAGTAGCAACAGCAAGAGAAAGTTCACAAAGTAGTCAAAGTTCAGACTCATAGATTCAAGATCCACGTGGACAACCGATTATTCAGAAGGAAGCAGCAACAGCAATGAATGAAGTGGAAACAGCAATGGAGCTAGCAAGACAAGAGACTATTGATTTTGAATATGTTGAAGGACAACTCAACAGTGAACAGAAAGAAATCTTTAAAGAAGGAAAAGACACACTACATCGTGGCTTCCTGCATGAAAAAATAGAATGCCAATGCTCATCATTTAAACCTATTCTATTATACGTCAGTGGTCAAGCTGGAACTGAAAAAGGTTTCCTAATTAAAGGTCTAATTGGTTATCTACACAGGTCTACAGAATCAAATATATGATGTGTAGTCACTGCACCTACTGGATTAGGTGCGCACAACATCAAAAGGATTACATTACATCGACTACTTATGCTAACTGTCGAATATGATACTAAACTAGAATGCCAGAAGTTATCTGGTTAAGCTTGTCATGAAGTCTCAAGGGTTCTGAAAAAACAGAAACTTTTAATCATCAATGAGGTAAGCAGGGAGTCAAACTTAATGCTTGCCTTTGTACAGTTGAGAATGCAACAGATTCTTAAAACAGACTATGATGTGCTGTTTGGTGGAAAGCATTTAATTGTATTTGGAGACCTACTCCAACTGACTCCTGCTAAAGGACAACCTGGGGCAGATTTACAAGGAAGTGACGCATCGCTGCTTTATAGCAGAGATGTGTCAGTTTCCTTGCGCCACCATGGATGCATCGCATTTACAATGCAGCGCACCATGGTGCAAGGATTGACAGATACGTCACGCATCTGTTGACGCAAAGGTCACGCATTGCTGGAGTTGTGTTGCATGCATGACGCAACTCCAGCAATGCTCTGGGAGGCCTATACTTATTGTGCTGTGTCACTCCTTTTGCCTGCTTCAAGCAGGCGTAAGGTTTTGACACAGTGGCGTCCTAGAAGTTGAGCAGTGAAATCGTGTAGATTTCACTGAGTCACTTTTATGAGGCTTTCCTGCGTGGGAACACCCACCCTGCATACATTATACCTGACGCAGATATAATGTGGCGCAGGGCTTTACAACGTGACGTATCTCTCTAGATGCATCATGTTGTAAATGTGCAGCAACATGGCGCATTCTTTACACCGCCGCTGTGTCACAAATGTGATGCAACGGTGGTGCAAAAGTGACGCAAGGAGCGTGTAAATCTGCCCCCCTGTTTTTAAAACACTACTCCACAATGAAACAAGGAATGCTTTGGGAAGCATTGGAAATTTAAACATTTGTCTAAACTTTAAATATGTGGAACAAGTAGGGATTATACAACAAGCATTTGATAAAGACTATGGACATATCCTTAAAGACATAAGAATAGGAGTTTTGTCAAAAGATGATAAACAAGCTTTGGAAAGTCGACTAACAAAGAAACTGATTACATCTGAAAAGACACCAGCTCCACTAATGTAAAATATGATTGCAGAACACAATTCCATAGTTTGTTTAATGCCTACACCGCAAGTGTGTTCCAACTTTAATGAAGTAATACTCAAACTGGAAAACCAAAACATTTTGGAATTGACAGATATTGATAAAATGGAACACCAGGGAGTAACAATTTTACTAAGCGGAAATCAACAAAGAAATGTAAATTCTTTCGAGAAGTCTTTATTAAAGACTGCAGAATAAGAAAAGTATTTACACATGTATAAAAACTGTTGTGTTATTTTGCAACGTAATTTGAATGCAGAGAAAAGATTAGTAAATAGTGCTACTGTTAAACTTTTTGATTTCGTTAATTTTCCAAACAGGGATCAGATAGAATTTTTTGTTGTAAAATGTGATCAGATTAATGGAATAATGGCATTGTGTTGTACGTCTTTTGCTTGTAAAGGACTTGTATGTTTGACAAAAGCAGATCCCAGTGTCTCTAGTGTATGCTGTAGCTATCAATAAATCTCAAGGTTTAAGTATATGCACCATTGTTTTTTGTGTCATAGTTAACTAATGGTCCGACAGTCCGGACAAATTCGCTACAAAATCTTTTTCCTGTCGTCATTTATTTGACCACAAAGGTATTGGTGGTGGTTTGACTGTGACCCTATCCTCGGTTAATAATGAGCGGTCCTGAAGAAGGTGGAGATAATTGATAACTTCCACTGAAACGTACGTCGACCGGATGGTGTGACATCCTAGTCACCTACACAGTCATTGATGGTTGATGAGTCACCCCTGTTAATCCATCTGTGTATGTTGTGTTGTACTGGGGTGTGCATGGTTGGGAGGTATGCGTGTGAATGATCTGCTAGGTGAGGATGTGAATGTGATATGAGTATGGGGACTTGTAACTGCTTGTTAAATGTACCAGATGGATTGAAGGATGTTGTTTCTCAGGATAAAATGTGACGTGCATTGGATTTGCACAAATTACATTTATTGCATTCCCTTAATGAGATGATGATGTTAACTTTTGTATTTATTATGTTTTGCAAATAAGCACTATTTATTAGTCAATGTCTTACTATGGAAAAAAAGTTTTTCTTGTTTATATAAAATGAATTAAAAAAATAATAATAAAATGAAGTCAAAGGAAAACAAATGTTCATGAGTTTGTGTTACAGATGGTGGCCTAGAGACCTGTATAAGCCAAGAGTAAATTGATATAGGTTGAGTGTGAGTTTTTGTGGTATTGATTTGTTGATCTTCCCCCTTACTCCCAGACCTTGAGACTTATTTCAGGGGGGGGCGCCTTTCTCATATATGGCTATAGTGAGGAGGTGAATACTATTCCCACATACTTTCTTTTTTCTTTTTCATCACCACTAGTCATTATTTGTCTATTTCACTTTTTTCTCTTTCATAGGGCTTATTAAGCTCATCTCAGCTGTTCTAAAATAAAATAGATAGAAATACATCTTTCTATTTAGACTCCATTTCATATCTAAGAGCCTTCTAGTGTATCAAACACTGAGTAGCAAGTAGGGTAGATTACACCTACTTGTAGACACTGATATTCTGTATTATAGGTTCAGATAGAGGTGGCTGAACTAACCATTAGAATATGGAAGTCTTAAAAACATTCGGCTTCACCTACGTAGATTTTTCTGCCCTTATAGGTGAAATTCCAACAACCAATAAAAGGGTAACATTGTTGAATGTAGATAACAATGAATAGACCAAACTCCTCAATTTGAGAAAGAAAGCCATGCGGATGGAATCACACACACAATTTATGCTAGAGTACCTTCAGGTGGGTGTGACTCCATCTGGCCTGAGAGTACGAAACATTCCAGTATTGTTCATAGAAATACGGAAATTTTGGGAAAAATAGTCCCATTTAGGGAATAGATGTTCAAGAGATTGGATGATTCTAATCGTTGTGACGGCAAGTAGTGGCTATTCTTAATAAGGAAATCTTAGAATTGGAAGACAAGTTGAAAAGCACCACAGCATTAGAAGAGGCCAAACTAAGACTAGAAAACCTTAACAGTGAGCTACATGACTTTGAAGAATATTTTATTAAGAAAAAAACAGACAAATTAAAGAAAGATATTAGATGGTATACGCAAGAAAAGGCGTATCCTTATCTAAGGACCAACTACTATCAGGAATGGCAACACGAGCCAGAAGCTCACATTTACAGGGGTAATCAGAGGAGGAAATTCCTAACATTTTCAGACACCTACTCAACAGACTCAGATGGAGATGGCTCCAATGCATCAGAGGGAGCTAATTTAGACCATCAACCACAAAGAGGCAGACAAGGAGAACAATATCAGTATTATCAAGCCCCACATCCTTTTTTAGCAAGAGGCCGGAACAGGGGCAGAAACAGATACCAGAGACAGGACAGAGGGGGATACCATCAGATGGACCCTCAACCTCCACCTCCACAATTATATATGAGAACGTGGAACCAGCAGAATTGGAGGTCTTAATAAGTACAATCAGCCCAGGTGCAGGTACCATTCCTATTTTTAATCTGTCCCGACATTGTCTAAGTCAAGATAAAATGGCAAGGCTTATCATTTGTACCTAGCACCTCATGCGACAAATTCCAACTCAACCAAGATATCTTTTAATTTTTTAGAAAGACAAGGATGAAAAAGTTTTTTTCCCAAATAGAGACACAAGACGGTGAAGCCAATCTCTCAGGGTGTAAACCCAAATCTACATTCACTCCTACCTTAGAAATGGTAGGTCCCGAGATGGCAATTTTTGAAAAAACTGTGCCTAATGAAGCACAGGAAATAACAAAGCATCCCTACAACAGTCATTCTAATCTGACTAAGTTAGAAAGATGCACCCTCAAGAAACTTCAGGATAGTGAAACCCTGTGATAAGGGAGGAAGGATAGTCATAATGGATACTCAAACATATAACAATAAGATCCAAGCAATGTTAGCAGTTCCTGACCACTAGAAACCAGTAGGTGCATCTGTCTTTACTAAATTGAACTCTCAGATTAGCACTGTAACTAACAAAGTCATTGAAGTAGGTACTATTTGTAGTCAAGAACATGAATTCTTAAATAAAATGTACTCAGTTACGCCGGCACTGTATGGTGTAGCAAAGCTACATAAGAGCATAGACAATCCCCCTTCGTGCCCCATTGTATCATTCATTAACTTTAGCACAGAACCCCTGTCAAAATACATTGATGCCTTTTTATGTACCCTGACATTTAATTATCAATCCCATACTAGGGACACAGGAGACATAATAAATATAATAGAGCATATGACATTACACATGAGCATAGTGGGCGTAGTGGGGCTACGCGGAGCATCACGGAGTGGGGGCAAATCTACGCCCACCCACACACTCCGCGTAGCCCCACTACGCGCCACCCGCCTCCCTCCCGCACACTTTTAAAATACATTAAGAATAATCGTAAACTTTTAAAAAACAATGTTTAAGTAATTTAAATAACTTACCTGAGCTGCGGCGTCCCGGAGCTCCCTCTTCCTTCTCTCGCCAACGACTTCCTCACAAATGCGCATGCGCAGCCGCCCGCGCATGCGCATTTGTGAGGAAGAAGTCAGTGAGAGATGGGAGAGGGAGCCCCGGGACGCCGCAGCTCAGGTGAGTTATTTAAATTACTTAAACCTTGTTTTTTTAAAGTTTAGGATCATTGTTAATGTATTTTAAAAGCGGGCGGGAGGGAAGCGGGTGGCGGGCAACTCCGCCGTGGGTGTGCGTAGCCTGCATGCCCTACGCCTACTTTGCGGATTGCGAAGTAGGCAAAGCTACGCACACTCCGCGGCCGGAGCGTAGCGCTGCACCCAGGGTTATATGACATTCAATCCAGAACGAGAATTTCTGGTTAGATTAGATATAGAGAAATTGTGTACAAATATACCTCAGCAGCCAGCCATTGAAGCAGTTGCAGCCCTCCCAAGTAGAACTACAGGTGACAGGCCAGATAAGTTTATTTTAGAGTGCCTGGAAATAGTACTCCAGAACAACTACTTTGAGTATAAGGGTCACACTTATCACCAAATAAAAGGGACCAGCATGGAGGCATCCTGTGCCCACAGTATAGCTAATATCTATATGGGTGAGTACGAGCTCAAGCATATATACAATGAAGCCACACCATTTTTTAAAAATGTGAAAGTATGGCGAAGATTTATTGACGATATCTTTTTCATATGGGAGGGAGATGAGATGGCCCTACAAGAATTTACCTCATGGTTAAATGTCAGTGATAACAATCTAACATGTACAGCTCATTACAGCACAGAAGCAGTAGAATTTTTAGATATACTGATCTCAGGTTGCACAGGATCTATTATGGGCCTCCCACTTATCAAAGGAAATCATATTTATACTTAATACAGTAAAGGAGGGATTAAACGAGGAAATTGTGTGGAAAGTAACATGATTCTTTCCCACACGTGCCATTACCTTCACTAAATCTGCCATAGGGGCATTAATGAGAATTAAAACCCTAATATATGTGGGGATGTATCACACACATCAACTGCCATCGTTATGGACAACTCAAACAAAAATCTGATGCATTTCCCAATTGGCTATATATTCACTTACACCTGTGCACTATGCAACACTATATTGAGATATAGATTGTAATCAAAAGATAGACTCGTATGAATGCCCTTTAGTAATACTCATTTATCTGTGAAGGAATATTTTATTAAAATCAAATTTCTTTCTCTTCTGGTGGATCTTAGCGAGATGCAACCCACCTATCATAACAGGCACATAATATTGATGCATGATACAGACCAGGAGAGGACATGTAGTTAAGAACCATTGGCACTGCTCCACTATCGCCTAATATCGACATACACCCAGGGGGTTTCACGTGCAAACATACTGATGAATATATCTAATCAACCCTGTATTTTAGCATTTTATATTGGGAGTGAAACAGTATCATCATTGTGTATTAATCATGTTATTTTCTTCCCCTTTTGGGAGTATTTATCTGTTCCCATATGAAGTGTAGATGTAGATAAAGGGGAACAGCTTACAAATCGACCCTATACTACTACAAGATGGCACTCATGTGTAGCTCACTAGCTGTATGGTTTTTATCTTAATCAAGTATTTTACCATACTACAAGATGGCGCTTCAGGCATGCATTACATTTTGGAACGTGCCTCTATGCGTCATATCGCGAGAGCATCCTACCAAAGTTTGGACCTTACCTTCAAAAAGCGGTCTGCGCCAATAGTTGCCCCTTTCATGTGGCAGATGGCTTGGGGGAACACAGATGTGGGACGTAAGAGTAGTGACGCTAGGTAAGTGTCGAACACGGTCGTGCAGTGTAAAACTAGCGGTGGTCCCTGTAATGCCTACTCCTGCCCTCATTATTAGTGGGAGGACAACTGTGGTATGGGAGTTCTTAACCCTTAGCCAGTGCTGACAAAGTACACATTTTTCTGTGCCCAACCGACGGTGTGTGCAACATTGCACTAACCTTAATGATTGGAAAGGGGAACTGGCAGTTTCACTTATTTCCATTTAACCCTGAGGTTGCTTAAATCAACTGTACGCATCAAGACGGGCAATATAACTAGATGCCATAATATATCAGTGATCCAATGCTGGCCGGCGTGACTTATGGCGCTTGTAAGACTTGGTAGTATCAGTTGTATCTGAAAGTAGTGTCACGATGGCGATGCCTTGTCTTTCAGGAACTGTTGCAAAGTATGAATTACAGCGTCGGTATTCACGACACTTCTTAATATGTGTCTACGCAAATCCAACCCCGTGTGAAAAACGGCATTAGCCAGTCCGTTCCTGTTCCACAAAGGGACGAATCTGCCCTGCGAGATCTACACGGTAATTGCACTTTGAATGAAAGTAGCTTATCAACTTAGAGTCTGAGAATAGCGGTTGATTAAATAATCCTTTTCTCCTCCCTTTAGACTATCTATAACCGTCTCAGAGGCGATTGCGTATTGCACTAAAAGTCCTACTAGATATTGGACACTCTTCGGGGGTGTCAACTCGTTGTCCACCCCAAGAAGCTTTGCTAACATACTGGGACCCTAAATGGTAAATGAGGTTACTGCATTTGTACATAGAGTATCTGCCTGTATCATACACATTGGCGCTAGTCACATCTAAAGGGCACATCAGGTATTAACACACAACTGGAGAGAAGTATAGAGTGAGTGAAGGACACACGGGTGTTGACTGAAGAAAGTCTTTGCTCCCATCAGTTGTGCCTATGTACCCTCCAGCCGCTACTATTGCAGTTTTGCATCTTCTTCAAAGAATTGAACCCCTGGATAAGCACGCTCCAGAGGTCTGCCTCTTTTTCATAGCACAGATGATGGTTCTAAACCACATATGGCTCAATGCACCATTGTTTCTTGTGTCATAGTTCACTAATGGTCCGACAGTCCGGATAAACTTTCTACACAATCTTTTTCCTGTCGTCATTTCTTTGACCACAAAGGTATTGGTGATGGTTTGACTGTGACCCTATCCTTGGTTCTAAATAGGCTGGGAAAGTATTTACCATCTATCTAAACAAGAACAGAGCAATGATAAAAAGCTCTGATTGATCACCTATATACATATTTTCGTATTAAGTTAATGATGAGTGGTCCTGAAGAAGGTGGAGCTAATTGATAACTTCCACTGAAACGTACGCCGACCGGATGGTGTGACATCCAAGTCACCAACACAGTCATTGAGGGTTGATGAGTCACCCCTGTGATTACATCTGTGTATTTTGTGTTGTACTGGGGTGTGTATGGATGGGAGGTATGTGTGTGATTGATTTGCTAGGGGAGGATGTGAATGTGATGTGAGTGTGGGGACTTGTGACTGCTTGTAAATGTACCAGATAGATTTCAGGATGTTATTTCTTAGGATGAAATGTGGCATGTGCATTGGATTTGCACAAATTGCATCTATTGCGGTCCCTTAATATTGATGATGAATTTAACTTTTGTATTTAATCTGATTAGAGTAAATTGATATAGGTCGAGTGGGAGTTTTTGTAGTATTAAGTATAGACAGAGCCTTTGTAAACATCCTAAGTAGTGTGTTTAAAGAATAAATGGCATTTGTTGCATTATCTCGGGTAAGAACATTATCCAGTTTATATTTGATTGAATTTGATGACAGAAAAGTTAGTGCTGATGGAACTTGTGTAAGAGAGTACAATCGCTTAAGAGGTCTCTATGCACCTAATTTAGATGAATACCCAATCTATGAGAAACGTGTACTATGTCCAAAATGGAAATATATAAGACATTCAACTGAACTTCAGGATAGAAAGGCAATCAAGTCAAAGTTGAAGGCATAAAGAAGACAAAAGTGGAAAGTGAGGGTGATATTGAAGGATACCAGTTACAAAACAGTTCAGGTATCAACTGCAAAGCTAATGTGGTTCTCTCTTCTTAATGAAATCATGCAAAACTGTGAGAAAAGATCCGGTCCTGCACCATATCATTTACTCCAACAGTTGCTTACTGACAGAAGTAAAAGACATACTGCTTCTGGCATTCAACATATTTTGACTATATATAGCGTATCAGTGGCATTTACTCTCAATATACAACAAGATGCCCAAGAATTTATAATGGTCATGCATGGAATTTTAGAAGCAGAATAAATAAATATTGATAACTTATTTGGCCTAAGTTACAAATGGGAGCATGACTGTGAAGAATGTTGGCTTACATCTACCACTGAAACACATGCAGAACGATTCCTATACTTAACACTACCAGATTGCAAAACAGTATCGTTTGACAAATTGATCAAAACAGCAAATCAAAATATGACCTGCTCAAATTGTAGATCAAACATGATGTCTATATTGCAAATACAATGAAGTGGAAACATTTTAATGCTGAAACAATGTAGATTAGATGGAACAAAATTAAAAACAGAAATTAAAACTTCAAAGAAGGTCAAATATCTATTTCAAGAAGAACTTATACAACACTGGCAATTATTTTTTATTTTTCAAAGCTAGATTGCCTCCTAAACTACAAAATTCTTACCTGTTGTTTCTGCAGCCAAAGTTCTAAGGACATGATTCAGCCTATTAGGCGTGATGTCCTTAAAAAACGGAATGGATTGGAATTTCTCAGTTTGATGATTACTCTTTTGCTTATTATTTGGTCTAATGGACATTTTATTCAGAAAAACGTCTTCAAAAAACAACTAGAGTACATATTTGTGTGTTGTACTGTACCAGGTCTAATAGTAGTAGAAAATTATTTCAAATCTATTTATGTCAAGTAGTAAAGTTAAAAGAGATGAAACAACTAATTAAGAAATTGCAGTGAGCGTAAAGCATAGTTACACATATTTATAATGATGTACTATGCCCTGTTTTTTTTTGTACAATCCATTTGATTGTTTTTTCTCCACTGTTCGAAGATGACACTACATACAGATCACCATACATGGTTAAGTAGTATGAAAGCTATGGACAGTATAAAAGGGAAAGTAATATTTGAATTTGATTATAATACACTATTAGTATTTATGAAAAATATAATATGACATCATTTTTTTACGATAATATATTAATATTTTGTTTCTCTTTTTGCTTTTAATAGCAGGCACTTCAAAACACCAGGGTTTAGGAGAATGTTATGCCAAGAATCCCCTTTCAGCATGGTCTATCCTAATTACTTGAAAGGTAAGAATATGTGACCTAGTCTTGGTGATGAACTGTACATATCTCAGAAATATCATTTATCTGCTGAGCTAATTTCAACATGTAGGGACTGCTCATTAGTTTGTTTTCTGAAAACACCCAAAAGCAGATTTTTATGTCTACAAAACAACATTCTCCACTTGCTTTAAGACTAAAATCAGACTGCTGTTATTTCTTTTTTGCAGATATCAGTGTTGCCATATACTCGTAAACAACAAGCATATTCGAAGAATGATTCAACTTGCGAAGAGAACTGAGACAATTATTTACATATGTATTAAAGCTCTTACACTACCAAGTAGTCCATCTAGAGAAGTATCCCTTTTAATATTTCGGAGGCCTCATGCACTTGAACTTAGAGATGCAGTTCAAGTGCTAAGCCAAATTGCTATTTAAAACAAATTTACTATTGCTAACCAGCCGCTAGCGCAACAGCTCTCGCCTCCCCCACCCACTTCCTCACTTGCTGAGACAAGGAGATACCATGGAGGAAGCTTGACACGAGACACAGAGCCGCGGTCAACTAGGTGGCGGTGATTCCTTGTGGCTACGGAGGTTCGAACAGGGGCAGTACGGATGGGGGGAAGATACCCGCTATTTGTGGACTGTGTGAGTGGCTCTGGCAGCCGGGCTGGAGTGGTGACAGTGCCTGAAACGTGGATCATGTAACTGCGCTTGTTCGGGCAATGGAAGGTAACCCCACCAGCAGAAAAGGCAAGTCAAGCCGAGCTCAGGGGTTAAACCAGGGGTGACTATGACTGTTTTGGTTTTCTTCATGCCCCTCTGTGGTTCCTTACTCCCTTCTTTTTCTGACTAGACCACAGTAAGGGCAGCGTGGCATCATGCAGCATGGTAGCAGCAACGCGGCTGCAGAAGAGATACCAGCGGTGCTGGAATTTCTAGGTTTTCTGGACAGAAAAAAGAATAAGCATTTAAGAGGAAGTATTCACAGTGGGGGGGTCCTCTTAAGAGTCTCGGTGAAACCTGTTGACGTTATAGAGACTTTTTATTTTTAAATCTAGGAGGATTGATGACTCTCAGCTGCCTCTGCCTGCTTCGGCTTTGTTTCCTGAGGGGTTGAGATAACAGAATGCGCACAAAACAGCTCAAAACAGCGAAGAAAAATAACAGCGAAATGCGAGACCAGACCACCCCTTCACCAGCCCCCAGAGCTAAATGCAGGGGTCAAAGAAATGCCCAATACAGGACAGAACCTAAAGCTAATGCGCTTTTAAAGACAGAAGTGAAGAAGTGTAGCTCACTGGTTAGAGGAGGCATACCCTGAAGCAGAGATCAGACCCGGGACCTGGGTTCGATTCCTGACGCAGCAGGGTCCAGAACCCAATTGTCCACGGACTCGATAATTCTCGCTTCGGTGCCCACTCTAAGCACGAGTATCAGTGTTGCCATATACTCGTAAACAACAAGCATATTCGAAGAATGATTCAACTTGCGAAGAGAACTGAGACAATTATTTACATATGTATTAAAGCTCTTACACTACCAAGTAGTCCATCTAGAGAAGTATCCCTTTTAATATTTCGGAGGCCTCATGCACTTGAACTTAGAGATGCAGTTCAAGTGCTAAGCCAAATTGCTATTTAAAACAAATTTACTATTGCTAACCAGCCGCTAGCGCAACAGCTCTCGCCTCCCCCACCCACTTCCTCACTTGCTGAGACAAGGAGATACCATGGAGGAAGCTTGACACGAGACACAGAGCCGCGGTCAACTAGGTGGCGGTGATTCCTTGTGGCTACGGAGGTTCGAACAGGGGCAGTACGGATGGGGGGAAGATACCCGCTATTTGTGGACTGTGTGAGTGGCTCTGGCAGCCGGGCTGGAGTGGTGACAGTGCCTGAAACGTGGATCATGTAACTGCGCTTGTTCGGGCAATGGAAGGTAACCCCACCAGCAGAAAAGGCAAGTCAAGCCGAGCTCAGGGGTTAAACCAGGGGTGACTATGACTGTTTTGGTTTTCTTCATGCCCCTCTGTGGTTCCTTACTCCCTTCTTTTTCTGACTAGACCACAGTAAGGGCAGCGTGGCATCATGCAGCATGGTAGCAGCAACGCGGCTGCAGAAGAGATACCAGCGGTGCTGGAATTTCTAGGTTTTCTGGACAGAAAAAAGAATAAGCATTTAAGAGGAAGTATTCACAGTGGGGGGGTCCTCTTAAGAGTCTCGGTGAAACCTGTTGACGTTATAGAGACTTTTTATTTTTAAATCTAGGAGGATTGATGACTCTCAGCTGCCTCTGCCTGCTTCGGCTTTGTTTCCTGAGGGGTTGAGATAACAGAATGCGCACAAAACAGCTCAAAACAGCGAAGAAAAATAACAGCGAAATGCGAGACCAGACCACCCCTTCACCAGCCCCCAGAGCTAAATGCAGGGGTCAAAGAAATGCCCAATACAGGACAGAACCTAAAGCTAATGCGCTTTTAAAGACAGAAGTGAAGAAGTGTAGCTCACTGGTTAGAGGAGGCATACCCTGAAGCAGAGATCAGACCCGGGACCTGGGTTCGATTCCTGACGCAGCAGGGTCCAGAACCCAATTGTCCACGGACTCGATAATTCTCGCTTCGGTGCCCACTCTAAGCACGAGTTCACACTATGCAGCTCTGGGCAACAAGCCTGCTTAATCTCCACAACGGCCCCCCGCGGCGGGATGCCTGGCTTTCACCTTGGGGATGCCCAGTACGGGTTATCTTACAGGGAAAAACCAGGACGGGTTCCCAATGCAAGCGCCAAGATGCCCGTAGGGTGATAGCTGCGCTCTATAAGTACCTCAATCAATCAATCAATCAATCAATGGCAAGAGGAGCTTTATGAACTCTCAGACACTGAGAGAACGCCTGAGATAGAGAATAACGGAGAGCCCTCTGATCCAATGCTGGACCTCCAGCTGGCTTCAACCAGCAATGCGGAATGTGAGGCCGAGTTAGAGGCTAAAAGAACAGAGCTACATGGGGCAAACACTGGCGCGAGTACTAGCCCTATTCCCCCTAAACAATACCCCCTCTTCCAGAAATATCAAAAGCATCAGAACTCAGTCCACCCTGTTTCAGAAGAGGCGACACTCATTAGAAAACAGGCAAGTTCTCAGCCTTTAGCGCAACCTCTAGAAAATATTTAGCCGGGGCTGTCTCTAAATATCTCCAATGGCTCAGTGTCTCCCGAGGGCATTTATCCGCTTGCCAGGTCCTCACAGGCGTCAGTCAGTGAAAACGAAGAGAGGGATGAAACGATAAGGCCGAAGCTGTTACCGAGAAGGAGGCTGAAAATGGAGAGACATCGATTCAAAATAAGCTGGTCACCATACTGGGCGAAATTAAGGACCTAAAATCGTCTCAGGCCCTAGAGATTTCTTCACTGCATGAGAGGCTGAGTTGGAGGAAAGTATGCCCAATACACCAAAAAGAATGGGTGAGGCAGAGAATTGGAGGATAAATTGACTGTCATTCAGGGAGATTTATTAGACCTGGGCAAAAGCAAAAATCAGATAAAGCTGAAGATCCAGGATTTAGAGAACTACAATAGGCGCTCAAACTTTCGCCTAGTGGGAATCCCAGAAGGTTGTGAAGACGCTCAGGTATCTAAATGGGTAGGATTGTTACTACAAAAAGTAATACTGGAGCTGGAAGGGTACGTAACAATTACAAGCGCTCACAGAGTCCCCATTCAGAAACAGCCAAATGCAAGATTCCCTCTGACAATATTACTGAACTTCGCAGACTATCGTGTTAAGGAAATAATACTGAGCACTGCTATTGCTAAGAGGTCCTTCTCTACTTCGGAAATTCTGCAGCTTAAGATATTCTCAGACATGTTGGCGGCAACAGCCCGGCGAAGAAAAGAGTTGGTTAAAATGAACAACCTGTTCAAAGAACAGAGGGCTCAGGCATCGATAGTACAACAGACAAAACTTAAAAATTTAGCCAAAGGACACTTTCACATATTTCCTGTTATCAGATATGTCTGCTGGGGACAAGTGAGGTTAGCCCACAGGGCTGTAATTCAGTTAGTCTCATGGTATACACATTGTTTAGGGTGGGAGGAGGGGTGCTCACCGCACTAGTCCTCAACGGGGAGCAGGAGCACGTAAAGGATGCAATATAATGGCATGCAGTATTAGAGGGGGGAGAGGGAATAGTGGCAATTCCATCTTACAGGGAGGGTATGAAGAGTTGGTGAGGATAGTGGGGGTAGTTGGGGTGAGGCAAAACTTAAAACGAGAGTTCAAATCTAAGTGCTTGACGAACGCGGGGGATGTATCAAATGGAGTATAGAAGCCATATCATCTGTTGGCATAAGAGACTGAGAATAGAAAGCATGGGGGAAGATGAAATTGCGCAGGTCACTTTATTCCGAATGCAGCACTTGATTCACTTTAACACTTGTTAAATTAATGAGTCACTTTATGAATATTTGATGCACTTTGAATATGTTACTAAATCTTAGCGGATGGTATATAGTTATAATAGGAAGCAATGCACACAACATTTTTCTGATTATTATCTGTCATATTATCTGTTTACATTAGTACAAGTCATTTTAGTCATTGTAGTCTCGTTATTATTAAATAATGGGTAAAGAAGTTCTGAAAGTAATCTTGTTTAACACTAATGGTCTGAACAATAAACTAAAGGCCCAGGCATTAGAAAGCTTGCTGAGAAGCCACACCCCGGAAATCATACTCCTGCAGGAAAACCATTTTAAGAACACAAGCAGTTCAAGTAGGATTTTTCAACAGAGGGCCGGTTTTTATTGTCTGTCTAACGCAAGCTGCGCACAGAAGTCGGTAGGGATTTACATAGGTAAACATGTACCATTCCAGATGAAAGCCACGCAGATAGACTCCAGTGGGAGATGGGCCTTTGTAAATGGGAGATTTAATCAATTCAATTTTACCATAGCAACAATCGATGCACCGGTGTCAGGCAACCCACTCCCTTTGCTTCAACTCAACTCAAACAGGCTTTAACCAATATCCCTGGTTCTATCATTCTAGATGGAGACTTTAATTTTCTCCAAGAGCCACTAATCGATTCTTCCTCTAAAGCTCAAAAATAAAATAAGCCACAAATGGCTAATGCTGTATCTAATTGCAAAATGGATTTAGATCTGATAGACCCACGGCGCTCTATCTTCCCTAGGAAACAAACCATTTTATGTTTTTCAGCAAAATGCAATTCTGTTTCTAGAATAGACTACTTCTGATTCTCACATGGCCTGAAAATGTTTTCTCATGAATGTATTCAAAACGCCTTTTCAGATCGTGCATCACTCAAAATGGAAGTGATAGGGGAAGGCTTCGTAAGACCACGCAGAAGATGGTATTTTAATAAAATTCATTTAGAGATGGAGGAATGGTTTACAGAGGTAACAAACAAAATTAATAGCTTTTTTTATTAACACAGATACTGCCCGGGTAAGCATTGTGTGGGATGCCTTTAAAACGGTTTTACGGGGTTTTATTACATCGAAATAAATCCTACAACTGAGGGGAAAAAGGGAAATAAGATACGAGCTCGAAGCCAGGCTTGAGCAAGCTTGTAGAGAGCATACCAACAATAGGAATTCAGTTAAAAAACATAAGCTTTCTCAGGCAAAGTTAGATATGCAGGAATATCATTACCTGCAGGTTAATATTGCCAACACTGCCTACCTCCAGAGGGTATACGAGGAGATCGAATACACAGAGAGATTACTGGTGTGGCAGGCAAAGGATAGACAGACTCAAAATAGAATATTCTCATCTATATAAATGGATTCTAACACACAGATAACCAGTTCTTTGGAGACTGGGAAGGCCTTTTTAAGCCACTATGGGAAAACCAATCAGATGGATCAACAAATAATGGCAGAATGCATTATAAGATTTTTGAATAAACAGCCTTTTCCATCCCTATCCAGTGAGCAAAGCGAAATGGTAATGGCTAAGTTCTCTCTTGAGGGGATAGACACAGTAGTAAGTTCAACGGCTAACAGCAAAACAGCTGGGGAAGATGGACTACCAGTAGAAATATATAAGAGGTTTGTCCCAATTTTAAATATACAAATGGTAAAGCTTGCCAACCACATATTAAAAGGAGGAGAACCCCCAGCATCCTTCCACACCACTGTGGTAGTTAGTATTTTTTTAAAAGACAAAGATATGGGAAACATCAATTCCTATATACCTCTTAGCCTTCTTAATGTCGATTATAAAATCTTCACGAAGTTACTTACCAATAGGCTTAATAAGATCCTGGAATCAATCACCCATGGGCATCAATGTGGCTTTGTAGCAGGCAGGCAGCTCTCCTCAAATACAAAGTGTTTAATAGAAGCTTTGGACTATTTTACCCAGAGCAAAATAGAGGCACAGGTGTTATTTTTAGATGCCGAAAAGGCTTTTGATTTGGTGTCCTGGGAATGTAATATTTTAATTCTCGCTAGATTTGGGTTCTCTGAAAAATGTATACACATAGTGAAACATGTTACGAGGACTCTATGGCACAAATAATTATTAATTTGAGAAATGTAGGTAGCAGTAGAATAAATAGGGGGACACGGCAGGGATGTCCTCTATTTCCAATTTTGTTTGCCCTATTCATAGAACCTCTGGCAATAGCTATCAGACAAAAAACACTACAAACAGCACCATTGCAAGGCATGTCAAATATAAAATTATATGCTGATGATATTGTTCTATTTCTTAGGCCTAGGGAGAGCATTCAAAAGGAAATTCTAGCAATTTATTCAAGTTTCAAGCATTGGGATGGTACAAAATAAATAATTGCTAAGACTGATATTTTACTCTGCATTTGTCTAGGTCACATATTACTACCTGCTCTCCAGCCATTACACAATTTGTGGCCTTAGAGATATCTAGGTATATTTGGGTCTGAAAATGTGAACAAATTACATACATTGAACATGGTTCCCCTAGTGCAGAAAGTCAAGCCTTTATTTGTAAAATGGAATCAACTCCCAATTGCAATAGTTGGATGGGTAGCACTAATACTAATGTCTATTTTACCATTATTTATTTTCTATTCGCAGCAATCCCCTGTGCATTACAAATGTAATTTTTTAAAGAAATAGATGGTGTATTCTCATCTTTTATAGGGGTCAACAAGGTAGCGAGTTTAGCACTTGTCACTTTAAGTAACCCACATGAGGAGGGAGGGTTAGTCCTTCCAAACCTGAGGGAATATTAATATGCAAATTTTGCACACACCACCTATATTAACAATTTTAATCCTCCAAGTATGGATAACTTTTTTATAATAAAGATACTGAAAGAATACAAAATTCCAGTGGTTTTTAAAACAAAAAGCCCAACTATTCAAGTATTTTGAAATACCTAAGATAAATGGCTCTACATGTTTTGCCAACCTTCAAGGTGGGGAGCATAGGCTGATCTAATCTAATATATTCAGAAATGGGAGGAGAGCAGATATACTTATGTGGGTGATTTTCTCAGCTCTGACACCTGGAACAATGGACAGAGATAGAAAGCGACCTGAGTCATTCCAGAGATATACTTAAATGATCTTTTATTCAAATAAGGCGTCTTTTAGAAAGCATTGATCCATCTACACTAAGTGCCCGATTCCAATCTCGCTCGGAAAGCCCTACGGCCGACTCACGCCCGTAGAGATTTCCGAGAGACTTGGGCTCCTGGGCACTGAGCAACAGAGTACGATGAGCTGCAGCGCTGATGGACTCGGGTCGCTCAGAGCCCTATTGAAGTCTATGGGAGCCTGGTGTACATTGCGTAAATAGGCTCCCAAAGACAATAAACGCACATCTCGGATGGCACCCCCTGTCATGGGGATGCCTCGGTCCCACCCGCACAGTGCATGCATGTGTAGAGGGGACCCTTAGGTCCCCCCCAGAGATGGACTCGTAGGGGCTTGGGTGAAAGAGGGCCCGCTACAGACCCCCGAATTCCGCTTCCTGGAGCTTTTTCGAGTCGGACGCTCCGGCTCTCTCCAGCTGCTTGGCGCGCGCAGTGTACTTGGTCGTCCGGGAATCCGCCCCATTGCACTGTGCATGTCGGCCATGGCGGAGTCGTCCGGAAGGGATCGCTGATGCGTACGAGTCGCTTGGAGCGCGAGGCAATTATTGCATCGTATTTGCTCGCTCTTACAGCTGTACGAGTCGCATGGAAATCACGGGTACGACTCGGACTCGCTACTGACTGATGCCGTCAGGAGCCCTTCTGAGCGAGATCGGAATCGGCCCCTTAGTGTAAGTCTAGAACTTAGTGAGGCTTTATTAGAAACAACTAAACAGAGACCAATAAGTAGTTGGGTAACATTTTTTAATAAAAATGAGACTGTAAAGTTTTATGAAAAAGGCAAGATAAATGGCATGAGAAAGAAGGCCTGGAGATTTCAAGGATGGTCTGGAATAGAATTAACAAATTCAACACTCCATTATTAAAAGTCGCCAATTTCAGGAGAATGCCTTTCTACACTAAATGGCTGATATATAGGACTCCATCCTTTCTGCATAGAGTATATCCTCTGATAGAGGATAGATGTTTTCGATGCTTAGCAGAAGGGGAGGCACATGGACTTACATTGTTTGGGGTTGCCTAAAGATTGAGCAATTTTGGGAAGAAATTGAGGAATACTAGTATGTATAGGAACAACTCTAGATATGAGCTGAGGCACTTATTCAGATACATAGTAGAAGTCCTACATGAGGAGCTGAAGCACTAAGACAAGAAGCTCTTTCAACCTATGACAGGCATAGCGCACTTCATTCTCTGCATGTTAGAGCTTTACTACATAACAGGATAAGTGTCTCAGTTCCTATCTAAGTTTTCTTTTATATCTGTAGAAATATCTATTAGCACATTCCTGGCTCTGTTTCTGGCTGTTTCTTCAGTAAATCTATATGTAAGGGGTGCATGGATTGTCTCTTGGGTGTGTTAATTAGTAATAAGTTGTGTAACTGAGAGTGTCACTAACTTTATTAGCACTAGACACATAAGAGTTGTGTCTCTGTATGTCAGGGAAGATTTAGATGTTTGAAAGACTGTCTGGGAGGATATTTTAGCAGGTCTGCAGTTTATCCCATGGCCGGCCTACAAGCTATGTTAGAAGTAACGTTTAAGTGGTAGAACAGCAGAAAAATGCTTGTCAATGGATTTTAAATAGTAAATCAGCCTAGCAGTGCACCTGCATGCACATTCTCAAATGTACTAGGCCTGAGACATGTCTAAAGGACTATTTGTCTGGATGTTTATTTGGTAATGTGAGAGATTCACTAAATATCTGTATGAGTCTCTCAGTTCCTATCTGGGTGGATTTATTTTGTATATAGATTAAACTTTTTAATATACTTCTAGTTCTGTTTCTGGCTGTTTGGTTTTGTAAATCTACATGTAAAGAGTGCCATGGACAGTGTTTGGGGTGTGTTTGTCACTGGTGAGTTGCTTAGGGAGAGTGTCTCTGCCTACATTAGCACCAGATACACATAAGAGTTATTTGTGTGTATATGATTGAAAGTATAGATGCTTTAAACACTATTCAATAGTATACATTAGTAGTTGTGTCCTTTCATAACCACTTACATAAAATTCAACTGAATGTAGAACACTGGATTCAAATATTCAATATATGTGCGTAAAAGTGTGGCTGTACAGCTAGGCCAACTTGGTATTACAAACCTCTTGACAACCCTCAACCTGCTGTAGAACTACTTAAAGTAACCTCTAATATATGCTATTGAATAGTGTTAATACCACCTATACCTTCACTCATAAACAACTCATCAGTGACTAACACACCCCAAACACTGTCCATGGCTCTCTTTACATGTAGATTTACAAAACCAAACAGCCAGAAACAGAACTAGAAGTAATTTAAAAGTTTACTAAATATACAAAATAAATCCACCTAGATAGGAACTGAGAGACTCATACAGATATTTAGTAAATCTCTCACATCACCAAAAACACATCCAGACAAATAGTCCTTTAGACATGTCTCAGGCCTAGTACATTTGAGTGTGTGCATGCAGGTGCACTGCTAGGCTGATTTACTATTTAAAATCCATTGATAAGCCTTGTTCTGCTGTTCTACCACTTAAACGTTACCTCTAACATAGCTTGTAGGCCGGCAATGGGATAAACCTCAGACCTACTAAAATATCCTCCCAGACAGTCTTTCAAACATCTACACCTTCACTGACATACAGAGACACAACTCTTATGTGTCTAGTGCTAATAAAGTTAGTGACACTCTCAGTTACACAACTCATTACGGATTAACACAACCAAGAGACAATCCATGCACCCCTTACATATAGATTTACAGATGTGCTAATAGATATTGCTACAGATAAAAAAGAAAACTGAGATAGGAACTGAGACACTTATACTGTTATGTAGTAAAGGTCTAACACTGCCAAAAGAGCCATCCATAGATTATCCATTTCAACATGTCTCAGGTCTACTGCACTTTAGCCTCTACATGCACTTCTACAGCTAGGCAGACTTTGTATTTCAAACCCCTTGACAAATCTCAACCTGCTTTATTTCTATTTAATACTCACCGCTAATATAGTATGTACCTAGGTCAGAGGGTAAACAGTATGTCCATAGACGTTTTTTGATAGGTATAGTATTCTACATTCAGTTGAATATTATGCAAGTAGTTATGAAAGGGAGGAACTACTCATACCTCCGGTGAAATATTATTTCAAACATCTATACCTTCACTCACATGCACAGACATAACTCTTATGTATCTTGCACTAATGACACTCTCAGTTAAACAACTCAGGAGTAACTGGCACACCCAACAGATAATCCTTGCCATCCCTTACTTAAAGATTTAGAGAAGCAACAGGTAGAAACAACCCAGTGAATGTGCTAATAGACATTGCTACAGATAAAGAAAAACACAAGATAGGAACTGAGACACTTATCCTGATATGTAGTAAAGCTCTAACATTAGCAAGAGAACCGCCCAGAGAAGTAGCCCTTTCAACATGTCTAAGGTCCAGTACACTTGAACCTGTACATGTACTTCTACAGCTAGACCAACGTGATATTTGAAACCGCTTGAAAAACCTCAACCTACTGTAGTTATACTTAAAAGTCACCCGTAAGCTAGTATGTAATTAGTTCATAGGGTAAATTGTATGTTCATAAAAGTAAACATATGTATATAGACGTTTAACAGGTACATAAAACACTTTTAGACACATATGCTGACTTATTCATCCAGTATTATAAATTCAGTTTAATATCATGTAAGTACATATCAAAGGGAAGAGCTAATAATGCATCTTCTCAGACAGTGTTACAACCATCTACACCTTCACTCACATGTATAGTACCTAGTGCTAATGGAGGCAGTTACACTCTTACTTAAGCAACTTGTTAGTGACTGACACACCCAAGAGACAATCCTTGCCACCCCTTACATTTAGATTTACAGAGGGAAACTGCCAGAAATGAAGGCAGCAATGTACTAAGAGACTTTACTACATATAGAAAAAACAACTAGATAGGAAGTCAGACACTTATCCAGATATGTACTAACGGTCTAACACTACCAAGTGAACCATCCAGACAATTAGCTGTTTCAAAATGTTGCTGGCCTAGTGCACTTGAGCCTGGGCATGCACTTCTACTGCTAGGCCGACTTGATATTTCAAACTCCTTGGCAAGTGTTATTCTGCAATTTTACTACTTAAATGTTACGCCTTAAGATTGCCTGAAGCTAGTCCATAGAATAAATTAAATATATAAAAAGCAAAGACATGTAATTAGAAGTTTTTCACAGGTGCATGGACAGTTTTAGGGACATATGCGGACTTATACATCCAGTGTTTTATATTGAATTTAACATCATGTAAGTAGTTATGTAAGGCCAAAGCTACTTCTAAATGTTCTCACACAGTACACTTTGACCTTCATGTACACTTTGACCTTCAGGAACGAATACTACTCTTATGTATGTTCCGCAAATCAAGGCAATTAAACGCTAACTGAAATAACTCACTACTGACTAACATGTCCAACAGACAATTCATGCTACTTGGTGTATGTAGATTTGCAGAACAAAACATTCAGAAACACAGTCAGTAATGTACTAAGAGAGTTTAGTATATTTAGGAAAAAAAACACATAGGACCTGAGACACGTATTCAGATATACAGTAGAAGTCTTACACTTCCAAGTGAACGATTTAGACAAGAAGCCCTTTTAACATTCTGTAGGCCTAGTATACTTGTGTCTGTACATGCAGTTCTGCAGCTAGGCCAACTTCCAACTTGGTACTCATATACCCACAGATACACCGTTTTAAATATTTAAACAGCTGCTCACATTCCCACTTAGACAATTATATGCACATTCGTACACATAGTCAGAAACGTACACAGTCAGTATTCACCACATCATGTACCCATGCCCAGGATGAGTCAGACAGTCACGCATCCACTCACAGTTTGATTCACCTATTTACAGACCCACTGAAACACTTATGCACCCACTCAGATACCTATTCTGAGACTCATGAACCCACTTACAAACCCAGTCAGACCCTAATACATCTACTTCTAGACTCACTCAGACACTTATGCACATACTTATAACCTACTCAGAGACTCATGCACCCAGTGACACACCCAGTCAGAGACGCACACAGCCACTGACAGACCCACTCACAGACTCACTTACCAACCTACAGACTCTCTTACTGACTCATCCATCTTCTCACAGTCGAAGTCACACACTCACAGACCTACGCACAAACCCAATTAGACACTCATGCGCATACTCATAGACCTACACAGACACTCAAAAACCACTCACAGACAGTCAGACACTCACACACAAACTTACAGACCAACTCACACACTAATGCATCCAGTCACAGACCCACTCAAACAATCATGCACCCATTATTAGACAGACTCACACACTTTCACAAACACACACACATTTGTTTAGACAATCACATAGCAATTAATACACATATCTATATAGTTCTAAACAGACTCACACATCCACTCAGAATCGCACATTCACTTAAAAACCCACTCACAAAGTGATATATGCACCTATACCTAGATACACACTAATACACATTCTCACAGTCTCACTCACATACTTACACATCCAGTCACAGACTTACATTTACAGATATACATTTAACATATATTTCATCTTTTTGTAACTGGAATAGGTGGTTCTAACAAGAACCGTTTCTTTATGTTTTCTTTTTGTTAATTTTTGGGGTGTTTTTTATTTCATTTTTCAAAGTAACATGAAATCATTCTCAAACAATGCACAGAGAGAAATAATGTGTGCTTTGGTAACAAAAAAGAAAAAAACAGATTAGCACTTGTGTGCATTAATTAATTGTCTGAATGAGTGTGGAAACTATGTGTTCCCCACACTCAATGATGTATGGCACTTTGGACAATAAATGCCAATTTTTCTCAATTCTGTAATAGTTATTGGAACATTTGTAATTTGGCTCCTGCTTGAAGATAAAGTTCCAGCACCAGTTCCACCTGCTGCATCCTGTTCTTCTCTCAGCCTTTGCATCTTTGTGTGAGCCAGGCGAGCCAAATGAATTGTGCTGAGATGTTTGTACATACTTGATGTACCACAACTATATTTACGCTCACTTCCTCAAGAAAGGACTTTTTGACATATATTGCATGTCACCTTTCTCGCATTTCCTTTTTTCTCTCTTGCAGGAATTGAAAAAAATGGCTGAACAATACTTTCTACCACCTCTTTGACCAGTTTCATCTCCTCCTCCTCTTGCTGCTGAGAGCTGGCTGCCATTCTGATTTTGAATGATAAAATTAAAAAAAACACTGAAAAATTCTCCCTGCATCCTATCTCAGAAGTAGAAATGTAAATGAGAACCACTCCCTCCAATTTCTAGAAGCGAGACTTTTAACTTACCTGTGATTGAAAGCTGTTACACCAATAAAACTCATTTTTTCTTTGTCACATGAGGTGTGCGACTCTGGTGCGACTCCACTGAGCCTGGAGCGTGACTCCGGAAAACATATTAAAACATGTGCAGGCCCCCACCAATTGATTAATATGCAGTCCATCAATTTGACAGGTCCAAATTTGTATAGCAAAATCCAAACTTAGCAAAGTTACTATTAGAGACCGATGGTTCCAGTTGCTTTATTAAATTCTTCTCTTTCTTGTACAATCTGATATTGGAAAACAGCAGACAAGTGTTTTGTCATTTTCGACGACTTTTTCAAGGCTGTATTAAGAAAAGCAAGGATTTTCTTAAGCTTATCATTTTCAAGGTGAGCGACAAAGATGCTAATGTAGAAAAAGTAGAAAAATATCAAAACATTTCAGAACCTTAAAACTCACAAATGACATATAGTATCCTCAAGGTATTGATGGACTGCATATTAATCAACTGGTGGTGCTCTGGACATTTAATATATATCGTTTGTATATCAGGGAGTTGTTTCCTATATACTTAACACCATCTGGGTGACATGGTGTTATCTGTTCCATTGAGCACACCTTACTGTTTGTTGTATTAATTTGTTTCCTGGAAATTGCATATATGATAGCATTGATTATATGCCACTGTCACCTTCATATATTTTTGTAACATATTAAAACATATTCAATTACACAAAGTATTGATAAAGTTAAAACTTTTATTGTATTTTTATTAACTTCTTCATGATTGATACAAATTAAAAATGTCTATAAATTTATTTCAAAGTTTTTTTTCAAACAGTAGGAGTCGCGACGCCAACGCGACCCCAGAAATACATGGGGTAACGCTGCACGGCGGTGTCATAGTTCCTTAAAATAGTAGAACCGTTATCAAAAAGCATAATTTTACTCCTTAAGGCATTATTATTTTAATACTTAAGTATTTCTCTTCTATAAATATTTTTTTTTAATTGTCATTATATATTTATTAGCAACATTAAAACTTTACTAGATCTGAGTATCCAGTAGGACATAACAAAGTTGATATAAATGAACTTAACAAATCTCTAAAATGTGTCTTATTTAATATACCCATATATAAAACTTTTTATGCAAAAAAAGAAAAAAATTGGCGGCAATAGCGCTGGATGCGCGAACCACCCCGAAAATGTTTTTTAAAAATTTGTAGCATGGCCTCACGCGCCTCGAATCAAATGGACTGCTAACTACTAACTGTCATCAAAGAACTGCAAGCACACTACAAGGTATAGATTAGAGCATAGATTAATGTTGCAAAACGGGTTAATTTAGGTAGAAATTGATACTTATTATTAAATAGAACCCCCAACTATGCTGTTCTGTTTTAAATTAACAGTTAGTACTTCTCTAGAACAAGCACTCTTAAACAACGCTGCCAGTATGGATGACATATCTCTCTTACACCTTGTATTCCTCTAACATATGTAACATTTCCTATACACTTTTTTACACACATATGATTAATTGTCCCTGTGTGATGCAATGTGCTCTGGTACCTTAGACTGGTATGAGTGGCACTACATAACTGTTAAATGCATCTGGGAGAGAGTGGTTATGGAGACTTGAGGGGTACTGTTAAAGGGTGGTGGGGAGGTAATCTTTAGCGGAGGTGGTCATTGTGGGGGCGCCAACAAACATTGTTGCATCGGGTGCCAGCAGCATTAAAGCTGGCCCTGCATACACTTAACTGAATACAATTTAAGAACTACTTTCCATACCAAAATGCAAACACTTTATCAATTTGTGACTTTACCTCAGCCTGAAAAACCATCCTACAAAAGTGATTGTAGAAATTACACTGCACATTTAAGCAAATCTCGAACATTACTAATCAGAATCTAAAGGTCTGGAATAAAATGTTCTTCATTGAAGAAGTAAGGGATAACCCAGTCTTCATTCACCAGTTCTATGTTATGGCACTTTATATTGATCGATTAGCAGCTATTTATAGGTACATCAAATAAGAAATATATATAAATTAATTAAATGTCAAGGAGAATTAGAGATGATAAACAACTCCAGCACTAGTTTGACATGCCACAAGAATAATATGCCAAGGAAGTAGATAAATCTGGGGTTATTTTCTACGCTATATTTTGCCACTGCAAAGGACATTTTGACCACCTATGCTCATGTGCCTGGTACAGTGTACATACCCATTCATTTACAATCATGTGCATAACGATAAAGTCCATGAGCATGTCCAAAACACCACATATTAATTTAGTAATTCTTGTTAAATTTTCAGAAAATGCTAGCTAGAATGCTACTGGAATTGCCTAACTATCCCAGAAATTCAACTGTTTTACCTTTTGGAAAATGGTATGGTTAAACAGACGCCTGAAAAATGTGAAAATATTCTGCATGTCTCCTGGCTCAAGTACATCCCAACCATTCACAGGAGTTAAGTTTCCTAAAGATAGTGAGGATTGCATAGGCTGGCAATGACAATAAGGGAAACTTTTCTATATCACAAACTAGCAACTAATCTTTACAGAATGCATTTTAACCCTCTGCGCTACTTTATGGTGGCTCGAAACTAGTACTAGACAAGTACTTCTCGAACAAGAGCTTTTACACTCATAACTTATCTCTTAGCACAACTTTGCACCTACAGCTGAACTGCAGCTATGTCTGAACCACAAGAAATAAAAGGATCTCTGTGGCAAAAGCAATTATCAACACAGCCCTTCAAGTGCCACTCATCCGGGATAAGACTATTACATTTTACTGCTGGCATCCACATCACCACACTGATATGCGTTCATCATACATTACAGCCTCCTCCTATTCATGTAGAATGAGATGCTACAGGAATTAACAAAAAACGCAGGTCAAGCACTTTACGGCTGCTTGTTGTGTCACTGTGTGCCCCATGCTATTCACTTAGGTCTGCTTATTTCAGGCTATCAACTGTTGTTTTTTGGGCCACATGTGCTCATTAATACTGGTGGGATCTGTAATTTTTGGAATTTGTTCATGTTTTTTACTTCACCTTCCAGCCTCTACAAGTGGTACAGTGCCTGACTCCCTCATTGGTATGTATATATAGACAGCAAGAGGGACACCAAGGATACTGAAGAATTATATGGCTGTCTCTGAACCCCCAAGCCCCAGACATACTGATTTGATTTCATCCTGGCATGTTTCTGTGTGGGGGTTGACCCTTCTGCCCACCTGCCCATAAATCAGCTCAGGACATCACTATCAGTTGGGATGGACACAACGCTAGTAGTCCTGCCCAGTCGTAAGCACTGCATTGTATATCCGGCAGCAGCAGCACATCCAAGGAAGCAGATTAAGCCCCCCTTGTAATCATCACTAATATGTACAATTAGCACTGCACTCCGGCAGACTATTCACCCCCATACCCAGCGGATCCTGAACAACATGCTAAGCATGAACAGCCTAGCAGACACTTGGCAACACATGTAAAAAAAACATAGGAATTCAATATAATAAACAAAGGTTACAGGGATGTTATAGTCAGGAAATAGAATTAAAAAACATAGAAATCCACAGAAGAAACCAAAGGTTACAATGACATTATAGTTAAGAATTAGCATTTAAAAAACTTTAGAAATTCACTGAAAAAACCTAAGGTTAGAGGGACGTTATAGTTAGCAAATGGAATTTTGAAAAACTTAGAAAATCACTGAAAAACACAAAGATTACGGGGATGTTATAGTTAGGCTCAGATTTCACTGTTACAAAACCAGTGAAATTCAGCGGTTAGTTAGCTGACCTAACTATAACTTGTGTCCCCTGCAATGCACTGCTTATGACCTCACATATTACATTACTCATGAGATAGTCAGTAAAATCACTGATGACATCACTGATAACATCATCCATAGAACCACTGATGTACCCACTCACACCCCCATACAACCTGTTGTATGCCCATTCACACACCCACACTACCACTCACGTACCCATTCAAAGACCCATACCCACACCATTACACACCCACTTACTGATTCATAGACCCACACACACATCCACTTACTCACCCATACACCACTCATACTCCCAATCAGTCACTAATACAGCCACTGAGATATACACTCGTACACCCATACTGCCACTCACAGTCACTCATTGAGCTACTCACACACCTAGTCACTCAAACATACAGTCAATCATACAGCTACTTGCTCACCCATACGATGCACAGGCACCCACTCTCTTACTCATACAAGTACTAACACATACTCACTCACCTATACAGTCACTAACACAAGCACATGCCCACCCATACAGTCACTCTCACATTTACTCACTCACCCAAGCAGTCACTCATATACCCCATCACTCACCTATACTACCTTTCATATACCCAGTTACTTGCCCAGATACCACTGACACATCCACTTACTTACCTACATAGCCATATACACTCTCATCTACCCATACAGCCCTTCACAAAAATGCTAACTAACCCAAATAGCCACTGGCTCACCCCCTCACCTACCACACAGATGCTCAGACAACCATACATGTACTCAGACCGCCAATTACTCACCAATATCGCCACTCACATACTCACTCACACACCCATACAGCCACTTAGACACCAACTGACAGACTGATACAGACATTCATGCAACCAGTCAACCACCATACATTCACTGAGACACGTAATCACTCACTAATAAAGTCAGTCTTGAACCTACTGAATCATCCATACAGGCACTCAAACACCCACTGATTCACCAATATCCCTTGATATATATATTTAACACTCATAAACATTTTAAAAACACTTGTAGTCACTGGATGATGTCATCAGTTAAGTGACTAAATACTGTTCCATTTAGCCACATCACATGAAACCTCCATTCGCTTAAAGGACATGAAGTAAACAATGCCTTCCTTCCCTATCTTTTTCTTCATTCCCTAGCTGGGCTGACACTGAAGATCATTAATTATACAAGACTGCATCACTTCCATGGGAAAAGAGATACAATAGACAAATGTGCACCACGCTTTGAACAGGTATCAATTGCACCTATGAGTGATATATTGAGTGATTAATTGTGCTGACTGGGAGGGTGTTTTAACTAATTTTTAAACCTGATTTGTAATGTTTGAGACCTAGGGATGAATCTTCCTGGATGATTGCCTTGCTTTCACATTTCACTATGACTACTTACATAACCCACTCCAATCCTGTTCTTCTTCTTTTCAGGTTCTTTAGAGACCAGTTATTTTAGCTAACAAAGCCTCACAAAATGTTCATATTCTTTTGCTTTTCTTGTTCATCAGCACTACAGGTCTATCTCATTATGGTCAGGAGTCAGGACGGGACTATGACAACAGCCAGAAGAAGGACATTAGGAACAATGACTATTGACTTCAATGGAAAACAAGCAACATGACTCAAAAAGGCCTACAACTGTGAGATGGCGAGAGGTTAATTGATTTGGAAAATGGAGAGGAGTGGGCTGGCTCCAATTTCAAACTCTAATTAAGTGGCTGTGGTCTGGGGAGACTGTCACTGTACAAATGTCACATGATGGACACGCACAGCTAAATGTTATTGACATTTGTGAGATTGGTCAGCCAGGTACATGCAGCTACTTGTCTGGGATTGGTGGCAAAGAGTGTTCACTTCTCAGTTAATAGCACACAACTGCTCCAGACTATGCTCTGCCCTCTTGATCGTCATCCACCATGAAGCTTACCTTGACTCTACAATATTGACATTTACTTTTTTGCATTCCACGGGCCTTCTCTACTTCTGCATGAAAGATCCATAACAATGACACTACTGCTTACTGGACCTGTTCAGCCCTGCACTCAAGATGGACATTTCAAGAAGAAGAATGCAGATATACTGTCCATTATGGCGCTTTGCAGTATAATTTTTCTTGTCTTCACAGTAACAGTATATGGAACTGAGAGGGTCCTCCCTATTTTGTATTTTTCACCCTTAGGTAACATAACAATTAGATAACTCAGGACTCTGGGGCTGAAGGACTGTTTACATTTGGTAACTGAACTGTGTCATTCCCTCCACAACAGATGTGAAGATGATGATGTGCTGCTCATTGACCTGATGAGTGTTTGTCTTTGCCTGTTTCACCTTTTCTCATCTCCTCCTTACCATTCAATCATGATAGCCCTTACCCTCTTCCCCCAGTGTGTGTGGGATTTATTGAGCTGTGACTTAATAATTTACACCACAAATGGATCATACACTTGGGTGCGCAGACGTGGTAAAAGCGATGCCAACTGTTACAGTATCTTCTTAGCTAAACAATAGCCCACACCAGCACTACTACCCACCCAGGCATGAAAAGGCCATCAACATAGTGTGGAGTCTTAGAAAAATGTCTGTCCCAGATCGGTATTACTACTAGTGTGCACTATGACCTGATTCACAAAGGTAAATTTACACTTTTGAGGTAAGTTTACTCTTGAAGTGAAACTGTACTACCAGTAACTTTACGAGTCATAACTTTAAGAGTAGAAACTACCTACCAGTAGTAACTCCTTTTAAAATATTAGTAGTTACTTACTTACTAGACACAAGGTGACTACTCATAAGGTAAAGTTACTGATGCAAAGTTACTTGTCGTAAACTTACACTGCAAGAATCACCAAACATGTAACTTACTTTACCCTTGTGACTCAAGCCTTGTGTTGTTTACAAAATCTATGCAACATGGAGTAACCTTCTCCTAAGTCCTAACTCCTGAGTCAAGGATTTTGTAAGTTTAGTTTGAATTTTTTTAATACATTATATACTAGATCCCTGGATTGCTTACTGCTGCTATTTGTTGTTTGTTTGACTTTTTTGTCCTGGTGGTCTCAGTCTTGGATTATCCACTAGATCTGTGTTTTCTTTCAGTCAAGATGCTTGTGATGGATAATCCTTCTGAATAATCCTACACTGGAGTTTACCTCTCAAGCATCATTAGGAATAGGTGGGACCTCCTTTTGAGATGTCGTTCCTGTGAGCGCTAGTCCACTAGTACCACCAGCATTAAGAATGCCCTTTGGGAAACCCTGCAATAAGGTTTGGGAAGATTGAAGGAGGTAGCAGCGATTGCTTAATCTATTCAGATAAACTCATTAAAAACTTAGTACAACTGACATTGTTCTTAGGAAGGAGAGAAAAGATTCTGATTTTTGTTTATGTTGTCGGCAGATCACATTAGCGCTCAATATTAGTTAAAGAGGTTAGAACAAGGGCAGTAACTAACTAGTATACAGTATTTACTGATAGGTGGCCAGCCGCAGCCCGTGGAGGGAGTTCCGTGGGGCAGTAAGGCAGGGCGGGGGAGGGGCAGGGTGGGGAGTTCTAAAAACCGGAATATGGATAATTACAGGTAAGTAAACAATTAAATAGATAAAACGAATTTCGTAACGCGCGCTGCATCGCATTTTGCGATGCAGCGCGCTACGAAATTCGTTTTATTTATTTCATTGTTTACTTACCTGCAATTATCCATATTCCGGTTTTTAGAACCCCCCACCCTGCCCCTCCCCTGCCCCGCCTTACCGCCCCACGGAACTCCCTCCACGGGCCGCGGCTGTAGGTGGCTGGGTGCTGCAAAACCTCTTCAAGCAATAAAGTCCAACATAATTAGTCTTCCATTCCTGCTCTGGTATACTGGACTGCAAGAAAAAGAAAGTAACCAACTGAAGAATAAATACATGGCAAGGGAATTCAGGTAGGAGAAGCCAAGGGGAAAAGTTGATGTACAATATACTGTGTGACAATTTCACAGGTCAGCTTCTCGTCTCACTCTTGTCACTAAATCACAATACTACTCTAGCTAGCAATGCAAAGACAGATACAATGACATAGAAAGGCCCATTTTAATTTTTTAACATAAGAAACCCACCCTCTCCAGCCAAAACAGGTCCACACCCCTCCCGAAGCAAAAACCTCAAATGTCCCTTTGACCCTTTCCCCTACTCCCCTTCTCACCTTTTCTACCATCAACAGCCCCCACTTAACTCCAAGCAAAAAACCTCAAATGTCACTTGACACTTTCTCTAACTCCCCCTCCCACCCTCTCCAACCATAATAGGCTCACCCCCCTACCCATGCAAAAAACCAACAAGTCCCTTTGATCCTTTTCCCAAATCCCCTTCCCACCCTCTCCACCCAAAACATGCTCTCCCCAAAAAACGAAATAGATTTAATAAAAAAGGGCTTTGATGGCGTCCATCTCCTTCTTGATATTTGCCACCTCCCCGGCCAGGTTCTGTTGCGTACACCTAAGAAGCACCAGCTCAGATAGGATGCAGTGGAGGAGCTGATCGGAATATGAGGACAAGGAGGGGGGCTAGTTGTGTTCTGGGAGGCAGTGTAACCATGCTGTTGGAGGCCCAAGGAACTAGAGACTTGTGCCTCCGCTCCTTCCTCCTACAAGACTATCAGCTGGTGGTATTCTGCTACCCCAACTTCCACATTTTGGTGCAGCACTCAGTCGGTTATCTCCCGGCCGGTTGGTTACTGCTGGCTGGCTCAAACAGCAGGAGTAGCTATATAAAGAAAGAAATAAAACATGAATTGTGATGCTCAATGCAAACTTGTTTACACTGTCTACAGTGGCACGTTCGCAGAACATTGCTGGTCTCATAGGGCCATTGAAATTTAATTTTGATGTGATTCGTCACAGGGCCAAGTTTCTCTTACACATGCATCACGTAATGCAAAAACACTGACTACTAACATAATCAAAAAGGGATTTTAGTTTGAAGGATTTCTTGGTGAAACTAAACAGTCACTTTATGGGTGTTAATAAATGAAGTAGCTGCCATTAATGATGAGTAAGGTGTATATGCTGCACAATTACTTGACTATATATGTGCAACATTAATGAAACAATGCTGACAGGTCTGCTATTCAGCTGCAGCAAGTTTTTGGGGAAGTTATGATGGCATGTTATTAATTATTAACTCATATTTATTAATTCCAATGGTCCTGCTCTTCTCCTACTCCATCTTCAATTCTACCCTGAGTCCAAACTTAGGGGCTGATAGAGTGTGGCAGATGGGATACTCTGTCACACATGTGGTGGATAACAGATATCCTATCCACCATATTACAGTAAACAACAGTGCATAGAATATAATTGATGCAATGAATAGGATATATTTTATTTGCTATGTTTGTTACAGAGTACCCCATTTGCCAAACTTAAATCAGGCCCTTAGTCCCACATTACGACCTGTCTTCTACCACAAATTATTTTCAGCAAATACCTTCATTGGAAGTGGGGAAAGGTAGTCTACAGGAAGGTAGGTTATAGGGATTGTGCTAGGTAGAGGTTTAGCCATGGAATGGTAGGGTGTAACTGATCATGTTTTTCACTTGTGCTTAGTCACATTGGTAGATGGAAAGAAAAAATTGGATCCTTAAATTGGTAATGAAAGTCATGAAATATTAGTCATGAGAGCAGAACAATGTGCCACATGCTGATATGAAATTTACATTTTTTGGTAGGCTAGGATAGAAAGAAAGAATTATTAAGTGAAGTACTACTGGGTGACTGAGAAGGTATTAAGAAACATACCTTGCCTTTGGTTTGTATGCACTGCAGACTTAGTGTTGCGCTATTAACTAAGCAGACCCACATTTCACTGCCTACACTGCTGCGCTGAATTAAACAATACTGCACCTTTAGGTAGCAAAATGTAATAGGCATGGAGGTGATGTGTGGGATATCTGCCTCGCTTAACCCCTTCAGCATGGCGCGGATTACCGTGCTGACCCTGTGCCTCATGGGAACAGTCCAGCCCGAACTGCCAAGCCATGTCTTCCCTGGACCGGAAACAAGCTTCCTAGGACCGGTTTCTGGCATTTCAGCCGTCTTCAGCCAGGCTTGCTTGAATCCAGTGGCAAAGTGAGCAAGGGACTCACGTCTGAGCATACCCTGCCAACTTATGGCGAACAAAGCGGTACAAAAGGGGGTGGTGATGGACGGAGCATCAGAACCAATCAAACACTCACGCCCAGTCAACAGATCTGGGTTTGATCCATCACCATTCTTTATCCCACTCTGCCACCCCAGTTCAGACATGGCCATATGGAAATCAGTCTGACCCTGTACCTCATGGGAACAGTCCAGCCCGAACTGCCAAGCCATGTCTTCCCTGGACCGGAAACAAGCTTCCTAGGACCGGTTTCTGGCATTTCAGCCGTCTTCAGCCAGGCTTGCTTGAATCCAGTGGCAAAGTGAGCAAGGGACTCACGTCTGCGCATACCCTGACAACTTATGGCGAACAAAGCGGTACAAAAGGGGGTGGTGATGGACGGAGCATCAGAACCAATCAAACACTAACGCCCAGTCAACAGATCTGGGTTTGATCCATCACCATTCTTTAGCCCACTCTGCCACCCCAGTTCAGACATGGCCATATGCAAATCAGTCTGACCATTACCACCTTTTATACCGCTTTGTTCGCCATAAGTTGGCAGGGTATGCTCAGACGTGAGTCCCTTGCTCACTTTGCCACTGGAATAGAGCAAGCCTGGCTGAAGACCGCTGAAATGCCAGAAACCGGTCCTAGGAAGCTTGTTTCCGGTCCAGGGAAGGCATGGCTTGGCAGTTCGGGCTGGACTGTTCCCATGAGGCACAGGGTCAGACTGATTTGCATATGGCCATGTCTGAACTGGGGTGGCAGAGTGGGCTAAAGAACGGTGATGGATCAAACCCAGATCTGTTGACTGGGTGTGAGTATTTGATTGGTTCTGATGCTCCGTCCATCACCACCCCCTTTTATACCGCTTTGTTCGCCATAAGTTGGCAGGGTAGGCTCAGACGTGAGTCCCTTGCTCACTTTGCCACTGGAATAGAGCAAGCCTGGCTGAAGACGGCTGAAATGCCAGAAACCGGTCCTAGGAAGCTTGTTTCCGGTCCAGGGAAGGCATGGCTTGGCAGTTCGGGCTTGACTGTCCCCATGAGGCACAGGGTCAGACTGATTTGCATATGGCCATGTCTGAACTGGGGTGGCAGAGTGGGCTAAAGAACGGTGATGGATCAAACCCAGATCTGTTGACTGGGTGTGAGTATTTGATTGGTTCTGATGCTCCGTCCATCACCACCCCCTTTTATACCGCTTTGTTCGCCATAAGTTGGCTGGGTATGCTCAGACGTGAGTCCCTTGCTCACTTTGCCACTGGAATAGAGCAAGCCTGGCTGAAGACGGCTGAAATGCCAGAAACCGGTCCTAGGAAGCTTGTTTCCGGTCCAGGGAAGGCATGGCTTGGCAGTTCGGGCTGGACTGTTCCCATGAGGCACAGGGTCAGACTGATTTGCATATGGCCATGTCTGAACTGGGGTGGCAGAGTGGGCTAAAGAACGGTGATGGATCAAACCCAGATCTGTTGACTGGGTGTGAGTATTTGATTGGTTCTGATGCTCCGTCCATCACCATCCCCTTTTATACCGCTTTGTTCGCCATAAGTTGGCAGGGTATGCTCAGACGTGAGTCTCTTGCTCACTTTGCCACTGGAATAGAGCAAGCCTGGCTGAAGACGGCTGAAATGCCAGAAACCGGTCCTAGGAAGCTTGTTTCCGGTCCAGGGAAGGCATGGCTTGGCAGTTCGGGCTGGACTGTTCCCATGAGGCACAGGGTCAGACTGATTTGCATATGGCCATGTCTGAACTGGGGTGGCAGAGTGGGTTAAAGAACGGTGATGGATCAAACCCAGATCTGTTGACTGGGTGTGAGTATTTGATTGGTTCTGATGCTCCGTCCATCACCACCTCCTTTTATACCGCTTTGTTTGCCATAAGTTGGCAGGGTATGCTCAGACGTGAGTCCCTTGCTCACTTTGCCACTGGAATAGAGCAAGCCTGGCTGAAGACGGCTGAAATGCCAGAAACCGGTCCTAGGAAGCTTGTTTCCGGTCCAGGGAAGGCATGGCTTGGCAGTTCGGGCTGGACTGTTCCCATGAGGCACAGGGTCAGACTGATTTGCATATGGCCATGTCTGAACTGGGGTGGCAGAGTGGGCTAAAGAACGGTGATGGATCAAACCCAGATCTGTTGCTGGGTGTGAGTATTTGATTGGTTCTGATGCTCCGTCCATCACCACCCCTTTTATACCGCTGGGGTGCGGTGCCTACAGGCGGGGGGCTGGGGTATGATCCTGGGGTATGGGTGTACAGGTGCGGGGCTGGGAGACAGGCCTGGGGTGCGGCGCGTACAGGTGCGGGGCTGTGCTACGGTGTTGGGGTACGGTGCGGAGGGGGGGTATGGTGCTGACATACGGGGTACGGTGCTGACATGTGCGGGGTGGGGGGGCTGTACGACTCGTATCCGGGCACAAGTTTACCCGTGGACATGTGTGCTACAGCGTTCGCTCCGCACGGGGCCTTTTACATGCGGTTGTGTATTCGGACGGATCGTACTTGCGCGCTCGGACTTCTGTTTTACGATTTGCACGTAAAAATGACTGGCTCCCTATCGGACACTTTTCCCGACGCTATTCGGACGTAAAAATTTACGGCTCCCTCTTGGACCATTTTTCCGACGCAATTCGTATGTATTTTTCACGTACGAATCGTACTTCGCAGTTTGTACGGTACTTGTACGATTCGTACGTGAAAATATACGGATACGAGTCGTACGCAAATTTTTTTACCCGGATCAGAATCGGCATCTATGTAGGAGAGTTCAAAAAAAGAAAACACCGAAGGCCATAATTACTAGTGATAATAGTTAAAAATAAGAAATAGTAATAAACATGACTTACTGGAATCAGCAGAACCATCTGTTGCAGCCGCAGCATTGGTGGAGTTGGCCATCCCGCTCACCGTGGAGCTGGTGGCAGCTCTATCTATCAAATTATCATCTGACGCTTCTTTGCTTCTGAATGTGATCGAAGGAGTTGACAACCTTTCTGCCCCTTCACATGCATTATATACGTATATTTGATAAATGTATCATCCAGTAATGAGCCTGTATACCCTCATCACAATATTGCGTAAAGATCTTGTGCTAACTATGTAATGCATTGTATTATTTGTGTTTTACATAATTGTGAAACACAGCTGCCCTGGTTTAAAGCAATGTATTGGCTAAGATGTGGCCACAAAACAGCAGATTCCCATCTGCACCGATCCTGATTTCATCACCCATATTTAGTGTAAACTCAGGTAGGCTAGTTGGAAGCTGTTCCATGTCCGCATCAGCTATTTCAAGAGTTAAAGTAAATTCTGCCAGATATGGTGATGGATCAACATCTCAGTGTTGGATTACTAGTCTGTACTATGTCTGATGGAGTTAGGGCTGTGAATGCCTACCATGGAAATGACAGCAGGCTTTTATGGGAAGTTACATATGGTGTCTGTTAGAAATGGGTGTCTCTAGTTGGCAGTGGCGTGCACTCTGTCCAAGTAGGGACCAGTATTCTAGTCAGGGTAAGGGGATTACATATCTAAATTAACCCCTGCTCCCCCCTTGGTAACTTGGCATGAGCAGCCAGGCTTATCTCAGAGGCAATGTGTAAAGCATTTGTACCAACACCCACAGTAACACAGAAAACTTCAAAAAGGACACCACACCAGTTTAGAAAAATAACCAATATTTATTCTGAATCAAACTGGACCAAAACAACAAAAATCCAACTTACACAAGTAAAGATATCATTTTTTAAAGGTTAAAAACAGTTCAGTCCATAGGAAACTATGGATGTGTCACTGTTATAACAAAGTACCTGGGATGCATTAAAATCAAAGACGAAAACAGTTACAGGGGAGATGAGTCACTGGAAAAGCAAAGCGATGCGTTGGTTCCTTATGTCCAAGTGAGTTGATGTATAGATTCCTTACTGCCAGGGGAGGTGATGCGTCGATTCCTTACTGCAGCACAGGGGAGGTGATCCATTGATTCCTTATTGTCAGGGAAGGTGATGCATTGATTGCTTACTGCCAGGGGAGGTGCTGCATCGATCTCTGGACATGTGGCATCGGTTCCTTACTGCTGGGCCACGTCGATGAAGAACTTGACGCACAGGTGCAATGCTTCGAAAGCCTGGATGCTCTGGGTCGTTGTGGCAGCAAAACAGACACTGCGTTCATTTTACAGCCTCGTGGCAGGTGATGTGTTGATTTCTTCAGCTGCACAGCAGGGCCTGCATTTGAGTCGGAGGGGGTGCCTCAGACGTAAGAGATACGGTGCTCAAGACTTGGGTTGTGGCGATCTTTCGGCTGCATGGCAGATGCTGAGTCGATTCTTCAGCTGCACTGCGGTGATTTGTTGGTTTTCAGCCGTATGGTGGGACTGTGTCAGGAAAAATAGGCACTGAAGATCGATGCATGGATTTTCGGGCTGCTTTGCAGAAACAGTGTAGTAATGTAGTATTGGCAGAGAATGGTTTGTCCTCAACAGTCTTACCATTCTCTGCCAGTAGTTCTCATGTTGTCATGAATGTCGTTCTGAAAATGTTATGGTTCAAGTAGGGACTGTTGACTGGGTCAGTTACTGGTGGGCTTACAGCTGGACGGACCTGTCAACCTTGTAGCCTCTACAATAAATCTTCTGAACTTACCGTGGCTCCAGCATCTTCACTACAAACAACTACCTCCAAGGGCCCAGAACTTGAACTGGCACCATTTGGCAGGTCAGAACTGCCAGCAGAAGAGTTATGGGGCTGCAGGTGAAGTATTTTATGGCCCTGGGACTTCTTAACAGTAGGCAAGCACACACATTCCCTTGAAGAACTTTGGAAAGCAGGACACAGAAAGCAAAGTCCAGTCCTATCACTGCCCAAGACAGAAGCATCAAGCAGCAGGCCAACACAGCAAAGTGGTAGTCCCTCCAGCTCTTCATCTTTGCAGAATGTCAGCATAGTCCAGAAGTGTTCTAAAAATGTGGGGTCACAGATCCAGTACTTATACCACTTTCTGCCTTTAAAGCGGGCAAACTTCAAATCAAAGTATTTGTAGTACATAAAACCCTGTCTTTCCCTGACCTGGCTCCAGACACACTACAGTGGGGTGGAGACAGCTTTGTGTGAGGACAGGCACAGGCCTCGTCAGGTGTCAGTGACAGCTCCTCCCACCACTCTAGCACAGGAAGAATCATCAGCCTGGTGATGGGCCATGAGGATATGCAGGGCACACCTCAGCTCCCTTTGTGTGACTGTCTAGAGTGAATGAAAACAGCCTAACTGCCCCCCTCCTCTCAGACATGAATTCCACAGGCAGGCAGAGGCACAGAATGGTAAAGCAAGAAAATGCCCACTTTCTAAAAGTGGCATTTTCAAACACGCAATTTAAAAACCAACTACACTAAAAGATGTATTTTTAAATTGTGAGTTCAGAGGCCCCAAACTCCAAATCTCTATCTCTTCCCAATTTGAAGTTACACTTGTAAGAGATTACTAAGCAGCGCCAATGACAACCTATAGGAGAGATAGTCCTTGCTATAGGTAAAAATGAAATTAGCAGCATTTCACTATCAGGACATGTAAAACACACCAGTACAGGTCCTACCTTTCGTATAAACTGCACCCTGCCCATGGGGCTACCTTGGGTCTGCGTTACGGGTGCCTTACATGTAGTAAAATGGAAGGTTAGGACCTGACAAGTGGGGGCACCTGACAGGCCGACATGGCAGTTTAACACTGCACTCACAGTCACTGCAGGGACAGGTCTGAGACATGGTGGCAGGGCTACTCATGTGGGTGGAACGATCAGTGCTGCAAGTTCACTAGTAGCATTTGAATTACAAGCCCTGGGCACACACAGTGCACTGCACTAAGGACTTACCAGTAAATCAAATATGTCAATCATGAATAACCAATCACCATCACAATGTACACAGGGATCACGTGCATTTTAGCAGTGACCAGCAGAGGTGGTGCCCAGAGCTCTAAAACCAGCAAACATGACATGCAGCACATAGTCAAAAACAGGAGGTCAGACGCAAAAACGACAAAGGGAAAAAACACACCTAAGATGCCAGGTCTAACAGTGCCCCTAACCTGCTGGGAATATTTTCCCTTCTCCTCCAACATGTTAGAAAAGTGAGATGTGTGTGCATAACATGAGAAAACAATGACAATGCATTTCCCAGGCCCAAATTGGCTGGGGGAGACTCTGACAGTAGTGAAGGGCACAGGTGGATTTTACACAGGAAGTTTTCGCTTCATTGTGTCCCCATGGCAGATACAGTCACGAAGGTTGTCAGGAGTATGCACATTTTATGAAACAGGAAAAGTTTTGTGACATTTCTGCTTAGTATTCTTGACATTATTATGTAGGGGTTTCCACTTTCCCCTCGAATTCGTCTATGCAGTTTTTTTCTTCTTTGCAAGCACGGCTTAACGTTTTCGTGAATTACAGTTCTCTAGTAAATTTTCTATAAAACTGGTTACGCCCTATGCCTGCTAGAATTGTATGCAACTACGAAACTACATGGGTGGCTGTTTCCAATTCTTCTGCAAACTAAAAGAAATGCGTACAAGTTTACGACCGGAAATACATTTTTGCTAGTTTTGCTGTAAAAATAATCATCATATCTCTACCCAACAGAACAGTTTAAATTGGCCAGATTTTCTATTATTGCCTTGGTAATTGGCAGATGTGAATTCTGCCAACTATAACATTAAAGCACATTGCCAAGGGCTTTTAACAAGTGGGATAGCAGAGAGCTATGCTAATATAACATTCCAAAACTGTGGATAATGCGTTGCAACTGAAAAATGGAGAATCAGAGAGACAAACATTGGATAAAACCTTATAGGCCTCCATTAATATTCACATCATGGTGCAGGTAGGAAACGAACATTTTAAACAATAGCTGTTAACTTGAAATCTTGTCGGCTCATCCAACTTTTCAATAATATATTACTTATGAACTTCTCCGATAAAACTCATTCAATGGCTGGCAGTATGAAGTCAGAACTGAACTGCTGGAAGTTTGCCATTCAGATCGTCTAAGCCTGAAAGTACATTAGATTTGAGCGAATTCTCCAGTGAAGATGTGCAATTGTCAATGCTCAAAAGCTTTGTAGTTAAGAATGCTACAGATTTCCGTCTAATGGTGTCACTTCTCAAGTACCAACTAGAAGCGTTTGAGTTCTTATCTTGCAGCAGAGCGATACGCATAACAGCGAGAGGTCTGGAGATGTTCTCAGACTCAGAGATAAGCGCATTTATATCCCACTGTGCTGCACATTCTGAAAGCCAAGAAAATCCTGAGCCTCGTTATGAGTTTAGCAGTAGAAAAAAACACACACAAAAAAAATGAAAAGCATATTACAGGAATTTTCAAAATGGTGGCCAGGGGTCTGCTTGGAGGAGATATTTCAAGCAACACCTCGGCATGCAGGTAAAGTATGACGAAACTAGTCCGCCATCTTCTTTGAGCTTCAAAGCGCATGCTGTAATTCAAAACAACCAAATTATGCTTTATTTGAAAGCTCTGAATTACTGTAAAACGTTTAATTTCTCAAAGGGCTTTAGATGCTTCGGTAGCCTGACTATTCGTATTCAGTGGGGTTGACATTATTTAATATACAAAAAGGGCATTGTTTCATGCCTTTACCTTATGGTTGTTAGGAAGCCCCATTTGACGGTAGCTCAGTGTATTGACGTGTATGAATGTGTTCACTGCAGAACTCAGTGGATATTAAAAGAATGCTTTGCAGACCCTCATGTCTACTCGTCTTCAACACTGCCTCTTTAGTCGATGCACAAATGTGGTCCTAGGTTTAGATGCTGACTTTGATGCAAGCCGTTCACGTGACTGTGATAGGCGCTGGAAGTAGGGGGGCGAGGTGGGGGTAAGAGGGTTTGCAGCACCCCAAAAATAATCATGCTGGAGTTCAGAAGGTAAATGCACAATGCTGTTAAATTTAGTTTTTATCTTGACACATTCGTGGTGCCTTCAAAGTCAGAGGTCTTATGTCAGGATATGTCTTCTGACAAAATTGCTTCTTATTCTTTTAAAAGGGAGACTGGTGTTTACTCTTCTCAAAATTCCAAAGTTAGAACAATTGTAAAGTGGACTATCTGACAATCATGCAGGGGTTCCAAGGAGTGTGATAGGAGAGGCTGTAGAATGTCAGTTTATTTTTCGTACAACAAATTTGAAAAATATGTAAATGAACGATCAAATATTTCAAAATATATCTGCAGTTAGGAAAGCACAAATAAAGCACATTTTTTAATAATTCTAAAGTGTGATGAAAACAAAGATTTTAATAGGATCAAAACCAATCAAGATAATTTACTTGTTTATGTGCAAATGATAAATATTTGCTGAAACCCGCTGTTCACACCTCATTGATTGTGTGCTATGGTTTTAGGAGAAAACTGCTCGTCAGTGCGAATTTCGTGGCTATTTTTAAATGGAAAATGTGCTCTGTAAAATGTTAGATTTGCTATGGTATGCTCCAAAATGCACCATCAACTGGATAGGACACCCTCGCCACTCTCCAGTGGAATGCGGGTGGCTCATTTGCTATACCTATTCTTTGTGTGACACTTGGAATTTTCACAGTCCCAATGACTTCGTGATGTAACATTGATGGCAGCACACCCACTCTTAAAATTGTTGCAGCACCACTGTTGACTGTGCCTGGACTACACATACAGCTACTAATGGCATGCTCTTTTTCTGTGAATATGACACATCCTTATACAGATTATCAGGTTCAAGTCAACACATCAGATATGCATTGTCTGGTGACCCAGATGATATCTGCTTCCTTGGTACAAGAACACTGTGTTTTATTTACCACCCACATCCTCTTGTGCAGCAAATTGGTAAGCACTGTGCAGAGTGTGGCTCTAATGTGCCACATTGGATACATTCTTCCCCAGTTCCCCTTGCTTCAAACAATATATTGTTTCTTTATCCTATCTATACTGTAGGCAATTGTTTTAAATGTATTCTGTCAGTTCCTCTTCTTAATCTGTCCATCATTGCCCATGGTGGACATAGGACCTTACAACCCATCGGTTTCACATGATTGTGGAGGAGTGGTTTCTGTAGAATCTGCCAGGGCCAGACTGGAAACTGCAACCAGCCCTGGCAGATTGCTGCTCTACTGGCCCTGGGAGAAGGAGGGGGGTGGGGGGGTTGTGGTGTGCTAGTAAGAAGCACCGCTCCCGTTTTTGTTACAGGGGGGCCGATATGCAAAACCAGCTCCCAGTGACAAAACTGGCACCCGTGGCCACAAAACCGGCCCACCGGGAAAACGCCTGGTGCCGCCATGGCCAGTCCGTCCCTGGAATCATCTCTGTAAAAGTATTGACTACAAACATTCCCAATCTAATGCTATATGTGTGCACACTACTGGCTCTCCTTGCTCCTGATGCTTATTTATTTATAGGAGTATTGTATTTATATTTATAATCATAGGATGAAATGCAGCAGAGTGACATACGTTGCTTAAAGTGTCTTAAAGCCCAGCTGCCATTCCTTAAGGTCTCATTACAAATGGCTGGCAGGGCCGGACTGTTTTGGCATGCTGCCGAGCTGGGGGCTGATTGCGTTGATGGGGACCTGCGTGTGATGAATGAAATTCGTTTTGTTTTGTTTATTTCAAAGCACACGCAGGTCTCCATCAACGAAATTAGCCCCCACCGCAGTGACATTAGCCCCCAGCTCGGCAGCATGCCAAAACGCCCGGTAGGCAGTCCGGCCCTGATGGCTGGGAGCAGTACTCCAGGGTTATACTCGTTCTGGGTTATTCTATGTGGCCTATGAGTCCACTCAGCACAACGCCCATACCTGGGTCTGACACAGCACCCATCTCTTTCCCTGTGATTCTCCATTTAATGTATTGCTATCCTGTAATTCCGAAAGTGCCAGCATTTTTTTAGGGTGTGTCCCCATGACATTCATATCAATGTCTTTGGGGCTTATGTATCAAGCCTTTTTCCCGTTCGCCAACGGGCCGATTCTCAGAATCGGCCCATTTGCAAACGGGAAAAAGCCTTTTGGGATGTATCATCCTCAAAAAGGTCATCGCAAAATAGGGAATTGCAAAATTTGCAATTCCCCATTTTGCTAATGCATTTAAGGAATCGCAAATTGCGATTCCTTAAATGCAATTCTGGAAGCACCCAAGTTGTGTGAATTTGCCATAAGAGATCGCAAATTACCACCAACTTCAAGCTGGTGGTAATTTGCGATTTTCTAGAAAAATTCACTTTTTTGCATTTTTTCAAAGTGCCATGTGACGCACATACATGTCCTTAGGGCATCTATTTGAGCCACATGTGCAAACATGCATATTTCAGGGGTGCAACAGGGTGTCCTTTTGACACCCTTGCACCCTTGAAATTGCATTAGCAAATTGCGAATGTCTTCCCATTCATTCCTATGGGCCTCTAGGCCCACAGGAATGAATGGGAAGGTATTTTCTTAATTGAATACTTAGGAATCACAATTAATATTGCGAAACCTACATACATTTCATTTTGCGAGTCCTTCTTAGTGATTCACTAAAATTCATTATTAAGGACTCGCAAACCGATTTTTAGATACATATGTCCCTTTGACACTGGAACTGTGACAAGAGCCCCCTCATTCTGCCATCACTCCCTATAACTCAGATGATAATGCCAATGTTCCCATCCACATTGTTGTGCCGTGTCGAATTAAAATACAGAGTAGGAGATACTTCAGGTGAACAAAGAATTTTCAGGGCTGATGGATTAAAACCTAAAGGCAAACGCTGATGTGACCTCTGGAAAAACTATAGCATCCTGGTGACAATAGAGTTTCTGCAGATCAATGATCTGCAAAAATACCAAACTCCTGTATGAATGGTCAACAAAATTGACGAATGAGGACAACTCCAAGAGTATTTAGGAACAGACTGTCATGATTCGTCGTCCGATTACCTCACTTCTCAGAAGACTTGTTTGCACTAAGCACTTTTATCACCCCAACGCAACACTCCAACACCTGTGAGACTTCCGGGTCCAATGAACAATCTGTGGAATATTAGAGAGTAGCATTCAACATAAGGTTCTCAGGCCCCCAAGCATGCGTTAATGAATCATTGAATCATCCATGAAAAGATGTCAGCCCCCCAAGCACTGCTTAATATGACAAAGCATAAACCAATGCTAGACATGTGCCATAGTATTGCCACATGACTGTTGCGTAGCACCATTGTATTTTCTCCAATACCCCTTGGGCCAGCTCTGATTCTAACCACGCGAGTTGCTGAGGTCTTGTGAGATATCAGCAAGTCTTAGCTGCCATCTTGGGCTTGACTATTTTTTAAACCACGCCCAAGGAATTGAGCATTGTTTGTCCTGAGGACTTACAAGAGACAACTCTTTGCATGCCGAAGACTTACCTGCAAATCATCCATTGCACAGGCCACTCTCCAACATCCTTACTATCGCCATTGAGAACTCCGTGGGTCCACAGTCCTGCAATCTGAATGAAAATTAAAAAAAACACAAGAGACAATCGAAGGTATCAGGCTAAAAAGAGACACTAATCCAGAGGGAAAAAAATGGACAGAAAGGAATTTTGCAAACAGCATGTAGAAACCTTGATTGCAAGTGTGAAGGACTATCTGTGGAAATCCGAGAAACATTTATTGAGAACTCAAAGGTACTCATTTTATGAATGTAAACATTATAGAATGATTAAAATAGAGAGTTTGTGTAAGAATCAGAGGTTCAGAATCTCCTGGGAGAAAACACAAGACAGAAGTGGAAACTGCTGCAGACTTCATATAACAAATTTACAAGAGTACTAACCACACCACAACTGTATATTGGCGCCATGGGCAAGAAAACTGATTCGCAGGTACATGAGGAAACAAGGGCGGGGAAGGCGCTCACCTGCAGAAAAGCTCCGAGAGGTAGGAACTAATGACTGACTTGCACTCTTTCTTTAAGGTTCGATAGCTCCAAGACAAGTCCCAAGTGCGAGCAATCAACAAGACACTCTTCCTTAGTTCCCACCCATCCTTCCTGGTGTCAAGCGTAAAGGAGATGTGGAGTCAGGAGTTGGGGCCATAATGTCTCTGCATGACTACTTTGCAAACCACATGGTGAGTGTGTTCATGTCTTCTGTTCTGATACAGACAACTCCCACAAGTCATAGGGGAGGAGGAGGAGGAGACACAGAATGTGAGATTTAATTTTACCCTCCTCTGCACTTAAATGATTGTTGGATAGCATGCAAGTTCAAAGGAGAAAGCACAGTAGCAATAGCCAGCAGAGCAGAATGTAGAAAAGGGGTACTCAACACTGGAAGTGAATGCTATTACAGAAGGAACAAGTGTCAAACACACAAGTGGGAAGTGTGGCAGTAGAGGGAGGAAGAGACAGACAGCAGGAACAAGCATGGTGGGCAGAGAAAGAGTAGTCACAAACAGGAGGAAATCATCAGGGAAGAGAGTGCAAGAATTCAATTTGACAGAAACACTGGGATCATGAGCAACAGACAGGTGTTGTACTTGGGGCATCATGTACAATTTACAATTCGATGAACCAGAGTTTAGGAGAGGTAGACTTTACCACTTCAATGCTGGGGTGCTTGAAAATGTATACATTTCAGAAAGTGAGTCAGTCAGTCATTTAAAAATCTTTATTCGACTATAAAGATAAAACCATGAAAGTACCCAATAAAACGAATACAATTAATAAATACCTTAAAAAGATACAAAACACACGTCTGAATGTCGTTCCTAAAGTCTGTAGTCTGTAACATTTGTTGTATGGCATCATGGGATCCATCTCTTGAAGGCAGGCCAGGTCCTATTTAGCAATCCGGTTATATCAATAGACACAGTCCCGTCACTAAGTACAATTTGATCAATCGTCGAATGTCATTATAATCAAACAGTTCATGGGAGATGGATTTATAAAATAGCCTCATAAGTTAAGGCTTCCAGAAAAGCAAGGTTTTTCCTTCTTCCCACTGCAGATATGATGAATGCTATAACAGATAGATAGATATTTCCATTTTACAGAGCACATAAATAGTTAAAAATATATAAATATAATTGTTTTAACGATCGGCGCTCACAATCGTTTCCTGAGGTCCTTATAAAAACTGCAGGAATAAAATAAAGGGGGATATTCTCAAGAGCGTGTGATAATCATCGCAAAATTAGCTTAACGCAACTTTGCATATCGCAGTCTATCGAGGGAAAAAAACGCCGTGTTAACGTAGTATTCTCAACCCGGCGGCACCATGCGACAGTCCCACGATGACGCGTCAAATAACCGTGTTAAAATCAACGCGACGCCGCAAAAATGTGAAACCCGAAAGAAGTTGCGATGAGGCCCATCGCGATACAAAAATCCTCGATAACCATCGACAGGCCTGCAATTCCCACGCGTCATGCGGGAAAATGCACCATAAAAGCAGAACAAGAAAAACACACCAAAAACGAAATAAACTGCGTAGCAACATGGATGCACCCGGACTGAGTGCCCAGGTCAATGCGAACCCCACAAGCCCCACAGACCACCAGTAAGGAACCTCGGGTCGGGGAAGGCCAAGGAGAAGAGGAACAGGAAGGCGGGGTACAGTCCACATGACAACCGGATCGTCGTCACGGAGGTGACAGAACACTAACAACATCTGTCCATCACCTCCATCATGTCATTGGCAACACAGATTCCATCGTGAATGCATTCGGAGTGTTGAGGAGGCTACGATGCGCTGGCATGATGTGAAAAGCCAAACCAAGCAGAAACCTGCTGCCAACAGGAAGGCATCAAAAGCGAATGGAGGTGGGAGTCCTGTGCCACAGGAGGAGCTGGAGCAAATGGTGGCCACAGTCATCAGTGTGGAGATGGTGTAAGGAGTCGGGAGTCCAGACACTTCTCGACATGACCTGACACAACATCAACAAGGTTAGTAAAGAACAGGGACTGGGGGAGGGGGGTGACTGGCACAATGGTACACATGCACAATGACGTGTAACACACCGCACACCCACAATGACCCTGGGTCATGTCCCTGATCCCCGTGGCACACTGCAGCACACATACAAACACCAAGTAGGCCCCCATCTACCATGTGCCCAAAGGGGTCCCATCCCACACATCACCAATTCCACAACACACACATGCACCCATGTGAAACACAGCAAAGATGCGTCTTTGTGAGCCACACTGACAATGCAAGTGACACTACATGACGAGCAGCATGGCTGGAGTACAATCACCATGACATTGTGCACGCCATGAGCCTAAGGTGGCTGAGTGTGGACCACATCCATAAAGGAGCAGGTCACACTCTGACACACCCACGTGCACAAACAACCACTGACGTCAACAATACATCTGCAGACAAACAATGCACAAGAGCACAAAAAACATCCAAGAGCACAAATGACCCATGTTGCCAACATCACAGCACGTTAAAAGCACAAAAGTCAAAGGCACACCGCCTTCAAGGGATAAGGGGCAGCAAAATCACAGCTGCAGGGGCTACTCTCCCACAATGCAGCACACACACATAGCAATGACAGCACATCCACATGGATGACAAGGTGGTACACAGTGCAACACTTACACTTTAGAACAGAGGACACAACTGGGTCCGCTTGTGCATAGAAAGTGGCCAATCACATCTGACATAGCAGGAAACTGTGAGATGAAAATGTATGTGTGCAACCTCACCTACGTCATGTAGACCAAATGTCCACTGTCCCGCATCAAATAGTCCGCTCCTCCCAAACAGTCACTATGTACATTGTCATGCAGTCTGTGTGTTAACTTGAACAATGCGTCAACATACATGCCAACACAATGTCAACAACCATCTCCTCTTCACATTGCAGAGGGACAAACAACACCTCCAGCAGAGCAGACCAGACAACTCTACAGTGATGCTGAAGAGGACCGCCACACTTTTGACACCCACGCCCTACAGCAGTTCATGGACATCTTAGGCAATCAACCTTCAGGAGCAGGACAGCCCAGCTGCATTAAGGATACCCCACCCTCTGCACAGACCACACAGCTGGACGCACCCACCAACACGGCTGGCTCCCAGCAGCCCACCGAAGCACACATCGCATTCCAAGGCCAGGTGTCAGACTGCCAGAAGGGGGTGGCCGAACAGGTGTGGGTGGGGTTCTACCTCATGGAAGCCGAACTAGATCAAATACAGGGGTGTCTAAGTCCCCTCAGGGACCACCTACACTCCCCAATGGAGACCCACACTGTGACAGAGCCACATGCCTTTGCACATTTCCAGTACTGAACCACACCCAGAGCCACGGGATAATCATCCACACCCCCACGCTGGACTGGCATACGCCAGCCCAGTTCACTCCTCTTATGTATTGAGTGGGGGCACGACAAAGCTACATGTGCAAGGTCTCACCCACTGCCTGTGGTGACATGGCTGCATCCCCTGTACATGGCACAAAGTAATGTTGTAGGGCCCAGGGCCCTAATGCATACATCATGAGCACACAGACACACTCATATAGTTCGTTGAACTGGCTACGGGCACGTGCAATCGACATCTTTATTGCCAGGGTCACATGTACAGTGATGCCTGTGCTGGATGTGTGTGGGGTGAGTGTAAGCCAGCCCTCATGGAGTCGTTGGTGCTGGCAACAACTTGAACAGTGATCACAATTAAAGTGGAAACAGAAAACACCAGCATAACAGAAACAACTGTGAAGCATCATGGTGGTAGCCGGAGAAAGTACAGTGTTCACCCAATATGCAACCAGAATGGTCCATGAGTTGCGGTGCACTGAGTTAGTGGCACCTGAAGAGCTGAGCAGGCTATCAAGCTGATGATGGCACCCATGACAGGTGTGAGCAACTCTGATAGTCTGGCAGTAAGACACTTCCGACTCTGGCACCTGTTGTTTGGAGTTGTCCTGGCGGTGGTGGCGTGTGCATCCTGCTGTGATGCGACGTCGGGCAGGTCAGGTCTCAATTTGATGTGTGAGCTCAGGTGGACTGCAGTTGAGACCGGAGGCAGCGGACAGTGCAGGGCCACAGACTCATGGCCTTGATGACCCCCGGTCCATCGACTCAGAGGCCATCCAATATGCTATCAGACAGGGTCCATGACTTGAGATGCACAGAGTTAGTGGCCCCGGATGCACTGCGGCCGGCACAGGCACACCGCCACAGGACAGTGACTTGCGATGCAGTGAGATATGGCCACACGAGCTGATCATGTCCTCGTTGATGTCGAAAGTGAATGTAGTGAAGGGTTGCGGGGGACAGTGGAAGGTGGCCTTCAGGGCATGATGCAGAGGGCAGAAGCCGGCTGGAAGCGACAAATGGAGGAGTGGAATGCTACAGCCTCGTTTTGGCACAAAGTCAGTATCACAGACATGATGATTAAGACAACCCCCAGTCCATTGACTCAGTCGCCACCAAAGTTCAACCAGAAAGTGTCCATGGATGTCGGGGAACAGACTTAGTGGCACCGGAGCTGAAAGGGGATGCAGTCTGCGATGAGGCCAGTACAATGATATCAAATCTGCCATAAATAAATCAAGACTGAGTTCCCAATGTGTGACCTACTTGACCGCAGTGTAGGCCCGAGGCAGCGGTCAGCAGGGGCCCACAGCCACGTGTCGTTGGCTCGCGATGCACAGAGTTAGAGACACCAGAGCAGTTGTTGGCAGTGTTCGATCACCTCTGTAACGATGATCCTTTTCTCCTCCAGACCTAAAGGCGTCTTCCTCTTACACCTCTCCTTGTGTGCAATGATATGAACTCTGCCATACACAAATCAAGACTCAGTTTCACATGTGTGAACTACTTGACCGCTGTGTAGGCCAGAGGCAGCAGTCAGTGCGGGCCAACCACTGTTCAGCAAGCTCCTCCTGGAACTCTAACACAAGACTTTGAAATGACATGTGGGGATGACTTGTGGTTTACGGAGGTAAAAGCACCAGAGCTGAGCGGGTGTTTAGCCAGCGACGATGCTGTGTCCTGCCTGGTACGGACTGGATTGGATTGGTGTGAGGCCTACTGGACAGCAGTGTAGGTCAAAGGTGTAGTCATCAAGGGCCCACAAACACGTGTGGTTGGGATGTTATGCACAGACTTGGTGTCACCACTTCGAAGGGAGTATAGTGATTTAAACTCTGCATTAATATGTGTACTCGGCCATTGTATAATGAAGACTTAGTTCCAAATGTGTGACCTACTTGACTGTAGTATAGACCGGATGCTGCGGTAGAGTACGTCAACAAGAAAGGCGTACAGCAGGCTTGGAGCTTGCGCCAGCACGTGGTGGGCCCTCTTTGACACACGCCACTGTCGGCAGGTGAGCAGTGAGGCCTGGCTGCGCAGGGGCTTGCAAGACGGGTTCAGGGACCAGCAGCCCGGGGTGCAACAGGCGCACAGGATCGCAGGCAACACCGCTCATGGCATCGGCCCCGTGGCGGGGTGGGAGGCGCCGCCCTGGCAGACACGTTGGGCATTCCGGAAGAGAACCACGCCCAGAGCTACATGCTTTTTATTCACACCCCTATGCTGGCCTGGCACACGCCGGGCCAGCCCACTCTGCACACGTTTACATGGGGGGACGTCACAATCTACATTTCCGCGATCTTCCCCACTGGCTGGGGTGACATGGTTGCGTCCACTGTCCACTACACTCCAAACACCAGCAGTGCATGTAGACATGAATGTGTCTGTGGTCTGCATACTGCAGTCTGTCCAGCACATCTCTGCCACACTTGGCATTGTGTATATTCTCATTCAGAGGTCACTTGCCTCCTTCGCACATGCCTGGTTCCCACCATGGCATTGATGGCTAATGTACATGGCTAGCCCAGGTTGCCACAGTAAATTGTGCTGTCGTGTCTGGTGGGTGAGCATGTTGTTTGGCATTTTGCATGTGATTTTGTAATGTGTGCATTGCCAGAGTTGCATGATTGTGGAGTTGAGGTGTGTGGTGTGTTCATTTGGTACTTACTAACGAGCAGTGCATTCCACATGTGCTCTCCTGGAAGCGCTGGTTGATGATGGACTGTCGGAAGATGTAGGAATCATGCACACTGCCTGGGTAGTTGGCAACGACATTGGTGAAGACTTCCCGGGGGTCCACTATTGCCTGCACATTGATGGAATGCTTGTGTTTTCTGTTGCGGTAATTGTGTGCAGTGTCAGCAGGGGGCACAAGTAGGACATGTGTGCAGTCGATTGCCCCCAGCACGTGCGGGAATCCAGCTATGGCGTATAATCCTAGCTTCATCTCCAGCTGTTCCTGCGCATTGTGGGGGACGTACAGGTACTGGGTTACCAAGCTGATGATGGCATCCAGGCCAGGTGTGAGGAACTTGGATGGGGTTGGCTGTGAGACTCCTCCAACTCTGGGGGTTGTTGGTTGGGCGGTACCAGAGGCCAACAGGTGCAGCACAGCCAGCAGCTTTGTCTGAGGTGGGTTGTTGGTTGTCCGCTGTGTTGGTACCGTCAGCCTGTGGGCAATGATGGTCAGGATGCGGAGGATGGTTGTCCTTTTGAGCCTGTAGTGGGCAATGACATTGTCTGGTGTTAGGTCTGTGAGGCTGGTGCATTTCCTGAAGGTCCGCTGTCTTTGTCTGCGCTACCTCTGTGGTGGTCCGAGGGGATGCAGGGGCTCGGGGGGGTGGTCCTGGGGGTGGTGGCAGTGGGTGTCGTGGCCCTGTTGGGGCTCCAAGCTGCAAGATCAGTGGCTCCATGGCATCTGTTGTTCTTCAGGTGTGGCTGTGGGCTGAACTCCCTTTTCTGGTGCAGGTTGTCATCTGACTTTGCCCCAGGCCAGAGCAGGTGTTAGTTTCCTGCAGCTAACGCGCCTTAGCACCTGTTCTGTGGTCTTATCGCTGATCTGGCTGGTCGTTGAGAATGTTGAGGTGTGGTGTTGTCACGGCTTTTTGCTCGGGAAAGCCTACTCTGCATCTCATTAGCGATAGTTGTCGGGGTCATCTATGGCGATGTTTTTTGCGGGTGCTATCACAGGCAAACTGGTGCTAACGGCTGTTAGCACCAGCTTGTGAATGGGGCGATAAATTGATTGCGACTTTGGCTGCGATAAAGTGCCAATTACTCGGCGATAGATCCTTGAGAATATGCCCCAAAGTGCATTGTGCTTTGGCTAGTTCTACCATCGCATGGACAATTTGTTAGGTGACAGTCCATGCCCCAATTTGAGCAAAGGCAATCCTTAAGTGCAATGATCCTAAACGTAATCTAGTGAGGTAGAACCTGTGTTGACTGTTCTTAACAATTGTCAGGTAATTTTGAAAGTCCACTTGTACAGGGCCCAACGGATAAATACACATCATGGATTTGTTGCTTTCTTGGGTGTCTCTTTCTAAGCCTGTCTCGCCCCTAAGTATAGATCTAACATCAGTTTTGGAGTATTTTAAGACTTTGTCTGTATCCTTGACTCCAATGCTATTGTCCACTTTTCTTAGTTGACTATCTATATGCCACTTCCTTATGAATTATATATGTTGAGTTTATTTTTGGGACAGTCAACAGTCGAGCCAAAAATGTATTCTCAAGGGTTTGCAGCAGGGCACAGTTGGTACACCCCCACAAAGCAGCACCATGACCAGCACTTGGGAGACATTTACATTTATACAGTACCAGTATCTCTTTAATTGGTTTCTGGCCTATTTTATTCACAAATCAAAACTGGATTCTATGGATCTCAGAAATTTTATTTTAGAGATATTTATTAGGCTTTCCCAGAACCCCGATGCAGTAATTTGTATTCCCAGATATGAAAACATTTGAGACTCAACTAGTCTCTCTCCCTATGTATGATGTATCCTCTTTTTTACTCTTCCCTTTCCACTCACCATGGTGACAGTTTTCTTTAGGTTTACTTTCATATCTTTGTTTTCCATAAAGGTAACAAAGTTATCAATCAAATGCTGAAGCCTGTTTGCTGTTCTAGATAAGAGGACAACATCGTCTGCATATAGTAAAATTGGGAGCATCAGCCTTAACTTTCTCTAGACACTCATCCACCCCATTTATATAGAGTGAGAAAAGCAGGAGATCAAGGACACAACCCTGTCTGGTCCTCGGGGAACTTTAAATTCTTCGGTACATTCCCCCTTTGGACCATAGCGTACCCATGTAGTCAAATGAGAGTATCATTGGGGCAAGTAATTTACAATACCCATTGAAGCACCCATGTTCAAAAGGGTTTTCCATAACTTATTATGGTTTAAAAAATCAAACATACTACTTAAATCTGCGAAGCATAAGTGCACATGCAACCGTATATTTGTTAATAAGTAGATGTAAATTAACACATTATTCTATCATACCAATATCACTCCTGAACCTGTACTGTGTGTCAGTAAGAACATGTTTCTCCTCCAGCCATTGTTCCAACATTCCCAAGAGGATTCTACCCATTAATTTAGCACTAGAGTCCAGGAGGGATGTAGGGCGAGAGCATCTCGGGTCTCCTTAAAGTCCTTTTTTAAATATTGGGACAATTGTGCTTTCGGTCCAAGAAACAGGGAGAAAACCCTTAACTGTGGAGTTACATACTTCTGTTAGCATGGGAGCCCATAAAGTGACATGTGCCTTGAAAGTATCCATGGAGAGCCCGTCCGGGCGCGCGGCCTTCCTATTAGCGGTAAACAGACATAATATCGAATTAAAAATATCGACAGGACAGAATATCGAGTTTTTCATATAGAATGGACAGAATATCGAATTGCCAAAATATAGTGGTGAAGAATATCGAAAATCAGGTAAGAAATAAAATATCGATTTAAATAATATAGAAGTGAGTAATATCGACAGTCATGATTTGGGTGCCAATTACGATCCTGTAAAAACCGGGTACGAACCGTCGGACGGAGCATATTCTCCATCCGACGCGTACCCGGTCGTCAAAATTTACAAACATGGAATTACGATTCGCACGGGAACACCATTTCCGTACGAATCGCAAAAAACCCCGACCGAACAAAATAAACATACAAATGCGATCCGGGAAAGCGCCGACCTGACATCGGGACGCTCGCAGCCTGCCATTCACGAACCAGGAATTACGATTCGCACCGACGTCATTCCGCACGGTGAATATTTTCCGGCTGCCAAAAACTGCCGGGAAGTCAGGACGACGCGAACAAGGACCACCAGTACGCGACGGACAGACAGGACGACGCGAACAAGGAGGACCAGTACGCGACAGAACGACGCGAACAAGGAGTACCAGTACGCGACGGACAGACAGGACGACGCGATCAAGGAGGACCAGTACGCGACGGACAGACAGGACGACGCGAACAAGGAGGACCCATATGCGACGGACAGACATGGACCCGAACCTAGGTGTCATCCCGGCCCTCATAGCAGTCGACCTCCTCTACAGGTTCGGACGCAGACGCCGCAGAAGGTCAGAACAACTAAGGGAGGGGGGAAAGTGGGGTGGGGCGGGGGTGGCAGGACCAGGGCAGGCCACAAACCCCCCACCAAAGTCACACAGCACACATGCCCAGGACATACCTGACTCCCATGCCCTGTTCACTACGAGGGGGTGGGGGCGTGTCCAGCTAAGCCAGCGACCGCCACAACGGAAGTCCGTCACGACGCGAACCGGCAACACAACCAGACCGGTACGTCCCGTACCCACGCCTGAAGAGCGTGGGTACGAGTCGTACCACGCCCACACCCACGTCACCCCAACAATGGCGGGACAGCTCGTACCCACGTGGCAAAGGCCTGGGTACGGCCCGCACAAGCATCACATAGCGTGGGGACGGATATGTACGGACCCTACCCCCACCCCGTATGCATGGAGCGTACCCCCACCCCAACAGTGTAAGTACGACCCGTACCCACACCCGCGTACGTATGGAGCGTACCCCCACCCCAACAGTGTAAGTACGACCCGTACCCACACCCGCGTACGTATGGAGCATACCCCCACCCCAACAGTGTAAGTACGACTCGTACCCCCACCCGCGTACGTATGGAGCGTACCCCCACCACAACAGTGTAAGTACGACCCGTACCCCCACCCGCGTACGTATGGAGCGTACCCCCACCCCAACAGTGTAAGTACGACCCGTACCCACACCCGCGTACGTATGGAGCGTACCCCCACCCCAACAGTGTAAGTACGACCCGTACCCACACCCGCGTACGTATGGAGCGTACCTCCACCCCAACAGTGTAAGTACGACCCGTACCCACACCCGCGTACATATGGAGCGTACCCCCACCCCAACAGTGTAAGTACGACCCGTACCCCCACCCGCGTACGTATGGAGCGTACCCCCACCCCAACAGTGTAAGTACGACCTGTACCCCCACCCGCGTATGTATGCAGCGTACCCCCACCCCAACAGTGTAAGTACGACCCGTACCCACACCCGCGTACGTATGGAGTGTACCCCCACCCCAACAGTGTAAGTACGACTCGTACCCCCACCCGCGTACGTATGGAGCGTACCCCCACCCCAACAGTGTAAGTACGACCCGTACCCATACCCGCGTACGTATGGAGCGTACCCCCACCCCAACAGTGTAAGTAAGACACGTACCCTCACCTCAAATGCATGGAGCGTAGCCCCACCCCAACAGTGTAAGTACGACACGTACCCCCACCTCGAATGCATGGAGCGTACCCACATCCGTGTATGTCATGAGCGTACATATTGTGAAATTGGAGAGGTGGGTGCAGAGTCCTCCCAGCAGTGCCCTGAGACAGGAGGGGTGGGTGCAGAGTCCTCCCAGCAGTGCCCAGACACAGGAGGGGTGGGGGCCTATCACTCCCAGCAGTGCCCTGAGACAGGAGGGGTGGGTGCAGAGTCCTCCCAGCAGTGCCCAGACACAGGAGGGGTGGGGGCCTATCACTCCCAGCAGTGCCCTGAGACAGGAGGGGTGGGTGCCTATCACTCCCAGCAGTGCCCTGAGACATGAGGGGTGGGGGCCTATCACTCCCAGCAGTGCCCTGAGACATGAGGGGTGGGTGCCTATCACTCCCAGCAGTGCCCTGAGACATGAGGGGTAGGGGACTATCACTCCCAGCAGTGCCCTGTGACAGGAGGGGTGGGTGCAGAGTCCTCCCAGCAGTGCCCAGACACAGGAGGGGTGGGGGCCTATCACTCCCAGCAGTGCCCTGAGACAGGAGGGGTGGGTGCCTATCACTCCCAGCAGTGCCCTGAGACATGAGGGGTGGGGGCCTATCACTGCCAGCAGTGCCCTGAGACATGAGGGGTGGGTGCCTATCACTCCCAGCAGTGTCCTGAGACATGAGGGGTGGGGGCCTATCACTCCCAGCAGTGCCCTGAGACAGGAGGGGTGGGTGCAGAGTCCTCCCAGCAGTGCCCAGACGCAGGAGGGGTGTGTGCAGAGTCTTCCCAGCAGTGCCCTGAGACAGGAGGGGTGGGTGCAGAGTCCTCCCAGCAGTGCCCAGACGCAGGAGGGGTGTGTGCAGAGTCCTCCCAGCAGTGCCCTGAGACATGAGGGGTGGGGGCCTATCACTCCCAGCAGTGCCCTGAAACATGAGGGGTGGGGGCCTATCACTCCCAGCAGTGCCCTGAGACAGGAGGGGTGGGGGCCTATCACTCCCAGCAGTGCCCTGAGACAGGAGGGGTGGGGCCTATCACTCCCAGCAGTGCCCTGAGACAGGAGGGGTGGGTGCAGAGTCCTCCCAGCAGTGCCCAGACGCAGGAGGGGTGTGTGCAGAGTCCTCCCAGCAGTGCCCTGAGACAGAAGGGGTGGGTGCAGAGTCCTCCCAGCAGTGCCCAGACACAGGAGGGGTGGGTGCAGAGTCCTCCCAGCAGTGCCCTGAGACAGGAGGGGTGGGTGCAGAGTCCTCCCAGCAGTGCCCTGAGACAGGAGGGGTGGGTGCAGAGTCCTCCCAGCAGTGCCCTGAGACAGGAGGGGTGGGTGCAGAGTCCTCCCAGCAGTGCCCAGACGTAGGAGGGGTGTGTGCAGAGTCCTCCCAGCAGTGCCCTGAGACAGGAGGGGTGGGTGCAGAGTCCTCCCAGCAGTGCCCAGACGCAGGAGGGGTGTGTGCAGAGTCCTCCCAGCAGTGCCCTGAGACAGGAGGGGTGGGGGCCCATCACTCCCAGCAGTGCCCATGGAACGCAAAGGGTGGAGTAGTCACAGATACCATGCCCACAAATGTCAGTCAGGTGCACAAAGACCCTGCAGTACATGTACCACATGTGTGCGAGGCTGGGAGTATACGCATGCATAGCGCAGAAAAGAAAACATGCACACATGAAGTCATGTCAATAGGCCACATACACAAGTACAATGACTACCAAGGATGCCACGAATGATGCAGGTGGAGACATCGCTCAGCATGCATGTGCAAAGGTGAAGGACTACGTCACATACCCAGCTAATGGACACACAGCTCTGTGCCAAAGTCAGGGGACACCCTGCAGGGAAGAAGTCAGGGTACACAGAGGAAGGAATACACCTTGGGACAATTGCAACATGCAGCAACTGCTTACATGAATGGAGAAAGGTAGCTAACACCGTGTGATGGCACACAGATCCCAGGGTCCCCCCTATGAGCAGCACACTACTACATTTCCCACACACCCAACACATGACCAACACCCACAACCATGTAGCAGCCCCACCAACAGCAATGCCAGCAATGCAGGAGAGTTCCAAGGGCAAAAAATAAATAGCTTTATTCAGCATGAGCAAAAAACTAGTATGACGTAAGTCCAATATTAACAAAGGCCATAGGGCAGTCCAGGAGTCCCAGCTGGATGGGGGACACAGTGGGATGCGTGTCCCCTAGCTTGCCTGCACAGTTACAATCCGTTGTCTTCCACAGGGGTGAGGGCATCATGTGGGGGGGAAGAAACAGGCACCGCAGGGAGAGGAGGGTGAAGGGTAGGCGTCGTGGGTGCAGGGATGGAGGACTCCACCACAGGGGGTGGGGCAGGGCCAAAGGCGGAGGCCAGGATCTCGCTGCACACCTTAGCAAGGTCCTCCAGGGACTCCCCTGCACCCGAAGGAACCACAGGCCCCAAGGAGGGGGGGGTCAGAGGGATGGGTCGCAGCGCCACTGGGGGAGGGTGTGGACAGGGGGGGGGGGACTCAAGCACCCTGACCGGGGACCTCCTTGACCGCTTGCGGGGTGGTGTCACTGTGGGGCTCAGGGACAGAGCGGCCATGAAGGAGTCTTTGGGGGAGATGTGGCCAGGAGAGCTGAGGGGAGGGGATTTGGAGGGAGTGGATTGGGTGGAATGCAGACTCCCACTCTGGCTGCGTGTCACACGTTTGCCCCCCGACCCAGTGGGTGTGCCTACTGCACCCTGTGTGTGCGTGTCAGGAGGTGTGCGGCGGACCTTCCCTGCTGGTGTGGTGCCTGTGTCTGTTGTGGTGGGTGCATGCTTACGTCTGGGTGTATGTGGGACAGGCATGGGAGTGAGAATTGTGGAAGGAGCAGGGGTAGGGGGTGGGACGTAGCGCTGCAGGAGACCCACTGCTGCAGTCAGTGTGGAGTCTATGGACCTCAGCAAGTTGCGTTGGTCAGCCTGCGATGAATGAATGCCCTCCAAGTATGCCTCCATGTTGTTGAGGACCTGGCTGTGGCCATGGAGGACATTAAGGATCGCAGTCTGACCAATCTGCAACTGCCGCTGGATGTCCACAGACTCAGCATTGGCGGCAGCAGTGGAGACAGGGGCAGGGGGTGCGGTGCCTGGCAGGAAGGAGACATGTGGTGACCGGGCACGTTGGGAAGGGACACGAGCACGTGGGAGGCGGCTGATGCCAATGGAGGGGGCGGTGCCAGATGTAGGGCTGCTGTCAGATGGTGGTGCAGCCACCGCCCACTCGGAGAGATCATCCTCGGACCCGTCAGCTTCATACTCTGTTGTGCCAGTCGGCAGGTCCCCGGGTTCACTCTCCTCCGCCTCAGTCCCACTCGAAGTGCCAGCCCCGATGTCACCGCTGGCACTGGTGCTCGGTCCCTCTGCGCCGTCTGTGTCCATGTCTCCCTCCGTGTCCCCCTACGATGCTGTGGGCAGGGTGAAGAGACAGAAAGTAATCATACACCTGTATACATATGTCACATGAGTACAATCTACGTAGGTTACAGTGCATAGCCTGAAACAAAGGATGAGTTACAACTACAAAACAAGGTACATACGTAGGCCCTGCAAGACACAGTTGTGTGACCCACCATGCCATGGAAAAACTATGGAGAGCATGACACAATAGCAAATGAGATGACATGGTATTCTGACTGAGGAGCAAGGCCCTGGGGACAATACAGCACTGCATCTGCACCACACAGCGTGGCAGGAAATTGGGATGAGCAGGGACCAAATCCAGGAACTAGAGGCACATGCAGCATAGGTAATACTGAGAACATGCCCACCCTGACTGGCACGCTGCACCTTGAGTGTATGTCCAGACAAACATCACACACTGGCCAGTCCGAGCAAGGAGATGACAGGTCTTGACATGTAGGCCATGGCCGCCCCACCCACCCCCTACATGAGACAAATCTGTGGAGACACAGGAAGCACTTACATCTCTTAGTCTGGGTGAAATACACATGGGATGTAATAATTCAAGATTGCACACCAAATACCCAAGGTGCGCCTGTCCAAAGAATCATGTACAAACGGGCATCATCAGATGATTGCTACAAGACACACAGGCAATGGCCACCGTGAGTATGTACTTGGAAAATCAGGTCAGGCTGGACAGTGGACACTTGTAATACATCTCACGTCAATAAACATGGTGCCAGGGGACAATGGCACAGAGCACAACCTATGCTGTAGACACAGAGATTGTCGACATTCTCGGATTACATACATGATACCTAGGAAAAGATGCCCCTGGGGACAGTAGTGGCCACACAACTCCATGCTCCTGAATGGAAATGACTGCAACACACGCTAACATCCCTGCACTATGCGTAACGCACACTCATGCACATCATGTCACAGGCCACCACATGGGACATGCCTGCTGGAAGGCCTCGCACTCAAGAGATTAACTCCCATGTCTGAAATCAGCATTAGTGCCAACTGACATGGAACCCACAAGTCCAGAACTGGACAGGGCACAGGCAAGGTCACTAAACCTGTTACACACCACCCCCACACATGATGCTGCAGGCATTGTACACTTGGAGAAGGTGTCAGGCTACATAACTTTGTGATGGAGTGACTACACAGAGACCAGGGAACACATTGCAAGGTGGGGAAGGGAGGCAGGAGAGGCCTGCAACACTGTGGGTAACAGGATCTGCACAGCACCATAAACCCTGGAAGTGTATCCATGGAACAGTGCACTTACAAATGCTGGTGAAACACAACAAACACACACATGTACCTACCCCCTTCCGGCTGCTGCATGTCCTGTAGACGCCTGTCCAAGTCAGGAAAGACCACCGCCAGCACACGTTTCTGGATGCGGGAGAGACGGCGGCGCCCGCGGTTCTTGTGGCTCTCAGGTGAGTCCCCCAGCAGGACCCGTGCGATCCTCCGCGTCCAGCACCGGATATCCTGCCAGCGTTTCCTCACCTGGGACAGGTGCCCCCTCCGACCATCCGCACTCCTCACGGCGCTGACGGCGTCCAGCCATATCTGCTCCTTGGCAGAGGCGTCTACCTGTGAGGATGAACAAGTGACACTACATCAATACACCTTGCACATGTCACGGGGACACAGATTAGAACACATTTGCTGTTTACAACAAGGCATAGTATGCATCCAACGCATTGCACCTTTGTCATAGGGACATGATCCTGTGGGGGAAGGCCAAAAGCAGTACGTGCCATTGAAAGGACACAGGTGGAATGAGGGCAACTACACAATCAATGATCCAGGCTCACACTGTGCATCACACCCACCCCTCCTGTCTCAGGGCACTACTGGGAGTGATAGGACCCACCCCTCCTGTCTCAGGGCACTGCTGGGAGTGATAGGCACCCACCCCTCCTGTCTCAGGGCACTGCTGGGAGGACTCTGCACACACCCCTCCTGTCTCAGGGCACTGCTGGGAGTGATAGGTCCCCACCCCTCCTGTCTCAGGGCACTGCTGGGAGGACTATGCACACTCCCCTCCTGTCTCAGGGCACTGCTGGGAGTGATAGGCCCCCACCCCTCCTGTCTCAGGGCACTGCTGGGAGTGATAGGCCCCCACCCCTCCTGTCTCAGGGCACTGCTGGGAGGACTCTGCACACTCCCCTCCTGTCTCAGGGCACTGCTGGGAGTGATAGGCCCCCACCCCTCCTGTCTCAGGGCACTGCTGGGAGGACTCTGCACACACCCCTCCTGTCTCAGGGCACTGCTGGGAGTGATAGGCCCCCACCCCTCCTGTCTCAGGGCACTGCTGGGAGTGATAGGCCCCCACCCCTCCTGTCTCAGGGCACTGCTGGGAGTGATAGGCACCCACCCCTCCTGTCTCAGGGCACTGCTGGAAGGACTCTGCACACTCCCCTCCTGTCTCAGGGCACTGCTGGGAGTGATAGGCCCCCACCCCTCCTGTCTCAGGGCACTGCTGGGAGTGATAGGCCCCCACCCCTCCTGTCTCAGGGCACTGCTGGGAGTGATAGGCACCCACCCCTCCTGTCTCAGGGCACTGCTGGGAGGACTCTGCACACACCCCTCCTGTCTCAGGGCACTGCTGGGAGTGATAGGCCCCCACCCCTCCTGTCTCAGGGCACTGCTGGGAGGACTCTGCACACTCCCCTCCTGTCTCAGGGCACTGCTGGGAGTGATAGGCCCCCACCCCTCCTGTCTCAGGGCACTGCTGGGAGTGATAGGCCCCCACCCCTCCTGTCTCAGGGCACTGCTGGGAGTGATAGGCCCCACCCCTCCTGTCTCAGGGCACTGCTGGGAGACATCAGGCATTCCCCCCCTGGGACCCCCCGTACAGTACATAGCATGTGTGTAACACCTGGACACAATGGCAGAAGTCACAGTCACTAAAAAGGGACACAGTCTGTGCCAGTGGACACTGAACTCACCTGATAACCTGGTCGCCCATACAGCATGGGGTACCGTGGGAGGATCACATCCACCAAAGCCATGTTCTCCTCCAGGGTGAATGGCTGTGACCTCTCCACAGCCCTTGACATGGTTCCAGGGAATCAGTAGCAGCAGCTGGGTCGTGGAATACAAAGATGTGCAGGCAAGTGCTCCCTCATGGGACCTGGCTGCCTTATATCTGCCTTGCTGGCCCATCTCATGCACAGGAGTACAGAGTGACTGGTCACTCACATTTGCATCCTATGTTTCCTCCAATCCCTTCAAACCTAGCAGTCTGTGTGTTCTCTATCGGTTTCATTCTCCTGCATGATGTCAGCCCCACAAACACATTGCAACAATGTAGATTAATTCCAACTGACTTCTGCTGTGCACCTTCCAGAACACATTCAAAATTTGAACTTGGTCTCCATGACAACCAGCATGCATGTAGGCCTTAATACTTGTCCCTCATGTGTCCCCTATGTAATTTGGAGCTTCACACACAGGTACGGTGCGTTCCGGGGCCCTAGGGCACCCCAAATGCATTGCAACGGCCCGTACACGCGTGCCTACGTTCACTATCACTATGGGTGTCCTCGCGTATGCGTACTCGTAGTGGTACGGGCCGTACACACGCCTGTACGCTCACTATCACAACGTGTACGCATACGCGAGGCCACCCATAGTGATAGTGAGCGTACAGGCGTGTGTACGGCCCGTACCACTACGAGTACGCATACGCGAGGACACCCATAGTGATAGTGAGCGTACAGGCGTGTGTACGGCCCGTACCACTACGAGTACGCATACGCGAGGACACCCATAGTGATAGGGAGCGTACAGGCGTGTGTACGGCCCGTACCACTACGAGTACGCATACGCGAGGACACCCATAGTGATAGGGAGCGTACAGGCGTGTGTACGGCCCGTACCACTACGAGTACGCATACGCGAAGACACCCATAGTGATAGGGAGCGTACAGGCGTGTGTACGGGCCGTACCACTACGAGTACGCATACGCGAGGACACCCATAGTGATAGGGAGCGTACAGGCGTGCGTACGGCCCTACCACTATGGGTGTTCTTGCGTATGCGTACTCGTAGTGGTACGGGCCGTACACATGCCTGTACGCTCGCCATCACGATGGGTACACATACGGCAGCACTCCCATAGTGATATGGGAACGTACACAGGCCCTCTTCGCAGCAGTACAGCGGTTTTCACACATCACAGTGGTGACAGGCGGCACACAGGTAGGGATAGGGCGGACATACTTGTCCATGGATGGACATACTTGTCCATGGATGGACATACTTGTCCATGAATGGACATACTTGTCCATTAATTGACATCAAGGCATCGTCTGTGCATTACTACATGTGTGGGGCACAGGTGTGACGGCCTGTGATGTGGAACATTACTCCTGAGTCGAGAAGGCACCAGATGTATGATGAGATGTCTACAGATGTACTGTGTGATGGTGCAATGTGTGCCAGGCATGCCCTTGACTCCTTTGACATGTGTGCATGTCGTACTGCACACTTGGGGTGAGCGTCACTGGCATGGCACGGACACCAACACACGGAAGTGTCCCCTGATGCCCGGTACAGGGGTTACCACACCTGACTTGTCACTACCCACGGTGCACAATGTGACTATGTCATGTATGTGTGGGGGCTTCCCATCAGGTTGATGTTGGAGCACCCTCAAAAGCTGCAGCCGTTGCAGCAACCAACATGTGTCTGTGTGTAGATTGACATTGCACACTGTTCCGCACACCATGCCACATGTGGTATCGGATGTGAGGTGCACATGTATGCATGGGACACGGAGTAGCGTGACAAGGACATGTCTGCATCCTCACAATGAATGTGTGGTGAGTCATGACATGTGCACCTTCATGGCAAGGTGTGTGGGCTGTCCTAGTGTAATGTCATGTGACCTGTGGCTCTAGTGTTCCGCTACCAGTCTCTGCAATCGGCATCCTACTTCTGCTGATGTGTGGGCGTATGTCACTCCTGTCTTGCGTCTGGCTGTTCACTTGCACTGGGACACAGCTATTCCCATGGCATGGCATGGGGAGGTTCTCAATCTCCGTGTGTAGCTGGGTCTTGGTAGGAGTGTCACCTTGCATCCATACGTGTCCTGGGCATGTAGCACATACCTGACTCCCTATGTAGCATATGTGTATTGACAGATTAACATGTGCTCAGTACATATGAATTGTTGTCGTAGTGCACTCACTCTTCCTTGTCACTTCCAAATTACTGCAGAGCGCCGCCTCTTGCCCGACCAATTCCGGACTTGGCTGCCATGCGGGAGAATGACAGCATCCGGCTCTACCGCTTCCCCCAACCGTTGATTCTGGAGTTGACGGCGAGACTGGCACCACACCTGCAACCGCAGCACAGGTATCCTACGGCACTGACACCCCAGCTGAAGGTAATGGCTGCCCTACATTTTCTTGCCACGGGTACCTTTCAAAATACCATAGCTCATGTTGGTGGCATGTCCCAGAGCATGTTCTGCCGTGTGCTGCATGATTTCTTAGAGGCCATGTTGATTCACCTGGATGACTTCATCAAATTCCCAACCCCTGAACAGTTGACTGCGGTCAAGCGTGGATTCTATGCCCTGGGAGGGATGCCCCATGTCATTGGGTCCATAGATGGGACATATGTAGCTTTGGTACCACCACACGCACGGGAGGTGGCGTACCGCAATCGGAAGCACTACCACTTCATCAATGCCCTTGTGGTGTGTCAGTCCAACATGGTGATTTCACATGTCTGTGCTCGTTTTCCAGGATCAGCACACAATGCCTACATCATGAGGCGTAGCAGAATGCCTGAAATGATGATGCAGCTGCGCAACGAAAGAGCATGTGTTGTTGGTGGGTACAGTCTGTCTGTCCTGTATTTTGCATAGCCTACCAGCACGACCGCTTCACCACTTCTAACGATGTCCATGTGCTTCCCATGTAGGGGGCGCTGGCTATCCCAACATGCCATGGCTGCTCACACCTCTCCGCAACCCCATCACGCCGGCCCAGCTCCGCTACAACACCGCCCATGGCCGGACAAGGCGAGTGATAGAGAGGACGTTTGGCCTGCTGAAGAGCCGATTTCGGTGCCTCCACAAGACCGGCGGCGCGCTCCCATAAGCCCCTGCGAAGGTCTGCAAAATCTTCATGGTCTGCTGCATGCTGCACAACATGGCAGTTGAGAGAGCTGTGCCACTCATCCTGGATCAACATGACGAGGACCATCCACCCGTGGAGGACGAAGGGCTTGGCAATGGGGCTAGTGATGTGGAGGATGTGGAGCCGCAAGAGGACATCCGGACTCGGCTCATACGCAACTTCTTTGCTTAGTGGTGAGTACCAGTGTCTGAGTGTGCACGCATTGGTCCCCGTGTGGCATGTGTTGTGATGTGTGTCTCCACCTGCATGTATGGCACGTGAGTCAGAGGTGTGTGTGGGTGTGTCACTGGAGTGATGGTGGCAGTGATGGTTGTATTTCCCCAGTCATAATTGTGACCTAGCATGTTGTCATCCATACATGTGTCGAGTAAATGCACATGCAAGTGGCTGTGCTTTTTGTGGCTGACTTCTTGTGTGTCTCTCTTCCCCAGGTACTTGCGCATGCCGTCTGCTGCTTGTATTGTTGTGGCACTGCTATTCCTCATGGACACGTCATCGTGGGCTGACTCAGCGTTACAGGCACGGACACGTTTGGAAGTCTCCATAGGGTAAGGGATGCATCAGGGGTGTATTGGGTGTGGCAGTTGTTCACGATGTATGCACACTGCCCCTGTCGATGTTTGATTCCTCTGCAGCCATGTAGCATCACCATGGGACACGACATGCAGCTGTGTACACCTGACTAGATGGTCTGCCTGGTTGACAGTCATCAGTGATGGGATAGTGGATTGTGATGATGGCATCAATGTGTGTGACACTGCCCTCGGACACATACGGTTAGTATTGGCTTGACATGGTGTGGGACTTCCACATCAGCGGATCAATGGTGTATGGCAGTCTCTCCGTGAGCAGCTGTGGGTGTTTAGCTGTTAGCCGACAATTGTGTGCCAGTTCCATGGCTAACACGCATTTGTGCTGCAGAAGGGGGGTGCCAGTGTTGGACCCACATGTTACTCCACAAGATGTGTTCATGTGTACTTCAAGTTGCCTCTGCAATCCCGAAAACATGACTAATAAAGGTGTCCCTATGCCTCCAAGGTGCCTCTTCTCCGTCAATGCTGGTGTGTTGCCACGGTGCATCCAGCATGTCTGGCATGGTTTTCCCTGATAGTGGCTATGTGTCGAGTAGCAAGATGCAAGCTGTGTGTGTGGGCTGAGACTGTGTATTGGGCATGATGTCCATGACTGTGTGGGTATTGTGACATGTGCCATCCCCATGCATCCAACGTTGGCCAGGCCCCCATTCTCTGCATCCACCGGACTCAAGCTTGCAGGACATGGTTCTGCCACCTGTCTACACATACCTGGGTGCCCCCCAGGACCCTGGACATGATCCCTGACCTCTGCGCATGACTGTTGCTGTACTCAATGTGTCTGTCAGCACGGTTGTGCGGCCACCCCCTCAGCTGGTTGGGCCCATCACGGGTGTGTATGGTGCTCCATGTCTGTCTTGACTAATACACTGTGACCCGTGTGTCCTGTGCCAGACTCAGGCCCCAGGGTGTGGATGGTTGGAGTCAAAAGAGAGCTCAGGCATGTTTAGACTTTACAACACACATGTAAGGTAATAATGCAACCAGCAGGCATCTTCTCTTCATGGTGTGAATTTTTATTTTGGGGGGGGGGGGTATAAAGTGAGGGGCTTTCCGGGAGTTTGGAATTCAAAGTTCAGTAGGGGAGTTGGTGTCCTTGCCATTTGAAATCCTCAGAGTCCGTGCCACAGTCTTTGTCAACATTGGTCAGACAGTGACCAGCAGGGCCATGTGGCAGAGAATGTCTCTTGATGCTGTGATGCTGTTGCTCCAGTGGGCCAGGTGCCAGGCCAGGTGTCCTGGGAGATGGTGATGTTGCGCCGACCCTCACGGTCTTTTCCGTGGACGACCCGCCCTCCTGCGGGGGCCCTCAGAAGCAGGCCGTGACGACGTCTGGGATGCTCCATCGGATGTTTCCTCCTCCTCCTCCTGCTCCCTCCCTGTGGGTGGTGATGTTCTCCGCCTTCTGGCACAGGGAGGGTCGGCCATGTTGTCGGCCATCCGACGGAGTGTATCGTGAATTCCCGTGTACGCCGTCACGAGCTCAGCCTGTCCGTCCTCCATCCTCCGTTGGTGTTGCAGTAGACAGGCATGTAGCTCCGCATGTTGCTGGGCCTGCTGGGTCTTGATCCCCTCGAGGACAGACACAACCTGGGCCAGGCCCGTGGTGTCCTGCCGGTATGTGTCCAGGATGTTACGGACATGGGAAAATACCGGTTCCCCAGCCAACTGGTCAGGCTCGCGCCTCCGCCGTCCTCCACTCCCACCACCCCTGCCCACTTGCACCTGGCCTGCCCTTGTGGGTACATCGGGTCTCCGGGACCCCTGAGGGGTGGCATTGGCGTTGTCGCCTGCCTCCTCCTGGGTGCCCGGGACACCGTGTCCCTCCTGGCCAGCCTGGCTGCATTGTGGTGGTGGGGCAGGGATCCTGGGTGTCTCCTGGGATGTGGCAGGAGTGGGGGTGGTGGTTGGCACAGTTGTACCTGACGCAGGTGCTGCAGGTGGTTGGACACCAGAGGTGCCAGGTCGGTCGGGGTCGTCCACAGAGTGGTGAGAGTCGTCGCTGCCGGTGGGATCGGGCTCCCGCAGATCCAGGTCCTGTGAGTCTTCCCCCCCAGTGTTGGGGGGTGAACCACGACGTTGACCTGTGTGTGAGAGAGACAATGTTAATTTTTGTCCATGCAACATCCATGTTTCATCAGTTTCAAAGTTGGCACTTTTCCTCTTGGAATTAGGATCTGTCTTGAATTCCACTCACAGTGCACTTGTGCATGGGTGTGTCCCTTGGACACCACTTTGGCCCCTTTAAATATGTGTGGCACAGTCTTACTTGCTGCGTCAAGTGTGACTGCAGTCAGTAGTGGAGTGGGCAGGTGTGGCGAGCCATGCATTGGCGCCTTCCGTGTAGCACTGTACATGTGCACATGGAGTGGATCCACACACTTATATAATGCAGGTAGCTGTCGTTGTGCTCGTGAACAGGTTGTGACATGGGCCTGTGTTTTGCCATGGGGAAGAGGGGGGGTTCTGGCACTGGCCACCCTTGGCTACATGCACGCAGTCTACCTGCTGACGAGCAGACATTCCCACACACCACACGGCTGATTTGCTCTCCCTGTGTCTCCCTCCCTCTCTGTCCCCCTCTCCCTCCCTCTGTGTGTCAGCCTCCTCCCTCTGTCCGTGTTCCTGTGTCTCCCTCCCTCTCTGTCCCCCTCTCCCTCCCTCTCTGTCCCCCTCTCCCTCCCTCTGTGTGTCAGCCTCCTCCCTCTGTCCGTGTTCCTGTGTCTCCCTCCCTCTCTGTCCCCCTCTCCCTCCCTCTCTGTCCCCCTCTCCCTCCCTCTGTGTGTCAGCCTCCTCCCTCTGTCCGTGTTCCTGTGTCTCCCTCCCTCTCTGTCCCCCTCTCCCTCCCTCTCTGTCCCCCTCTCCCTCCGTCCATGTGTCTGCCTCCTCCCTCTGTCCGTGTCCCTGTGTCTCCCTCCCTCTCTGTCCCCCTCTCCCTCCCTCCGTGTGTCAGCCTCCTCCCTCTGTCCGTGTCCCTGTGTCTCCCTCCCTCTCTGTCCCCCTCTCCCTCCCTCTCTGTCCCCCTCTCCCTCCCTCTCTGTCCCCCTCTCCCTCCCTCTCTGTCCCCCTCTCCCTCCCTCTGTGTGTCACCCTCTGTCACCTTAGCCCAGCTTCCTAGACACACACTTTTTCCAGTCCTTTGAATGGCCCTTGGCTTGTTGCTGTGAGTTTGTTTCTGATCTCCAGGCACCCATTGGGTGTAGTGTCTGTGTGTGCGCTGCTGCTGTGGTTGTGTGTGCTGCCACTCTTTCACAGTGTTGGCTGTTCATTGGCTGCTGTCATGTGCAAAACAGTGCCTTCACCCCCATGTGTTGATGCAAGGCGTCCGCCATTTGCTGGCGAGTCTTTCCTGTGTGGGGACACACTGTTTGTCTGGCTGTGACCTGGGCCACATGGGCAGTGGGCATTGTTGTCTGCTTCTGAGTTGCACTATGTGATTTTTGGGGCCCACCCTCCCGCCATCCGGGTTATCGTGTCATGTGTTGGTGTCTGCTGTGGCCTGTGACTTGACATTGTCCAGCTGGGTGCATGGGGCATGGTGGCGGCAGTGGCATGTGCGTGTTCATGGAGTGTGGGTGAGTCATGCGATAGCTTGGGGTGGTTGCGTGCCTGTTTGTGAGTTTGGTTGTGGATGACGTTCCCCCCATGTGAGGTGCGTTGTTTGTGTACTCACCCGGGTCTCGGAGTCCTCCTAATCCTTCGACTGCCTCCACCGGCAGTATGGCCATCACCCTCTCCTCCCAGGGATGGTAGTGTACGGGTCTGCGGGAGGGCCCTCCTCCAGTGACGTTAGCCTGGTTGTGTTCATCCGTCATCTTTGCTCGGACCCTCCTCCGCAGATCGTACCACCTGGCTTGGCATTCCTGCTTGTTCCTTCTGGTGTCTGCAACAGCATTCACAGCATCGACGATGGTCTGCCACATGGCTGTTTTGGCTGCAAGGCTGGTCTGTCTGACCAATGTTCCAAAGAGCTGTGCCTCGACTCTGAGGATTTCATCGACAAGGACCTCCAACTCTCGGTTACTGAACTTTGGATTCTTGTTAGTGGGCATGGTGAGGGGTGTGGATGGTTGTGGGTGTGTGGGTGTGGTTGTGCAGGTGTGTGTGTGTGTGAATGTGATGAGGGGTTGTTTGTGAAGGTGGTTGTGTGAAGGTGTGCAAGTGTAAGGTGTGGTGAAGCTTGTAGTATGGTTCTGTGGTGTCTGGCAGCAGTGAGTCTGTTGCAAAGGCTCATGGTTTGTGTGTGTGGGCCCTTTTTATTGGTCCATTGGTGGGTGTGGCTGTGTTTGAAGTTTGGGTGGGTGTGTTATAAGGAGTGGTGGTGTTTTGGGCCTCTGTTTGTTTTTGGCAGTTGCAGGTCAGTGAAGGTGTTTTTGTAGTGTTTGTTGGCCATGTTTAGTGGCTTTGTGCCATTCGTATAGTCTATTCTTGTGTTGTTTTGTTTTGTCCTGGTTGTGTACGTGCGTTTTGAGCGTGTGTACGGTGTGTACATGGGCCATTTGGTTGTACGGTGCTGTCCTTCTGTGTGGCTTGGTACGACTCGTACATGCGGTTGTGATGTTGGGGCCTGGGGTGCGCTCCGTACTTAGGAGGTTGTGTTGGGGGTGCGACGGGAACGTACTGGGGTGTACATAGACGGTGGTACGACACGTACAGGGGTGGGGGTACGACTCGAACGTACTGGGGTGTACATTGACGGTGGTACGACACGTACAGGGGTGGGGGTTCGACTCGAACGTGCTGGGGTGTACATAGACGGTGGTACGACACGTACAGGGGTGGGGGTTCGACTCGAACGTACTGGGGTGTACATACATGGGGGTCGGACACGTACAGGGGTGGGGGTACGACTCGAACGTACTGGGGTGTACATTGACGGTGGTACGACACGTACAGGGGTGGGGGTTCGACTCGAACGTACTGGGGTGTACATACATGGGGGTCGGACACGTACAGGGGTGGGGGTTCGACTCGAACGTACTGGGGTGTACATAGACGGTGGTACGACACGTACAGGGGTGGGGGTACGACTCGAACGTACTGGGGTGTACATTGACGGTGGTACGACACGTACAGGGGTGGGGGTACGACTCGAACGTACTGGGGTGTACATTGACGGTGGTACGACACGTACAGGGGTGGGGGTTCGACTCGAACATACTGGGGTGTACATACATGGGGGTCGGACACGTACAGGGGTGGGGGTACGACTCGAACGTACTGGGGTGTACATAGACGGTGATACGACACGTACAGGGGTGGGGGTTCGACTCGAACGTACTGGGGTGTACATTGACGGTGGTACGACACGTACAGGGGTGGGGGTTCGACTCGAACGTACTGGGGTGTACATACATGGGGGTCGGACACGTACAGGGGTGGGGGTTCGACTCGAACGTACTGGGGTGTACATTGAAGGTGGTACGACACGTACAGGGGTGGGGGTACGACTCGAACGTACTGGGGTGTACATTGACGGTGGTACGACACGTACAGGGGTGGGGGTACAACTCGAACGTACTGGGGTGTACATTGACGGTGGTACGACATGTACAGGGGTGGGGGTTCGACTCGAACGTACTGGGGTGTACATACATGGGGGTCGGACACGTACAGGGGTGGGGGAACGACTCGAACATACTGGGGTGTACATAGACGGTGGTACGACACGTACAGGGGTGGGGGTTCGACTCAAACGTACTGGGGTGTACATTGACGGTGGTACGACACGTACAGGGGTGGGGGTTCGACTCGAACGTACTGGGGTGTACATACATGGGGGTCGGACACGTACAGGGGTGGGGGTTCGACTCAAACGTACTGGGGTGTACATAGACGTTGGTACGACACGTACAGGGGTGGGGGTACGACTCGAACGTACTGGGGTGTACATACATGGGGGTCGGACACGTACAGGGGTGGGGGTTCGACTCGAACGTACTGGGGTGTACATAGACGGTGGTACGACATGTACAGGGGTGGGGGGGTTCGACTCGAACGTACTGGGGTGTACATACACGGGTGGGGGTGTACATACACGGGGGGTACGTCTCGGACGTACGGGGGCGGGGGGGAGTGTTGGGCGCGTATGCGGGCACATGTCTCCATGGTTGCTATGGGAGTTCGGTGCGGATGGTGTTTTTTCCATACGGTTGTAACATCGGACGCACGGGATGGATCGTGATTCCTCGATCGGACTTCACCTTTCACATTTGTACGGTAAATCGTCCGAGGACGTGTCGGACACATTTTCCGACCCGAGGACGTGTGGGAAATCATTCCCGATGCGGTTCGTATGGACTTTTTACCATGCGAATCGTGATTGCCAGTTCGTACGGCACTTGTACGATTCGTACGGTAAAAAGACCGGATACGAGTCGCACGGGGAATTTTTTTACCGGATCGTAATCGGCACCTATAGTTGTTAAAAATATCGAATTTGTTTATAGTGTTTTAAGTGTTAGTATATGTGTTAAAAGTATGTATAAATTTTGGAATGTATGTTTGAATATTTTTAAAGTAATGAATTTTATGTTATTTAATTTTTGTGTAATTTAATTCCGTAGTGGGTTATGGGTTTATAGGGGATTAGGGTGGGAAGTAATTTAATTATAGTACATTAAATAATCATTTTTAGGAATTATTAATTATTTTTAATTTAATTTTGCGTTTTACTTCTGTAGCGGGTTGTGGGTTTATAGGGGAAAAGGGTGGGAAGTAATTTAATTGTTATTAGGTAATTATTAATTGGTATTGAAAATTAATTGGTCGTTGATTAATTATTAATTGGTAAATAATTTGTATTGATTGGTAATTAATTTGTATTAATTGTTTAATTGATAATTATGTTAATTGTATTAATTTATTATTTGTAGCGGGTTGTGGGTTTATAGGGGAATATGGTGGGAATTAATTTAATTGTAAATAATTAATTATTGAAATTATTTTTGTATATTGCTAATTAATTTATTCTTAATTAATTATTAATTGGTATTAATTTTATTTATTAATTTTTGGTATTGAAAATTAATTGGTTGTTAATTAATTAATAATAGGTTATTAATAAAAAATATTATTTATAATACATTAATTATTAAATTTTTTGTGATTGGTAATTAATTTTAATATTATTTTTTGGGTATTAATAATTTATTTATTTTTAATAAAATATTACATTATTATTTTCCCTACTATTGCACTCACTGGAGTGGGAATAGTAATTTTTACCCCTACGCTATCAAACGCTTTCCCTACTATTGCACTCACTGGAGTGGGAATAATAATTTTTACCCCTACGGTATCCAACGCTTACCCTACAGTTGCACTCACTGGAGTGGGAATAGTAAATTTTACCCTCCCGCTATTAAAGTTATTTAAGTATTTTTAAGTATGTTTCAGTTAATTATATGTTTTATTTAATTAATTTTACATTCATTTTAAGACATTTAAAATAATTCGATATTGTGACTAACTATATTTTTTACAACGATATTTTGGATTCTATATTTTTGTACTTACCTGTTTGGAGATAGGGCTTCGATATTTTGGCATTCTATATTTTTCCTTCGATATTTTGGCAATTCGATACTCTCCTTCTCGATATTTCGTCAGTGATCCCTATTAGCAGCTTTAGTTAGTGAATTAGTGACCTCTTCAAAACTTATGACAGGGATATCTACAGCATCACTAAAATATTTGGTTGAGGTTAACAGCCATAAAGGGCAGTTATCCGGAATAAAAATAATGCCAAAATGTTCTAACCTGTCGCCCTGTTGTGCGGATACCCTCACCTCTGGTTCTCCTCTATCTTTCAAGAAAGGTTGATTTAATATTTTCCCAAAAAGGGAATTATTATCCTTTAAATTCAGCAGCCTGCAGTAGGTCATCCCAGATCTTATCTTTCAGCTCTCTTTTTCTTTTGTCTAGGGTACATTTTTACATGGCTCTCAGTCTACGGATCTTTTCCCAGTTTCTGTGTGTGTCCAGTAAGACTTTCCTTAATTTTCTGTTTATCGTGGAACAGTCCTTATCAAACCATCCACTTGTTCTATTTCTTCTATTTCTGGCGGGATATCTTAATTTCTCCGAGAGTTCTACCATGATTTTACAAAAGGCTACCATAATACACAGTGGTGAAGACTACAGATATGTGCATATATTAAAATCTCTAAGATTTTCTGTCATGATTTTCCCTGTAATGTCCATGCTATAAATATTTGCCCATTTTAGACTAATTCCATTTCTGTCCTGTGTTTCGCATTGATTCAAAATTTGCGAACCGTTAGACCTTAGAATATTTATATTGAGGACCCCTATCATAATAGCATGGTCACTGAGGACACTTGGGGTGATGTCAAAAGATTCTATTAGTCGCTGCCCATTTTTGGTCACCAAAATATGATCAATAACAGAACTTCTACCATTCCCATAATATATTGGTACTATCGTTCTTCCCCTTGCAATATGCAATATTTGTTTGTGTTTGTCAGTCGCTCTGTTTACAAAGACAGATGTCCAATGAGGTGATTGACGACCTCCATCCCTGACGAAATTGCTGCAACGAAGGATAGGCAATGAAACATGTTGGCCCGCCTTGTATTGGTCTGTAACATGCAGTTGTTTTTTATTTTTGAGTAAGCTCACGATTTTGAATTAAAGGGTTACGTCATATATGTGAGTCTTAACTCAATTTTTAATTAGAGATATACTTTATCTCTTGCACATCATGGGGTCTTTTTCTTTGTTGATACACGCATCCCACTCTTTATTTTATAGGTGAGAAAATGACCAATGATGAGAAACGTGGGCAAGCTGGTGAAAACCTGCCAGTAGCTCCTTTGGGGTTGCTCACGTGAGGGACTTTCTCATCTTCACACACATTTTTGAGTGTTTTTCTATGCACCTTCTTTAGTTAAGGGTATTGTTGTAATGAGTTGACTGACAAATCTCACACTTAGGAACATTTTAAGACAGTGGGTATTTAGGACTGGATTAGACTGATGAATTGCCTAGACCAGCGGTTGGGTAGAGGTAGATACCCCCCAAACACCAGCCCTATGTAAGGAAGTGGATTTTGTCCCACATAACCAGGTCCATTGTTGTTAAGTGATTTATGAGTGGAGGTCAACCTGGCTATTATTTTTCCCTCTGAAGCTCCTTCTTGTTATTGATTGTATGTGTGAGTACCTGATGTAGTTACAGTTGCAGATAATCGACAAACTTCTGCAAGTCAGGTTGCATTGTTATAGATAAGGAGCACATTTCATGTGGCACAAGGAAAGGTGCTTGACCATGGTAGATGGTGGTGAATATTAGAGTCTCTGCCACAGTATATTTGATAACTTGTTTGACAGGTCAGTGCTGATTGGCTGAGCCAGCCAGCTCTGTGCAGCGCCAACTTGAATATTGCATTAAAATGCACTCTATCATGATTTCCCAATGATCAAACCTCATCCAGAAGCAGTTAAAGTGCACAAATTCAATAGTAAACCAGAGATTATAGTAAAACTAGTATGACTATAATGAAATTGTTATGGAAAAAAACAAAAGGAACAATACACACAAATGAGAAGAAAGATAAAAATGCAGATATCAATGCTTTTAACTAATACCTTACAAATATTTATACACAGGATCGGGTTCCAAAGGACAGAGACCCTTGTGCAAATAAAGAAAGCCTTTGCAGGACAAAATTCTAATTCAAAACCATAAAAAATAAAGATTCATTACTGAAGACAAAAAGTAGTTAGTCAAATTCAAATCTGTGTCAATAATGATTGGAAATAAAGCCAATTGTGAGGGGTCATTAAATAAAGGTTCCCCATCAAAGCGAGCAATTAGCCAGAACCAAAATATAGTTCAGCAAAGGATTTGCATAAATATGATCGGTTCAAGCAGAAAGGAAAGTATCAACATAAATCAGCAAGTGGACTGGCATGAAGTCTGCCTCTGGGGAAAGAGCCAAAGGGTCTAAGTATAAATCAGCAGACATGGATTCTGCCTTAGATAGTGACTATAAGTATAGCTCCAGATAACAGTCTGACATTGAGGTTGCTTGGTTGAAAGGCAAGGGTAGTCTAGCACACATCCCAGAAAGGAGACGTTTTATAGTTTCACCAGTAAAAAAAAAAACACAGTTTTTTTAAGCCATCTTTATTACCATGATCATAGTTAGCATGCAACAGATTGCTAGCGATCGCTAGCTGGATGTGCGGTACTGTGTAGATACAATATGTCTGCTCTTGTACTGCACTTAAAAGAGTTATGTGCTCTCAAGGTGGTAGCTAATAAAGAACAGTAAAACAGAAAAAGAGAACAATTGACTAGGCACGCAATCGCCATGTTTAGGGCTCCTCGCATCATTGAGAGTCGACTAGTAGACACAAAATAATTAAAAAAACGCACACTTGATATGGTGTGAAGTCAGAGCATAGTGCTTTCCTAACAAGGATAGAAGGGCCTATCAAAACTGGAGAAATTGTGCTACATAAAATAAGAAGCAACAAGAAGACAACTATGTTATAAATAATAATTAAACACACCTTACCCTACAAACAAGAGAAATTACATCGCACTATTGAAGCAAACAAAGCAATTGACAGTTTAAGCAATTAATTAAGTACAGTTGTGTCCTCGGGAGCAGGCCTTGAAAATATTACTTGTATGGCACATCTTCTGGTACATGGATTCCTTCTCATGGAACAAATGTGTAATTTTTTTATTTTGCATCTTCAACAGCACAAAATAACAAGCATTGGCATAGCCAATAGGTCTCGCTTTTGGGACCTTATAAGTGTTTAGCCATGCACCAGTTGAATAACTAAATACTTATAAGGTCCCAAAAGCGAGACCTATTGGCTATGCCAATGCTTGTTTCTGTTTATTGCTGCTCTGTAGTAATGGTGGCGCATGGGTGCCACCATTGCTACATAGAAGTAATAAACAGGAGGAAAATAAACGGGCTCGCGGAGAACATCCGCGAAAGTAAAAGTGATCGCAATTGCTATCAAACATCAAAGCGGCTGTGCGGCCGCGAAAGTGAGGCGCGCGCGCCTGCGCACATGCACTGTAGCTCTAGGCTACAGTGGTAGCACTTTTTTGAGCCCTCACAAAAAGTCTCGCCAGACCAGGGCATGCGCTGGGTCAGGCGAGACCTAAAAATGAAGTCTATTTCGTTTATTTTCTAGAAAGGAAAAACACCAGCTAAAAACGTGAATGTGATAGCTCATTCATTGAAAATAAAAGCAACTCTTGTTCTTCAACAGCTTTAAAATTGTTGTCAGTGCAAGCAGATTGAATTTGAATTTAAATTTGAATTTAAAAACATTTCTATAGCGCACTTTTACCATGCGGTTTCTTGGCGCTGTTAGATTGTGAGAAGCAGGCAGGAGCAGAGGGGAATTTAAGCATTGTAGGCTCGGGGAAAAAGAAAAGTTTTAAGACCCTTCCGGAACTCAGTGTAGGAAGATGACATACGGAGTTCCGGGGGGAGGGAGTTCCAAAATGCTGGAGCAAGCACTGCAAATTTCGTACCGCCAGTCTTTTTCTTGCTGAAGCGGGGGATGGTTAACAAAGCCTGATGAGTAGACCTAAGCTCTCGTCCAGGTATGTAGGGGGTGATGGCAGAACAGATAAATTCCGGGGCAGTGCCTGTTTTAGCCTGGAAAGTGGTGCAGCCAAGCTTGAACAGAGCACGCTCTTTCACCGGCAGCCAGTGCAAGGCCTGCAATAGGGGAGTAGCTCTATGGTATTTAGGCAGGCCGTGAATCAGGCGGGCAGCCTGATTCTGCACTAGCTGCAAACGGCGAATGGCGTAGGCTGGAGCGCCATTGTAAATGATGTTCCCATAATCGAGGCGCGAAAGCACTATGGCCATCACTATAATTTTTAGAGCGGGTAAAGAAAAAAAACGAGAAATCTTCCTGATGATTCGAAGGGAAAAGAAACAGGAGGAAACAACTGAATTAACCTGAGAGTGAACAGAAAGTGAGGGATCCAGGAGGATGCCAAGGGTCTTGACCTTAGGAACTGGGAGCGGGGGAACACCAAGTGAGGAGGGCCAGTGAGAGGGGGACCAGGGACTGCAACCACCTCTGGTCAGGACTAATTCCGTCCTGTCCGGATTGAGTTTGAGGTGGTTGCAGTTCATCCAATCCTGGATGAACAGCATGACGGATTGGACATTTGAAGCAGAGGAAGAGGAGTGGGAGAGGTCAAAAATTAGCTGGAGGTCATCGGCGTAATTGAACACCGTGACCTCGAGCTGCTGTAACATAAAAATGAGGGGGTAAATGTATAAATTAAACAAAAGAGGGGAGAGGGAAGAGCCTTGGGGAACTCCACATGCAACCTTACGTGAGGCAGCGGTGAAACCAGCAAGATGGACTGCCTGAGCCCTGTCACTCAGGAAGGACTTAAGCCAGGTGAGGGCCAGGCCCTCTATACCCGCCGCCTTGACACGGGTGAGGAGGATGGAGTGGTCCACCGTGTCAAATGCGGCGGATAGGTCTAAAAGAATGAGGGCCTGGGGGACGTTGGTATCGATGCCCTCGCGTAGGCTGTCCATCACTGAGATCACTACCTTCTCCGTCGAGTGGAGGGGGCGAAAGCCCGCCTGCCGGGGGGAGAGGCAGTGGTTGGCTTCCACATAGGTGCTCAGGGTGCTGGTTACATGGGTCTCCAAAACCTTGGCCAGGTAGGGTAATAGGGAAATGGGACGGTAATTGGAAGGGGATGAAGGGTCGGCACCGGGTTTTTTTAGAATGGGAATGACTGCCGCAAATTTATGGGCAGTGGGGACCACTCCAGATTTGAGTGAGTCATTTAAAAGTGTAAGGGAAGGGGTAGGGCAGTGTAGGAAGACTTCTCGCAAGATACGAGCAGGGGCAAAGTCTAGGGGGGAACCTGACTTTACCTTTTGGAGCAGGGAAGGAAGTGTAACTGTGGTCAGAGGGGGGAAGGAAGTGAGTTTGGAGGTGATGGCAGGGGGGGAGGGATTAGTGAAGGTGGGGGAAGGGGGGGAGATATTAGCCTTGATCGTTGCGACCTTGTCAACGAAGAAGTCGTTGAGGGAGTCGCAAAGCGGTTGAGAAGGGGGGATCGAGGCCGTGGCTCTATTAGATGAGGCAAGCTCATGTACTGTAGCAAAAATCTCTTTAGATTGAGATTCAGCTGCTAGTATCCTGTTTGAGTAAAACAGGGTCTTGGCATCGAGTATGCTTTGTTTGTATACTTTGAGCACAGAGAGGTAGATGGTTTTTTTGGCGGGACTATATTCTCTTCTCCATGCGCGCTCTGCTCTGCGTGCGGCAAATTTCCTCTCCTTAAGATCGGGGGTGAACCAGCGATTGGCAGCATGGGCACGCTTCACCGTGATCCGTCTCAGGGGAGCAAAATCATCGCCTGCCCGGGTCAGCCAGCCATCGATGGTAGTCAGCTGGTCCGGGGCGGCGAGGCCCGAGAGGTCAGGGCAGGAGTTGGCCAGGGATGAGCAAAAAGATGGCATGTCTGCCTTACCCCATTTTCTAGCCCAGGTGTTCTTTGGGAGAGGAGGTTTAGGCTCAGTAATGCCAGTTTGAGGCCTAGTTATGCTAACTGAAACACATCTGAATAAACATTATTTCTAATTATTAAAAAACGATCTCTCACTGACAAGGTAAAACAATGGATGGACATGAGCACAGCTATAAACAGCAGGAATGGAGAGAGAATTTGGTGGTGCCATGCAATGGCGACGCGACTAGAAGCTAGGAATACTGCGCCATACGTAAATGAAGAGGTTTGGTTTCGAGATATGGCAAACCTATATCAAAGCAATAGAGATGACTAATCCCTGGATAGAGAAGGTTTATGAAGATTAATGCACACACCAATCAAATGTAGGACCTGTGAGTAACTAGATTAAACCTAAACTACATGAAAATGCTGACTCCTGTCTTCTTTAATCGACTACACTCTTTGATTGTTATAGAAATTTAGAGGACAACTGTCAACAAGTGGTAATTGTTTGGCTCTGGATATGTTCACTGTAAAATAAATCACTGTTAAATCAATGGTCCCATTGCTGTATTCTTAGTTGTCCATACATTTTGATGTAGTTGACATATCCAGACCAAGCAGATTCAGGATACCTGGAAAATATTTTAAACTATCATAGCCATTTCTACAGAGGAATGGGAAAACTGGTCAATTTATAGGATGAACAGGAGAAATAGTGATGTTAAATGGACTAAATCAAGAAAGTGTGTTGCTAACAACTCTCTTTATATTGCAGATTTGGCAACAGTTTTAAAACATCTGCAAATGCATAAAGACAGTTATAGCATTATCATGTTCTGCTAGATTCCCCAATGCTTGTGATGGTGGTTGTTGCAGCTTATATTATATTTTACTGATGAATTATCATTATGAGCTAATGTGCCTGTACATTTGTGCCTTTTGAATCCCTTCCCCTTGTTTTCCCTTCTTCTCTCTCCCCACCCTCGATCATGCCCTACTCCTTCCTGCCCTCCCATGTAGTAGACTACAGATTCTACGATATCCCGGACACTGGGAACTGCCACTGTTTGTTTTATCCTTGATGTCATGTGTCAGGGACTGTTGAACTTGCATTGAAAGGGTTTCTATTTCATTTTAGTGCATGTTCAATAAAGAATTGTTAGAAACAATATATGGCATAAACTACCCCCTGCTGTACATTATAAGGATATTACAAGTCACCGAGAAGGTCTGTGACCATGTAGAGGAACAAAGCCGAAGGCCAAGACCCTCTGTAAGGTCATGGAGCTCTATGCTGACTTGCAAAATCCTTCTGATGTACGGCAGTGGGTGCTTTATTTCTTATATTACATGGCCACATCATCACCCTTCCCACAAAATATTTAAATCCTCTGGGCCTCATTTAGAAGTTTATTATGCAGGGCAGAGCAGCAGGTCACTTTGCTGTGGTGCCATGTGTCAAAAGGCCAGGGCAAGAATGTGCTGTATTTATGATATACAGGGCATTCCTGTCCCTTCCCATTGAACTGGCGCCACCATGGTGCAAGAGTGTCCGCGTTATTGCCAGGATTGTTTTTGTGCACATGCAGCATACAAAGAAAAAGGAAAAAAATAAAGTTATTTCTCCTTGTTACGCCTCCCTTGGGTTTGACACATTCCCAGGTTTATAAATCCTTTTACATCTGGAAATGCATCAAAACCCATGGGTTTTGCGTGGCAACACCCACCACAACTCTGATTTGGAGCCAGACGCGGTTGGGGTAGATACACTTCGTATACCCAGAGACGGGGTGCTCAAATTCCGAGCACAGCTGAGATTGGAAAACATTTACCCTGAAGAAATTCTATAACCCCCCCCTCCCTCGTCGTATGATTGTATGACCTGGAATTATCGTCATACTGGACATTTTGCATTTAAAACAGTGTTCAGCCGTGAACAAGTCGCATGTAAAAAACTACTAAAGGCGACGAAACACGTGTTGGCTTGGGAACCACTTTGAAGACTGTGAAATACATTCTGAGAAAAAGAATATTAAATCGAAGAAACTTAAAAGAAAGAGACGAAGATCCACTTGTGTTACTTGTTTATGTACATTCTAACTGTTATGACCTTGATTTTTACGTGTGCTTGGGTACCCTCATTTTAACACCCACCACAACGCCTATCGAACGCCTCCCTGACATAGAGGAAGGCGTCGCAGTGGCTTGAGCTACACTGCCTTACACCACATCTACGAGGCCATAAAAAACCACACAAAGTGGCTTTGTGTGGCCTCGTAGATAGGGGTCTGCAGTGTGCACTGCCGAAGCGTCATAAAAAGTGCCTCACCGGCAGCGCAAGGGGCTTGTAAATAAGCCCCTTTGTATGTTGCTCTTTCATGCGAAAGATTTAGGATGTTTGTAAACATGAAGAATAAAATTAGAATCTTTAGTGCAAACTTGAACATGCTAAAAAGCAGTTAGATATTTGTTGCAAAATATATTAGAATCAATTTAATACAAATAAAATGTAAAAAAACACTTCATCTCAGAATGTTAAGAAACGTGCTGATTCTATATTTCCTATAATTACCTTAAGTGTGGAAAAAAATAAGCATGTTGCCATAAATATTTCCTTTCTGTTTATCACTGTTCATCTTGAAAAATATTGTGGAAGAAGGAAACATCAGGATTCGTTTTCCGTTTTTTAAAGTGTAGTTTTAGTTATGTCAGTGTCCTTCCTTTATTCTTGCTGGTGACTCTGGCAGCAGGCATTGTGACAACAGAACCCAACTGTAATAATTTATTACAGTTGACCAGTTAAGTCGTCTCTATTATAGGTGACTAGGTGCTTCATAAGTTAATTGAATTGTAGGCTCCCATGTATTAAAAATAAAATCACAGAAAGTGTTGCCGCCTACATTTGCAGAGTGCCACAATACAATCTTTGTTGTATGCAAAAGAAATTGACAACATAAGATCAAATAGCAGTTGGCTTGCAATGAGCTCTATTGACCATGAAAATATATACCCAAGATAATTATCTAAAGGTAAGCCTTGCAAAAAGATTGCCAATTGTGTACAGTGTTCTCCGCTTCCCTATCTTGTTTAATATATATGTCAGGTTGTTTGGATAGGAAAATAGGGGCACCAGCATCAAAGTTGCATTTTGCGATGACCAAATAGCAATTTTTATGAAATCGCTATTTGATAAGCGCAAACTGCAATGCAACAAAACAGGCAGCAAATAGCGATTCTCTAATTACGATTCCTTCAGAATCACAAATGCTATTAGAGAATCGCTATTTACAATTGCAACTCCATTCTTTCTTATGGGCCTCAGGTGAGAATGGTCTTGCATTACCTAAATTGCGATTACCTAATTGATAATGCAAAGGCAAGGGTGCCTGGGGGCCTGAGGCCCCCCTGAGGCGCCCCTAAAAAAAGGTGAACATGGCCCTTTGAAAAATGCAGTTGTGTGCATTTTTCAAAGTATGCACATGTTTTTTTGTGTGTTTTCAAAAAAATATGTTTATTGAGTTTTTAAAACAGTGGAAATAAAACAAGACAATGAAATAAAGACATTGACATGGTCCAATTATCATACATCGTAGGTACATACTATAAAAGAAAGGAATAAAGCATCTAGTATATCAGACACACGAGTGGTCCCGCCCACCGAACGATACAGAGCCCCTTATCAGCCATTTCTCTACCCAGGTGCGAAGGTGCGTGGGAGGTTAAGTGTTCAGAGTCAAAACTGAGGGTCTCGTTACGTGGTAGGGTCTTGGTTGTCGCGACCTGCCGTCGCCGGTGGAGTAGTGTCATCATGGTCGGGAGCCATCAGGGTGAATCTCCTGGTCATATATAGGGCCCAGAAGTTTTTGGGTCTGTTGCAGGGTAGTAGTAACTCGCTATAGTTTTCCGTTTGAGTGCAGCAGTACAGCATGTCTCTGGACCACTGCGCCATAGTTGGTGTCGGTCCGCGAAGCCAACAGAGTGCCACGCATCTCTTCGCTAGGAGGAATGCCATGTCCACAAGACGTCTGTGTGTCTTGGGAAGTGGTTTGGAATAGCCCAGTAGAGCTAGGACCGGGTCCGGGGATAACGTTATGTCCGTAATGCGGTTAATTTCGGTGAAGACATCTCCCCAGTAGTGGGCAACCCCCGGGCAGACCCAGGCCACGTGAAAGAAATCAGCGATTAGTTCTTCGCATCTTTCGCACTGAGATCCCTCGCGCAGGCCATAGCGGTGTAATCGTTCCGGCGTATAGTAAACCCTGTTAAGGAATTTAAAGTGGACTAATCTATGACGTCCGTTGAGCGAGATTCGTTTAGTACTCAAGCAGCAGTAGAGCCACTTATCATCCGTCAGTTCTACCTGTAAGTCCCGCTGCCACGCCAGTCGTTTTTTAGTGTATGCGCCTTCCCTGACAGACAGCGTGGTGCGATATATTCTAGATACTAATTTAGCGGGTGACTGTGCTTTAATAACAGCTGTCAGAGCCGGGATCTCTGGGGGTTCTGCCATATCCTCCCCAAGTAGATCCCTGAGAGCGTGTCTAACTCTGTGGAATTGGAATTGTGCAAGGAGCGTCTGTACGTTACCCCTCTCTGCAACATCCTCCCAGGAACGGGCAGTGCCGTCTGTAAAGAGGTCTCCTATGGTATGTATGTTTAGCATCTGCAATGCAATTATGACTCTCCTGTCCCCACACGGAGCAAGCCAGTGGCACCAGTCAAGATGGGCCATTGGAGCATATAGAATATTACTGGCTTGAGCGTCCAGTATATAATGCCAAGCGTGTGTGATCGAGTTTAGAGAGTCCAGTATGCCAGTACGTCGGTCACGAGGCGAGAACAGCAGGGCTGGAAGAGGCCTGGGGTCGGCAACTATTGTCTCAATCTGTATGTGCGGTATGTCAGATGGTCCGTGTATCCAGTGATATGCATGAGTGCATTGAGCAGTTCTATAGTATAATTCCAAGTCGGGAGCACCGAGGCCCCCATCATATATGGCAACGTCAATATCTTCCAGGCAACGCATGGCTGTTTGCCGCCCACGCCAGACGCACCATTAGTGAGTGCAGAAGCCGAAAGAATGTTTTGGACAGGACCATGGAAATGTTCGTAAAGAGGAAGAGGAAGCATGGTAGGACAATCATTTTCATGAGGGATACTCTGTCCATCAATGATAGCGGGCGACTGACCCATCTTTCGACATCATCCTCCAGCTTGGAGATAGCAGCTCCATAATTTTCCCTCAGGACAACTTCGGAGTCGGAATGTAGCCGGATACCTAAGTATCGCACCGCCTCTGTGGTCCATTACAGGGGATATTTCGGCTCGAAACTGTGGCTGGGGTGAGGAGGAACATGATGGGCTTGTTCCAGTTGACGTTTATACCTGAGAGGGAACCGAAGAGGACCACCTCGCATAGAACCGGGGAGAGGTTGGTCTCAGGCTCTCTAACATAGATAAGCATGTCGTCCGCCTCTGTAGATACAATTAAACAGTAGTTTGGAAACCGTACGCCCCTCTGCCCGTGATTTTCCCAAAGGGTGCAGGCTAGAGGTTCTGCCGTTAGGGCATATAGTATTGGAGATAGAGGGCAGCCCTGTCTCGTACCTCTGCAAACTTGTATGGGGTCAGTGACCAGGGTTTTAATACGGATGCATGCCGTGGGGGAGAAATATAGTGTCGCTAGGAGTTGCAGGAAGACCGCCCCTACTCCCATTCGGCCAAGGACATGTCCCATGAAAGGCCACTCGACCGAGTCGAAGGCCTTTTCCATGTCCAAAAAGACCGCAATTGCAGGGACCTCTGGATGGGTATGCTGTAGAGCAGCAAAAACGGTGTGCAGATTATAGGTTAAGTTCTGGCTAGGTACAAAGCCAGCCTTCTCCGGTGCCACCAAAGTGGTGACAAGTGGGCTGAGACAATTGGCAAGCAGCTTCACGAAGATTTTAGCGTCCACATTCATAAGAGACAAAGGTCTATACAATGCGCACTCATCCGGAGGCATCCCCGGTTTAAGTATGGCTACAAGAATCGCTTCTCGCATAGTCGGAGGCATCGTTTCTGAGGTGCATATATCCTCTAACAGTGTGAGTAAGTGTGGAATTAGGAGGTCCGAGAGAGCTAGGACTACTACTTCCCGATCGGGCGTATCAGGAACTCACGGTGCCAGTTGGATAGCCATGGGAGTTCAATATGGGTCAGGTAGTCCAATATGCGTTAGTCTGGGCTGCAGCCGCGTGAGGAGTAGAGTTCTGCATAATATTTTCGATATTGCTCCGCCACCTGGGCCTCTGTGAGCGGGGGGTCTCCCGGTTGCGGTTTAATGTCTGGTATCATAGTTCTGTCCCTGTGCTGCTTAAGGATTTGTGCGAGAACCGTTCCCGGCCGTTCGCCCTCGCCATAGGTTCGGGCGGTGGCATATTTCCCGCGGTGTTTTATTTCTGCGTCAGCCTCCTCATGATATTCTCGGAGTGTCTGCGCTAGTTCCAGAGTAAGTTCTTCACTCTGGTCCGTCACGCGAGAGGACTCAAGGTCCTTCAATTTGCGCTCCAGAGCCGCCAGCCTACTGCGTATTGACTTAAGAACCCCCGCATGCTTGGAAATAGACACCCCCCTGATATACACCTTAAAAGCCTCCCAGACAGTTTGAAAGGAGTCAACGGATCCAACGTTTGTCACAAACAACGTCTTTATGGGCATGGCAAGCTCCTCTTTGAAAACAGTGTTGAGGAGGGAGTATGGCGGGAAGCGCCATTAAAATGGGGGGATTTGTTTCTTATGGGAAGCAAGTGTCAGTAGTGGTGGCGAATGATTAGAGTAGGTGCGGGAAAGGATTGTGCATGCGCGAATATGCTGAAGTAGGTGCCGTGAAGCAAACCAGTAGTCTATTCTCGTGTGGATATTGTGATGTGCAGAGTAGTGCGTGTAACCACCTTGGCGTGTGTGTCTGTGCCGCCATACTTCACACATGTCCAACAACATCAGGGACGTTTCTACCACTCTGGCTGAGGCTGAGGGGCGTCTGTCTGGGCCATCCGACCTATCCAGAGCAGGGTGTCTTGAGCGTATGGTTGGGTCAAAGTCGTCAGGTTAGTATAGAAGTCTGGATGGTCATAGTTAGGGCCGTAGACATTTAAAAGGGAAAGTTCTAGTCCCTTCCCACAGCATTTGGATAGGACAAATCTACCCTCTCTGTCCGTTTCCAAGGGCGTCAGTGTTATTGATGTCTTCGGATTCACCCACGTCATGGCCCCCCCTAGCGTGAGAAGTGAAGCCCACGGCATGGACATTGCCCAGCAGTCCTTTAGTCTGTAAAATGGGGCTATCCGGGTGAAGGTGAGTCTCCTGCAGGAGGGCTACGTCAATGTTGTGTCTGTAAAGGTGGCTTAGAATTTTACGGGCTATTCGGTGGTCATTATGCCACGCACGTTCCAAGTAAGCAGGACCAGCGAGTCAAGAGTGCTATCAGGATTAAACGCCGGTGTATCTGTCATATAAGAGTATGTAGTTGAGAGGTAAGAAGGATATTCTAATCAGGACCATGTCACGCCAAAGCTGCACAGCATGAATTAACATAACAAAGAATACATCCAAAAATATTCCCAACATGTGCCCACCCACCACTCTTGTCCGGCCATATTCGTGGCGGCCAGTACTTTGTAACTGCAATCCCACAATAATGCAGCACGTAAAAGCAATCAGTGTGAGTGAGCGTTGCAGCAATTCACGAGTTAACCCCCATCCCCCTCCCACGCCTGCCCAACCCCAACTTGGCTGTGGTACCATCCCTCCCTCCCAAGTAGAAAACCCACGCATTCCCAAACAAAAAAACACATCCCAGGTGTGGTTCACGCAGGGGTGGATGTAGCTCGCGCAGCAATAAGGGTGTGTGACCTATAAAGGCCATTCTCCGCACCCCGCCATTTAGAAATACTCGCAGCTGTGAAATAGTGTAGGAGAGCACAGCTCAACAGGACCCCAAGAGGCGTGGATGTATCGTGGGTCTCAACTCTGAACCATAGCGGATCAGTTATAGCCCCGTTCTCATGTCAAGTTAAGGCTGAGACAAGATAGTGTATGGGAGTCTCATCATTGTGTCCCCCTCCCTGTAAGGGAGCAGACCCTCGCCCCCCCCACAATGCAAGTAAGGCGACCAAGCACTATGCTACGCAGCGGAAGGGCCCAGCCACAAGGGATTTGTGTGTCTCCCCCCAATCACAGTACCAACAAAAGCAGATCCCCCTCCCCAGTAACAGCAAGCTATACACAACAGTTAGTGTCACCATGTTGTAGTCAATTCTGCTCATCCATGGGGCCTCCCAACGCTTCATCCAGGAGGTGTTGTTACGGGTGGGGTCGTTTCTCTTTCATCCAATCTTTCAAAACTTTTTGTAAGGCCTTCGGGTCAGTGAAAATATGCAAAGTGAAAATATGCAAGTGACCCTGCCGGTTTACTCTCAGTTTCGCGGGGTATAACATGGCGTAGTCTGCTCCAAGTTCGCGGAGTTGTCACTTCATGGAAGCAAACAAGCGCCGCGCCTCCTGAACTTTAACTGTGAAGTCTGGGAACAGTGAGATTGTCGACCCCTCGAATCGTAGCTGTTGTTTCTCGCGGGCTAGTTTAAGTGCGACATCCTGATCCCTGTAGTTTAGCAGTTTCGCTATGATCGGTCTGGGGGATGCACCCGGTGCTGGTCTCGGGCCAAGAGAGCGGTGTGCCCGCTTCACCACAAACATACTTGAAAAAGAGGAGTCGCCCAGTAGTGTCTTCAGAAGCTTTTCTATGAAGAGCTCTATGTTCCCTGTAGGTGTAGATTCCGACAGGCCTGTGATGCAGAGATTACAGCACCTGGAGCGGGCTTCTAGGTCCTCTGTTTTATCCTGTAGGACTTGGAGCACCCTACCCAGCTGTTTGTGGTCAGTGTCGAGGACAGTTTGTGCTTCCTCCACCTCTGTCAGTCTGCGTTCCGACATGTCAAGTTGTTCCGCATGCTTGTCCAATCTTTCGGCCATGCTGTCCATTCTATAAGTTAGGGCATCCATCTTGGTGCCTAAAGAGAATATATTCCGCCTTGGAGGTTCTTCTTCATTGCCAACAGGAGGCCGCAAATGTCCTGGCATTGGTCTTCCATTACTTGTTCCTGTTCTCCGACGCCATCCTCAGTGGCGGACTCACCAGACTTGGACTGCTTCGGGTCAAATGACAGTTTGGATTGTGTTCTATCCACTCGTCCCATCTTGGCTTCGCATGTGTGCCACTACACTAGCAAATGTCAACTCGCACATTGCATTGTCAGCAAGGCGTAAGGACCGTCACAGCCGCAGTGACAGCAGGGGGAACTGCAAGGCCGCCTGGCACAGCCCGGGGCCTACCGCAGGCACTGTGTAATAGGGCCTCCACACAGCGATGCAGCAGCAGATGTCTCAAAATGGCGGCACTCCGCGAGCTCCAAAATGTGTATTCTGGGGGTCAGCACCTCAGCGATAGGGTTCGCACCGTCCACCTCCAGTAGAATTCGGCCATCCACCCGAGGGGGGGTGGTGCTCTAGAGGGATCCACCAGCAGCGTCCTGCATGAAATTATGAAAGGGCCTCAAAGAGCAGTCGTCTCCCACCAACCCGTCCTCATTTATAGTGTCTTGTGCGCAGGGGGGTGTCCGTCGCACCCCTGGCAAGCAGCACAATAGCTGCAATATCTGGCGGCATTAACCATTCCTCTCTTGGTCAATCCGTGGTCAGCTCGGCGCAGTCTGCAGGAGTCCTTGATGGGTCGCAGGGCAGTGCGCGGTCTCGCACCCCCCCAAGCATGCACCAAGCTGGCCGCGGAAGGGGCTCAAAGCAACGTGCAGTGCTTGGCAGGGGGCCCGCAGAGACCAGCAGCTCTAGGGAGGAGGGAGGCGCTACACGCGCCGGTTCATTGCAGAGGAAAGTGGCAGGGCCCCCCAGCGGGTCTCGATGTTCCCTGGGGCTCACTCACCGGCGTCACTTCAGGTGTTCGGCAGGCAATCCAGTGAGCGCGGCCTCTGCACACCCCAGAGCGTCGGGCCTCAGGTTAACTCCAGGCCGACCAGTCTCATCCCACAGGCAGTCAGTCCTGCCGCTGCCGGCCACCAGGGACACCGGAGGCCAGTAAATACTGGTAGGGGTGGCAAAATCACAGTAGCGCCAGGCCGGTCTCACCGCAAAGACCAGGCCTCCGCCGGCGGACCAGAGAAGTCAACAGATCTGGGGAGGGGGCGGTGGTGCTTCACCCGCTGGGCCGCCACAAAGAAAATCAGCTGAGCACCCCGGCGGGCCTCAGAGTCCTCCGGAGCACACTCACCAGCTTCTTTTCAGGAGTCCTGGAGGCATCCAAGAGAGCGCGGCCTATGCTCGGCCCCAGGTTCTTAGTTATTACCGGGCCACTCCGCAGCCTGCCTCAGGCAGCTGGCCCCGCCTCCGTCGATCACCAGGGGCACAGCAGTTCGGCGAACACGGGCAGGGGCGACCAATCCACCACAGTGTCAGGCCAGTGACATATCCTTGCAGCCGTCGCAGCGGGATCGCCTCGAGGGCCGGGCGCCACCCCACCGGCCGGGGAGGAGGAAGGAGGCCTCCGGACCCAGCATGCCCCGCTCGGTGTCAGCGTCCGGAGCCCAGCCAACCTGGGATCAGCGATGGGCTGCAACTTTGCCTAGGAAGCAGGTAGGCGAGTCGCTCTTCGTGTAATCAGCTCCATGGAACCTCAGGGGATCATGAGTCACCGTTTCACGGTGCAATTGAGGCACAGCAGTAGGATATTAAACGGATAATGTGGCGGGCTATCGGAGCTCTCGGCTCAAGCGGCCATCTTGGTCGAGAGCTAGCTCCACCCCCTCAAGTATGCACATGGTCAACATAAACTTCAAGTTGATGTTAATTAGTGTTTCCCAAATGCACAGTTCGCATTTAGAAAAGGCTTCTTGCATGTGCATAAAGGAATCGCGAAAAATTGCGATGACTAAATTACGAATGAAAAAAACATTCATGCATTAAAAAGACCATTTTGCAATCTCAAACAGCAATCGCAAAATAGCTTGATTCATGTGCCCCATTGTCTTTTGCGGAAAATACCCTGTTTATTATTAGATTAGACAGTAAGGCTCCATCATCCTTATTGAGATTAGGAGTTTTTTTTGACGGCCACCAATCAATGGATCGGGCACAACTTCCTGAGATTCGGTGTGAGTAAGACTGACCTGCGTGGAAGACCAAAGCGGTACAAAAGGGGGTGGTGATGGACGGAGCATCAGAACCAATCAAACACTCACAACCAGTCAACAGATCTGGGTTTGATCCATCACCGTTCTTTAGCCCACTCTGCCACCCCAGTTCAGACATGGCCACATGCAAATCAGTCTGACCCTGTGCCTCATGGGAACAGTCCAGCCCGAACTGCCAAGCCATGCCTTCCCTGGACCGGAAACAAGCTTCCTAGGACCGATTTCCGGCATTTCAGCCGTCTTCAGCCAGGCTTGCTTGAATCCAGTGGCAAAGTGAGCGTGGAAGACCAGCCTGAAGATGCGGTGTTGCCCATTGGCCCAACTGTACAGGATCGGCACCAACTCTAGATTCTAGTGTTAGATCTTTAGGAGTAACATGGAATAAGGAGACCTCAATAAAAAATAAATTCAATATAGTTGTAAGCTTTTCTTTTCACCTGCAACAACTGCTAAGGAAAATCCTGGTCTTCCTTTCTAAAACACACCCTGCCTATGGAGAGGAAACTTGCAAGCACAAAGAACCTGGGAGCAGCATGCAGTCAATTGCATTTGTTTGCCAGAGATCAAAGATTCCTCTTTAAATGTATCTCTTTGACACATAGAGTCCTTTATAGGCAGGAGAAGTGAGCTCTCTGGCCTCATCAAACACTGCACTCGATACTGCACTCAGTGCTCAACCCTTTCTCTCTTCAGCTCTGCATCGCCAGAATCAGGAGGCAGCAAAGAGTCACTTCTCTCAGTGCCTGGGTTATGGAACAAAACTGCCAGCGCTGCTCAGGAAAGTGCAGAACTACCTATCATTTAGAAAAAGGTTATTAAACTATCCTGTTTTACTAACCCCTGGGCTTTCTTTGCCTCTGCTCTCAGTTCTATTTCTTTCTCTGTATTGTAGCATCCTGTCTTGAAATTTTGCTTTGAATCTTCTTCTCAATAGCATGCAACGAATAAATATACAAGAGCATAAAGGAAAGGCTAAAGAGGAGAGGAAAGGAAAGGAAAGGAAAGGAAAGGAAAGGAAAGGAAAGGACAAGGGAAAGGGAAAGGAAAAGGAAAGGGAAAGGGAAAAGGGAAAGTTATGGTGCTCCCACTATTTTAGATAATGATAGCTTAAAGAAGCATTTTGATAGAGTGCTCATTGACTTTCCTACTTTTGCAGCTGACAAGAGCAAATTAAATAGTTACTTTTAATACTGCAGAGTACATGTGACAATGACTGGTGAAAGGTTTACTGGTTATTGCTCAAAATATTGTACAAATGGATGGCGATCGTGTTGAAACTGGACCATCTATTTCTGCAATGTTTTCAATAAACATTTCAATAACTGGCCCATAGTATACATCACTAAAATATAAAGAGCATTACAAAGGCCAATATGTCTGGCTTAAATGTGCTAAAAACAGGCCAAATACAAATGTGCCTACCTGTATTTGCATGCATTAGCTCATTAAGCCAGACCTCCTGGCTTTTTTCAATGTGTGCTCTTTTTACTGGAATGCATTCTGAGGAAGTTGATTTTTGCAGTAATGTTTTCCCATTCAGGAGATTAGTTTGCAGCCTCGATGCTGCGATACATGCCACGTGCCTCTCTGCAAATATCCTGTCTCTGCCATTAGCTTATTTTGGTCCCTCTGCTTCTACCGCCTTCCCATCCTGCTCATACTGATGACTGACAATGCCCACACTGGCAGCACCGAAATATAGATGCGCTCTCTACCCACCTGCAGCCCATGCATGGGACACAGCCTACAGACAGAGCTGCACATGGAAGCACCCAGCAGGAAGAGTCTTGTGCCATCTGGGGCAGTGCAGAACTTCAAGCAGAGTGCCACCCGCATCAGAGGCTCTGTTTCTGCCTTGAATCACAAGGATGCCAGGAAAGTCCAAGGGGAGACTTCTTCACCAGCACAGGAGCATGTGCATGGGGAAAAAACTGAATATAGTTTAAAAGCAGAGCTTGCAATTCCTACACCATCAAAAAATCCTGTTTCCAACCATGTGAGTTCCAGAACCAGTTCAGCGATCTATAGGGGTACACAAAGAATGCCTTCATGGCAGGCATGTATGCCCTGAGTAGGTCACGTAAAGCAGCATTCACAGCATTCTGAGTTTTTGTGAATCATTAGAGTGAACAGACCTTTTCCTCTGTGTGCGAATGGGTTACCACCTCCTTCACAGAGTTGGTAAAGTAGGAATGTTTTGCGAACACATTCCAGTCGCAAAACATTCATACATGCCCTTAGCGCGTCCCTTCCTAATAGCGACTCACAAACCCAGTTCTATAGGGCTTTGAACATTTAAAAATGCTTTTTTCAGGTTGCAAATGGCCTGATTCTGCTAATCAGGCCATTTGTGATCTGAAAAAAGCTTCATACATCCGACCGAAAAAAGAGGATATTGGTGACAATGTCTTGCAGAAGATAGTCCATTAGGCAACTTGTTAGGGCAATTCAGTGGAAAGAGTTTGTATTCTCAGGATATAACAACATAAATGCATGTCATCTTTAAGCCACTTCAGTGATGAAAAGCAACTTGGATTTTTTTTGCCTGAGAGGACATCATTTGTTAATGTATTTCACATTTCAAGTAGCGCAACACGACATAGTCAGGTGTCGATGCGCTACATACAAGAAATAGTTTTATTTCTTTACACAAAAGCAAAGATCTGAAACTCTTTAAAAAAAAGTTATTTCAAGGTTCATGCAGCATCATAAAAGGTTTTGAAAAAGCAAGTAGGCAGGGCACCTAGGGGGTTAATGGAAAAGAAAAAATGAAGAGAAGGGAGGTAAAATCCCTATTCATAGGTTGCACCAGGTGCTACGTAACAATATAACGGGTTTTAGACATAAGACGTATGCTTTTAATACTCAATACATCTACCACTACAAATATGTGTTACATGCAACATTATCTTTCTGGACCTCCTTGCAGAGCTTCTGTTCAGAAGCTGTACGTCAATACTTTACACATTCCCTAGACTCCCATCTCCCTACTTGCTGTGCACAAACCCATTGAATTCTATTCCCTCCCTATTAACCTCCTACTCGTCTATACACTTCCGCACCAAGGGGCAGATTTGCCATAGTGTTTAGTTCCCCTGGCATCATCCTTGGTAAAGCAACAGCAACGCAACACTAAAGTCAGATTTACCAAGCAATGCAGGGACGACTCACATAGCACTGCGGTGCTTCGTAAATGTGGAGTAACACAAGGCTGTGCAAGTCACTGCCTTGCATTACTCTGTGCCAGGGAGGCATCCCTTGTGTGGAGCGTGGGGCTTCCCACACATCAATTTATGGATTTTGGCACATTCTCAGATTTACCATGAGTGGTAGACCTGGGAATACATCAAAATGCTGCGCCTTCCAGTGGAGGCATAACACGGACAAAATCATTATTTCTCCTCATTCTTTCCTCGTCTCATGTGTGCTGCATTCTGCAGCACTCATAGAAAAGAAAAAGCCTCAGAGGTTTGTTTTTGTCCAGGAAGATTTCCCTTCCTCCACAAATATAGTAATGCCTACGATGCGGGCAATGTGCAAGGGTGCCTACGTTGGCGCAAGGCAGCACATTGTGCACAATGCAAGGAGAGAGCAGGAATGCGCCATATAATGGTTAGAATTGTGCGTTTCTGTCCTCTCCCCATCATGCATCATGCAGCACAGTGCAGCAAAGTGTCTTGCTGCTTTGCATTTTGTGAAAAGTTGGATAAATCTGGGCCCTAGTTTGCACCTGTTCGACCTTCCTCTCTCTGCTCTCAGAGCTCCAACAATCATCTATCAACCACCTCTGTCAACAATACAAACCTTTCCATGAAACAATGCGCCTTAACCCTCTTCTATCAAGATGCACTAATGTAGCTTACAACCCTACTCTCCATTTTTACCTGCATCACCTCAAAATCATCATCAGCTCCTTCTAATAGCAATAAACAAAAACAAAAAACAGACATAAGGCTGCTACACGGAAAAAAAACATTGCTCTTGCCACCATAAAGTCTTTTTTTAATGTAATCATTCTAAATAAATGTTTCTCCTTTCTACTTATTGGTTTGGGGATTGTTTCTTGACTTTAATATCGTCTGGGTGCTGCTTAAATTATTTACCACAATTTTACATGAGGAAACACCTGCTGTTGCAGACCATAGCTGCCAGAAATTAGCATAGGCTTTCTCACTGAAATTATGTTTTGACCTAGCAGGATACTACAATATTAATTTGATGGGATTTTCTCCTGATGCAACAATACCAATTAAAAATAAATGTTTCCCTACTGATTCCCTTCAAAATGGTAAAGCAAACAACTTATTACTGCCATTATGATGATTTTGCTTTTAATTTAACAACATAATTCATCTAAACCTTTACATATGATACGCTTTCTTTCAAGTGGATTAAAAATATATTAACCTATTGGTGCAGATTGCTCCCTGTGGTGGAGAAGCATATAGCCTTAAATGTATTATTGACCCCTGAAGAAAGACCCGGAAAATTGTTCAGAACTTGTTCACACAGTTGCTCAAATGCTCTTAAACCACATTACACACTACATCATTGATTGCATACAAATGCATTTAATAATATCCATAAAGTCCAAAACCTTAAGTCCAAATCATACATTCTAAACTCACGCAACTTTTTCTAAATATTTCAGTAGTCCTAAAAATAAGTTTTACAACAATAACCTTTGGGGATTTTATATGTGGTGATCCACCATTTGCTTTGTGAGATTCTCTTACATAGAAGTCAACAACATTGTTTGTTAGCTTTATCATACATCAGAAAACCAAAATGTATGCATACAGAGGTCGTGTTAGAAATGGAATTCTGGTTGTCTGAGGTATGCACCCAGGCCAGGCAGGAACCACCACTTGTGTCAAAGTAAGCTAAATACTCACTAAAAGATAACCTGTCTTCACCCTTTGGTAGCTTGGCACAGATCAGTCAGGCGTATCAAAAGAGGCAATATGTAAAGTATTTGTGCAACACACACTCACAATAACACATTGAATACACCATTAAAAGACTCCAGACTGTTTTAGAAAATAGAGAATATATCTATCTGAGTAAAGCAAGACCAAAATGACAGAATTCAAATCAGTAGAGGTTGTGAGAGTGCTTAGAAGTTACTAGCAGTCAAAAGGTTACTTGAGGTTGTGAGGGACCAGAGCATCTCCAAAGTTCAGGCTGACACCGGTGAAGGCCAGGTTGGCTACAGGACCTATGCAGAGCCCGCTGAGAAAGTACCTTGGTTGGAGAAAAGCGTTGATTCTGAGGTCTCAATGCATTGCTATTTTCCATGCAGTCGGGACGATACGTCGTCGTCAAGCTTTGCTGAAGTGAAAGCAATGCGCCGTCATCAAACTGCACAAAGTGTCGGTTCTGATCGGCGCAGTGGTGACAATGCATCGGCTTTGATGAAAGCAGCTGCAGAACCCACTTCTGAGGTCCAGAACCTGTAAGAGGCACTTCAGGCAAGGGCAGGACTGGCAGAAGAGAGAGTCCATCAGAATCAGCAGAACTGCAGGAAGTCTTTTGTGTCCCTGAGACTTCTGACACTAAGAGGCAAGCCAGCAAGCCCATGGAGATCACTTGGAGAGAAGGTAGAGTCCAGCTCTCCTTCAACAGAGTCAGGGAGCAGCAGGACAACAAGCATAAAAGCAGTCCTTTCAGAAAAGCAGTCCAGTTGAGTCCTTTAAGAGGCACAGCAGTCCGTCTGACAGAGGTTCACCTCAATTCCCAGGAGTGTCTGATTTCAGGGGGTCAGAGACCAAGTACTTATACCCAAAGGTGACTGTGATGTAGGGAGCGACTTCAAAGCAACTCTCTTAAGTGCACAAGGATCCCTTTCAGTCCAGTCCTTTCTGCAAAGCTACCTGTGGGGGGGGGGGGGGGTAAATCCGTGCTTATGTGTGTTAGTGTCAGCCCCTCCCATTCCTCCCTTCCTAGTAAGAATCCATCAGAATGCAGATGAATGCTGATGAGTGCTCAGAATGCAGATGAACCTCACCTTCTTTTGTTTTTGGCTGCCTAGAGGGAATGCACAAAGTGTGGCTGTCATCCAACCCAGACGTGCATTGGAGACCGGCTGTCAGGCAGAGAGAACAGTGAGCACAGAGAAATGTCCACTTTCTTATAGTAAACACAAGGAGGTGATGGACAGAGCGCTGAATCCTTTCAGACACTCACCCCCAGTCTCAGATCTGGGTTGAATCCATCATCGTTATTTAGCTCACTTCGCCACCCCAGTTCAGACACAGCTATATGCAAATCAGTCTTGATCCTGTGCCTCAAGGGAACAGCCCAGCCCGAAATGCCAAACCATGTCTTTCCTGGACCGGAAACAAGCCTCCTGGGACAGGTTTTTGGCTAAGAGCCCTCATCAGCCAGGCTAGCTTGAATCTAGTGGCAAAGTGAGCAGGGGACCCACTTCTGGGCATACCCTGCCAACATAGGGCAAACAAAGTAAACACAAGGAGATAATGGACGGAGCGCTGAAACTTTTCAGACACTCACCCCCAATCACAGATCTGGGTTGAATCTATCATCGTTCTTTAGCTCATTTCACCACCCCAGTTCAGACACAGCTATATGCAAATCAGTCTTGACCCTGTGCCTCAAGGGAACAGTCCAGCCCGAAATGCCAAACCATGTCTTCCTTGGACCGGAAACAAGCATCCTGGGACCGGTTTCAGGCAAACAACCCTCATAAGCCAGGCTAGCTTGAATCCAGTGGCAAAGTGAGCAAGGGACCCACGTCTGGGCATACCCTGCCAACTTAGGGTGAGCAAAGCAAACACAAGGAGATGATGGGACGGAGCACTGAAACTTTTCAGACACTCACCCCCAGTCACAGATCTGGGTTGAATCCATCATCGTTCTTTAGCTCACTTCGCCACCCCAGTTCAGACACAGCTATATGCAAATCAGTCTTGACCCTGTGCCTCAAGGGAACAGTCTAGCCCAAAATAACAAACTATGTCTTCCCGGGACCGGAAACGAGCATCATGGGACCGGTTTCATGCTAACAGCCCTCATCAGCCAGGCTAGCTTGAATCCAGTGGCAAAGTGAGCAAGGGACCCTCATCTGGGCATACCCTGCCAACTTAGGGCGAACAAATCAAACACAAGATCTGGGTTGAATCCATCAAATGCCAAACCTTGTCTTCCCTGGACCGGAAACAAGCATCCTGGAACCGGTTTCATGCTAACAGCCCTCATCAGCCAGGCTAGGTTGAATCCAGTGGCTAAGTGAGGGACCGGTTTCTGGCTAAAAGCCCTCATCAGGCAGGCTAGCTTGAATCGACTGGCAAAGTGAGCAAGGGACCCACATCTGGACATACCCTGCCAACTTAGGGCGAATAAAGCAAACACAAGGATATGATGGATGGAGCACTAAAACTTTTCAGACACTCACCCCCAGTCCCAAATCTGGGTTTAATCCATCATCGTTCTTTAGCTCAATTCGCCACCCCAGTTCAGACACAGCTATATGCAGGGCGAACAAAGCAATCACAAGGAGATGATGAGGGGTGAAACCCTGAAACCGGTCTTAGGATGCTTGTTTCCAGTCCAGGGAGAACCTGGCCTGGCAGTTTGACTGATTTTCATATGGCTGGGTCCAAACTGGAATGGCATGGTGAGCGAGAAAACAATGGATTTAGGCCCAGATCTCTGTACTGGGTGAATGTATTATATTGTTCTGCATTCTGTCCATCAATTGTTCTAATTGCTTTTGTCACTCCGAGTGGGAGGGGTATACCCAGACATGGGTCCCGTGCTCTCCATGCTACTGGAGTCAAGCTATCCTGGCTGATGAGGGGTGAAACCCCAAAACCGGTCCTAGGAGGCTAGCTTCCTGTCCAGGGAGAACTTGGCCTGGCAGTTCGGGCTGGACTGTTCCCATTGGGCACAGGGTCAAGACTGATTTGCATATGGCTGGGTCCAAACTGAAATGCATGGTGAGCAAAAAAATGATGGATTTAGGCCCAGATCTCTGTACTGGGTGAATGTATGACATTGTTCTGCATTCTGTCCATCAATTGTTCTTTTTGCACTTTCTAAAAGTGGCATTTCTAAAACAGTAAGGTTAATTCCAACTTCACCAGAGATATTTATCATTTCTGTTCCAAACATGTGAAACATGAAAAAGCTACTCCTCTCTGATCAGGAATTACAGCTTAAAAGTGTATTAAGACATTTTCACTGCTGGCCTATGAGAAGAGGAGGCCTCAAGGTAGTGAAAAACAAAACAGGCTGTTTGTCACTATCAGGGCATGCAAAAAATGCCAGTACATGTCCTACCTTTTTCTTACATGGCACCCAGCCCTTAGGATTACTTAAGACCTACCTTAGGGGTGACGTTTATGTAATAAAGGGGAGTTTAACACTTGGCAAGTAGTTTTAAATGCCAAGTCGAAGTGACAGTAAACTGCATACACAAGCTCTGCAGTGGTAGGCCTGAGACAGGTTTGAAAGGCTACTTCTGTGGGAAGCACAATCAGTGCTGACTCCCACTAGAAGCATTTGAAGTACAAGCCCTGGGTATATGGTATACAGCTTTACACGGGACTAACTAGCACAACACATATGCCAATCAGGTATACACCATTGGCATCATGTTTAGGGGAGAAGCACATGCACTTTTGCACTGGTTAGCAGTGGTAAAGAGCTCAGAGTCCTCAAGTCAACAACAGGAATCAGCAAAATGTGGAGACAAAAGGCAAACAGTCCAGGGGAAGACCACCCTAAGGATGCCAGGTCTAATAGGCAGTTCTCTATATAACATCTGGCCTGGAACGGTTCTTATGTTAGTTGTGAATTTTTGGTAATTTCAGATGATAATGCCAACCTACATGGGAAATACCCACCTACCAATTAAGAGATGACAAATGCCTAAATACATATAGTTACATCCTGTACTCTTGCTGTTCAAACCATCAAGTGTTTGACTATGCCCTGCTTCATGGTCTCCTAGACCCTGACACTGGCTGCCCTTAACTTCATGCTGTAGCAGGTCTCATCTAAGTTCTGAACAAATATCACTCATCAACCTCATAGTGAAGGCACTGCACTAGCTCTACTTGCCAGGCCATACCATTTCAAAACCAGCTGTATCATGTACAAACAAATCACAACAAGCAGCCGCGCATATCTAGCTGACAAGAATGTCATATACAGTGGCACTCAGAACGCCCACAGTAAAAACACCAGGAGACGGAAGGTGAAGAGGCATAAAAAAAATAGATGGCTGCATCTCACATTCTGCAGGTCAAAGAAGCAGTCTTTTGTCTGTGATGTCAGCTGAAAGGCTGCTTCTCTGACCTGAGCAAGCCAGGGACATGTCTAATTGAATTAATTTGGAACAAATCCTTAACTAAGATGTATCATGATTATATATTGTAAAATACTACAGGAGGACTTTGATTTATACACATGGGAGATGAATACCCTTAGAAACATTTGTATTGGTAAGATTGCCTGGAAAAAGCAGAGGTTCTGCGAAACACGTGTTGGCTCAGAAAACCACATGTCTAAAGGCAGAAAGGATATTTCTGTGGATGTCATAGTGATCTATGTGTTGGAAAGATCACTATTTTGAAAAACGTGTGACATTGGCAAATATTTGATATCTGAAACGTTTGATTATCTTATAACTATGATAATGAGTTACCATTGTATAATACATTTTGCTATCAATGATACAGTTTATGGTTAACTATCTTGTCTTCTTTACTCAGTTTTGAAATACTATTGTCGAAAATATACTCACTCTAGGAGGGTAACTAGGGTAGAGGAAAAGAAGCCCAGGGCAATTTCTTCTTGGTTTTCCCAGCATTGTGCTCTATATATATTTAATAAGCCCACCCATCCAGGAGTGGCCTGTGCAGGTAAGAGCGGTGGTGGGGGAGACTCGACAGATGTCAACGAGGGAAAATTATTTATTTATTTGATTTTCCCACGTCGTCGTCTATCAAGTGCCCCCTCAACCCCTCCCCATCGCTCTTACCTGCACGGGCCGCTCCTGCACCCATCAAACGTTTTAGTATAACCAAAACAATCTGAGTGCTTGGTCTATCTAAAAGAAAAACAAAGGGCCTGATACACACATAGTTTTCTTCCTGTGCTCTGGAGTCATTCTGAATTTTCCCTGTTCACTTTCATCAAGTATAGCATAGCACACAGAGGAAAGGAAAATCAGTGAGGGTTTTCCTGACCTAAAAAGACTGGTGCAACCATTACTGTGACCAGGTAGCTCTTTGACACAAGGGCCACCAGGTCAGATGTTTACACTGGTGGAGAGTTTACACAGGTGGTGCAAGCCAAGCAGCCACAGCCTGTGCAGGTAACAGCAGCGGGGTAGGTGGGGCTATGTAAGGGGGTATTCCGAGGGATAATGCAGAGGGAAAATTAATTATTTATTTAATTTTCCCTTGGCATCGTCCCTCGGAATCCCCCCTTACATGGCCCCACCGCTGTTACCTGCACGGACTGCGGCTGTAGCAAAGGCTACCTTGGTGCAAACCTTTGACTTGCCCTGAGTTTTATATAGCAGGAGTAACACGAGTTTAGAAGGATAGGAGCACTGCAGATTTACACTGGTGCTCCCATCTTGCCAGACTCTATAAGGTTCTTAGTTTGGAACAATTAAATAAAATACTGAACCTGCACACATACCAATGAATAAGAGATTACATATTAGGTGAAATTGGTGCCACCTCCCCACAAATGTCTGACTGCCCAAAGTGGTAAGTGAGGAGCGAACATCCTACAAAGTTTGTGTTGCATACTAAATATAAAGACTGAGTTCCCTCTAAGACTGTGACTGTGACCTGGTGATTACATTGAGAATATATAGTCTTTCTTTTACCTATGTCATCTTGTTGAGAAAAATATGTTCTACAGCCAAAACACAGTAGAAAATGATACTTGTTCCGATTTCAACAGACCAACAATTTTCAACAATCATGGAATCAAAATTGACCCATTCATTGTGATTTACAACTGTTGAACTGGGGGGTTACTTTGATGCTACCTTGAAAGTGGTGTGTGATTTTAACACGTCAGATGCCAGCACTTGACGGTCTAACCTCGTAGGGACTGAGACCTTACAATTGCACATCTGCACAACACTGTCATCTGGATCAACTGGAATAAGTCAGACCTGATTCAATTCCAGTTAGTCTTATTTCTAACAGTGCTATTACACCTTCGCTAGCTCTATAGTGGAACAAGAATATTGGTGGAGACAAAGGGCCTAGATACCTTGCTTAGGAATTTCCTACAGGTATATTCACCATAGTATTCACAATAAGAGGAATGTATGCCATTGCATCACATGTATGTGTATTTCATGTAATTTTCATTTAATATTTATTTTTTGTCTTTTTGGGAGGAAATCCCCCAAAGCCCCCTTTTTAATTTACTCCTAACCTTCCCTTACCACTACCCACACTGAAACCCTCAAATGACCCATACCTCCCTTTACCACTACCAACCCCTAAACCCTAAAATAAACATTTATTTTACTTTTTTTCCTAAATGGGGGAACCTCACAACCCCTAAAATGACCCTTACTATCCACCCTTAAATCCTAAAACTCCTTTACCTCCCTTAACCACCACCCACCCCTTTATTAAATATTACATATTAATATTATTACAAATTATTCATGTGATCAAGGCCATCTTACTGGCCGAAACGCGTCATGGCAGACAGAAGGGAGTAAATAAATAATCATTTTATTCACCGACGAAGAGGAATTTGTGCGTTCATTTTCGCTACGCGATACGCGCTGGAAGTTTATGAATGCTTCAAGTAGATATATATATATATTAAACTAATTCTTTGTTCATGTCAGCTCCTATGTAGGAAGTTTTGGGGTGATTTGTCAAGGGGGGCCGAGAAAAAAGGGGTGGTCCCAAAACGTGTTTTCTCCATGTTAATTTCCATAGGAAACTTTAGACAAGGCTACAGGCCGAACGGGTGAACGGAATTGCCCCACATTTGGCAGGGAGAAGGGTCTTGGTCTAGAAAGCACGCTTTTGTTTATTTGGTGTAAACCCGTTCAGTAGTTTTGGAAAAATATTGAAATTTACAGATATCGATATTTGGGAATTCTGCTATCTGATTGGCTGAGGCGTTATGAGCACGAGTTTGCTGCTTATTGGTTGTGAGCGCTGCGAGCAGTTGCAATTAGAAAGTGTTGGCCGCCATTTTGTGATTCCATTGAAGCGAGTAAGGGGGAAAAAGGGGGAAAAGAGTAGGAAACAGGAGGATAGGAGCACTGTAACCTCTGTGGAGGAGTGCGAAGCGAAGTAGTCATACCTACCGGTCTGAAAGTGTGGTGTTGCTCAGAGTGACATGGTGCTGAGATGAGATGCTGCTACAGTCGGATATGAAACCTAGAGCCTAAACCGGGAGGTCATTGCTGTAAAGTGATGTGCTCTGGTGTTTGTAGGATACCTGTGGAAGTAGTGTTAGTAGGCGTTTATAACATACAGGGAGTGGGAAGCGAACTACTGAGCTCTACCGTGCTTTTATACTATACCGGAAGTGGGAAGCGAAGTACTACACCTACCGGTGTGAGGACTCGGGGATCAAACCGAGCTGATTGTTGTCAAGTGATGGGCTGTGGACGCTGTAGCATACTGGCCATTGTAGTATAACTGTAAGTAGTGTTAGTATGCGTTTATACTATACAGGGAGTGGGAAGCGAACTACTCATCCCTACTGGTCTGAAGACTCGGGGATTAAACCGTAAGCTCATTGCTGTAAAGTGATGTGTTCTGTGTACTATTTCAATGTAAGTCATAGTACAATGTTAGTATGTAATGATACTATGATGTAAGCATGTAATGTTAGAATGTAGGGCTGTCATGAGGGAAATCTTGGGGAGTTTGTACACAGTGCTGGAGAAGACTGTTGGTGGCTGTTTAAGCTGTCTTCTTTTCCTGCAATAAATCTACTTATCAGATCCACTGCTGTCTTTCTGTTCACTACATAAATTTGGAAACGAGCGGGAGAAGGTGAAAAGAAGGCAGCACTCACCAAGATTTTGCGCTTGCTTGCGTTGTGCTGAAGACCCGTTTTCTTGGTGAATCTGTTTCTAGTCATCCCAGGGTCATGTGCTGAAGACCCGTTTTCTTGGTGAATCTGTTTCTACTCATCCCAGGGTCGTCAGCTGATTGAACTATGTGATCCTACCTCTGGTAGGATTTATATTTTTTGATTTTGGGCTTCCTCTGCCTCTTCACTACACTCTGGTTGCTGTACCACACGTGTGCAAGTAGTGTTAGTATGCGTTTATACTAATTCTGTAGTTATGCATTAAACAAAGCATCATGGTCCCATGGAGCGCTACCTCCCAGGCGCAGGTCATACGATGTCCCGGGGTGTGCACGCGCAGGACATTTATGTTTGCTATTACAAGGCGGGAGCATTGCTTGAACCCTGTGATAGTAAATTCTTGTTTGCCTCGTTGAAGCGAGAGGAGGAAAACCTCATATCGTTTCAATAAAGCGGAACCGGATGGTAAAAATGGAGGAAAAAAAATGAAGCGGGGTCTCACCCGTTCATTTAAATGAGCCCACTGATGGGTAATATTCCTGGGCCAATTCTATTATTATATTGCGGGGTCTCTGTAGCACTGGGGATCTTAATCACACATGTAAATTAGATGCGGGAGGGCACAGAGATGTTTCGCAGACTAGGGGATCGACACCTCCCTGGGTATTGTTTACGAATTGTTCGGGGGGCTTCGAGGCCAACTCAAGACCCGGGATCGGCAACCTCTGGGGCTTTATTTAAATATGCAGGGTGGGCCTCGCCAGTCCTTGAAGCCTCGGTGGCCCTAGGCAGTGCCTTATTGGTTCGGGCAGTACTCATGGTGTTATAAGGTGATACACTCATAGAACTCTTGCCGTTATACAATTACCCAGGCTTCATTTATGTAATAGTCTGTTGGTTTATATTTGGTAGGTGCACCGCAAAATTAAACAAAATTTCCCTTATAACCTACGATCAACCGCCGATTTTCACAATAAACTACAGACAAGTGTTGTCAGAAAAAGAAGACCCATACACTCAGTTATTTATTGGTAAAAAAAAAACTTTTATTAACACAACACAAATAAAAGGAAATGTAACTTTATTTGAACAACAGTAAAACATGAAAGAAGTGGGTGGGACTCCTCCGGAAGCAGCGTACAAAACCTGCAAGACAAAAAAGAAACATAAGTATGTGTGCCATGTCTAAGAGAAAAAGAAAGGTAGTGAGAATGAACAGAGGTATGTGAGAATGGGACAGAGAGTGAGTGGGTGGAAGGGAGAAGGGGAGGGAGAGTGAAAAGAACAGAGGGAGGAGGAGACAGAGCGACGGCCTACTGCACCCAGCCCTCACTGTTCACCTCCCGTCACCCGTGTGTCTTGAACGCTGGGGTCAGCGAGAAAGAGTGCGGTCCAGCAAGTCCTTAAAATGGAACAGAGATATGAATGAGGCCATATATTACATTATTATCTATGGCAACATCGCTTGCCCGCACCTGTGCACCCAGGCTGCTGCACCCCATCCCCTTTCTCCGCTCTGTGCTCAATTGTAGCTCCTGCGCGCCGAGGCTTGACTGCTCACCTGCCACAACCGGTGTGTCCAAGGATGTGCCGGTGCGAGCTCCAATTCCGGGGTGCCTCTATCAGGGTGGCCCAGCAGGTCTCCGGTCGGGGACGGTGTATTGATACCACGGTGCAAGGCGTCAGAATGCCCAGGCCATCATCATGGGGTGAGCACCCGCTCCGCCCATTTTGGCTCCACTAACCCAGTGTCTGAAAAGGGAGAAAAAATATAATGTTGGAAACGTCTTGAGGTAAATGAAGGTTTCTTTCAACGTTAATAGAGAACATCAGTTGAGTGCATCCTTCCTTCTTGAAGTATGATCTTCGAACTGTTAGTGGTAATCTTGGTTCAAAGAGGAGTTGGATTGCACGAGAATACACAAGGTTAAATAATAATATGTTATGCCAACGTTCACATGCAAAGGAACAGAGCGCATGCTAGAAGCACAATGTGCATGTGTAATGCAGTGGTGCAAGCCTGTGTGCATGTACACTTAGTAATCAGCTGACTACAGTGCCCCAAAAGCCAACGCCACGTGTCTGTAGGGCAGCGCTGCCTGCTGGCTCAGGCCTACAGTACGATCCGGCAAGTCCTTAACATGAGACAGAGATGTGACTGAATGAGGTCGGAGATCACATCGGTACGCAGGGTAACATCGGTTGTTTGCACCTTTGCACACAGGCTGATGCACCCCACCCCTCCCACAGCACTGCGCTCAATACGTTTCTGTAGAGCAGCGCTGCCTGCTGGCTCAGGCCTACAGTACGGTCCAGCAGGTCCTTAAAATGAGACAGACATGTGACTGAATGAGGTCAGAGAACACATTATTAAGCAGGGCAATATCGCTTGTTTGTACCTGCGCTCCCAGGCTGATGCACCCCACCCCTCCCGCAGAATCACGCTCAATTGCAGCCCCTGTGCACCCAGGCCCCACTGGTCACCTGCTGTCATTGTTGTGTGTCCAAACACGACGGGCAGCAGTGTTCATAATTCAGGTGCAGTGTTGATTGCGAAGATGGTGTACGCCTTATGGATCCCTTTTTTTATTGCGCTATGTGATATGCGAGGTGGATGCGGCCATATCACCTGAAGCAGTGTAGAAGAACTGGGACATGTGGCGCCGTCATTATCCTATTTATATGTACGCAAAGTGGGCTGGGCTTGCGTACGCCAGGCGAGCGTAGGGGTGTGAATAATAGTTCCTGGGACATGGGCGTTCTTCAGTTCCTGCCTGGCCAGGAAGAGTACTTATGTGTGTTTCTGTTGCAGTTTTGATGTCGCAGAATGCGCAATTTACATTAATGTAGCATGTACCGGGAGGGCGGCAACTATCGCTAATGAGATGCTGTTCGAAAACATTGAATGGCCAACATCACATGTCGTTGTCAAGGTTGTGGATATGCGCAGACACTCATGTCAATGGTGTGCGGTATTATTGAAAGTGTTGCTATCGCGAAGCGCACACTTGTGAATGTGCTCGGATGGAGGGAGGATCAGCAGTGAGGCTACGTCATAAATAGTGATAACGTTCATTATAAACAAGCAATGCATGCCAAACGTGAATCTCAAAGTCTCACATATGATACACTACTATACTGGTAAAGCCTGACAACAGAGAATACAGCAATACAAATGTACACATTACTGTTTACTGTTTGTCACATGTGATCTAGGATGTGCACTCTGCCCGTGGCTGATGATACCCCTTCGGGCCAGCAATACCCAGGCCGAAAGGCAGCACAATAATGTGCACACACACACACCAGGGGCATCGTGTAACACACATTTGATTTTTGATGTAACGTTTGAGATGCATGGCGATCACATGTGGAAGGCTAATGTACAGACCATGAATATTGATCAAGATGATCGTTGCATGTTGTGTGTAGTAGAAGATATGTGTACACAGCAAAAAAACTTTTCAAAAAATCTCTCTAAGCAGAAGGGGTGTGTCTCATCAAACGCTGTAGAGAGAATGACTAAAATGGGTGGGGTCCTCCAACTGTTACAATGGGAAATTTTATGAACTAATCAAATGGTTTTTTTTTAAGGTCACATGGCAATCACGCATCGAGGGCACAAGGAAGCCGCACCCGACAAAATTTTGAGAAAATATATTTATCATAATATAAGTTTATTACAGTTAGAAATATATAAATGTTTAAAATATTTTACATTATCGCTTGCTCTTATATACAGTTTAAAGTTATTTTCATACGTCTATGATGTAACGCAGGGTCTGGCAGCATGCTCTCGTCGCATACGCAATGCGCAGCAGGCGTGACCCCATACGTACATGACGTAACGCGTGGCTTGGTACTGCGTACCCGTCGGATACCTATGTAGCAGCTGGCGCGAACTCATACGTATATGATGTTATGCGGGACGCGGTGCATTTTGTATCCGTCGGATACGAAATGCGCATCCTTTACGAGTTTAGCAATATGGCGGATAGGATTCGTGTGGTGATGGAGCTTGGTACACTAGTGCAGTTTTCTCCCCCCCAAAAAAAGATATACATATTTTTGGGGGAAGATATAAAACATTACTTAATTTTTAAAGTAAAAAAAAAGAAGTATAATAGAGTTCCAAAATATTACAAATAAAAATAGAAAAAATATAGATTTTATAAACATTAAAATATGAAATTAACATTTTAAAAACCTTCGAAATTCACAGAAAAAACCATAGGTTTTACAGACATTATAGTTAGGAATTAGCATTTAAAAAAACCTTTGAAATTCACTAAAAAAACCATAGGTTTCAGGGATGTTTTAGTTAGATGGACATTTGACTCATATAAAACCAGAGAAATTCGCCTGTTATAGTTAGTTGAGCTAACTATAACTTGCGTGCCCGCAATGCACTGCTGATGATGTCACATATTACATCACTCATGACATGGTCAGTGACATCACTGATGACATCTCAAATGACATCACTGATGACATCATCCACGTGATAATCTGATGCACATACTGAAGCCCTAATATAATCTTTGATACACCCATTCTAAAATGCAGACTACAATTTTTGAAACTATACACACAACAATGCCATATACTACATACCACTCACTGTTTCCTAGGTCTACACACACATCCAGTCACTTATACATGTAGTTACTCATCAATACAGTAGTATAATATGCACTCATACATCTATACATGCAGTCACAATCTGCCGCTCCTCCATAGAGTTACTCACACACCTAGTCAGTAATGCAAAGAATCAATCACATATCCATTTACTCATGTATACAGTTATACACACCAAGTCCGTTATTTATACACACCATATCACTTATTTATAGAGATACTAACACATATTTACTGTCTTATACAATTACTGATACAAGCAGACACTCATTTATACACGAACTCTTCAAATAACTCATTCTCATGTATAGTCATTTATATACTCCAACACCCACATATAGTGCCTTAAAACATGTGTAGTTAGTCACACATATACCACTGAGACATTCATTAACTCACCAACACACCCATACACACAGTAACTCATCCATACAGCCCTTCCCAGATGCGCTTTTGAATCCATACAACCAGTGAATCACCCACTCAGACATCTATGCACAGAGTCATACACCCCCCCACCCACCCATACAGACACTCGGGGACACATGCAGATACTCAGACAACAAATCAATAACCCATATAGATACTCATGTAGCTATTCAGCAACCCATGCAGTTGCTTACACGCCAACTGAGAGACTAATACAGACTTTCACACAGTGTAGTCACTAACCCATGCATTCGGTAAGACATGTTCAATCACTCACTTATACAGTCAGTCACGCACCTACTAAATAATCCCTTCAGGCACATGTAAATACATTCATTCTTCAATACACCTTGGCATAGATATATATGAAAAATATTTAAACTTTACAGAAACACACATTCACTGGATGATGTCATCAGTGATGTCATCAGTGATGTCATTTGAGATGTCATCAGTGATGTCACTGTGTGACATCATCAGCAGTGCATTGCGGGCGCGCGAGTTATATTTAGCTCAACTAACTATAACAGGCGAATTTCTCTGGTTTTATATGAGTCAAATGTCCAACTAACTATAACGTCCCTGAAACCTATGTTTTTTTTAGTGAATTTCAAAGGTTTTTTAAATGCTAATTTATAACTATAGCGTCTGTAAAACCTATGGTTTTTTCAGTGAATATATATATATATATATATATATATATATATATATATATGAGGCTCAATTCCCCACTCGACAAACAAGCGAAGAGACCGAACACAAATGAAGGTGAAAACACGGTAATGTATTTATTTACCGCATACAACAGGACGCGTTTTGGCTTCGCGTCTATTTCCTACTGTTCAACATAAACAAGAGACACTGACATATTTAAACCTAAACATGAGGCAGGTACTTCTGGGGTCAGCCCGCAACATTAACAGAAAGCAAACATAAAGGATGGACTCTTGTTTTCAATACATTGCGGCCATTTTTGAAAGGTTCGATCCAAATGTTCGAGCATAAGTTTGAGTTTAATCATTATATTCAAACTAATCTCAATACCTATAATGTTTTCAGACAATGATATTTCAAGATGATTAATCAAGGTATATTTGCACATATTCTTATAATGTGTGAGCATGTCACTGTGCACTAGTAAATTTGCTGTACTCTATATACAGTAAAAAAGCATTTGCAAATAAAGTATAAAACAATTCAAATCATTGTTAATCTTCCTTTGCTCCGTAAAAATGAATTAATATCTAGCCCTATATGGGCAGACTGACATGCTGAAAATTGCTCTCTCGCCCTGGATGGGCAGATTGACACGATTGACATTATGTTGCATCAATTACTTATTTGAAATTAATGTATAAATATAATACCAGTGAGATGGCTTAACCTCTTAACATTCTAATATGTTGTAACCGAGTCCAAACAAACATAAATATAAGCAGGTTTATCTGCATGTGTAGACACAAAAGGGCGTCTGTAAGTGCAACTTCTAATTAATCAGGTGCAGGATTATTTAGCAGTGGTATATCTGTCATTCAAATGGGGAAGAAATGGAGAATCTTCTGAAGTTTTAAGGAAAGACATCATCTGTCACTACGACATATAAAGTAAACCCTAATATCATTAGCCTAAGTGTATTGCTAATTCTTCTTCAGTATTCAGTCCTGTCGGCGCCTTGGTTTGTAAGTCTATTATGAATCTAGACTCAAGTTTGAGTATTCGCAGTTCTCTATTTCCCCCACGCTCATGTACTGGCACGTGATCTAGACAATAGAACTTGAGGTGATTCCTGTCACTTTGATGAAAGCGGGCAAAGTGCCTAGCTACGGGGTAGGTTACATCGTTTCTTTTGATGGCTCTAGCGTGTTTAAGAATCCTGCATTTGGTAGGGCGTATCGTGCTGCCTATATATTGCAGGATGCACAGACACACCAAACTGCACACATATAAATATATATCCTCCAGCTATGGCTCAAATTCATTGGAGCCTTGGCGCGTCTCAAGCGGTGCACTTCCACAGTGGAGCCAAGCCGTATTACATTATCTCAACCCTCTTTACAGAAGAACGGAGCACATTCATGGGTGACATTTCATAGCTTGCTTTAATTTTCTTTCAGCGCTTCATTATTTTCACGGGCATAAATTCGCTATGAAACGTCACCCATGAGTGTACTCGGTTCTTCTGTAAAGAGGGTTGAGATAATATATATATATATCTGTATGTGTGTGTGTGTATATATATATATTAAATACCTTAAGCGCTGGGCAAACTCGTAGAACATGTGTACATGGCAGCTCCAGGCCGTGGAGGGACTGCACCGACCTCGAGCTAATGAGGTACCTTACGAGGGGAAACTCCTCTGGAATGGCACAGCAGGAGATTCAAGCAAAACAAACAGAGTCTCATCCAGAAGCTCACTGGGGCTGCTGAAACTGTCCTTTAATTTACGGTGAGCAGCGGGACCCACTGGAGGGTTTCAATGAGCACAATTGTAAACTACAGAGACCAGAGTGCATCGGGAAAGAAACTCTGATTAAGGTACACCGGAGGCCAATTTGTTCAAAGTATAAAGCACGCAGGGGACTGTGGGGAAAGCTTTGAAATTGCCATCTGCTCACCTGGCCTCTGATGAAGAAGAAAGAGTCTTTGAAGGATGGGAAGCTGTTTGATTTATTAAATAAAGGATGTTCCTTACCTGCAGCAGGAGTGCGGCCTTAAGCGCTGGGCAAGCAAACTCACGGAACATATATATATATATATATATATATATATATATATATATATATATATATATATATATATATATATATATATATATATATATATATATATATATATTATCTACTGGCGGTCGCCAGTAGATAGTTATAGTTAGGACCGTGTTTCCATAGGAAATCCGCAATATTCTATTTGGAATAACTTTGGCGCCGGTTGACGAATCCTCGCAAAATTTTCAAAATAGGTGGGGCGCTCCGCTCCGCTCCTACCCTGAAAGTCTCGGGGGGATTCGTCAAGCGGGGGCTGAGAAAAAAGGGGGGTCCCAAAACGCGTTTTCCCCATGCAATTTTCCATAGGCACCTTTAGTCCAAGGTACAGCCCGAACGGCTGAACAGAATTACTTGAAATTTGGCAGAGAGGTAGTCCTCAGCTCAGGGAAGTGCCTTTTGCAGGCCTGGTGTCAATCTGTTCAGTAGTTCCTGAGAAAATCAAAAGTAAAATCATATATATATGTGGGCGGAGCCTAACCACACATCTCATCCTGAGATCTAATTGGCTGTCAGCACTTCATCCAAGAAGTGTTGGCAGCCATCTTGGGACCAATATACATGATAGCACCTCATTAAAAAGCATTGCAGTTAATAGAAGGTTTTAAGACTTTAGTTACATTATAAATCATTTGTTGATGGTACCATACTCATTTTAGGAATTGTGGTATGTTCTAAGGTGATTTCACCATGTGAAAAAGCCTTCTGCTGGGATATCATGATTGAGAGAAAAATATTTTCTCATGCTTTTCCCACAGAGGTTTGGAAGGTGATCTATAAGCTAAACTGAGAGCTTATTTTCTGTAAATTCACATTATCTTTCTCAGTCATGTGAGAATGAAGTCTGACATTCTCAGTAAAACATGTACATCCAACAAGGGCAGAGACTGTCAGTTGATTCCTTTGTGTTCTACTGCAGCTTTCCAGAGTGTTCCAAAGAACAACTAGAGCACTAACAGTCCTACTTATGATAAACGTATGGCACACCTAAAGCCATCTTGCTTGGATTAAAGTGGTAACTCTTAAAACATTTAATTTAAAAAGGAACAGAATGAGGGGGTTCATTTTTCCATAACAAGTATGATTAGTGCTGCAGAAAGAAAAACTAGGGCACATTTTGACTTCTGAAATCCTCTTTTATTTCATTAAAAAATTCTGACATGCAGACTGAAACATGCACTTTCAATACCAGCAGCAGTTTTCCCTGGTGAGCAGTAGCTTTACTACAGTGATCTAATGAGCAAAAAGAGTGCTAACATTCTGAATTTATGGCAAATGTGTGACACATCTGAATGCCTTCTTGATGGAATCAAAGCAAAAAACTGAAAGTATTTCCTACTGAGGAGACTGCAGTAAATGAGGAAATTAGGAAACTTCATAACAAATAAGTCTCCCAAGATGGCCACCAGAGACAAAAGAGCCCAAATGTAGCCCAAATATCACCCAGATGTAGCCCAAGTATAGCCCAATGACAGAAGTGTGTAAAACACTTATTATTTTGTGTTTTTGCAGTGTTATATAGTGCAGACGTGTTTTTGCAGTGTTATATAGTGCAGACTTTTGCCATAGAAATTATGATTAATGCTGAAGAAAGAAAATGAGGGCACATTTTGAGTGACTTCTCAAATCCTCTTCTATTTCATTAAAAAATTCTGACATGCAGACTGAAACATGCACTTTTAATACCAGGAGCAGACTTCCACGGTGAACAGTAGTTTTACTACAGTGATCTAATGAGCAACTAGAGTGCTAACTTTCTGAATTTATGGCAAATGTGTGACATATCTGAATACCTTCATGATGGAATCAAAGTAAAAAACTGAAAGCATTTCCTACTGAGGAGACTGCAGTACATGAGGGAATTAGGAAACTTCATAACAAATAAATCTCCCAAGATGGCCACCGGAGACAAAAGAGCCCAAATGTAGCCCAAAATCACCCAGATGTAGCCCAAATATAGCCCAATGACAGAAGTGTGCAAACACTTATTATTTTGTGTTTTTGCAGTGTTATATAGTGCAGACTTGTCAGGTATTGGAGTGCTTTACATTGGTTACATCACACAAGAACAAATTCATTTTGGTTGTAGACATGGGGAGACTAAGTGATTTGACCAGAATCACAGAATGTCGAGCTGAGCAGAAACTCCAACCTGGTTCCCCAGTTGCAAAGTCTGCAGTTCTGGAAGTAACACCACATCCTCTCCCCTAAGTGCAACATTTAATCAAGTGGTCAACTGGATAAAAAAACATAAAGATAACAAATAATTTAAAAGTGCTTTGTCGCTATTTGAAAACTCAGAAAATATGTCCTTATTTTAGTCTTTTAGAGCACTAACCATAATTTTGATGCCAATAGGACCCTCTCATATATGTAATTTCTAAAGGAAATGCTCTAGGTATTACAGTTTTGATTTCATCAAGATGACGTCAGGCGTTCCACACTTTTGTAATAAATATAGAATGTTAGCAATCTAGTTGTTCATTAGGATACTGTTGAGAGGCAGAGGCCAGGGGCACGGACTCTAAAAATTGAAGGCAGGTAGGAGGGTGCAAAGGCAACAATTTAACCACACTGAGCAGGCAGGAAGGGCCGTGGCAGCACAACAGACTATGGAGGGCAGTGGAAAGGGGGGCAGGGGCAACAAACCAACAATACAGGACTTGCAAGAGAGGCTATGGCAATGTAATAGACCATTGTGGGCAGAAGGACGAGGCAATGGTAGTACAACCATACATGCCAACAGACCCGATTCAGCCAGGAAACGTCCAATGTTTTTAAGCTCAAATGGGCTTTATTTGATCTGTCTCCTGTCTACAATCTCCTCCTTTTCAATGTAACTCAAAGGGGAAAATCAATACCCCAGTTTTTTTTCAAAATCTCCCTCTTACCAAGTTCAAAATGTTCGCAAGTATGGTACATTGGATCATGGAAGGAAATGGGGTAGGGACATGGACTTGGATAACAGAGGACAGGAGGGACATGGAGAGGTGCACCAAACTGACCCTGCAGGGCAGGCATCAGGGTTTGCAGCAGCACAATACACCACACAGGGCATGCGGGACGGGAGAGCAGCACAACAATCCATAGAAAGCAAGAGGGAGGGGACAGGACCATGCACATGGACAACAGAGAACAGAGGGGCAAGAGGTAATGGTAGCTAGCTGACCATAATGGACAGACAGGAGAGAAAGCTGCAGCATAACAGACCATAAAGGGCAGGAGGGACGGATCAGGGGCATTACAATGGAACAGACAAGCCAGGAGGGAGGGAGTAGGGGTCTGCACATGTAAACAGAGGACTGGGGGCAAGGGGGCAGGGCAGGAGCAGCAAGATAGCCATGGAGGTCAGGCAGGATGGGCAATAGAAGCAAGACACACCATGAAGAGCAACAGTGAGACTGTGATGGCATACACACAGACCATGGAGGGAAGGTGGGAGGGGGTCAGGGGCAGCTAGCTGACCACACAGGGAAGGTGGGAGGGGCCATGGCAGCACAGCAGACCATGCATGGCAAGTGGGAGGGTTAGTGGCAGCACAATGGCTATGATGGGCAAGAAGGAGGGTGCAGGGGCATACACAAAGGATGATGGAGGATAGAAGGGAGGGTCAGGACCTGTGCACAGACAAGAAAGTTCAGGGGAAGGGGCCTCACAACAGACCGCACGGGGCAGGCAGGAGGAGCAGTTGCAGCACAACAGACCAGGGAGGGCAGAAGGGTGTGGCAGTACAATGGACCATGTAGGACAGGAGGAAGAGGATAGGGGCATGGCATGTGGACAGGCAGGGTGGAGGTGGCAGGGACAGGTTACAGTCATCTGACAATGCTAGGCAGGTGGAAGGGGAGTGGCTGCTCAACAGAACACTCAGAGTAGATAGGAGTGGCAGGTCCATGGAACATGGTGGGCAAAAAGGATGGAGCAGGGGCATGCACAAAGACATCGGAGGGCAGGGGGAAGGAGAATAGGGGCAGCAAGCTAAGCACAGAGTTTAAGCAGGAGGTCTATGATGGGGCATAGAATTGGGCAATGGAGGGCAGGAGGAGGGGACTGGTACATCATACTAAATTGAGGGCAGTGGCAGCACATCAGACCATCTTTACTCATATGCACCTAAGCAGCAGTAGGCTAGAAATTACATGCACATCCACATATTACCAATTTCTTTAGACAAGGATCCTATCGTGCTCTCAAACCAAGGTACCCCCTCTGCTTTTAGGAGGAACAATTGACCCGTCGAGAACACCAAAAGGTATTCAACTAAGGTCACACCATAAATCACAAAACGGTTGAGGCAAATATAGGTATTCGTTAAACATGTATTCACAGAGTCAAAGTAAATATAAATTCAAAAGTCCACAAACAGATCCAAGATGTATTTCGGTTTTCATTATTTATTTTTCTTTCTTGTATTTTCCATATGACATTACATAGACACAACAGCCGACACGTGTTTCGTCCATCCGGACTTTCTCAAGGCTGTGAACAAATAGATACAAACATACCAATTACAAAACACATACAAATACTATTATATATTATTTTAATAATTAAAATTGCAAAACCAGCATTAAAAATCTCATTTTAAGAAGACTGATCAACATGAACTTATATTTTATCAATTTATACAGTCTTGACACTCGATCGTCATGAGGGGCTAGTGTCATCCTATTCGTTTAAAAAGATTATATATTTGATGCCAAAATTTGGCATTGTAAGGTACAGAGCCACCACCAAATGAAACATCCTGATCTTATTGGGGTTCAAGTATAGCGCATATTTACATAGGGCCACCAAGTGATCATATATTCAACACCCACAACTGACCTTATTGAAACAAATGTTTCTTCATGTATTAATTTGATATGGAGTATTGTCCCTCCTGTTACCACTGGTGGATTCGTATTTTTAGATACATCCGCAACCCATCTATAGTGGATATCGCTCCTATAACCTGTACAATTCTTCCAGTCGCAGTTGATTGTTTAACGGCCAGAATATCACCGTTTGCAGCAGGTAATGATACACCTGTATATTGAAAGACCCATGGCATAAGACAGAAATACAAACAATCTCTCCTTCTCTAATTAATGGCCATATCCAAGGCTTCAGACAACATTATTGGTACAGTTATTACATCGTTACAAACGTGCGGCCATCGTAAGCGCCAACTACCCTTTTTTTTTTTTTTTTTTTTTTTCTCCTTCAAAAATCCTCATGTTGTTATTTTAATGGTTGTAAGAAATGGATCAATATCAATAAGAGGTGTCTAGTCAATACAATCACATATTAGTGCCCATCATAGTAAAACATTATTGTCAGCCCTGTTGCTATTTTGGCATAGATCGTGTGGATCTTTAAATACGTCCACCCAGGCCCCTTTTCTGCACAATCATCATAAGAACATTTGTGTTTTTTGAGCTGCCTCAAAATTGAAATATCTTGAATATTTATTTATTTATTAATCCCCTAAAAAACAATGATTTCTTAAATAAAAGGTTTGTTTGCCTTGTTCTCCTATCTTAAGACGTTTATGAAAATGTTTTTTTACGTGGCATTTTCCAATTTAGGAGAACCTTTTAGTCTTTGTATGCTTTTACCTGCCCCTTTTAGAAATAATCAGACTATTTCATTGCATGCTAAAAAGTCGCCCTAAACACAGCAGTAATTTTAGCTAGTAAAAGTCGTGTTGCACTGACCTCAAATTAATTGGCCCTCATTTTAAAATCAAATTCGCATACATTCACAGTTTTGCCAAGCATTCTATTCTTTTACTATGCCAGATAAAAGTAAGTCCGATCCCCAGTCTCGGTCGAACGCCCAATTTAAACCGACACCTATTTATGTCTCCCTCATTAACTATTCTTCACCCTGCTTCGTAATATATTAGCATCCGTGTGCCACAAATTGAGCAGTATCCACATACCTGGCAGCTGAGTCAATGTCCGTGTCCGCAATTCCTCACGCTCGTACCGATACTTGGCCTGGAATTGTTTTCACTGTTTTTATTGAGAACGTAACGGCATGGTGACGTGATTGTTCATGGAAAACGAAAGCGGACTGAAAAATATACACTCGATATTGGAGGTCGCGCCATTTTGAAATGGTCACACAGTATATAAATAGACTTAGTGTAACCTGAATATTCTCTTTTCTTCGGACTTATTTGAAATTTAATTTACACTATTCTATCTTTTGCCATGTTAATATTGTTTGTAGAGTATTTAACAATGCGCACCAAATAGGGACAACATTGGTCTATATTTAGAGAAAAAAAAAAAAAAAAATTATATAAATAAATAAATACATAAAGAAACAGCAAATTACAGCTGTCCCCTCATCCCAGGGATATGCACATCCAAAGATCTTTTATGGCAACCTACTCATTCAATGAATTATGTTTTAAAGTTATTAATGAGTGAGGATGATACTTCTAGGGCATGTTAAAACATAAATCTCTAAGAGGAAGTGTGCCTCACGCTGCTATAGATATGGTCAAGTTTGTTATCTGATTGACCATAAATATCTTGTGTTCATTACGTAAAGGTAGAGAATAGGAGAACAGAGGGGAACATACAGTCAGTTCCACTTGTCCAATGTTAATACCCTATGTCAAGCGACCAAGAACCTGCCCTCTTGCTTGTTTGTTTGTTTAACTATAAAAAGGTATATAGTTCTTTATCGATGTTTAATCCCAACTCAGTGGCTCTGAGTCTGATTAACCATTTGCTTTCCAGCTGTCTCAGTAATAGTGTATAGTTACCCCCTCGTTTTGACATTTTTAAACTTTCGATGCCATGAAACTGAATATTAATTTTCCCCTCCAGTGTGTGGATCTGATTGTAATGTACCGCCAGCGGATAGTCCCAGTTTTTGTTTCTAATCGCTCGTACATGCTCCTGAATGCGTTCTTTCAAGGGGCGTATTGTGCTGCCAATATATATTTTACCGCAGCAGCATTCAATACAATACACCACATACTTCGAATTACATGTCATGAAATCCCGAATTTTGTATGTCTTTAAAGTGTTGTATTCAAAGGATAACAATTTGTTTTTGGCTAAGTGGCAAATGCTGCATTTTCCACATCTATGGAAACCGTTAGGCGGTGCTGGTAGCCAAGTGGTGGTAGTTATTGGTTTAAGGTAGCTGTGGCAAAGCGTTTGTTTTAATGTCTTTCCCCTGCTATGAATGATGGTGGCTTTTTGGGAAATGGTTTCTTTTATGGTACTATCCATCTTAAGGATGTGCCAGTGTTTGTTGAGAATGCGATAAATGTCCGGTGTAGCCGCACTATAAGGGACTACCAATGCTGGTCCTCTGCCCCATTTTCCCTTTTTCTTTTTTTGTTGTTTCTGTTGGGTGTTAACTAGTAGGTTGGATCTTTTAACCTTAGCTAGTTTATCCTTGGCTGCAGTCAAGACCTGGTTAGAATAACCCCGGTCTTTAAACCTCCTTTCCAATTTGTCAAGTTCCTCCAAGAAGATATTATCCATACTACAATTTCTTCTTTTTCTAATCATCTCCCCATAGGGGATTGATTTTATCTGTACTGGTGGGTGTGCGCTGGTCGCGTGCAGCACAGCATTGCAAGCTGTCTTTTTTCGAAAAATCTTAGATCTGATTTTTTGTCCTGTTACATATAGTGTGGTATCTAAAAAGTTAATACTATTAGTATCATAGTGATGTGTGAACCGTATATTGAAAGAATTGTCATTTAAATACGTAATGAAATCTAGTAGACATATTTCGGTTCCAGACCAGAACAATAGAATATCGTCTATATATCTGGTCCAAAGGATGATGTTGTCACTATACTTGTTAGGGCATTCCCTCCAAACATGTATGAGTTCATAAAGACCCATATAAAGATTTGCAAAGGAGGGTGAAAATTTTGCACCCATTGCCACGCCCATCTTTTGTCTGTACCATTTAGTCTCATGCAAGAAAAAGTTGTTATCTAGAACCAAGGATATTAGATCCATAAGCATGTTGTTGTGTTCATATAGAGTGGCAGCTCTTGTGTCTAGGAAATGCTGGATTGCTTCTAGGCCCTTACCTCTAGGTATACACGTATACAAAGAGCTGACATCCAAGGTGACTAAAAAATGACCATTTGTCCAATCAAAGTCTTCCATTTTACATAGCAAGTCCTTCGTATCCTTGAGGAAAGCGGGTAGGTTTTGTACCAGAGGCTGCAGAAAGATGTCAATAAATTCCGACAGCTTTTCTGTAGGAGACCCAATGCCAGCTATGATGGGTCTTCCAGGGGGAAAACTACCCCCTTTGTGTACTTTGGGTAGTATGTATAGACAGGCTGCAGTAGGTAAGGGATTAAACAAGTATTTTTGTTCTATGTCTGACAATTGTCCCTCACTGTTCCAAAATTGTAGTTTGCTTTCAATCAAGTTGGTTACCATGCTCATTGGATTAGAGACGACCTCCTCATAAGACATGTGATCCAGCAGTTGTCTGTCAATCTCTGCAATGTAATCACATCTGTTCATAAGGACTATATTCCCGCCCTTATCAGCTTCCTTAATCACCAAATTGGGGTTTTGTGCGATTCCATTTAGAGCCTCCCTCTCTTCTTTACTTATATTATGTTTTACATTTTTAAATTTTTTCTGATAGTCATCTTCTAGTTTGTATAGTTCATGTGTGACTTTGTCAGAAAAAAAGTCGATTACATTGTCTGGCGATAAGTGTGGTGTGAACCGTGATCTATGTTTAAGTCCACTATCTATCTCAGTTTGTGTGTTCAATTCCAAATCCACCAATATTTCTCTAATAGTAGGGTCAGGTGTCTCCATTTGTTCTAAAGAAAGGAGTAATTGTATATTTTTTGCATCTCCTACCGTTATTTCACATGGTGTGTTGACATGATGTTGTTCTACCACATTCTCATTTTTGTTAGCAAAAAAAGAGGACAAAGGGGGAAGCAAGGGCAAAGAAAAAATGACAACAAGATCTGCGTCCAGAACAGTACAGAAATAAATGTTATACAGGATGATGACAGCAATAATGTCAATGTGATTAATCTTTCTGATCATGTGTTAAATGACAATGAAATAAAAATTTTGAGCAGAGGATTGGGTTTTTGTCCTGCTTCCCTACCTGACTTTACTAAATATCATATTGGTTTATACAGATTTGTTAGAAATTTGAAACTTAAAAAGTTTTTTGCTAACAAAAATGAGAATGTGGTAGAACAACATCATGTCAACACACCATGTGAAATAACGGTAGGAGATGCAAAAAATATACAATTACTCCTTTCTTTAGAACAAATGGAGACACCTGACCCTACTATTAGAGAAATATTGGTGGATTTGGAATTGAACACACAAACTGAGATAGATAGTGGACTTAAACATAGATCACGGTTCACACCACACTTATCGCCAGACAATGTAATCGACATTTTTTCTGACAAAGTCACACATGAACTATACAAACTAGAAGATGACTATCAGAAAAAATTTAAAAATGTAAAACATAATATAAGTAAAGAAGAGAGGGAGGCTCTAAATGGAATCGCACAAAACCCCAATTTGGTGATTAAGGAAGCTGATAAGGGCGGGAATATAGTCCTTATGAACAGATGTGATTACATTGCAGAGATTGACAGACAACTGCTGGATCACATGTCTTATGAGGAGGTCGTCTCTAATCCAATGAGCATGGTAACCAACTTGATTGAAAGCAAACTACAATTTTGGAACAGTGAGGGACAATTGTCAGACATAGAACAAAAATACTTGTTTAATCCCTTACCTACTGCAGCCTGTCTATACATACTACCCAAAGTACACAAAGGGGGTAGTTTTCCCCCTGGAAGACCCATCATAGCTGGCATTGGGTCTCCTACAGAAAAGCTGTCGGAATTTATTGACATCTTTCTGCAGCCTCTGGTACAAAACCTACCCGCTTTCCTCAAGGATACAAAGGACTTGCTATGTAAAATGGAAGACTTTGATTGGACAAATGGTCATTTTTTAGTCACCTTGGATGTCAGCTCTTTGTATACGTGTATACCTAGAGGTAAGGGCCTAGAAGCAATCCAGCATTTCCTAGACACAAGAGCTGCCACTCTATATGAACACAACAACATGCTTATGGATCTAATATCCTTGGTTCTAGATAACAACTTTTTCTTGCATGAGACTAAATGGTACAGACAAAAGATGGGCGTGGCAATGGGTGCAAAATTTTCACCCTCCTTTGCAAATCTTTATATGGGTCTTTATGAACTCATACATGTTTGGAGGGAATGCCCTAACAAGTATAGTGACAACATCATCCTTTGGACCAGATATATAGACGATGTTCTATTGTTCTGGTCTGGAACCGAAATATGTCTACTAGATTTCATTACGTATTTAAATGACAATTCTTTCAATATACGGTTCACACATCACTATGATACTAATAGTATTAACTTTTTAGATACCACACTATATGTAACAGGACAAAAAATCAGATCTAAGATTTTTCGAAAAAAGACAGCTTGCAATGCTGTGCTGCACGCGACCAGCGCACACCCACCAGTACAGATAAAATCAATCCCCTATGGGGAGATGATTAGAACAAGAAGAAATTGTAGTATGGATAATATCTTCTTGGAGGAACTTGACAAATTGGAAAGGAGGTTTAAAGACCGGGGTTATTCTAACCAGGTCTTGACTGCAGCCAAGGATAAACTAGCTAAGGTTAAAAGATCCAACCTACTAGTTAACACCCAACAGAAACAACAAAAAAAGAAAAAGGGAAAATGGGGCAGAGGACCAGCATTGGTAGTCCCTTATAGTGCGGCTACACCGGACATTTATCGCATTCTCAACAAACACTGGCACATCCTTAAGATGGATAGTACCATAAAAGAAACCATTTCCCAAAAAGCCACCATCATTCATAGCAGGGGAAAGACATTAAAACAAACGCTTTGCCACAGCTACCTTAAACCAATAACTACCACCACTTGGCTACCAGCACCGCCTAACGGTTTCCATAGATGTGGAAAATGCAGCATTTGCCACTTAGCCAAAAACAAATTGTTATCCTTTGAATACAACACTTTAAAGACATACAAAATTCGGGATTTCATGACATGTAATTCGAAGTATGTGGTGTATTGTATTGAATGCTGCTGCGGTAAAATATATATTGGCAGCACAATACGCCCCTTGAAAGAACGCATTCAGGAGCATGTACGAGCGATTAGAAACAAAAACTGGGACTATCCGCTGGCGGTACATTACAATCAGATCCACACACTGGAGGGGAAAATTAATATTCAGTTTCATGGCATCGAAAGTTTAAAAATGTCAAAACGAGGGGGTAACTATACACTATTACTGAGACAGCTGGAAAGCAAATGGTTAATCAGACTCAGAGCCACTGAGTTGGGATTAAACATCGATAAAGAACTATATACCTTTTTATAGTTAAACAAACAAACAAGCAAGAGGGCAGGTTCTTGGTCGCTTGACATAGGGTATTAACATTGGACAAGTGGAACTGACTGTATGTTCCCCTCTGTTCTCCTATTCTCTACCTTTACGTAATGAACACAAGATATTTATGGTCAATCAGATAACAAACTTGACCATATCTATAGCAGCGTGAGGCACACTTCCTCTTAGAGATTTATGTTTTAACATGCCCTAGAAGTATCATCCTCACTCATTAATAACTTTAAAACATAATTCATTGAATGAGTAGGTTGCCATAAAAGATCTTTGGATGTTCATATCCCTGGGATGAGGGGACAGCTGTAATTTGCTGTTTCTTTATGTATTTATTTATTTATATATTTTTTTTTTTTTTTTTTTTCTAAATATAGACCAATGTTGTCCCTATTTGGTGCGCATTGTTAAATACTCTACAAACAATATTAACATGGCAAAAGATAGAATAGTGTAAATTAAATTTCAAATAAGTCCGAAGAAAAGAGAATATTCAGGTTACACTAAGTCTATTTATATACTGTGTGACCATTTCAAAATGGCGCGACCTCCAATATCGAGTGTATATTTTTCAGTCCGCTTTCGTTTTCCATGAACAATCACGTCACCATGCCGTTACGTTCTCAATAAAAACAGTGAAAACAATTCCAGGCCAAGTATCGGTACGAGCGTGAGGAATTGCGGACACGGACATTGACTCAGCTGCCAGGTATGTGGATACTGCTCAATTTGTGGCACACGGATGCTAATATATTACGAAGCAGGGTGAAGACTAGTTAATGAGGGAGACATAAATAGGTGTCGGTTTAAATTGGGCGTTCGACCGAGACTGGGGATCGGACTTACTTTTATCTGGCATAGTAAAAGAATAGAATGCTTGGCAAAACTGTGAATGTATGCGAATTTGATTTTAAAATGAGGGCCAATTAATTTGAGGTCAGTGCAACACGACTTTTACTAGCTAAAATTACTGCTGTGTTTAGGGCGACTTTTTAGCATGCAATGAAATAGTCTGATTATTTCTAAAAGGGGCAGGTAAAAGCATACAAAGACTAAAAGGTTCTCCTAAATTGGAAAATGCCACGTAAAAAAACATTTTCATAAACGTCTTAAGATAGGAGAACAAGGCAAACAAACCTTTTATTTAAGAAATCATTGTTTTTTAGGGGATTAATAAATAAATAAATATTCAAGATATTTCAATTTTGAGGCAGCTCAAGAAACACAAATGTTCTTATGATGATTGTGCAGAAAAGGGGCCTGGGTGGACGTATTTAAAGATCCACACGATCTATGCCAAAATAGCAACAGGGCTGACAATAATGTTTTACTATGATGGGCACTAATATGTGATTGTATTGACTAGACACCTCTTATTGATATTGATCCATTTCTTACAACCATTAAAATAACAACATGAGGATTTTTGAAGGAGAAAAAAAAAAAAAAAAAAAGGGTAGTTGGCGCTTACGATGGCCGCACGTTTGTAACGATGTAATAACTGTACCAATAATGTTATCTGAAGCCTTGGATATGGCCATTAATTAGAGAAGGAGAGATTGTTTGTATTTCTGTCTTATGCCATGGGTCTTTCAATATACAGGTGTATCATTACCTGCTGCAAACGGTGATATTCTGGCCGTTAAACAATCAACTGCGACTGGAAGAATTGTACAGGTTATAGGAGCGATATCCACTATAGATGGGTTGCGGATGTATCTAACAATACGAATCCACCAGTGGTAACAGGAGGGACAATACTCCATATCAAATTAATACATGAAGAAACATTTGTTTCAATAAGGTCAGTTGTGGGTGTTGAATATATGATCACTTGGTGGCCCTATGTAAATATGCGCTATACTTGAACCCCAATAAGATCAGGATGTTTCATTTGGTGGTGGCTCTGTACCTTACAATGCCAAATTTTGGCATCAAATATATAATCTTTTTAAACGAATAGGATGACACTAGCCCCTCATGACGATCGAGTGTCAAGACTGTATAAATTGATAAAATATAAGTTCATGTTGATCAGTCTTCTTAAAATGAGATTTTTAATGCTGGTTTTGCAATTTTAATTATTAAAATAATATATAATAGTATTTGTATGTGTTTTGTAATTGGTATGTTTGTATCTATTTGTTCACAGCCTTGAGAAAGTCCGGATGGACGAAACACGTGTCGGCTGTTGTGTCTATGTAATGTCATATGGAAAATACAAGAAAGAAAAATAAATAATGAAAACCGAAATACATCTTGGATCTGTTTGTGGACTTTTGAATTTATATTTACTTTGACTCTGTGAATACATGTTTAACGAATACCTATATTTGCCTCAACCGTTTTGTGATTTAGCACATCAGACCATGCATGGCAGGAGGGAGGAGGCTAGTCCATGGATTCACACAACAGAGGATAGGGAGGAGGGGGCTGGGGCAGCAAGCTAACTGTTCAGAGAAGGCGGGTATTAGGAACTTTATTGTTTTTAAAACGTGTGTCTGTGCGAACTACTTAAAATATGAACAAGTATGCAGCATAATCTCACTTTTATTCAGGAAGAAGAGGACGTTTGTGACTGTGACTCCGGGCTCACTTGGCAGAAACACCCCCTGACCCTGCACCCCCTATCGCAAAATGTAATGCCCGTGAAAATGGTAGGTGAACACAGTGTTATATAGAACATAGTCCTGAGAGCACGATTGAAAATGAAAACTAGATATAGTGTATGGTATAAACTATGCACCAAAAAGTGTGATATAAGATGAACCGGGCATGAAATATAATATGCAATACATTTTGCGCAATGACAGATTCATTGGAGAGCGCGAGATAGCACAGGCACTAGCGCGTGCTATGCGATGTGCGCCTTGGAGTGTAATATGCACAGGGCAGTGTTGTGTAACCTAACTATTCTCTAAACTTGTAATATAAAATATGTGCTGGGGAGTGTAACGTTGCATATGCACTGTGACAAAGATATGGATCCCAGATTGTAATATGTATGGCATAGCACTGTGTGTTATAACATAGGCATCGAGGAAGGCACGTTAGATGGGGCAATATAACCCGTGTGAAGACAAGTGTGGCATGACATATTCACGGGGTGGTGTTACAGTGCACATGGGCTAGAGAGTGTCATAGCATATGCACTAGCTGGTGGAATACAACACAGAGGTGTGTGGCACTCGGCAGGCAATGGTGGGTGTAACACAGCACTGGGCTCTGCCAGGAGAGCAATGTGACTCTCAAGTGATGTTCGTCCCCTTTCCAGAGAGTAAAATAAAAAGTATTACACATCCGGCAGTGGATGTGTGCTTTATTAACCTTGAGGGGGGTTTCTTACATAGTTTTGGTCGAATTTTTGTCGAATCCCCTTTGAATGGCTTGGTGTGCATGTGTATTAAATGTGCCCGTCAATAGCTACCCATGTTTGTATAAATAAACGACAAGGGTGTCTACCGGGATTAGGCACGGTAGGGCATCAGACATGTCAGAGCTTCACTAGTGGTGTAAATACATTCCACGTGGATTCATTGTATGCATAGTCGCCTTTTAATGAATATCACTCAAATCGTCATGGTGATAGGTACGTACGGTTTGTCCAGCATGTCCTAGGTGTGTCTATAAATATATATTTTTTTAAAATAATAAAAAACAGTGTGGATTGGGGTCAAAAAAATATAATTAGGAGACAGGCCCTGGGGGATGGGGTCATCAGGGCCAATAAATTAGAATAAGAAGGGGAACCACACAGCCCCCCTTCTTAAAAAATTTAAATAAATAAAAGACTGGCATCGTGCCGGAGGCCACGCCCCCTCCTTGCAGCACTCTGCAAACGCGCCCCCTGGCGAGTTGTAAGTTGGGGAATTAATTCCTCATCAATACTGAGGGTCCCTGAGGGCCAACTAGCCCAACAGGCATCTCCAGTATGCACCAGGGAGCTGCGCTGCAGACAGGTGTTCTGAGGCCAAGCCCCTTTTTAGACCTCTCTGCAACGCAGCTCTGTGGCGCTTACTGGAGGTACCTAGTGGTCTAGCTTGACCCTAGGGACCTAGGATTCAAGGGGACTTAATCTCTCAACTTAGAACAGCCACAGGGCGCGTTTACACAGTGGTGAAGGGAGGGGACAGGGCCTGAGGTGACGTGTGCAAACACGCACTATGGCACGTTTTAAATTGGGGATATAATTTCCCTTCAATACTGAGGGCCCCTGGGGGCTAACTAGCCCACCAAGTGCTTCCAGTAAGAGCCACTGAGCTGCATTGCAGAGAGGTGGTCCAGGCTGTGCCACTTTTTACACCTCTCTGCAACGCAGCTCTGTGGCACTTACTGGAGGTACCTAGTGGGCTAGTTGGACCCTAGGGACCCTCAGGATTCAAATGAACTTAATCTCCCAACTAAAAACGGACACAGGGCGTGTTTACACAGTGGTGAAGGGAGGGGACGGGGCCTGAGTTAATGTGTGCAAAAACGCCATGTGGCCTGTTTTAAGAGGTAGTTTAATCCCCCTGCCCTATTATATACTAGGGGCTTACAGAGGAGGTCATGCTAATCACAGGGGGACCCCAACGCATAATGTTCCCTAGTGTATGTAGGTGTTTTCACTGTATTCTAAGTGTCTTTTAACATAGCACTGGCTCTAGGACTGGTTAGTCAGACTCAGTTACCACCAGTATCCGTCTGAAAAAGTTGAGGGTACAGGATGATTTTGCAACAAGAATTCTTTCTGTTCTTCTTTTTGTTCTTTCTGCACGTTATCCTTCTTCCTGCACTTTTCTTCATCTTTGAGGACTTCTGTTGCTTCTTTCTGCACTTCTTTTTTTTCTTTCTGTGCATTTTTCTTCTTTCTTCACATGTCCTATCTCTGTAGGCATAGTTAGAAATTAGCATTTAAAAAACCTTTGCAATCCACAGAAAAAAACATATGTTTCAGGCACGTTATAGTTAGGAATTAGCATTTAAAAAACCTCAGAAATTCACTGAAAAAACTATAGGTTTCAGGGGTGTTATAGTTAGCTGGACTTTTCACTTGTACAAAACCATTGAAATTCCCCCGTTATAGTTAGTTCAGCTAACTATAACTCGCCCACCCGCAATGCACTGCTGATGACGTCACATATTACATCACTCATGACATGGTCAGTGACATCACTCATGACATCACTGATGACATCTCAAATGACATCACTGATGACATCACTGATGACATCATCCTTGTGATAGAGTGGCAGACCTCCTCTCACCCTAATATAACCTTTGATACACACATTCAAAAATAGAGACTAAAATTTTCAGAACAATGGACATACCAATACCAGTTACAACAACCTCTTCAGTAATTCTAAGATCCACATACACATCCACTCATTCACCAACAGTCCTATACAGTCACTCATACATGTACTCACTCATCATATGTACTCATACACCTATACATCCTGTTACACAATGCCACTCATCCATAGAGTTACTCACACACATAGTCACTCATGCTAATAAAGAATCAAACATACATTTACTTGCTTATACAGTTGTACACACACCACCACACTTACTTCTACAGAAACTTACACATACTTAGTCTTTTAAACAATCACTTATATAAACACATACTTATTCATACAGGAACTCTTTCAATCTCTCACTCTCTCGTATACTCACTTATATACACCAATAGTCACATATACTAGTTTAAAACATATGTAGTTACTCATAAAGACACTATTGAGACAGTCATTCACTCACTAACACACCCATGCACACACTCATCCACCCATACAGTCCTGCACACATGCTGTCTTCAACACATACAAACAGTGAGTCACTCATTCATGCACCTATGCACTACGTAAAACCCCACACCAAACCATGCAGACACTCAGACTGATACTCAAAAAACCAACTAATAACCTATATAGACACCCATGTAGCTACTCACCAACCCATGCAGCCACTTATACACAAAGTGAGAGACTGATACAGATATTTACATATTTAAACATTACTCACTAAGCCATGTATTCACTATGATACACTTAATCAGTCAGTTACACAATCAATTTTTCAAAAACAAATCATCCATTTAGACACTTATATACCCATTTATTCTTCCATCGACCTTGAGATATACATATATAAAACATATTTAATTTTCAGAAAAACAGACATTCACTGGATGATGTCATCAGTGATGTCATCAGTGATGTCATTTGAGATGTCATCAGTGATGTCATGAGTGATGTCACTGACCATGTCATGAGTGATGTAATATGTGACGTCATCAGCAGTGCATTGCGGGCGCGCGAGTTATAGTTAGCTGAACTAACTATAACGGGGGAATTTCAATGGTTTTGTACAAGTGAAAAGTCCAGCTAACTATAACACCCCTGAAACCTATGGTTTTTTCAGTGAATATATATATATATATATATATATATATATATATATATATATATATATATATATACACATAATATATATATATTTTCCTTCCAGTTCCAACATCCAAATAGACTCGGATACCAACACAAGGTGAGACACTCCACTGATTTTCCGCACTTTTTCTTTAATTACGCTGTAACGCGTTTTCAGCATACTGCCTTGTTCACACATCATGCGCCTAACAAACATTGAGTTTAAAAACGCTCAAGGCTTAGTGGTCACATGATCAGTAGTTCCAGTGCAACTGAAAACAGACTTCAATTACAAGCATTTTTTTCAACTGTGCTTAATAAACACATATTTCATCATATGTATATGTCTGTTCAGTCAGCGCACATGATTATGATGTTTACATTTTTCCCATAATATAAAGATATAAATTTCATTCTTGTAATTCAATACATTATCTTCATGTGACACATACAATTACATTCAGAAGCTTACTGCTTCTATTCTTGGCCAGTTCATATGAGACCATGTACATTTCTGTGATAAAGTGCAGGTGCATAAATAATGTTATTCAACTTGCTGTGTTCACCTAGTGGCTGGTACTACACAAAACACATATCACCAAGCTAGTACAATTTATCATTTCGTGATTCTTCTAGATTTTTTAGCACGCAAAATTTATTTGAAAAAGTTTCATAAATTAAATCATTCAAGTCACCTTCATGTTGACCTTTCACTGAATTTATATTGCATTTTCTTTTAACAATTCTATTCATGGTCTTTAATTCAGAGGGTAAATTTAAAAATTGATTCACTTCTAAAAGCTAGGGAGCAAATCACAGTTATCTAACTGCTTAAATGTACAGGGAGATCCTCATCCCTATTGAGCCCAAAAAGGATCTTAGTATTGAATAGGATATACATTCGGATTTGATTTGGCATAGCCTACGTTCCCGGTTACCACCCCTTCTGCTTTTATCTACCTGGCCAATTACAAAGTATACCAGGTCTTTGATATTTCCTCCATATTCTTCCTTCACATGTCTCGCTACCGGGTAGCTTTTATCTTTGTTTGTAACTGCCCTAAGATGTTCAATATACGTACATGGGCCATAGTGCTGCCTATGTAAATTTTGGAGCAAGTGCACTGTAACATGTAAACGACAAACTCACTTCTGCAGGTAAGGTGAGCTCTAAACTTCCAAGGGTTTTTTAAAAGGGGCGATGTTATCCGTCTCATGTTCTTACCTGTTTTGTATGCTTTACACTTCGAGCATTTGTAAAAGCCAGTGCTAGCCCTTAACCACCCTTTTTTTTTACCTCGGGACTACTGCTGACCAAGTCCTGCCTTAGGGACCTTGCCCTTCTAAAGGTGATCAATGGTTTTTGTGAGATTAAATCTCTTTAGATAGGGTCCCTTCTGACCAGATACCAATGCCTACTCACGCGGTCTCTCACCCTGCTGTGGTAGGCATTGTAGGTGGTGATCATGCATGTTGTATTGTTGTTCTGGGTTTCCTTCCCATCTCTGTCTATTTCCTTATGGTAAATTAGGTCTAATTTATTCGTCTTATTGAGTTTCGTTATGGCCTGATCGAGTACTATTGGACTGTACCCTCTCTGCAGGAAACTATTGTTCAAATCTTTCTGTGCACTTTCAAGGGTGGAATTCTCACTGCAATTTCGCTTAATTCTAAGGTGCTCTCCAAATGGGATACTATTCTTTAATTTCTGTGGATGGTGGCTCCTGGCATTAAGTATAGTATTTCCTGCCATGGGTTTCCTGCATGCTTGTGTGTGTAATGTGCCCTCTTTGAAAAACAGCTTCTAAATCTAAGAAGTTAACTCGTGCGTTGTCAATACATCTAGTGAAAGTCAAATTCAGAGTGTTAACGTTTAATCTTTTTATGAAGTGTTGTGCCGTGTTGATAGTAACTTCCCATATTATGAAAAGATAATCAATGAACCTAGTCCATAAAATGATGTTGGTCTCCCACTCCAGTTGAAATTGCACCCTGAGCATCTACTCCTCCCACCAGCCCATATGCAAATTGGCATAGCTGGGGGCGAAGCAGGTGCCCATCGCAGTTCCTCGTACTTGCCTGTATGTTTTTGAACCGTACATGAAAAAATTATTTTCAAGGCAAATTCTGCCCATTTCTACCAACATAGCAGAATGTTGGTGTAGTGTAATGGACCTCTTGTTTAGGTAATGCCGCATAGCCTTCAATCCATCTACATGGTGTATACTCGTATAAAGGGATGTCACATCCAATGTGATTAAAAGGAATGTGTCCTTCCATACTGCATTTGCTATTTTATGAAGGAAGTCCCTAGTATCCTGCATATATAAGCAGACAGCTCCCTAACAAATTCTTGTAAAAAGAAGTCTAAAAATCTGGGGGAGTCTCTAGGTTCTTATGCACCTTAGGTATAAGGTAAAGTAGTGGTGTCACTGGGTTATCAACTTTCAAGAAGTTATATTCATTTTGGGATATCATGCCCAAAACCTCGCCACCTGGCTAAATCTTTATGCAGTTTGTTTTTAGTCTCAACCAGATTGTTGTTGGGTACTTTCTGAATACAATTGCCATCCCTTAGTTGAAGCATAGCTTGATCATTATACATTTCCAGTGGCCACAGTACTACGTTTCCCCCTTATCAGACTGACATACAACTAGGCCTGGGCAAAAATTTCGTTCCGTTCGCGGAAATTGCGATAATTTGACATTTTTGCGTTCCGCGGAGAGCGCGAAAATGTCAAAAATTCCGGTTTCCGCAGCTTGGCGATAATTTGTTTCTTGCTCGCGCTGTAAAATGATACATTCTCGCGCGCGCGCGATCGCCTTACCTGAATCCCTGCGTTCGCCGACAAGTTTTCTTGATCCGGTCGCGTTCTCCATGAGATGTTGTATTGTTTTTAGCCATTTGCGCTGTCTCGCGACAGTTCGCGCCCGCAGTGACGTCATGCGTCGCGCGATCACGTCTTTCTTCTCGCGATCATGCACCGCGAGAACAACTCAAAACAAGATGGCCGCGCCCGCAAGCAGCCACATGGGTAAGTTGGCGACCCGCAACCATGCAGAAAATCGCGCGAACATGCCGGAAAAAAACTTCCGCATCTTCGCGATATTTCTGCTTGTTTGCGATAATTTTAAACATTCTCGCGATAATTTGCGAAGGTTAATTCCGCAAATTCCGCCCACCCCTACATACAACTATGTCTTTGTGGTTCTTAATTTTCTGTACAAGTGCTGTCAATTTCCTATCCTCATGTCTATTGCGATGTAAAAACTCTTGACTAGATTCAATTGATAAAACGTGTATATATATATATTCACTGAAAAAACCATAGGTTTCACACATGTTATAGTTAGCTGGACATTTCACTCGTGAAAAACCAATGAAATTCCCCCGTTATAGTTAGATCAGCTAACTATAACTCGCGCCCCCGCAATGCACTGCTGATGACGTCACATATTACATCACTCATGACATGGTCAGTGACATCACTCATGACATCACTGATGACATCTGAAATGACATCACTGATGACATCATCCAGTGAATGTGTATTTTTCTGAAAATTAAATATGTTTTATATATGTATATCTCAAGGACGATGGAAGAATAAATGGGTATATAAGTGTCGAAATGGATGATTTGTTTTTGAAAAATTGATTGTGTAACTGACTGATTAAGTGTATCTTAGTGAATACATGGCTTAGTGAGTAATGTTTAAAAATGTAAATATCTTTATCAGTCTCTCACTTTGTGTATAAGTGGCTGCATGGGTTGGTGAGTAGCTACATGGGTGTTTATATAGGTTATTAGTTGGTTTTTTTAGTATCAGTGTGAGTGTGTGTATGGTTCCGTGGGGGGTATTACGTAGTGCATAGGTGCATGAATGAGTGACTCACTGTTTGTATGTGTTGAAGACAGCATGTGTGCAGGACTGTATGGGTGGATGAGTGTGTGTATGGGTGTGTTAGTGAGTGAATGACTGTCTCAATAGTGTCTCTATGAGTAACTACATATGTTTTAAACTAGTATATGTGACTATTGGTGTATATAAGTGAGTAAATGTGAGAGTGAGAGATTGAAAGAGTTCCTGTATGAATAAATATGTGTTTCTATAAGTGATTGTTTAAAAGACTAAGTATGTGTAAGTTCACGTAGAAGTAAGTGTGGTGGTCTGTGTATAAATTTATATGCAAGTAAATGTATGTTTCTTTCTTTATTTTCATGAGTGACTATGTGTGTCAGTAACTCTGTGGATGAGTGGCATTGTGTAACAGGATGTATAGGTGTATGAGTACATATGATGGGTGAGTACATGTATGAGTGACTGTACAGGACTGTTGGTGAATGAGTGGATGTGTATGTGGTTCTTAGAATTACTCAAGAGGTTGTTGTAACTGGTATTGGTATGTCCATTTTTTGGAAAATTTTAGTCTCTATTTTTGAATGTGTGTATCAAAGGTTATATTAGGGTGAGAGGAGGTCTGCCACTCTGTCACAAGGATGATGTCATCAGTGATGTCATTTGAGATGTCATCAGTGATGTCATGAGTGATGTCACTGACCATGTCATGAGTGATGTAATATGTGACGTCATCAGCAGTGCATTGCGGGTCGCGATTTATAGTTAGCTGAACTAACTATAACGGGGCAATTTCATTGGTTTTTCACGAGTGAAATGTCCAGCTAACTATAACATGTGTGAAACCTATGGTTTTTTCAGTGAATTTGCAAGGTTCTTTAAATGCTAATTCCTAACTATAACGTGTGTGAAACCTTTGGTTTTTTCAGTGGATTTGAACGGTTTTTTTAAATGCTAATTTTTGTAGTATTTAATTATTAAAAAATATTTTTTATTAAAAATAAAATTCCTATGTATTCTTTTAGATATTATCTGTATCTTTTTATTTGTTTTTGCTTTTTTAAAAAAATTTCAATTAGGATAAAGTTGAACAGTTTTTTAAATTTTTGCAATTAATTTTTCTCCACTTTTTTTTTTAATATAAATTCTTGGAGTGCGCGCTCTGAGCGCGCTCCTAGTACAATTTCGTAAGTTTTTTTATGAATACCGTCGTACGTTATTTACGTATGCAAATATACGTCATAGTGCGCGCTGGGAGCGCGCACCCAGTACGTATGCGTACGAACGTACGCATGCGTGCGTGCGTCCTACGCGCTCCACGCGGTTTACTTCCGCATACGCTAAAATTACACGCAATAACGGTCGCGTATACGCGTGTTCAACGTATGCACGCTACGTACGCGCATATGGCGTATGCACATGCGCTCCTACACGTTCGCGCATACGTAATCACGAGGTGCGCGCTCGGAGCTTGCGCAGTGCGCGCACCTCGGGTTTATGCATAATAAAACAGCACTTCTTATTGGTTATCATTACTTTCAGTTTCTAATTGTTTCAATACCACACCCAATCCCCTCATGGCAAGTCATGTGATCAAGAGTCATCACTTTTGATTGGTTTGAAGTACGTTCAGTTCCAGATTCTTCCCAAACCACACCTACTCCCCTCATTATTAGTTCTGATTCCTTTGGAGAAGGAGCTATTCTGTTGTTGAGAGACAATGGCTAAACAGCAACCATCTTCAGACAGTGACAAGGACACTCTTGAGAGGCAGAGGAGCAGGAAGCAGAAAGACAGCTTTATATGGCAGTTTTTCACTTTTCCAGAGGGACAAAAAGGTAAATGCACCTAAAGTTACATGTGTACTTTGTCAAAAAGTCTTGTCACGTGGGAATCCTAACAAGAAATATTCTTTTAGCATTCACACTATGTTGAGGCATTTTGACAAAATGCATCCAGTGACTTTTTGTCGAGCTTCTGGAGCAAACCCTCCACCTGCTCTACCGACGACATCTGCAGCAGCTCAGCCAGCACATCTTCGGCAGCTCAGCCGAGCACTTCTTCTGCAGGGGTGCCTTTGCCTTCTTCCACACCTCGTTTTGGACCACCTTGTTTTGCTAGGTTGTCCACATGCTGCACTGATTGCGGTAAACTTATTTCTGTGTGTGAGACCAGTCTTGATCTCATTCAGAGAAAATTTGATGCCCATGAGTGCAGTAGGCCATAGATGTTTTTTCTTTTTTTTCTTTTTTCTCTTCCTGTTTCCCTCCATTAACTCAAGGGCTCTTTTAAGAGCCACTTATAAACTAAACCCCAAAAATTTTTTTAGGGGATTTTTTTTCACATTTTTTTTTTGGAGGTGCGCGCACCCAAGGTTTTTTTTTTTTTTTTTTTTTTTTTAAATTTAATGTACAAAAAGAGGTGAAGAAATGGAAGCATGAAAAGGGAGGATTGAATAATACTAATATTTTTCACTTATTTAAAAAAAAAAAAAAAAAAAAAATTTAAGTATTTTGCAAGGGAACAGAATTTTATTTTTATTTTTTCTTTCCAGTTCTGCAAAAAAAGAAAAAAGTATTAATATTCAATCATACATTACAAAAAGCATTACATGTTTTTACATATTTTACAAAGCAATTTTTTGCCCTTTTTTTGCTGTTTTCAGAATTTTTTATTTTTCACTTAAAATAGTGAAAACAATTGTATTCATCATTTAACAGCGGGCAAAAAAAAACAATCTGAAAGATTGTTTAAAAAAAGCCCTAAAACTTTCCTCACTAAAATATACCTTGTTAGAAATATTACATATATATTACAAGTACTTCTCTAGATGAATAAAAAATTTCTAGACAAACCGTCTTTAAACCTTGTCGCAAAAGCACACATGCCAAAATAATTTCTGTCAAAGGAGTCCACAATTGTTTTTATTACTTTTCCTTTAGGCCAAATAGTAATTTCAAAATCCTTTTTAAGTGATATCTTCAATTATAATCCTTTAAAATTACAAAAAATGCTTTCTTCAGATGCAGTTTTTAGTTTTCAAAATTTAGGTTTCAGAAAAATTAAGTAAGAATTGGGTAAATCATAAGGCAAACGTTGCTTGAAAATCAATTGGGAATCATTACACAGTGTCCAGCCTTTTTCACATTTAAGATAAACTGTGTAATGCCCAGAAGTTACAGTAGGTCCTTCATGAAAAATTATTGCAACTGTAACAAAAGTTTTTCCAGAAATTGATAATTGCTGTCCTGTAAACTTCTTTATTAAAGTGTCCAATTTTGAACCATCAGCTCTACATCGTTGCATCATTAAAATTACATACTGACCATATTTCTGTAAAAATAATGTGGAAAACATGTCTGATTTACATCCAGAACATTCCATGTTGTGATTGGCATCTTTAACTAATTTACTAAAAGTCACTGATTTACTTTCTGGTAATGGTAAAAATATGAACCTTTCTGAATCAACATTACTACTGCATGTGTTCATACAGTTTTCACAGCAATGTTCCCATTTGTAAGAGACACCAAATAAGTTTTCTACTTCTACTCCTTCATCTTCTAGTACACTCAAAATATATATTAAGAATAGGGGTGGGCGGAATTTGCGTAATCGCGTTACGCAAATCTCCGCGAAACGGTAAAAATCTCCGCGAACACGCAGAAATTCCGCGAACACGCGGAATTGCTTGTTCGCGATGCTTTTTTCCTGTTCACAATTGCTGTGTGCGTGCTCGGGGAGAAATATCTCGCAAACACGCATTTTGAGAACGCAAACAAGCAAATAATTTCGCGAAGTCGCGGAAAGCAGAATTTTGGGCAATTTTGCGTTCTCCGCGGAACGCGAAATTACCCAAATTCCGCAAATTCCACGAGCGGAACGGAATTTACCGCCCAGGCCTAATTAAGAATTCCTGAGCATCTTGCTGGACATTTTCTTTAAACTGTGTAGAACCAGAACATACATCTAAAAGATTTCTAACATCAGTAGCACTTTCTATTTCAGTTTTATCATTACTCAGCTTCTCATAAAGGAGACTCAGCAGAGAACACAATCTTTTTCCATGATTTACTATTATCTGTTCTAGCAACTTTTCAAGATAAAATACAACATTCAGCACTACATTTGCATAGCAGTTGACACCAGAGCTATTTTCAAAATGGCAACCAACAACCTCTTCAACACTGTCCTTTTTCTTTTTCCTTGCTATCACATCACTGTCCTTTTTTTTTTGTTCTGTTCATCCACATTACAGATATTCTCAAATCTCCTTTTCCGACAAACAACATGTTTTTCAATCACAGGATACTGACCTAAATGAGGAGCATAGGTTCTTCTTAATCTATTATACTCCTTTACACAGTTTGTATCAGCACTAACTTTTGAGTCATCAAAGTCTATCATAAATAAACCAGATAATGTTTTCACTCGTGACAAAGCAACATATGCCATACCTTCTTTGAACACAGTAGAACCAATGTTTACAAAAGCACTATCTACAGTCAATCCTTGAGACTTGTGAATAGTTACAGCATATGCTAGAGAAAATGGAAACTGCTTCCTACGCACATATAAGTCTTTCACAAGCATGAAACGAACTGAACAACGACAAATGTCTTTAACTTCTTCTATCTGATCAAATTTTATTTTTAAACATTCAATTCCTTCTTTTTTCTGATAATTAATAAAACCCACAACTCTTCCCATAGCTCCATTCACTAAACCTTTTTCTACATCCAAATTTCTCCTTAAAATCACTCGACAATTCATGCAAACATATAGATTTTTTTCTAATCCAGCTGTTTTGGAAATGTTCTTCTCTAGTGAATCCAATTTATTTTTCAGTTTGCCTGTTAATGTAAAAGTAATTCTTTCATGCTGAATTTTGTCCTCTGCTTCAATTTTCTTAATCTCTTCCTTTTCCAATATCAAAAGTTCCTCATTGAATATTGAGCACTCACGTAGTGTTGGCATTAAGCAGATTACAGTATTTTTTTCTGCAATGTTCTGGTATATTTTCTCTGCAACTATTTCTTCATTTGGAAAATGTATTTATGTAGCAACCGACTCTGTAATGCTTTTTTGCCAACTTCTGTGAGTAGTCCAATTCTAATATCTTTCAGAATATTTGCATAATCTTCGTCGTTTGCTTGTCTCATATTGGTAGTGAGTTCTTTGTACTCAAAGAATGACCAAATATTCGCATTACCAATGCTTCCTAATGACTTCTTCGTGTCTTCGTGTGTCACAGTATTAAACACTGGTTGTCCTTTAACTGGAGTGAGCTGTAAAAGATCTCCAAAAACTATGACGTGTTTACCTGCAAATAACACGTCATAGTCTCTCTTAAGAATTTGTTGCATTCTTAAATGCACAAAGGCAAGCGTTAAATTTGAAACCATGCTCACCTCATCAATAATGAGAACTTGCATCTTCTTCAACACTCTTGAAACTTCGAGGCATGCTTCGCCAGTTAGCTTGTGGTATTCTATTTTGTTCTCATGCTCCACTGGTAACATTAGCAAGCGATGTAAGGTAATTCCTTTTATGTTATAGGCTGCTAACCCAGTTGGAGCAGTTACCACACAAGACAAATTTGAAGCTGTTTTTTGCTGTAGGTAGCTTCTGATGACTTTTATTAAGAAACTTTTACCAGTTCCAGCTTGTCCACTCACATACATCCTGATTGGTTCAAATGATGTGCATGAGCACTCTTTCTTTTCATGTAGTAATCCATGATCAATTTTTTTGATGACTTCTTCATAAATTTCTTTTTGTTCTTCATTCAGTTGTTGTTCCAGATTTAGTAAGTCGATTGAATCTTCCTGTGCTTGATTCATAGCCGTTTCTACTTCAGTCATGGCTACTGCAGCTTCATTTTCTATGATTGGTTGTCCTAGGGGATCTTGACTAAGTGTTCCTGAACTTTGGCTGTCTTGAGAACTGTCTCTAGCTACTTCAGCTGCAATTTTTGCTTCCTGTTCATTTTCTTCATTTAACATTTGGACATAAGTTGTGAAAGTACTGCATTCTATACTGTCTTTGCTAGCATTAAAAGAATCTTCATAGCTTTGAAATTCTCCCAGTAGTTCGTCCTCTGAATGCCATGGTTTAAACAGCTGTAAAAGAGCCAAATAGTAAAATTCCTTTTTGTCAGGAGTGTCGCAACTCAGCTTCCTGTGATTTATCAAACTTCCTTTTGTTTGCTTCACCAAACATCCTTCCTCACCAATGACTTTATATTTTCCATTGTTGATGTCTTCTGTGGCTTTCCGTCAAAAAATGTAGTTCTGCAGCACTTCATAGAGACACATGTTCTCAAGATGATGACTTCTCTTTGGGTAATATGTGTCCAACATGTTTGATTTCAAAATATCTGTACTTTCTGGGTCATTCTCGGCCAAATATTCAATTTCTCCAACAGATTTCAGTACCCGATTTCTCACTCCTGCAAGGCCTAAGCTTACCCAAATTATTCTTCTGGATTTCGGGTAAAGACTTGCAGATGATAACCTATCTGAGCATTCGTAGGATCCAATTTCTCGATGCGATAACATCTTTAAACTGAAACTGTACAGCTTCTTATTGACAGTCTTCTCGTGAGAAATCTCTTCCCACATTTCCTTCAATTCTGTTTTCTCAGATTTAGTGATGTAAGATGTCACATACCGAGCAACAGCAATAGAATTATCTGCCACATACTGAATATCCATGTTAGCATTCCACATGGATAAAATGACTGGGTTGTAGTCATTTATTAATTTTGACTCTTCATTTCTTTTTAGGTTGTAGGTATTTTTGGGAGATTTTCTGGTTATAGTATGTCGCACAGCTGACATAAAACTGTTGACTCTTCCTTTTGAAAGAACAGGTCTAGGAAATCCAAATCGACACTTTGTGTAGAATTTATCTTTCGTCTTGTACTTCCGTCGACAGTATTTTCCACACCGATGACTTTGGAAACGTAAAACTTGTTCTTTTAACTTTTTCTCTTCTGTGCTTTTAGGTATAGCACATGTTGCATATTCATCAATGAAAGATAACACTGCTTCATCAGTATCTGTTCCAAACTTTGGGGCATCCTTGATCCACAACAGCATATGACTATGAGGAGCACCTCTTGCCTGGTACTCTTTTCTCCAAAAGAAATCCACTACTTCTCCAAGAGGTGGATTTTTTTTATTGCAGATGAAGGACATCATAGCCTCAAATCTATGATTGAAATATCTGCAAACATTAACTGGATCCAATGAGCACAGTTCTCCAGCTGTCTTGTATTCAATGTTTTTAATGTTTGAATTTGCCTCTCGTAGAAAATCCAGTAAATCATCCCAAGCGTACTCGGCACAGCTTAGGGTTAGAAACCATGTAGGAGTTCCTAAATTCCGTAACATGCATTTTAATTCACCATGGCGTCGGTACCAATATTTATTTGTCCCACGCTGACAAGCCATCAGATTGATCAGTTGTGTTTCCAAATGATCATCTCGGTGCTGCACTTTCTCCATAAAATCCTTAGCAGACACATTTTGTAAATGTACTCCACTTTTTAAAATGTGATTTACTGCACAAGATAATGCAGAAAAGTCGCTTTCAAATAAAAGATGGAACAAATAAGGAATACTTTGACGAAATCTTGGATCTTCTGCATATAGTCTTGTAGTCCGATACTCAGAAGCTGGAATCTGTTCTGGACGTTCATCGTATCGTCCTCCTTTTCCTGTAGGAAACAGCTGGGGAAAACATCGAGCTTCCAAGCTCTCCTCCCATACACTCACGGGAGTTGCTTTTGCTTTCTTCATCTGAAACAGATCAATAGTGTCTCCCATAACTTCTTTTGAATGAAGAGGATGTATGCTAAAATGTTCATAAATTTCTTCTTCCTTTGACTTGTCCACTTTTTCAATTTGACCAGTTGGTGTTTCTGTGTCTTCTTGTAAATCTTCTTCTTCTTTCTATATAAATTGATTCATACCATTTATTATTTTTTTTCAAATACAAATTTGCTCTTTGTACTTTTCGTACATCCACCAGCTCCTGCCAAATCTTCTTATTCTTTGTAGGTACACCATTAACCAGAATTACTAATGGTTCAGTTTCCAAAGTATCTGCATCAATAGTTTCCATATTTTTTTTCAAATCCAAGGGCAAATACACCACTCTTCCTTTTAAACCTCTCAGTAAATCAGAAGGAGGTAATTTACTAGTTTTGGGCTCCATACGTACTATGGTCTGGAACGGATGAACACATTGAATGAGTATAGACTCATATGTATTTAATTCAGAAAGTTCGGCAGGAATAGCATCCAATTCTAAATTATTATGTACAGCTCTGGTCGGCATTCTATTTTCTTCTAACTTATTATAACAGTATTCACAAATACGCTGATCTTCACCCAATTCAAAACAATTTTCAAGAAATATATATGTTGCAAAATCCTTCCACTTATAATTATCTTCATTTTCACTTTTTTTATACAGATCAACATTCCTTGTTTGAATTTTATAATGACTTCTGCGGCAACAAATACAAGTAATATTTGGTCTTTCATTAGAGGTGATAGTAAATTGTGTCATTTCATCCTCAAAATTTTTAGTAATAATGAGTTCTACATTCTGTTCCTCATTTTCCTCATTTACTGTGTCTTTTTCTGCACTTTCTTGTTCTGGACCAAAGTAACAAAACTGAATCTCATCAGTAACCTTCACTACATCTGATACAGATCCACGGAACAGAGCATTATTCAACCCATTCAACTTTACTGCTGGACTTTTAGCAAAATACAATGTTCTCACAAACTTTCTGATTTCAGTATGATGAACAGCCAGCATCCTAAAATGATGAAAAACACTTTTACACACTTTTCTAGATAGACAAGCCAGAGAATGTCCCTGCAAACCAGTATTTTCTCTCACTCTGCATGGATCTAGTGTTTGAAGCACCTTCATCTTCTGTTTTACACTCTTTTTACTATATTCTCTTAGAAAGTCACGTAATTTATCAATAGATTCCTGACGCACAGTACAAATACTACTACAGTTCCAAGTGTACACTGGGGCTTTTGGACGTCTCCCCATAGCCTCAGCAGCCATTACTTCTTCCTCATTGCTTGGGACCATTTTCTCTTTTTGCATCACACAACCATCCTTAACTTCATATGCTCTACCTTTGGTGTCAACTGCATGCAACAAACTATTACTTTGAAGATAACTCTCTTCATTAAAAAATGGTTCAGTACTTGAACTGTGTTTCCATTCTCCCAAGAACACTTTACAAAAGTTACTTTTTTTCACTTCTCTTTTCCTTTTGCTTTGTGACTTCATTGCATTCACTAATTTATCTAATCTACGCATCCTATTCAAAATTAGAATAAAAAGTTTTCTTTTTATTTCCAAAGCCTTACTTACAATATTTTCTATAAAAAAAAATTTCTTAATAAATTTTGTTTTTTTCTTATATTTTTTCACATCCATTAGCAAATTTAACATCACTCTTCTATGAAACATTTTTCGACTAATGTTTTTAAAATCTAATTTTCGTGTTAAATCAGTTTGACATACTTCTGATCGTACATTAGCTTTTTTTTTTGCTGTTGACTGTGTTGTTGCTTTGTACATAAAACTCTGTTTGTTTTACAGTTATTTTTGTCATTTTTTTGTTTTTTGAAAATCTTTTTAAAGAAATCTCTGCTCTGCTTACCAGTAGACTTTTTCTTTCTACCATCACCAGCTTCTCCTGCTATTTTTTTTTCCCAGTTTTGTCCAGATATACTTGTTGTTGCTTTTCTTTCCTCTTTCTTGTCCTTAAAGGCATTTTTTTTTTCACTGTTGCTCAGCAATACCTGCAAGGAACTAAAAAAAAATCCTTTTTGTAATTATAATTCATTAAAATATTTTTTTTTACTTTTCATTTATTTCAAATGTTTTTCCATTTGTCTCTCATTTGTGATTTACTAATTTGTGCCCAGTGCTAACCACCACAGTTGAAAAAAAACAAGCTGCCCCTTTCCTGCAAGTGCATTTTTTAACAGAACAACTGCAACACAAATTATATCTGTGGCCACAATTCCTGTGCGCACACAGCCTCATGGTGTGCTTCTAAGCAGAAAACAGAATTTGATTTGCAAATTCAAAGCACATTTACTACTCTGATAGATCAAGTGATAATTGCTGTTACAGCCTTACACATTTTACCTGGAAAATCACAGAGGCAGAAAAGAGCACATTTCCTAACAGCTACTTCATACCATAAGTATCTGCAACCTGGGTGAGTGTTTAGAGTAGAGCAAAGAAAATGAGGCCTTGATGACGTTGAATGTGTTTGCATTACACACAGTCCTGAGTAGTACGCATGGGAGTGTTGGAGAAGCTGCTGCGTGTGTCCCAAGAGTGTGTTTCTGCAGACTATGTATTGTCAGCTGCAAGAGACATGAGCAAGGAGATTTCCACAACTGCATGAACACTGCAGGGATGTACGGAACAGTGCATGTGTGCTAAGGGATAATTTGTGTAAACACAACAGGCTGCCCCTTTCCTGGGACTGCATTTCTTACTGAACAACAACTTCACAAACTAAATCTCTGCCCACAATTCCTGTGCGCACACAGACTCATGCTATGTTTTTTGGAACAAAACAGTGTCCCTGAATAGTACCAAATTACTGTTACAGCCTGACACATTTCCCTTATCATTTACAGAAGCAAAAAACAGCACATGTCCTAACAGCTCCTTAAGACCATGACCATGTGTTACAGGGTGAGTGATTAGACTAGATCAATTTAAATGAGGCCTTGGTGACGTTGAATGTGTTTGCATTACACAGTGCTATCTGAAACAGCACACAGAGCTGAATACTACACATGAGAGTGTTGGAGAAGCTGCTGCGTGTGTGCCAAGAGTGTGTTTCTGAAGACTGTGTATTGTCTTGTGCAAGACAGATGAGCAAAGAGACTTCCAGAACTGCATGAAGACTGCAGGGATATATGTAACAGTGCATGTTTGCTAAGGCATCATTTGTGTAAACACAACAGGCTGCCCCTTTCCTTGGACTGCATTTCTTACTGAACAACATCTTCACAAATTAAATCTCTGCCCACAATTCCTGTGCGCACACAGACTCATGCCATCATTTTACACACATAACACAGGCTGCCCCTTTCCTGGGACTGCATTTCTTACTGAACAACAAATTCATAAATTAAATCTCTGCCCACAATTCCTGTGCGCACACAGACTCATGCCATCATTTTACGGACATAACACAGGCTGCCCCTTTCCTGGGACTGCATTTCTTACTGAACAACATCTTCACAAATTAAATCTCTGCCCACAATTCCTGTGCGCACACAGACTCATGCTATGTTTTTTGGAACAAAACAGTGTCCCTGAATAGTACCAAATTACTGTTACTGCCTGACACATTTCCCATATCATTTACAGAAGCAGAAAACAGCACATGTCCTAACAGCTCCTTAAGACCATGACCATGTGTTACAGGGTGAGTGATTAGACTAGATCAATTTAAATGAGGCCTTGGTGACGTTGAATGTGTTTGCATTACACATTGCTATCTGAAACAGCACACAGAGCTGAGTACTACACATGAGAGTGTTGGAGAAGCTGCTGCGTGTGTGCCAAGAGTGTGTTTCTGAAGACCGTGTATTGTCTGGTGCAAGACAGATGAGCAAAGAGACTTCCAGAACTGCATGAAGACTGCAGGGATGTATGTAACAGTGCATGTGTGCTAAGGGATAATTTGTGTAAACACAACAGGCTGCCCCTTTCCTGGGACTGCATTTCTTACTGAACAACATCTTCACAAATTAAATCTCTGCCCACAATTCCTGTGCGCACACAGACTCATGCCATCATTTTACACACATAACACAGGCTGCCCCTTTCCTGGGACTGCATTTCTTACTGAACAACAACTTCATATATTAAATCTCTGCCCACATGTCCTGTGTGCACACAGAGTCATGCCATCATTTTAGGCACATAACACAGGCTGCCCCTTTCCTGGGACTGCATTTCTTACTGAACAACATCTTCACAAATTTAATCTCTGCCCACAATTCCTGTGCGCACACAGACTCATGCCATCATTTTAAGCACATAACACAGGCTGCCCCTTTCCTGGGACTGCATTTCTTACTGAACAACATCTTCACAAATTAAATCTCTGCCCACAATTCCTACATACACAGAGTCTCATGCTGTGTTGGTAGGCACAAAACACAGGCTGCCCCTTTCCTGGGTTATCAATTCTAACAGAACTAATGCTTTTTTCAAATGTGCTGCCATTTTCCTCTCTTTTCTTTCAAAGTGATTTCTGCTAAATGCTAACCATCACAATTAAAAAGAAGCTGTCCTTTTCTTTCAACTGCAAGTCTTACTTTTCAACAGCAACACAAATTAAATCTCTGTCAACAATTCTTCTCTGCACACAGACTCATGGTTTGATGGTAGGCACAAAACAGTATTCCTCATTGTTACCAGTACACATTAACTTATGGTGAAAACATACTCCATAATATTTTACATATTCAAAACAGTTAAATATCTCCCAAAACAGAAAATGTAAATCACAACTTTAAACAAATAATCACAATTCTTTTTTTTATATCTAAATTAACCACAAACACCCCCTCTCAAACTCATAACTCACCTTTAAAATTAGTTAGTTGTGAAAGAAATGTGGCAGTCACACAGCAGTTTATCAGACCAGAATCTCTGAGCTGAACACCTCTCTCCTCTCAGCAGAACCAGTTAATGGCACAGTTTCCCTCTCTTTTTTCACACATATACATGTTAATTTCAAATCTCAGTGCTTCCCACATTTTTTCAAATGAAATCACACATTTCTTTTGGTTGAAAACTTCAACCCCTTTCCAAATGTACCCTTCCCCCAACTTGACTTCTGCCTGCTACCATAGCAACAGGTCATGGAACACAGGTGTGAGCAGAGAGGTCAGAAGTTCAGCAGACAATGTTTCATTTCCAAAGAGCAAGAGTGCTTGACTTTTCAAACCTAACAGCAAATCCAAACTAATGTTCTTTGTTCACACATTTTTCTGAACCAATACAATACATGCTTTTTAAAATTTAAACATACAGCCTAGTTTTTAGTGTAGAATGGTTTGAAACAGCCAATGAGTTCTTTTTAAAAAAAAAAAGTATGTGTACCCCCATTTTTCAACTGTCTTTCATTTCTTTCTGCCTTTCTACTGAAAGACACCTCCTGAGTGCATCCAGATCTCCTTTGAAGATGTTCACAGTGTGGATTGTAGGTCACAGCTATGTCTTCTGGAGTGAAAAATTTGCAGAAAAAAGAGGTATGGTGAGAGACCTTGCTTTGCCAAATGTAGACATTAAATGGATTGGTCAGAGAGGGTTAAAGTGGCACCAATTAATGCCTTTGGTGAAAACCTTTCTACATCTCCCACAGCCTAACCTTATTATTGTGCACTGTGGTGGAAATGACCTAGGCACTTTAACTGGGGTAGGTCTGGAAATGCTTATTAAGGACACCTTTGTGCAATTGATGTCACTTTTTCCACAAACTGCCTTTGTATACTCTAACATATGCCAAAGGCAAAAGTGGAACTGGTCCAACCAATTTTGTCCGCAGATTGACAAAGCAAGGAAGCACGTCAACAACTCTATTTCTGCTTTCCTCAGAGACTATGGTATGGGTTCTATATACCACAACAACTTGCGTTACAACATGCAAGACATTTATAGAGGAGATGGTGTACACTTCACTGATGAAGGCAACAGAGTCTTCCTCATGAACTTTAGACTCTGCATCGGTACTTACTTGTAGGTCCAAAAAACACACAATAAACACAAGGGCTCTTTTTAGAGCCACCTTATATCTAAACACTTAAATGCGATTTTTTATTATTTTTTTTAAAAAGTTTTTTTTCGGGTGTGCGCTGGGTGCGTGCACTCGGCGATATTTTTTTTCCCTACAAGGTCCTACTGTGACCCCCTTACAATGCCTAGTGGGTCAATATCTCCCCACTCTGCCCCCTTTTCAAGTTCTCCCCCTTTGTTTATCACCCCCTCTTTATGCGAGAGACAAAATGGCGGCCGCCGCTTCCTGATTTCCACCGATTCGAATGTTTACTGACATCTAACAACCAATCAGAAGTGCGCTCGCGATCGGCAAGGTGCGCGCACAGGACTTGCTCAGTGCGCGCACGGTACGCGCGTACATATATATATATTGATTTAAATGCTAATTTCTCAGGAAATACTGAACAGATTTACACCAAACCTGCAAAAGGCACTTCATGGACCTTATGGCTACCTCTCTGCCAAATTTCACATAATTCTGGTTAGCCGTTCGGGCTGTAGCTGCGACTAAAGTCCCTATGGAAAAATGCATGGGGAAAACGCGTTTTGGGACCCCCCTTTTTTCTCGGCCCCCGCTTGACGAATCACCCCGAAACTTTCAGGGTAGGAGCGGAGCAGAGCGCCCCATTAGTTTTGAAAATTTCGCGAGGATTCGTCAACCGGCGCCAAAGTTATTCAAAATAGAATTTTGAGATTTCCTATGGAAACACGGTCCTAACTATAACTACCTGCTGGCGACCGCCAGTAGGTAATATATATATATATATATATTTATATATATGTTCCAAGAAAAGCTCCATTTTACCGGGGGCCCCCGACCCTGCAGGGCGGGCTCTGTAAACTGGAACGGAGAATCCTGTTGCTGAAGATTGTACCAAGAAAAATGTAGAGCCCAACTCCGACTTCTTTTCAAGCCTGACATTTATTTGTCTGCATAACAGCATTAAAAACCACTCATTTACCTTACGCGTTTCAGCGCTTGCCGCCTTGCTCACAGGTGAGTGTCATTAAGTCCCAGTGGTCACATGGCCTTGAGAACAACTACAGGCCCCATGATGCACCAACATCAAGCTTCATGGTATGACAAGGTAATAGCATTTTCATTTAAGGTGCATACGTGAATTAGTTTCTTTAGCAAAGTGCATATTGCTGCTGTCATGCTCTTGATACTTGCTTGAATTGCGGTGTTTCCAAAGAAAGGCATCTCCTCTTGATACTTGCTTAATATGCGGTTTTTCAAAAGAGAGGGATCTCCTTTCTCATCTCCCTTTCTCACTCACGTTTACCCAATAGCTGTGGTAATCCGATGGCAGGTACACTCGTACAGCGGGTCATGCCCCCTCCATTTAATGTTCCAAGAAAAGCTCCATTTTACCGGGGGCCCCCGACCCTGCAGGGCGGGCTCTGTAAACAGGAACGGAGAATCCTGTTGCTGCAGATTGTGCCAAGAAAAATGTAGAGCCCAACTCCGACTTCTTTTCAAGCCTGACATTTATTTGTCTGTATAACAGCATTAAAAACCACTCATTTTCCTTACGCGTTTCAGCGTTTGCCGCCTTACTCACAGGTGAGTGTCATTAAGTCCCAGTGGTCACATGGCCTTGAGAACAACTACAGGCCCCATGATGCACCAACATCCAGCTTCATGGTATGACAAGGTAAAGTAATTTCATTTTGCTGAATAGCGTTTTTTACTTGCCAAATGTCATGAAATATAATGTCATCATTTCATTATGCTTAATAGCATTTTCATTTAAGGTGCATACGTGAATTAGTTTCTTTAGCAAAGTGCATATTGCTGCTGACATGCTCTTGATACTTGCTTGAATTGCGGTGTTTCCAAAGAAAGGCATCTCCTCTTGATACTTGCTTAAAATGCGGTTTTTCAAAAGAGAGGGATCTCCTTTCTCATCTCCCTTTCTCACTCACGTTTACCCAATAGCCGTGGTAATCCGATGGCAGGTACGCTCGTATATATATTATATATATATATATATATATATATATATATATATATATATATATATATATCCAAGTACCACTCCAAAGCGCTTCTCGGCACCATGAACAGAGAGACGGACACCTTCTTCCTTGTAGAAAACTGCAGCCGCAGTATCGTCTTTATTTAAATCATATAATCAGTGCAAATGAAACGGGAAGACGCGTTTCGGCCAACTGTGTGGCCTTGCTCACATGATTGCGTTGCAAATAGGTAACGTTTTTATACATAACAGAAAGAAAGGGGAGGTAACATAGCTTTCCTCGCTATTGGTTAACTACCAACTGCACAATCATAAACATAGAAAAAATACATAAATGCCTCATAAATCAAGAGGTGGTCATTGGCTTATTACGTAAACAGAAATGTTAACTACAATCCAAATTAATGTGTTAACAAATACGTAACATCAATGAATTCATGAATAATACATCTATTTCGGTTTTTAAGGTCGGAAGAACAAAAAAAGTGCCGTAACCGATTGAAAGCACTGTAGAGCCATAGGGTTCATATTAGAAAAATACATCCTAAGACAATGCTCGACAGGTATCACTGAGAATATATAACGAAAATTACCACATTGTCAATTAACAGTGTGCATATGTGTGTTATGTTCTCTAATGTGATATTAGTGTTTTATAAAAGGTACAAATACTTGGAGGCAACAGGTAGTAATCTACGACCATTGAATAAAATTCATGTAATTCATAGGTAGCTCGCTAATAGCCAAACACAACAAAATATGTGTGTAAAATAAGAGGTCTAGTCTATGTTGTGTGATGCGTGGGGATACCAAACAAAATTTAATAAAACTAGCCATATAAAGTGCAAAGTGTTAAATTAAATCCTAAGTCAAAAATAGGGCATGTATTAATCCCAATCCCCTAACTTGGTAATGTGACCCGTGAATAGGTATTAATTAGGTAGTTAATGAGAAAAAGTGAGTTGATTAATCTATTGCAAAAAAACCCTAAAAATGCAATCACTATGTTTAAGGTTATTTGAATAAATACAAGAAGGAAGAAACAACGAATGCCTGGTATGAACCTAGATACTCAAACAAACCACAAAAAAACCACAAAAACATAGTACTCGCTAATATTTACAGGTCATTGTCCTCAGACGAACTACATCCAAATATAGAGAATATTAACAGTCAAAGTTTTCAGTTGAGACATAACAATTATAGATAGTAGAACAGATCTTCACATAAATTTAACCCTCTCGGAGCCTTAGAATCTAGTTCCATTATATATTTTGTTTCCAATTGTCTGAGTTGTTTTTCACGGTTGCCCCCCCGTTTGTTAAGTGGGACATTGTCTATCACAAAGTATTGCAAGACATTGAGATTGTTACCATGTTCTGTTTTTATATGACGGGCCACCGGGTAGGAAGGGTCGGAGTTAACTATGGCTCGTAAGTGCTGCAATATGCGCACATAAACCTGTAACTTCGTGCTGCCGACGTAGCGGAGGCCGCAAACACATTGCAGAATGTATACCGCGTGATCTGTCCGGCATGTAAAGTGTCCTCTGATATTGATGGATTCATCAGAAAATGGAGTGCAATAGGATTTGGTGTTAATCCCAAATTTGCATGCCCTACATGTGCTGCATTTAAAAAAAACCTTTTTGGGAGATAACCAAATGCTCTTAGGGTCTAGTTCCGGACTAGTTTTAACCAGATCACTTCTCATGGAATGTGCCCTGCGGTAGGTGAAATTAGGCTGTGTGGGCAGAGTTTGAGAAAGCACCATGTCAGTTAAGACAATAGGCCATTGGGTTTTGATGATAGAGCGAATAGTGTTGGCCTGTCTGCTATAGGTTGAAACAAAACGACAGACTGTTTTGTCTTGATTGACATTGCTGTTGTTGTTGCAATTGTCAATAGGGGGATCCGAGATGTTAGTATTATGTCTAGGTGTGGTAACTAGTAGAGTTTGTCTATCTTTACTGTTTGCTTTGCTCAGGGCTTTTTGTAGTTTATTGGCTTGATACCCTCTCTGTAGAAACCTGATTTTTGCTGCTTCCTGAGCTATGCGAAGTTGTTCTTCATTACTACAGGCTCTACGTATTCTCAAAAATTCCCCGTAGGGGAGACTGGATATAGTATGTTGCGGGTGAAAACTACTGGCGTGAAGTAGGGTGTTGCCTGCTGTGGGCTTCCTGTATAGGCAAGTCTGAATGGTGTTATTTTGAATGTAAACAGAAACATCCAAAAAATTAATAGATGTAGAATCAATATGGGAGGTGAAGTTAAGGTTTAACTTGTTGCAGTTAATAGCTCTTACAAAATCTTCAGCTTGTTGTACTGTGCCATCCCAAATGATGAATATATCATCTATATATCTCCACATTGTGATGATATGTTGATCACACAGATCCCTGTGTTCGCCCATGAGGACATGCTCCTCCCACCAGCCCACATGTAAACATGCGTAGCTGGGAGAGAAGCATGCCCCCATAGCCACTCCTTGTTTTTGTCTGTATATAAGCCCATCAAACATAAACATGTTATTGTGTAAACACCAATGTATCATTTTTAGAAGGATTTCATTGTGTCTGTACATGGAAATATTACGTTTCTTCAAGAAATAATCTACAGCAAACAGTCCATCATGATGCCTAATGCTGGTATACAGAGATGAGATGTCTAAGGTCATCAACAAATAATATATATATATATATATATATATATATATATATATATATATATATATTCACTGAAAAAACCATAGGTTTCACACATGTTATAGTTAGCTGGACATTTTACTGATAAAAAACCAATGAAATTCCCCCGTTATAGTTACTGCAGGCAACTATAACTCACGCGACCGCAATCCTCTGCTGATGCTAATACTGTATTTAGACACTTATTTGCCCATGTCTTCTTCCATTAAATTTTAGCTTTACATATATTACAAATATTTTTTTTTCATAAAGACACATATGTCATCAGCAGAAGATTGCGGTCGCGTGAGTTATAGTTGCCTGCAGTAACTATAACGGGGGAATTTCATTGGTTTTTTATCAGTAAAATGTCCAGCTAACTATAACATGTGTGAAACCTATGGTTTTTTCAGTGAATTTGCAAGGTTTTTTAAATGCTAAGTTACTTTACGCCATTCGTGGCGTGCGCGCCCAGTTAACGCAGTTCGTTCCGTGCGCGCACGGTGCGCTTCGCGCACCGCGCGCCCACTTTACGCATTTAGTGCCGTGCACGCACAGTGGTCACGCGCGCGCACCGCGTGCCCACGTTAAGCGGGATGGGCCGCGGAGCTTGCACCACCCCGCAATGTTACGGGGGCCACCTGACATGGTAACCATCATGTCAGTAATGTGGGCCAGCAGCGGCAAACAGGATTGAGGACGAGTCCACTTGCAGGGTCCATACAGGACAAGATTTGTGTGCTATCCGGACCATATTTCCCACAATGCACAGTCTCATTTGAGCTTCCCATTGGTGGGAGTGCAATATGAAAATGGCGAAGTAGGTTCAGCGCTTGCACACACCGTCTCCGTTAAAGCCTCTGAAGAGAAGCATATGGAGATTCGAAACGCGTCAGGCAATTCCACTACGGAGCGGCTCCTACAAGCGGATCCTCGTCCATGCCTATCATAAACAAAGCTGCGGATCGAGTGCTGCTCACCTGGTGGACAACCTTTGGAGCAGAATGTAACACGCGGCCGTCCTGCCGCGGAGCTTGCACCACCCCGCAATGTTACGGGGGCCACCTGACATGGTAACCATCATGTCAGTAATGTGGGCCAGCAGCGGCAAACAGGATTGAGGACGAGTCCACTTGCAGGGTCCATACAGGACAAGATTTGTGTGCTATCCGGACCATATTTCCCACAATGCACAGTCTCATTTGAGCTTCCCATTGGTGGGAGTGCAATATGAAAATGGCGAAGTAGGTTCAGCGCTTGCACACACCGTCTCCGTTAAAGCCTCTGAAGAGAAGCATATGGAGCTTCGAAACGCGTCAGGCAATTCCACTACGGAGCGGCTCCTACAAGCGGATCCTCGTCCATGCCTATCATAAACAAAGCTGCGGATCGAGTGCTGCTCACCTGGTGGACAACCTTTGGAGCAGAATATATATATATATATATATATATATATATATATATATATATATATATATATATATAGATATATATATATTACCTACCGGCGGTCGCCAGTAGGTAGATATAGTTAGGACCTATTTTCCATAGGAAATCCGCAACATTCTATTTGGTATAACGTTGGCGCCGATTGACGAATCTTCACTAAATTATCCAAACTTTTGGCCAGCTCCGGTTCGCTCCCATTCTGAAAATTTCACAGTGATTCGTGAAGCGGGGGCCGAGAAAAAAGGGGGGTCCCAAAACACGTTTTCCCCATGCATTTTCCCATATGACCTTTTGACGCAGCTACAGCCCGAACTGCTGAACGGAATTACACCAAATTTGGCAAAGAGGTAGTCCTCAGATCAGACTCGTGCCTTTTGCTTAAAGGGTGTAAATCTGTTCAGTAGTTCCTGAGAAAATTACAGGTAAAAGAACGTATATAGCTATGGCCTCGGAGGATCCGCGCACCCTCCCCGCACCCTCCCGAGCACGAGCTGTATGCTAATTGGCTGCCAACACTCTGAATCAGGAAGTGTTGGCAGCCATCTTGTGAGAACCGAGGCACAAGAAACTTAAAAAACAAATGCGAAAAATGCAAAAAGGGGGCAGGGTAGAAACACCCTGACCCCATAGGCCTGCTCAGGGGGTCCCACATGGACCCCCAGGGCCAAAAAAAGTATTTAAATCTGGCACTCTGTATTTTACAGTCAATGATGAAAGGGTATACTAGTGTATGATGAGGTGTATTTGATTGTCACGTGGATGATGTCATCAGTGATGTCATCAGTGATGTAATTTGAGATGTCGTAAGTGATGTCACTGACCATGTCATGAATGATGTAATATGTGACATCATCAGCAGTGGATTGCGGGCGTGCGAGATGTAGTTAGTACAACTAACTATATCGGAGGAATTTCAATGGTTTTGTTCGAGTGAAATGTCCAGCTAACTATAGCACCCCTAAAACCTATTGTTTTTTCAGTGAATTTCTAAGGTTTATTAAATGCTAATTCCTAACTATATCAGGCCTGAAACCTATGGTTTTTTCAGTGAATATGTATATATATATATACGTATATATCCATGCCCCGTTACACCTCAGCTTCCGCACTCGGGGCGGGTGCCAGGTCCTGCAAGGGTTTACTCGCGCTTCTATTCTCGCTCCAAAAGAATTTACAACAGGAACTCACGGAAAATGGATAACCTTTTATGAGATAACTCGTGCACTTTCTCACAACAGACGCGTTTCGGCAGAATCCCTTTCTCGATGTTGGCGGCCGCTATTTTTCACTTTTTTTTATATATATATCCAGCTTGATTATGTTATATTAACGGCGGTGAAAATGGACTTTGTCATCAAAAACAAACATCAGCACCATCTTATCACATGCAAATTCATATATGTTACATCAGAATGAGAGAATATTTTCATTTCATATTCTATTTAATGACCTAACCACTTTCTTTCCTTCACATTGTATTTTCTTTAAATTCTTATTCACAAATAGTCCCTTCCTTTATGGACTTTTTTTTGCTTCCCACATTAGCAAGTAGTCTGGAGATCTATCTGGTAAACTGATCACACCCTAAAGGGGTAATCCTTCCAATAACTCATATATTTAAGATCCCGCAGATACCAACTCCCCCTGTCCGAAGGGAAGTCTCTGATATATATATTTATATATATATATGCTCACACTCCAAAAGGAAGCAAAGGGCACTGCTGGGGCCCCTCCAATGGGAATTCTTCGTAAGAGCTTTAAAAGAAATTGCTGAATCATGTTTATTTCACCCAGTACAAGCATTGATAAAGGCATGTGCCTGAAATGTGCAGTGCAAGAATCGTCTTGCTAGAGCTGAAACGCATAGGTCCATGGCGGCCTGCCATTTGCTCTTATGTATAAATAAAAACTTTGATGCTGCATCGGATTGGGAATATGCCGTCTTCTTCTTTCATGGAGTAGGATAGTGTAGTAATTGCAGTGTCAGCTGGTGACCTTTGAAAGTGGTGAGGCGTAAAAGTTGTTAATGTGTGTTGCATTGTGAGTGAGTGAAGCATGTCAGCGAGACTGTCATCACTTATCAGGGGGTTCAAAGGGGTTCTTCCCCCGAAAAGATTTTTAAAAAGCAGTGTAGACTTGAAATATTTAAACACATGAAAAATACTCCATATTTTACAGAATTAAAATTGTTTAGTTACTGTAGTATTCAAATGGGACAGTGCAGCAAGCAAGGTTTGTAATTATTTTACCTGCACACACGGTTGTCTGGTCTTTCTACCTGGTCTTTCTACCGTATGCAGTGCAGCTGTCTGTCTGACAGGTTCTTCTTACAGTCTTGTTATGACTTTAATAAAGGCATTTAATGATAATGACAGAGCTGTCCCATTCTTTAACTAGATAACTGTATAATGGACATGAGCTAACAGTGCAAGTAGATTCTCACAGATTTCTTCATTTAAGCAACTTTAGAAATCTACTAAGAAGATATGAGCTACTGTGATTTGTCAGACTAGATGCAATGAGGAAGACATAAACCTTGAAGGGCACCCTCCAAGACGTTTTACCTAAGCAGAATCCTCAGGATACTATAAATTGGCTGTAAACGTACCCCACACATTATACAGACATGGTCTTCGATATCTGATTGTGTGCTGCAGATCAAGCTGCCCATCTGAATTGTTAACCCCCTGGTCACACAACAACAGTAGCCGACTGACTAGGGTGCCTTCACTCCATTTGTTCTCTGCCAGAGCTCGGACTCAGGGCTGTAAATTACTTTGATCAAAGAAATCCCAGGCTAGAAGCACCCAAATGGTGCCAACATCAAAGCAGGAAACTAAAGATCCCCTCTTGTTTACATTTGAAAACAACATGTTTTGGAGGAATCTTCAACCCCTCCTATTGGTGAAACAGCAGTGCTAACATTGTGTGACTAGTATTCTGTGACTGCTGACGCAGTAGGTGCGAATTTGAATGAACACAGATCACGACGTCATCAAGAGAAGTTTCAATGGTGCATATCACACAGACAAGAGAAACAACGTAGTTTAGCCCACTTAACTACAAAAAATCAATGTTAACTTAAAGACTGTCTTAAGGGAAGGCACTGTGTGGTTTTCTTTTGAACACAACAATAAACATGCCACATTCCACCTGCAATGCATGCCATTCCATCTTCAAAACAAACAACTTCACAGTTTCCAATTTTAATTGAGTTAAGAGAGGTCTTTCAGAATTAGTGCTCTGTGCTATAACTAAACAAGCCCTTTGAATGGCCCCGATTAGGAGAGCAAGAGAGGCCAGCCACCACACTCACATATTGATTCAGAGGCACTACTAGTCTAGTCTGAGGCACATCACGCCAGTGGATGCCCGTGGAAACAGGACAGCAGTAAATAACAACGTAGCCAGCGGCACAGCGCTGAACACAAAATACATTTGAAGTGAGTGTCACCGGCAAACAATATTCTCAGCTGTCAACAGTGCTGAGCACAATACTTGTGAAAAGGGGGCGGGCCTCTTAGAAAGTGGTGCCCTGGGCAACTACACACTTTTCCCACAAGCTTTAAAACTACCCTGTGTTTCATACAGTGCTTTAAGTGCAGGTACTCATTGAGCTAGGGGCATGGTAGTGGGCAGGGTTAGAAGTGGGGTAAGACATGATACAAAAACACTTCTGTTGAGTATTCATTTTGCCCTTGATAGTTGTCTCAACTTTTTCATATGTACAGAGAAGGGCATTTACACCAGTTGCAGGACATACCAAAACATGTGAGAAATGTATCAATCTAAACAAAATGTACTAACTTGTTAAACAAAATGAATGTCAAACACCACTTGTAGATTTTTCCTTGTTTTGTAATATTTGCATCTTCTTAATGTCATACTGTTCCTACTTACTTGCATTTGGCGCAATCCTTTTATATTCAAGAGTGCACACACATACACACAAACAAGTATTCCACGCATTTCTTTTCAAATACCTCCTGAGTGTCTCAATTTTCTCTGCTCTGATTTTGTTTCACTCTCACACACAAACATACACACAAACAAGCAGACAAACACTCTCTATCAATCTTCACATCTCTAACCTCTTGATCCCCTCTCACTTCTCTCCCATTTGTATCTAACTCTGTCCCTCTCTCCTTACCCCAATTGTATCCTATCATTCTCTACCATCATTCTCTCTTTTTTCTGTACCTCTCTTAGGGGCATATGTATCAAACTCCCGTTTAGCGAATCCTAATTTGCGATATTTTGCGATTCGCAAATTGAGATTCGCTAAGCGGGATGTAAAAAATTAATCGCAAATATATTGCGATTTCTTAAAAATCGCAAATTATTCTCAGACACCCGTTTTGCGATTTCTTAAAAGCGAAATTCGCTAATTAAGAAATCGCAAAAACGGGAATCTGCAATCTAGGTGCAGCCTGATGACATCACAAACAGGAAACTGGAGTGATTTCCTGCACCTTCTCACCTGAGCCACACCCAGAGGCTGCTTGGGGAGTGTGAGGAGGCATCCCAGGAGAGTGCAACCAGCAATGGATTCCACCAAACAACAGCAGGGCAAGGATGCAGAGAAAAGGAAGAGAAAGCATAAGTTCTCTGAAAAGGAGCAGGAGGTCCTCATTGAGGAGATGGTCTGCAGTCATGAGCTCCTCTTCGACAAGAAGGCACTGCGTGTCCCAGAGGCGAGGATGAGGAAAATCTGGCTAGAAGTACAGAATAAGGTGAATGCAGTGGGAGTCACCACACGTACCATCGAAGAGCTGCGCAAGCGGTGGTACGACATGGGCCAGAGGTCCAAGGAGAGGGTGGCAGCCAGACTGAAGGACGCAAATCAGACTGGAGGAAGACCATCCACTGCAGAGCAGCCAACCCCCCATGAGGAGCTCGTGGAGTCTACTCTCCTGCCTGAGAGCGTTGGTGGTGTGGCTGACATAGACAGCTCCGACCCTGCATTCAGCAGTCAAGGTAAGATGCATGCAAAATCAATCTGCACTCCTCCCCATCCCATGCACACTTTCCCAAATGCGCATAGTAAACTCCCAAAATGTCAATCCAGCCCAGGTCTTACAGCACACCCAGCAATGCATCATGGGACTCATAGTACTGTGTCTGACTGTGTGTCCATGAGACAAAGGAAATTAAATGCAACATGTGGGTTGGGGATAAGTGAATGATACAGTGTCAGAGGTTAGCCAAAAAAAACTGTAGGAACTTTATTGATTGCCACATGCAGACAATAACACAAGCTCATGTAGTCCCCTTTACATCCACAGCACATGCCAGGGCACAAGAAGACAGCGCAGAGGGAGAGGAGCCTGCACACCCTGCGGACTCCAGCGATGACACTGAGCAGCAGCCAATGCAGTGCAGGAAGCGCGCACATGTGCCCCCACTGCCTCCATTTGAGGACGAATTACCTGCCACAGGGGATGACACCGACAGGAGAGAGGGGAGTCAGGGTGTGTCACACATGCCCATTCATGACACACAAACGCCAAGGAGTAGACCACAGGAGGCACGCAGATCAAGGCCCAGGAGCAGCACTGCGACTGAAGCCGAAGGATCCGTGTTCTCAGTCCTGGAACAGAGCATGCTGCAGGAACAGCGCCTGCAAAGCAAAGCACTGCGGTCAATTAATCGGCAGCTATGCCGCATACACAAGGACCAGAAGAACATGGGGGAGGGCTTCGTGGCCATGGCACGGGTGATCCATGAGCCCTGTGACACTTTGAGGCACAACCAAGCCACCAATGACAGGGCTGGCCGACGTGCCAATGCACGCCTACACAATTACACAAAGGCCGCAAACCGCCTCTGCATCACCACCAGCACCCTCACACGCAGAAGCGTAACTATGCAGGTCGAGATGGCACACTGCTGCCAGGATATTGCCCGAGTGCTTGCGCAGGTAACCACTGCTGTGGAGCAGCTGCAGACAGCCAATGCTGGTGGCAGCGCACTCATGGCCTCTGCTGAGAGTGAGGACACCTCAAGTCAGAGCAGCATCACTCCCACCTTGCCAGGGGAAAGACGCCGCAGTGCCAGACAGGGTGCAGGCCAAGGGAACACTATGGGGGACACTCAGCCTGGACGTCACCGAAGGAGGTGAACATGTGCGGTGACACTCACTGCAACACGGGTGCATAAACCCGAAAATGCTGTTTGCACAATTACTTGTGCCTTACCTGCACTGTGTGCACAACATGTGCTGGGGACAGCTAGAATTTCTTCAATGTGAAGTGTGAATAAACACTTAACACATTATCAAGCTTTCTTGTCTCTTTTCATCATTACTCACCTAGAAGTAGTTTTGTGTGATCTCAGTCCGTCTCTGGCGTCCAGCAGCTGCACCGACTCCTGATGCTGGTCTGGCAGGGGGAGCAGGGCGCTCGTCATCCGATGTGTCTGTATCGGTCACATCAATTGTGGTGCCTTTCCTCATTGCCATGTTATGTAGCATTGCACAGCTTGCCACGATTTTAGAGCAGGTCTCAGGGCAGTATTGCAGTGCACCTCCGCTCTTATGCAGGCACCTGAAGCGGCTCTTCAGGATTCCAAAGGTACGCTCAATGATGCAGCATGTAGATCTGTGTGCCCTGTTGTAGCTCCTCTCACTTGCATTTGCAGGATCCAGATATGGGGTCAGGATGAAGTCGCGCACTGCATTGGCATGTCACCTGCATGGACAAACACAATAGGTAAGTCAATGTCCCCCCCCTCAAGTGATGTAGTGTATGTATTGATGTGTGCCATGTATTTAACTAGCAGGTACCCCTCCCCAAACTCTCCAGCACTCAGACGTCTGTGTATTCCGCTGTCTCTAAAGATAAAGGATTCATGTGTACTGCCGGGGTATTTGGGTACGATGTCAGTGATGATATATTTTGCGTTGCACACAATCTGTATGTTGAGGGAATGGTAGCATTTCCGATTTCTGTAGACATATTCAGTTGCTGATGGGGGTGTGATGGCCACATGGGTCCCATCGATGCAGCCAATGACGTGGGGGAAACGTGCAATCTGGTAGAAGTCCAGTTTTGTTTGCTGTAATGCCTGTTGGGTGGTGGGGAAGTAAATGTGATGTGAGAGCCTCTGTAGCATTGCATCTAGGAAGGCATGGAAGAAGCGCGAAAGTGCACTCTGTGACACCCCACCAACCTCCGCTATTACCCGTTGAAAACTCCCTGACGCCAGGAGGTGCAGGGAGCACAGGACCTGCACATGTGAGGGAATTGTTTGTGTCCTGCGTGTAGGGTGTTCCAAGTACGGTTTCAGCTCCTCAATCAGGTCCATTATGGTATGTGGGTGCAGTCTGTACTTGTCATAGATGTCCTCTTCAGTGTGCTGGAACAGAGTGATGCGCAGCCTGAATATACGCTCCTGTCTCATTCTCCTCTGTGCAAGAGCCCGAATATGCAGCCTCCTGGCTATCACGAACATTCCTGCCATTGTGGGTGGGTCTGTTGCATTGTGGGGTGGTTTAAGTACCTTGCACCAGTTTACCACCTGCATGCAATTGGTGTTAATAGCGATTTCTTAATTTGCGAATTTCGTGAAATCGCAATTAGCGAATTTTTCATACATGTGTCAGCGATTTCTTAATTTGCGATATCCTTCTTGCGAATTTTGCAATGTTAAGAAATCGCAATTTAAGAATTCGCAAGGATATTCGCAGATGTCTCGTTTCGCAGACTAAGAAATCGCTAATTTAGCGATTTCTTATTTTTCTCTTGAGATGTGTGTCATACATATGGATTTGCGAAAAATCAGTCGCAAACGCTGCTTTTTGCGATTCGCAGCGTTTGCGAATAATTTTTGCTTTCATACATATGGGCCTGTCTCTTTCCAGAGCTGTCTCGACCGCTTCCCCATCTCTATCTGCCCTTCCCCTTTAAACTCTTCTCTGCTTCTTCTATCTCTGTCCCTTCGCTCTTCACCTTCTCTCACCCCATTCTCCATCCTCTCCCCTCAGCAGAAGACCCCACAGCTGGTAAGCTTTCAGTGGCAGACAGTGAGCACTGCAGGCTTGTGAGCATGTTCAGTGTCCAGCAGGGTAGAGGTTAGGGGCAGACCAATACTGGCCTCTGATGGGAAGGTCAGTAGACCGCCTCTCACCTCACCTGGACACAAGGGAGTACGCCTAGGTAATCCCCACCACCTCATCCCCGCCCATCATGTACTCAATGTCACAGTAGGCGGGTGGGGTGGGGGTTGATTTGCAGGGGCAAGTGAGACAGGGGAAAGATAGTCAGACCCCAGTGAGAGGCCAAGGGGTGAAAATGGCCCTTGTTACCTGGGTTCCTGAGTGGCCACTCCTGGGCAGGCTCTCCCCCCTCCCACTCATGCAGTCTGCACACATCACTGTGGCCCAGCCAGCCAATGCCCCATACACTATCTAACAAGACGACCCAACATGGAGGCTCAGCAGGGGGCTGTTGAGGACAATGAATGCTTCAATCTGGATGGGGAGGGAGCAGAGGTCCACTTTCTGCAGCAGCAGGTCTCCAGCAGGCCGTTCAGGTCCCACCGTGCCGCTTGCCACAGCTGGATGACACAGACAAGCAGCAAAACAGCAAACACGCAGCTAAAAACAGGAACACAGCTGGCCCTCGGCTCCCGCCCAATACCCACCTTATCAATACGACCCTTAGAACCGGTACTCTCCTTGGCAGTGGAGAAGCGCCGGTACTCAGCTTGGTAAAAAATAAGAAGTGCCGGTACTCAGTACCTGTGAGTACCGGCCCATTTAAAGCACTGTTTTCATTTGATCAATTGCAAGCATATTAGCGAGGCTATAGTAGTTTAAGCAATGGCAAGCAGACAAGCATGTTTTACTAATGTCTATTGTATTTTTATTTCAAATGGTATTTTAGAGATGGCAATTGCTTGTGGGACTTTAAAGTCCAACTGGATAACTGCTTTGATGGGTTTGTCTTGAGCAGGGTACTACGCTACATTCGGTGTTTCATGTGACCCTGTGAAAAATAATAAAGACATATTTATCCCCAAGCTTCACCCTCCTCCTACTCCATTTTCACTCCGCTGCACTTGAGTCAATCGGGTCGAAAGAATGTGGGAGAAAATTGAAAGTTGCCGTACTAGTACCATGTAGACATCATGAGGCCATGACTTTCGGCAAATGACTGGGCCAGGAACAATGCATTCTTCAAAGAGCCAGCTTTGCCTTTTCTAATTAAATTCAATTTGTTAGTGGTTGTGTTAACCTGTAATTTGTTAGGCATGAGCAAAATAAATCGGTCTGGCATTCACTCTCAGTTGGGCCTCGTGTAAAATGAAAGAAAGGAAAAGCTATTACCTTAGTGACTGAGTGACCGACTCCGCGACTCAGAGTGCCAGAGCCTGAGTCACTGCTGCTGGTTTCGGTCAGGGGTCCCTGCACCGAGATCACCGCATCACTCACCGTCATGCTTTCAGGTCAGGAAGCAGGAGCTGCTGAGTTGAACGAGGAAGGCTGCTCTCCACGTGCACAGTGCTGTTTCTGGTGGTGTGGCTGGCGCCGCATACGAAGAGGTAGCAGGAGGGAACAGAAATGGCAGCAGTAGTATAAGCAGATACCATTCATCACCATGCATGTCCTTAAAAGTGACAGGTCCCCCCGTAGGTCCCCCGCCCTTTCGGTGTGTCCTTAAAAGTGACAGGTCTGGCCACAAAAGTGACATGTCTGTGTGTTCTTAAAAGTGCACAGAAAAAATGTGGACATGCTGTATGGGTGACAGCCCTATACGGAACTGGCCTGATGCAGGGGGGTGGCATAGGGTTTGGGTCAGAGGGTGAGCATGTGTTGAAGGTGGTGTTAGGTTTAATAGCAGCATATGGTTAGGGTAGTGTAAATTTGGTGACATGACAGTACGCTAAACTGACTGTGTCTAAGAGGGGCATGCCAGGGTCTGTTCAAGCCATGACAAAAAAAAAAAAAACGAGCTGGGCCAGAAATGTCACTGCACGGGGATTTGTGAAAACGCGCAGGCAGACAGCCCCCAGCCCTTTGTTGACACGGTTAAATGTTAAAAAGAAGAGTTTGTGAAAAGTAATTAAGCACAGATGGAACTGCAAAAGGGTCAAACAAGGAAGCATCTTAAAGTCCTGAAATGTAATTAAGCACAGATGCATAGGCAAACCTTCCCCCCAAAAAGAGGTGAACGGAGGGATTAGTAGATGTCCCCAGGATACCTTACACTGTAGCAGGAGGCGCCCTAGGGCCTGCGAACCGAACTTAAGCACAGAGGCAGCTGCAGCAAACTTCAACAAATGGGTTGTCAATCTTGCTTATCAGAAGACGGGGTAAAGTACAAGGTGATCACGCAAGGAAGCATCTTAAAGTCCTGAAATGTAAATAGCCACAGATGCCGGGTCAAGGGTCAAGCAACCCTAAAAAGGTGACAGTCCTCATTAGCAGATGGTTCGGGATTAGATGAATGCAAAAGGATGACCCTTAGGACCAGCGAAACGACCTGTGCAGATGCTGCTACATCCTAACCCAAAAAAAAGAAAGAGATGTCGTGCATGACAGTAGAGGCCGGTGTACAAGATGGTCCCAAAGGTAAGCCCTCAGGGCAGGGGTTGGGAAATGAAACTGCAAATCAATGCACTATCACCCATTAGGAGCCCACCTCCACAAAGGACGACATGTATAATTAGCATACCATTCAAAGTATAAAACCCCCACAAGTACATGACTCAAACACAAAGCACATACAGAGGCCACACTTCTGGAACGGTGTATTGGGGATTTGCAGTGGTACAGACCCAGCCCAGGACTTTAAAGGGAATAATGGATCAGAGCAACTTGTCACAGATTGACGCTGCATGCTACAAATTAATGGAGACAAATAAATAAGGGAATCGTTCAATGTTGCCGGCTTATGGGTTATTTAATGTATGGGGTATTGCATTTAAGTGAACAGAGTTACATTTTAAAAGGGATTTAGAGCTATATAGGACGGTGCTCATTGTGTTTTAAACAGTGTTTAAGGCATTGTGATATGGTGTTTAATGTGAATAATGCTGGCAGTGAAAAGTGGTTGTAATTTTAAGTTTTTAAAAGGCGCAAAGCGCAATGGGGAATGCATCTAATGTGACCACTGTTGTATTTTTAAAGGGTGCTTAACGCAAGGTATGAGGGTGTTTACGCTGTTTTAATTAATGTTTAATGAGGGTGTGTGTAGGCTGTTTAATATGAATAATGAGGTATTTAAAATGTGGCTGTAATTTTAAGGTTTAACATTGTCTAGAAAAATTTTTACATAGTTACCTACTGCTTTAGAGTCCCCAGAAACCGCAAAATTAACCCCCAAACAATTTAACAATAAATAAAAACTGTTTAAGTACTCACCCATGGGTCGATCCCTGTGGTGCTGATGGTGAACTGACTGTCGATAGCTGTCCAAAGCCGTTATGCGCGAGGCCCAAACTGCAGCAAGTCCACGCAGGGGTCCTGGCCCCTAATGGCTGGAGTGATGGTGAGGGCTGGGGCTGTGGTGTGGATGTCGATTAAAAAAAGAAAAAAATATCCCCGAGCCCACTAAAGGTAGGCGCTGCAAGGGGTTCTGGCAGGGTCAGGCGCTGCTGAAGCCCCAGAGCCCTCGGTGGGCCGTGAGGGAGTTGCGGGCTTTGTGAGGGGCTCGCAGCCCCCTGTATATATAAAAAATTAAAAGAAAGTCCCAGAGCCAGCGTGTGGAAGGCACTGCTCGGGGTTCTGGCAGGGGCCTATGTATTACGGCAGCCCCAGAGCCCTCGACGGTCCGGGAGGGCTCTGGGATGCGGGGTCGGCATGGGGCTCGCGGCCCACGAGTTTAATAAAAATAAAAGCACCCCCCGAGCCCGCTTACCAAGGGCGCTGCTCGGGGTCGTGAGGCCGTTGTGTGGGGCTCCAGGCCCCGTAACATTTTAATAATCCCCCAATCCCGCTTTCCAAGGGCGCTGCTCGGGGTCGTGAGGCCGTTGTGTGGGGCTCCAGACCCCGTAACATTTTAATAATCCCCCGAGCCCGCTTGTTGAAGGCGCTGCTCGGGGTCGAGAGACAGGGGCCGAAGTATTGCGGCAAACCCCCCTGGGGCTCTGGGGTTAGTGGCGGGCCGTTGTGCGGGGCTCGCGGTCCCCTGATATTTATAAAAAGTAAATGCCCCAGAGCCTGCTTACCAGGGGCGCTGCTCTGGGTCTGGTGAGGGCGCTTCTGGATCCCCCACCACGTGTGTCCTGATGGCGGCGGCGGATGCGTCATGGCCCTCGTGCGCTTCATCATCATGGCTGCGGTGGTAGGACCCACCCCTTCCGTGATGTCACCGGGGACTCCCCTGACATCACTGCAGGGGCGTGTCCTTCTACCTTTGCCACGGAGGGGGAAGCTACCAGCTGGGGATTCCTCCACCGTTACTGTGCCCTGGGGGACCTATAAATAAAATAAAAATAAAAACGTATTCAAGGCCACAGGGACCGCATAGCAGCGTCCCTGTGGGTTTTCTTTTTTTTTTATTCGAATGGAATCATATTTATTCAGTGTGATATCGCCCCTCAGTGTGGGTAATAAATAAATTAAAAAAATAAAAACTGTATTTACAGCCGCAGGGAATGTATAGCAGCGTCCCTGTGGCTTTTATTCATTAAAAAAAAAAATCATCGGTGTCATTTTAAATAGCGCAAACTCGACCTGAATGTCTTGGTGCGCTTTGTACGGGTGCAATGATTATGTTACACACGGGCACATTTATTTCAGGTCAGTGTGTGTTAGTACATTAAGTGATTTACCCAGAATCCCAGGATATGTAGCAGGGTTTTTCTAATGCTTTTTCTCCCTACCGGTAACCCTTTTAAAATGCCTGCTTTTGCGCCCCAACAGTTGGCCTCTTTTAAAATGTATCCTTTTGCTCTCCCCCCACCAAGGTAGCGATTTTAAAATGCGTGCTTTTTGCTCCCTCCAGACAGCCCATTTAAATGCCGCCCAGAGTGTATATAACGTAAGTGCGGCGCAAAGCATTCTGTATTAGAACTATATCCGTTTGTTACTTGCAGTTTATAAGTTAAAAGCCTAATATAAAGCCTGATTAGTGAAGGGTTCCCAAGAGTAGCTTGTACAATCCATTATATAAATACGTGTATAGTTTATGTTTGTACATGCGATGGGGCTTGTGGGTAGGAATCATGATTGGGTTTGTATTAAAAAGTAAACGTAAATGCACATGTGTTGTTTTTCAATTTTCAATTTATGATTTGTGTTTTCTAAGATGTATGTAACTGTAATATCATGTTTATGAGGTGTGGTTTTAAAGCAGCCGTTTTTTTATTTAACCCAGACGCAGGACATGCCGGAATTAATCCTCACAAACGATGAAATGCGCGCCCTACAGACCGGTATATGTATTTAGAGGCATATAGTTCTGAGTAGTTTTGTACACCTGTATCTTAGAAGCTCTGATTTTCTAATGGGGTTCTCATGTATGTGTGATTTTATAGATATGGATTCCGAACTACAAAGGTTTCTTGATGGTCTACAATGCGACACGGGGGCTCAAGACGCGTCGCTGAGTGTACAGGATAACACTGTTCTTGCAGGTAAATCAAAAAGCCCCTGGTTCTTTAAACGGTCTAAGACTTGGGAGTGTCTAGGCCCAAAAACCACCGCTGTGAACTATAGGAACGCTCCTCAGAGGGACCTGCTAACGCCTGGTTTATACTACAAATGTGATTATTTTTTTTCTTTACAGGGTCCTCCGAGTCACACCCGGAAGCCGTGATTGTGCAAGAGCTGACGCAGCGACCAAAAGAAAGGCCTATGAAAAGGAAATCTTCAGCATCTAACGATGGACCTGTGACAAAGAAAGCATCTGGGAAAAGGCCGTTAACAGGTGTGTTTTTACAAAAGGGTGTGAAAAACTAACTCTCTGGGTTGTATTCTGTCGAACAAATGGGGCCACAGCCATGTAGTACCAGGTGTACTACTGGGGGTAGTGTAAACATCTTATACAGGTTCCTTATTGTTTCTAATATACATTTTTTATGTTACATTCTAGGAGCCGTTCAAAAGAGCCTCGTCGAAGATACGCATAAGGCTAAGAGGGCTACGAAACCGCTGAGGGATATAACAAAGACAGTCCTGAACATCGGGCCTGCGGCAAAAGGTGTGTGTAGGCTTGTACACCAGAATAAGATCTACACATACTATACCCACATACAACAGAGAACCGACGCATCCGAGGCGTATCTGAGCCCTCTCCAGGCCTCAAAAGGGATTCTCATCTCAAACAACCCCACCCTTAAGAAGTAGCAACTGAACTCAGAACCCCAAACAGGTCTTTTAAACCTCAAGAAGAAGTTGTTGGTCCTGGAGTCCCAAGCAGCCCCTTTAGACCTCCACAAGAATCTAGGGGTCCCTGAACCTCAACTACTCCTTTAGATCTCTCATTAAAAAATGTTGCTAAGCAGGGGAATGAACCCTCTACCCCCACGCTCTCTAAAGACCCACCGGCTGTGACGCCGGTTGCGGAAGCTCTGTTACAACCCCAAACCCCTAAAGTCAACAGGCTTTCAAGAAAATATCTTAAGAATAAGCTAGGGGTACAGACGTTACAAGTAGAAACATTGGAAGGGATCTTAATCAAACCCGCCACACCGCAGGACCCTTCCTATCCTCTGAAGACCTCTATAGTTTCAAATAAACTAGCGACGTCGGTAGAGGAATGCCCCATAGACCAACCCCCAAAACCTTCTATAGTCGCTCCTGACGGGTTTAGGGACATCGTGTCTGAAAATGGGCAACCCTTAGGAGGAGCTTATACCAACAGCAAAGGGTGTCTCGAGACAGTGACAGGTTCTGTAGACAAACTTGATAGACCCTCAGAAGCAGCGACCGGGGGGCCTTCTAACACATGCAATAGTGTTTTGCAGACGGCTGTTACACTTTCACCAGACCCCCGCCCTGACAATGCAATAGCCGCTAGGACCCTCGATTATTTCGACAGCCACTTACACTCTCTGTGCCTTATGTCCCCTATCACCCCTCAGGAAGCGTATGACCCAACCAGCCCGCGCACAGTGTAATCACCGCAACACCCCAGACAATATACACCAATAACAGTACGTGCTGGGACGACTGTTCAAATCATAGTATGGAGGTGTCATTTAGTGAGCACCCTTCCCCAACCGTCCCGGGGTGTTCGCACTGGGATCCTGTTTCTATGATCCCCCCAGGCCCTCAGTTACAGAGTGGTGTTGGGGATGAAGGACCGAGAGAGGCTCCAGGGTGCTAAAGGTTGTTATACAACCAAGCACGGTATTCATCCCTACCCCTCCACAATATGACTGTGTAAACCCAAAAGAGGTACTAGGGACTCATGTAAAGGATATACAATTGGCGGTCAGAAAGCTAAAACGCCAAGCGAACACCGCAACCTTAAAATTGGGGCTGGGGGGTAGCGGTAACAGGGTCATGGTGGAGGCACAGCAGAAGATACTGCAAAGGGTTGACCTGTGTAAAAGGGTGATCTTCCAAACATGTCAGGAAGCGGGATCGGACACATGGCATATACAGGCGTGACTAGGGCAGCAAAGAAACCCTATGCCCATGGTGTTAATAAAAGAGCACCCACATCAAAATATAGCAGTAAGGTCCAAACAGTACTGACAAAGTCCCTGCGCTTCTTACGCTTACTCAGGCCTAAAAAGTACATAGAACCACGCAAACAGAGTCATACCGTTTCACAAGCTACGTCTAAACCACATTCAACAGTACCAGCCACCCACCAATACACAAGTTCAGGAGAGAACATCCTGGGGGGCTGGCAATTGAAGGGCGTCAGTGGTAGAGCGCCAACACTACACCAACCGGAATACATAGAGGGGTTGCGGGGTGGGTCTGTAGCAGAGGCCTCCATGAGTCCGGCGCACATAGGCACAGACCATACTGTTCAGATAGGTTGGGGCGGTTACCTAGAAAAGCCTGGTCCCATAAAAAACAAAAGTGGGCTAATAGTGCTAAACAGCGTCGGCTTTTAATAAGTAAACTAAAGAAAGCCAGAATATGCGCTACACGGATGCTTAAAAGACACCCAGAGCCCTTACTAAACCGAAATCCCCAAAATGATACAGCAGCAAGCTCCCCATCAAGTCAAATCCCTCAAGATGAGGATTCAGAGGTCGTCTTTTAAGAGAGCGTTAGAAGCTACAGGCGTGATGCAGAGAGATTTAGCGCCACAGAGCACTACAAGGAGTTTAGGTTTGCTAACCTTCACCAGATAAGGTCCTCCGATCATGGTGTTTTAGCTATACATCAGGCGGTGCAAACGCTCATAGAAAGGTTGTTATGCGATGTGGGTCCTAATGATTTTTTCCAACTACGCTTCCAGGGGCAGGGTTTTGACAGTCCTTTGTTCACCAAACGGAGGTCCCGAGATATGTTTGATGCCGTGGCATTTTTAGAAAACCTTTCGAGGCTTATACAGAGCAAGGCTGAACTAGTCGCCTATGGCACTTTCCGAGTCATAGCCCTCATTGTACGGGGCCGTGAGGGGGGCGTTTCCAGACCTTTAAAGAGCGTGCTATATAGCAAGATAATTGGTAAGAAACAACGTTGGCTGCTCGACTTTAACAACAACACAACCAACACATGTCTGGCGGCCAGCATTGTAGGGTTGCTGATGGGGAGCAACACCACCGACGCGGCCATCATGTTTAGAGCGGCTGAAGCCCATGAGGTTCTTGAAATACCTCCAGACCGCATGGTCGGCTTTGGCGACATAGGTCTTTTGGAGAACTATTTCTCTGTGACGGGGAAAGTTCTTTATCACAACGGTTCTTTGAAGTACTTTACAACCGGGGACCATTTGAGAAAAAAGACAGTATAGGTCCTTCACCACAAAAATCACTTTTACGGTATCTTGAACCTAAAAAGTTTTCTGGGAGTCAAGTACGTGTGCACACATTGTGACCACATATATAGCAGTAAGGAACGTCATCAGTGTGAAATGCATTGTAAGATATGCCAGAGGGATGGTTGCATCGTAGATGCCACCCTGAAGGTGCGGTGTCGCACCTGTAAGATGTTTTGTCGCTCTCAAGACTGTTTGAGCATCCATAACAAAGCTGTTAAATGCAGCCCTAAAATGGATTGCTTTGAGTGTGGTCGGTATGTGGCAGATGATCACAAATGCAAAGGCATGAAATGCCCACGGTGCCAGACGCCTTTTGAGGCGGGTGCCAACCACCGGTGCTACATGGTTAAAGGCAGACCCCAGACCAAAACCGAAGCCTACATGGTGTTTGATATAGAGTGCACACAAGAGACGGGAGTACATCAACCTAACTATATTTACGCACACCATCTAACTTCCGACGACAGCTGGGAGTTTGAAGGCCGGACGTGCATTGGTGATTTCCTTAACACTTTCATTCAAACCAAATTCAAAGGGTATACCATGCTGGCCCACAACTCAAAAGCCTACGACTCATTCTTTATTTTACAAAATATGATTCGTGAAAAGGTACAAGTAGAACTCATCACTCAGGGTTCCAAGCTGATGTTGTTAACAGCTGGCCAGTTACAAATAAGGTTTATAGACACCCTGAATTTCCTACCCATGAAATTGAGCAAGCTGCCAACAGCCTTTGGTTTCCCCGGGTGTAAAGGTTATTTTCCACACTTTTTTAACATCTGGGCAAACCAGAATTATGTGGGCCCCATGCCACCTCCTGACAGTTATGGGGTTGAATATATGATGCCAGCTGAGAAAGAGAGCTTTCCACAATGGTACTCTGAAAACCGTGAAAATTAGTTTCATTTTCAAACAGAGTTGAAAGCTTATTGTCAGGCTGGTGTAATGATCCTGCGACAAGCGTGCAACCTCTTCAGAGATGTTGTGGTGGAGATGACTAAGAAAGCCGGGATCTTGAAACCCAAGATGCCTCAAATGACAAAGAAAGTCAGGGTCTTGAAACCCAAGACGCCTCAAATGACAAAGACGGTTGAATACATAGACCCTTTTCAAAACATCACATTGGCCTCCATGTGTATGTCCATTTACAAACACATGTTTTTAAGACCAAAAAGTATCGCTCTAGTGCCGCCAGACCTCTATAACGGCAAACAGAAATGTTATTCAACCCCCTCGATCCGGTGGCTCATGTACGTCTCTGAGAAGGAAGACATACATATTCAGCATGCCTTACAGGCTGGCGAATACCGCGTGGGTCCCTATTACCTGGATGGGTACGCTGTAATTAAGGGAGTGCCGACGGCCTTTGAATACAATGGCTGTTTTTACCACGGTTGCCCTCAGTGTTACAAGCCCCACGAGTTTAACAGACTGCTGGGTGCCAAATTTGAACACTTACACAGATGTACTCTGTTGAAGGCCCAGTATGTTGAAAAATGTGGCTTTGCTATGAGGGTTCTTTGGTAGCATGAGTGGTTAGAGATGCTAACAACCAACACCGAACTCTGCTCTTTCCTTCAGTCGTGATTTACCAGAACCCCTGGAACCCCACGAGGCCTTATTCGGAGGTCGTAAAAATTCCATACAACTGTACCCGGCCGCGGGTGAGGGTGAGAAAATACACTACTATGATTTCACCAGCCTGTACCCATTTATGAACAAAATGAAGGTATACCCCTTAGGGCACCCCACCATTATATATAGAGATTTTAAGCCCATATCCGAATACTTTGGGCTAGTCAGATGTGAAATCTATCCTGCAAGGCAGCTTTACTTTCCTGTGTTACCATACAGAGTTGATGGTAAACTGATGTTCCCTCTCTGTCGAACATGTACTGTGTTTAAAGAGGTTGGCGGGTGTAGACACACCAAAGAACAAAGGATGCTCAAGGGGCCTGGTGCAGCATCGAGGTAGAAGCTGCCTTAGAGAAAGGTTACAGGCTCGGGAGGATACACGCGGTGTGGTATTTTAAGAGGACCACGGCACAGCTCTTTGCCCCATACATTAATCTGTTTCTCAGAGACAAGCAGGAGGCCTCAGGGTATCCCGAATGGTGTACTAGTCAAGATGCAAAGCAGAAATACATCGATGACTACTACGCTCATGAGGGTATCCATTTACGCCCCCATTTGATAGAGGTCAACCCAGCCCGTCGACAGTTAGCCAAACTCTGCCTCAACTCCTTATGGGGAAATTCGCACAGCGTACAAACCTGTCAAATACAACCTTAATAACAGATCCTGATGAGCTGTTTAAGTACCTATTTGCCCCTTGTTACGAGGTGTTCAACTGCGAGTTTATCGATGACGAGACCACGGCTGTGTGTTGGAAATACACAAAATCATACCCCACAACGTGTAACAACATAAACATCTTCATAACATGCTTCACGATCGCCCACGCTCGTCTAGAGCTTTACAGGGTTATGGATAAACTCCAGGACCGCTGCTTGTATCATGATACTGACTCTGTGATTTTTCTGAGTAAACCAGGGGATGAAGACCCTCCTCTTGGGGATTATCTGGGTAATTTGACCAGCGAACTCGATAAGGATGAGCATATAATAGAATATACCTCATCCGGACCTAAGACACTCCTACCGCACAAACAAGAACAAAGTGTGTATGAAGGTCAAAGGCATAACATTAAATGTCAGCAACACCCTAAAAATCAATTTTGACAGTCTGAAGAATCTGGTGCACGAATACGCTGCATCAAACGATTGTGAAAATGCTAAAACCATAGGGCCCGGTTCACAGAACTAACTTATGACAAAATCCTAAACTTACTACCATTTTCGTATTCACAGAAGGCACTTACTCATTTTGATATTCACAGAAGTCACTTACTCATTTCGGTATTCACAGAAGTTAGGAGTCCTAAAATTAGGACTCCTAACTTTACTACTACTAAACTGAGAAAATTCCTAATTTTAAGGCTTTCGGTATTCACAGAAGGCATTTAGGAGTTCTAAAGTTAGGAGTCCTAACTTTACTACTACTAAATTGAGAAAAATCCTAATTTTAAGACTTTCGGTATTCACAGAAGGCATTTAGGAGTCCTAAAGTTAGGAGTCCTAACTATACTACTACTAAACTGAGAAAAATCCTAATTTTAAGGCTTTCGGTATTCACAGAAGGCATTTAGGAGTCCTAAAGTTAGGAGTCCTAACTTTACTACTACTAAATTGAGAAAAATCCGAATTTTAAGAATTTTGGTATTCACAGAAGGCATTTAGGAGTCCTAAAGTTAGGAGTCCTAACTATACTACTACTACACTGAGAAAAATCCTAATTTTAAGACTTTCGGTATTCACAGAAAGCATTTAGGAAACCTAAAGTTAGGACTCCTAACTTCTGTGAATACCGAAATGAGTAAGTGCGTTCTGTGAATACCAAAATGAGTAAGTGCCTTCTGTGAATACCAAAATGGTAGTAAGTTTAGGATTTTGTCTTATGTTAGTTCTGTGAATCGGGCCCATAGTTTTGAACCAACCCTGCATAATCAGGTCCAAAAAGAAGTGGGAAATTACAACCCAACCCTTACATAAAGCCTTACGCGTTGTTTTTGATAAAAGGGTCCTGACTGCTGACTATAAAACACAGCCGTATGGTTATTGGCCACATTAGAGAGACAGCCCCCGCACCATGGACATCAGATTACAACATGCATTTTCCTGTGTGTTAGCAGGGCCCTCAAACTGTGGTAAGAGCTACTTGATAAAAAAAACTCTTAGAAAAGGCTGCCGTTGTTTTATCCCAAACCCCTAATAACATTGTGTGGCTTTATTCATGCTGGCAAGCTCTTTATAACGACCTGGCCCATAGTTTCCCCCATATCAGATTTATAGAAGGTATACCCGATAATCTCAACGATGATGAGTTACTACCACCGACCCTTGTAAACATGATAATTGTCGATGACCTTATGCGTGAAGGTGGTGATGATCCTGAGTTAGAGAGAGCTTTTACTCAATATTCACACCACCGCAATCTAAGCATATGCTACATTGTGCAGAACTTGTTTTACAAGGGTGAGAACAGTCGTTCTATAGCTCTCAGCGCCTCATACCTTGTTTTATTTAAAAACCCCCATGACAAGCAACAAATATCCGTCATAACTAAACAGATGTACCCTGGAAACACTCACTTCTTCATGGAGGCCTTTAACGACGCTACAGCAAAACCCCACGGTTACCTGCTGGTCGACTTAAAAAATAATACTCTAGAAGACTACAGACTGAAGGCTGATATTTTTCCCCCTGAGCTCCCAGTCGCTTACACCCCAAAAATAAAGTCCCGCGCCTATAAAAAGCGGAGTTGAAGACCTTTAGAGACATTTGTGGGGTCATCCTTATAACACACACAGTGCTGACCATGTCTGAACGCTTACGCCGTAATTTAGATCTCCTGAAAATGTTGGTTACAGCCAGTACCCAGCACCGAAAGGCCATCCTCTGCGCTGCTTCTGACGATTTAGTGGCGGCCATTTCAGAAATAGCCCTAAACACCCTAAAAGAGAAAGTCCCTATATCAAAGAGGCAGTTACAGGTTTTGAAGAAGAAGCGTCATCTTATCAAGACGCTCAGTAATAAAAGGACCTCACTCATTACTAGGGGTGGGCGGAATTTGAGAAATTCACTTTCACAAATTATCACGAAAATGTTAAAAATCTCCGCAAACAGGTGGAAATATCGCGAAGATGCAGAAGTTTTTTTCCCGCCGTTTGCGGTATTTTCTGCGTGGTCGCGGCTCGCCAACTTACCCATGCGGTTGCTCGCGGGTGCGTCCATCTTGTTTTCACTTGTCTCACGGTGCATGATCGCGAGAAGAAAGATGTGATCGCGTGACGAATTACGTTACTGCGGGCGCAAATTGTCGCGAGACAGCGCAAACGGCTACCAACAATACAACATCTCGTGGAGAACACGACCGGACCGGGAAAACTTGTCGGCGAACGCGGGGATTCAGGTAAGGCGATCGGGAATATATTATTTTACAGTGCGAGCAAGCAAAAAATTTCCGGTAAAATGCGGGTTGCGGAAATTTTGACATTTTCGCGCTCTCCGCGGAACGCGGAAATGTCAAATTATCGCAATTTACGCGAGCGGAACGGAATTTTAGCCCAGGCCTACTCAATACCAAGAAGAAACTGGTGAAACAGTCTGGGGGTTTTATAGGTTCATTGCTGGGCATAGCTATACCCCTAATGACAAGCCTCCTCACGGGCCGGTGATGGAGCATACCTCAAAGATGTATTTGGTTCCTAGACAGCAGCTGCAACATTTGGGCTCTTCTACGGACAACGCCTGGGATATACGGCGAAATGAGACTCTACGATTGGATGCTGAAATGAAAGACATTTTGAACCGGACAGATCTAATCCGTACGACAAAGCTAACCTTTACACCAACACCCTTAAAAAATGTATAAGCTATTACAAGCAGTGGGATGCCGAAAAAAACCAAGCTGACTCTGTATACCCCGGACTCTAAACAGCAACCCGCACCACCGACTGCTCCGCAACCCCAGCAGCCTCAACCGGCCCCTGCAACATCCTCAGATATCTTTGTTGATGACCTCGTAAAAAATATAAGTCAGAGGCACCGGGGGGCAGCGCAAATGGGGCTGAGTAAAATAGCCGCTTCTAAAGACCTTACAGCGTGGAATGAATGAGGCGAATTTCTCTACAAGGGGCAGCCTGTTGTTGGGTTACACATGTACGATCTAGTCAAAGGTCTCACGCATCCCAAAATCCTAACACCGCAAAATGCTCCTAGAGGTTGGGAGCATTTTCTGCGCACAAGTGCCGAGCTTAACATTCCTTCCACACTCGAGCACCGCCGCCTGCTTGAAAGTTTGAAGGTACCCCTTCCGTCTTCGCCACTCTCCAATGACGTTTCACAGCTATCACCCTCTTGGAGCACCACGCCTGCTCCGGATGTGCAGAGAAAAAGGCCACGGACCAAACCCCTTACATGGATTAATCCTTAAAGTTTCTACAGACTTTTTTTTTAATAACTGTACCTATCACGTGTATAACCGTTTATGGTTTTTCTACATATATTTCTACAGTAGAGGTTATCCTTGTAATGCCCAATCTACATAATTGTTTGTAATAAACACTATTATAACTTTTCACCCGTCTCAGCCGTCTTTTAAAAACATTTTTTAATTATGGTGCATGTGTAAGCATTGAAATACAGAGTCTGAATGCCTGTTTTAACAAAATGCCTTTATTTTAGACGTTCATGATTAAACAAGCCCTTACAATTTTGGCAAACAACATATTCTGTTTTCACAGGTCTGACCGATGCCCTTGTGTTTTCTTTTACATATTTCACAACTAGACTATCATTGCTAACAAGATCCCTCGAATATAGATTTAAGAGATTTCTAAATGGCACACCCTCCGACATTTTACTGATAAAATAAATACAGTGTTCCCCGCATGTCATGGCTACCGAATCCTGAACCCTCACCTTATTATACACTACCCGGTCTGTGTCTTTTTTCACAAACTTGAATATGGGTTGTGTATAGATACTGTGCTCAGCGAACTCTGCTGTACTGTAAAACACTGTAACCTTGTCACTATCTATAAACACTGCTGTCCAGTGTGTTCCACCCCTGTAATGCGGATCTGTGTTAAAGACTAGGGTGCGTGGTCTTTCTGACCCTTTTTCAGGTGGTAGCCCATCGCTAGGGAAAATACCCAAAAAAGTATTTCCTAGCGTAATTATGCCAGCTTAAGAAGTCATGTATCTGCACAGTGTCCATTTCACAAATGTTTTAAAGGTAGTCAAAGAAAATCTGTCTGGCGTGGTTGATCTGTATGATGCTGTCGAATACTGAAAATAAGACCATGTTCACATTTGTAGTCAGCGGATTACTGAATCGTATTTCAGGTTTTAGATTTCCGTTTTTGACCAGGTTGTAGTGATCGCCGTCTTCCATATCGGGTGTCAGGTCGAATGCGAACACCGTGTATCCGGCCCCATAGACTTCTCTTGACACGGCTACACCACAGCCCCTTTGATGCTTCCCTGTTATCGAAACCAGCCCCTGATATTCCCTGATGTAGTTGGAGGTTATAAAACTGGGGGTGTAGGGTTTTGCAGGAATCACATTGCCCTCGTGGACCAGCACCACGTAGTTGATGTTGTAGTGTCTAAAATTGAAGGGGTTTGAGGTATAGGTGCCGCTAAAAGCTGTATTGTCCACAAAACCAATGAGGATGAGTTTGGGTAGCTGTCCCAGAAATAAATTCTGCTGCTGGGTTAATCGGGTACCTGCGGGATGCTGAATACATTCAGATCTACTCTTTCCACTGCGTACTTGGCGTTTGATATTTGTAAAACATCGGCGTGCGCTAATCTGACGCTCGGGGACACTTTCACTCTCTTTACAAACAGGCTCGCCGACAGGATGTCCAGTTTGTACTGGTCTGCATCCCCGCTGAGGAGACAGAATGAGTACTTGTTGCGAGTGAGTTTGATCTTCAGATCAATCCCATTGATGAGCAGTTTATCTTGGAAGAAGAGGTCTGAATGTATGAGGCCCAGAAGGTCAAAGTTGCGACTGCCTGCTGCAAACCATGCTCTTTTTACAAAACCATGATTGGGACCGTCCAACGCTGTGACTTCAAAGTTGCTGTATTTATCCTTGTAGAAGAGCCCCGTTGAAAGCTGCGTGTCAAGGGCGTCGCTGCTGTAGTTTAGAATGCTCTCGAGGTAGGCTCTGTAGGCGTACATGTTATCGCTCTGTTTGATGAGACGATCGCCCAGGGTGATGTCCACCTGATTAAACATGGTCGCTAGGGGATAAGCGATCGTCGCCACTCTAGCGGCTGCCGCTATGTCGGACCCATCTGCTTTTACGATTTTACACATAAGATACAGCAGCATGTTGTTGAGATCCAAATACATCTCCGTAGACCCTGGCACACAAAACTCTATAGGGGCCAGCGGTATCAATGCGGCTAAAGTCGATACCTCCATGAAGAAGCTGTTTTCGATGCTCGTCTGCGTGGGTTTTAGAGTAAACAGGTCTGACTCTGCTTTGGCGCATTCGCCAGATGCGCAATGTACGAAGACCATGGTTTAGTTTACGATGCTTTAAAAAATATTTATTTTAGAGCCGTTTCTCTTCTTCGCAGCTCTCTTCCGTCTTGGAGCTCTTCTTTTCTGAGGATGTTTTGAAGAACTCCTCCTTTTTTTATAGGGGGCCGGTGGTCCCCTGCGTCTCGAAGCACGGTGCTTCCTTTTAACACTCGCGCGCGGCTTGTACACCAGCCCCGATCCTTCTTGCGATTGTTTGTTCATGCGTTCTGCAACCGCCAAAGTAACAGACCCCACCATGTCTTGGGCAATATTCATAGCAGCCGCCTTAACATGTGGTTTTGCAATTTCATAGACCCTTCTCAAGAACGGCATAGCTCTTCTAAACAGACTATGGAAGAAACCCCCTAAACCAGCCCGAACATAACAGGTGACCCTTGAAAGTACGGAGGACCTCCATATCCGGCTTGGCTACTGTAATAGTCCCTGTACATAGCAGGGTCCCCGTATGTTTTCACGACCACCATGATGCCTGCTTAATAACTACTGTCGCGTCTCAGCCTTAAATGAAGCTTAACAATAACTTTCCCATATTTAAAGGACACAGGCTCCGACTGATCATCGTAGATCATAATTGAAATATTGTCAAAATGGTTTTTAGAAACTGCAACGTAGTCGGGTTTGTAAAATTGAATATTGAACATCGCATTATTTTCGCCCTATACATGGACCCATCTTAACAACGGCGCGTAACTATCGCCGATCCTCTGGGCTTCTACAATATCGCTATACACATAGAGCGTACAGAACCCACCGTTAATATCCGGGCACGTGTGATCCTGCTCAGCCGTACTTCTCACATGCTGCACTGTGCCTAAAACCCTTCTTAATTTACCAGACCAGTTAAACACGGTATTGCGGCTCGGTGCTTTAAGAAACACCTTCCTTCTGACTAGCGACAGGTGCATATTCGTATATGTCTCGTTGCTGGCTATGGATTTGTTGATGGCGTCGACAACACTTGAAACGTTTGGGTAGTAGCCGTATGGGAAGCCAGCGTGTATGCTCAGGGGGTCCTGCTCCCGTTTTTTGTTAAACCGGGCTTCACTCTGTGTAAATGTATTCCATGTTCTCGGGTATTGGATTTCTGTTAGGGCTACCTCCCAATCCCCTTTCAGGTCCACTGGCTTAGCCAGTTTAACTGTATAATTAGAAACCTGGTTGTCGGGGAACATGCCCTTAGAAGCGGTGGATGGTAAGGTAATATAAAAGGGAGTTGTCTCCATCTTATCAGCGGCTTTTAGATGGTCCTTAACTCACACACCCTTCAGGGAGCTGGCCAACACCCAACTGTTAAATTTCTCCGGCCAACCCCTCCATTTAACATATGCCTGGCTGTTAGCCCCTCTACCTTTCCTTTTCAGAAACTTTTCAACCTTATACACTCGGTTCGGATCATCAGGTACCATTTGTAACTCTTCCTTGTGAAAGATCCCAGACACCGCTTCCCCATCGTAGTCCTTTAACCTGTAAATATACAGCCCTTCTTTAAGCTCCCCACTTTCCACTATAAATATTTCGTTGCTAAAAGTCCGTTGGTAGCCCTTCGTAAAGACCCCTTTCAATTTTGAAATCCTAACGTGATCACCTTTTTTAAAAATGGGTTTCTTCACCTTTGTAGTGAACTTAACGCCCGAAACAGCTAAAGAATTACTAGGAGTCACCTTTACGGGGGATGTTTTGATGGTCCGGTGATAACTGGCATTATATACATCTAAAAAAAGCCTGTAGAACATCCACGTATCTGTAGGTGTTGTTGGCCGTAAAATACCGCCACATCTTAGACTTTAAAGTTCTGTTAAACCGTTCTACAACCGCTGCTTTTACCAAAATGTTGATAATAATAATTTCTGAAATGACTTGTTTAAGAATTCTTTACCGGTGTCTGTTTGTAGTTTTTGAGGAATTCGACCCTTCTCGAAGATGGCTTTAAAAGCGGCTGTGACGCTAGCCCCACTTTTATCGCGTAGCGCTTCTGCGTAGGCATACTTGGACAACACGTCTATGACGGTTAATATTTAACAAGCACCGTTGTTATGTTATGCTATATCTTGAAGGCTGATTATGTCCGCCTGCCACTGATAATCTATTTGCACATTAACGATTGTAGGACGTCTCTTAAAACGTCTTCTGGCTAGGTTAAGGAGTGAATACGCCTCCTCTTCTGATAGCCATGTCTTGACCAGGTCTCTGCTTACCGCCTCATTTTCATCTGCAGCCATTCTATATAGAGCTTCGACGCTTCCAAAGCTGCCAACCCTGCTTGTATCATAATAAAGTTTTCTTAACCTGGCCCCCGACATGATATCATCCGTTACAGCAAATGAAATGAAAGACGGTTGTTTTGTGTAAGGTCATTTTACTAAAAAATAAACAATACTATCAAGAGCTCAGCAAAAGATGCTTTACATTTTCACAGTAAGTGTCATAAGTACGGTTTAACACATAGCCACCTTGCGGTGTAACATTCCACTTGTTTGTTCTAAATACACGCTATCATGTAACGTTACATAAGACCTTAGTTAAATAGTCTTCGGGGAGCCAAAGCCCCTATTTTTCTATTTTTTGTATACAGATTACACATACGTCTTTCTACGAGTCTTTCTATCATCTTTCTATCAAAATCGTGCACATCCCCTGCATACCAGGAAGTTTTAAGCTCGGGTCATAGGCGTATCGGATCGCATTGAGTGTAGCTGTCAAGATCCTCAACATGTCTGGGTGGACATATTTCTTTTCACTGTACAGCCCGTGGACCACCCTTAGCAGTTTATACACCTTGTAAGGGTCTAACAAACCACAAATATAGCCTATTGTTCTTGTTCTGTATGATTCGCACAAATATTCGCGAGCCGCCTGCTGTGGATCGTTCATTTGGTGTCCGTGACAAAGGCTGTAATAGTCACGCTTGACACAATTTAGTACCACCGCCGCGGCGAAACCCTTAACTTCTTGTCTGTCATAGTAGGACAATCCAGGATCTTCTTCTTTTTCACACGCGCCGCTCTTAGAGCCGCATACACACTTGTCACAGCCATCCCTGTTTTGGCATGTGGAGCTTTCAGCCTGTTTTGAACACCACAGACAAATGAAGATTACATTGCTCGCTTTTGAAGGCCGCCACTCTGCCTCTGGCCTTTTTGGGACTTCTCTCTAGGGTTCAAAAGAAGAAAGATTGACAGGCCATTAGTTGAAGAAATAAAACACATCATTATGTAGCTGACTGCGCAGAACATTTTCCTACTAATCTCTGCATTTTCACCACCCTCTGCGGCGGCTCTGAAATCTTGAGAGTCACTAATGTCCTGCGATGCCCCATCATCTTCGATGCTTGTACCCGGCTGTTGCGGAACGACTTTCTCAAAAGCTGTATCCTCCTGAAGGTCCATGTCTTCATCCACGGGTGTGTTAGGAGGTGTTACAGCCTCTTTACCATAGTGCATTATGAAGTAGGTGCATCCAGCTGTGGTTGATCTCTAGGGGTCAAAAAGAAGAAAGATTGACATGCCATTAGTTGAAGAAATAAAATACATAATTTTGTAACTGTCTGCGCATAACATTTTTACTAACCTCCGCATTTTCACCGCCCTCTGCGGCGGCTCTGAAATCTTGAGAGTCGCTAATGTCTTGCGATGACCCATCATCTTCGACGCTTGACCCGGCTGTTGCACAGCGACTTTCTCAGGCGCCATATCCGCCTGCAGATCCATGTCTTCATAGACGGGTGTGTTAGGAGGTTCTACAGCTTCTTCATCTTCCTCCATGTCCACAAAACTGAGGCCAGCAAACACACTGCCACTACACGAGCCCTCACTTTCGCTGCTGTCGCCCTTAATCGGGGACATGGGGCATTCGCAATCCTTGAAACTGAGTTCTTCCAGCCTTCGACAAATGTTATTGCCAAAACCAGTAACGTCGCAGCCCATGTCCTTAGATGTTTCTTGTTGAGCATTCTCGTCCATTACCAGAGGTGTTAAGCGGCTTAATATCTATTGATAGTTGGCTGAGAGCCACCCAACATGGTTCTTTTCACAAGCGGCTGTATCTCTTCTTTTTTCTTTGGGAACCTTTTTGTATTCAGATGGCTGCTTGCTGTACAAGGCTCTTAAGGATGCCTTATATGTATCCTAAACAGATCCTAAAAGGGGCGTGCCCCTCTACACCACAACAAGAACATACAGGCGTCATAGGACTCTGGTTCGCTGATGTCTCCAGAAGCAGCCCCGCCCTTTGGACGGCCCTTGGGACAGATGGTCGCCTACATCCACCCTGAGGGTTTGGGACCTGCCACTTTTAAGGACACACAGACATGTCACTTTTGCGGCCAGACCTGTCACTTTTAAGGACACACCGAAGGGGCGGGGGGACCTACGGGGGGACCTGTCAATTTTAAAGACATGCATGGTGATGAATGGTATCTGCTTATACTACTGGCAGCCAATCACTGCATGGGTTTAAACTAAAACCATGCAGCGATTGACCACTGACTGTTCCGGTGTGGACCGGGATTCTCCTTACCCCCTCATGGCCTGTAGGAGACTAAGAACTACACAGTAACCGCCTGTCTAAGCCAATCCAGGAGCTGCTCTTAAAACATGAGAGCACTGCCAGGATTGGCTTGGTCAGGCGAAGTCAGCGCTCATTAGGAGTCTTGGGGGCCGCAGCTGTGACTCCCCCTGACCCACCGGCTCTCTAATTCCACAGGGTGAGAAACCTCTGAGCTCCAGTGAGCATGTCAGGCTGGCAGCCAAAAGGCAGCCAGAAAACTTGTCATGCTCATTTGTGAGTGCAATTAGCAATTCACATTTATGGCTGGCTACTATCAGCCTGTGTAGTGCTGACAGCTGAGTTGACGTCAGGGTTCACCCCCCCCCCAGCACCCCCCCCACCCCCAGCAGGCCACGTAACAGTCAATCCTGGCTACCGTCTGCAATCTGGCCCGGCAGAGACTGAAAAAAATTTCGGCATTATTTAAATTTTTATTCAAGGGCACTTCGGAAGCAACGGGGCAAAATAAATAAGGGGGCAACGCCCCGGCATCCCAATAGAGAAACCGCTGCTCAGTAATTGTTGATTCCCGAAGGTATCAGAGCACTTTACATGAGCACCAGATGCGTTACAGATTGACACATTAATTTTTGTTAGTCACAGGGAGATTAAGTGAATTGCCCAGAATCACAGGATGTTGAGCATCCCTGCCAAGGCTCGAGCCTGGTCCCCCTGCTTCGAGGTGGACCGCTCTAGCTGTTAGAATACATCCTGTCCCCTTCGGAGGTGTCCATTCCTGCATGCTGGGGCCCTCCTGTGAGGGTCAGCAATCTCCTTGAAAGGAGCCACATGGTGCAGAAATGTATCCACATTTAGATATACATGTACTTATCATTCTTATATATGCCTGGTAAGGGTGAAAGACTGTGAAGTAAGGCATTGTGGGATAAAGACATCGTTGTAAAGGTTGTTTCCCTACCTAGACTATTGTCATTATCTGTTCTGTTGCAGTGCAGCAGAGCCAGAAACCAGTGCTCCTGCCTAGCGGCGCTCGCTCCAGTAGACCACAAGTGGCATCGGACGAGCGCCCTTTTGTGTATTGGATTCCTGAGATCTCATACCCTGTAAGCCCTCTGATGTAACCTCGTAATTGAAACATGTCATTTGACCAACTCGTATCAACATGTTACTGGGATAAAAGACCTTAGGACGTTTCCTTGACTTTATTTGTCACCCTCTGGAAAACATTTTTATTCCTTTGGCTGTTGAAATACCCAAATCCGGCAAAAGCTGTGCAAATTAATGGGAATTATTCAATATGGTATCTAAACAATATAATGTATTCAGCTACCACATGGAATTCCTAAACTCTGTAGGAAAAACCTGCTTAAATACGGTACAGTAGCAGCCATGTTTCCTGAGAGGTTTCTAACTCCTTGTGCGGCTCAATACCTTGTCACATATGATTTTTCCTACTGTACATTTGCCGGAGGGCACGAGCTAATCAGGTGCTGCCAGTTACAGCGCTGCAAGCATACTGCCGTCCACAGAAAACGTGTTCTTGTTCACAACATTCAGGATAGGTTTGGCATATCGCTAGCATGAGGTCACTTACACATGACCTACATTGTAGCAGACATCCACCACTGTTGAGAAGCAAATCAATCTCACCGCAGACCTTAGCTTTTTACATTTGCATGTGTTCAGTACAGTCATTTTAACGTGTGTTTGAAGCACAAAAACATAGACGTTAGCCCAACAAGCTGGAAATATATGTGCTATGGTTAATCCCTGATGATTTATTGATGCAGTTAAAGATGCATATTATCGTTTTAGTTCATCCCAAAATAAATAAAAGTTTATTCGTTTGGAAATGAATCTCCTGGAAATATTTGGTGAATGCCTATTTTTTTTGCAGTGGCATTTTCATATTACTGTACTTGGGGCCAGATGTACGATGTTTTTTTGTTTGAGCTAATGGATTTTAGACCCCAGTAGGCCACCATCCCTGGGAGTGCCAGCCATTGCCAATGGGGTCACAAATTGCGACAGCCCCATTAATATGCATGAGGCATGCAATTTGCGACCCCATTGGGAATCGCAGACAATGTTGTGCATCCCAATTAGCAAGTCGCAAATTGCGAAATGTGACGCAATTTGCACTTCGCTAATTGGCTCGTACATCTGGCTCATAGTGTACAATTGTGTATGTAAAAATAACTTTGCTTTAGTACAATTGTTATTATATGTGTATTCGTAAAGTGCACTCTCGCCCTTTGGTGTGTCCTGGTGCTGAGTAGGTGTGTGTGTTTAGCCTGCCTATGGTAGGTTTTTAATTGAAAAGCAAAGTCTTCAGCTTCTTGCGAAATTCAGTAAGAGAGGAGGAGGCTCTAATGTGGCGTGTGAGGTTGTTCCACTGTTTACGAGCAATGCCTGTCCTCCTGATCTTAGTCAGTTTATATGTAGGCCCTGTGCAAGTAGGAGTCCCTAATCGTGCCATAAGGCAACTATAACTTGCGCCCCTGCCATGCACAGTTTTCTCATCAATACTTTCACGGTAAATGATACAATTATATTTTCAATGATGTCACAGAAGATGTCATCAGTATTGTAATATATGGGTTAACTAGCAGTGCATGGCGAAGGAGCAAGTTATGGTAACCTTAGTGCACAAGTTATAGTTACTTGAGTTAACTAAAACTGTTGAATTTTAGTGGTTTTTGGAGTTTGAAACATTACATTGTTACTGAACTTTTCACCCAACTATAACTTTACTTTAACCTTTATTTTTTTCTGAGAATTTCTAGTTTTTTTTTAACGTAAAGTAATATTCAATTACCAAACATAATACAAACCCCTGCCGTGGACGACCTTCGTCATTTCCCAGCTGGAGTTTGGCTGCAGGGCCTTCGGCCAACACTCGCCGCATGCAGCCAACCCCATGCCAGGCATGGTCTTTGGCCTTCGGCCAGGTTCTGTGCCCAACCCCCCTAATGGCAGCCACACCTACTCTGCGCAGGCTCTTTGGTCATGCAGGGCAGGGTTGTTAGCCACAGGACCTGGCCTGTGACCAGGCCCTGTGGCCAAACCCCTGTATTCAGCCAGCCCCACACTGCGGATGGCCTTTGGCCATGTGCAGTGGGATTTGTCCACAAGGCCTGACCTGCAACCAAGCCCTGTGGCCAACCATCTCAAAGGCAGCCAATCCCATGCTGCACATGGCCCTAGGCAATGCATGGCGGGAAGTTGGCCACAGGGCCAGGCCCAGGTGGCCTCATACCCCAGGACCTTCTTTTTCTTAAACGGAGGATCCCTGTGGCCCTCCTTCCCAAGCCTCATTAGGTCCCCGAGACCCCATCCCCCAGGGTCTTATTTATTTTAATGCAGAGGGTGGCCCCCTCCCAGAGCCTTATTCAGCCCCAGGAATCCCATCCCCTAGGGCCCTTTATTTTATTAAAGGGGAGGAGGGTCGCTTGATCCTCCTCTCCAAGCCTAATATGGCCCTGGGGACCCCATTCCCAGGGGCCTTATTTATTTTAAAGGGCAAGGACCTGTAAAACTAGAGTGCACATGTGTCAAGGTTGCTTCCTTGCCCCCTATTATCTATTCTTTTATTTACAACCTTAACTCATGTTTTATCATTTGTGGGCAGGATGTGCCAAAGATAGCTTCCAAATCAATTCTGGCGCTCTTATATGTGGATGACACTGTTATAATGGCCTATACCCAAACGAGTTTTAAAACTTAGGCTGATACTTTTCTTACTTTTATGGAGTCCCTTGGGCTAAAGACTAATCTTACCAAATCATATGTTATGTCTTTGGGACCGAATATTTCTAGGATTTGCCTATAAACAATAAAATGCTTGAAAGTTTTCAACAATTTCCCTATCTGCATTATATTTGATACACACTCTACTTGTATTTAGACAACACAAACATGATGAACTAATCTCAACCATTGGCAATTACCCAGCAAATAATTTAATTCCTTCTTTCCATCAAAGTTGGCTCATCTGTTCGATTACAAACAAGGACCAAAAATATGCAAAGCACCTCAAGGGATGGTCTAGGTTGAAGTTCCAGGCCTTGTTCCCTCTTAGCGGAAACCCAAGTAATCCTAAAACAGTACAGGTTTTGTTAGAACTCATCATTAAAGTACAACTTAAGACATGTGGCACGGCAAGCTCTGGCGATGTACTAAACTATAATCTGAAATCTCATCCCTTATTTGCTAGTTTTTGAGTCATTGAAAGCAAGAATCTGTCTTCCTATTGAAGGCACATAAAATGACTTGATTTAAGACAGACTTCCTATTGTAGTGCTTGAAGGGCAAGTGGTCTGCTTGCAGAATGACTTGCACAGTTCCATGCTGGAGGAATTTGAAAGATACAAGAGCTGTTAATTGTGTCCTTCTTCCTGAGTAGAATGCAGGAGATTCAAATAAAGACGCAGCGAATATTATCCACTAATATATGCTAACACAAGGCAAGTAGGGGTTTTATACTAATAGGTTAGGGCTGTTTGATAAACAATATTTGAGGTGCATCTACTATTCACTCATCTGATTTTTAATCACTGAGCTATTCCTTAATATGCTGATGATTTATACTCATTCCATTGCAGAAGAATACCACATACTACATTCAAATCATTATAAAATACCAATGTTTGTGTGGGCCCTCATTTTTGGTGGTTCAGGGTGGGGTTCTTTCATAGCAAGGGTTGGTTTGTCTAATTTTAAGCACCCTTAACACACATAAGCAAATACCTAAGAGTAGGGTCACTACACCTCCTAGTCTCTATAATGATACTATGCATACATTCACCATGCATGGCTTTACAACGCGGTTGTTACAACGACCACGTTGTTACCACGCGTGCCATTACATCGCAAGTCATAACAACGACTTGCTGTAGGGGGCGTGCTCGACCTGGGAATAGTATTAATTACTATTCCTACTCTAGTTTGTGCAACAGCAGGGAAGCTGTTGGATTTAAAATCCAACACATCCCCTGGTGTCACTGATAGAGATCAGGGTGTGTATAATATTCCCACTACCACGGATAAAGTAATCTCACAGTTACACGCACATGCATACATCATACGCTACGGCCCATTTCACTAACATACGTTCAAATACTCTACCAGCAATAAACCTGTGGAAGGAAAACTCCTAAACACCCTGCATCTATACCGAGGTCGATAAGACCTGGTTTTTGTGACTGTCCTTAAACATAATCTATACAACATATACAGCAATAATCAAAAATGTAAACCCAATAATTGACAAGAAAGAATATCCAACACCATGTTTAAAATTATATTGCTTTATCTAAAATTAGTCAAAGGAAATCAATCAGAGTAAATCATTTCTCATAGTTACCTATTCTAGCTAAATGTCAGAACGGGTCAGGACAAGTCTCTCGGTAAATGTCTCTCAAGACGAAGTCCCTTCAGCATCAATCCTCAGCAACGCAGATTCGGTACGCGGCAAAGGCAAAATGGCAAGTGGCAAAAACCCTCTCTAGGCTAACATTTCTTATAGTTTCTTATAGTTTCTTATAGTTTCTTATAGTTTCTAAACAATAGAAAAAACTGTAATGTCCGCCGGACTTGCTGAGCAGAGCGAGAAGGAAAGGATGTAACATCGCTACATTTGAGAATCTCCGCTCAGGAAAAGTACACATAATGAAAACTACGGAACAGGAACCAAGAAAATAAAACATGTATCATGTTAGTTCTACTTTTCCTCGGCAATCGAGCTACAGTTCAGAGCTTTTCTCTAAGGCTCCTTTGTTTCCCAAGGCTGCCAAGGACATTTTCATTTCACTTGGAGATCTCCCAAAAACTGCTGCTGTCCTCATGGAAAGTTTTTCAAACAAGCAAGCAAGGACCATGGCCAGTTAACTTCAGGACCATTTCCAGCAGGGGTCTCCCTCGTCACAGTTTTCATATTATAAATCACAGCCAGGCTCACAAGTCGGCCATCTTTTCTAGGCCATCATAGGCCTCAATAGACCATCTTAATTAAAAGAGACAAAAACAACGTTACCACAGCATAGTGATTAAACAGTGTTAACCCCACTAATACCCTTATGTGTATGCATTTATCTAGCACTTGCAACATAGAAAAGCATTAATTCGGAAAGCATTTTGTGCTCAAAAATAAACAGCACATAGCAACGTTTAAACATGAAAACACGCACGTTATTTTTTAAACAGCACATTTATGCACACCCGCGTGTAACTCTCTCTTGTTAGGACAAACGGATTGATTAATATAAACACACTTGCACAAGACAAATAATTAATTATTAATTATTAATAAATTAGTACAATGAATAGACATGCCAGAGCTTCAAAAGCCACTGAATTTTCAAACTGAAAACTCTGCTCCAGCAATCCCCCCTTTGGTGATTTTATCACCAAATAAACCCAAAAAAAAAAAAAATTAGTGAAAATTTAGTCCCATTTTAGGAGAAATCGGAAATGTCTTTTCCCCTTTACACAACATTAGACTCCAGTCACTCTTTCATCATCCCCTTTTTGTCTCTAAGTAAACACTCTCCCTCAATTCTTCTAGTTCAATTTCTTGCGGTTCTCTTTTCAACCTCTTGTTTTTCTCTTCTTTATTCAATTTCTTCCTCCCTACCCTGTTTTTACAACACACACACACCAATCTTATTATCAATAAAGCAACAATTATACAAGTTAAGGGAAACAATATTCTACCTATAATAGTACTACCTATTTTTGCAATAAAATCCTTAACAGCTATCATTTTATTAGCTATTTTAGTCCATAAATTCTCAGCTTCAAGTGGTACTAATTCTTCATGCAAATCAGTAATATTTTTGATATAGACCTTCAGGTCTTTGCTTTCATCTGGAATGTAAGTGCAACAATGTTGAACTTTCAGCATTCCACAGACTCCACCCTCCTTGGCCAATAGAATATCAAGGGCAAGTCGATTTTGCATAGACATGGCACGTACGGCACTTAATTCCGTATTCACCAAAAGAAACCCTCCAGCGGTATTTGTCGATAAGCGATCAACCACTGTGGACAGTTTCCGAATTCCATAAGCATTCAAAGAAATTCCCACTGCTGGAATCAAAACCCCAAAAATATCACCCACTATTTCAGACCAAGTTTCTCTTTTAAAACGCATTAGTAAGTTAATATGGTCTACATCTGTTATTTTATCTATATGAAAAATCTTTGGAAAAACCAGGCCCACATAACACGTGCCATACCAATGGTCAGGCAACTTGTAATAAGCCTTATTCCCACAAACATAATATACTCCTGGAAAAATTGTATCTTCTCCACCTCTGAAACCCCAACCTGTTGCAATGAAGTATGTATCATGGCACTCACTAGTCCCGACAAAATATGTATCATATTGGGATTTCCTTCTGTGGTGCATCTAGAGCTAAAGTTGGACTAGCCCCATTCTTCAACTCTTTTCCCATCTCAATGTCCCAAATTGTCTCACTCACTTTATATTTTCCTGCTTTCTCATGCATGTTCAATCTCCTTTCTTCTACCATATCCAGGAAAGCTTTCTCCTCTCCTTTCAAACTGCAAGTTAAATTATTCTTAAAAATGTAATCTAATGTTAATCCTTTTTCTTCAATAAAAATTTCACCAAAAGTGTTAGCTTCTTTAGCTGGATTCAGCTCTTTGTTCATTGGCAAATGCCCAAAAATACTATCTCTGTTAGACATCTTATAATCTACTTTCCCTAACAAATAAAAAACACTACTTAAAATACTACAGGAAATACCATATGTAGCTGGTAAATGATGATAAGTAACACCCTCTGAAATGGATGCAGGTAATTGCATACAGACGTAGCAATCCCTTACTTCCATTGTTTTCACATATTCATATAACAGTTTTGAAAAAACATTACTAGAAAAGTTATTAATTGACCTATCTTTGTGTATGTAAGTATTACTAATTCTAATTGGAACTACTTTTTGCGAATTCTTCTCTACATTTGTCACATTCTCTGTATGCATCTCAAACTCTACTTTAAAAGTAACTAATAAAACTAAAACACCCCATAGAAGCATTAATAATCCAGTACAGCAGCAGCACATCCTACACCACCTTTTAAAGAAGGCACATCTATTTCTATTATCTTCTATGTTAGCCATTTTAGTTTAGCCTCTACTACTCCACTACTGTTTGAACTACTTCAATTCTTCAGCAATTCTTCAGCTTTCAGTTTATCCAAATGATCTCTTCGTTCACTTAATCCAAGTGAATCCTTCCTTTATTCAGTTTGGATACTTGTCATTCTTCACTTCAATTTCTTCAACATCAAATTGTATTAGATCTCCAACATCAAAATCCTCAGTACTCCACTCTTCTCCAATGTCAGTCAAGAGTACTTTCAGAATTTCACCAGTATCTTCCTCAACCACTTCTCTCAAGATCTCTTCCGGATTATCTCGAGTCACTGTTTCTTCTTTTCCTCCTTCAGACAGTGCCACATAAGACCATTCCGGTGATCTGTACTTTTGGTTGGGTCTTCTTACTCTTTTTATTTCCACTGGTTCGTTTGACTCCTTTGATTCTTCTCCTTCAGCTTTTGAACTTTGACTCGAAACTTCATTCACTTGTTCAGCTTTCGATGTACTTGCTCTTATTATTTTGTATCTCAGCCTCTTAACTCTGTTGTTAGGCCAACGATCTCCTCTTAACACCTTTTTTGGCTTTATTTCTTTATTACTTCTTTCTCCAATCCAAGTTCTCTTTCTCAGAACTCGACCCTCTGTTTGTTCATCCTCATCATCTGTTTCAAGTGCCTCTTGTTTCCGTTTTCCAGCAGCTCTCTTCTTTTCCACAGATTTTTTCACCACTGTTTGAGACTTCCCTACTCCTGTCCCTCCTCGGATCTCTGACACGCAATCTTCTTGCTGTCTACTTGTCCCTTCACCTGGCTTATCAAGAATGTTCCCTACACCTCCTCGGGGGTCTTCCGCAATCTGTCCCTCTCTATCTTCTTCTGACCCTACTTCTTCAAGTATAATCTCAAGTGGTTCTTCAATCTCCTCCTCTTCTGATTCAGGAGTAGTCTCTGTGTGATTTCTCTTTTCTTTTCTTTTCCCTTCACTGCTGTTTGAAACTTCAGGCTCTCTTACAGAATCTGATCTCTTCTCTGATACTCGCAGTGGTTCATTCGAAGCTCTTCCTACTTCTTTCCCCACTGATTCTGTATCTTCATCATCACTGGAATCTGACTCTTCAAAATACTCTTTACCAGTCCCTTCTTTTGGGTTTGGAACTCTCAGAGTATGACTTGCATGTACCCAGTGCTTCACTCCAGCACACTTTACTGCAGTCGTCGTAGTCAGAATAACTTGTCTCGGCCTTCCCCACCTTGGAATCAAGCAATTTCTTCTTCTGTGAACTTTTATCCTCACCCAGTCTCCTGGACTCAGATCATGGGCTTGCTTCTTCTCAAGTGTGGTAGCTTCTTCTACAACCTGGTGAAACACAGAATGAACTGCGTCAGCCAGGCCTTTACAGTAATCCAAAATCATGTCATCAGTTATTGTCACCAACTTATTGACAGGCACGAATGCATGGCGCATTGCACGTCCCATTATTATTTCGTGCGGACTCAAACCAGTAGTTCTATCTGGAGTAGATCTCATAGTCATCAGAACTAGAGGTAAAACATCTGGCCATTTCATGCCAGTGGCTAAGCACATTTTTCCAATCCTATTCTTGATTGTGCCATTAATCTGCTCAACCACACCAGAAGCCTCTGGTCGGTATGCACAATGTAGCTTCTGCTGTATTTTCAATGCTTCACAAATCAAACCCATAAGCTCATTTTGAAAGTGTCCACCTCTATCAGACTCAACTGTTACTGGAAACCCGTATCTAGGAATCAACTCCCTTAACAGTAATTTTGCCACTGTTAATCCATCATTTCTTCTAGTCGGGTAAGCTTCCACCCACCTTGAAAACAAACAGACTACTACTAGAACATACCTCAGTCTGTTTACTTGGGGCATTTCAATGAAATCAATCTGCATTCTTGTAAAAGGACCTCCTTCTCTGCCTATTGTCCCCAGACTCACCACTGTCTTTTTCCCAGTGTTAAATTGCTGACAAACTAAACACCTCTGACAGATGCTTTCTGCAATTGTCCTGAACTTTGCATTGTACCAGGTTTGCTTGAACGACCTAACCATCGCGTCCCTCCCCAAATGTCCCTGGCCATGATACATCCTTGCCATTGACGACAAGATGGAGTTGGGCATTACTGGTCTGCCATCTCTGTAGACCCAAACATGGTCTGTTTCTCTTGGAGCACATCCTGCCTTAATCCAATCTTTTTTCTCTTCCTCTCCTGCCTCATCTTGCAACTGTTTCACTTCATCCCAGGTTTCTAAGACATTAGTAAACATCACAGAGAGTAAAGACATTTCCCCTTCTCTGTCCCTGTTGATGGACTGATTTGTTTTGGCACAGTATTGCGCAACATCGTTTGCATAACGGTTTCCGACCGTTATAAAATCCTCCCCTAGTCCATGGGCAGCACATTTTACAACTGCTAACTCCTTAGGCAGCTGTATCGCCTCAAGCAATTTACCAATCATTTCAGCAAGAGCCTTGCAAATAAGGCAAATGAATCGTCACTAAAAGTGACGTGCCTGTGGCATTAAACCCTTGTAAATGTGCTGCTGTGTTTTAAGGCAGGAACTGAAAATCTGCAACAAACAGACTTGCAAGGCTTCCTGGAATCAGGTTGTAGGCAATTGATTCGAACGCGCAGTTTAATCGCGTATCAAGGTGTAATTTCAGAGATGTTGAGAAGCATGAAATGGCTATGTGGGAAATGAACAGAGCGGTTCTGCGAACCCCTGCAATTGTCACCTGTATATTTGCGGCCCTTCCGGCATCTCTGGAGTATAGAAAACCACTCGACTGAAGGCGCTGAAGAGAAAAGAAACCCTTACAAGAATGGTTGCACCCTGCTAGCAGTGGATTGATTTTTTTATTCGTGTGAAGCTGTTTCCCTGCCGGAAAGTGGTTTAAAATTGCCAAACATTGGTATTACTGTAGTTATGTCTGTTTTCATCGGTGCTTTAAGCAGCTTAGGGAATTTGATGCTCTCCATAGAAAAAACAAATCCTTTTATTTTTATAGGTTCTTTTCACTGTTTGCAGAAACTTGAGAGCCTCGCCTTTTTAAATAGTACTTTTGACTGTCATACTTAATTTATTTGTAGCTAGGAGAGATGCAATCATAGAAAGATGATTTCAGATAAAAAATACTTGAGTTGTTTCATACAATAAAAAGCAATGGAAACAAAATATTTGCAAACAGAAATTTGAGTCATGGCTGCTGCCGAGCACACTGTAATGCTTTGAATAAAACAGGCATAAGGCCGCAGGACAAAGGCTCAATATATAAGATACCTTATATCGGTACAGTATAAGGGTATTGTTAGCTACTGCTGAATTCTGTGCTCTGTAATCGCGTGGAACTGGCGTCTTAGAATCGTTCTCAACATATAAAAATAGACTATCCCTTTCAAAATTACTTTACATTACCTGATTATGTGATTTGACATGGCCTATGATTTTTCGAATTCTGTTCAACATCTTTCTTCACGTTTTTCTTGCACATAGTTTCATTTTTTCATCCTGTCCTTCAAAAGCAGATTCTCTATAGCAAAACGGCTGAACGTGCAAATCATTTTTAACCTAAATACTCTGATCTCTCTGGACTTAGAATGTGAATGTGTGCAGCTTTTCGTTGTTTCCATCCTACCATTTCAAAGTAGATTCTCAGTCGTATAAAATGAACAAAAGCCTTCCAAGCCGAGCTGCCCTTCAGGTTAGACAGATCTTACAGGGCAGAGGGGGCCCAGCTACTACTGACGTTACAGAGACCGTAGTGTTTTATTCAGCAGACATTTTCCTTTGTTAACTGAAATCTCTCAGGAACACAGTAAACAGATATTGTTAGAGAGTAGACCAGTGATTTTTTTTTATATGTTTGAAATGCTTTATTAATCAACTTGTTAATACATAAAGATACCAGCAAATACAGGAAATAAATTCAAATATGATATTGAAACAAAGGCAAGGCTGATACTATATAGAAAAAGGTAAAAGCATTTCGTGGAGTTTTGTAGGGGAGGGGGGAGGGAGAAGAAAGGGAAACAGAAGAAGGAATAAATAAAGGGGAGGAGAGGGAATATTAACATTGCAATCTAAAAAGATAGGAAGTAAGGCATACTAGTAAATTACTGTAAGTAAAGCAATACATATTGTTCAGTATAGAAGATGATATAATATAAGAACCATGTAAAGAGAGAAAAGAAGGACAGAGTTGATATCCTTCAAAGAGGTTTAAAATTTTCCAAATTGATATGTGAAGTTTTCTTCAAGAAGACAAAGGAGGTACGGTGTTCCTGGGTGGCAAGTTGGCCACCTGGTGAGTACTCAGAGTGGTGGGGAAGTGGGAAATACCTCCTTTCAGAACTAGGACCCTCACACACCCAGCAAGCTAGGTGTCATGCTTCATCATATGCGTCTATTCCTCATCGAGCCGGTGCTGCAATGCTCGATGGGCACCCATAAAGGGGCTCTTTATCAGAGATCTTTTGTTCCTTGCCGTATAGGTGCTGTGGGTGTGAGGGGCCTGGTAAGATGTAGATGTGGTGTGTGGGTTAAAACAGGTAAGGGAATCCTCTATAATTATTTTTATTCTGGAGAGGTCACAACCTGATTAAAAAGTAAAAAGAAGAAGGAGGGTGACTATTTTATTTTAATCTGACAAAAATCACGCTCTACCTCTTAGTGGTCAACATGTTTCTCGCCGATAAAATGTCTCTAGTAGATCAGTTGACGATTCCTCAGGACCTAGTGACTAAATTAAAAATATCTACAGTGTGTGGTGTGGTTCTACATACCACTTCTTCTCTCTGTAGGATGTTCCCCCGGAGAAAAGCAGCCAACCTAGAGTACAAACAAAAAGGATCAAAAAACCAAATGGTGATATTGGTACATGGTCCTATTAATTCCAGTGGGTGTATTTCACCGTACACAACCTCTTTGAATCTATACAAGTGAGAAAAAACAACGTGATTTCATGCAGATCGCATTCTAAGTGTGCCTTCACTTGTATTTAGAATATAAAAACCTCTGTGTAACCAGTTAGAGTAATTGAACATCATGGTGAGTGTGTATCAGCTCACCTCTTAAGGATTCAAGTGCTGCTTCATCAGACAGCAGCGGAGTATATGGACACTCAACGTAGTGTCGCTGTTCATTAAAAGGAAAAAAACAAAGTATGCTGGGTGTGGGCTTGTAGGCACAACGTTTAGTTGCTAAAGCCATGACTCTAGAGCATTAAAAGTGAAAGTGGGCATGGTTCAGGTTAAAGTAAGCCCATAGTCGTGAAATAGGTATCATTGACAAGGTTATTCAACAGACTCAAAAGTGCCCCAGACCTGCCTGCGTAGCTGCTGGCGCCTTCACCATGCGCTCCGACATTCAACAGAAAAACCATCTGGTCCAGGTGATTTTCCTTTAGTGAGGGTGTTCAAAGCTTTGGAAAGTTCGGCTAGTGAAAGGTCGTTTACAAGATCAAGAAAATTAAGATGAGAAGTAGAGGGAGTAGGAAGTTTCTCAAGATAGGTTTGACTAAGAGAGGAAGTGGGAGGAGATTCTGGTGTGTAAAGATTTTGATAAAAAAATTGAAATTAATCAAGTATTTCCTGATCTTTGTGTAAAAGGGAGTTATCAGAAGAGTAGATAGAGTCTATAAAGGTACGCTTTTTACGCGATTTGAGGTAATTAGCCAAAAGCTTTCCTGTTTTGTTACGGTCGCCATAATAACGAGCGCAACTACGAAGGAGTATTGACAATGCATTATCAGTAGTAGATTTATTGAATTCAAGTTTGGCTCGAATGAGGTCTGGTGAAATGGAAGTAGTTGAGGAGGTGTAAAATTCATGCTCCAAAAACGTAATATGAGCCAACATAGTTTTCCGTTTTTGAAGAAAGTGCTTCTTTTTCTTAGAGACAAAATCAATAATGAACCCTCTTGCTGTAGCTTTAAAGGAGTGCCAAAGAAGATAGGGGGACGTATTGGGGTCGTAGTTGATCAAAAAGAATTAGTTAGCAAAGGAGCGAAAATAAGAAGAGAAAAGAGGATCAGTAAGAAGAGGATCAGTAAGAAAAGAAAGCACCATCGGAAGACTTAGGATGTGGGGGGAGTAGATCAAGGTCTGTTACAATTGGGGCATGGTCCGAGATGACTATGGGTTCGATAGAAGAGGATAATAGATTTTGGGGTAAAGATTGAGAGAGAAAGATGTAATCAAGATGAGAAAGAGATGCATGAGGGGGAGAGAAAAAGGAATAATCAAGAGTATCAGGATGTGAGAGTCTCCAAGAATCAATGAGATGCAATTGAAAAATAGTGTCAAGAAATTGTTTGTGGGTCTTATGAGGTGTAAAACGGACAGTTGACTTGCGATCAAGAAACGGGTCTACAATCTGGTTACAATCACCACCTAGAATAAACAGGTCATCTCGATATTGAATACATTTTTTCGTGATTAAAGGCCAAAAAGAACAATCAGGTTGTGTAGGACCATAAACATTAAGGACAGTTAAAGGTACAGAATTAATAGTTTAGTTAATACCCATCTACCTTCAGGATCATTTTCTTGTGACATAACTTAACATTTTAGTTTCTTGTGACATTTGATGGCAACGCCATTTTTTTTATTGATAAATGGTGAGAATAAAACCATACCCACCCAGCTTCTTTTCAACTGGAGCGATTCGGCTTCTGTAAGATGGGTTTCTTGTAAAAGAACTATGTCTGGGTTATAAGAATCCAGGTGGGAAAGGATTCTCTGTCGTTTAATTGGATGAATAAAACCTTTTACGTTCCAGGAGATAACTTTGAATGTAAAAACAGCAAAAATGTAAAAGAAACAAAAGCTACAGTGACGAAAAGAGAAAAGAGAGTGTCAATAAGTAAAAGAAAAAGAGGATGAAAAAAAGGGGAAGTTTAGAGAAGGAGTTGAAGAAGCATGAGGAAAAGAAACTTAAGACTGCATATGTAGAGAAGGAGGGGATAGGTATAGACAGAGGGAAAAAAAGTATAACCAGTAGGTAAGAGGGAAAGAGAAGGAAAAGAGGGCGAGGAAAAGAAAGAAGAGATACAAGAAGAGAGAGTGCATATCCAAAAAGGATGTCTGAGGGTAACATACCTGAGGTGGACAAGAAAAAATGGACAATGGGGCAATGGTGACACTCAACAAGATGAGCCTCCCGTAATTGGGAGTCCGGACCGCACCAGGACGGAAGGACGTAGGAAGGGAGCTACATGGGTTGAAGAGAAATAAACCAACCAATCTATATGGATAAACAAAAGAGACGATTAACATCAAAAAATACAAAAGGGTAGATACAACCAGCTAACATGCAACACGAAAAGATAATAAGTCTTAAGAACCTATGATGTCTAAGTAGAGCATATATAAAAAGAAGTAAACATTAAAAGGAACCAAACTAAAACTATTTAAGGAACATCAAAAAGACAAAACTGCATTGTAACAGGTGAAAAGAAGTGTGGATACAATAACACAAATCCTGTAAAGAAAAAAGAAGGTTAAATGATCAACCACTAGGAGAAGTGGAAGTATCCATGCCACTGGTAGTTTGAATATGAATAAAGTTTTTAAGTTCCTCAGGATCTTGAAAGGTCCATGTTTGGTTTTGGTATGGGACTTTGAAGATACATGGGTGAAATAAACCATATCTAGCACCAAGAGTTCGTAGAGGAGCACAAAGGTTCAGGAATTCTTTTCTTCTAGACGCAGTAGCAATGGAGACATCCTGCGAAAGAAACACCTTCTGACGCAGCCAGGAAAGTTGACATTTAGATCTAGCTGAAGAGAGAACTGAAAGAAGATCTGTACATTTCAGGAAGAGAATGATGACACCTTGTGGTTTAGCTGAAGCAGATGAGCAAGGATCGAGCCTGTGAGCTCTTTGGATGCTGAGAGAAGTAGTAGATGGCATATCTAGAAGTTTCGGAAGGAAGGAAAATAAGAATGATACAGGGTCGTCACCTTCCAGAGATTCCGGTAGTCCGTAGATGCGTAGGTTATTCCTCCTGTTCCTATTTTCTAAGTCTTCAGTATGTTGCTGAAGGGCGAGAACCGACTTTTCCAAAGAGGAAATTAGTTGTGAGTTAACTTGTATCTCTGAAACTTGCTGCTCCACTGACGCCACTCTGTTATCCATAGTAGACCACTTCTCCTCAAGAAATTGCATTTTGTTATTGGTTTCCTCTACAAACGGGCGCAAAGCGCGTATCTCCTCTAAAAGTAGTTACATAGAAATGGGAGCTGGTGCTTTATCAGGAGATGGAGAATCATGTTTCAGGCGTTTAGAGGATGCGGTAGGTGAAGAGGATTCGCTTGAAGAAGGTTGCGTCGAGGAAGAGCATTTAGAGGCAACTCCAGCCATTTGACCTGTGTTAGAAGATGAGTCTGATGCTGAGGAAAATGAAGATGTTGCCGAAGGAGCACGTTTGGAAGGAACAAAAACAAACTTCGGATTGCGCAGCTTTCCCATAAATATCTATCCTTCAGGGCGTAGAACGAACAATGTAATAATGAATAATGAAGGTTGGTAGGACAAAAATGTTCTAAGGAGATTAAGTTGAATTAGTTGATAGAGAACTGTTTTAACCTATATGAGGAAGTCGATGAAAAGAGTACATCCAGAGGGCAAATGGTCTTTGAAAAAAGGAAAGTTCAGGCAAATAAGGGAATGCACCACTCACAGGCAATGACGGACCTCCTATGTAGGATATATAAAAGAGGAAGGTAATCAAGTGTCCCGCAACAAATGCTCAAGGAATCCACAGCCTTAGAGAATAGAGCATACAGCAATAATGGCACTGAGGCACATGGAATTATCAAAGGGGTAGAAATGTAAACAGCAAACTTGTTAATATGCTAAAATTCTGAGGAGGCTCACACCTAAAATGGCAGGCAGCTTGAGGAGACAAACACAGCAATGAAGAAACATGGCGCGATGAGAGCCAAAAGTTATCCTCATTAGTTGTGGGATATACAACAATAATCCAGTGAAGAAACAAGGAATTATTGATGGAGCCAGCATATAGAAAGCATTCTCGTGAAAGATGGGGTTCCTGATGGTGAGACGCGCACATCTAAAATGGCGGGCGTCTTTAAGGAGCAGATGCGGTGATGAAAATGTCATTAAGAGCAACGCGCCTAAATTCGAAAATAGTCTCACGGAGTCTCCAAACATTCCGGAACATAATGCGGGCAGTTGTCAGCGAAGGGCTGAGTGGAAAATGCATCAGCAAGTCTCAAATACGTCCCGATGCGGTGGAACGGAATCCCTAGGCAGCCATATTGTTCGCCGCCTTAGCCTGACCAGTTATTCTTAACCTTGTGACTTCTGTGGACCCCCACTGAATCATTACTGTTATCCGGGGACCCCAACTGAGTCATTATTAGAAGCTGGTGTCCCCCGGCAAAAGCAAACAACACACAAAAATACAAAAACAAGTGTACACCAAGCAAATGCTGAAATATTGAAATATTTTGTTCATTTGTCAATCAAATATGACAAAACTTTCCACATTTTCAGTTGTGCGTCTTTATATGTATATAGTTTATGAACTTTAGTGTATTCATTTTAACATTATTTATTTTTTAAACAAACACAGTTGCGGGCCCAGTGAGTAGGCCTTGCAGACCCCCAAGGATCCTTGAACCACTATTATAGACAATACAAAAAAAATATAAAATAAGAGCCAGCCCCCTTCGGCAATGAGAAAATAGCATTGTAATTGTAGTATGTAAGTGAGGATGAGTTGTTATTCAAACACAGCATCTTAATGATTTTGGAAAATACTACAAATATTTGGGAAAGCAACTTTTATGAAGTTACATTTCATCTGTCTGAAACTCCAGTTGGCTAATTAGCATTAGCTTGCAGCTGGGCCCCCTCAGTGCTTCTCCCTAATGAAGTGTGAAAATGTTTCCTTATTTAGAATTTGGCATGTGGGTTATGTCGCCAAAAAGTAATGGGTATCCTGTCTAAGGTATTACAAGTGCCCTAGGTTATAATGCACTTGTAATATGGTGGGTGAAAGATCCGCCACTTTTGTGACAGAATATCCCATCCGCCGAACTCTAAATAAGGCCCTTAGTCCTTAACGCACAAGCTTTGTATTTTGGTAAATAGATTAATTTTGCACAATCATCAGTTTACCATTTTCCAAGAAGTATGCTTAGAAATTAGCTTTTTATTATAAGTAAAAAAAAAAAGTATTTTCATAATATTTTGGGATGCCCATGAATGAGAAGAAAAAAATTATACCTTACACCAGGAGTAAAACCAGACATATCTCTTAGCTTGTTATTAACAAGGCTTGTGACATAAGAGTTGTTCAATATGATGGTGAAATATCGCCAAATGAGTCAAAATATAAAAGTGAGGACAGTCTGGTGCCAAGAAAATAATATGAGAAATAGGTGATTTTAACTCAACATGAAAACTTCAAGCATCAGCATTGAATATATTTTTTAAATTAATGTATCTTGTCCTCAAATAGCAGCCTGTCCATCACATGCCCATTTTATGCCTGGGATATATGTTTTATGATAGGGTGGCCAATTGTATGTGGCGACTGGCCACAATTAACAAGCATTTGCAATGCAATAGGTCTCGCATTTACGCGGGTTTCAGCTACTGGCATTGTAAATGACAATGCCTTTTATTTATGTTTTAAAAACGAAAACAAAACTAAAAGGCATTGTCATTTGCAATGTCAATAGCTCAAACTCGCGTAAATGAGAGACCTATTGCATTGCAAATGCTTGTTTTTGTTTATTTGGGAGAACAGGCCACTTAACATGTATTTATTCCTAAACATTCTCTTGCTTGTCCTAAATCTCCACAAACGCTTGGAGACCCAACATTTTATCTGATATGCATAAACTTTCAAAGGCTAAACGAACTGGGTGGAGAAGATACAGCTTTGTATAAAATAACCACTGGAGCAAAACCCTGCTCTGCCATCAACACCAGATCACATGCCCTCTGAAACAGTAAACATGCCTGAGCAAATTTACCCAAAGAAGGCTCCTTGACTTTACAAAATTCTAGAACAAAAGCTCCTCCTCAACCCTCCTTCCCATTAAAAATAAAAGCTGGAGCAAATACAAATTTTCAGTATGAAACAAATCCCCTAAAATAGTTCTCATAAGGAAGCAAACTAACCCAAACGTAGTGTCTGAACTTAAACCCAACAAACAACCCATAGGACATGAACTGAGTTTTAAAGACTAAGCACCCAACATGGCCTTATTGAGCATAAATGCTCTGAGACAACACCTGCACTTCCTCAGCTACAGAACGCAAGCCCATTATGTTGCCTCCAAACAAGCCCCTCACGGTACGTTCTGGATCTTTAGAGGCTGCAGTGAATTTTACAGAAGGAAGGTAAAGGACCACAAACCATCAATATGACCCACATTGAAGCGAAGCCACATCCTGCAGAGAAGCGCAGAAATTTGCTACAAAGAGGCAAAAAACCCAGCAATATGGCGTTTAACTAAAAGTACATTGAAATGCAGAGCATTTTGTGTCATCCATAAACTCATCACATAAAAACCAGCTTTTACAAAAAAAACAACTACAGATTGCAACCCGATTACTGCTCATTTTAAAATACATAACAATATGTAGAACAGCTTAGCATGAGCTCCATAAAAACATACAGAAGAGAACGGCTACATAAAAAACATGACGTAAACGTGCCTTACTCAGTTCCGTGGGGCGCTGATAATACTATCATAGCTGCGACACCTCCTTCTACCGTCATGCACAGAGAGGTAAAAATAAAGAATTAACCTTTGAGGCAAAAGGAGAGACCAATGGATACCCTTTTGGTGGCTGTTTTCTACTAAGTGAAACCAGAAAACCTGCATTTATTGCTGCTTTTTGCTTAACCAAATTGTGTAATCTTAGGCAAATATTCTGTTTTACGAACCTCTTTTTTTAAGTATCCAATACGAAAGCAACTTCATATACGTGCAGGTTCAGAATACAAGCTGTACAAAGCCTATTGTTGCCCGATGTTTAAGAATCTGTGCTATATACAGGGTTAATGTGCCTTGTAAGTTCACTAATGGTGCTGTCGCCCAGAATGGGGCTGAGGACACAATGGTTCTATGTCCATGTATAACAAGCCTTGAAAATGCAATAGGTCTCGCCTTTGACCAAGTTAAAGCCATTTGCTTTGCTAATGGTATTGTATAGCAAAGCAAATGGCTTTAACTTAATTAAAGGCGAGACCTATTGCATTTTTAATGCTTGTTTTTAATCGCCTTGTGTGAATTAAGCCATCCACTCCCATGTAATTCAACGATTGATATGAAACGATCTGTGTAAAACCTCAGTTACCAAAAATCTGATGAGAACCCAAAGGAAAGCCAGATTCTCAGGGATGCTCAGAAGAACCCACACAATGAAGGAGCGTTTGCTTTAATAAGAGATGTGATACACTGAAATCACCTGGTGTTTAATAATGCTAAAAGGGGGATGGCTGTGAGAAAAGTTAATTTCCTGGCCAGTACCTGCTATTGTTCATTTTTGAGGGCCCTCCTATTGCATTCGAGTATAAGCGAGAGCAAGTTGTTCACATAAAAAAGCAGCTACATGTGCGTACAGACCACTCACTCCCACACAAAATAGTTACTGTTCAGAGTAGAAAGACAGAAACCTAAATGCAGGCTGCTGTAAATAGTTTAGAGACCGAAAACCATGATTATAGTGCTTTAAACAAAAATGTACAAGTACCAGCCTTAACTATGCAAGAGTACCTGTTTGTCACTGGAAAGTGTTGGTAATCTCCCACTAACAGTATTGCACCGCTGCTAAGAACGCTTCCTTTCATAATAAAGTTAAATGAAAATACTCACTAAGTACCTGCCCATTTAAAACTCTTCATGAACCATGTATGCCCTTTAAAATTGGGGTAAGTAAAGTTAAAGACTTGCTCAAATTCCTAGTGCACAACCCAGTGTCACATTGTGGCAGGACGTAATAGGGGCTAAACATCAGGTTTTCACATTGACAATTACGGTGGAACATTTTAAAAGTGGACGTTTTATTGATAATAAAGTATTTACTATCCAGAAATACTAATACTAATCTGTTCTGGACACAGTATAAATTCCAAGTAGAAACATTTATCACAACCAAGTGATGCTTTTCCAAACCAAATTAATTACGAATCAGACATGGTGTTTTTGTGGAGCTTCAGATAGGAACGGAGCAGAATGCTGGGAAATGCGACAATCCCTTAAGCAATATTTCATACTGAGGCCTTCACAGGACAGAAGATAAATTAGAAACGACCCCATTTTCTCTGACTTTTCTTTACACAAATGCTGAGCGTGGTCTCCAGCTTTGCCCATACAAACCAGGCATCTCAGCTTCAAAGTGAGCCGGTGTCACATCTGCACTGTGACTGCACGTTTATGACCAGGTTGGCACATATACCGCAGCCTCACCACTGCTGCTGTTAGGTCTCGCTGAGTCAGCGCGCATGCGCTGCTCGGAGAGACTTTAGTAGGCGAGTTTTCAAAGTGCTGCTGAAGGCTGGCGGTTCGCGCGTGAACGCAAGCTTGTCGCCAGCCAGCAGCACTTTGAAAACTCACCAACTAAAGTCTCTCCGAGCAGCGCATGCGTGCTGACTCAGCGAGACCTAAAAATGATCACTTTGCAGTGCTACAATGTGACGTATTAATATTGAAACTTCCACAAGTTAAATACACTTTATTGAATTTTTCATCACATTTTATGTTTGCTGTGCGATTTGTATGGCAAACTTTTTCACAGCTGAGCTCGGGCACGGGCTCTAAGAGCGGAGCCAGACCCATGGCTCGGCTCACCTTGTTACATTTGCTATCTCGCTCACCTCTGCTGGTCACATGTGCCACACATACATGGCTCCAGCAGTCTCACCACACATGGCCAGTACCTCTGTTGTTCCACTGCTGCCCTATTCCGGCTAGGATGAGAGACAACTTCTCTCCATGGAGGGCTCCTTTGTACCGGAACAGAACTGCCCACATTCTGCACCTGGCAGATGATGGTTGATTTTTTCATTTCCCCGACTTCCTGTGACTGTAGAGCCAAAAAGCGAGAGAGGCACGAGTAAGTTCTCACCTGTGAAAGAAGGGGAGTGTAGTGGAGTTGGGGGCGGTGACAAAAACAACTGCTGAGCTAACAAAGTGGGAAGGGTGAAATGTAGGCCTTGAAGCCCTTCAAGTGTGATCAAACTGCATCAGCCGCCTGCACAACCCGCGCTTTAATCCACTCAGCTGCAATCACCAAAGCCTGGATGGAGCACAATATTCGGCACGGTGTGGTTGGTGCCCGCTCGTCTCCCTCAGAACTGACAGTCAACCACCATGTGCGGGACATAACAATACATTCAGCATTAGACAGCTTTAAAATCCTGCTGTTGGTGTTTTAAAAATGCACGCAAACTAGTTCCACAATAAACCCATGGATTCTTGTATGCTTTACCTGTGGTAACTTGGCAGCACATGCTATGCTCGCTTCCTGGAGACTCGCAGCTTGTGTCCTCACCCACCCAGCACTGGCTGCAAGTTAAGCTCGTTTGTAAACCTGCCTCGTTGCGAGGTCTGCTTTATTTAGAGGCGTTATGTCTTGTTTAGAACAATCCCCCGCAATTCATAGTCACCTCAGAAGTCATTGTGCACAATGCCAGTGAAAGGATGAACGAGGGAAAGCTAGGGAACACCTGAGCGTGCCAGTTATTTATCTGTTGTGTACTGAGCGATGTCCAGCTATTAGAGAGAAAGTAACCGAAAGCATGCTTTAGAAATAATTATAGAAAAACAAGCACGAGCACCTAAGACTATTGACATGTGCTGGGTGGGAGGTGTATGGCAACGAAATGATCATACACGAAAAAAGAAACAAACAAAGGACTATAGAAGGATGTGCCCGGAGCTGGAAATCAGAAACAAGCATCGATCTCTTATCTTTATGGGGCCTTGTGTTTCTCATTAGCGTGGAGGTGCGCATTGCCCCCCACCACTCAAAGGCAAAAATCTTGACGAAACCAAGATTTTTTTCCTTTGAGAGGTCGGGGGCAGTGCGCTCCTCCACGCTGATTAGAAACACATGGCATCATAAAGATAAGAAAGTGCTTTGCGACAGCCGCAAAGCAGACGAGCCAGTCCGGATCGGCCGGTCGATAAGGTGTCACCAAAAAACCCTCATTTCCAATGGCAGGCCACCGTTTAGCATAAACGGTGATACCAGCCAATAAAAATGAGGGGCGGGGCTTCAAGTCCCCTTCTCAAATCTACTTTCCTACAAAATCTCTCACCCAGCGAGCAGCGCAAAGCGCTGCAACGCCAGGCGAGACCTAAAAAGGTTATGTCCCAAAATATGAGGAATGCCTACCATCAAGCATGGAAGGAAAACGTAAAACATACAATGACATCCATTTTTCGTCAAAAGGCATTCAACATGCCAGGGTTGTCATAAATTTGACAGGATTGGCCCCAATACTTAAGATATGTCTGCCAGTATACAGTGAAGACAACCATTTTGCTATTGGCCACAACTAGACCAGGGATAGTCACTGTCAAGAAGACCACTTTTATATCAGGGATGGCCATAATTGAGACAATTAACCCCACATTATGACAGACATTGACATCATCATGCAGGGAAGTCCATAATCATACAAGTTAGGGCCAATATTGTGTTTTGGAGTTGTAGTAGCGATTGCACAAATGGCACACCATCAAACTTATCACACAAATCGGCAATTAGAAATAATAAACAAAAGGCTCCGCTAACGGACCATTATGAACAAATGAAACATGAATGCAGTCAATTCACTTGGTTCATATTAGAGAAGATCAGAATAGACCGGAGAGGAGGTGATCTAGATGCTAGAAGAAAACAACGAGAACAATGGTTCATGTGCTATCTTAATACAGTTGACAGGGGCCTCAACTCAAAAGAAGATTGGATGAACATCATCACTAGATAGCGGCAACAGGACTTTTGGATCAGATGTAGTTATATGCAGGAAAGCTTGAGTAGGCTTGTGCACAAGATTACCCGCAACTCGGTATATATGAGGACTGTGGCCCTAACTGAAAAGAATATTGGATACACATCTTCATTGTGGAGTGGGAATATGACCACCAGATCACATGCAGGTACATGGAGGATAGCTCGAGCGGACTACTTAATTTTATCTGTAATTCTGCAATCATCACTATATAGCAGTTTTACGACGAGTAGATCACATGCAGATACATGACAGGAAAATTGGAGCAGGCTCCAGAATAAATTGACACGGAGCCCCACTACCATGCAATAGTCAGAAGAAGGAGCAATCGCATTCTATTCTTGGAATGCGATGTAAAAAGTGGTCATAGGCGTGATTTAATCACAGGGATTATAATAACGCTTCGTACATAACCGTATACTTATAAAAAAAAGATCGATAGGAAGACAATTATTCACAAGAGGTAGATAATATCACTGCCTGTTGTAAAATGGTACGCAATATATATATATTTGGGCTTTTTAGACATAAAGTTACATATGATAAAAAAAGAGAGTAAATACATGTTTAACCAATAGCAGGAGGTACTGTAGACAACCAATAGCACGGTTACTTGCATAAGGGCTCACATAGCAGCAGCAAGGTGTTAACTATAGCGATCCAGCATTGGCCGACAGCAGTCACATGGTATTAGGGACAAGAAATAAAGAAAGGCCAATAGGTAGAAGAACGTAAGCAGGACGTAGACATATCCCCGCACTCAGGAAATTATTGGCGTGCTCGAGGTAAGATCTAGGGTCGATAGATAATGGGGCGGAATATACTTGGTCCCGCAGTTGAAGGGATAATTAGAGAAATAGAAGGAATATTGGGGCCGGGAGACACCACGTAATTATCTCCAACTTATTTAATCTAGGTTACGGGGTGCCAGTAATACGAAGGAAATAGTATCTGTAACGGTCCCTGGTATAAGCCTATCGCAGACACAGCGGAGTACAGATTTTATTCAAAAGAACAATGCGGGAGAACAACAACAGTGCAGAATAAAAAAGGTAGGATTTGTGTTATCCCCATTTGCTAATCCATCTGCAACAAAAGGAAGCAAGGGTGAGATAGAAACCCAAGGGAGGTGTTACATAATAAGACAAGTTCTCTTTATCCATTACCTTTAGGACACTGGGTGTATGGCATATGAAGGTTTTAACACAGGCTTGATCCCTGAGGTATCCGTGCCACACAGAGGATAAGAGACGGATATACAAGAACAATGTCAGCACAATAAGAATGTAAGTAGGCAGTAACTCAGTTTTTCCCAACCAGTACAACTGGAAATGGCAAGTGCAACAGAACTAAAAGTATAAGCTTCAAAGACCAATCACCAAAAAAACGACCTAGTAGGTTCTAGCTTATGACAAGAAGTATCGTGCTTTGCAGATGGGAGTAGGGGGATGTTACCCAACACACGAGACTTTTTAGTACTGTGATGTTAATACTAAAAAAATGAGATGGGTGACAGATTGTCGGACAATTAGGCCCTAACAGCAGTGGAAATCTCTGTGAAATACCGGGTGTGACTAAGATGGCCTAACGCACCCAGAATGTATAAGTACAATGATCACGGGCCTGTATGATGTGGAAGGGACAATAGGAATAAAGACAAGTGCAAAAGAATTTAAGTTTACATTGAAAATTGGCTTTCTTGAGAAATAAGAAGAAATAATAACATTATTTCTTTCTTCAGACAGAAAAGAAGCATTCGGTATCGAGAGAAAACCTCTATCGATGGTCTTGAGGAAGATAGTGGCACAAAATATAGCGAAACGCGTCGACGCTCACGAGATACACAATCCATAAAAACGGATACACACTTATAGAGATAAACAGCTCAAAATATCTCATAAGTGGTTAAAGTCCAGTAGTACTGTTGGATGTGTTAATATATGACAGAGTTCGATGTCTTTTTGCTTGGTGTTTTCTCAGTTATGCTGGTTCATAACGGAGGGTTTTTATATGTAACAAATTGGTCTGTTTATATTTTTGATTATTTGCAGTATTAAATGATATCTCGACTTCTATATTGGTATTGTTGAAATTACATTTGTTTTTGGATGAAATCTTCTGCTCAAATCAATGTTAAGTAGGGACTAGAACAGATTAGGTTTTTTTAATGTCAATGAAGTATATGTTTTATATAAATGAAAAATAAAAGGGAACTATTTTTACAATAACGTGAGAGTGTGAATATTATATGAAAAATGCTTTGTATTTTTTTCCTTTAAATTACTCAAATTCATACATTCAGTCAAGGGACTGCTAGTATACGCTTGTTAAAAGTATCCTATTCCCTTGACTCCATAAGGGATCTCTCTCTACTCTCTTACACCATCAAACTTATCCAGACAAACAGACATGTACTTCAGCACACATATACACTCAGAGAGATATGCACAAAGTTGCACACACATTCATGCATGTGTGTGTAACACATTTAAAAGAATTAAAACAAATCTCAAAGTCGGCCTGCAAATCAGAGGGGCAGAACCCCAAAAGGCTAATGTACACGCCACTGCTGTAATTTCTTTTGGTGGGTGTCAGTGCTAAATTACTTGACGTACAGTTTTAATAAATGTATATCCAGTGGCGGCTCATGCATTAGGGCTTTGAGGCGTTGCTTCTCTAATCTGCAGTCCACCTGTTATATTTTTTTAAAAATTATTTTAAATAAAATGTTGTACATTACATACACGTCTGCCCGTCTGACTTGCTTCAAGGTTCAATTGAGGGTCAGGCAGCCAGTCACTCGCACACCATCCATACCTTAAAATGTGCACCCGCATATAATCTTTTTAGCATGTTGATGACATCATTATGAAAGGTTTTCCTTTTTAGAGCCCTTGATTCTCATGATGAGAGGCAGTCCTGTATTTTTAAATGCTGTCGATAAAATGAAGCCTGGTTGGGCGTTGTAAGTTGAAGCCCTGCATGTTAAACGCTGCATCACAAATGCTTCACTCAGATTTTATGAATTAGACCTTTCTCTAATACAGCAGTGTGCCTACCAGTTACTGAGTTTGACATGCCGCAGTATAGTGGTGTAGCATCGGGGATGGTGCGGGGGACTGACCGGCCTGGGCGGCGGTTTGCCATCGCTCTTACCTGCAGTTTCGGGGCGTGTATCCCCCGCTCTTTAATCAGCCAAAACAGATATCTCGCCAGCACCCCCACCCCCTGCTTTTAACTTCAGCTGCCATGGGCTGGCAAACTCAGCGACTGCCACTGGCGGCCAGAGGCCTGTCTACACCACTGCTGCAGTAGGTCTAGGATTGTGAGCACCTTTTGCCAGACATCTATGCAATGGGACGAGAAGAAATCTAGCCTCATGCAAGTGATGCTGCTACATTAAGCTCAACCCTGATGATAGGCAGGGCTGGACTGGCTGTAGCCGGCATCAGGAAGCTGGGAGGGTGGGAGGCAGTTTTCCAGTGGCAGGGGTGTCAGGGGCCAGTTTTGTTACTGGGGGCTGTTTTTGCATTGGTGCTGCAATATTTGCCGCCGGTAACAAAAGCGGCAGGGCTTCAAACTTGAACCCCCCTTACTCCTGTGGACCCGTCCTACAAAACTGCCTGGGCTGCTTTGGGTTCCCAGTCCAACCCTGATGATAGGATGTTTGTACACAGTTCTGTCCATAGGCGCAACTAGAGCCAAATTTCGTGGGGAGGGACAAAGAAAAAATTTGGGGGGGGGGGCTAATTCTTCCACCAATAGGCAGAGTGGAGCTGCAGGAGCTCTTAGAAGGGGTGAAAAAACAGCAAAGCCTCATTAACATGCAAATGGTCTTTTAAAGACCTGTGAAGTACTCGGGTGCGGCTTTGTATGGGCCCGGGAAGCTGTCTAGGCCCGGGCTGACACACACGAGGGGTGGGGGGGGGGGTGCTGAAGCCCTTTGAGCCTAATGGGCGTTGCACGCATGGTTCTGTCCTAGGTATCACCTTCAGCAGGCTGTGGAGGGGGTGGTAAAGGCAGCAGAGATAAATGCATCGCTAGAGGCAGAATATTAGGTCTGAACTTTCTGCGGTGTTTGAGCACACAATTGTATCTGTGTAACATAGTCGTTTTCTTGACACTTCACATGTTTTGAGTTCGAGACACTTGCTGCTGTGTTTTCTCCAAATTGTATCCTTTAAAAAGGGGCCACTCTGCTTGATCTATGCTTGCATTCTGACATAGAAGCACAGCTATCAGGTAGCTGCATGTTATGTGTATCACTTTGCATGCTAGGAATTCTGCAATCCATACTTATATTTAGAGCTCCTGTTTTTTTGGTATTTCTTTTTTTTTATTACCGTCTGTGTTTATCCATATTTATTTATTGCTCATTTTATCTGTACTTATTCATATTTATTTTAGGTTTTATGAAAAAGGGAAGCTTAAATGTGTATATTTCCGGATTCATTTAACCAGTTAATGTACACACGTGCCTGAATGCCAGACAGGTTTCAATTATATAAACACACTGATAAAATATGGACTTATAAGAAAACAGGTTTGTCCTAAACTGCTGTTTAAGGCTCTTTACTAAAATTCATTTTTTTCTAACCCCCTTGCCTGTCAATCCGCACAGCTATTGGCCTGGCAGTCATGGTTGACAACATATGGAATCACTCAAAAATAACCAATTTCCGTTTTTATCCGCATTTAAAAATAACTACAGACAAGAAGTAAATGGTTTTCTTTCTGTATTTATGTGCAAAAATCAGTAAAAACGGAAAACAGGGAGCCTTACTTATAATGTTCAAAAAAGTGAAACTACGAGCCCCAGAATTCAATCTGCTTTTAGGACTCTGAACTGGTTAAAGGTGTCACACAAACTCTATGCACCTGTGTATGAGAAACATGAAACCTATTCAGATGCATCTCTCACTAAATAAGGAGAATGGAAAGAGAGTGTATTGGAAGACTGGCACCTGCCACATTGACTAAATGAAGTCCCTCGACTTGGCATTAATTCTATCAGCTTCTTCTTAGAAACAGTAGCCTGAAGATGTCAACATGCATTAATACACTTTGCCTATGTAAAACTCTGCTTCTTTCCATAAGTTGTCTGCAGAAGCTAACCTGCCATCTGCCAAAGAGATTGCATTATGGGTTTGCACTATTATAAGAACATTTTAATGAGGCAGTTGGGAGCAAAGATGACTTTTAGCCACAACACTGCCAGTGATCTACTTGAAATAAAATAATATCTGGATGTGTGACGTGCAGTGAATGTCTATGTTCAGAGTTTGAAACGTCAAGTGCATTAATTTTACTTTCGCTAGCAAAAAAAATAAAATGTATGGTTCAGTGATGTGACCTGGGATGTGAAGATCATGATTTGGAATCAATGGCAGGCTCAATATTTCATGAGCCTTAGTTCGATATCCATTGAATAAAATTATATTTGGTGTTTGTTAACATATGTTATTTACAGCACATATAAATGGCTGATATGCAGCACTATATGCATACATACTGCATCCCTGGCCCTGTAATAGCAAAGAAATATACAGTGCTACCTCAATGCAATGCTTCTTAGTTTTCTGTCCCACCGCTTTAAATTTCACTAGAGAAATAGTTTTTATTTTCATGTAAACCGGGCCATTTGTGAGTCATGTGCTCCATCACTTTAAGGTCCGAATCAGAGCTGATTATTTATTGATGTACCACCTAAGTGTCATCAGCATATTTATGAAAGCCTATCCTTATGGACTGCAGAAGCTGGTGACAAAGAAGAGATGCGCATGTCATCGTCCCAAATAATACACATTGCACTTCAAAGGTGTTCAACGACAAGGGAAGATGCAGCAGACTGTAACTGAGCAGAGGCCAGCAATAACCTCTGAATGGAGCTCTGAAGCCACCACTCAGGTAGGAACAGTTCCACATTTCACTCAACCTCATGGGGACCCTGTTTGCCCCAAATGTAGGTATACACGTTCACAAGTACAATTTCTACTCAATGTTTTTGGAAACATACTTGAACACACCTTGTGGCTTAATTGATTAAAATAATTCCAGTATCTTGCTTGGTACCCTCACTCTCACATTACTAATTCTATTTCTTAGTTGTTTAAAAAGCCATCAAAAGAGTTAAGCCATGATTACAGGTTTGGTCGTAAAAACCACCAAACTTGAGCATCGAATAAATATTAATTCTACTGGTTCTGGTAAATAATGTGTTAAATAACACTTATTAAAAGTTTTTACTGTCTACTGCAGCGTCAGTATTTATGGCATGTGTTTTTTTAATGCATCTTTTTATTGAATTTAGTAAAATACAACTAAAATGTAGTGAGGCATAATCACATGACCCAAGAGGCAATACAGGAAAGAAACAGTCACGAGTCATCCTTAAATTTGACAAAAGTAGCATAGCGGTACATCCAATGACAATCCCCCTACAGAGGTAAGGCATATTTATATAATGGACCTAGGTACCTTCAATGGACTCCTCCTCTATCTATTCAAGATGGCATGTCTTGAATATGAAATAGGTGCTATTTTTCTGCATGTAGTAATTATTGAACCCGATAAATAGCACATGCGCAAAACATCAGGAAGGGCCCATTTGCAGGCACTGAAAGTTCTTGACATGAGAACATTAATCCCTACAGAGCAGAAATAGACAGGACAACACACAAAAGGACCTCAGAGCACCGCAAAGTACATCAGCAACTCCTTGGGTGGGAGTGAACCGGAATTCATTTCAAAAAAGACAAACAGAACCATTACTATCCTTTGATATCACTCAGTCATCAGCAGCATAAAAGGCCTGACTCTTCCAACATGGATCCCTGCAGTTAAAGGAAGTACAAATTTACAGATCCTGAGGGAGGTCCCAGACATCTGAGTCGTAAGATATCATGTCCATCTCACATGCCATCTTAGCTGTCTCATGCTGAAGATGCTGCCAATAACAAGCAAGAAAATGCCTATGAAAGGAGACAAAATGAATAAGGTATCAATATATCAGCATGATGCTGAGAACATTAAAGCAGGTTACAAACCTTGAAATGCTAGGTACTTAAGTGAGTTATCAAGCACCTAAGCATAGCAGCTAGTGATAGCTCCCACCCTCAGCTCTACCTCAAACTGTGGAAAGATATAATTATGAACATGCTCAACATGTCTTGAGTGGAAGACATGAAATAAGTTCATGAGGTAGGAGGAATCCAAGGAAACAGACTTGAGAGATGTAATGGAAGTCCATTTGGTTGTTAAGCATTTGATTTGGCTGAGAATCATCATCATTGTGAAACATGACTGATGTAATTTGTTACGCATACTCACATTGATCTTTGTATGCGCAGTAATAGAGGCCAAGAACTCTTTGTGGTACTGATGATTTATTGAGATTGTATCACAACAATCATAATGCATTGCAATCATGATGAAGGTATAACTTGTCTGGATAGTATGTTGAGGGTCATGTGTCCCCGGTATATGAGTAGTGTTTCCTCTCTACAAGATAATGACATTGTGCTTTTTCCAAGGCACCTAACACAGCAGTTCAGTATACACTGGTTCCTATCACACAGCATTTGCACATTTATAGTGTGCATAATTTTACTGTTACAGCAAACTTGTTCCTATATATGTGACGGACCCGGGTGTACATGAGTGCAGTCAATTGACTCTAGGATGTCAGGAAATCTTTTTGTAGTATAGATCTATGCTTACCTGGAATTGGCTGTGTGGGCAAACAAGGAGAAATGCATATGCCACCCAGTCACTCTCTGCAAAGCATCCACTACATAGCAGAGTATTTTGACGAAGGTTGACTGAAAAATCCCCTGCCTACTGCCTATTGTTTGGTGCCTGTTGCAAAGAAGTCCAGTGATGTTAGCATTTTCAGTAAGCAGGGATGACAGAGAATCCCCATGTTGTCTCCAGGGTGTATATGTTTTGCCAATATTGAGTCTGTCTTTCCTCTGGAATTTGAACTGACTTTTGTGTATGGGTTCCAGCCTTGCTCTATCAATCCTGGCTCTCATCCTGCACCATTTGAGGCAATTGATGGGTAGTCTGTCTCCATGCATCATTCTACATGTTTCATTTTAGCTGAACAAGGGTCGTGCACAGCATGACATAGTGGCCTAGCAGTGCAACATCTTTGGTGTAATGTGGAATGGAAATGTAAGCTGCTGAAATCACCCTGTGAGAGCTTCACCTGTTCATGGCTTTTTACGTAGCTCTGGCCTTGTGTGAAGGTATATATGTAATTTTCTTTCATTCCCTACACCTTCAGGAATTTGTAGCACCAACTTTTAACTGGAGGTATTTTAAGGTGGTATTTTCCACTGATTTCCAATTACCTCTCCTAGGTGTAAACCTCTGCCTAACTTATAATCAGGGCCTTAATGCCAGCATTGGCGGAGGCACTGTGGTTCTCCACAATTAGCATTTCTGACTTTTCAGTGTGTGTGGCACTTGGGTGTCTTAACAAGTATCGACACTTGTTTTCTTTTGTTCCAAAATATGTTTGAGATGCAGATTTGTGGCTCCTTTTTGCTAGTTTAAATGTGACCTAATGGCCATTTACTTGTGTTAACTAGTCATAAAATTGCCACAAAATCCTGTTGTTCTGGATGCAGCACCACTAGACTCCTTAGAAAAACGGTGGACCCAGGGACTTCTATGTTTATTTGCAAATTAAACACTGCTCTTCCCTCTAACACTATTAAAAAATAAGGGTGTATGGTAAACAATTCTTAACATTTTTGGTGTAAGGTTCTCTGTGTAAAAGGAGGTAAAAACATTTTTAAATTACACAAATAACCATAAATGTCCACTAATGTAGCTTTTCACTAGTTTCTACAATAGCAACCCTCCTACTCATTCTCTTGGACCACCCATACCCTTAACTCTTCCCAAAACGTACAGCATCATAACTCATTTAGTGAACCAGCATCTGCGACTTATACCTACAGATGCATTTTTGCCCACCTAATTGCAATTAGTGCTCAACATTTTTAGGAATTGGGTCGTTACTTAACTTCTTTAAAAATACAATGGAAAATTATATGAAATATACAATAAACAGGATCATAAATGGGAAGTGATATAAGGTAGAAAAAGTACATGAAGGATTTTAGAATTAATATCAAAACTTCAAATATATAGATAAGCACAACAGCAAGAGAACTACAATATTGCCAAAGCCATACAATACATTAAACAACTCTAATAAGTCTTGTGTATGATTAAAGGCAGATTCATAAAATATGTTAATATTTTCCTGACCCACGTAGCTGATTCAATACTTCGAACAACCTTCGGGAAGTGCCATGTCAGTAATGCTGTTCCTGTCCTGTGCTCATATTTCTCAACTACCACTTTGCATACTAGAGCAATGGACAGTACACATACGCATTGACTCAGGTACTCACTGATGAACAAAACTATAATCCTGCTTGTCTTAACAAAGCTTATGTTTGCTGCTTATGGAAGCAGATAATTGTTTCCTCAGAGACAAGTAGACCCTACAGAGCACAAGTGTGTGCAAGATCACAAATGTCCGCCATCCAATACAAACATTATCATTTCTCTAATTCATAGTTTTTCCCTTACAGTTTTTCTCAAATTATAAAGCAAAGAATATGAAATGTGCTAATACAAGCCCTAGTGTTTGAAAAAGACAGGAAATAATTACCCTGTCTTTTTCAAACACTTGGGCTTGTATGAACACATTTCATATTCTTTGTTCTATAATTTGAGAAACACTGCTTGCAGTGCATACTGTTGCATACTGTTGGAACACTTCATTTTTTAACACAATCTGCAGTACGTACTGATATCTCGCTACATTCTAATATCTACTTCTCAAACGCTATATTAAGAGTTCTACATCTCCCAAAGCAGCTTTTCACTTTGTAAACATGCTGTAGAATAGGTTTAGCAAAATGAGTACACTTACTGACACTTCACAAAAAAGTTAATACAATATATTATTAATTACCTGAAGTTAGAATGTTTTCTTGAATGCAGATGAAGACATCAGTCTCTTTTAGCTCCAAATAAATTCTATTCTGCTGAGCACAACTCAAACAGACTTCCTTCTTTTCCAAAGCACCAAAAACAAACTGAGCTATCTCTAGTTCTGCACCCAATCACATTACACTATTTCTTCAACCATATAATAAGAATTGGTTTAGGCTATTGGCTGAGCCTTGGACTTTTTCTTTTACTTCGTCCCATACAACCCTGTGAGACTTTCGCAGGATTGTAAATCACCTCGAGGCAGACCCAGTAATTTGCTATGCGAGTCTCACAAGATATTTGTGAGATTGAATGAACCCCATGTAACAGGCTTGGGTCTCTGAAGCTTGCACGCTACTTTTGCTAATTTCTTGCTGTGTTGGAACATAATTATAGGATAATAGTAGTATCTGTGAGGTACTGGTCTCTCCACTGACAACCCTTTCTAAAATAATAGTTGTGCATGCCAGGGAGTGAGGAGGGACTATCCTCTCCTTTCAAAGCTCTCTCATGAATTACAAGTATGCATAGTAGTGTGTAGGGGGGTAGTGCCCTCTCTTGGCAGACCCATCTCTCACATGATGGGTGTGCACAGCAGTCTGTATGGATAGACTGGCCTCTACTTTCAGATCCCTGTTCCAGATAACAAGTGTGCTTAGTAGTGTGTGGGGAGGGGCTGCCCTCTCCTCCCAGACTTCTTTCTCAGATAACAGGTAGTAGGGTATGTAGATAGACTGGCTTCTCCTGTCAGATCTCTATTTCAGATGACAGGTTACTGTAGTAAGGTGTGGGGAGTGACAGGCCTCTCATTCAAAACCTTTTTTCTAGGATGAGGGGTGTGTTTAGTAGGGTGCGTGGAGAGAGACTGGCCTCTCCGCTAAGACCTCTCTCTCAGATGAAAGGTGTGCATAGTAGTGAGTGGAGATGGACTGCCGTTTCTTCTCTGACCTCTCTAAGATGATGGGTGTGCATATTAAGGTGTGTACATGGACTGGCATCTCCTGTCAGACCTCTCTCTCAGATGAAGGGTGTGTGTGATAGGATGTGTACATTGACAGCCCTCTTCTTTGAGCCCTCCAGCTCAGATGAGGGGTATGCTGTCAGAGCCACTCACATGAACTCCAGGTCTTTCTTTAGGGAGATGACTGAATCCAATGCCTCCTGAAACTCCTTTCAACTACAATGTTCTTTGTAATGATTGAGTTGTAAATAGCTTCAAGGGGAAGGGGGAATGGGAACACAAATAAAGACAAAACACTGAGGTTCTTTAGGACCATAGGAGTCTTCAGGATAATATAGCACTCTTTGATATTGCTTCTATCAATCTGTGATATAAAAAAACATGGTAATGCTCCTCAGTTTGCTAAAACGACAATCAGAAAAATTATAAAGTCACTTCACTGTATTTTTTTATCATTGTAAGTTATTCTTAGTGAATACAATCAAAGTAAACTTATTTAATTAATACAATGAGTGAATACCTGCCCAACGTCTCGTTCTTTTCAAACATAAACTTCTTCATAGGGAAGTCTTTACCATTAAAATTGGCTTTGACTTTCGTAATTCATCTAGTGAGTTGTTTTTGTAAAATAAAATAACAATATTATCATACATCACTTGAGCTTTGTTACCATTTACAATTCTTTTCAATATCTTTTACACATAATCAGCTCTTGGGTAAATGTTAAACATAGAGAAGAAAGTCCGAAAACAACTCATAGTCCTGGAAGTAAATAAGTGCTTTATGATTCAATGTCAAAACGTGTTACTGGAATTCTATAGGTGTTTGGTGATTCTATATCCAAACTTGTTTCTTTAGCAAGTAAGACTTTCCGTAATGTGAACAATAACACTTACTCAACAGAGTCAGATGAAAAGCATTGTGACGTTCGTGGAATGCCAATTGCTCTTTAAAATTAAAATAATTAAATAAAAGAATACCTGTCTATCTTGTTTCTTCGTTGCGCAACAAGACCGCAATAGACAAAGTTTGTAACTCATGTCTTTTTATGTATTTTTGTCTTACAGGACCCAACAAGGAAGCAGAGTGCCAGACCCTACCTCCCGGAAGCCAGGCACCCGACCGGAACAAAAATTATAAAGTCACTTCACTGTATTTTTTTATCATTGTAAGTTATTCTTAGTGAATTCAATCAAAGTAAACTTATTTTTAATGAATACAGTGAATGAATACCTGCGCAACGTTTTGTTCTTTTCAAACAGAAACTTCTTCATAGGGAAGTCTTTAGCATTAAAATTGGCTTTGACTTTCGTAATTCCTCTAGTGAGTTGTTTTTGTAAAATAAAATAACAATATTATCATACATCACTTGAGCTTTGTTACCATCATTACAATTCTTTTCAATATCTTTTACACATAATCAGCTCTTGAGTAAATGTTAAACATAGAGAAGAAAGTCCGAAAACAACTCGTAGTCCTGGAAGTAAATAAGTGCTTTATAATTGAATGTCAAACCGTGTTACTGGAATTCTATAAGTGTTTCGTGATTCTATGTCCAAACTTGTTTCTTTAGCAAGTTAGACTTTCCGTAATATGAACAATGACACTTGCTCAACAGAGTCAGATGAAAAGCATTAAGACGTTTGTGAAAGGCCAATTGTTCTTTAAAATTAAAAAGTTTGTAACTCATGTCTTTTTATGTATTTTTGTCATACAGGAACTAACAAGGCAGCAGAGCGCCTGACCCAACCTCCCCGAAGCCAGGCACCTGACCAGAACAGGAACCGGGATCAGCGAGGAGCCACAAAACCTCTCTCAAGCAGCTGCTGCGAGAAGAGGAGCAAAGACGCCATCGCTGGAGCGCAGGTAGATGTCAGCGGGTCCTGAGGCCAAGTGTTTAACATTAGCGCGTGGCACCTATTCATAAGGATTTCTGTACATGTTAAGATACACGAGGAGGGTGGGGAACTTGGCAGTTTGCTCAAGAAGGAGCTGGCACGTTCCTAATTAACATAGCGCACACAAGCTTAATTAACTTGTGCATGCGAGCGCTGACACGTTTTTTCTGTATGCAAATTCAAGCACAAGTGCACAGAAGCTAATAACGTGTATACAGTCTTTGCTTCATACTTTTTGCATACAATTGAATTCACCATTCATACAAAGCTCATTTACAACAAACTGGTTTCTTCATCAAACCTGTGGGTAGAGCACACAGAATATAAAATGCAAACAACATACAGCAATTTAACAAAAAAAGTAAAAGGTTTCTTAGTGATACAAGGGTAAACAAGTGTTGAGGTTGAGCTTTTGTGAGACCATGACATATGCATAGTAGGGTGTGTACATGGACTGGCCTCTCCTGTCAGAACCTCTCTCTCAGATGACTGATTAGCATAGTAAGGTGTGTGCATAGGCTGACCTCTCCTTTGAGACATCTCAGACGATGGATGTGTGTAGTAGTAGTGTGTGGGGTGAAACTATCAACTCCTGTCAGATCTCTCTCTCAGATGACAGGTGTGATTAGAAAGGTGTGGACAGTGGCAGGCCTCTCCTTCCAGACCTTTTTCTTAGATGATGGGTGACCATAGTAGGCAGTATGTATAGACTGGCCTCTACTTTCAGATCTCTATCTCAGATAATGGGTGTGTGTAGCAGTGTGTGTGTGAAGGGACTGCTGTCTCCTGTCAGACCTCTCTCCCAGATGATGGGTGTGCATAGTAGGGTGTGTAGATGGAATGGTCTCTCCTGCCAGACATCTCTCTCATTTGACGGGTGTGTGTGGTAGGGTATATGGGGAGTGACTGGCCTCTCCTTTGAGACCTCTCTCTCAGATGACAGGTGTGCATAGTAGTGAGTGGGGAGTGACTGATCTCTCTGCTAAGACCTCTCTCTTAAAGGAAGGGTGTGTGGACTGTCATCTCCTTTCAGACTTCTTTCTCAGATGACTGGTGTTCATAGAAGGGTGTGTAAATGGATTGGCCTCTACTTTCACACCTCCCTCTCAAATGATAGATGTGCATAGTAGGGTGTGTGGATGGACTAGCCTCTCCTTTCAGGTCTCTCTCTCAGATGACAGATGTGCGTAATGGTGTGCATGGGGCGTGATAGACCTCTTGCCTGTCAGTCCTCTCTCTAAGATGATGGGTGTGCATTGTAGGGTGTATGGATGGACTGGCCTCTCATTTGAGACCTCTCTCTCAGACGATGGGTGTATAGAGAGAGACTGGCCACTCTCCTGAGACCTCCCTCTTGGATAACAGGTGTGTAGAGTATGCTGCATGCCGGGACAGTTCTCACCACTAACACCACTCTTTTCGATGATGGATGTGCATAGTAGGGTGTGAGAGGAGCCTTAAGTCTGCTCACAAGTCTTTCCAAGCCAATAGGCATAAACAGTAGACCCTGATAAACACCATCTCCAGTAAGACTTCATTCGACAGTAAAAAGTGCACATATCAGAGTGTATTCAAACATCACCTACACCGTCGTACTTTTCACGATCCCACGGGAGTCTCGTGAGATCATCATGGTTTAAAAAAAAAAATTAAATACTTATCTCTTACACACTTCCTCTCAAAAACAAGAACCACAATATGCCTTCCAACTAATAGAGTGTATTGAGAACTCCTCTATTCCTTTTTACTATTCACAATCCTGCTGGAGTTTGCAAGATTGTAAGAATTAGTTTAAAACACTCTACATTTATTTTGTTCACAGTAGTTATCCTTTAGACACCTTGTCTATAAATCTATGGGCACAGCATGTTTTTTTGCTGCCCTTTTACAAAGTTCTTTTACTTTATTTCCACAACACCTCCGATGTTTCACAGTAAGCAGTAATGGCACCCATTTCATTTCTAAAATTCCAACAGCCAGCCAATTATAGCACTAGCTCTTGCTGGACTCATGGGAGCCTCTCGCTCCCACGAGAGTGGGAATGCTCACAGGAAAAACCGGCCTCTCTACCATTCCCAGGGCTCCATTTTGGATTTTGCACTCTCGCTGGACTCTCGCTGGACTCTCACTGGACTCTCCTGAGCCCAACTGGCAAAACATACAATTATTGTTTACCCATACTATCTCAAAAACTACTGAATGGGTTTACAGTAAATTAGAAAAAGCACAATATGCGGACCAAGATCTAGCTCCCTGGCAAATTTGTTATAATTCCGTTTAGCAGTTTTTGCTATAACCTTTCTTAAAGAAGTCGATAAAAAATGCAGGGGGATTTTATGTTTTGAGTCTCCCCTTTTTTCTTGGTTCCTGATTGAAAGATCATTCCAAAGCTCTCTAGAGAAGGAGCTGAGTTGGATGATCTATTTTTTAGGGAAAGTTTCATGAAGATTCATCAAACATGGCCAAAGTTATTAGCAAAGCAAAAAGCTCTCCATCTATCGAAAAGCAGACCTAACTATAACTACCTAGAGGTGACCACCAGTAGGTTGTATATATATCTACATATATTACCTACTGGCGGTCGCCAGTAGGTAGTTATAGTTAGGACCCCTTTTCCATAGGAAATCCGCAACATTCTATTTTGAATAACTTTGGCGCCGGTCAATGAATCCTCGCGAATTTCTCAAAATAGGTGGGGCGCTACGCTCCGCTCCTACCCTGAAAGTCTCGGGGGGATTCGTCAAGCGGGGGCTGAGATAAAAGGGGGGTCCCAAAACGCGTTTTTCCCATGCATTTTTCCATAGGACCTTTAGAACGAGCTACAGCCCGAACGGCTGAACAGAATTACTAGAAATTTGGCAGAGAGGTAGTCCGTAGGTCAAGGAAGTGCCTTTTGTAGGTTTGGTGTAAATCTGTTCAGTAGATTCTGAGAAAATAGCCTTTAAATCAATATATATATCTGAGCCCGCTTACGGTACGCTTACCGTACGCTTACCGTACGCGTACGGTGGCGTGCGCGAGCGAGATTCTGATTGGCTGTTAGATCTTAGTAAACATTCGAATCGGCCGAAACCAGGAAGCGGTGGCCGCCATTTTGTGTGTGTCACTCAGAAAAAAAAAGATTGAAAACAAGAAAAGGGGGCAATGAGGAGAGTTACAGACCCCCTTACATTTGTGAGGGGGTCAAAGAAGGACTGTAAAGTACAAAGAAAACATTTATTGATTTTTAAAAAAATCACGGGGTACGCGTACGGTAAGCTTACGGTAAGCGTACGGAAGAAAAAATAAATTAAAAAAGAAATGAAATGCAGATTTAAGAGTTTAGATATTAGGGAGCTCTAAAAAGTCATTTTGTTAGTGGTACCTACAAGTAAGTACCGATGCAGAGTCTAAGGTTCAAGAGGAAGACTCTGTTCCCTTCATCATTGAAGTGCACACCATCTCCTCTATAAATGTCTTGCATGTCATAACGCAAGTTGTTGTGGTAAATGGCACCCATACCATAGTCACGGAGGAAAGCAGAAACATATTTGTTGACGTGCTTTCTTGCTTTGTCAATCTGCGGACAGAAATGATTGGACCAGTTCCATTTTTGCCTTTGGCATATGTTGGAAAACACAAAGGCAGTTTTAGGGAAAAGTGAAAACAGTTGTGCAAAGGTGTCCTTCATAAGCATTTCCAGACCTACCCCATTCAAAGTGCCTAGGTCATTGCCACCACAGTGCACTATTATGAGGTCAGGGTGTTGGATTTGCATGAAGGATTTCACCAATGGCATCAATTGGTGCCACTTTAACCCTCTCTGACCAATCCATTTAATGTCTACATTTGGCAAAGCAAGGTCTCTCACCATATCTGTTTTCTCTGCAAACTTTTCACTCCAGAAGACATAGCTGTGCCCTACAATCCACACTGTGAACATCTTCAAAGGAGAACTGGATGCACTCAGGAGGTGTCTTTCAGTAGAATGGCAATATGAAAAGAAAGACAGTTTGGAAATGGAGGCATACATATTTTTTTCAAAACAAAAAGAACTGATTGGCTGTTTCATACCATTCTAGAATAAAAACTAGGCTGTATGTGTAAATTAATAGAAGCATGTTTTGTATTGGTACAAAAAAATGTGTTACCAAAGAACAGTACTATGGATTTGCTGTTAGGTTTGAAAAGTCAAGCACTCTTGCTCTGTGGAATTGAAACATTGTGTGGCGAACTTCTGACCTAACTCCACACAGCAGTGTTCCATGAGCTGTTGCTATGGTAGCAGGCAGAAGTCAAGTTGGGGGAAGGGTACTAGGCAGAAGTGAAGTTGGGGGCAGGGTACTTTTGGAAAAGGGTTGGTTTTCAACCAATAGAAATGTGTGATTACATTTGAAAAAAAGGGGGAAGCACTGAGATTTGAAACTTACATGTATATGTGTGGAAAAATAGAGGGAAAGTTTGCCATTATCTGGTTCTGCTGAGAGGAGAGAGGTGAACAGAACAGAGATCCTGGCTCTGATAATCTGCTGTTTGAGTGCCACATTTCTTTCACAACTAACTAATTTTAAAGGTGAGGTTAGAGTTTGAGAGGAGATGTATATGGTAAATTAAGAAATGAATAATAGAAATGGGAATTCTTTTTGTTGAAGTTGCGTTTATCATTTTCTGTTTTGGGAGAAATTTAAATGTGAGGAACATGTAAAATAATATGGACTATGTTTTCACGATAAATTAAGGTGTACTGGAAAAAAAAAGAATAGTTTAAGGGTTTGAGGTTGGACTCAGTAATGCAAATACATTCAGCATCACTAAGGCTGGTTGCCCTTGCTGGAATGTAGGCAGCCACCCAGGTTACACATGGTGGTGGTCTGAAAAAGCAGTTTGGACATGTGCATTTAAAAAAATCAAAAAAGTGGTTTCATAATGTGTCAGTCTGTAAAAGTGATTTTCACTTGCCAAAAAAAAAGAGCAGTAAGTGTGCATTCAAATTGGCAAAGAAATTTCGTTTTGGGACTAATGTGAAAACATGACTCTGTGTGGAAATAGGAATTACAGGCAGAGATTTATTGCGTTTTTTTCTGGTGATTTCACAGTTGCATTAGTAGGAAAAAGGGGGAGCGATTTTTTGGGGGAAGAAGCAGACTCTTAGCACACACCCATCTGCTTGCCATGTATAATCATGCACAGTATTTACAAGCGAGTGGGGTTTTCAGGTTTTAGTCTGTAATGCAAATACATTCAGCATCACTAAGGCTGGTTGCCCTTGCTGGAATGTAGGCAGCCACCCAGGTTACACATGGTGGTGGTCTGAAAAAGCAGTTTGGACATGTGCATTTAAAAAAATCAAAAAAGTGGTTTCATAATGTGTCAGTCTGTAAAAGTGATTTTCACTTGCCAAAAAAAAGAGCAGTAAGTGTGCATTCAAATTGGCAAAGAAATTTCGTTTTGGGACTAATGTAAAAACATGACTCTGTGTGGAAATAGGAATTACAGGCAGAGATTTATTGCGTTTTTTTCTGGTGATTTCACAGTTGCATTAGTAGGAAAAAGGGGGAGCGATTTTTTGGGGGAAGAAGCAGACTCTTAGCACACACCCATCTGCTTGCCATGTATAATCATGCACAGTATTTACAAGCGAGTGGGGTTTTCAGGTTTCAGTCTGTAATGCAAATACATTCAGCATCACTAAGGCTGGTTGCCCTTGCTGGAATGTAGGCAGCCACCCAGGTTACACATGGTGGTGGTCTGAAAAAGCAGTTTGGACATGTGCATTTAAAAAAATCAAAAAAGTGGTTTCATAATGTGTCAGTCTGTAAAAGTGATTTTCACTTGCCAAAAAAAAAGAGCAGTAAGTGTGCATTCAAATTGGCAAAGAAATTTCGTTTTGGGACTAATGTGAAAACATGACTCTGTGTGGAAATAGGAATTACAGGCAGAGATTTATTGCGTTTTTTTCTGGTGATTTCACAGTTGCATTAGTAGGAAAAAGGGGGAGCGATTTTTTGGGGGAAGAAGCAGACTCTTAGCACACACCCATCTGCTTGCCATGTATAATCATGCACAGTATTTACAAGCGAGTGGGGTTTTCAGGTTTTAGTCTGTAATGCAAATACATTCAGCATCACTAAGGCTGGTTGCCCTTGCTGGAATGTAGGCAGCCACCCAGGTTACACATGGTGGTGGTCTGAAAAAGCAGTTTGGACATGTGCATTTAAAAAAATCAAAAAAGTGGTTTCATAATGTGTCAGTCTGTAAAAGTGATTTTCACTTGCCAAAAAAAAAGAGCAGTAAGTGTGCATTCAAATTGGCAAAGAAATTTCGTTTTGGGACTAATGTGAAAACATGACTCTGTGTGGAAATAGGAATTACAGGCAGAGATTTATTGCGTTTTTTTCTGGTGATTTCACAGTTGCATTAGTAGGAAAAAGGGGGAGCGATTTTTTGGGGGAAGAAGCAGACTCTTAGCACACACCCATCTGCTTGCCATGTATAATCATGCACAGTATTTACAAGCGAGTGGGGTTTTCAGGTTTTAGTCTGTAATGCAAATACATTCAGCATCACTAAGGCTGGTTGCCCTTGCTGGAATGTAGGCAGCCACCCAGGTTACACATGGTGGTGGTCTGAAAAAGCAGTTTGGACATGTGCATTTAAAAAAATCAAAAAAGTGGTTTCATAATGTGTCAGTCTGTAAAAGTGATTTTCACTTACCAAAAAAAAAGAGCAGTAAGTGTGCTTTCAAATTGGCAAAGAAATTTCGTTTTGGGACTAATGTGAAAACATGACTCTGTGTGGAAATAGGAATTACAGGCAGAGATTTATTGCGTTTTTTTCTGGTGATTTCACAGTTGCATTAGTAGGAAAAAGGGGGAGCGATTTTTTGGGGGAAGAAGCAGACTCTTAGCAAACACACCCAGCTGCTTGCCATGTATAATCATGCACAGTATTTACAAGCGAGTGGGGTTTTCAGGTTTCAGTCTGTAATGCAAATACATTCAGCATCACTAAGGCTGGTTGCCCTTGCTGGAATGTAGGCAGCCACCCAGGTTACACGTGGTGGTGGTCTGAAAAAGCAGTTTGGACATGTGCATTTAAAAAAATCAAAAAAGTGGTTTCATAATGTGTCAGTCTGTAAAAGTGATTTTCACTTGCCAAAAAAAAAGAGCAGTAAGTGTGCTTTCAAATTGGCAAAGAAATTTCGTTTTGGGACTAATGTGAAAACATGACTCTGTGTGGAAATAGGAATTACAGGCAGAGATTTATTGCGTTTTTTTCTGGTGATTTCACAGTTGCATTGGTAGGAAAAAGGGGGAGCGATTTTTGGGGGGAAGAAGCAGACTCTTAGCAAACACACCCAGCTGCTTGCCATGTATAATCATGCACAGTATTTACAAGCGAGTGGGGTTTTCAGGTTTCAGTCTGTAATGCAAATACATTCAGCATCACTAAGGCTGGTTGCCCTTGCTGGAATGTAGGCAGCCACCCAGGTTACACATGGTGGTGGTCTGAAAAAGCAGTTTGGACATGGGCTTTTTAAAAAAACTGAAAAGTGGTTTCATAATGTGTCAGTCTGTAAAAGTGATTTTAATTTGCCAAAAAAAAAGAGCAGTAAGTGTGCATTCAAATTGGCAAAGAAATTTCGTTTTGGGACTAATGTGAAAACATGACTCTGTGTGGAAATAGGAATTACAGGCAGAGATTTCATGCGTTTTGCTCTGGTGATTTCACAGTTGCATTAGTAGGAAAAAGGGGGAGCGATTTTTTGGGGGAAGAAGCAGACTCTTAGCAAACACACCCAGCTGCTTGCCATGTATAATCATGCACAGTATTTACAAGCGAGTGGGGTTTTCAGGTTTCAGTCTGTAATGCAAATACATTCAGCATCACTAAGGCTGGTTGCCCTTGCTGGAATGTAGGCAGCCACCCAGGTTACACATGGTGGTGGTCTGAAAAAGCAGTTTGGACATGTGCATTTAAAAAAATCTGAAAAGTGGTTTCATAATGTGTCAGTCTGTAAAAGTGATTTTCACTTGCCAAAAAAAAAGAGCAGTAAGTGTGCATTCAAATTGGCAAAGAAATTTCGTTTTGGGACTAATGTGAAAACATGACTCTGTGTGGAAATAGGAATTACAGGCAGAGATTTATTGCGTATTGCTCTGGTGATTTCACAGTTGCATTAGTAGGAAAAAGGGGGAGCGATTTTTTGGTGCAGAAGCAGACTCTTAGCACACACCCAGCTGCTTGCCATGTATAATCATGCACAGTATTTACAAGCGAGTGGGGTTTTCAGGTTTCAGTCTGTAATGCAAATACATTCAGCATCACTAAGGCTGGTTGCCCTTGCTGGAATGTAGGCAGCCACCCAGGTTACACATGGTGGTGGTCTGAAAAAGCAGTCTGGACATGGGCTTTTTAAAAAAACTGAAAAGTGGTTTCATAATGTGTCAGTCTGTAAAAGTGATTTTAACTTGCCAAAAAAAAAGAGCAGTAAGTGTGCATTCAAATTGGCAAAGAAATTTCGTTTTGGGACTAATGTGAAAACATGACTCTGTGTGGAAATAGGAATTACAGGCAGAGATTTATTGCGTTTTGCTCTGGTGATTTCACAGTTGCATTAGTAGGAAAAAGGGGGAGCGATTTTTTGGGGGAAGAAGCAGACTCTTAGCAAACACACCCAGCTGCTTGCCATGTATAATCATGCACAGTATTTACAAGCGAGTGGGGTTTTCAGGTTTCAGTCTGTAATGCAAATACATTCAGCATCACTAAGGCTGGTTGCCCTTGAAGGAGTGTAGGCAGTCACTGAGGATACACATGGTGGTGGTCTGAAAAAGCAGTCTGGTCATGGGCTTTTTAAAAAAACTGAAAAGTGGTTTCATAATGTGTTAGTCTGTAAAAGTGATTTTAACTTGCGAAAAAAAAAGAGCAGTAAGTGTGCATTCAAATTGGCAAAGAAATTTCGTTTTGGGACTAATGTGAAAACATGACTCTGTGTGGAAATAGGAATTACAGGCAGAGATTTATTGCGTTTTGCTCTGGTGATTTCACAGTTGCATTAGTAGGAAAAAGGGGGAGCGATTTTTTGGGGGAAGAAGCAGACTCTTAGCACACACCCAGCTCCTTTCCATGTATAATCATGCACAGTATTTAGAAGCGAGTGGGGTTTTCAGGTTTCAGTCTGTAATGCAAATACATTCAGCATCACTAAGGCTGGTTGCCCTTGCTGGAGTGTAGGTAGTCACCGAGGATACACATGGTGGTGGTCTGAAAAAGCAGTCTGGACATGGGCTTTTTAAAAAAACTGAAAAGTGGTTTCATAATGTGTCAGTCTGTAAAAGTGATTTTCACTTGCCAAAAAAAAAGAGTAGTAAGTGTGCATTCAAATTGGCAAAGAAATTTCGTTTTGGGACTAATGTGAAAACATGACTCTGTGTGCACATAGGAATTACAGGCAGAGATTTATTGCGTTTTGCTCTGGTGATTTCACAGTTGCATTAGTAGGAAAAAGGGGGAGCGATTTTTTTGGTGCAGAAGCAGACTCTTAGCACACACCCAGCTCCTTTCCATGTATAATCATGCACAGTATTTAGAAGCGAGTGGGGTTTTGAGGTTTCAGTCTGTAATGCAAATACATTCAGCATCACTAAGGCTGGTTGCCCTTGCTGGAGTGTAGCAGTCTGGACATGGGCTTTTTAAAAAATCTGAAAAGTGGTTTCATAATGTGTCAGTCTGTAAAAGTGATTTTCACTTGCCAAAAAAAAAGAGCAGTAAGTGTGCATTCAAATTGGCAAAGAAATTTCGTTTTGTGACTATTGTGAAAAGAAATGTAGTAATATATTTAAATAAAATAAAGGAATTTTTTTTTTAGTTTTTTTCAGGTATTGCTGAAGAGCAGTGAACAAAATTTAAGATGCCTACAAAATCCAGAGTTCAAAAAACGCTAAACAAAAACCTATATTTGAAGACAACTAGAGGACCAAAGTTAGTAGAAGATGCTGATGTTGGGAAAAAGAAAAAATCTTCTGGTAAGCACAAAAAACAATTTCTTAAAAATATATTCAAAAGAATGAAAAATGTACAAAATGTCTGTACTCGAAAGGATGTTTTTAAAAAAAAAGGAGAGGAAAAAATTGACAATTTAGTTAATGCAAATATACCTTCAGCAACTGAAAAGATTTATATAAATAGAAAAACAGCGTTTAAAGAGATACGTAGAAAAATGTTTCAGAGAAGAGTTATGTCTAATTTGATGAAGGATGTGAAGAAATATAAGAAAAAGACAAAGTTTTATAAAAGAAAAAAATAAATAGAAGCCATTGCAGCAAAGGCATTAGAATTAAAAAGGAAACTATTCATATTAATTTTGAATAGGATGCGTACATTAGACAAAATGGTTAATGTACTGAAATCACATAGCAAAAGGAAAAGAGTAGTGAACAGAACAAACTTTTGTAAAGTGTTTTTAGGCAAGTGGATGCATAGTTCAAGTAGTGAACCTTTTTTTAATGACGAAAGCTATTTTCAAAGTAATAGTTTGCTGCATGCAGTTGACACCAGAGGTCGTTCATACGAAGTAAAAAATGGTTGCATAATGGAGAAGGAGATAATGGTTCCAAGAGATGAGGTACAAGTGATGGCAGATGAGGCAATGGGGAGACGTCCTAAAGCCCCAGTGTACACTTGGAATTGTAGTAGTATTTGCACTGTGCGTCAGGAATCTATTGACAAATTTCGAGAGTTTCTAAGAGAATATAGTAAAAAAAGTATAAAACAGAAGATTAAGGTGCTTCAAAGTCTGGATCCATGCAGAGTGAGAGAGAATACTGGTTTGCAGGGTCATTCTCTGGCTTGTCTATCTAGAAAAGTGTGCAATAGTGTTTTCCATCATTTTAGGATGCTGGCTGTTCATCATACTGAAATGAGAAAGTTTGTGAGACGGTTGTATTTTGCTAAAAGTCCAGCAATAAAGTTAAATGAATTGAATAGGGCTCTGTTCCGAGGAACGGTATCAGATGTAGAGAAGGTTGTTGATGAAATTCAGTTTTGTTACTTTGGTCCTGAACAAAACAGTGCAGAGAAGGACACACTAAATGAGGAAGAAGTGGAAGAGAATGCACAACCATTTGTAAGTAAGACATTTAATGATCACATAACAAAATTTGAAAAAATCTCTAATGAAAGACCAAATATTACTTGTATTTGTTGCCGCAGAACTCATTATAGAAAACAAACCAGGTATGTTGATCTGTACAGAAAGAGTGAAAATGAAGATAATTATAAGTGGAAGGATTTTGACACATATATATTTCTTGAAAATTGTTTTGAATTGGGTGAAGTTCAGCGTATTTGTAAATACTGTTACAACAAGTTAGAGGAAAATAGAATGCCGACCAGAGCTGTACATAATAATTTAGAATTGGATGCTATTCCTGCTGAACTTTCTGAATTAAATACTTATGAGTCTATACTCATTCAATGTGTTCATCCGTTCCAGACCATAGTACGTATGGAGCCCAAAACTGGTAAATTACCTCCTTCTGATTTACTGAGAGGTTTAAAAGGTAGAGTGGTGTATTTGCCCTTGGATTTAAAAAAAAATATGGAAACTATTGATGCGGATACTTTGGAAACTGAACCATTAGTTATTCTGGTTAATGGTGTACCTACAAAGAATAAGAAGATTTGGCAGGAGCTGGTAGATGTACGGAAAGTACAAAGAGCAAATTTGTATTTGAAAAGGAATAACAAATGGTATGAATCAATTTATATAGAAGAAGAAGAAGAAGAAGATTTACAAGAAGACACAGAAACACCAACTGGACAAATTGAAAAAGTGGACAAGTCAAAGGAAGAAGAAATTTATGAACATTTTAGCATACATCCTCTTCCTTCAAAAGAAGTTATGGGAGACAATATTGATCTCTTTCAGATGAAGAAAGCAAAAGGGACTCCCGTGAGTGTATGGGAGGAGAGCTTGGAAGCTCGATGTTTTCCCCAGCTGTTTCCTAAAGGAAAAGGAGGACGATACGATGAACGTCCAGAACAGATTCCAGCTTCTGAGTATCGGACTACAAGACTATATGCTGAAGATCCCAGATTTCGACAAAGTATTCCTTATTTGTTCCATCTTTTATTTGAAAGCGACTTGTCTGCACTGTCTTATGCAGTAAATCACATTTTAAAAAGTGGAGTACATTTACAAAATGTGTCTGCTAAGGATTTTATGGAGAAAGTGCAGCACCGAGATGATCATTTGGAAACACAACTGATCAATCTGATGGCTTGTCAGCGTGGGACAAATGAATATTGGTACCGACGCCATGGTGAATTAAAATGCATGTTACGGAATTTAGGAACTCCAACATGGTTCCTTACCCTAAGCTGTGCCGAGTACGCTTGGGATGATTTACTGGATTTTCTACGAGAGGCAAATTCAAACATTAAAAACATCGAATACAAGACAGCAGGAGAACTGTGCTCATTGGATCCGGTTAATGTTTGCAGATATTTCAATCATAGATTTGAGGCTATGATGTCCTTCATCTGCAATAAAAAAAATCCACCTCTTGGAGAAGTAGTGGATTTCTTTTGGAGAAAAGAGTACCAGGCAAGAGGTGCTCCTCATATTCATATGCTGTTGTGGATCAAGGATGCCCCAAAGTTTGGAACAGATACTGATGAAGCAGTGTTATCTTACATTGAAGAATATGCAACATGTGCTATACCAAAAAGCACAGAAGAGAAAAAGTTAAAGGAGCAAGTTTTACGTTTCCAAAGTCATCGGTGTGGAAAATACTGTCGACGGAAATACAAGAGCAAAGAAAAATACTACACTAAATGTCGATTTGGATTTCCTAGACCTGTTCTTTCAAATGGAAGAGTTAACAGTTTTATGTCAGCTGTGAGACATACTATCACAAGAAAATCACCTAAGAATACCTACAACCTTAAAAGAAAAGAAGAATCAAAAAATATAAATGACTACAACCCAGTCATTTTATCCATGTGGAACGCTAACATGGATATACAGTATGTAGCTGACAATTCCATTGCTGTTGCTCGATATGTAACGTCTTACATTACGAAATCAGAAAAAACAGAATTGAAGGAAATGTGGGAAGAGATTTCTCACGGGAAGACTGTCAGTAAGAAGCTGTACAGTTTCAGTTTGAAGATGTTATCGCATCGAGAAATTGGATCCTACGAATGTTCAGATAGGTTATCTTCTGCAAGTCTCTACTCGAAGTCAAGAAGAATAATTTGGGCAAGTTTAGGCCTTGCAGCAATGAGAAATCGGGTACTGAAATCTGTAGGAGAAATTGAATATTTGGCCGAGAATGACCCAGAAAGTACAGATATTTTGAAATCAAACATGTTGGACGCTTATTATCCCAAGAGAAGTCATCATCTGGAGAACATGTGTCTCTATGAAGTGCTGCAGAACTACATTTATTCACGGAAAGCCGCAGAAGACATTAACAATGGAAAATATAAAGTCGTTGGTGAAGAAGGATGTTTGGTGAAGCAAACAAAAGGAAGTTTGATAAATCACCGGAAGCTGAGTTGTGACACTACTGACAAGAAGGAATTTTACTACTTGGCTCTTTTACAGTTGTTTAAACCATGGCGTACAGAGGATGAACTACTGGGAGAATTTCAAAGCTATGAAGATTCTTTTAATGCTTGCAAAGACAGCATACAATGCAGTACATTCTCAACTTATCTGCAAATGTTAAATGAAGAAATTGAACAGGAAACTACAATTGCAGCAGAAATAGCTAGAGACAGTTCTCAGGACAGCCAAAGTTCAGGAACACTCAGTCAAGATCCCCTAGGACAACCAATCGTTGAAAATGAAGCATCAATAGCCATGAATGAAGTGGAAACGGCTATGAATCAAGCTCAAGAAGAATTTATAGACTTAGAAAATTTGGAAAGACAACTGAATCAAGAGCAGCAACAAATTTATGAAGAGATCAAAAACAAAATTGATCACGGATTTCTACATGAAAAAAAAGAGTGCTCATGCACATCATTTCATCCAATCAGGATGTATGTAAGCGGACAAGCTGGAACTGGAAAAAGTTTCCTAATAAAAGTCATCAGAAGCTACCTACAGCAAAAAACTGATTCTACTTTGTCTTGTGTGGTTACTGCTCCAACTGGGTTAGCAGCATATAACATAAAAGGAATCACTTTACATCGTTTGCTAATGTTACCAGTGGAGCATGAGAACAAAATACAATACAACAAGCTAACTGGAGAAGCATCCTTGGAAGTTTCAAGAGTATTGAAGAAGATGCAAGTTCTCATTATTGATGAGGTGAGCATGGTATCAAACTTAATGCTTGCCTTTGTGCATTTAAGAATGCAGCACATTTTGAAGACAGACTATGACATGTTATTTGGTGGAAAACACGTAATAGTTTTTGGAGATCTTCTGCAGCTTACTCCAGTTAAAGGACAACCAGTATTTAATACTGTCACACATGAAGACACGAAGAAGTCATTGGGAAGCATCGGAAATACAAATATTTGGTCCTTCTTTGAGTACAAGGAACTTACTACTAATATGAGGCAAGCAAGCGATGAAGAATATGGAAGTATTCTGAAAGATATCAGAATTGGACTACTCACAGAAGTTGGCAAAAAAGCATTACAGAGTCGGCTGCTACATAATTTATTTCCAAAGGAAGAAATAGTTGCAGAGAAAATATACAAGAATATTGCAGAAAACAAAAGTGTCATCTGCTTAATGCCAACCCTACGTGAATGCTCAATATTTAATGAGGAGCTTTTGAAATTGGAAAAGGAAGAGATCAGGAAATTGGAAGCAGTGGACAAAATTGAGGATGGAAAAATTACTGTCACAGTAACAGGCAAACTGAAAAATAAATTGGACTCACTAGAGAAGAACATCTCCAAAACAGCTGGATTAGAAAAAAATCTATATGTTTGCATGAACTGTAGAGTATTTTTAAGAAGAAATTTGGATGTTGAAAAAGGTTTAGTTAATGGAGCTATGGGAAGAGTTGGGGGTTTTATTAATTATCAGAAAAAAGAAGGAATTGAATATTTAAAAATAAAATTTGATCAGATAGAAGAAGTTAAAGATATTTGTCGTTGTACAGTTCGTTTCATGCTTGTGAAAGACTTATATGTACGTAGGAAGCAGTTTCCGTTTTCTCTAGCATATGCTGTAACTATTCACAAGTCTCAAGGATTGACTGTAGATTGTGCTTTTGTGAACATTGGTTCAACTGTGTTCAAAGAAGGTATGGCATATGTTGCTTTGTCACGAGTGAAAACATTATCAGGTTTATTCATGATAGACTTTGATGATTCAAAAGTTAGTGCTGATACAAACTGTGTAAAGGAGTATAATAGATTAAGAAGAAGCTATGCTCCTCATTTAGGTCAGTATCCTGTGTTGGAGAAACGTGTAGTTTCTCGTAAAAGAAAAAATGAGAATATCTGTAATGAAGATGTAGAGAAGAGGAAAAAAAAGAGGAGTGATGTAATTGCAAGCAAAAAGAAAAAGGAAAATGAAGAACAGGTTGTAGGATGTCATTTTGAAAATAGCTCTGGTGTCAACTGCTACGCAAATGTAGTGCTGAATGTTGCATTTTATCTGGAAAGTTTGCAAGAGCAGATAATAGTAAATCAGGGAAAAAGATTCTGTTCAGAGCTGAGTCTCCTTTTTCAAAAGCTGAGTAAAGATAAAACTCAAATAGAAAGTGCTACTGAAATTAGAAAACTTTTAGATATATGTTCAGGACGAACACAGTTTTCTCAAAATGAACAGCAAGATGCACTCGAATTTTTGATGTATTTTCTTCAGGTAGTGGAAGAAGAAGGAGTTCCCATTGAAATTTTTTTTGGTCTCTCTTATAAATGGGAACATAGTTGTGAAAATTGTTATAATATATGTGGCTCTAATGTTGATAATGAAAGGTTTATTTATTTGACATTGCCAGAGAGTAAAACAGTCACTTTTGCAAAATTAGTTAAAGATGCTAATCATAGCATGAAATGTGGTGAGTGTAAATCTGACATGTTTTCAACATTAATTTTAAAGGAATACGGACAGTATGTAATTTTAATGATGCAACGATGTAGAGCTGATGGTTCAAAATTGGATACTTTAATAAAGAAGTTTACAGGACAGCAATTATCAATTTCAGGAAAAACTTTTGTAACTGTTGCAATAATTTTCCATGATGGACCTACTGTTACTTCTGGACATTACACAGTTTATCTTAAATGTGAAAAAGGCTGGACACTGTGTAATGATTCCCAATTGATTTTCAAACAACGTTTGCCTTTTGATTTAGCAAATTCCTATCTAATCTTCCTGAAACCTAAATTTTAGAGAGATTTGGCAAGATCTGGACAAAATAATTTTACCATTTTACTGGATTACCATTGCAATTTTGTAAAAAAAAGATTTTTTAAATTATCATTTGGCCTAATGGAAAGATAACCAATTGTAATGTGGACTTTTTTAATTTTTAATGAAACTTTCAAAAACCAATAATTTAGAGATAATCGGTAACATCTGCACAATTTAAATTTTGGAATGTTATTGGACTGCCATTGGAAATTTTTTCAAAAATGATTTAAAAAATTACTATTTGGCCATGTGGAAAAGTAACCAATTCTATTGTGGACTTAATAAATTATTCAAAAAATTTTCGTGAACCAAAATGTTACAGAGAATCGGTGAGATCTGGACAAATTAAACTTTAGAATTTTATTGGATTACCGTTGGAAATTTATTCCCAAAAAAATTTTAAAATTACTATTTGGCCTAAAGGAAATGGAATCAGATGTATTGTGGAGTTATTTGAGATATAATATTGTGATTATACTTCTGAAACAAACATATCAGACGGTATTTTAAAGAAATAAGTATTGGTATTAGATGATATTTTTTTAGAATATTATGCATTTCTATAATGTTAAGTTTAAGTAAAAAGAGATTCTGGGCTTTTTTAATACAATCTTTGTGATTGTTATTTTTTTTTGCCCGCTGTAAAATGATGAATGCAATTGCTTTCACAATTTATAGTGAAATGCAATATATTCTGAAAACAGCAAAAATAAGGCAAAAATATTTTTTGAAAAATATGTAAATATGTGTACTGTATTATAAAATGTTTTAAAAATATTAATACTTTTTTCTTTTTTTTCAGATTGATATAGAAAAATTTCGAAAACTAGAACCATTTTTAAAGCTATTTTTTAAAAAAACAAATGAATAAATATTTTTTTGAGTGGGTATGGTAAGTCAATAATAATAATTGTAGTCTCTCAAGGACCTTGTAATGTGATAATTGATTTTTAGTGTTTTTAAAAAAAAAAAAAAAAAAAGTACGCGCACCGTACGCGTACGGTAAAAAAAAAAAAAAAAAAAGTTTTTAAAAACATATGTAAAAAAAAGATGAAAGATAAGGTTGGCTCTTAAAAGAACCGTTGTGTTCATGCAGGGACAGAGGAAAGAAAGAATGGGAAAATTATTCAAAGCGACAAGTGTGCTGATCTATTTTGTTGTTCACTAGGGAAACACTGGTCTCCCTATGGCAAATTAGATCTTGACAAAAGGCGCATCGAATATCAACCCTCCGAAATCGAGGGTTCATTTCCAGAGGGCCAGCAAAAGGAGATGCTCCCCCCACAGATGAAGGGCTCACCTGACCTGCAGAAGAAGGAGTCAGCTCTGCAGATGATGGTCCAGGCTGAGCTGCTGTGGATGTACTTGCTTGTCTTTCTGAAGAGTTACCTCCAAAAAGATGACCATGTGTCCTTCTGTGTACATCCTTGAGGTGTCTCTTCATGGTATGATTCCCAAAGGAATACTTCCTGTCAGGATTACCTCTTGAAAGTACACGCTGACACAGCTTGCAAGTTACTAAGGGTGCATTCACCTTTTGCTGGCCTTCAGGAAAAGTAAAATAATCCCATACATAAGAGGGCTTTTGTTTCCTCGCTCTCTGCCTCAAAACAGTGCTGCTAGTGCTAGCCTCACTCTCAGAAGAGCTCTGCTGTTCTGCCATCGTATCACAAAGACAACCCAGCTCCTTCTCCTAAGGGATCACAAGCAGAAATGAGAGGAATGGGTGTGGTGTAGGAGAGTTCTAGAACTGAAAGTAGTTTCAACCAATCAAAAGTTGTGTTTCATGATCACATGACCTACCGTACGCTTACGGTACGCTTACGGTACGCTTACGGTACGCTTACGGCAAAAGTGCGCATGCGCGTAAAAAAGACACGCGCTTGCGCGCATGCGCATAACAGTCACTACCCGACACTTCCGCGTAACGTGCGCGTGTAGCGTACGCGCGCACGCGTCCCACGCGGAGTACGCGCGGCTACGCAAATTGCGTAACTATACGCAAGCAGCGTAGAAAAATTATGGGCGTTGCGTAAACCGTACGCTTACCGTAAGCTTACGGTACGCGTACTAAAAAAATAATAAAAAAAAAATGTACTGCAAATAAATTTTACATGTTTATTTTAAAAAATATATTAAAAAAAAACATATTAAAGAATTTTAAAAATTTAACCATAGTCTTTATAAAAGGTAAGAAAATTAAAATAAAAATATGTTAAAAAAAATAGAAGAAAAAAAAAACAATTAGCATTTAAAAAACCTTGCAAATTCACTGAAAAAACCATGGGTTTCACACACGTTATAGTTAGGAATTAGCATTTAAAAAACCTTAGAAATTCAGTGAAAAAACCATAGGTTTCACACACGTTATAGTTAGGAATTAGCATTTAAAAAACCTTAGAAATTCAGTGAAAAAACCATAGGTTTCACACATGTTATAGTTAGCTGGACATTTTACTCGTAAAAAACCAATGAAATTCCCCCGTTATAGTTAGTTCAGCTAACTATAACTCGCGCGCCCGCAATGCACTGCTGATGACGTCACATATTACATCACTCATGACATGGTCAGTGACATCACTCATGACATCACTGATGACATCTCAAATGACATCACTGATGACCTCACTGATGACATCATCCTTGTGATAGAGTGGCAGACCTCCTCTTCCCCTAATAAAACCTTTGATACACACATTCAAAAATAGAGACTAAAATTTACAAAAGAATGGACATACCAATAACAGTTACAACAACCTCTTCAGTAATTCTAAGATCCACATACACATCCACTCATTCACCAACAGTCCAATACAGTCACTCATACATGTACTCACTTATCATATGTACTCATACACCTATACATCCTGTTACACAATGCCACTCATCCATAGAGCTACTCACACACATAGTCACTCATGCTAATAAAGAATCAAACATACATCCTGCATCGTCACAGAGCGCCGGCAAAGTAGGGAAGTCGCAGTTGCCAGACGGTTGAGTGCCCTGCTGGTAGTGTCCCTTCGCTGGCGTTCCCGGCGCCGTGCTTCGATGTCAGCATCTAATTTGCTGCACAACTGCTGGATTGACTGGGACATGTCCCGAATGCCTGCAGCCATGCCGCCAATGTTTGTGTCCATGTTGACTAAGCTTGTCTTCATCACCCGCATGTGCCTCTGGACTGACATAACTGCCTTTGATTGCAGGCGCTGTTGCTTCAACATTTGGCCCTCGAGCCCCAAGAAGACACCATGGCCGACAGTGGGTGCTGGTGGACTCTGGACACGCGACCTGCGGCGCCCTCTTGCTCCCGTCTGTGCTGCCTGTGAGGTGTGGGGCACAGTGGGATGGCTCCCTTCCTGGGGCCCGGTGCGGTCTTCTGGGCCCATGCTGTCGTCTGACGAGGTGTCTAAGGCTCGTAGCCTGGCTGCTGGACGCCTCCTCATTCTCACACCTGCAAGCGGAGATGTGGCCGGTGAATCGAACATGAGTGGCGATGCTGGCTCTGGTGGTGGTGATGCTGGCTCTCGGTGAGGTGATGCTGGCTCTGTGTGCGGCGAGGCTGGCTGCGTAGGTGGTGCGGCTGCAAGTGGGCCTGCTCCCTGGTCTGAACTCGTGCTGGCTAGAGGTGATTTTTGTGGCCGGTGTGCCGTCTCCCCTGCAGCATGCCCTGTACTGCATGATGTCACATCTGTGGACAGAAAAACAACATTGGCTCAGTGTCCCCGAAGGGCTGCATTGCAAGCGTCACAATAAATCATTTCACATTCCAATCTGTCCTCTGTCTCCTTGTGCCTCGAGTGCGTGACATGCCTTGTTGCCCTGTGACATTTACGTCATGGTTAGTGTTGCCCTGACTACATCTCCCGGAATGCATTGCCTGTCTGCACTGACACGTGTGGACTGCAGTGTGATTCTCGTTTCACAATGGGGGATGTGGGATAGGGGTAGGGGAGGCTACATTGCTGTGCTTTCGTCTTACCTTGGTGTGTTGCGGCTCTGGCAGAGCTGTCGGCGTCCCCAAGACCCACGACGCTCTCTTGCTCGAGTGTGGCCGCCACCAGCTCCTCCAGTTCGGTGAGGGCAGGTGCCCTGTTGGTTCCACCTCCGGTCTGGCTGGCCTCCTTCTGGATGTCGCCCATCTTCCTCTTGGTCACAATCCTCAGGTCATACCAGCGCTTTTTGAGGACCTCAATGTCCCTGTGGGTCACTCCCACAGCATTGACCTGCGCCTGGATGGCCAGCCATATGTTGCGCTTTTCGGCCTCAGGCACTTGCAGGGATTGCCTCCCAAACAGCTTCTGGTGCTGCTTCACCACCTCCTCCACCAGCACCTGGAGTTCCTTGGGGCTGAATTTGAGCTTCCTCCTCCTTTCCCCTCCGTCTTTCTGTGTTCTCTGGCTGGACATGCTGTTCGTTTCCCGCTCGCACATGCAACTGCTCCCTGCCTCTCCTCTGCACTCCAGGCCTCTCCAGGGTCGGCTAATTATGTACACCTGCCTGGGTGTGGCCACTTCGGCTAATTGTGTACACCTGCCTGGGTGTGGGCAGTTCCTGGTTGGGTGGGCTGTCGTTGCACAGGATTAGCTGTTTCGTCAAGTCATGTGATGTTATTTACCGAATCCGTACGTACCGATTCGGTATTTTCCGAATCGGTAGATACCACCTCGGTATTTTCCGATTCGGTAGATACCACCTCGGTATTTTCCGAATCGGTAATTATCACCTCGGTATTTACCGAATCGGTGAATTCCGATTCGTATTTACCGAATGTTACCGAATCGGTAACTGTTACCGAATTTTTACCTACATATAACTTACCGATTCTAATTTACCGATTCGGTACGGCTCGGTATTTAAGAACCGGTAAAATTTATTTACCTACATGAGGCCCTCAGCCATGTATTCACTATGATACACTTAATCAGTCAGTTACACAATCAATTTTTCAAAAAGAAATCATCCATTTAGACAGTAATATACCCATTTATTCTTCCATCGACCTTGAGATATACATATATAAAACATATTTAATTTTCAGAAAAACACACATTCACTGGATGATGTCATCAGTGAGGTCATCAGTGATGTCATTTGAGATGTCATCAGTGATGTCATGAGTGATGTCACTGACCATGTCATGAGTGATGTAATATGTGACGTCATCAGCAGTGCATTGCGGGCGCGCGAGTTATAGTTAGCTGAACTAACTATAACGGGGGAATTTCATTGTTTTTTTACGAGTAAAATGTCCAGCTAACTATAACATGTGTGAAACCTATGGTTTTTTCACTGAATTTCTAAGGTTTTTTAAATGCTAATTCCTAACTATAACGTGTGTGAAACCTATGGTTTTTTCACTGAATTTCTAAGGTTTTTTAAATGCTAATTCCTAACTATAACGTGTGTGAAACCCATGGTTTTTTCAGTGAATATATATATATATAGATGTGTGTGTGTGTGTGCTTGGGGGGGATTTCCCCCCAAAAAACAACATAAGTCCTTAAATAGGGGTGGATTTGGAGGTCATAGAGAAATAGGACTTATAGAGATAAAGAATTTATGTAAACCTTGAGGAAAACCGACAGGGAAAACTGTCTTCTTTAAGATTAATTAATTGTATACTTTAAAAAAACGCTCATAAAAGTGTCAGCTTTGAAAAAAAAGACACTCTAGGATTTGGTTTCTATGAAATAGTAAATGCAATTCATCTTGCAAATCTCCGTTGGACAGTTTAGTTGTAGTGATATCTCACTAAAGGTGTTCCACAATATGGGTTGTCTCTGAAATCATATACAACCGAAGAGATGGCGGACTTGTAAAACTGCAGCTTGGAGTCATAAGGTAAGGATGCTGCCCTACCTCCTTCTACTGCCCAAAAAAGAATTGTGGCAATGATTTCCGTTTTTTTCCAGAATGGAATTGTGTCTCCGGAGCCCTTAACCCAAGTCTTTGAGTGTGTGATGTAACACTTGCATCCCAACCATTTAATATATTCAAGGAATCATCTACTGTTTGAGTTTTAGCTTTTTCTATACTGTGTTTGAAACATAATTCAGTTTGGCAATCATGTGGACATTATTGATGGAAACCACCTTCTCAGTGATTTTGTCAAGATAGGGGTGTTTTGATACTGGTCTGAGATTTTAAAGGTCTCTAGCATCTAACTTTAGCTTCTTGAAAAATTGGATGATTTTGCCCACTTTCAAAAGTTCATGGCAGAGAGACAGGCAGATATAAAATAATGTATTTAGAATTTGGTCTCCACATACAAATTATTAAAAAAAACATGTCCTGCATAAATATAAAACCTAAGCTGGTAAGATCAGTTAAAACTGTATATAAGGTTACGACCATTAAAAATGTTCACACTGCATGTCACTTTTAGAAATGTCATATTCAATAAAAACCTTGTAGCCTCCTCTCATGCCTTAATCCAGTATTTCTTTAACACAGGTTTTAATAACTTACGTTGTAGAGTTAAATAATATAGACAATTGCACAGAATGTGGATGGGCAAACAGATCACCCTAAAGTCACAGCTACAAAAACCTTCCTAATTCAAAAGCCCTGAAGAGTACAATTAATTAAATCGTAATCGCCATTATAAAAGGGCATTCCGAATATCTGGATTAGGTAACTCCATCGAATATGGGAAAGTATGTAAATTCTCCCATGAGGCTCTAAGGCAAACAGTGGAACTTATCTCAGACAGATAAGCGATGTCTTTGGCCCTTGGCTCTGCCCTGCCTCTGGCATCTAGGGCCATATGTAGGTAAAAGTGAAATACCAAATTCTTAATATGGAATTTTACCGATTCGGTATTAAGAATTCGGTATTTCCGATGTAGGTAAAAAATCGGTATTTTTTACCGATTTGGGAAAAATCAGAAAAACTAGACCGAATCCTTAATACCGATCGGTATTACCGAATCTGTATTACCTAATCGGTAAATACTGATTCGGTATTTCAAAATAGCAGCAATTGAGGAATCAGCCAATCATGCGCATCCACCCCACCTCCAATCCAGGAAGTGGCCGCACCCATGCAGGTGAACTGCATCTGAAACTTCTGGAGAGGCAGGGAGTGCAGAGGAGGACAGAGGAGCCACTAGGAGAACTTTACCTGTGAAACCTGCACAATGTCTGACAAGGAGACAGACAAAGAAGGTGCTGAGAGGAAGAGAAAGTTAAAGTTCAGTGAAAGGGAGCTCCAGGTCCTAATTGAGGAGGTGGCCACACAACATTCGAAGCTGTTTGGCAAACAGCCCCTGCAAGTGGCTGAATCTGCAAAACGGAAGATCTGGCTGGGGATATAGGCACAAGTGAATGCCATAGGAGTGACTACCCGGGAAATAGATGAACTGAAAAAGAAGATGGCAGAGATAAAAAAACAAGCCAGCCTGACAGGAGGAGGAAGAAACAGGGTGCCTGCACTGACTGGTCTTGAACAGCTGAGCCGGACAGCGTATGCGGAATCAGTGATGCAGACAGCTCAGCCAGAGCTGCCAACAAACAAGGTAAGAAGCATGCACACCTATCTGCGCCCCCCCTTCCCTATCCCAATTCCCCAATGAGGCTGTGTGAATCCCACTCTAGTACAGGTTTTACTAATCACCAGCAATGCATTCTGGGAGATGCAGTCAGTGGAACACGTATCACGACAGTCATCCCGCTGAACACCAAGGCATGTGACACACATCAGTGATAAGCAAGCAGAGGACAGAAAGATAGTGTTCCAGGAATGACAATTTATTATTGCTACGTAGGGCTGCCAGACTAGTGAGCTAATGTACAATTTCTGTCCACAGGCGAGACCTAGCGCAGGGCTGCACGAGACAAGGGAGGAAGGGCACCATGGAAGGAGAGAGCGGAGGAGGCCAGTGCAAGTACAGGGCACACCACACCACCACCGCCAGCATCACCACCACCGCCAGCATCACCACCACCACAAGCATCACCAACACTGCTAGCATCCCCAACACTGCTAGCATCACCAGCAGCAACAACACCGCCAGTGGCAAGACCCAGGAGGCATGCAGTTGCCACTCTACAAGAGATGGAGTCGTCCTTGGAAGACACCAGGGGGGGCGAAATCTCGACTGTGCCAGTGGATGGCAGTCCACCTCAGGGAGATCGCACACAGGTGCCAGAGGCCGCAGGGCCAGGGAACTAAGTCCACCTATACAGGGTGAGGACAATGGTGTTTTTGCAGGGCTGGAGGCAAACATGGTCAAGGTTCAGCGCCTGTAAGGGAAGGCAATACACTCTGTACAGCAGAAAATGAGACTGAATTGTAGCATGCATAACATCGAGAAGGGCATCAGCACTATGAACTCCACGCTGTCGGAGGGCATGAAGGAGATGGAGGAGGGCATGAAAGGGATGGCTGAGGGCATGAAGGACATGTCCCAGGCTGTGATGCTGCTGTGCAGAAAACTTGAGGGGGACAGGGTGGCACGGCGCAGGGAGAGGCAGAAGAAGGAAAACCATACAAAGATGGTGAACCGCCTGGTAACTGCCACATCTCTACTCTGCAGGCACTCCGTGGCCATGCAAGAAGGGATGCAACAGTGCAGCCATGATGTCTCTAGGGGGCTTGTCAAGGTCACAACTGTACTAGAAGTGCTCCTAACAACTCAGGCTGCCAATACTGGTGCATGTGATGTGGGGGATGCCGAGGAGACTACCAGTCGCAGCAGTATTACGCCCCCTGCAACTGAGACCAGGAGGAGCAGCAGGCGACATGGGGCTGGCACTGGGACCATTTCCAGTGAAGACAGTCTGCTGAGTGAACCCAGCAGTGTTGTGCGTGGCCGCAGGCGTTGATGCAGCCCACACTTTGAGTACTCTATTGGGTGACTTAACCCATGACAAGCTCTTAGCGTTGTCACAAATAGGACTGGCAAGTTGAGCCCTTTGTGTAGTGGTGTAGAACCCAAAAATAAAACTACGTCATTCAAATGCAACAACTGGCTGTGTCTCCTTACTTACTCAGAAGTAGTTGTGTGTGATCTATGCCCATCTTTGTCTCCCATCTGATGCTGGCACCACTCCTGCTGCGTTGGGCTCTGGCTCAGCAATTTCATCATCATCATCCTCTGAGTCCGTTAATTCAACTTCTGTGCCTTTTTTAGTGGCAAGGTTGTGCAGCATAGAACAAGTTGCAATGATTTTGCAGCAGATGATGGGTGTGTACTGACGGGCGCCTCCGCTTTTGTGGAGGCAGCGGAACCTGCTTTTCAATAGTCCAAACGTGCGCTCCACTACGTTGCGTGTTGTCTTGTGTGCCACATTGTATCGTCTCTCACTCGGGGTTGATGGGTTTAGGTGGGGAGTGAGGATAAATGACCGCACAGCATAAGCGCTATCTCCTAGGTGAGAAAGAGAGTGCCATTAATTACAAACACCGACACATTAATCTGCTGTTTCCATCAGGGTGTGTCACAATGATTTACCTAGCAGGAATCCTTCTCCAAATTCTCCTGCAGCCAGGCGTGTGTAGATCCCACTGTTCTGGAACATGTAGGAGTCGTGGGTGCTCCCTGGAAATTTGGCCACAATGTCGGTGATTATGTTGGCTGCATCGCAGATTACCTGCACATTTATGGAGTGGGTGGATTTTCGGTTTCTGTAGATATACTCAGTGGCTGCAGGTGGGCAGATTGGAATGTGTGTCCCATCAATGCACCCTATGACATGTGGGAACTGTGCCATTTGGTAAAAGTCTGTCTTGGTTTTCAGCAGTTCCGCCTGTGTGTTTGGGAAGCTTATGGAGTGATGCATTCTCTGCATCATGGCGTCCAGGAACTTCTTGAAGAAACGGGACAGGCAACTCTGTGACACCCCACCTACCGCAGCTATCACCCCCTGGTAACTGCCAGATGCAAGTAGGTGTAGGCTACAGAGCACCTGCACATGTGGTGGTATGGCGTGCGCCCTTGTTGTTGGATGGTCCAGGAGTGGGTGCAAGTCCCTTATCAGGTCCATGATGGTTTGGGGGTGTAGCCTGTACCTTTCATGGATCTCAGCCTCAGTCAGTTGGAAGAGTGTGATGCGCTGTCTATAAACGCACTCCACCCGTCTCCAGATCCTCACTCCTGCTGCCTGTAGCCATAGTCCCCTTGCAATTGCATAGAAGGCCGCCATAGTGATCACACTGTTGCATTTTGGGATTGCTTATATACACTTCACCTGATTACCACCTGCTTTCATTCAGTGTTAATTACCGACTCCTAAATACCGAATTTCATGAAATTCGGTATTACCGACTTTTCCTACATCTCTTTTATCGTTTTTACCGTTTCTTAATTGCAGATTCGGTAAATTAGGAATTGATAATTCCGATTCAGTAAATTAGAAATCGGTAATAAGGAATCGGTATTTACCGATTCCTTATTACCGATTCCTTCCCTACATTGCGCATGTCTATATACCGGTCGGTAACGGTGAAATTTACCGAATTTCACCGTTACCGACCGGTATTTGGCCACCTACATCGGGCCCCTAGTTCCTTCCTAGATTGCAAAGGAAACTTCACAATTGTGGTTTTCTAATTTAGGATACCTTGAGAATTTCAGGAAACTATCCCTTATCGCCTTAGCCCACGTCGCTCGCTGAACATGATTTCATGTCAATAATAACTTAGAACTTTTACAACCAATGGATCTAACTGTTTATGACAAAAGCGAATAGTTCGAATTTTAGTACTACAATTACATGACTTTAAGTGGGCTTTGATCCGGACAGTTTGGGCCATTGTACATTTAGGAAACCCTATGTGACTCCTCTAGAACCTTTAACTCCCTTTGTTCCTTCATACATTCTAACTTCTGCTACAGGGATGGGCAATTTATGCAGTCAAAAGCAGAAGGAAAGTCCACAAAGCAACAATAAAAATTCCCTCTAGTTTGGATTCCTTTTTGGGCCATGTACCAGAGGCTAAAACAATGATCAATTGTTGAGTGACCATGTTTGAATCACCGCTGCTTTATTGGGTTTAGATTGTTAGAATTGATCCAATCTTTCATGCAATGGATCAATGCTTTTGCATAGATCTTTGCTTCTACATTTATCATACTAATCAACCAGGGAGAGGAGTTGGCCTAACGGCTAGGGCGGTCTACTTGGAATCTGGGGAACTGGGTTTGAGTCTTGGCAATGATACTGAACATCCTGTGATTCTGGTCAAATCACTTAATTTCCCCGTGCCTAACAAAAATGAATGTGTGTCCTTATGTAACGTAACTGGTGCTATGTAAAGCACTCTGATACCCGATTTGGGTCAAGTTCGCGCTATATAAAACTCTATTAAAAAAAAAGTCATTTTTTGGGTCTGAAGGATTATTTAATCTTTCTTTAGTATGGGCTTAAAGTTAGCAACTTTCTAGCTATCTGAAAAGCATTCTGTTTTGGTAAACCATTTAAGGGTGATCTTAAATATTCTTTTCCAGGACTTTATGTTGTTTTTAATTACAGTTACAGGCAGATTGTCATGCTCTGCAGCATGAGTCAAATCAATTGTTGAAATCATCTTTTTCAGTGAGCTTGCAGACAAGTATTCAGAAGGTCTTCATCATCCACATACTGGTCTTTTTTACTTTCTTTTCATTGTACCATAAGACAACACAGTAATGTATGGAGTACGCAGTACCTTTGAGAACTTGTTATGAGCAAGTGAGTCTTAAACAATTGTTTTCAATGGCTTCTAACAATTTAGGGCCCAATTACGATGCCGCACGGAAAAGCCTTTTGAGCGCCATAGTTCCGGAAAAAATCCCCCCACATGAGCCTCGGCATTTCCGTTGGTCAAATTATGATGCAATGTACGCAAAATCAGACCCCGGCGGACGGATGTCACCGAAGACCATCCACCACGGCCGGAAAAGCTGCAGATCTGACCGCGGCAGATGGGGAAAGCTGTCCAATGGCTTGGAAAGGCCGCTCCTTGCGCGGCATGACCGCACGGCTAATTACGATGAGAATGCGGAGCTGGCGGACCGAGCACTGCGTCCGACTGCCGCACATGCACATAGGCCAAATGAATGGCAGATGGAACCAACTTTACAACAATACCCAAAGTGTACCTGTACTCCCTGCCGCCCTCAATCACAACACACACGCCACAATGATACACCCCAACTTGCACCTGGTAAGGAAAGCCACGCACAGCATGGAAGAGACATCTGGAGGCCATCACTCATGTGGACACACCCACATACCACAGTATAAAACAAACCCCTTCCTGGACCAGCATCCTTTGCACACCATGAGCCAAGACAGAGAGACAGGACACCATTGACTCACATTGTACAACATCACACCCACGTATCTCCACACAACACCACTTTCACCCACACACCTCACACACTTCACATATCACCACTACTACCTTGCACCCAGCACCTCTCATTCATTTGCACCATGCCCCCCAAGAAAATGCCTAAATTCACCGACTCAGAGTTGAAAGTGATGGTAGACGAGATAGTCAGGGTAGAACCACATTTGTTTGGGCGCCTGGTCCAAAACACCCCACTTGTTCACAAGAATCAAAAGTGGGCAAGGATCCACAGCAAAGTCAATGCCATAGGGACCACCCTACACACCGTGCGTGACATCAGGTAGTGGTGGGCCGACCTCAAGGGCCGGGTCAAGCATCATGCCCAGAGGAACCACGCTGGGGCCCAAAGAACTGGTGGCGGCCCACCCATTCCACCACTAACCTTCACTGAATGGGAGGAGAAGGTGCTAGCCATAATGCATCCATAGAGTCTCACAGTAATCTAGGGGGGAGTGGAGGCTGGTAAGTACTAACAAATGTCTCACTGCAATGTACTGTTGTGCACAACAAGTGAGCCTCAATCGCCAGCCCACATCAAACTCATGTGGAATGCATGCTTTCAATATGAATGGATCACAAGGCTAGCATTTCCTCACTCAGCTTCACCTCACAGGTAGGTAGTCAGCCCATGCACCCTGGCCTCCCTCACAGACAGCATGACCCACCATCCCCACCTTACAGCCATGTGTCAGCTGACTCTGTCAACAGTGCCTCCTAACAGCTAGGTAGTCATCTCACTGGGGAGGGGGTTGTTGAGCCCTGACAGCAAGACCACAACTTCCACAAGGCCCTCTGTCTTCCCTCACAGACAGGATGGAGCCAAATGACCCCCACATCCCGCACCTGGTAGCCAACTCTGGAACCCCCCCATAAGTTGTAGGCAGTGCACATACACCCAATACCATCGAGAGGCCACATGATTCACAGTGTCAGTGATGAATTGACATATAACTGCTAAGCAAAATACAAGAACGCGATCACAAAAAGCCAATGTGCAAGACCCATTGCCTCAAAGCAGAAAGACTCGGGTCAACACAACACATGCATGGAGACTCTGTCAAACCTCACAAACCACAGGAGGTAAGTACAAAAACCATAACATAAATCATGGAGTTGCGGCATAGTAGTCAGATACTCATGGAAAAGACACAAATGTCCAAGCATGAACTGAATCAGATGAGCAACAAGTTGGTACCAGAGGACATGTCCTTGGAAATACAATATCTATACAAATGATTTTGTACCTTCTGCCATGACACATAGCTAACGAGCAATGTATGTACCTCAACAGCACGTTCAACTGCTGACAAACTGTAATGGATGCATAGTAACACCAAGCTGAAAAGTAAGGTCATCTCAAATGAAATGTGCTAAACATGAAGATCAAAGTTATGCTGTGTACTGAACCTGCCGACAATATAACCTCTCTTCAACAGGTGACTTGTCAGCAACAGAAGGCATCTGTGCTATGGGCGGGCCCAGACAGTCTCCCCCCTGGAAGGTGAACCCTCGGATGCAGCCTCCCTGGTCTTTTCGGGTGAGGATGACCGACCTGGCCCTCCGGCGTGCCCAGGACCTCTCAGTCTCTGGCCCTCACTGTCCCCACCACCACCACCACGACTCCCACAACAGCAGCACCACTAACGCAGACCCCTGCAGCAATGACCTGTGTGGCAGCCACCTCCACCATCACCACCGCTGCCTCCAACACTGCCCCTGTGCCAGCAGTTGCAAATACCACCAGGCTTATCGGTGCAGGAGACAGTGTGCGGTGGCAGCGCCAGGTGCCGCCACAGGTCTGTGGCAGCAGGGCATGTGGGAGGACAACTGGGGGACAGCCACAGGAGGACAATGAGACAGAGGCCCTGGACACCGTGCTGACTGTCCATGGTGCATACCAGCAGAATCAGGGACAGATGGGCCAGGTCCTTGAAGAACTGCGGGTACTCCATCGGCTGCTGTGCTCCACAGACACTCGTTTGTGACAACATGTGGAGTACATGGGCAAGCTCGTTGGTGTCCTGAGGGGCATGCATGCAGCTCAATTCGCTGCCATTCCTCCCCCCCATGGCCAGCCGGATGATAATCACACCACCTCAGCAGCGGCCACAGGGAGAGGTGAGTCGCACCACGGCGAATCCTCAGACACCTCTGAGAATGTAGCAGGTTCCCCCAGGCCAAACGGCAGAGGGGGAATCTGAAAAAGACCCCGGGAGGATCACGTGCCACAGCACCGTGCCGTACCAGTTCTCGGAGCAACCGCTGATGCCACCACTGTAACATCGAGCATTGACTATGTTGTAAATACGAATCCACATTGCCAAAAGGATGGCAGTGTTCGGTTGGACTTTGGAACTCTACCATTGTGTCTTCGACCCTACGTATCCGTGTACCATTACTTTCCACTTCACCCCTCATCTGTCACTCATTGCAAAAGAAACACAACTCACAACAGTATGCCTTTGTGTCAAGAGCATTTTCATCACAGTAAGTAGCATGTTGACTCACATTGCAATGTGTCCGAATATGTAATAGCAGAAATCCATTGAGAGAGTGGAGAAACATGGAAAGACACAAGGATAAATAACAGTGCATTGCCGCAACCGCAAAAGCACACCATGAGGCAACACTGTAAATGTGGAATATAATATGCATTACAGATAACACCAGCAAACACCATCAACATGGACAGCAGGGGGACAAGAGCACAAGACTGCATCTCCCAACACAGTTTAGCCCTTAGCATTCTGGTAGATGCAGTTCAGTTGAAAAGCTTACTTCTGTTACCGTTGTCGTGTGTCACCAAGTTTGGTGCAGGTCAGTCCTGTGAATCTCTAGACACATGTGTGTCGCGTTATCCTTCACACATCAGTAGGGGTAAGATACATTGTGATGGGTGTCTGCTGGGGAAGCTGCCAAAATCTACTCGGGTCTCTGTACCTCTCCCTGCCCAACTCAGGTGAAACACCTCAGTCACATGACAAGTAAGCAACATGACTGAACTGCATTTTCCAGAATGCAGAGGGGTACACTGTGGGAGGTAAAGCCTTGTGCTCCCATCATCCTAATAACATCATCATGGACATGACGGAAGTAGTCACAGATCACAGAACAATGACATCCTTAGCAGTGTGCCCACAAGAGCCAGCATCACAACACATCCTGTCATGTGGATGATGGTGACATTGTTGCATTCACACACTCAAGTACTGTTGCCCATAGATTTTAATGTGACATGTACGATCTAGGCATGTTTACCCACATGTATAACAGTCCCTGACAACATACCAATGCTAAATCTGTTTTACAACCGAAGTTATCTTCTCCTGAATGATCACAACTGCTGCTGTCACAGGGCAGGCATCGCGTACATAGGAACTGTTGCACACTGTGTTTCTTGCTGTATTAATGTTCTCCTTACTCCCCCATATGTGATTGTGGATAGTCATTTGTGGCCTCACATTCCCACAGCAAAAGCATACTTCAATAAGTGTGCAGGCACAATGGGCTTCTGTTTCAACAAGCAGTCGCTCACACACCAGCCCTGAGACCTTCGAATTCCAGGTGCCATGACCGTCCCGCGCGATTCATTCACTGCTGAACACGGCACTCCCACTTTGTTTCGGGGGACTGACACAGAAATCATTGGAAGCCTCTGATACTGAAGGCCTTTGCACACTTTTTTCAAACTTGTGGGCTCAGGCCTTGTCCCTCCGTTTCATGCTATTTTTGGAGTACTAGCCGGTGTCATTCCTCCAATTTTCAGACTGCATTTAGCAGTTTGATATCACTACTTGTGGGTGTACAGCTGAGCGCTGGTTCTGAGAGTGCTCTCACGTCATGTCTGCCTGTCCTGTGGTCCAGGTGAACCCCGGTCAGTTGGAACTGTACCGTGACCTCATGCAGCTTCTCTTTGGATATGTCCCATTAGCTGTGCTGTGCATCAGTTATAGGCTGACCTTCCGCTATGCCTATTTTACCTGCGTACAACCTGTGTTCTGTTATCGAAGATGCCCCTTTCACTGGGCCATGGATGTCTGCCTTCCCAACACAGCCCTTGGTGTCCTGGATCATGAGCTGTGGGTGAGTCCTTTGTTGGTCCACGATCAGGAGTGCTCCGGTGATACACGTTTGTGGGATGCCTTTCAATGTGTCAGACAGGCTGCCAGCTGCGCCTGTGCGTTTGCGCAGAGGCTCCTGTTTCAGGCCTACATCGAGCCTCTCCCAGGTTGCCATGGGATGCTCCTTTCATCCTCATGGTGCGAGGAGCACATCTGTTCCTTCATACTGCTGGATTGGATGGCGGTCCTTTTTGCTGAAGATGATTTGGATCGTCTTTTGGAACTGATTGCCTTCGAAGCTGCCTGTGCCTTCTTGGATTCGTAACTACTTAACAGTAACAGGAACTGTTGGTGACTAATTCAATATCCTTTTACCTTTTTCACGCCTCCTGACATGAATTGTTATTCTGCTCTCTGACTTTGGCCATGTCTGCAATGGCTTTGACTCTGCTGCCCTCTGCATTCTGTTTTGCTTGGTACCACAGACCTGAGCAAGGGAAGGCTGTCATCTGACCGTCATGGACATTGTCGACTGGCATGAGCCCGGCTTCCATCATGCAGCTGTAGCGCACGAAATTTACATGGCGTAGTCATTTTGCAAGTACATTAGTATTTGTCTGTCACATGAGAAGTGTCCGCAGAGCTTGTTCTCTGTGCGGTCCAGGAATACTGCCTACCCATTCTGTCCATGGTCAGAAGACATTGTCAGTTGTCATTCTGTTCTGGTCAGGCCCTAGCATCCTGATTCAACAAAGTCTCACAGCTGCTAGCGGTCACGGGTGCCTTACAGATGTCATGGGGAGGCAGGCTAGTTGTCCCACACTTGGAGAGGGATCCATCTAGTGATGAGAGCAACACAGCACATGGGATGTACATTTCACCATGTATTGGCCGAGAAGTGGGGTCTGCTTACAAAGCCCATAGACCTGGGACATCTCATACAACTCCTCCCAGCAAGGGGTGGGGGGATATGCTCATGGGTCTACGTAAAGAGGGATCATTGATATGACATCTTGCTTCTTGTGATATGGATGTGTCTCTATGGTAACTGTTTTTGTACTCCTGCATTCTCAACTTGTTGTGGCACGTATGTAGCATGTTTTGACACTAGTAAAAATGCACATTTCAAAGCCTTTCTTGTCTTCAACCTATCTACTAGTGTACACGCGCCTGAATATCTCTGAATGAGTAGGAGAGCTAGTAAGGCACTATAGCGATTGGGTCCTGTGCTCATGGGTGCTTCTGGGTGCTTAGTCCCTGCATGCCCAAGTTCTCTAATCCTGTGCATAGTCCTGTATGTGTAGAAAATGCCAACAACAATTCTCAAAGTTTGTGAGACAACAGCAAGGCACACAGGTACAGTCATAGTCGCTCATTGTGAACTTACACTCAACGGAAGTTGTTGACGATGAGCTGCGGAAGCTGGTCAAGGCCTTCTTCATCACCATTGTCATCATCACTGGGCATGTGTGGGTTGGTAGCGGGGGGCTGCTGCTGTTCATCGTCGTCCAGTATCATGGGGATCCTTCTGTGCAAGGCCAGGTTGTGTAGCATGCAGCAAGCGACTACCATCTGGCATACCTTCTGTGGTGAGTACATAAGTGCACCATCAGTCTTGTCCAGGCACATAAATCTTGAGCTCAGCTGTCCATTAGGGCGCTGCATCACACGACGTGTCCTCCCATGTGCATCATTGTGTAGGATTACCCCCGGCATTGTTGGATTCTGCAGTGGGGACAGCAACCACGGATGATTGGGATACCCAGAGTAACAAAGTTGTGAGACATACAGGCAAAAAGTGTGATCTGAGTATGTGATTTGAGCCACATGTCACACATACATCACAGTCATTGATACAGCCCACTCACCAACTAGCCAGACCTGCTCGGCCGCAGATTGGCCATCAATTGGGTTTGGTGCTGTTCCTCAACATGCAGGAGTCATGTCCTGAGCCAGGATACTTTGCACGCACGTGTGGGATGAGCTGATCTGCCTGGCATACCACTTGCATGTTGATGAAGTAGTAGTGTTTGTGGTTCCTAATGATGTGTTCACTTGCCTGTGGTGGAACGAAGGCAATGTAGGTACCATCAATGGCTCACACAACATTTGGAATGCCTCCCAGTTCATAGTATTCCCCCTTTACAGCTGCCAATTCATCCCTCCTTGGGATGTGGTAAATAATTTAATTACCGGAACTTAATTTGATGCGGAATATCTATAATAATAGCTCAGTAAAATAAGAGGCAGAATCCGTGGTATTAGAGGTTCGGAACGGGCTTTATTCCAAAATCAATTCGAATTGAGGACTCCATATTCCATCACCACGAAGGTTCAGGAAGTGAAGGACCAACTTTATTGACAAGTAATCATTTTTATACAATAGGCATTACAGTGAAACAGATGTAGGAGGCGTAACAGTTGATGACAAAGATAAGAACATACATGCGTAATTAAAGTGGGTGTAACTGGGCGTAACTTAAAGAACGTCATCAGGTGTGATGTCACTATAGGGTGGTTCTATGAAAGAATTTCGCAATGTCAGCAGAAATACTTGGCAGAGATGCGCGCGCAGCAGCATGACGTGTGATTGACGTGCGACTAGGGGGTGAAGGGGACTTGACATTTAGCTCTACATGTGGAGACAGAAGTCTGGGGTTATGTCAACCTAATCCCAAATCATATCTAACATCCTATGTTTAAAGAACTGTGTTATCCAAGAAGAGAGGTCTCTTAGGATAGAATCTTATTCTATACTGACTATACTAACTGTTAGTGCGTGTACAAGCGTCTAAGTGTCTACACTAGATGGGAGGGCAGAAATCTTCCATAGTAACAGGGCTATGAATTACTTGCATAAAGACAGAGAAGCCGGGCCCTTTGCTCGATAGCTGGAAGAATGTTTACTTAAACTACTAGACAGGAATGCATTGGGTAGGGAGCGGAGCAAAGCAGATAATCTTGAAGGTGAAATACAGTTTTTGGCAGGCAACAGGCTGGAGTCAGGCACCGTTAGCCGCGCAGGGAGTAGGACAAAGTTCATGGGTACAGATGCGAGCTCAGACTGGAGCTTTCAGAGGCAGAAGGCAGAAAAGGCTTGATGGCAGAATCAGGGCCTACTCGCCTGGACTGTAAAATGGGATAAATGAACCATATAAAGCCGGTGGCCTTTCATACTTAGGAATGGAATATCCGACCCATACATGGCGGATCTGAAAGAGGACATGTTGACGGTGGACACACATGTGTTTGCGTCTTCATAACTGGAACTGGAGGAAACATACATGTACTTATGGTTTATACATGAAACCGTTGGGGTCCAAGATAGGGGACATAACTGACCATAAAAATCCATATTTCCACATTCCCTCCTTGTCCCCTACTTGCCCTTAAGAGATATCAATCTTCATCAATCCGTTGATCTGTTCATATAGCATCATTTGCTCTTCTTTCTTCTTCCGGGATGAATGAAATCTTGGTGGTGGAATACACGATGTGGCACACAGACCACAGATCGCTGGTCCACATTGTAGGCATAAACAGCAACTGAATAGTATGAGAAAGCCAATACCTAGGAAGGATAGGACCCTCCATCCAAAGGTAGATAATACACCCCAAAACCAACCGGACCAAGTCCAGGTGCCTGGATTCTGGTGTATCTGGCTTACAATCTTATGAAGGCGAGTTATGGCTTTATATACAGATGGCGAATTTTCTGGTATGAAAATGCAACAGCTTGATCCGATGACCCTACAAGCTCCGCCCCTATCGGCCAGGATGACGTCAAGGACAAGACGATTTTGAAGCACAACAATCCGCATAGCAGACTGCTCTTCTGTTAAATTGCCTAAGGCGGAAATAGTTTCGTTCACTACTGCTTCAAGGGTTCTGGTTAATCTACGTATCAGCTTACTATTGGTAACTGTACCTATATAGGGAAAGAGACCTTTATTGAAATCTGTGTATTTTTCCCATGCTGTCTCAGTGTAATCGACTATTGGGAGATCTCTCTTTGTTAGGGTAACAGACTTTAAGCAAGACTAAGTTCAGGTTTCCCCAAACCCAGTTGTCTTGATAAACTGCGGAATTCGAATCTAGGGAATTAATTAAACTAAACCATGCTCCACAGGAGCCATTGTGTGTGAACGGATATGGAAAGAGAGGCAGAATTCCCTTATAGTTCTGATAGGGAGGGAGTCGGCCACATATCCAACAATTTGTAGCATTGCTAACCTGATGGGAATGATGTAACATACTAATAAAAGTGTTATTGCGCAGCGCAAATCTATAGGATAACTCATGCGGTGGTAATTCACTAAAAGAATGTTCAGCAGTAACATTGTAAACATGTTTAGAAATAGGATAATATATGTGCAACAATATACTTGCAGTTATTATTAAAAGACATAAGAAAAACAGAATTAATAACGTCACTGTGCAATGACTACGCAGTGATTTACAGTACGCATGTTGTTTCAACTGGATTTTTCTGTTTCTTTCTCTATTCAGGTCTAGAGGATACATGTCAAAGACAAATTCGACTGATTCACCTTGGAGAGGACTTAAACAATCAAATTGCCTGACCTGTTAGACCTTAGTTTTAGTTTATATTGTTCTTTGTCATTCAGTTCAACCAAAGGAAGCTTTGAGTCAATCGGTGAAGACACGCAAGGTGTGTCATTTACATCAGAAGGTAGTCCATGAAATTTCTTGATATGACTTGAATCTATCCAGCCTTTTCGACCTTCGATCTTCACGGCTGTCCTCGTGGTTAACAGTACGAGTTGAGGCGATTTCCACCTAGGATCCAGCTGAGACTTCCGGTCAAAGTTCCTCACTAACACCAAGTCCCCTGGAATTACGTCATGGGGTTTCACCTCGGTGTTGTCGGGAAAGGCTGCAGCTACCTGTGAACGACAAGATTGTAGTGCAGACATCAAGGAAGCTAGGTAATCTGTCAGCATATTACAGTCTACATCAGTTATTTTGCGTGGTATAGGCGTCCCCCACATATTTGGTGGTCTACCAAAGACCACCTCATAAGGGGATAGCCCTGTTCGAGAGTGCGCTACCATTCTCATGTAAAAGAGTGCAACTGGTAAGGCTACTACCCAGTCGACACCTTTCTCTCTACATATTTTGGACAATCTAATTTTCAGAGTTTGATTATGTCGTTCCACGAGACCTGCTGCCTCGGGGTGTCGGACACAGTGAAATCTCCACTGATAGCCTAACAAAAGTGAAACGTGTTTCATTAGTTCGGATGAGAACGGCTGGCCGTTATCTGAGTAGACAACACGTGGTAAACCGTACCGTGGGAAGAATTCTCGAACCAACTGTTTGGCAGTAGTCGGGGCAGTGTAATCTGAAACCGGGTATGCCTCTGTCCAACGGGAAAGAGCACAAACAACTACAAGAACATACTTGAATCCTCGACATCGTTCCATCTGGATATAATCCATCTGGAGGACTTCAAAAGAGTGATCAGGAGGCTGAAATCCACCCTGTTCTACGGGAATGCTTTTACCTGGGTTAAACTGACAGCAGATCATACAGGTACGGACTTTTTGTTTAGCTGCTGCTCGTAAATGTTTATTGAACCAAATGTGTTGAATGCTGTCTAGCATAGCTTTTTCTCCTAGGTGCGCTGGACTATGTACAGTATTAATGATAACTTGGACCATTGAATCAGGAAGGAACCACACAGATTTTTCCTTCGTCATCCATCCTTGATCCGTTTGGGTCCCTCCTAATTCAGTCCATTTCTTTATTTCATCTGGTGTAGCATGTGTCTGTATGTCAATTACGTCAAGAGCGGGATCCTTAACCGTCATGCAATGTGCTGGTGTCGGGACTATTGTCTTTGTCATGTCAGATATTTGAGTTTGAGCAGTCTGTTTAGCTGTTCTGTCAGCTAGGTCATTGCCTTGGGAAATGATATCAGTAACTTTCGTATGAGCTTTACATTTCATAATTGATATCGCAGTGGGTAGATGTATTGCATCTAATAAGGCATGAATGAGGGGTCCGTGCTGAATGTGGGTACCGTGAGAAGTTAAATAACCTCTCTCTCGCCACAGCACGCCGAAGTCATGTACAACTCCGAATGCATAACGTGAATCAGTATATATGTTGACTTTTTTATTTGTGGCTTGAATACAGGCTTGTGTCAGAGCGATGAGCTCTGCTGCTTGAGCGGACAAGGTATTTATGCGATTTGTTTCAATGACTTCAGTGTCTGTTGTGACTGCGTAAGCAGCCACTAGCTCTCCTGTATTTGTTCTCATACATGAACCATCTACATACAACGTCAGGTCTGGGTCTGACAATGGGACGTCTGTCAAGTCTTGTCTGGGTTTCGTCGTGATAGTGATAACTTCAATACAATCATGTGCAAGTGGGTCTGTTCCGTTTACTGGTAACAGTGTGGCAGGATTCAATGTACTACAACGTCTGATTTCTATATGTGGCTGAAACAATGTTAATTCGTAACCAGTGAGTCGTGCTATAGTCAAGTGTTGTGTCTGTGTGCGGTTCACGAGAACCTCTACTGCATGTGGTACTTGTACTGTCAATTGGTGTCCTAACACTATGGCATCGCTTTGTCGTATTGCTAAAGCTGTCGCTGCCACTGATTTCAGGCACGCAGGCAGAGCCTGAGCTACGGGATCTAATGTACTAGAAAAATAAGCACACGGTTTGTGTGATCCTGCTTGTTCCTGTGTGAGTACTGACAAAGCAGTACCTTCGCGTTCTGTAACAAAGAGTGTAAAATGTTTATTGTAACATGGTGTTGCTAAAACGGGTGCTTGACATAAAGCTTTCTTTAAGCTTTCAAAAGCTTGTGTATGTTCCTGAGTCCAAGGGAGGACAGTCGATGTGGCCGCCTCCTGTGTTGTCAACTGAATGAGTGGTTTTGCTAGAAATGCATACTGAGGGATCCACTGCCTACAATATGAAGTGAGGCCTATAAAAGCCCGCACCTCCTTTTGTGTCTTGGGTATTGGCATGTTAGCAATTAACTGGATGCGATCGGGTGTAAGCTGCCTTCCCTCCTTGGACAGCGAGTGACCAAGGTAAACAACTCGCTGGACACAGAATTGCAGCTTAGAAGGGGACACCTTGTGCCCCTTTTCGGCCAAAAATTGTAAAACCGTCAGTGAGGCTTTTTCACATTCAGGTTCGCTTCTAGCGGTGATCAGCAGATCATCGACATATTGAAGCAGGGCAGTGTTGACTGGCATGTGGATACTGTCAAGTTCTCTTTTTAGTGCTTGGCTATAGATGCTGGGGCTTTCTGTGAATCCTTGAGGTGCGCGTGTGAATTTAAAGCTTCGTCCATTTAAACTAAATCCGAACAAGTATTGGCTTTCCGGATCTATTGGGACGCTGAAAAAGGCATTCTTGAGATCAATTACAGTGAAGAATGTTGCTTCAGAATCAATAGCTGTCAGTAATGAAGAAATGTCTGGAACTACGGGGTATTGTGGTACAATACATTTATTTAATTCGCGCAGATCAATAACCAATCGATATACTGACGGGGCCTTTGGATCAGTTCGTTTAAGAATCGGAATTATCGGTGAATTACATACATTGGAGTCTGTTTCCACAACCACTCCTTGGGTAATAAGTTCGTCAATGATTTGCAGTAAAGCCACTACAGCATCTGGTGGTAACTTGTATTGTCGCATTCGTGGTAGTACCACTCCTGCCTTTAGTGTAACTCGATATGGTGTAATGTTCATGCAACCAACATCTGTAGGGCCTTGTGCCCATAAATGTGTGGGTAAAGTCTGCAGTCGGTGATCCATGTCTCGGGACACATAGTGCCCTTTGAAATCACGTAAAAACAATCTTACTCCTTCCGGAGAACAACATATTATAGCTCCTAGAGCTTTCAAAGTTTTTATACCTAACAGGTTTTCTGGACATGATTTAGTAAGTAATAAATCTGTAGTTCGTGTCAAGGGACCAATCGTAAGTGGAAGAGGCTGTGATACTTCGTTAACGATAGGTTTTCCTGAAAAGCCAAGGGAAATATTCTGTGAGCCTGAGAGAGGTGCCCCTGGAACTTCACTCCGTTTTATAGTTGTTCGGCTTGCCCCTGTATCAAGTAAAAATTTTCTATCTTGGCCTAATAGTTCACTGTGTACATAAGGTCCTTCTTGATCTACAGGGACCTCAATAAGGGGTAAGCCAACTTCCCTCTCTAGGCTGCTTCATGAATATCGTTGATAATCAGGATAGTCATACTGTGCGGTCTGGTACATCTGTCGTGTCGTTGTTTGTGTGGCAGCAATAGGCTGCGGTGGTGGAGCTGACATAGACTGTTGCGGAGCTGGCATGGACTGTGCATGCTGCGGAGCTCCTTGTTGGTTCTGATCCTGTCTAAGTGGCCGTGGTCTTTCTTTTGTATTACCTATGGCGATATTATGTTTTAAAACTGGACAATCGTGTACATAATGACCTGGCTGTTTACAATAGTTGCATGTCCCTTTTACAGGACCTGTTGAAACACTAGACTGTGTCATTCCCTTTTTATGACCGTCAGCTGGAACTGTCTGGGAAACTAGCATTTTCATTTTCGTGTCTTTCATGCGTCTTTGTTCATGTTCTTGTTCCTCTCTAATTCTATTGTGATGGTACTGTAACATTTGTAACATTTGTGATGGAGTGTTACCTTGCCAGGTACTCTCGAATTTCAATACTCTATTCTTAACTTGGAGCAAGGAATTTTCAACTAACTTTGTCACAAACAGATGTGGATACGATTCGCTGCTTGCTTTTATTCCACTATTTATACCAAAACATTTTTCGAATCGGGCGTAGAAATCACTAGTGTCCTCGTCTGGTTTTTGTTTACAGGCTGAGATTGCACCCCAGTCTTCCTTTTTCGTAGTTAATAAACGTGGCAGTACCTGTACTAGTAAACCTGGTAGTGTCTTGGTCTTTTCCCCGAGCCCTGCACCTGGACCTCGAGCTTTTTCTTCGTTTTCTAATGCTGTCCAATCTATCTTTTGGTCTCCCACCTCCCAATCCTTTTCCTTGAGTTTTTCGTAAATGCCCGCAGGCATTAATACCTTCAATATTGTCATAATGTCGGGGTAGGTATATTCTCCCATGAGTAACATATCTTTAATTTCACGGTGGAAACCCGCTGGGTCTTTGTCATGACTCGGTACCACTTTCTTCATTTCTAATAGTTCTATTTTAGATATGGGTGTGTATACAAACACACGTTTAAACTGATTGTCCTCACCCTTTATCGGGTGGACTTCGCGTAGGGGATTCTGTCTATCCATATAATACGTCGTTCTTTCCTTGATGGGCAGTGAGACATGTTCGGGACATACAAAAAGAATGTACTGCTTTCTGGATTCTAGTATTTCTCTAATTAGCTCAGAACCTGAACCTCTCCATTTATTCGTGAGTAATTCAGTCAATATATTAGGTAAGGGGCCAGGGTCGGAGTGTTGGCTTTTATATAATATAAGGAGTTGTTGTATCATATAGATACCAGCTAAACGCTGTTCATCTGGGGCGAGGTTCAAAAACGTGTGTGCTAATGTATCATCACTATATTTTCCGGGACTATCAACCCAATGAACGGCTGACCTGGCTAATTCTTGTTCGTCCATAGAATCGAGTATATGATAACCCCTTCGTTCTCGGAGTAATTTGTCAGCGGCTTGGAACGAATGTTCGGGGGACCTTATATTTATTATAGGAGTTTGGAAATTTCTGCTATTTTCTGGACGTACCGGACGTATCGGATCAGTGAAGCATCTAGTATTATTGCAAGATCTTCCTCTACCTACATAGGCCATGGTTTCTAACTGTCCTGTGGGCAGTTCTAATTCTTCCTCGTCCTCGGTTTGTTCAGGTTCGTCTACTGCTAATCTTTCTTCGTGTATTCGTTCTATTTCTTTGCGGATCTTTCGGCACATAGCTACTATACATGATCGTTTATCATGTCTCCCCTCTGATATATTCTGACTCCACGTGGTAAGAATTTGCATTTCTTCCGCATTTACCCCTGGTCGGTCTTGATTTCTGATCACACAGTTTATGAGGAAACGTAACAGTTCCCCCTGTATTTCCACTTTTTGGTACTCCATGGCTCTGTTAATACTCTCCGAATCTCGCCCTGACTGGACAAAGTGATATATATTTTCTAAATGTGTAGTCATTCCTGGTAGCTTCCCTAAATATATTGCAGCTCGTCGGATACGTAATGATGCCAGCATCATTTCGTCCCCTTTTCCGGACACAGGGTCATATCTACAATCTATTAGAAGTTCCTTGAGCGTGTTAGGAGTTACTAGTTTGGGCGTACGTTGGTGGGCTAATTCTTGAAAGGAAAGTTTATTTACTCTGGGTGGCGTGGAAGAAATGTTTGATGTACCTCCGGTAGCACCACCTGGGGTGCTGGATGTGAAAGGATTCGTTGAACGTGATATAGCAACCATAGGTGTGGATACAGATGTAAAAGCCGATGTGCTTGCCGGAACTTGTGTCGGAGTTTGCTGTTGCGGAGGTACAGACGGAAGAGGGTCTTGGCGTTGAACCCCCTCTGCAGGCGGTCTATGTGGCGCAGCATTAGCATACTCGGGAGCTGCGTCGTCTAAATAAGAGGAAAGAAAAACATCTTCTGCGGTTCTGGGATGCCCTTTGGGATGTACTTTTATCGGAAACAATGGGGGTGGCAAGTCTTTTGGTATCTCCGGAGTAGCCTTAGGTAATCCTTCGGCCAGAAGAGGATACATACCATTCATAAGGGTATTTCGTTGTCTGTCTACTTGTTCTGATTTTACTCGAGTACCTTCTTCAATTAATATATTTTCTCGAACTTTATTTGAATTCTCCTTACTCTTCTCTTCCTGTCTACGTGCTTTTTCTGTACGTCTATACGATTCTTTACGCCATAATTCAATGGCGTCTTTCTGTGATTGTCTAGCTTTCTTTTTCCATAATTCTTCCTCTACTTTCACGATGCAATCTGCATCCCAGGTCCCAGCTGCGGGCCACCTCTGACTTTCTGGTAATTCCTTGGTGTAGTCTACCCATAAATCAAGAAATAATATGGCGTCTAGGCCATGTTTATGATACATGAAGTACCCTGGAGTGTCCCTAGGAGGAATGGGAACAGCTTCTTCGAGTACCCCTTTTCTAGTTTTGATCTGTCTTAATTTCGAAAAGAGCGGCATTTTGAGAACTGATCTGATCTGATACCTAATTTTGAACACGTTAAGACCATAAAACACAATAATGAACAGTCATTCACACCACAATATACAGAACGTATTTAAAACATTTAACATTTAACATTTAATGAACAACAATGATGGCCATCTAGGGAACTAGTTACTAAGCATAATACTCGGCACTAACTAGGTAATTCTGAATTATATACTAGACATACTTGATATACTGCTAAACAGTACAGATACACTGCTGAAACAGTGCAGACCGGATTTGTGTACCCAAACCCGTCTTGACCGGCACAACCTATGTGCACGTCAGAACGCCTCCCCGGCAATGGTACTCACCGGGTAGCTCGGAACGGAAGGCCTCGGAACTGAACTGAACTGGACTCGGACCGGACTGGACTCGACTCGATACTTCGGAACTTCGGAACTGGTGGGCCTCTGTATACCTCGGATCTTGCTCTCTCAGCTAGGCTCTGGTCGGGATACTTCGCACTTCTCACCGCCTCGTCTGGGTGTTGATCGCAGCCTCAGTTACCCCCGCTCGGCAGGAGGGAGATACAGGAAATCCTGTGGGTACGCGTTGTTGTCCGTCCAGCTGTGACAGGAGACCGGGCCTGCAACGCACCTCCGGCGCGTGAGATGAGAAAGTGTCCCTGTTCGGGCGCCATATATGTGGTAAATAATTTAATTACCGGAACTTAATTTGATGCGGAATATCTATAATAATAGCTCAGTAAAATAAGAGGCAGAATCCGTGGTATTAGAGGTTCGGAACGGGCTTTATTCCAAAATCAATTCGAATTGAGGACTCCATATTCCATCACCACGAAGGTTCAGGAAGTGAAGGACCAACTTTATTGACAAGTAATCATTTTTATACAATAGGCATTACAGTGAAACAGATGTAGGAGGCGTAACAGTTGATGACAAAGATAAGAACATACATGCGTAATTAAAGTGGGTGTAACTGGGCGTAACTTAAAGAACGTCATCAGGTGTGATGTCACTATAGGGTGGTTCTATGAAAGAATTTCGCAATGTCAGCAGAAATACTTGGCAGAGATGCGCGCGCAGCAGCATGACGTGTGATTGACGTGCGACTAGGGGGTGAAGGGGACTTGACATTTAGCTCTACATGTGGAGACAGAAGTCTGGGGTTATGTCAACCTAATCCCAAATCATATCTAACATCCTATGTTTAAAGAACTGTGTTATCCAAGAAGAGAGGTCTCTTAGGATAGAATCTTATTCTATACTGACTATACTAACTGTTAGTGCGTGTACAAGCGTCTAAGTGTCTACACTAGATGGGAGGGCAGAAATCTTCCATAGTAACAGGGCTATGAATTACTTGCATAAAGACAGAGAAGCCGGGCCCTTTGCTCGATAGCTGGAAGAATGTTTACTTAAACTACTAGACAGGAATGCATTGGGTAGGGAGCGGAGCAAAGCAGATAATCTTGAAGGTGAAATACAGTTTTTGGCAGGCAACAGGCTGGAGTCAGGCACCGTTAGCCGCGCAGGGAGTAGGACAAAGTTCATGGGTACAGATGCGAGCTCAGACTGGAGCTTTCAGAGGCAGAAGGCAGAAAAGGCTTGATGGCAGAATCAGGGCCTACTCGCCTGGACTGTAAAATGGGATAAATGAACCATATAAAGCCGGTGGCCTTTCATACTTAGGGATGGAATATCCGACCCATACATGGCGGATCTGAAAGAGGACATGTTGACGGTGGACACACATGTGTTTGCGTCTTCATAACTGGAACTGGAGGAAACATACATGTACTTATGGTTTATACATGAAACCGTTGGGGTCCAAGATAGGGGACATAACTGACCATAAAAATCCATATTTCCACAGGGAAGTGCGCATTTTCTGTCCTTGTAAAGCATTGATGCTGACAGAACGTCACGCAACTCTCTGCTGAACATAGGCTGTGGCATCCCACCGGCGCGGCCACAGTGTACTGGAAAACCCCGTAGCAAAAAACAGCAGTGCAGCCATAACCTTCAATGTAGCAGACAATGCAGCTGGATATATTCTTTTGGGCTTCAAATGAGCCTCCAACTGGGCACATAGGTTTCGTAGTGTGCGGCGATCCAAACGGATTTTCCTGATGATTTCGTAGTCCTACATCATCGCCAGGTCAAGGATGGGTCGGAAGAAGGATGGTCTCCTCCTACATATGTCAGGATACCCAAGCATGGGCTGAGTTATAGATGAGATGTGGTGAACAGCTTACCCAGAGACTCAAACACCCACAACATTAATAGAACTCATGGTCACGTGAATAGCACTAGTGACCTGCATTCAGACGTTGTTTTTCTTCGTTCACTCGACATACTGATACTTCGACATCCAGAGATTTTGATGTGTATGTCATATAGTACAGTGCTACATCAAGGATGAGGTGCCCTGTGGTTAGATGGCACAGCCCTAGTGTTTTCCAGCATCAGTGCTGAGTTGCATGTAGCTGCTGTCACTGCACGACCACAAGTTTTAGTCCCACAATACACAATGACATTACGAGATGAGGGCAGTGAGTGTCATCTGGACAACGCAACATGGATATACAGCACGGTGGACAGACATATGTGGACATTATGGGGTCAGTCCTGCGTGAGTGTGTGAGGAATTTACGTTATAGGCATTGGAATGTCCACCAAAATGAGGCACAAATGCACATGGATTGTGTATGCATGCCCACACGGCTGACAATGAACGATGATGTCGGTCAGAGCTATGTTTGGTTGTTCCAACTGTGCACTCCTATGATGTGTGTGGGAACATTTGCAGGCAATGGCAGCTAGGCACACTGCACACCACACCAGTACGTTTGTTGGGAATGCTAGGGATGTTAAGTTTGTCTGATTTGCAGCCAGTGAACACCTCAGATAGTCTGCATACATCCCTGACCCTTCACAAGACGACCCCTGGCCAAGGGACGCCAGTAAGTTGTCAAGGGATGTACAAGCGGTGTTCACAGGTTGGAGGTTTCATTAAACAGCATTGGTACAGTCCGAGGGACCTTTGTCCTTTTTGACTCCTTCCCTCATTTCAGTCCATGCTGGCCACAAGGCATGACAATGTATGTAATTTCTCTCTCATTTTCTTGGACATACCATGTGTGCGAAGACTTCACTCAAAGGTCACAATCTCTCATACCTTCACAGTGTAGTGACCAGCTGGTCATTGTTCTAGTTGTTCTGATGCACCAGCCACTCCCAGAGGGCTGGCTTACCCCCACACCACAGCCACCCAGCACAGGCGTCACAGGACATGTGACCCTGCCAACAAACGGGGATGGACACATGTGCCCTGGGCCAGTTCTCCTGTACATGAACGGTGTCTGTGTGATTACTTTCTATGCATGAGGGCCTCGTGCCCCACGACATTACATATGGGGTGCACCAATCAAATTAGGCAAATGAGTTCTGATGTGTGATGTAATTTTCATGGCCCCAATGAAAGTGCAGAATGTGTTCACATGCACGGTAGCTGGCATCCGCAGCAATGACATACATTGGCCCCAATTGTATGATGCAGGGTTGTGGTTGCAGCTTCCAGGCTGACGAGGTGTGGCAACCACTATGCGTCAATGGGGACCTTCGGTGTACATTTCTTGACTTGCGATGTGTGCGCTCTGCAACTGCGGGACACATCATTGGCCCCAATGACCTTCAGGGGCACCGAGGGTCACTCATGAGGATTAGGTGGGCCTCACACTTTGCATTTGGCAGGCTGCCACATTCATTGTGGTGCCACAATGCTTGCTGTGAGTTGTAGTTGTTCAGGGGTTGCATGAGTGGAGATGTTTAGTAAGTGCCTCTGCTATTGGGCGCGGCGGCGTCTTGTCTGCCCGAGGTGCAGCAGGTAGAGCAGCGGGGAGGCCTGTGGCGCAGGATCCATGGCAGCTCTGGTGGTTTAGATGGGTTGTGTATCGGCTCTTCCTCTCTGTTATTGTGTTTCTGCCATCAGCAACGTGGTGGTTTTTACGCGGCGGTGGGAAGGGCTGTTTGCAACATCGTAATCTGGTTGGCGGACGGAACATGTTTCCGCACGCCGGTCTTGCTTTGTTGGCTCCGTCCACCACCCTTGTGTACGCAAAAAACATGCAAAGCCTGATAGACCGCGGTGGATGGGAAATGGCCTGTGTTGGACCATTGTAATTCGGTGGTCGCAATGACCGCATTTGGGAAATTAAACTTTTCCGCCACCAGTGCAGATGGGCTTCTGTCCGTCATCGTAATGAGCCCCTTAGCTCAGATCTCCCCATTTATTAAACTTTCTGGCAAGCCTTCGATTAAGTAGTATGCTTGGTTAAGATCTTTTGAGAACTATTTAACTATTTACTGGAGCAGATTTCTTTTAACCTAAAATAAAGGCTGATATTTTGTTTAGTCATTTGGGAAAGAACAGCAGCAAGTTTTTGATAATTCACCTCCAACTGCTGCCACATCTGGACAATCTGGAGATTCTTATGAGTACTCAGAAGTGTTTTCAAGGTATAGAGTTAAATTCCCAGAACACCCTAGCATTCTATTGGAAAGATTACATTTTTTCAAGAAGAATCAAACAACCGATGACATCTGAAGAATTAACGGCATTAGCTGCTGCATGTTATTTTAGAACGTCTATTGACATATACATTCAAGATCAGTTTGTGTATAGCTGATTTTCAAAAAAGATACAAGAAAGGCTACTCAGTTCCAGAGACCCTTCATTGTCAGAGGTTGTTGATCTGGCCAAAAGCATTGAACGTTTAATAATCTCCAGTTGCATGTTGACTCAGGAATCCACTCAGACATCTTCCCCAATTGATAATGCTGTGGAATATTCTGAACATCTTGATGGTATATAAATTAAGGGCAAAGTTATTAAGAATGCTCAACATAATGCTAACTCTGTTTGTTTCAGGAGCGGTTCTAAATTCCGTTTAAACAATTATATGAAATGTCCAGCAGTAGGTAAACGACAAGGGCAAGAAATTAGGTCCCTTTCACAGTGTTTACAGATCTGGTAAACACCAAGTTACAGTATACAGTGTTGACGTAATGAAGGGGTGTGTCCTGTGGATCCACAAAATATGGTCCTGAATCTGGTGATTGACTCCTTGTCTGCTAACAAAATTAAGGAACCTTTCTGTCAGGTAACTTTAGGTTCTAAAATAACTCTTAACATGATGTGTGACTCAGGTGGACCTTATACTATCATATCTGATGTTACCCTGAGCACACCGGAAATACATCCCAAAGCTTATGGTTATCAGGATATCATAATGGTTGGGATTTTCAATGACACTGTGACTTACCTTGGAAGTTCAATGTCAACTAAAATCTACATTACAATCAAGGGTAAAGATATGGTTAGCTGGCAGGACCTTGCACAACTCTGTCTTATGCTTGTGCCTCGTGCTGATTTTCCAGTCAGGATAGCAAATGTATCTTTACTCACTACTGATGATTTAAATCCCACTGAAGATATTGTTAAAAGATTTCCTGAAATATTTTCTGGTAAGATTGGGATCATTCACAAAAAGACTTACATACACAAAGCCAGACCTGCCTCCTTACATTTTAGAGCTGAATTGAAAAATCTATTAGAGAAGTTGGTTGAAGATTACATTATCAAAGCCACTGACTCCAATGAATGGGTAAGCCCCAATGTAATCGCACGCAAAAAGGATGGTAAGATTTGCTTGTGCGCTTATCTGTGCAGTCTCAACAGGAAAACCCACACAACAGTTATGGAACGCCTTCCTAGGGCAGAGTAATGCAACACAGTGATTTGTGCTGCGTTGCATTACTCCAGATTTTTTGGAGCCACTCGTAGCCACGCAAAGGTGGAACAAGGAGAAATCTCTCTATTTCTCCTCGTTTCTTCCCATGTGTGCAGCACTCTCCAGCACACATAGAAATAGGTATATGTCTCCCAGGACTGTTTTTGTGCTGGAAGGTGTCCCTTCCCGTTTTTGTGTTTTATTTTAATTTTAGTTATTCGTTTTTCCCCTGTTTTTAAATTAAATCCACTCGCATACCTGCATTGCTGCCACCTTACTCTCACCTTAATTTGGTCAAAGCACCGCGTTTTAGCGGGTCCCTGCCCACTGTCTCGTGCTGGTGGCCATCTTGGGAGGGGGGACATTGCAGGAGGCGCAGGTAGCGCGCTAGTGTCTCTAGTGTCCCGCGCTCGGTGTGCATAAAGCCAGGCAAATCTCAGGTGAGCACCCTTAACATCTTGACCACTAGCGTTAGGATAGCCTCGCACTCACTGCTATTCTGCTGCTGGCTGCTGCTGTAATTCATTTTTAAAACGTCCCGTTTTTGTGTTTTATTTTAATTTTAGTTATTCGTTTTTCCCCTGTTTTTAAATTAAATCCACTCGCATACCTGCATTGCTGCCACCTTACTCTCACCTTAATTTGGTCAAAGCACCGCGTTTTAGCGGGTCCCTGCCCACTGTCTCGTGCTGGTGGCCATCTTGGGAGGGGGGACATTGCAGGAGGCGCAGGTAGCGCGCTAGTGTCTCTAGTGTCCCGCGCTCGGTGTGCATAAAGCCAGGCAAATCTCAGGTGAGCACCCTTAACATCTTGACCACTAGCGTTAGGATAGCCTCGCACTCACTGCTATTCTGCTGCTGGCTGCTGCTGTAATTCATTTTTAAAACGTCCCGTTTTTGTGTTTTATTTTAATTTTAGTTATTCGTTTTTCCCCTGTTTTTAAATTAAATCCACTCGCATACCTGCATTGCTGCCACCTTACTCTCACCTTAATTTGGTCAAAGCACCGCGTTTTAGCGGGTCCCTGCCCACTGTCTCGTGCTGGTGGCCATCTTGGGAGGGGGGACATTGCAGGAGGCGCAGGTAGCGCGCTAGTGTCTCTAGTGTCCCGCGCTCGGTGTGCATAAAGCCAGGCAAATCTCAGGTGAGCACCCTTAACATCTTGACCACTAGCGTTAGGATAGCCTCGCACTCACCGCTATTCTGCTGCTGGCTGCTGCTGTAATTCATTTTTAAAACGTCCCGTTTTTGTGTTTTATTTTAATTTTAGTTATTCGTTTTTCCCCTGTTTTTAAATTAAATCCACTCGCATACCTGCATTGCTGCCACCTTACTCTCACCTTAATTTGGTCAAAGCACCGCGTTTTAGCGGGTCCCTGCCCACTGTCTCGTGCTGGTGGCCATCTTGGGAGGGGGGACATTGCAGGAGGCGCAGGTAGCGCGCTAGTGTCTCTAGTGTCCCGCGCTCGGTGTGCATAAAGCCAGGCAAATCTCAGGTGAGCACCCTTAACATCTTGACCACTAGCGTTAGGATAGCCTCGCACTCACTGCTATTCTGCTGCTGGCTGCTGCTGTAATTCATTTTTAAAACGTCCCGTTTTTGTGTTTTATTTTAATTTTAGTTATTCGTTTTTCCCCTGTTTTTAAATTAAATCCACTCGCATACCTGCATTGCTGCCACCTTACTCTCACCTTAATTTGGTCAAAGCACCGCGTTTTAGCGGGTCCCTGCCCACTGTCTCGTGCTGGTGGCCATCTTGGGAGGGGGGACATTGCAGGAGGCGCAGGTAGCGCGCTAGTGTCTCTAGTGTCCCGCGCTCGGTGTGCATAAAGCTAGCCATGCTGACGCGCAGCGTCATCACGCAGCGTCATCGCCGGACTATCGCCGGAGTTTCGCCAGAGTCAAGCCCGTCTGGGCCCGTCCGGGCCCAGACGGGCCCAGGGCACACCACTCTGCTAAACACCTCTTGCCCTCAGATCCCCTGTTACAGGTACTCACGGGACACACTGCTTGCTTTACGCACGCCCAGACACCCCAGCTGCTGCTATTATTGGGCTGAGGGCTCCGTTTTCAATCATTGTCTTGACTGTCGCCCGTACAATACTTGTAAGCACCCTAACTCTCTTACTATGGCACTGCTCAACTGTAGATCATTGCCTTGTCATACTACCGAAGTTCATTCCCTCCTTCTGGACCATGGTCTGGATGTTTTATTTCTGACGGAAACGTGGCTGACTACAGGTTCCGACCCCGACATCGTCAACGCTCTTCCCTCGGGGTATCTTATGTTCCATCTTGATAGGCCGGATGGGAGAGGGGGTGGAGTGGCCATTGTTTACAGAGACACATTTGTATGCAAAGCAGTCGACTGTGGCATTAACAACGCTGAAAGTTGTCAGTTTACCCTTTGCATCTCCTCAACTGTCTCTATCTCTGGCCTCCTTGTGTATCGGCCGCCCGCTACCCTAGGGAATTTCGTGGATTCCTTCATGGAGGCTGTCATCCCATTGGCTGCTGCCTCGTCCCACTTCGTCACCCTTGGGGACTTCAATTTTCATTTTGACGACCCCAATGATGTAGTGGCAAGGGAGCTTGTAAGCTCGCTTGGTGCACTGGACCTTCATCTTGTTAATATGGGAGTTACCCATAACAGAGGCCATCAGCTTGATGCAGTTTTTGCTAACTCTGTGAACTTGCAGGCTCTTCAGATGTTGGCTCTCCCCTGGACTGATCATCATCTTGTTCCGTTTAGCTGGCTGCTGGGGAACCGCAGAGACCCCGCTCCTAGACAACATACTGTGGATCGACTTTGGTCGAAGCTCCCGGTGGACAGTTGGGCGGAAGAGCTATCTAGAACCTGTCCTTACTTCACAGATGACCCCAACACTGCTGACCAGCTCTTGGGCAAATGGCTTACCAACTCTCTGGACTTACTGATCCCTAATAAAAGAAGGCTTGTCAGGGAGAGAAGGATTGGCTCTGCCCCCTGGTATACCCCCGAACTGGGGTGCATCAGAACCTCTTGTAAAAGGCTTGAACGTGCCTGGAGGAGAGAGTGGACGGAAGATAGCCGGGCCAATTATAAAAGGGAACTTAGGAAATATAAAAGCGCACTGAAGGACGCTAAAAAGACTTTCTTTAGCGACCGGATTGAGAGAGCAAGCAATTCTTCAGGAGAATCGTTTAAAATCTTCAAGGAACTTCTGAAAGCTCCGGTCCCTCCAGTGTTGCATGATAATCCCAAAGAAAAATGTGAGGAACTGGCCAGCTTCTTCCACTCTAAAATAGAGAAAATATTATCCTCCTTACCTACTATCCCTCAAAGCGATGAATCGGTTGCTAGTCCTACAAGTTGCCTGATTGAGCTAGCATCTTTTGGCCCCTTTTCGGAAGAGGAGGTCATAAAAGTCCTGTTAGAGATGAAGAGTGGCTCCCCGAGTGACCCAGTCCCCATAAAACATCTCAAACTCGTGGCTAACACCTTGTCAACTCCTCTGACTGACCTCTTGAACCTTTCACTCACGCAGGGCATAGTGCCCCAGAGATGGAAAAAGGCCGTGGTGAAGGCCTTATTGAAAAAGCCAGGAATGGACTCATCCAACTTGACCAACTTTAGGCCAATTTCACTTCTGCCTGGTTTCTCAAAAATTGCAGAGAAGCTGGTTAACCGTCAGCTCTCTCACCATCTTGAGTCTAACCACCTGCTAGGAGACTCCCAGACTGGTTTCCGTCCCGGCCATGGAACAGACACTGCCTTGCTGGCAGTAGTGGAGGAGGCAAGGAGCACTCTAGATACAGGAGGGTCAGTGGCAGTGATCCTCCTGGACTTGAGTGCTGCCTTTGACACTGTGAGTCATCAAGTGCTCCTCCAACGTCTGTCAGAGGTAGGTGTCTCAGGGTCGGCCCTGAAATGGTTGGGATCTTTTTTATCTGACCGTTTCTACCAAGTCTGGGAGGGGTCAGAGCAATCTGCCCTAATCCCTCTTCAATGTGGAGTCCCGCAGGGCTCATCGCTGAGCCCTACTTTATTTAATATATATATGACTCCACTTGAAAGAGTGGTCGCCCCCTCGGGGGTGAAGATCATCAGCTATGCTGATGATACTCAGCTGGTGGTCGGCCTCACTCAGCTGGCGGAACAACCTGAGGTTTTACACGACTGCCTCGCCAATGTTTATCGTTGGATGTCCATCTCTGCCTTAAAGCTCAATGGAGGTAAAACCGAGCTGATGCTCCTGGGCAATCCCAGTCCCTCCATTATTGCGACCTGTTGGCCCCGGTCTCTTGGTGACCCACCATCCCCCAAGAAGGAGATCAAGTCCTTGGGAGTATGGTTGGAAGAAGATCTGTCCTTCCGGACTCATGCCAGGAAGACCGCAGGGGTTTGCTTTGGCTTACTGAAATCAGCCCGAAAGGTGCTACCTTTGCTTCCTGATCCAGCAAGGAAGCTGTTGATACGTGGCCTAATCCTATCGAGGCTCGATTATGGGAATGCGCTGTTTCTCGGTGCCCCCGAAGCGACCTTTAAAACTCTCCAACAGGTGCAAAACGCAGCTGCGAGAATCCTTATGGATGTTTCCAGAAGGCAGTCTGCTGCTCCTGCTCTCAGAGCGCTTCACTGGCTCCCCGTGAAGGAGCGGGTGAAATTTAAGGCGCTATGTACTGCCCACAAAATTCTACATGGCAAAGGCCCCCCTATCCTTGCGCATATGGCCCGTCCCTATAAACCTCCACGTCTGCTGCGCTCGGACCAAAAACACCTTCTGCAGTCAGCCAGAGTAAGAAAAGCTCGTTCTGGGGGTAGGCGTTTCTCGGTGCAGGTGGCTTCTCTTTGGAACTCTCTGCCCATCAGGATTCGCTCAGAGCCCAAGATCCTACCATTTAGGAAACTTCTTAAGACCTACCTGTTTCCACAGTAGTGACTAGCTGAGTCTCCCCTTCTGGTCTGTTGCGCCGGGACGCCCCTGGGTAAGCTGAGCGCATTACAAATTTCATATTATTATTATTCCTGCACAAAAACAATCCTGCATGCAACACAGGCACCCTTGCACCATGGTGCAAGGGGGCCTGCATTGGTGCTAGGCAGCCAAAATGGCACCACCATTCCTGCCCTTTCTCTGTAGCACAAGGTGACTTGCTGTGCTGCACTGGGTTACTCTCCTATTAACTTGAGCTTCCGTTTTACTTGTGGTACCCCTTTTGTGACCTTTGTGGCAATAGGAGTCCTAAGACCTCCTGATGGTACCCTGGGCCCAATAATCTTGCCGAGGTTCTAATCTGCATGGGGAAACAACCTTTACAACGCAACTATTACATCGCACTACACTTACAACGCAGGCATTACAACGGAACATCCTTTACAACGCATGACACTACAACGCATACCATTACAGTGCATACCATTACAATGCAGACACTACATCGCATGTCACTACAACGCAGGCATTACAACGCATACCATTACAACGCATACCATTACAATGCATACCATTTGAGTTAGAATAGTAATTTTTAACCCCTACACTATCCAACACTTACCCTACTGTTGCACCCCCTGGAGTTAGAATAGTAATTTTTACCTCGATACTATCCAACACTTACCCTACTGTTGCACCCCCTGGAGTTAGAATAGTAATTTTTACCCCTATACTATCCAACACTTACCCTACTGTTGCACCCCCTGGAGTTAGAATAGTAATTTTTACCCCTATACTATCCAACACTTACCATACTGTTGCACCCCCTGGAGTTAGAATAGTAATTTTCTAACCCCTACACTATCCAACACTTACCCTACTGTTGCACCCCCTGGAGTTAGAATAGTAATTTTTAACCCCTACACTATCCAACACTTACCCTACTGTTGCACCCCCTGGAGTTAAAATAGTAATTTTTAACCCCTACACTATCCAACACTTACCCTACTGTTGCACCCCCTGGAGTTAGAATAGTATTTTTTACCCCTATACTATCCAACACTTACCCTACTGTTGCACCACCTGGAGTTAGAATAGTAATTTTTACCCCTATACTATCCAACACTTACCCTACTGTTGCACCCCCTGGAGTAAGAATAGTAATTTTTACCCCTATACTATCCAATACTTACCTTAAATGCAATGTAACAGTATGCGGTGTAATGGTATGCGTTGTAAAGGTAGTATGCGATGTAATGGAATGCGTTGTAAAGGTAGTTTTTTAAAATGCGTTGTAGTGTCATGCGATGTAATGGAATGCGTTGTAGTGGATGTTGCGATGTAAAAATTGCGTTGTAAGTGCATGCGTTGAAAAAGTATGCGTTGTAACGTCATACATCCTCTGCATGAAGTGATCAAATGCGTGATCATTTCCAGTCATCCACGTCTCCTGGAATGCTGTAATCGGATTTTTCATCAACACAACCTTCATGTTTTATGACTCCAGCATTCGGTTTGACCAGTGAATGTTCCAGAAGAAAACCCAGAGTTTCTGGGAAACGTCCTCCAGGGAGAAGCTTTGACTATCCTGAGTATGAGAAGAGCAATGTCATATTGGTAGTTTATGAGAAGTGATGCTGTGTAATAGGAGGAGTAGTCAGAGGATCATGATTTGTGTTCCCTTTTGTATTTCAAGTATGTTAAAAAAGAGACTACCCTTTCTTTGACAGTAGGCCTTTCACAAATGATTGACAAGAGTTTCTTTTTAGAGTGTTCTGCATGTATTTTAGTAATTTTCTGGTTAACAAACTTCTGCGATATTATTAACATTGGTCTGTGGAATTTTTAAGAGGGTTGAGCAATATATTATTTTTACTGAAAAAGGTGTGCGGATGGTTAGAAGCTTCTTTTATTTTTGTGAGAAAGAATTTGGTTTTTATTGTTTGTGTGAGGTTTTTTGTGGCTGCTCCTGCAAGAGCTTCAGCTGACTTTTCTTTCTTCTGGGACCTTTTCAAGTTTTCTGTTATTTCTTTTGCTGTTATTGAGATCATTGGCGTACCAAGGAGCACATGGTTATCTTTAATGAAGTTAGCTTGTTTAGGAATCCATTTAATTGCTTCATTGTAATAGTTAGTGAGGGAGCCTATAGCATGTGGCAGATTAGGAGAGGCAGCAATAATTTAAAGATGATCAGACAATTGCTGGATATGTATGATAAGAGTCTATTCCAGATCTACATTGGCTTTGACTCTTTGGTTTCTTTGATATTATTTTTAAGTGGAAGGCAATAGCGAGGTAGTCTGATGAGTCTAGCTCTAATGGTTTGTCTGATGGTAGAACATGTGGTGGAGTGAGTATGAAGTCAATGGTGCATGCATTTGTATGTAATGGCTCAGTGACTATCATAAATCTTATAGTAAACTATTTAAACTTTGATGGAAGGAACAGCCCACTAACATTCCCCTCTCCTGCCTCTTAGCTGCAAATTTGAAAGCAGAGTGTCAGTGGGAAAACTATCAATCAGATGGTGATATCCAATGTATGGCTGCTAGATATAACCAAGACATCACTAATTTCCTGGCACAGCCCGGCTATCACTGTTATTGACTGTCATTCTGAGGTAATGGCAGGGTGGGGATGGGGATTCTCATTTCCACATGAAGGTAAATGTCCTGCCATTAGACATATATTCAAAGGCTGTGGGAAAGAAAAACACTTCGTAATGCTCTGCAAAGTGAAAGAGAAACCACGTGTGTCACTACGAGAAGAGAAAATGAGCACCAGGAAGTTCCTGCAGCATTGTAGCCATGCCCACAAGGCCAAACTGCAACATCAATTGAGGCCAGTAGACACTAAACAAAGTCCATCTTCCAAAGGCTCTTCAACATCATCATCGAGTGACAGTGAAGAAGATGGATGTGCGATGTTGATGTAAACTGCAGAACGAGATGCACATGTAGGATTTGCTGCTTGCAAAGAAGAACACAAGTCAAAGAGAGATCGCCTTGTGAAGCAACCAAACTCATTTGGACAGTGCCCCAAGATCACGCTAAAGGTTGATGGCTGCCCTATAACTTTCATTATTGACAATCTATATCATGCCGGCAGAAAGATATAATGAACTTCTCCAGTACCACGTCTAATGCCATCGAAAGCAAAGGTGTACACATGGGCTGCTTCTACTCCATTACAAAGTCATGGGTCATTCGTAGCAACCATGAGGCACAAGAAAAAAACAGTACAAGAACTAATTAATGTCCTCCAAGGTACTTCATCAAGTGCAGGCTTACTCAGTCTCAGCACTGCGGTTGACATGTGACTGATATCAATCAAATACATCATCAATGCACATTCTGAAACAGTAAGTCAATTCCCATTGATGTTTCATGGACTAGGGAATCATAAGACAATGAAAGTGCAACTTGTTATTAATGAAGATATTCATTCTGTTGCTCAGTGACACAGTTGGCTTGCTTTTCATTTACAGGAGGCCATTGAGAAAGAACCAGAGACATTGTTGAAGCATGACATCATTGAGTGCGCTACTGGTCCGACCTCATGGGTTTCACCCATAGTGGTAAGCCAGAAAAGGAAAGTGGAGGTGCAGTGCACATTTGTTTTCATGTGTGCCAGGCCAACAAAGCAATTGAGAGAGAAAGACATCCAGGACCACATATATAGCAGACAAGATTACACAGCCGAATGGTGCCAAAGTCTTCTCCCATCTTGATTTGAACTCAAGGATACAGGAAGAGAACTGTAGGCACATTACTACTTTTTCAACTCATGTTACAAAAGACTTAGCTTTGATGTGTCATCAGCTGCAGAAATCTTTCAGGATGTCATTCGCCAAGTTAATCAACCTGTCACACATGCTTTTAACTATAATGATGATATTCTAGTGTTTGGGGTCATACATAAGGAGCATGCCAAAGCTCTTACACAAGTATGCCATCTGCTTGCAGATTCAGGTCTCACTTTGAATGCAGACAAGAGTGAGTTTCACAAAACCAAACTTAAATTCTCTGGGCATATTTTCTCTGATGGGAGAACGACTCCTGACTCTGAAGAGGTACAAACATTGTCATCTACTTGTCCCCCTAAGGATGTAACCATACTGCGATCCTTCTTAGGTACGGCTAGATATTGCTCCAGATACATTCATGACTTTGCCACATTGAGTACCCCAATATGAGAGTTGGCAACGGAGAATATTCCTTTCCAGTCGTCCTCTGAATGTGACCAGAGTTTAAAGAAAATCAATCGCGCTATTGAAATTGCAATCAAAATGGCCTATTTTGATTCAAAGTTACATATTGAGTTCATAGTAGATGTAAGCCAGGTGGGATTGGGTGCAATCCTTGGTCAACACAATGGACATTCAAATACTCAGAGACACATTGCGGCAAATGTAAACTTGTGTGCCTATTTTCAGCCATAAAATGAGAGCCTGGATGTAGTGAGGGCTTCTAATTTTTTTTACATGTTTCTGTATAAAAAGCATTTCACCCGTGTCACTGAACACTAGACGTTAGTCACCGTTTTTAGATATACAAAAGCTAAGATGCCACCTCACATCGAGAGATGGGGTTGAGATTGCAAGAGTATGATTGCACAATTGTGCATATGCCGGGGAAGGAGCAAAACCTAGCAGATTACTTCTCATGAGTGCCGTTACAGCATCACAGTGCAACGTCTAAAACGGCTGAAGCATATATCAATTTGACAGTAACGTCTAGCCCCCCTGCAGCTCTATCTAACAAGCAAATAATTGATGCTACTAACACAGACAGAGACATGCTCACACTCAAAGACATTTGCTGCAATGCAATCATGGAGAAACATACTCGACCTCTCACAGATGACATTGAACATCAAAATTTAAAAAATATGCAGGAATTACTTTCCATCATGCAAGAAGGTATTATACTAATGGATTCGAAAATTGTCATACCTGAGAGCTTGAGGCAACAAATCATTCATTGTAGCCACTAAGAAAGCCCTCAGAGACTGAGTGCGATCTCCTAGCCTTGACAAACGAGTCAAGAAGGACCTGAAAGCATGTCACCTATGTAACTGCTTATCTCCCACGATAACACAGCATCCACTACATGTGTCTGGTCTTCCTAAACAAGCATGGGAGAAAATCACAGTTGATTTCTTGGACCTTTAAGGAATGGCCGTCATCTCATGGTAGTTATTGGTAAGTACTCACGTTTTCCCTTAGTAGAAGATTTATCATCGACCGTCCATGACAAAGTCATCAAGAGGATGGATGATATTTTTGCAGCATGGGGTGTTCCCTCTACTCTCAAGCATGACTATCGTCCACCTTTCAATAGCAGAGTTTAAGGATTTTCTTAGACACTTGAATGTTAAGCATCAGAAAAAAGAAGCTCTCTGGCCACCGGCAAATGGCACTGTTGAACGATTTTGGGCACCTTTAAGAAAATGGTTTAGTGTGCTGTGCTCGAGTGAATGGATCTCTAGTCAGCTTTATGTCCAGCATTTTGTGCTTACTGGTCAACTCCTCATTCTACAACAGATAAAAGTCTGCCTCCTCGATGTTTGGGAAAGTAATTAGGACAAAGCTACCACAATGGACCATGAACCGAGTAATAGACTCTGAGGAGATTCTTGTCATGGACACTTCTCATGAAAGCAAGATGAAGTCCTATGCAGATAAGAGTTGATGCTCCTAGGCAAGGTTTCCAAAGGAGACCGGGTCCTAGTCAAACAAAAAAAAAACGCAAGACCAACGCTTCATTTGATGTTGATCCATTGAGAACTGCGACAAATAAAGGACATTTGGTGACTACTCAATGTCTCTGAAAGTCCATTACGAGAGACTCATCGCTCTTCAAGCATCTGCTTTGAGGTATATCGGCTCCAGACCTTGCGAGTGAGACAAGTCCACCTGAGTGCCCAAGTCAAGCATTTGAGTCTACATCTACGATACCAGATAACAGCCCAACTACTTTACCTAGTACGACTCGATTTGGACGATTAGTGCGAGCACCTCGACGACTCGTTGAGGAATTCTAATGTATATATGTTTTTCATACTTTTTATTTAGCAAAGGGAGAGATGTAGTGTTTTGTGATCATGTGCAACAATACCCTTGTGGTCCTTGACGGGCGCCTTACAAAGTCATTTGGGAGGTATTTGGGTGTGGCGGGTGTGGTCAAAAAAGTGTATAATGTATTGTGTTCAGTTAACAGTTGCATGCCGAAGAATAATGTGCCCTACAGAGCTCCGTGAGTAAGGCATGATCATTTGTGCGCTCCGGAGCTCGGGTGGCCCGACACGACCCACTACGATTCGAAATTTTAAGAACCAACCTATTAGTACCGAGGTCAGTTAAAAATTCTTTACTGGTTACTAAAACACTGGTCTTGATTTGCCACCTCTATTTTGTACATCTGGTCCATTGTTCTGAAATGTAAAACAGAGCTTTTTGAGCCTCCTTCCTGATTGCCCCTTGTAGCTATATTTCCTTTCCTCGCATCTGCGTATTTTTTTTAGGAATATATTTTTACATGTGATGGTATGTTTCAGTTTTTCTTTCATGAATATTGAACTTCATCTATCTAATTACTGTTTCGTTTGCAATAAACATATGCGAGCTAAAAAAGGAGTCTGCGGCGGCCTAAATTATGCATGATGCTAAATCCAAATGTTGTAATTACGCAATGAAGTCCAGATACAGCTGGTAAATTGGTACTGGGCATAATTTCCTGTCTATCCGTGCGCGCGGCAGGCTACCAATTAATACTTGGCCGATTATATCCTTCTCCAAATGATACCGAATTAGATTTATCAGTGACATATCTAATGTATTATTAAGACTTTCCAAGCCATTTGCTTCTGCGCTATTTATTATCAGCCGATGTTTCTCAACCTTTTAATGCCATTCTCAGACATGCCTCAGAGCTCGGGCGAACTGGAGATCTGCGCCCAGTCCAATGCACCGCACATTTGGCTCCGTTTTTTATTTTATTTTTTTCTCTCACTGGCTTACTGAAATAGGATGAGGTGTTGGTTGGTCATCCTTCAGAGGACCTTGAAGCTTGTTAATGTTGGGCTGTTTTAGTTTTGCAAACCGCTAGAACACGTTTGCTCGAGGAGACCAGAGGAATAATGCGCAAACAACTCTATAAAAGTCAGAAAATTTCAGGAGTGAAAAGGAACTTTTTCAGTTGTTTGCATCTTGAGGTCGTGACCCCGAGCTGGATATTATTGGCTGCCAGGGATCACATGAAGTTCATTTACAGCAGCTAAGATACTCACTGAACGTAAGAAAAGTATTCCTCAATATACTGCTTGCAGAAATAACGTGTCATTTTTTCTGAGATGTAAAAAAAAACCTGACAATGCAGATATTGAAATCCTTCAGTAATGCTGGTCTGTGTAGTAGAAGTGTGAAGGACTGACGGCCGATGATAAGCACCCGCACTGCCTGCCGCAGAGGAACTAGAATGTACATTTACAGACACATTTTAACATTAGCTGTGTTTTTCGTCATTTCCTGAATTGTGAATTTTCTGTCAAATATTTGGGAGTTTTTAGGTAGAGCGTCAGGCAGTGATTTCTGTCTCAGGATGAGAGAAAAGACCTTGAAACCCTAATTTCGAATTGGCCTCCGGCAATTTGATAGTGCACAGTATAGTTGCACCTTTTATGGGCCATTGTGAATTGAAAATCTGTCCTGGGGACTAACTGCACTGCATCCTTTCCGCATTAAGGGGGTCATTAGCATAACGGGCGGACCGCCACCGCCGGGCAGGCGGTGGCCCCCGCCGCCCCCGGTCCACTCCCCCCACCGTATTAGTATGACGAGGGGTTCCACAGCGTACAGAAAGACTGACCGCCACTTTTACGCTGGTCAGATTGACAGCCAGGCGGAAAAGGGACATAACATGGTGGTGGTACCTTGCAGGCCATCCATATTATGATTGGCTTGCGGAAAGGCCTTTCCATGGCGGAGACTCCGCCATGGAAAGGCATGCGGAAATTCACTGTGGGGGCTCGTTGCGGGCTCCACTTGAGGGGTACCTATGGTACCCCCCTACATTGGCCTGTAGAAGGTGGCAGGCAACGCGAGGTGCCTGTCACGTTGTGCATGCCAATGCACAACATGCACATTTGACATTGTGGCGGGTTATATCCATCATTCTTTTGCTCACCATGCCACCGGGTCCTAGGATGCCTGTTTCCACTCCAGGGAGGACCTGGCTTGGCAGTTCGGGCTGGACTGTTCCCCTGAGGCACAGGGACAAGACTGATTTCCATATGGCTGGGTTCAAACTGGAATAGCATGGTGAGCAAAAAAACAATGGATTTGGCCCCAGATCTCTGTACTGGGGTGAATGTATGACATTGTTCTGCATTCTGTCCATCAACTGTTGTTTTTGCATTTGTCACCCAGAGTGGTACGGTGTACCGGTCCTAGGATGCTTATTTTCGGTCCAGGGTGGACCTGGATTGGCAGTTCAGGCTTGGCTGTTCCCATGAGGCACAGGGTCAAGACTGATTTGCATATGGCCAGGTCTAAACTGGGGTGGCATGGTGAGCAAAAGAATGATGGATTTAACCCACATCTCTTGACAGGGGGTGAATGTTTTGAATAGTTCTGCATTCCGTCCATCAATTGTGTGTCTTTTGCTGAGGAGAACAGAGCGCAAGCTACTGCGAAGTCAGACTGACCGGCGATGCACCGTGCGCAGATCAGCAAGTAGGTCTCGCTCTCCTCTCAGAACAGTTTTGGGCTTAAAAATTTCTACGTAGCAAACTTTGAGTTTTGGCTGTTTGGGCAGCTTTAGCTCCATTTCCAAGGGTCCAGGATTGGATGGATATCACTTGGAGGGTAGGACTCACTTCAAGCAGGGTCCAGGTGCAGGGTTCAAGTTGTTGGAGTTTTTTGTGTCTTGGTAGTTCATGACTAGAGGTCAGCCAACTAGTCCTTGGAGTCGCTCTTGTAGTCCTGGCTTCAAGTAGCAAGGGTATCCTCAATCATCAGGGCAGTCCTCTGAAGATTCAAGGTAGGCTTTAAGCAGCAGGGCAGGAGGGCAGCAGGGCAGTCCACTGAAGTACAAACTTGGCCTCTAGCAACAGGGCAGTCCTCTGTAGTACAAGGCAGGCAATCTGAGTGTCCTCATCAGGTCCAGTAGTAAACTGGAGAATGGGAGTGAGAATCACATTTTTATTCCTGGTGCCAGTTTTCAAGTGGAAGAAACATCTGGAGTTTTCTCCCCACAGATGGTTCTGGACTTCCCTTCCTCCCTGCCCAGGCTGCAAGAGGTGAAGGGTGTCAAAAGCTTAGTGTTTGTGAGTGTGCTGAGCCAGCTCCTTGAAAAATAAGCGGGGCAAGTAACAGCTCCGACCTTCTCATACTGGCAAGATGGCCCATCCCTCCAACATCTAGTCCCCCTTTGTCTCATTGTCTTGAAGAAATACCCTAAGGCCAATTGCCAACTTTTCACAGTCATGTGCCCCTGGGCACAGCCTGCAGGCACCAAATTGTACTATTTAAATTACAATTATTTAATGACCAAACATGACATTTCTACCAGTTCCCAAACAAATGTTATCCCTTATCAAATGTAATTAGGTAACCCAATGTTAGCCTATGGGAGTGTTAGGCCTCACAGTTATAAAGAATCAATTTCACACTTTTTCTCTACCAGGACATCTAAAACTTAGAAGTACATGTCCAACTTTTTAAATACATTGCCCCCTGCCCTATGGGCTGTTTAGAGCCTAAGTTTGGGGAGACATATGTATTAAAAAGTGAGTTTTAGGCCTGGCAAAAGGTTTATTTTTCCAGGTCATATTAGCAGCTTAAAACTGTACACAGGCTGCAATTGAAGGTTTAAGTCATGTTTTAAAAGGCTACTTAAATGGGTGGTACAATAAGTGCTGCAGGCCCACTGATAGCATTTAATTTACATGCTCTGGGTACATGTTATACCACTTTACTAGGCATTTATGAGTAAATTAAATGTGCCAATCAGGTGTAGTTCTATTTTAACACAAGGAGTGAGCACAAGTACTTAAACTCAAGTTAGCAGTGGTAAAGTACACAGAGTCCTAAAGACAACAAAAACTAATTTTAGCCAACAAGAGGGAAGTAGGTAAAACAATTGCTGGTTGGCCCCCCTTTGGCTGGCAAGTCAAACACCTGTATACATGAGATGCCTTTTTATAACCTGCAGCATGCTAGGCCTGTGTATATTGTGACCATAGCATGGGAGGTGCCTGTACAATGTACCTGTGCGTAGTACTTTCAAACTCTCCCTACAGTCTGTGCATTTAATAGGCTGCAGTGGCTGATTGTCTGCACATCTCTCCCCAACACTACACTCTGTTATTGGAGCATGGTGTTTTCCAATCCTTACTGGTCTCATATTCTCCAGCACAGAAGGAGCAGCTACGACCTCGCTCCTTGCAAAGGGAGTAAGTCTGAGAATCATCTCACACAGAGCCCTGTCAGACCTTGACCTTTTCTCACCACACACCCAGTGGAGTAACACAGGCCCCTGAAGCCCCTGTGTTTGCGGGGGGCCCTAGCTCCAGGGGGCCCCCTCAGAACAATACTCTGTCCAGAGAGATCCTGATTAAGTCCTGAGAGGGCCCCTCCACATACCTTGCAGGGGGGCAACCTCAAGTTTCGTTACACCAGTGCACACACCCTTACACTGACATTGCCACCCACTATTTATAAAGCATTACATCCATCCATTGCACCTATTTGTTCTGAAAACTAAGGCTTATGGGAAGCTTAAATGACAGAGCTCAGAATTAAAGCTTATTATGGAAAAGCCAGGTTTTTGCTCTTTTCCTAAAAAATAATTTTGTTTTTCAGATATAGAAGCTGAGATTGATTGCTTGAACGCTGAAGGTTTAGCTCTCCCAGTTGACTGATATGATCTTAGGCCTTAAATGATGTGTATACAAATTCTTTACGTGCATGCTTTCTGCCTTGATTTCAAAATGTCCAGGTATGAGAAACTCACTCTATACCAGTCACCCACCCTCAGTACGCAAATGCACAAGGGAGAATTCCTCTCCAAGCTCAACGGAGACAGGGACAGCTCAAGTACGCAGAACTGACCACTCACAGACAAGAAGTCCTCTACATCAAACCCTCTAGCCTGAAAACACCTAGACAGAAAGGAGAATTCTGTACAAGCTTAGTTCTTTGTCATTGTACATAGACGTCTCTTGTGAACACAACATAGAGAAGACCCTTGTTCACCTGTAATCAATTCCTTTCTTATAAGCTCCTTTCCTACATACTGGTACCCCAACCATGAACACAGTCCTATCTGCTCACAGTAGTCCCTAGTAAGATAACTGATGCTGTCACACCTAACCAGCATACTTATTTCACCCTTTCCTCCCCATGCTCTACACACAATAAAGCATGGGGAAGTAACAATGCTGCTGCCCATTCTTTTACCATATTATAAGGGAGTTACATTTTCTAGCAAAGTAAAAGTGTGACACTGACAGCAGAGTAAGGGAAGGGTCATCATTGCAATATATTTATCAAAATGGAGAAGTTGACCATGACCAGAAGTCTGGGAATAAAGGGGCTAAGATGCCTGACAGTTTGGACTGGACTATTTTTAATGAGCAGCAACAAGAGTGATTTATCTTGGCTGGTCCTTGACCAAAAATACAAAAGACTGGAATGTGGCCTAGAGTGTGTGCCAGTGGCTGAGATTAATTTAAGCTTTCACGCTAGTGTTTTTCTTGGAGTAAATGCCCAAATTTGATGGGTAAATGCTGCCATGGGGCTATAGATGATTCTCACTGATGAGAATCAAAAAGGCCAAAACCAACCTGGGCTTGCTTTTGCTTCCTTTAGAATGGCACAGTCTATGCCAGGATTCACACACCAGTCATAGCCTGGTCCCAGTCAAATCAATCAATCAATCAATAGAACAAACATTTGTAAAGCACAGCCAATCACCTATGAGGGTATTGGGGCACTCGAAAAGTAGGGTGCTGTGTGGTGGGTTGTTTATTCAAAACTCCTGGTCTTGAGTTCTCTACTGAAATGTTGGAGCGATGGTGTGGTCCTGAGGGCAGGGGAAGGTTATTCCATGCCTTGGCTGCCAGGTGAGAAAATAAGCATCCTCCGCTGTTCGTTTGGTGGATTTGTGGGGTGTTAGTGAATGAGAGGCAAGCAGATCAAACATGTCTGGTAGGTTGGAGGAAGATGAGGCATTTGTTGTTGTATGCTGGTCCCTCATTATACAGGGCTGTGTATGCGTAAGTCAGCATCTTGAACTGGCATTGGGAGCTAATGCAGTTTCTTGAGGTGGGGTGTGATGTGGGTCCTTCTGAGGAGGTTGAGGATGAGTCTTGCTGCTGAGTTTTGTATTGTCTGGAGTCTCTTCAGGAGGCATGGTGTGATACTTATGTAGAGCACGTTCATCATACACTTGTGAAAGTTGGCTCTGGTGGTGGATGGGTGTTCAGACAGTGAGAGGATGAGCTGGGTGTTATCAGAATGATGTTGAGTCTGTGTGCTCTGAAGGGGTCAGCCAGGGGGGTCATGTAGATGTTGAAGAGGGTGGAGCTGAGGAACAATCCTCGGGGCATGCCACAGATGATTTTCTTGGGCTCCGAGGTGAACAGTGGGAGACGGATCCTCTGGGTTCCACCTGTGAGATATGAGGCGATCCATTTTAGAGTGTCTTCCTGGATTCCGTTATGGTGGAGTCTGTTTATCAGTATGCAGGTGCTGAACACTGCTGACATGTCCAGAAGAATGAGGGCTCCTGTTTCCCTGCAGTTCAGGAAGGTTCTGATGTCATCAGTGGCTGCTATCAGGGCTGTCTCGATGCTGTGGTTGGCTCGAAATACGGATTAGGAGGGGTCCATGAGTTTGTGACATTCCTGTTGTTCGGTGAGTTGCTGGTTGATTGCTTTCTCGAGGACCTTTGTTGGATATGGGAGAAGAGAGATGGGCCGGTAGTTCTCCAGTTCGACTGGGTCGGCCAATGGTTTTTTCAGGAGGGATATCACTTCCACGTGTTTCCAGTCCTCAGGGAAGGATGCCGAGGTGATGGAGGTTTTTAGGACTTTCCTGAGCTCGTCGATGATTGCCGAGCTCCCGATGCTGAAGATGTGGTGGGGCAGGAGTCCGTGGGTGCTCTGGTGGTGGATGGGTGTTCGGACAGTGAGAGGATGAGCTGGGTGTTATCAGAATGATGTTGAGTCTGTGTGCTCTGAAGGGGTCAGCCAGGGGGGTCATGTAGATGTTGAAGAAGGTGGGGCTGAGGAACAATCCTCGGGGCATGCCACAGATGATTTTCTTGGGCTCCGAGGTGAACAGTGGGAGACGGATCCTCTGGGTTCTACCTGTGAGATATGAGGCGATCCATTTTAGTGTGTCTTCCTGGATTCCGTTATGGTGGAGTCTGTTTATCAGTATGCAGGTGCTGAACACTACTAGTTCTTCAGTTCGACTGGGTCGGCCAATGGTTTTTTCAGGAGGGTTATCACTTCCACGTGTTTCCAGTCCTCAGGGAAGGAGGCCGAGGTGATGGAGGTTTTTAGGACTTTCCTGAGCTCGTCGATGATTGCCGAGCTCCCGATGCTGAAGATGTGGTGGGGGCAGAAGTCCGTGGGTGCTCCAGAGTGCATGGAGTTCATGATGGAGATGGTTACAGTTTGTGGGTGTGAGCTTGTTGATCCTGTCCGCGGTGGAGGGTTGGTGTTCAAAGTTTTTGTGGATGGTCTAGATCATGGATGAAGTCAACAAGGCTGTTGCACAGTTCCTGGGAGGATGTAATGTCATTCTCGGTGGCAGCAAGATTAGAGAACTCCTTCACGATGGTGAAAATTTCCTTGCTGTGGTTTGCGCTAGCTCTGAAGCGCTCTACTAGGGAGTTCTTATTGACTTCTTTCAGGAGGCGTGGTACTGGCTGAGTGCTGGCCTGATGGTGGTGCAGTCTTCTGTCTTTTTGCTGATGCACCATTTCCTTTCTAGTTTCCAGCAGTTGCACTTGGTGGACAGTAGTTACTCGGTGAACCAGCTGTTTCTTTTGGTTGGTCCTTTAGACTTGGCTGTCTTGGCAGGATAAATATTGTCAGCACATTTCCAGGAAAGGGATATTAGGCAGATCATACATAATTTACATCATGTGGGAAGAAAATAGGAACTGTGGAAGTTAGGGATTTACCAAAGACTGGACTGCATAACAGATCTGCAATAGTCCCTCAATTCCATGTTAGCTTGATTATTTTCAGAGTAAGCTAGGCTGACCAGTATATCAGGAGCAACACAGCATGTAGCAGGCACGTCATGAGCTGTTTTGGCTATCCATTATGCTATCATTTAGCTCCACCTTTGTAGTCCTTTGCCTTTCTTTTTGTTTTTACTTTCTAAGTTTCCCCTCGTTTAGGGCATTACTTATCCTTTACCTTTTGGCTTTGTTTTCTTATGTCTTGATTCCGCGTCTTCTTTCCCAGAGGTTATAGTTATTGGCTTCTTCTGATTTGATTGCACATCTTGGAGTCCTTAGATACGACTCTATATTCCTGGTTGGTTTCTGGCTCATAACAGCATCACTTCCCCCAAGAGACCATTGTTTGTTCAACATGGCTCATTCAGATCAGATCAGATTCCTGAGTTGTCAGTCCAAGCAGAGGAAGACTCCAGTCCACTGCACAGTGCAACGTTGTCCATTATTTGCCTCCTGCCTTTTCCCTACGTAGAATTTCCTTGTTGTCCACTGGTTCCTTCTGTGGGTGTGCAGCCTACCCCTTCCACTCATATTGAGATTTAAGGATGTTGGAAATCAGTAGGCCCAATTACTAAAACCTAACATCCTGGCAATTTGGATGAATGTTCCTAAAGGAAGAGAACCAAGGCTGATGATTCTAATGATTGTTCGTGTCGGTTGTGCCACAGTGTGCACAATAATGATGGTTTGGAATGCAGCTCAGAGTAATAGCCACTTTCTGAGATTCTGGCAAGCATTCCAATCATCATTATTTACTTAGTTAGTTAAGTGAGTTGTCTGCAAAGTCAAGTGCTCCTGGAGCACACGTCACTGTCTAAAGCAGATAAGGTGTTGAGAACAAGGCATAACAGGGGCTGTCATATGCCATAAAAAGGACAAACAAGGCATAACCCAATGATACCAAAAATGAAAAACTGAACTGTATGAAGGAGACCTTTATTGTATACTATAAAAGATGTATATATTCATACTAAATAATTATAAAGCATCAAAATATATTTCCATCATGTATCTACTTTTCCTGCAACATCTTTCAGTCCCTTCAATTTAATGGGAGCGGAGAAGATTTTTAGATTCATCAAAAAAGAACAAAGCTTTGACTGTTAGCAGAGCCATGCCAACTTTCCTAGAGAAAATGTCTTGAAAATACATTGGTGGCTAAAGCAGATAAAGTGTGCTGTAAGAGGCATAACAGGGCTGTCACATGCCACAAAGAAAGCATGTAAGGCATAAGCCAATAAGACCCAAAAAGAAACACTGATCCCTACAAAGGAGATGTTCATTGTATACTATAACATGTATTTCTGTTCATACTAAATGTTAGACCTGTCAACCTCAGGGTGGTCTTCCCGCAAACATTTTGCCTTACTTCTCCATTTTCTGGTCACCTTTTTTTGTTGGAATTAATACTCTGTACACTTCACCATTGCTAACTAATGATAAAGTGTGTGTGCTCGATCCCTAAAACACAGAAACGTTAGCTTACAACCAATTGACACATTTAATTTACTTATGAATTCCTGGTAAAGTGGTACTACATGTACCCTGGGCTTGTAGAATAAATGCCACTAATGGGCCTGCAGCACTAACTGTGCCACGTGGATCACTAACAGAATATCGGAAACAAAAATATTGTGTGGACTGCATATCATGTCAAAAATATTGAAGACCAAAATATTGAGAAGGTAAGTGAAAGTGGATAAGTATGGATTTACTATTCTTAACTTCACATCAATGTACCTTGAAGATATATATATTATCAAGGTTCATGTATGCTGAGTTAAATATATACTAACATTTTGCTTACCTATAGAAACTTACCTTCATGATATTTTGTCCTTGCAATTCCTGACACGGTATTTTGTCCCACAATATTTTTGTTTCTGATATTCTGTCTAAACACCGTGTCACCCACTTGAGTAGCCTTTCAAAACATGTCTCAGGCCTGCCATTGTAACCTGTGGGTGCAGTTTTAAATTGGCATTTCGGCCTACGTGGAAAAATGAACCTTTTGCCAAGCCTAAGCCTTCCTTTTTAATACATAGAAGTCGCCCCTAGGGTACGCCCTAAACAGCCTATAGGCCAGGGTGCAATGTAATTAAAAAGTTGGCCATGTACTTTTAACTTAAATTCACTTTTTAATAGTTCAAGGTCTACCTCTGCCACAGGATAAAATTGGGTTACCTTATTACATTTAATAAGTGATAACTTTCAATTGGGAGCAGGTAGGACATTTGAGTATGATGTCTAAAGAATTGTAATTTAAAACCCTCTTTAATGATAAACTCAGATTTTAAGTAACAATTCTAAAATAGCCACTTTTAGGATGCTGGCTGTTTCTATGCCCAACCGTCTGGTGCCTGCAGCCTGTATGATGGGACACACGACTAGGTGCAGTTGGCAGTTGGTTTTTGTGTATTGCTCAAAGAAAGTGAGATAAAGGGGGATAGGTGTTGGCAGGATTGGCGAACTCTGACTTGATAATGAGAGGTGCTGCCACCTAGCACACATGTACATCTCAAAGGCTCTGCCTCAGCACACTAACACACCATTCTATTGTGTCCCTAGACAAGCTGGGGTCAGGGCTGGAAGGTAGGAAATTCTAAAAACCGCTGGGGTGGAAGCCTCCAGATTCTTCTCTTACTTCAAAGATGGTACCAAGCATAAATATGGGACCCCCAGACCCAACTCTTCTGTAAACCTCTGGGCCTATGGAAGACTCAGAATGACTGCTGTGCTTCTCTGCTGCAAGAAGAACTGCTACTCTGCTGCCCTGCTACTCAGCTGCCCTGCTGCCCTGCTGCCTCAGTAAAAAGGACTGGACCTGCATCTTGAAATCAGGACCACTAGAGTGACTCCAAGGGCTAGTTGGCTTGCGTCCTGATCAGATCCTCAGGAAGAGAAAAGTCTCCAACCACCTTGAACCGAGCACCTGGACTTTGTCTGCTGCGAGTCCTACCCCCCCAAGTGGTGCCACCTAGTGTAGACCCTTGGTTATGGGCCTGAAGGTGCTCTGCCAGCCCAAATGTGGTCTTTTGGACAGAACCAATGCAGTATGATGCATCTCCTTGCAGCCTCACATTCAAACTTCCAATGCATCCCTGACACAGGACCTCGCATTGCAGCCCGCAGCTCATCAGAACCGCCGCTGTGCGATGCATCCCCAGCCTCCGTCGAAGGCATCTTCAGTGACGAAGCTGGACCCAGCATCGCAAGCCTTGTGACACATCCTCGATGCAGGATCTCGCATTGCTGCCCACAGCTCATCGGACTGTCATTGTCTGACGCATCCTCCACGCAGAATCTCGCAAGGCTCCACAGCTAGTATTTAAGATACTTTGTTCAGCTGTCCTAACTAGCTTCCTGTATCCGCCCTGCACTCAATCGTGGTTGGCCTGAACTTGTGACTTTCTCCTGGTCTGGCATGACCAGATAACCACAGGTGGTGCTTTGTGTTTTTAGGCAGTATTTTTACTTAAATCACATATCTTCTATCCTACCTATTGGATTTTGGATTGTTTTGGTCTCAAATCATTTATTACATTTTACTCAATTTTTCTAAATTGGTTTGGTATTTTTCTTGTGCTGCATTTTCACATTATTACTGTTTGCATAAATACTTTACGCATTGCCTCTAAGTTATGTCTGACTGCTTTTGTACCAAGCTACCAGAGGGTTGAGCACAGGTAAATTTGTGGTGTCCCCCTGACAAGGATTGTGGTTGCTGATTCAGTAGAGCTTAATGCCCCTCAACCAGTATCCTAATTTCCTACATTAAATATTTATGAACGATAACAATATCTCTCCATCATGCATCTGCTTTTCCTGCAAGTATCTTTCAGCCCCTTCAAATCAATTGGAGCAGAGGGGATGTTGAGGTTAATCAAAAACAATCATAACTTTGATACTGTTAGCAGAGCAATGCCGAGTTTCCTAAAGAAAACTTACTCTAATAATGCTCAAAGCAGACATCCCTAACGTGGAAAAAAAGTAATCTCTATCAAAGACAATACTCTTTTACACTTTAAAACATGTGGTTAGCACAACCCTCCTGAACCTTCTTAAAATAAGGTAGACCCTTCGCAGATGTCACCCTGTCTGGTTTATAGCAGCGGTGGCTTCTCTGCTATGGCGGAGGCGCGTCACCCCCCACCTGCCAGTAACCCAACAAAAAAAAATTCAAACTATAATAAACCCTTGTTTCACTACTATTCAGTGCCCATAACGGTCTGGCCGGCTGTCTCAGGATGGCGAAACCGGCATGCATGCTGAAGCTTTCTCCAACTTGAGCTGGTTTGCCAGTTTGGCGAGAGCAGTTACAGGCTCCCAGTGAAACTGGGAGTGGAAATTATCGCCGCTCAGGCTAATCCTGTCGCTCTGGGAGCCTGTGCCTGCAGTGGAGAGGAGCACAATGCAGCAATGCAGCAGCTAATGTTTTTGTCTTATTTTTCTCATCATCCGTCCGTTTGTCCGCCCCCCGCCACGCTATCGACACACCAGCGGCTACTGGTTTATAGTAGCATGGGTTACAGACAGCACTACAAAAATGCAGATAAGGAAAAGTCATTTGGTGAAAGCTTTCTTGGTGCAAGTCTTTATGGAAGAACCCGTTCTTGTTGTGGAATCGTCATGCTTATCAGTGTTAATTTGAAATTGGAGGATAGAGATGAGATCTATAGAGCGGTGGGGACCAAGCGAAGGAGCAAGGGTAGTATGAGTGCTAAGGCCAGGGTTCCTTTTCTCAATTCAGAAACATGATTGTACCAAGTTGGGGAGGGGTTTACTGAGCGAATCTGAATGGTTAACTAACTACCAGAATGCAAACTCAAGCCCTGCAATAGAAGAAAACTGTTAGCTGTTTTTAAGTCCAGGGACATGCAAAAGTTACTGAGCATTAATTGTGTCAAATGAGACCTTTGAGATGCTGGGCTGGACCTTATGATGGTCTCAAAACTATGTACACCCATTTCAGCACTTGTTCTTCAAGGTAGCAAAACAGAGGGATCCAAGGCTTACTCAGGAAGGCGGTGTGAGGTTTGAGACGCACAACTTAGCACAACAAAAAAAGCGCACAATAAATTAATGTCCAACCAGTAATTTATCTTTAAGAAGAGAAAATATTTTATTCTAGCTATATTGGAAAACTACACATTCAGTAACCAGACTGAGGAGCCTGTGCAGTGTTCTATGGGCCATCAAAGTATGTGGCTAATAGCAGATATTCTCACTGAAATACTGGAAAGGTCAACCTGTGAGGAACAAGTTCGGCCCACACAGTCTCTTTGTCCTTTGTTCTGTAGGATACCCCAATGAATCACGGGATTTGCAGTGCATGAACCATGCTGTAATTAGGGCAGGCTTATTTTTTCTCTGTGATAATCCACCCTCCTAGACCTTCAAGTAATGTGCATGTGTGTGCAGGTATTCCATGAGGATGAAAATGGGAAATATTTGTGCAGAATAAACTTTTCTATGTCGTATTCCACACAGAATTCCCAATTCCAAGTGGATTACGGGTGCAATTCACCACCTTCTCTGTGTGGATGGCAAATGTGAGTTGGGGACTAGTGCAAGTTGAGGGGCTGAAAAGGAGTCAGTGAGCAGTGGAGGGCGCGGCCTGACAAAGGGGAGAATTACATGCTCAGCCTTTGTCATTGAAGGAGGCCAGGAGGGGCAAAGGCTGGGCTACACTTGCAGATCATGTTGAAAGGGATTTGATTGGACAGATTTTTTGACTGGCAAAATTGGGTCTGGTGTTCCTGGGAAGTCTGGAGGCAAGAACTTCAGACCTGTTATAATTGGTTGAAGAGTGTTCCAGCAGGGATATCATTCTATCATAGACCTTCCTATGTGACTTCTAGCTGTAACAGTTCACAGGTCTTGCCAAGTATTTGACTCTTGGTTTATTGTTCCATCCTTAGGGCTAGGCTGCACTATGCTAAGTGTATGCGAAAGGTTTCACCTGACTGACACATTGGAGTGCATACATGTAGGCTGCTTGGGGTTTTGTGAGTTGGCAATAGTATTCTATGGGAAGTGAGTGAGGCCCACAATGTCTCTGGACGGATGCTGTCTGCAGTGTATCCACCACTTATGACTCCAGAAGGGGGAATCTTTCCAGCACAGCCACTGAGAAGGTCATGCTGGCCGACAAATTGCCACCCTTATAAGTACTATATCCAAATCCGGTTCAAGTGAGAAGTCGTATGACAGTTCAATAGCAGATTGAATTTTCACTAGGTGCACACACACACGGAGATCCCTGTGTTACAATGGCAAACACACTCTCAGCTACAAAGGAGCATGATGATCTGATTGTGTGCACTTTCACTACAGCAAGTCACTCACAATTACATTGTTTTATTCCATGCCACATGAACTAGAACAATGCAGTTGCATGGGTTGCAGTTTGTTCTGTGCTGACATCTCACAACAAGGTATGCCCACTCAGGGCCACATACTCTGAGGTAGGCCTTGTCTCTTGCAAGAAGCTCTGCTGTCCGTGCACTCAAGGGGCAAGGACAGTAGTCAGCTCACTACATCTCCTGGCTGGGCACTTTGGCCTCGATGTCACTTTCAGTGCTCTGCTGGAATTTTCTGGGCTTCCTGCACAGCTCTTTCTCTTCTTCAAGCAGTGGATATGTAGGTCCCTTTTCTAGGGTGTTCCTCACTGTAGGGATACTTCCATCCACCCTCCCGCCTCAGTGATAGCTTATTCCATCAAGCATACTTGTATTCACTTTGCAGCACCATTGTTGCATGACTTTTACTATTGTTTTTTTACCTCTGCCGGTGGCTATCAGCTGGATATACCATCTTTTGAATTCAGTAATTTAGCCCATGCCACTGCCATGAAATGCCTGGCACCAGTTAGTGAGAAATCTCTGAAAACTGGCTAAACTGGGGATCCTGAACCCCCCGCCCCATCCCTCTCTGTTGTGTGGTACATCTAGTTTCCGAGGAGTGGGTTCACTTCACTTTCACACTAGGAAATGTATATTTGGTCTGCAGATTTAGTAGGTAGGAGGTTGATGGTGGGCTTTCCTACCAGGCACTTGTGAGACAATTGACTCACAAAGACCTTGGCTTCCCTCCCCTACCTAACATATAGAGATCGTCTATGCATACCCCTTGGGAAGCCTAGAGCAGAAAGGAGACAGAGACTGTCCTAAAATTTCAATTGCTGTTCTGTCTCCCTCCTTCCTTTCACAAGAGTCTGTCCAACTTCAAATGGCTTCCAGGAAAGGCCTATGTGCTAACTACATGTCACATCCTTGCTTGACAGCCTGACTCCAGCCACCATTTTGTAAACAATCTTACACGTGAAATCCAAAATGGATTCCTTTATCCCTGCAGTCATACACCTTGCACCCTCATTCTTCCACACAATCTCAGCGCAAACATGTCTGCACCATCCATGCCTTGGAAGGATGGAACAAAGAACATGGCTAAAAGGAACTGGCAGAAACTTTTTCAACAAGAGAGGTTGGTAGGACACTCTCTTCAGGCAGATAACAAAGAAAAAGCCCTACCATGAGGTCTATAATTAGCTGCTGCAACATGGCCAAAGGACAGTAGTCACTTACAATAAAGAAAGGTTGCACTTGGTGTACTCCTCCGGGTTACAGAACACTGCTCCAGGACTCAGTCCTTGTCACAGGCTCTCAGCATACATGCATAATTATTGTTAAGGTAACAAATCAACCAAAAGGTTAAAGAAATTGCTATCGGGGAACTTAGATCAGAGGCATACATTTCGACTACTTCTACGGGGAAATATCTTGTCCCATCCCATGATATCCAACCTCCATATCCAAGGAAAATCCTGGGAGCAGAACTGTTGCAATAATAGGCGGGACAAAGACATCCCCTTCCAACAACTCAGTTTAATCCACACTAATGAAGGACAGTAAACTACATTGACCTATCAGGACCACATAGTGAACATGTTATACTACTAAAATCAATAACAGAGTTACATGGCTAATAAGTAGGTCAGTATACTTTAGTTAATAATATTTTTGTATTAGGTGGTTTTCTATCTTTTTTTTTTGCAGTTTGATATGAGCAAACTCGACCCAAAGGTATCAGAGTGCTTTTCATGAGAACCAGTTGCATTACAGACGGGCACATTCAGGTACGAGAAGGTCAAGTGATTTGCCAAGAATCACAATATGTTTGAGCCTCTCTCCTCGTTCCCCAGTTTCACATTCGGCCGCTTTAGCCGTCAAGCCATGACAACCCCTGGGGTCAATTTTTCACTTCACTTTAACACCTGTAAGCACCTAATGACAGAGATGCTAGAGCAACACCATCTTTTCAAATCTAAGCAAATGATGCTTAAATTTACCAAGGATTGGAGAACCAACCATAGAGTAAGAAAATATCACCAAATGAGTTGACCACATATGTCAGTTCCCCTTGTCATGGAATGGTCAGACCCTGTTAATTCCCAGTTGACATGGCTCTTTGGTTTGTGCTCCATAGCATTGCTTTGGCCAATGAAGTGACATAGAGCAAATGGCACAGGAACAGGCCAGGGGGATGTGCTTTAACCCGCATAAATGATGCAGCACGATAATAGCACTCAGCTAGCACATAGCTACCGCCCACTTGAGGCAACGCTAACATTCAAAACATGATGCTTCATGTACAAGGCCAACTGGAGAAAGGCTCCTGTAGAAATGTAAATATTCACTCAAACATCTCCACACACTAGTTTTGCACCATCGGCCACTAGATATACGACCAAACACGAACCCTCCAACCACAAACCCCATGGGATGTTCCCTGGGAGCCCATACTTTCAGTCTCTGAAATGCATTAACTCCACAGCTGCTCTATGCTTTAGGAATATCCTCTGAGGCGAGCTCTTCGGGCTGGCATTTGACTACCAGACCTTGAGTTTTCAAGAAAGTCAGTCATAGTGGTCCAGGCTTCACATTTGGGTGCACTTTAAGACATCTCTGTTCGTCTTCATGCCTAATTTTTTTAAACAGGACTGTAATCTGGAACAAAAAGCACCTTATAAAACTCACAAGTGCATGAATATTTAACTGTTTATTTCATCGGTTCCAAGTAAATTAAAATCCATTATATGATATTTATTCAGAATAGAACAAGATGCTTTTTACAAAGCATGACCCTCATCTGGCAGCAGCATACAGAAGAGAATAATTAGCCTTCTTTCCTATTTTCATTAAATTGCATGCTGCTGTGATCTATTTTTTTTTACACTATTGTGAAATACAAGCGGTTCTTAACTTTTTCACCTGTGTGGACTCCCACTTAATCACTAATGGAAACTGAGGACCTCTGCCTAAGCAAGTTATGACATATTTAATCTCATCCAGAATCAAAAAAATACAAACATTGAAATTTTAATGGGAAGGCTGGATCTTTTCAAAACGTAGTTTTATTTTTGAAACGGTGCTGCGATATCCTGGATTCTAACATATTTTTGCCTTTTTTGCTCACACTGAATGCTCTCTTTTTTTTCTGCAGATACCCGTGCTTCAATTGAGGCCACCAGTCATCCATACTAGAATCCATTTGCTTCAATTGGTGCCATGAATCAGGATAAGGATGCGAGCTAGATTGTTAGCCTGCAATTTCAAATTCCTTCACATTTAGAGCATTTAAGAAAATGTTTTTCTTTTTTTATTTGTGTATATTTGGTTATTCTGCTAATAATATTTACATTTTCTACAGCTGCAGACCCCTGAATCGGCTTTGAAGCCCCCCGCCCCAGGGGTCCGAGGGGCGTAGGCTGATTTAAGGGTATATCTGAGCAGGTTGTATTAAAAAAAACTGATGAAATTAGGCCTGAAAGTCAGTAATCAAATATCTGAAAAGGGCCTTTTGTTTTTTTGGCTTAAAAAAAAACATCAGTATTGGTTCACAAGCAATTTAATAAAACTATGGGTTGTGAACTTACACCTATGACTTCTGAAAATTGACATATGTTTGCTGGGTCTCAAAAATCCCAAGAAGTACTTTCGGAAACCCATAAAAACATTGATTTGCCAACGAATTCCTGTAGTTTCACCTCCATATTCATGTCAAGGCATGTTGTACTCTTTCTCACTCTCATTGCAAACCTAATCCAGGAATGATTCAAAATAAAGGCCCTAATTGTGCCGCCGTCCCCATGTTGGTGGTCCAACGATCGCCACACTGTGGGACCGTCCAAAGTATTAAGATTGCAGCAGTTGGACCATCAGAAGACCGCTGGCATCGCCAAGAGCAAGGATCCCGCTGTGCCGAATATGCTGGTGGTACCGCAGCTGGCACTGCTGAGCATATTGTGAGTTACCATTTCACCGCTCTTTTCATGGTGGTGACCCTGCCACAAAAAGGGTGGCAGAATGGAAACACCTGCAGGATTTGGGTCTGGGGTTGCATGAAGGGGGGCACATGTAGTGCCTCCCTGGATTGGAACCCCTTCCTGCACGGTGTGGCATGCATGTCACACTGCGCAGGAGGGTGCAGTTGGCACTCAGAGTGTGGCGGTCTGCCTTTAAGGCTCTTTTATGAGCCTGAGAGACTGCTGCCCCCAGACCACCTCAGGACCGCCTGCCATGCCAGTGAAAACTCCTGATCTGACAGGCGGTCTCACCACAGGTTTGGCGGTCCCGCAGTGAACGGCGCAATGCACTGTTCACTGTTGGACTGCCAAAACTTGTAATTAGGCCCAAAGTGTGAAGCTACATTAGGTACTGGGCAAGATATGGAGAATGATTGTGATGCCAACATTCCTGTTCCCTGGGAATTTCCTTTTCCTCCACTGCTAATCTTATGGTGGCTGGAAAACCATTCACCTGTCAGACTGTCTGCAGTTGTGGTGCTGTTTGTTCCTTTAAATATCCACAGATCTCGACTGTATGAATTAGCATCCTCCAAATGTGGTCAGTGGGGATCACTGGTGACTCGTTTGCATAGTTACATTCCCTTAGGCCCCCCAGCGCCTTGAGACCCTCACGGGTAAGTAGTGCGCTCTACAAATGTACTGATTGATTGATTGATTGATTGATTCATTCATTAGGTGCAAGAATAGGTCTTCTAGTTGGGTCTATTGTTTTTTGTCAGTATGCCGCACAGGTGGATGTGGTTGGTAGTGATGAGATTAGCAGTCATTGTAGAATTTGTAAACACAGTAACTGCAGTGATAATTATACTTTGTATTTTTATAGAAGTGTGCGTTTTGCAAAACAAAAGCAATATATTGCCCTGGCTCTGCAACAATTTTAGTTTCAATGGCATTATATTAAAAATATCCACAACACGAGAAACTGTAGTTTGTAATTCCCACCTGCTGAGAACTTTGGAAATTGTCAGGCACTTTGAAGCAATTATTAGTGATTGGGAGGTTGTCACATGGATTTAAATGCATTCAGGTATTTCATTGCATTGTGCAAGTGACTTTGACATCTCTGAAGCTATTATTGACAGAGTTAAAAGCTTGAAGAAAGAAGCACATTGAACATATTACACATGCCTGAGCTAATAGACCTTATGTAAATGAGCCTGGTGGGTGTCATTTGAAAGGCGATGAACCGACGCTGAGGTGTGCAAGTGGCAAGCTTGTAAACACTGGCTGTCACAGGAAATATAATTGTGTAAGAGAATTCATGTTCAGATAGCATCTTAAATTGATTACACCTACATATGGTCGCAGGGCCGGCTTTAGAGCGGTTTGATTGGTGCAGCCGCACTCTGCGCTGACCTGGAAGGGGGGGCCCTCAGTGGTGAGTCTCTGTGCCTCATTTATGAGAAGTGTTGCATCGCTGCGTGAAAGCAGCGATGCAACACTTTTTCAGTGCACCCTCCTTGTGACCCCATTGATGCACCATATTTACTGTATGACGCATCATGTCGCAAGGAATGACAGATACGTCAGCATTACTGACGTATCTGTCGGCGCAAAAGTGGATCATTGCTGGAGTTGTGTTGGAAGCGTGATGCATCTCTAGCAATGTTCCTTGCCCCATGTGGAAGAGCCTGCGTCACCCTCATGCCTGCCATGAGGCAGGTGTAAAGTTTTGACGTAATGGCGTCCTAGAAGTGGTGCAGTGAAATTTTATAGAATTGACTGCGCCAATCCTATGACCTTTTCTTGCAGGGAACACCCACCCTGCATACATTATACCTGACGCAAGTATAATGTAACGCAGGGGTTTATGAAGTAACGCATCTGCCTAGTTGCGTCTCTTAGTAAATATGGCGCAACACGGAGCATTATTTACACCAGTGCTGCGTCACTAAAAGGACGCAACAGTGGCGCAAAAGTAACGCATGCCTTCATAAATAAGGCCCTCTGTGTTTAGCAATCACTTACATTTTAAAAGCACCGGCAGCAGAGGTCTTTGTGCATCCAACTTTCAGGCAGCAATCAAAATGTCACGATAACTCTTGATTAATGTTCCTGTTAGAAAGAGAGAGAGATTGGAGTCTTGTCTAATGGCAGTTTTGACTCGCCATAAAATAGCGCAGAGGGTTAATATGCCTGCTGCAAACAACAGATATGTATTTTATGTGGGTAGCTGAGTGGATTAGTATAGCCAACATTTACCAGCGCTTTAAAACAAAAGAAATGTATGTGAGAGAGGGGCTATGGAGAGATGAAGGGCATTTTGGGGGGAGGGGCAAAACAGATTGTTGCACCAGTCGCCACTAGCGCTAAAGTCGTTTTGCTGCTCTATTTAATGATCTGACATCACAGCTTGTATCGAAAAAAGGCTATTTTAATTGAATCCACGCTTTAAAATGGTCTTTAGTGTGCATCATTATTCCATTGAGTAGTGTCACTGGCTGTGGACTCACACTGCTCTGGAGGCTCACGCGGAGCTGCAGGGCCTCTTTAATGCCTGCTCCTGGCCTCCTCGAGGCATCGAATGTGACAAAAAGAAAATGATCGGCTTCAGACGCACAGCGAAGTGTCCCCCATTCCTCCAAGCAATAACCATCAAAACAGAAGGTCGCACCGATGTGATTTCTCTGCATGACACTTGGATATAAATACTTCACTGTGTGTAAATCCGACGACCTTTCATGGCACCCAGTTTACAATCACACGTCCGCATCATTCAAGGCTCGCCTCTCCTCTGGGACTACAGCAGCATAATTCCTCTCATCTTTCATGTATTGTTGTTTTCCTGGTGTTTATTTGGAAATTACCATGTGTTATATTTGTGCACACTTTTCCAATCACAAACTCCTTGTTCCATGCCTCCTGTCCAAACAACATATGTTTTCGGTGTCCTATATTCCAGTTTTCAAGACTTGTGATTTATCTGGTACAGTGCATGACATCTGGACTCACTCGGACTTTTCTGACCACAGTGATGGTGCCTTCTTGCTGACACTGCTTCACCTGGTTTTTGGGATGGAACCATATAAAAGCCTCCCACTGAATTGCCATGACAGACCTGTTTTGTGAAAGTGACATCATACACCTGTTGTCCCTCAATGACATCACAATGGCGAGTCCTTCAGGCGCCCTTAACCAACCAGAAGCCTACTTTTGCATCTAAGGCAAAGGACAGGGAAAGAAGTTAAAACTATAGAAAATGAGTCGGGCTTCTAACTCCTGTTAACTTCGTTTTCCTGGCACTGCCTTGGAGGCGGCTGAGACCAGGGGAAGCAAGGTCAGTTCTAGGGCACCAAGTTAGAGATAACAGCTGCTGTCCCTCATTAGCCCCTAATGACACCGTGAAAGTTAGTCTCTTGTTTCTTCCTTTCCTTTCCTTCCTCCATAAAGTGCTTCCATTTCTCTGATTATCGAAGCCATTTTGGAGGGTCTACCCGAACTCTGCGACATGGAGTATGTCATGGCTAAACCACAATTTCAAGCCATTTGTGGTATCATAGTTCTGGCTTTGAGAGGGTTGTTGAGAAGATAACATTTGTTCTACAAATGAGTTTATTCTCACACCTAGTTGACCTTTGAGTGGTCTGACTCAAATGAAAGGCAGGTATGTGAAATGTGTTTACAGCATGAATACAAATGAAATCAATATAGTGAAATCAAAATCAAAATGAGTCTTAGTATCAACCACTTCTCTCATTACACACACACAAAACAAACAACAAAATTGCTAGGGATGACAAAGGAATCATGTTTTTTTTTTACTTTACAGGATGTTTGATATAAGCAAAAATTGGTGGATGCCCCATACACCCAATTTTGATTGTAAACCTTGGTATACTCTAAAACAGGCATCAATATTTGGCAGATGCCCATATCTGCAAAACTTTAAATAACCCCTTGGTGATCTGTGATAAGTACACAATGCCATTCTTTTTGGTAAGTGATCCAGTCGAGACAATGACTAAAGCGGTAGTAGGCTACCTCATGAAGGTTTATCAAACTTCATTATCGGTATGATAAGCAGCCTTTTCTGCCCCGCTTGTCGCTTTCTGCTATCCTTTATACATGCATATTTAGAAAAACACATCAATTCAATGATTTATTGATCTAATATGGTTTTTGAAAGGTTTTAAACATTTCTCATCCTGGCTGTATATAGGGAAGATAACAGAATCGTTTGGGCTGGAGAGAACCCTCCTTTTCCTATACTAAAAGTCCTAGTGAGACATTTGCTGCCAGATTCAATTAAAAAATCTCATCGTATTGTGGCAAGAGATTAAGGCTGTGAGCTCTAGAGGGTTAGACTGGTCCTGCACCAAAAGCCTTAAAATCTACATACTAGCTGACTTATTTTTAGAGTAGCTGCACTCCAAGCCTCTCTGTCTTTCGCCTTGTGTGTGTTTCTAAGATTCTATGTTTCTTAGACCTCACATACACATTGGAGCACATTCCTTTGGCTGGTTTGAGTGATGTTTTTGATCAGTGGGCAGAAGTTCAGTTTTGGTGAATTAATGGAGACATGCAACAGAGGTCACCATCCTGCGATAGATTCTTGACCACCGTCCACAGCCAGTATGAGCGCCTCTGGACCTGTGCAGACTGTGAATACTTTGGCACTTATTCACTTTTAAGATATGTGTCTCAGTTATACATTATTTATCATTTGTCCGCAGAAGTATTCAATATTTTTTATTCTTCCTTAGACTTAATAGTAGTAACAAGCACTAAAACCTGGCTATTCTAATTATAGCCTTTAATGCTCAGTTACCCCGGGCCCGATTCACAGAACTTACTTAAGACAAAATCCAAACTTACTACTTTTGGTATTCACAGAAGTTAGGATTTTGTCTTAAGTTTGCATTAAGACAAACTTAAGACAGACTTAAGACAGACTTAAGACAGACTTAAGACAGACTTAAGATAGACTAAAGAGAGACTTAAGACAAACTTAAGACCAGACTTAAGACAGACTTAAGACAAACTTAAGTTAGGATTTTGTCTTAAGTTTGTCTTAAGTCTGTCTTAAGTCTGTCTTAAGTCTATCTTAAGTTTGTCTTAAGTCTGTCTTAAGTCTGTCTTAAGTCTGTCTTAAGTTTATCTTAAGACAAACTTAAGACAAAATCCTAACTTCTGTGAATACCAAAAGTAGTAAGTTTAGGATTTTGTCTTAAGTTAGTTCTGTGAATCAGCCCCCCCATTCTTCTCTTCCATATTATGATCAGCAGCAAGCGATCACCATAGCAGTGAACTGTATGCATAAATAAAACCATCATTAAATAAGGAACAAAAGTAGGAGAGTAGCAGAACTTAAGGTAGCAGCGGTACCACAACACTAGTAGTAAATCAAGTAAAACGAAAACACACACCCAAAAAAATATTACATGTGGTATGGCTGAGAGGCCTTACCAGGTAATACTCCCACAATCCACAGAGATGGATGGACCTCAGTTTTGATCTTAGTAGCCCTAGCTCGGTCCTGGAAGCGTGGCACAGAGCAGTCAGGCACACTTCAGTGGAACATGTGTTAAGCATTTTATTGTACACGCATTGGAAAATAAGTAAGTGACACGACTTGAAAGAAATCATATAAAAATTAGAGTGTATTTTTATGTAAATATAGGCACCAGAGCGAAGTTTGTATCTTACATATAACCAGAGTTATAGATTTTAAAAGCATTAAAAAATAAATGCAATATGCACTTTTTGTACATTTACCATGACGGTGAATTGAGCATAACTTAAGTCACGGTATGACCATCAAACTTTCAACATTAATCAATGGAGAAAGACACTTGGTTAACGGATAACAATGTCAAACATTTACTATTACTGCCAAAGGAGAAATCTTACAGGAGACAAACAGCCACTTGTGGGGTAAGTTCAAAAGAACCCTCTTGTGGTTAAGGTCTCAGGGGTCCCTAGACCAAGTTCCAACAGACAGTATTTTGTTACCTTACCCAGAGAGTCCGGTTGCAGAGGTAGCTTTGCGGTTCTTAGAGCAGACGGGGATACATGAAGGCTGACAATCATAGATGCAGCACTCTGCGAAACCACACTTGCGGATGGAACTACCCTCTACCCTTGGGAGGTAGAGGCCTTTGGGGCCTCAGGACCCAGATTCTATGGCAGCTGTCAATCATAGGAGGGTCGCATCAAAGATGCTTTGCCACACACTCACCATCGTCACCTTGAGTATAGAGGATCACAGCAGCAGGGTTATTGCAGACATCGTCGCTATTGCTGGGTGTTGCCCTCGAAGCGTAGATGTCCTTGCAGGGGTTAGTCACCGGGCTGGCAATCAACAAGCCTTGGCTGCAGCAAAAGTACTCCTCTGCTTCTTCAACGGCTGGAGGTCCGGAGGGAGTCCAGTAGCAGCTCCAAACTTGGTGTGAGTCTGACTACAACTCCCAGCATGCTCTTTACCAATTCTCATTGGGATAGCTTGCAGCAGGCCCAGTGGATGGCACTTCTTGTGACACAGCACAACAGTTTGTCTGCAACTTGCAGGGAACTAGTCCCACTAGTCCTGGGGTGTCTGACTCGATTTCTGACATCCACTGGGGTCCCTCTTGATGGGAGAGCCGAGTTTCAGCCACGGACTCAAGTCATTCTTGCAGTTCCAGTATATGACCCCTTTAGAACACTTAAGTGTCCTCTCCTTGCCTTCCGGCAGAGTCCAAATCCAGTTATCAGTTACCAGTTGCTCCTTGGAGTCCTTCTTCAGGCTTTTGTACAGAATCAAGGTTTTGGTTCCAGTGGTGCACCTTAAATCTATGTTTTATGGAGCCGTAAGTGGATGAGGGACAGTAGCCAATGGGCAATTGGTCCCTGTGGCGGACCCACGCCTGAGGCAACAGCATCCTAGGGTTGCACATCACCTTTTTACCCAGAGTTCTCTAATCTAGGGTCTTCGAACATGGTAGAACCCTTCCTTGGCTGTCCAGACCTCCTATCTCACCCTCAAGGGGTGAATGAATGAATGAATCTGCATTTCTAAAGCGCATGGCTACCAGAAGGCCTCCCAGCACTAGAAGCGGAGTCATCATAGAACTGAAGATGGTCTTACAGAAACAGAAAGGTTTTCAGAGGTTTTCGAAAGGTCAAATAGTTATCCTCAAGACGAATATGATCAGGCAGCTGGTTCCACAGTTTCGCAGTGTTATAGGCAAACAGGCGTCCACCACTACGGGACCTTTTTATCCTGGTAACAGCTGCAAGAGACGTATTCCTTGAGAGCAGGGGCCTATTGGGACAGTAAGGGGAGATGATAGACCGAAGAATAGGTGGGCCCTTAGATCCCATTGTCTTATAAGTGATGCACAATCCTTTAAAATGGACTCTTTCCCCGACAGGGAGCCAGTGGAGGGTAGCAATAGAAGGCTTTGCAGATTCCCGATTGGGGACCTGCATAAGGAGGCATGCAGCAAAATTCTGTACTGTCTGCAGTTTTTTAATAGTTGAACAAGGAGATCCTAAATAAAGAACATTGGCATAATCAAGTCGAGAGAGAATCATCGCTTGAACCAGCAGTCTCCTAGCATTAAAAGGCAGTAGGGGGAGGATTTTCCTTATCATCTTCGAAATCCTGTAACAGATCCCTGCCACTTTACTTGCTTGTTCCTTAAAGTTTAGGCTGTGGTTCAACCAAACACCAAGGCTCTTAATCTGTTCTTTAGGAGCGGGCATAGGATCCCGACACCTGGGCCAGAATGAACTAGCATTCAAGGGGGAGGCTTTGCCCAGTAACATCACCTCTGTTTTAGCCCCATTAAGTTTCAGATAGGAGTCTTCCATCCAGGCAGACGCCCTTTCCAGACAGCCCGCTGGATCAGTTACAGCTTTATCACGTTGATTAAGGGAGACAATCAGCTGAGTGTCATCCGCATACGTGATAACCTGAATGCCGAAAGGCTTAACAGCCTCAGCCAGGGGGCTCATGTAAACATTAAAAAGCATGGGGCTCAGGGAGGAGCCCTGAGGAACCCCACACCTCAGTGGCATACTATCAGAGATAAATCTATCCTCAAAAACTTGAAACGATCTCTCCTTTAAAAAGGACTCCAGCCACTTAAGTGCCGCCCCTCTCACTCCTACCTCCCTGAGTATCTGGATCAGTAGTTAATGATTAACCGTGTCGAAGGCTGCGCTAAGGTCTATGAGAACAATTGCCGCAGAGCCTCTGACATCCAGGATTTTTCTGGCTTTTTCTACTACTACCAACAGGGCAGTCTCCGTGCCCTGTTGGGGTCTAAAGCTAGTTTGTGAAGGATGGAAACATTCATTCTTCTCCAGAAAGGCAGAGAGAGTAGAATTGACATATGTTTTTTGCAATTGTCGCAATCCCTGGCAGAGCGAGATCGGAAGGTAGTTTGCAAACACTTCTGAATCCAGATTCGTTTTTTTCAAAAGCGCTTTGACAATAGCTCATTCCCATAATGGGGGAACGAGCCCAGAACAGAGTGAAATATTGATCAAGTCCAGTATTGTTGGAGAGATCATATCACAAGCCTGATTTAAATTAGTGTGGGCGGCACGTCTCTAGGAGAGCAAGATTTCAACTGGTTAAGAAGGTTTTTTAGGAGATTCAAGTCCATGGGAGGAGGTTCCGCTAGGGAGCAATCTTGGATTGGAGTCTGATTAATCGAATGTAAAACATTCTGATGTGCTGAGGACAAGGGAAATGAAGAATAAATATCTTGGACTTTTAAAAAAAAAGAATACTGCCAAGCTGTTGCAGCACCCTAAGATGTCATCGCATAGAGGAGAGGGCAGAGAAGGATTGAGAAGAGATTTCGCAATGCGAAAAATGTCCCGAGGGAAGTTGGAGGCTGAGGTGATCCTTTTTTCGTAGTAAGAGGATTGAGAACTTCTAATTTCTACCTTATATGCTTTTATATCCTCTCTATATTTAATTTTCTTGAAGGTAGAGAAGTCTTTCCTCCATCTTCCCTCCAGACGTTTACACTTTTGCTTCATCTCTCTTAACTTTGGGGAGTACCATGCCACTCTATTGGATCCTTTCTTAGTGGTCATCCATTTTTTAGGGACCACCGAGTCTAGTAAAGATTCAAGCCAGTTATTGAACAAGTCATTAGCAGTGACTGGGTTAGCATCAAGCACAGGTCTGGTGTTATTAAGAATTGGTGCCCAGGACTCAATAGAGAATTTGGACCAGTTGCGGCTCAGCTTTTTAACTGTTTCCACTGGCAAACTCTTGACCAAGGGGGACCACGAAAAAGGAATCAGATAATGGTCTGACCATGGTACCGGGATAGCTTTCCAACAACTAGATTATTTATGTTGGAAAAGATAGGATACAGTAAATGTACTTTGAGATGAGTGGGGCCGGTCACTTTTAAATTGAGTAGAAGGGCACCAAAGCTGTCAGTCAATTCCTCTGTAGCAGGTAAGGAATGTCGTCTGGTGCTGTTAGCCTTTGGAGGTGTACGCCTCCTGAATAACTAATTTTCCTACATGTCAGGCCGGCCAGTGCTGGAAGGGCTTTGTCCTCAAGTGGGGGACAAGAAATTACACATCAAGGGCAATGAAAGCCTTTGAGGCTTACCGCTTTATTGGCTGATATCACTAGCCTTCCTGGGAGGGTGAAGGTGCAACCCCCTTTCTTCCCAGGGCGGTGTCTCCCATTCTGTGGATGTGCTACCATGACCAGCAGCAGAGCAGACTCTTTTCTTGGCGGCAAATGGCTCGGCGGAGCCCACCAATGCACTGGAGTACTGTGTCCCATGGTGGCACCCCTGTGCATACTAGCTCTCCCTTGACAAAAGAAACGTTTTGGGGGTAAAAAAGCCTGGTGTTTGACAGCAAACATGACACAATACGGTCATTCCATAGTGGGACTGGATATCTCGAGTTTTCTCTGTAGCAAGCCCACATTACACTATGGATCGCCAGTCTCTTACAGTAAAACCTTGCTTTACAGGGTTACTCTAGGGATATATATGCCTAAACATATATATCTACACCTTTAATATAATGCACTCTACCTCCTGGGCTTAGGAGGACAATCTTAAGAGTGATTTACTTATATTAAGGCAGTTGTATGGCTCTGCAGCACATGGTATGTGCAGAGTTACTCTAATTAGGTTGCTCGTGCAAGGCTGAAATGGCAGACCTGCAAATACACTTTTACTTGGGTCACACATGGTAGTACAAACAGTGCTGCAGCCCTGGTAACACCTTTACCACCTTTGCCCTGGGTACCATTGGTATCATATACTAGGGACTTATAAGGGGGCAAAGTACCTTGCCAATTGGGTGTACCAATTTAACATCACTTTAAAGGAAAAAAGTACGGGCACTAAGGCCTGGTTAGCAGGTCCCAGTGCACTAGCAGAGTCAAAAAAGAGCATCTATCAACTCTAATGGGGGCAGAAAGTGGGAGGGGGCTTCTGCAAAAGAATCCCAGTTTCTAACAAGCACTGAAAAACAACAACAATGAAAAAGTTTGTACGCTTTGTTTTGAAAAAGTTTGAATATTTTGACTTTCGCTCCCATCATTTGGATTATGGTATGTAGTTTCTAACAAGCACTGAAAAACACCAACAATTAACCCCTTCCCTGCTCATGACGGAACCGTTCCGTCATGAGCCACGGTTGCCGTGTGCTCATGACGGAACGGTTCCGTCATGACAATCCTGTCGGCGGCCGCTCCGCCTGCGCGGCGCTGTTTCCCCGCCTGTGCGGGGCGACAACGCAAATGGGCGGAGTCATGACGGAACCGTTCCGTCATGAGCACAGCTCAACTGTGGCTCATGACGGAGCGGCTCCGTCATGAGCACAGGCCCGCCGCGCTGCCCCCCTGCCCCCCCCAGCGCTGCAGCGGAATGTCCGCAGCAGCGAAGGGGTTAAAAAGTTTGTACGCTTTGTTTTGAAAAAATGTAAATATTTTGATTTACACTTCCATATTTTGTATTAATCTACATTAGTGAAAAAAAGAATTGCTAAGACTTAAAGAGTCAATTTTCTTTTAAGGTAAACCTAAAGTTAGGACTCCTAACTTTACTACTACTAAACTGAGAAAAATCCAAATTTTAAGGCTTTCGGTATTCACAGAAGGCATTTAGGAGTCCTAAAGTTAGGAGTCCTAACTTTACTACTACTAAATTGAGAAAAATCCTAATTCTAAGACTTTCGGTATTCACAGAAGGCATTTAGGAGTCCTAAAGTTAGGAGTCCAAACTATACTACTACTAAACTGAGAAAAATCCTAATTTTAAGGCTTTCGGTATTCACAGAAGGCATTTAGGAGTCCTAAAGTTAGGAGTCCTAACTTTACTACTACTAAATTGAAAAAAATCCTAATTTTAAGACTTTCGGTATTCACAGAAGGCATTTAGGAGTCCTAAAGTTAGGAGTCCTAACTATACTACTACTAAACTGAGAAAAATCCTAATTTTAAGACTTTCGGTATTCACAGAAGGCATTTAGGTGTCCTAAAGTTAGGACTCCTAACTTCTGTGAATACCGAAATGAGTAATTGCCTTCTGTGAATACCAAAATGAGTAAGTGCCTTCTGTGAATACCAAAATGGTAGTAAGTTTAGGATTTTGTCTTAAGTTAGTTCTGTGAATCGGGCCCTCCTCCTTTGGAGGATAGGAGATGGGTGCACTATTTTTCAATGAGCATAAATGGGTTTGAGATGTATTGTTATAGGTGAAGGGCAAACTAGGTGCCTGATCTAGAGTTGACAAATGGACCGTCATTCTTCCATTATGGCGGGACTGATACATTCAGTAACCTTTACCTCTCCCTCAGGGCACACTATCCAATACTACCAGCATAGTTCCATCCCAAATACGCACATCATTGGCTATGATTGTGAACATGCTAGTTACATTTCTAAAAGCAGAGGTCTATACCTCCACCATTTTTATTCATTTCGCAAATGTTAATATTGCATCGTTTTTGTACAATTCTCAATGACTCATAGTGAATGTTAATTTTGTAAATTAACTATACCTTCAATATTGCAATCATATTGTGCTGAATGTACTCACTAAAATACTAAGGAAGGTCAAGTTTGCTCAACATTTAAAATAGTGACACACTATTTTAGGGACTCTACCTCACAGAGTGGTGCTAAGTCATAGTATGATGAACCCTAGGTGACAGGAGATTTTAACAACCCTAGATATGGGAGCTCACGCATGCATCACAGACCTGACCTGCGAAACCACAAAAATGTCATTTCACTTGGGATTACACATCTTTCAGATTAAGAGGAAGAAATATATGAATACATGTATGGACCCTAAAATGGATCAGTCATGTACACAAATATATTGAAGAGCAGTTTGACATTATAAAAATTATTATTAGCTAAAGGTTTTATAGTTTATATATTGTTATTAAAATACTGTAGACTATCTTTAACTGGAATTGTTTTGCTTTGTCTCAAGATCCAGCAGTCAGTCTCAACTGTGCTGGGCGCTCGGCCTAAGGAATGATCAAAAGTTTTTAGTGGGAGCTGCACTCCTTCCAATGAGGATGAAGACTAGCCTGGCCCAACAGGCGTGTGTGCCCAGCACCCTATACTCTCCCTCAGGGCACAAGATCTAATACTACAAGCAGAGGTCCATCCCAAATACCCACATCATTGGCCATGATTGTGAAAATGCTATTCACAATTTTACAAGCAGAGGTCTATACCTCCACCATTCTTATCTTGCAGAGATCTTCACACACATATAAATGTGGAAGGGACGGAGGTGAGTGGATGAAAAATGGGTAATATTTATGACTGAAGGTGCAGGGTTAAGGAAAAAATCAGGAGGAGTTTAGGCAGTGATAGGGCGGGATTTAGAGTGGGACATGTACCCACCCACAAAAGAGTAAGCCCTATGGTATTTATAAAATGCACTTACAAAGTTGCTCCAGGGAAAAGGGTCCAAAACAATAGTAAATGCACTTCAGCACAGAGCTGGAATAATGCATGCACTACACATGGCCGATCACTGGTACTTCAATACCCTACCACAGCAACTAACGAAGGCAGTCGCTTACAATTAAACTCTATAGGAACAAATGTTAAAATAAATAAAATTAAATTATTTAGCTATTTAAAAACAAATACATCTAATGTTAAAAATTCTATATAATATATATTTAATATTTTTTCTAAATAATTTCACAACCTTTTAAGTTCTTTTTTATTAAAACTAATTAAATTACTTTTAATTAATTTCATACATCACTTTCAATAACTTTAAGACATGATAAAATATATATTTTTTTACTTTATTTGGGATGTTTGTTTATTAATTTACACTCCAGAAAAATAATTGTATTTTAATGTAATATATTCTAAATAATAATAACAAACAATTAAAACTAAGTTAATAATACAGTAACATTGTATATTGTTTTACATTTCAAATAAATATATATTGCTTTATTTAACATTAATATCGAACATTAAAAAAAAATCCTATTTGTTTCAAGTTTAATAAACTTTCACTCTTTCCCTACATTTCGCCACATGGAGATCTCTGCTTTAATTGTGGAGTATTCGCCAAGGATGCAGAACACCAACTATGGTCATAAAGTCACTACTAGGAGTAACGTTACTTCATTTATGATGTTTTTAAGGACTTTTCCCCGTATTTCAGGGGTGAGTATATGCAAGTCTACACTTTTGACTGACTTTATTCTCAAAAGTAGTAAAGTTTCTCAAAAGTGTAAGAGTAAGTTTAACTGTAGAAAATCTGCATGTGTAGATTTACCTTAGTGAATAAGCCCATTCAACTCAAATGACATCACTGATGACATCACTGATAACATCATCCAGCTAAACATATATACTAAGGTATCACAAAAGTTACTTTAGTTTACTTTCTGTACTACTAATAAGTGATTCTTTTTCAAAACATAAATTATGTGAGTGTGTGGGTAACTGTGTATCTCTGTGTGTGAGTGTATGTGGCTGTCTGAGTGAATAATTGGATGTGTCAGTAGCTGTAAGGGTGAGTAATTGGCTGTGTGAGCGTCTGTATGAGTCAGTGAGTGGGTGTGTAAGTGGTGCATGGATGAGTGAGTGGATATGTGACAGACAGTATAGATGACTGAGTGGTTGTGTGAGTGAGTGGCTGTGTGAGTGTCAGTTTAGAGGAGTGAGTGGGTGTGTAAGTGGCTGTAAATTGTGAATGAGAGAGTGCATAAGTGGCTGTATGGGTGAGTGGGCAGGTGCATGAGTGTCTGTATGGGTGAGTGTGAGGGTACATGCGTGGCTGTAGGGGTGCATGAATGGGTGTGTAAGTGGGTGTATGGGTGAGTGAGTGGGTGTGTGAGAGGTTCTATGCATGGGTTCGTGGATGCATGAGCACTTGTATGGTGTTCTGAATGGGTATGTGAGTGGCTGTGTGAGTGGGTGTATGAGATGTTGCATGGGGTGTGAGTGGTTCTGTGTATGATGTCATAAGTAATGTCACCCTTTCTCAACCTCTCTGCAAATGCGCCTTCTGGCACACTACTGTTTGGGGGATGTAGCCTCCTTGGCTGCTGAGGGTCATTGGGAGACAATCACCCCTATTGTTGCCACCAGTAAGTCCTCCACAAAGGGGATTGCTGAGACTCCATAGGAGACCCTGCCCCCTTTCTCAACCACTCTTCAAACACGCCTCCTGACGCACTCCCGGTTGGGGGATGAAGTTCCCTTGGTTGCTTAATTCTTCCTGTCTCCGCTCGTTTCTCACCATTATTTTGCCTCTTTCTGCTTGTTTCTCACCTTCATTTTGCCTCTTTCTGCTAGTTTCTAACCTTTATTCCACTTCCTTTTGCTCGTTTCACACCTTTATTTTGCCTCTTTTTGATCGTTGCTGACCTTTATTCTGCCTCTTTCTGCTCATTTCTGTCCTCTATTTTGCTTCTTTCTGCTCGTTTCTGTCTTTTATTTTGTCTCTTTCTGCTCATTTCTCATATCTATTTTGCCTCTTGCTGCTTGTTTCTGGCCTTTATTTAGCCTCTTTCTACGTGTTTCATACCTGTATTTTGCCTATTTCTGCTCGTTTCTGACCTTTAGTCTGCCTCTTTCTGCTTGTTTCTCACCTTTAATTTGCTTCTTTCTGCTAGTCTCTGACCTTTATTCTGCCTCTAGCTGCTCGTTGCTGATGTTTATTCTGCCTCTTTCTGCTTGTTTCTTACCTTTCTCTTGCCTCTTCCTGCATATTGCTGACATTCATTCTGCCTCTCCTTGCTAGTTTCTGACTTTTATTCTGCATCTTTCTCCTCATTTCTGACCTTTATTTTACCTCTTTCTCCTCTTTTCCCCCCGGGTCTGTGGGGGAAGCCTCAAGGCCCCCGCAGTCCCAGTCAGCTCCCCGCCTCCTGTGGGAGCTGGCCTTGCTCTCACAGACAGGGAGCTGCTCTCTGTGAGAGCAATCCTTTTGTCTGTTTCCCTGCAAGCTTGACAGCAAGCAGGGATGCACCTGAAAACTCCACTCCCAGCAGTTTCACAACTCCGGTTGCTGTGAGTGGATTTGTGTTCATTCTGACTTGGCAGGAGCTGCCAAAGCTACTACCAAGTCAGGGCAAACAGCTATATCGCGGGGGTGGGCATCTCAGGACATAGCAGGAGCTGGCACAGGGGGTATATCCAGGTCCATTATTGGCTCCAGGAGGGGGGCTGAGTGGCCCCCTCCTTTGATCTGCATGGACCTGCCCCGGGAAGGTGGTGGTCCTGGGGCCAAGAACGGCCAAGGAGGGGGTTGGACATGTGGCTCCCTCCTTCGTTTGAAAAAAGAAAGCCCCAAGGAGTCAGTGGTCCCCTGTTCGCAGGGGTCCATGTGCCTCCGCTCCATAACTAACTTAGTCCCAGGGAAGTGGGTGTCCCCTCGGCGCGGAGGTCTGTGAGGCCCCCGAAGTATTTAAAGCCCCAGGAAGGTGGCTCAGTGAGCTCCCTTTATTTTTTTTAATAATTCCCATATGCCCTCAGGAGCTACAAGTGTGAGAACCTTTGCTTGTAACTTTTAATTTTTTTTGCCTTGAATTCACTAATTTTTCGAATTTTCAGTAATTTGTTTTTGCCATGGCGGCATACCACGGGGACCCAGGACCATGGCTTGGGGGGTCAGGCCATTCCTACCCTGCTACCTCTTCTTTTATTCCAGTTTATTTGTGGGACTACACTGAAGTCAAGTCCTGGTTGAAGTGTTGAAAGCCAATCAGAGCTTTGCATTTCCCAGGACGAGCTTGTTATTATTCGCAAATTCCTTGCGGCCACAGATATCCTTATTTTTTCCCATGAATAAACAACAACTGAACAGACTTAGACCAGATAACTGAAAGTGTGATCTGTGTAACCAGATCTAATTTTCTGTTAAAATTTGTGTAATTCCATTCAGCGGTTCGGACTGTAGTAGTGTTTAAAGCTCCTATGGCAATTATCATGGGAAATGCACTTTTTTTTACCCCCCCTTTATCTCGTCTCCAGCTTGACGATTCACCCTGAAAATTTCCATGCACACCAAGAATCACAGTGGCACTTTGTTGTGAAAATTTCTTGAAGGTTTGTCAAATGGCACCAAAGATATAGGCATGTTAAAAAATAAACACTTTTCCATAATGGTCCTAACTATAACTACCTACTGGTGAACGCCAGGCTCAGACTTGATTCATAGAAAACAAGTGAAATTCAGCAGTTATAGTCACCTGATTTACCTATAACTTGCGCTCCCGCAATGCACTGCTTATGACCACATATATTACATCACTCATGACATGGGTGTTGAACAGATAAACAAACCTACTACAAAAGTTGAATAAGTATACTAGGTGTACTACTACTATGTGATATTAGTTTGAATATATCATGTGAGTGGCTGTGTGACTGTATGTATCCCTGTGTCTATGAGTGTGTAAGTGGCTATGAGTGTATAAGTGGGTGTGTGAGTAGCTGTGTGGGTGAGATGCCATGTGGGTTGTGGTATTGGTGAGTAAGTGGGTGTTAGCGGCTGTATGGGTGAGTGAGTAGCAGTGTGAGGGGCCTCACCGGGTGGCTAAGAGGGTGTGTAGTGACTGTATGGTTGTGAGTCGATGTCTGAATGGCTGTATGAGTGAGTGACTCAGTGTGTAGGAGGCTGTATGGGTGAGTGAGTGTCTGTTTGAGTGGGTGTTTAGTTAAGTGAGTTGGTGTGTGAGTGGCTGCATTGGAGAGTAAGTGTACGATTTGCTGTATGGGTGAGTGTGCGGCTGTGTGAGGGCTTGTATGGATGTGAGAATGGGCATGTAAGTGGTTGTGTGGGTGTGTGATTGCTTGTACAGGGGAGTGAGTGGCTGTGTTGAGAGGTTGTATGGGTAAGTGAGTAGGGGATGTGAGTGACTGTAGGTAAATAAGTGGATGTGTGAGTAGCAGTATTGGTGAATGTGTTCTATGTGAGCGGCTGTATAGGTGTGACTGGTTGTGTGAGTGGCTGTACGAGTGAATGAGTGGCTGTGTGAGTGCCTCTATGGAGGATTGAGTGGGTGTGTGAATACTGGTATGGGTCTCTGAATAGGTATGTGAGTTGTTGTATGGGTTTGGGAGGGAGTGTGTTAGTGGTTCTGTGGATGATGTCATCAGTGTTGTCATTTGAGATGTCATCAGTGATGTCACTGGCCATGGCATGAGTGATGTAATATGTGAGGTAATAAAAAGTGCATTACAGGGGCATAAGTTATAGTTAACTCAGGGAACTATAACTGCTGAATTTTACTGGTTTTGTATGAGGGAAATCTGAGCCTAACTACAATATCCCTGTAGCCTTAGGTTTTAAGTGAATTTTTAAGGTTTTTCAAATTCTAATTCGTAAATATATTGTTTTTGTAATCTTCTTGGTTTTTTAAGTGAATTTCTATGGTTTTGTAAATAATAGTTGCATTTGCAGAGTGTTGGAGAAAGGGGACGGGCCTCCGACCAGCTCTAAGGATTCCCGCTGCAAGAGACTTACTAGAGCTAACAGGAGGGCTTCCTGGCCCCCAAGGTCCCTCAGCATCAAAGAGGGCTTCATCCCCTATCCAGTAGTGTGCCAGGAGGTGCGTTTTCACAGTGGTGGAAAAAGGGTGTGTGTCCGCCAAAGTCCTCATAGCAATCAGGCTCTGTGGGCCTTACTGGAGGTAACAGGAGGGGTAGTTGGCCCCCAATGACCCTCTGGAGCCTAGGGGACTTCATCCCCCACCCAGGAGTGTGCCAGGAAGTGCATTTACAGAGTGGTGGAAAAAGTGGGCCATAGAGGATGTCTCAGAAATCCACCAGTGTGGAAATTACTGAGGGTAACAGGAGTGCATGTTGGCGCCCAAGGTCTCTTAGCAGCCAAGGGGACTTCATCACCCGACCAGTAGTGTGCCAGGAGGTGCTTTTTAAGAGTGGTGGAGAAAGGGAGTGAGGCCTTCAAATACCTTTCAGCAGTCCCACAGTGTGAAAGTAAAATGAGAACTTGTTGTCCCCCAAAGATCCTCTGCAGACAGGGGTTCCTTGTGGCAGGCCCTCGCAATGCTCTGCAAACCAGGATTTAGGGTACTCATGTTCAGTGGGCCTCACTGAATCCTTGTAGCTGGCCCACCATGCTCCATCACAGTCTGCCTGAACGTGTGGCCGTTTTTCTACTATTTTCACTGAAGTCTTTCAAATTACAAATCTCCAGTTCTACTAATTGGATTTGTGTCATTTTAGTCTTGCTTTATTTATTCAAGAATAATCTATTTTTCACAGTGTTTCCACAGTGTTACTGTTTGAAGTGTTGCACAAATACTTTATACATTTCCTCTAAGGTAAGCCTGTCTGCTCTGTGCCCAGCTAACAGGGTGATGAGCACAGGTTAAATTAGGGTTTGCTTGTGACTTCACTCTGACAAGGATTGTGGTTTCTACTGGAGTAGTGTTTTGCCCCTCAACCAGTAACCCAAATTCTCACAACCTACTTTTTTATCAATCCACCCATCCATCCTCTCACACTTCCACTCACCCACGGACTCATCCAGCCTTTCATCATTCAATCCATCCTTTCTTTCACTCACCCATTCAAATGTTGTTTTACCCTTCCATCCAGCAATCCCTTCTCCCTTCCATCCATCATTTAAATTCTTCCTTCTTTTCACAGTTTTGTCGTGAACTTCATATGTTCTTCCTTTCAATCTTCCTTCCTGCCCTATCAGTTTTCGACCCTTGCCCCATCATTTTTCTTTTGGGGCCTTCTTTACTATGATAGGCTTTGCACACCTCACCTCCGTTATGGTGTTGACTTACTTTGTTTTTAAGAGCTCTTGTCTGCAGACTTTCAGACAGAATAAGTTTGTTTATAAGTAATCAGGTTTTCCTTGTCAACACCACCATGGCTTGAGCTGCTAAAGCGTGGGGTCACTGACAGGGCAAAAGACCCATTGGATGAGATGGGCTGACCCATTGCCCTATGCTGTATGCTGTGGTGGGTAAAAGCAAAACATGAATGAACAGACTCCTGAATGAAGAGGGGTGACCCAGAACCACTTTAGGCATGTATATATGCATATATTTTTTATGAATTCTTTGAAAACACTATCCTGGTGAGAACTGTCTCAAGGTCCTGCCTAAAATAACTTCACAATCAATATTCAGAGAGATTTCAAGAAAGTTTTCTTGCTAATCCACATTTATACATGGTCCTTTATGTATTAAGGTGAAATTATCATAACCTTTTTTATTAGAGAATCAATTTTTCTTGCCTATAACAGGCAGGATATAATATACTTCTATATGCGCTACATTCTTTATATGTGCGCATCATTGCTGCACTAATAATCATGAAAGACTATATCCTCTTTCATACCATTATATTTATTTAGTTGTTCAGTTTATCTACTTCCCATCACTTCGAAAATACCCATAAAATAGAAGGTCACAAATATGAGTTTTCATTTAGCTCCTGCCCTTCACGAATGCTGCTGTAAAGCAATGGATGATCTTCCAGCTATATAAAACATCTATTCATACTCCTTTAGTGGAGAAACATAATGGATTTTCAAGGTTTAAAACTATCAGCAGAGCAAAAGAATAGCAAACAACCTGAGATCTGGAGAGAAATAGGCTTGTAAATGCTTAGATGTGAATTTGATTAAGCCATATGCGAAAACATGAGGAAGGTTGTATTAGACAAATGTCAAAGGGTACATTTTCAGTTTATAGAGTTTATTTGTGTTCTTAAAATGGAAGTAAAAAATTCTTTTGAAACAGATCAAGTTTTCTAAAGACACATATTCATACTAGTAATGCTTGCTAAAATAATGAATTTAGTAAACTTTGGACAATTTTAAAAGGACATGCAGGATAACTGTTCTCAATATTGGGGAATCCTCAGAAATCATCATGATTGAAATTAATCAACATTGATCCACCACACTGCCAGTGGTGTCCCCTCACAGCCATGGAGCACCAATGGATCACAACGTTGACCCCTTCATTGGCCCACACCTTTCCTCCCAGCAGCCTTCTTGTTTGTTGCTTAACATACTAAAGAGTGCCGAAAACATAAAGTAAATATGTTTTTTGGATTGATGTTTACTTTGTTTCTGACACTGACTTAATGATCCCCAAGAACGCTAGATGCAAGTGGAGACGTTTCTTAGGGAAACCTGGGGTTACATCTGCAAAACGTGGCTAGCTACCACCATGTAATGTTCATTATTTGAATTCAAGTTAGAGAAGGTTTGTTTGGTTAAGGGAGCTTGTGTTGCCTACGTAAACAGACCTATCCTGAAGTTCTGTGAAGAATATGATGTAGTGCTTTTACCTTGGTCTTCAATGTGAAGAGCTAATGCTGAACAGGAAATGGTGTTAATCCCCAAAGGATTTTATTGCTCCACAACCAGACTTGGTCAACATGTAATTCAATATCAAATAACATTTCAGAGTTCAAAATAAAGTTAATTAGGCTTCACAATAAACACTGACAAGTTTTAAAATGGAAACCATAAAGATTTATTGAAAGTTTAGAGGCATTACAGAAAGCAAAATAAATAAAAAAGAATCTGGCAGATAGGCATTTTATCATATAAAAGCATGAAGATGTAAATCATTAAATAGCAGGAGAGAGTATAATGCGGCTTAGTAAGAAGGCCATAAATCAGAGGTCAGACCAACAGAGTGTTCTCTTCTAAAGATCAGGGGAAAGTGAACCCAACACTCTCTGGGTAAAGCTTATTTTATAAGGTGAAATACAATAAGATCATACATTTTGGTGTGAACATGCAAAAGCCCTTAAATCCCACCCAGTCATATTACAGGAAGAGCTACATAGTTTGATAACACATTTATCACAACTGACACACAGACTTTTACAATATAATTCTTCGCAGTGCTCTTGTGACACCTTATGGTTAGTACACATTCTGCCACATGTTATGGTTATGTTCTCACTGGAACCGCAATGTGGTCACAATAAGGTCTGGGCAGTGGCGTAACAAAACTTGATCGGGCCCCCTTGCAGGGTATATGAAGGGGCCCCCTCTGGACCCAATCTGGAGCTCTCCGGCTGAAGTGCGGTGCTGAGGGGGCCCTCCCCCGCACCACAGGGGCTGCGGGGCCTGTGTTACGCCCCTGGGTCTGGAGAAAACATTCACTTTGCTAACACAACATTAAGCAAAGCTTGAGAACTAAGCATCATGTTGTTCATGAGCGGATGATAATGTGGGGCAGATTTATGAAGATCTGACACAAAGCAACACAGCACAAAACATAACACTAGAGGAAAGGGTTTAATCGAGTGTGATAGTCAGTGGCGCCAACATAAAGTTTGCATATTGTATTTCATATTCCACGTAGGATGGTGCCACAGGTGGGGGATACCCCTGAACTCCTAAGTAATTGACCAAATGTCATACAAAATCACACCAAGCCTGTGCACTCGTGAAAAGTATCTGCAAGTCAATTCTCTATATCGTGTCTGGTCACAGAGTAAATGCACAACACCACATGAATACGGTGATAACAAAGACGAATAATCATAAGTTGTATTTTTCTTTCTTTTATTCCAGAATGGTTGCCCAGCCAAAAAGCATTGCTGCACTACTCAAATGGAGAAGGCAGGAATGCGGCATTTCTGAAATGCAGCATATCTACTAAAATTTGGCACATTTCTGCTCTCTCCCTGCACTTCTGTACTTGTGGCTGCCAAGCACCAGCGCAGGAACTGTTGCACAATGGTGCAAGGGTGCCTGTGTTACTGCTAGTATTGTTATTGTGCACGAAGGATCATATTCCCACACAAACACAATCCCCTGAGACTTTTTCCTCCTTCTATCTGTGCTGCATAATGCAGCACAAGTAGGAAGAGGGAAAAACAAGGCAAAGTAAACATATTTCTCCTTGTTACTCTTCCCATGAGAAGGTGTAGCATTTTGACATATTCCCAGGTCTACTAGTGTAAGTACACCTGAAAATGTGCCAAAAACCATGGGTGGATGCCTGGGAACACCCACGCTCCACTCATGGAACACCTTCCCAGGACAGACTAATGAAAGACATCGAATTACTCTGCCTTGCATCACTCCAGATTTACTATGCTACATAGCAATGCAAGGTTGGTCTGCATGGCATAGTAAATCTCGCTTAAGGGCTAGTGTTGCCCTTGTGTTACCTTCCATGATACAAGGCCAATGCAAGCCCCTGATAATGCTGGCCCTTTGTTTCAAAACACTGAGCCTGATTCACAAAAGTAAACTTGGACCAAAAGTCTAAGTTTAGACCTGAAGTCTAAGTTTAGACCTAAAGTCTAACTTTACTACTACTGAAGTTAGACTTTTGGTCTAAGCTTAGACTAAAAGTCTAAGTTTAGACCTAAAGTCTAACTTTAGTAGTAGTAAAGTTAGACTTTTGGTCTAAGTTTAGACCAAAAGTCTAAGTTTAGACCTAAAGTCTAACTTTAGTAGTAGTAATGTTAGACTTTTGGCGTAAGTTAGACTTTTGGTCTAAACTTATACCAAAAGTCTAACTTTAGTAGAAGTAAAATTAGACTTTTGGTCTAAACGCATACCAAATGTCTAACTTTAGTAGTAGTAAAGTTAAGCTGTTGGTCTAAGTTAGACTTCAGGTCTAAACTTAGACCAAAAGTCTAACTTTAGTAGTAGTAAAGTTAGACTTCAGGTCTAAACTTAGACTTTCGGTCTAAGTTTACTTTTGTGAATCAGGCCCAATGTTTACAAATTAACAATTGTGTGCTGTACAGAGGGATGACTGTGTGCAAGAATAACATAGCCACAGGCAGCAGCAACCATTTAGAATTTGAGACTTACATTATTAATGATAAAATAAACACAGATTCTCCGCAAAATATCTTGAATTCATTACGTGTTAATTACATCTTGTTAAGACAATTATGTATTTTCATTAAATATCTTATCCCACATACATCATAAAATAATAGCGACAAATAAACAAAGTGAACACGTCCTACAGATCCAGAGCCATGAGGCACCCAAAACATTCTCATGCCTCCACAGATGACAAGATTTGTTTGTCGAGCATCTCTTATTAAAGGAACGATCCTAAAGGCATCATAAGCAACTAAGCTATATCATGAAACATTTACTTCACGTCCTGTTTAAAGTTCATTTCTCCCATTTAAGTATCAGTGGAAGAAGTACCTAGGTCCTGGGCAGACAAAGCAACTGCCTGTGATTCCAGGTCAGCTTTAGGCAGAACTCACAGAGAACAGGGGCAGTATAACAAGACTACTGTCACCACAGGGGTGAGGAATGGCAAGCTGATGGGAGAGCTAGCAGACCTGGGTGTTGGCGTGCAGGGGTAATAACAGACTGACTTGGTGTAGGGAAGAGTGGTCCAGATAGATAAGGAGAGACATGCAGAAAGATGGAAATCAAGAGAGCAGGCTCCTTGATAATTGAGAGGAGAGGGAGGGGGAGAAAGGGCAGATTAGTGTGTGAAGTGGACAAACTGAGAAGAGTGGATAGATTGTATGATGACGGAGGACAACAAGGCAAAGAAAGGAGGATAGCTGAGTGGAAAGATAGAGGAGGGTGAGGTATAACAAGAGAGAAAGGTAGTGGAGATGAGAGAGGAGCAAAGCAAGATAGAGCTAGTTGGCTAGGAAGATGGTGATGCAGGGCAAGGATAAACTGAGGCAGAAAGTGAAGAGAAGGAAGAGGGAGAGGGTGGAACAGGGTAATGTGACACAAGAAAAGTGTGAGGTAGAATCTGGGGAGTGTGAGTTTGAGACAGGAGGAGACAGACCGAGAGGAAGGAGGGCAAGTCTCGAGAGGGTGAGGAGGGTGTTGCGAGAAGTGAAGAGGAGGGGGAGATGGAGAAAATGTCGGCGGGAGCGAGAAGACATGAGAAGAGAAACCAGAGAAACAGGAAATGGGCAAGGGGAAAGAGGAGAGAGGAGGAGGGCGAAGCAGAGAAGAGTGAGGCAGAGAAAGAAGGAGAGTGAAACAATGAGAGGGGAGTGTGAGGCAGAGACAAGACTGAGGGTAATGTGGAGATAGTAGGTAAAGAGGATTGTAGGACAGGCAGGAAAATGGTTGGTGAAACAGACATGAAAGGGTTGTATGGTAGCGAGATTGAGGAGGAAGGTGAACTGGAGAGATTGGAGGAGGATTATGCGGACGGAGAGGCGAAACAGATGAGGAGGATGAGACAGAGAGGAAGATGAGGAAGATGAGCTAGAGAGAGGAGTATGTCAGGATTCAAGCTAGGGATGAACACCCCAAAGGATATAGGTTAACAGTCCCAAACATCACCTGTTCATACTGATGTATGGAATAATAATATGTTGGTAAGGAACTCAGGAAAAAATGGGAAAGGGACTAGAAAATGAAGACACTGGTGTAGAATGTCATCACTGCAGCAGTGTAGCATTTCAGAACTGCTCGGTAATCTTGACAAATCAAAGAATTTAAGCAAGAGCTATTAGATGCTAGCAAACGTAGTATTCCCCCAGATTATTGCTGAAACCCTTTTTTGGGGCTATAGGACTGCTGCTCAGGGGTAAAGTGCTCCTGCACTACCTTTCCAAACTGTTAAAATAGGTATACACAAGATTGGCACATTTAATTTTTTTTTTAGTCCATAGTATATGGTGCCACCTGTAACCGCAGTCACCAAATTAAATGTTACTAGTAGTCTGTAGAACTCATTGTGCCATTCACTAAAGTAGCACTGTAAAACATGTCTCTAGGCTTGCCCCTGGAACAGTTTTAAACTGGTATTTTGATCTGGCAAAATAAACCTTTGGCAACACAAATAGATGGTGGACGGAATGCTGAACATTGTCAAACAATCACCCCTAGTCAAAGATGTGGGATAAATCATCATTTTTTTGCTCACCATGCCACATCAGTTTGAACCCAGCCTGGCTGATGAGGGACGATACCCCGAAACCAGTCCCAGGATGCTTATTTTCTGGTCAAGTGAGGACCTGGCCTGGCAGTCAGACTGGACTGTTCCCATGGGGCTCAGGGTCAATACTGATTTGCAGATGGCTGGGCCCAACTGGAGTAGCATAGTGAGCAAACAAACGATGGATTTAACCCAGATCTGTTATTGGGACTGAATGTTTGATGATGTTCAGCATTCCATCCATCATCTTTTTGTGTTGGTAAAATAAACCTTTCCGCTGGCCTAAATCTTCCTTTTTAATACTTATGAGTTGCCCCTAAGGTAGGCCATGAAAGCCTGTAGCACAGGTGTGTGGGGCCATATTATATATAGGGCCTATATTCCCTGTTTGCTCCATGGCACTATAGCAAACAGAGAAAGTGCACAGTAGTATGCAGAATAGGGCAGCCGCGAACTGGTGCTCCCTGGGGGAAGTGTATTCCAGTGTAATACGGAGCAGCTGCTTTAAAGCTGCTCCATGTTTCACAGCGCGGGTGGAAACCCTCCTGCACTTTCAGGAGGGGAAAGAGATCCCCCTGCAGGTGAGTGCAGTGAGCGACTGCTTCCACCTGGAGGGGGATGTCAGGGGATCTGTGGGACCTCCTTTCTCAGCCCCAGAGGGCTGCATTTAGGAGGATCACTGAAAGTGCACCATCTTTTTGTGTGGCAATTTCAGTGCAGCTCCTAAAGGCATGTTTGCCTCTGCGCCTATGTCGATAATACGGTGCTGGTGTAGAGGCAAAGTGATTGCCTAATCTGCATGGGTACCTGTGCACCAGCACTACCAGTATTACAGAAGGGGCCGTACAAGCATCTGTGGCCCCTTCTGTAACCACTGGCATAATGCATAATATGGCCTATGGTAGTCAAAAAGTAAGATATGTATATTTAATGTTTTATATGTCCTGGCAGTGGAAAAAAACCAAAGTAATTTCTTCACTGAGACAAGGCTGGCTCTCCCATAAGTTAATGCCTGGTTACCCTATTTCATATAACACGTGCTAAGTTGAGTTTAGGGGTAGCTAGAAAATTGGTTCAAGGATTCGTTTTAATATTAATGGTCAAGTTGGATTTTATATTGCTATTTTGGAAATTACACTTTTAGAAATTTGCTATTTTCCTGCCTCAAACCAAAAGGCTTTCATGCCAGTGTCCAGCTGTCACATGATCCCTGCTGGCTCCCCTGTGTGTGTTGCTCCCAGACTGTGGACAAAGGGCTCTGGGTGAGGGAGGTGATTCCTCCCTTGAATGATAGGAAGGCCTGGGAGCTGTGTCCATCCCCTTCCTGAGCTTTAAAGAATGCATACCTTGTCCCTACAGATGAAGCCACACCTATGCCTGTCTCCCTTTGCCTCTCTAGTCAAGCTGGCTCCAAACACAGTGAGAGGGGAGGAACTCACCATAACTGCTTTAGGAGATGGACAAAGGCTTGCACTCTACCCACAGACTGAAACCGGGCATAAAAGTGGAACCCATAGACCTCTTGTTAAAAAACTCCTGGACCTCTGAAGACTCAGATGAAGGACTGTCCTGCTGTCTGAAGTACCTGAGAAAAGACAGGACCTGCTTGACTCGAACCCAGGACTTCTGAAGTGGCTTCAGCTGACTGATGCCCTGTTTGAGCTACTGGGACCTAAGAAGGTTCCAGAGGACTCTCTCCCTGCAACTGCCCTATTGATTAAGACCAACTGGGCCTGCCCTGGACCCTCCTGCTGGCCTTTGTGCTGCAGTGACTCCTAACCCTCAAGTGGTGCCCCCTAGGACCTGAACCTTTTGATCATGTTAGAGTGGCCCCCAAACTGCAAGAAGTGGGATTCAGAAACGTTTTGCCAACTTTCTGCCTGGAGAACCGATTGTGACCTGGGTCAATGTTGAACCGCAGCTTTTGAAGTCGAATTGCCGGTGGGCCTCAACTTGCTGGCTTACCCCATTGACGAGAATCCAACTCTCAGAAAAGTTTCTCAGTATGATTGTAGAGAGCTTCACATGGATTGATGTCGATCAGCATCCAGTCGATGTCAAGGCCTTCCAGGTCACAGACTTCGCCCGCTTGGAGCTTTCATACCTTCATCGATGATCCGCTATTGAGAAACCCGCCATCGTCGTGCCTCACTTCCTATCCAGAATGTAGCTTGCTCTGTTAACAACTCGTTGACAACCACTTTTCTCCATAAAATGTCAGAAGGTAAACATATTTGCAACAAACCTGGTTCATGTATATGACCCGTGCTCCATTGCAGTCGGCCTTAAATTTTGATTTTGACCTGCTGTAGTATGGCCAGAAAACCATGCTTGGCACTTTGTGCTTTTTGTTGCTATTTTTATTTCAAGTTTTTTAAATTCATATATCCGGTTCTACTAATTGGGTTTTTGTTGTTTTGGTGTCATTGTATTTATTAGATTATACTCTATTTTTCTAAATTGGTTTGGGATTTATCTTGTGTTTTGTTTTCACTTGATTGCTGTTTGAGTACTTCATAAATACTTTACACATTGCCTCTAAGTTAAGCCTGACAGTTTTGTGCCAAACTAACACAGGGTAAAGCACGGTGTAAGAAATAGGGTTACTGGATGAGAGAGGATGGAGCTCTACTGAGGCAGCAACCACAATCCCTGTGAAGGTGAAGTCACAAGCAAATTCCAAATTAACCTGTGCTCAACTCTCTGGTAGATTGGCACAGACCAGTCCGGCATAACTTAAAGGCAATGCGTAAAGTATCTGTGCATTACTTCAAACAGTAATAATATGAAAAAATCAACTCAAGAAAAACCCTACACCAATTTAGAAAAATAGAGTACATTTTAATAAATTACTCAAGACCGGACCGAAAAAATCCAAGCAGCAGAATTGAAGTTATGCAACTTTAAAGATTTAAGTGAAAATACCGCCAGAAAGCACAAAGCGCCAACTGTGGCTATCTGATCACACTGGATCGGCACAAAGTCACATGTTTGATGGAGCGCGGGCTGGCTACAGTGACCCACTTAGGTCCGCTTAAACAAAGTACCTTAATCATTGTTGTGAAGAGATGTGGAATCCCATGTTGAGGATGAGTCATGCTGCAGAGGCGATGCAAGGTCCGAGTGATGAGATGCGTTGCGCTGTGGTGGTTCCATGAAGGGGCAAAGCGCTAGGTGATGTCCTTGCATGGAGAAGCATTATGCAGCGGTGGTTCTGATAGGCTGTGTTGGGTGAGGCCATGTCCTTGCGAGGAGATGCATTTGCGCCGATGGGCTGCGATGAGCGATGTGAAATCCTTGTGTCAAAGAAGTCCGCAATGAAAAGCAGCAGAGGCAATACGCCTGTTCTGCGGGAGATGTGCAGCACCACGGGGGATGCGTTGGGTCTGATGGATACACAGATGGGCTGGGTCCAGGCCTGGGGTGGCACCACTCAGGAAGGCAGGACTCTCAGACAGCAGAGTCCAGGTGCTGGATTCAAGGTTGTTGGAAGCCAGTTATGCCCCTGACATTTCTGAACAGGAACCCAGACAACTGACCCTTAGAGTCATTCTAGGGTCCTGGGTTTGTAGATGCAGGTTCAGTCCTTCTCACTCAATGAAGAGGGCAGCATCTCAGCATAGCCCAGCAGCAGTCCTTAAGAGCAGCAGCCCAGCAGTCAGGCAGTCCTTTCAAGAGCAGTCCCTCTTCCTGTCAGACTCCACAGATCCAGAAGTGCACTGAACAGTTGGGGGTATGAGGTCCAACATTTATATCTGGTGTATACATTCAAGTGGAAGAAGCTTCTAGAGGTTTCAACACCCCAGAAGTGTCATGCATCCCCTGCCACCCTGTGCTGGCCCCCAGCTTGTCTGGGATCACAAAAGACTAGTGTCAAACCCTTTGTAAGAGTGCCCAGGCAGATCCTTTGTGATGTGCAAGTATGGTAGATGACAACTTCTCCATCTCTTTAACTCAGAGTGGCCCATCCTGCCAACACCTACCTTCCCTTTGTCTTACTGTTTGGGAGCAATACACAAAAGCACATCTGCCAGCTACAATTATTCATGTGACCCAGGATCAGTTGCAGACACCAAATGGTTAGGACAATAAAATGGCAACTTTTTCAAAGTAAAGGAAAAACTTTTTATTTTTTGCATTTAATTTTCTAAAAGTTTCATTTTCAGAATTGTGACTAAAATCCGACTTCACCATTAAAGAGAGCTTTTAAATACAATTCATTAGACACCAAACCCAATCCCAATTGGAAGGTATCGCTTATTAAATGTAATAAGGAAACTCTAATGTAATCCAATGGAGAGGTAGGCCTTGCAGTAGTGAAAAACAAATGTAAGAATTTTCACTAACCGGACATGTAACACCTTAAAAGTACATGTCCTTCTTTTTAAATACATGGCACCCTGCCCTTCGGGCTGTGTAGGACCTACTCTAGAGGTGGCTTATATGTATTAAAAAGGAAGGTTTCAGCCTGGCAAGAGGTTCATCTTTTCAGGTCAAAATGGCAGTTTGAAACTGCACACACAAGTTGCAATGGCAGACGTGACACATGTTTAAAGGGCTATTTAAGTGGGTGGCACAAAGAGTGCTGCAGGTCCACTAGTAGGATTTAATTTACAGGCCCTCTGTACATGTAGTACCACTTTATTAGGGACTTATAAGTAAATTAAATGTGGCAATTGGGTGTAAGCCAATTTTACTATGTTTTAAGGTGAAAGCACACACACATTAGCATGTTTAACAATGGTAAAGTGCGCAGAGTCCTAAAGGCATCAAAATGGGTTCAGAAAACAGGATGGTGAAGGCAAACATTTTGGAGATGACCCTGCAGGAAGGGCCAAGTCAAACATATAGGAACACCTATGTCCCAACTATAAAAACGCCCACTTAGCGCACAGTAAATCAAAGCAGCGCTAGTCGCTGCTTTTTGTTACTTTGAGGGAACTTTCACAAGCAAAACAAGTTCTTGACTGGGCGTCTCGCCCTAACTATTTGTTTTCCAAGTGGGTTACAGACACAGGCAATCAAATCAGATTGCATGTTCAGTGATTCCCCTGAATTTCAGGTCCTCGCTATCTCTGGTACCATCCAGGTGATCAGCCTGCTCTGAATGCTTGCAGAGGCAATTTTCTGAAGAGGATTGCAACCTCTCTGTCCTGATGCCACCATTCCTGGAATGCTGCACAGTTGCACAATGGCAGGGATGGTTTCTACAAGAGGTTGGCACTCTTGTCTGTGGAGGGAGGCACGTCGGTCTCATGACTGCCAGGTTGGTCCTTCCATATATCCTTTAAGCAGCTTGAATTTCCTTAACCTCTCAGTTTCAGGCCTCTTCTAATGCTTGTAGAGTTCTCAGAGCATCACTTTGTGCTACAACTATCTGTTCTCTGAACTGCTTTTGGAATGGGTTGCTTTTTAGTGGCTGTGGTATTGGTCCTTCAGTTGGGTTTGGTTCTTGTTCTTGCCTGCTACTTCTCGGCATTTGCTCTGGTTGGGCTGATCTTGCTCTGTACCTGTGGTGTGACCTGTGTTAAAATTCCACTTGGTCATGCCAGATTTCAGTCCCGAATTCCCCTCTGTGCAGGATTGGAGCTTCTCTCTCTGGGTTGGCACAGGATCCCTCTCTATGGTTGGGCTCCTGGCCTTCTTCCTGGTCTCTGGTGGTTTGGAAGGCCATTGCTCTGGACTTGCTTGGTGTTGGTTGGCTCCTATGTCCAGTGTCAGGGGTCACCCCTCTGGTGGTGTTGCAGATAAAGGCTCTGGCTTCTATTGCCATCTGTCTGCTGCTCAGACATGCATTGGGGCTTAGTCTTGAGCTGCGCTGTCTTTGTAGGCTATGGTGGATGGGGTTGCCCTGCACAGGTTTTTCAGACTGTCACGTGGGCATCACCTTACTATGCTGTCTGTTATGAGATATCTTTATTGCATTGAGGTTCCCTTGTGGGTGTTCTTCTCTACTGGCATGTAGTTTTCACAGTATCCCTGTGTCCTATAATTGTGGCATGTCTACAAGTGGGTTGCCAGCTATGAACATCCTCGTGTATTTAAGCAGTTGGCAAGAAAGACAAATGAGGTGTTAATGTCTCGATTACTAACCAGTAATCTTTATTACTCGGAGCACTAGTTTCCCCCGTCTTTTCTTGCTTCCAGGGGTCTACTATTACATTGTTCTCATGCAGAGCTTAGGGTTATTGGTTTTTGGTATCTGTCAGGTGGAGCCATCACACGGTTGGAGGTTTGCTGATAAGAAATTATGTACCAAAGTTATAGAAACGGAATAAGGGCTACATTTTCTAGGTAAAACAGGGCAAACAATTTTCTTCCCAGTTGTGAAAAAACGGGTTATCTATCTCAGGTCAGGACTCACTTCTTGTGTGCATCGATTTGGATTAGGTAAGACTCACAGTAATGAAGATTGCTGGTACATAATTGGGACATGAACTCCCTGTACGTTTCCAGTGTGATCAAATAGTTTCCACTAACAGGCACTTTTACTCAACTGGTGTTCATAGTGTGTGAGGCTACACAATGGGCATATGACCCAGGCAGTTCATGGCCTCCCACCAGGCTGATGATCTTCCCTAGTGCAAGCGGACAATGTAAGAGTGAGCCTGTGGGTAGACCAATGGGTTTATGAGTCATTTCCTGGATAAATGGATTGACAGGTGCATCGATAGATGCATGAATGGTTGTGTGAACGAGCAAATTGAAGGTTGAATGAATACATTGGTAAGGTGTAATCCAAATGCATAAGTATAGAAATATGTATCGATACCAAGTGAAGTTACTTTTTCCATGACCAGGATTTAAATAGGACAAAGAGCCAGAACGCATTTAAAAGTTTTAATCTGTGGAGGTTCCCAATAAAGGTGCCCTAGTGCTTTTGATTTAATGCATTTCAATTGGCTTTGGAGGCAAGCTGGCAGTGAGAGCTGAAAAGGGTGCTCTCGAGGTAATTTTAGGGTAGTCCTATTTTTTGCCCTGAGCTGCGCCCTCAGGGCAGCACTTTCTGCCATTCACAATTACTACTTTTCAATCATTTTTACAAATACTTGGGGAATTTAAAACTTTTCCCGAAATATTCCAGGACTGGAGTTAGATTACTAAATAAGCTCCTTGTTCTATCGGGGGAAAGTTGTTCTTTCCCCAGATCTTTTAGGACTGGAATTGGAATAGTAATTTTGACCTTCCAGTGTCCACAAGCCCACTGCTGCCCTGTGGGCGCATTTCGGGGCAAGAAACATCTGTGGTGAGAGTGCAGTGGACAGCTGCAGCTGGTCCACAGGACCTGGTAGTTGCTGGGAATGGGGTAATCCCTGGACAGCACACTCACCTTCCTTGTAGTTACCCATGTCGGCCGATGGATCAACAGAGGTCCCAGTCCATAACTCTAACACACAAACAGAATATTTCAATCAAGCAAAGTGCACTGCAAACTTTCTCAGAGACACACTCAACCACCAGTTGCAGTGTGACTGGAGCAAGAACATGTCAGCGCCAGTCAGTACGACATGGCCAGTAATTCTGAACAAATAAGGCACCCCAAAGTCAGAGATGTGACGTCAGAGACCTATTTTTTTTTTTTCAAGTCAGAAATGCAAAAGACAGCATTAAAAGCAGTAGTGAGTATGAACCTCATTCAAGCCTTCCTCTCCGTGTTCGCAGGATGTTGAGGCCTTCCAGGCCTGCAAGAAGCACTAGGCGCAGTGTTTTGAAGTGAGCATGGACAACTTGCCACCTTCATGGCAGTTCAGAGTGGGACATAGGAATAGGCTGGCCGCAACCCTAAGCACACAGGCAGCTTTCAGCAGCAGCACTTGTCTCAGAGAGGGTGGCAGTACTGTGGCAAGGAATCGCATGCTGAACAAAGGAATGTAGGAACTGAGAGAACGCAGTAAGCAACATCTGCAACAAATTTGAATGCACAAGAAGAAACACACATGTTGGGCAAACATGAAATATCACTCGAAGTACGTAATTGTGTATGTGGCAATAACTCAAATCTTTCTCTCCCTGTCTGTGTCCCTTGCGACTTTGTCTTTCTCTCTTTCTGCCCATCCCTTCCTGACCCTACATTTTCCTCTCTTTTTGCTTCCTCTGATTTTCTTTGACTTTTCTCCTTTCTTGTTGCTTTCATTTTGCCTCTGCCTTTCCTTGACTGTTTTTATTTTGCTGTCTCTCATCCTCTATTTCTGTGTCTCTCACTCTGCCATTCTGACTCAGCTTCTCTCATTCTTTCTGTGTATAGCTCTTTTGCTGTTTCTCTCTCCCCATCTCTATGTTGTTGCGTTTGTGTCTGAGTAACACAGTTTGTCCTACCACCTCCTAGAGCGATAAAAGCACCTTGCGGGCTCAATCTGTCCAAGCATCTGCGCAGTCAGAAGAGTGTAGTCACCCCATTCCATTCTAGAATCTGTGGGTATTTTATTCTTAGCCAAAAATAAATACTGATGACATTTTTTCATTACTTCACATGTGATCAATATGTGTGTTGTTGGCACAATCTGCCCCAAAGTGTGTTGTTGGCCCAGTCTGTCCCTCATCTGCGCTGTGGGCCCACATAATCCTGGCACCTGCTGTCTCAACATCTGAGGGGACAGGAGTGAGCTATGGCCAAGTGCGCTGTGGTCCAATCTGTCCCAATATCTATGAGGATAGAAGTTCATTTTGGGCCCAATCTGTGGCAGCATCCGTGGGGACTGTAGAGAGCCACCCAGCCACTGCAATACATTGTAGAGCAGTCAACTCCCTGGGCCGGGGGCGGGCCAGGCAGTATATAGTAAAAGGTGACGTCAGCGCACGTGGCACGAACTGAGCAACTGAGTAGAAGTCCCTTATTTGGCTCCACTGTCAGTATTTAGGCCTCCCGGCACCACGCCCTAAGAAGCCGGTTGAAGCCCCAACCGCATGTCCTAGGGATTACCCCAAACCCCCTTTAGGTTACCCTGGTCCCTTGGGGCACAACATTGGCGACGAGGGTAAGAGCGGACCCCGCAGGCTGCCAGGAGGTGTGGCGTGGCCTAGTGCAGTCGAAGTGGCGTAGTTCTTTTACCCAGCGGCCTGGTGATCAGCGACTGCTCCGGTGGGGTAGTGTGTTTTGGCTGAAGGCGAGGTGTTCCCAGCGGTGATGCTGGACTCTCCGGACAGAGCCGATGCCTCGGAAACGGGGGCGGCAGGGACCCGGCCTGGTTGCATGGCCGCGAAGGCCCTCCCGGAATTCAGTGAGTTGGCAGACCCGGCGACGGCGGCTCCGCGCTGGCGGAAGTGGTTGGGGCAGCTGGAAAACTACTTTGTTGCCACGCAGGAGACAGATAATTCAGTGAAGCGGTCACTGCTGCTGTTGATGGGTGGCGATGGGTTGTATGACCTGTTCCAGGATTTGCCCGACACGGGTGACCGTGATGACTATGAGAAGGCGGTCAGGGCCCTGAATCGCCATTTTGATCCACAGGTCAACCCAGATTTCGAACATTTCAAGCTGCGGCAAGCGAAACAACGTGATGACGAGTCCATTGACATGTTCTTCGCAAGGCTGAGGAAATTGGCCAGCACCTGTGTGGGTACTGACTGGCAGTTTGATACTAGAGCCCAGCTGATAGTGGGGTGCAAGTCCGTGGAGCTACACAAGCTGATCCTGCGGCAGCCGGGGATCACGTTGGATGCATTTTTGTTTTGGGACTGTCGCATGAGTTGGCCGATGTGAGAGCCGGTGAGATGGAAGTGGCGCTGGCGCAGAGGTCAGGGGGGACCCAGCCGCTATTCCTGACGCCCGTCAAGGAAGAGAAGGTCGAGGCACTCAAGAAGGGGTATGGCACGAGAGGCTGGAGCTGGCGCCAAATGGGAGGAGAGACGCCAGAAGCGCGAATGCCAAAACTATGGCATGGGAGCGCATGCACCGAGAGACAGTGCCTCAAATGTAACAAATATGGACACTTCGCCGAGGTATGCCAGAGTGGGGCACCACAGGGTGAAGGTAGGCCTCAGGGACGAGGCCCCCCGAAGAGTGCAAAGGCGGTGACAGAGGAGGATGACCTGAGCGACCGGTGTCAGCAGCTGGCGGTCACTGAGGACGATGAGGACAATGTGTTTGTCATTTCCCACACCCAGGGGGTTAACACTGCCAAGAGATCGCCCCCTACATGCCAGGTGTGGATTGGGGAGTCGTGTGTTCGGGCACTGATTGACATAGGAGCGTCAGTAAACATCCTGGACACTGATCAATATAAGAGGCTCAACCCGAGGCCTCGGCTGATGCCGACTGCGGCCAGAATCTTCACGTACGGAGGAAGCACTCCGATTCCATTGCAAGGAGTTGTGGATGCAGAGGTCAAGTACAAGGACAGGGTCAACCACAGCCGATCGCTGATTAGTTGCCACACAGCCGAAGATCTGGGGTTGGTGATGTTCACGAGGCATATCCACCAGTCTCAGGCAGACCAGATTCTTGGGGAGTTGCCTGAGCTATTCCAGGGGTTGGGTTGCCTGAAAGGAGTGGAAGTTCGGCTGCATGTTGATGAGACTGTTCAACCGGTAGCGCTTCGCCATCAAAGGGTGCTGTTCCATCTCCGACCATTGGTGGAAGCCGAGTTGGACCGTCTGGAACGGGATGGAGTGATCGAAAGGGTGTCAGGTCCAACGCCGTGGGTGTCATCACTGGTTATAGCACCCAAGCCCAAACAGCCAGGGGCCATCAGGCTGTGCGTAGACATGAGACTTCCCAACAAAGCCATCCGCAGGGAGAGGCATATCACCCGACAATTATCACAGACCTCAATGGCGCACAGTGGTTTTCAAAAGTTGACTTGAATTCTGGGTACCATCAACTGATGCTAGAAGAGGAGAGCCGATACATTACCACGTTTTCTACCCACGTGGGGCTGCGCCGGTTTAAGAGACTGAGCTTTGGGGTGTCATCGGCGGCGGAAGTATTTAAAGAAGCAGTACGACAGGCCCTATTGGGTCTCGTGGGTGTTCTCAATGTCAGCGACGACATCCTGATATACTCGTAGTCGCTTGAGAAACACCATGTGAAGTTGAGAGCGGCTCTTCGGAGACTGGGGGAACAAGGCCTAACCCTGCATCGCAACAAGTGTGATTTCTATGCTACCGAGGTCGAGTTCTTTGGATATCGTTTTTCAGCCTGGGGATTTCAGGTGGACCCAGCTAAGATGGAGGCCATCAGGACAGCAGCTATTCCCCAAACGGCCTCCGAAGTGCGAGGTTGCCTGGGAATGGCCAATTACTGTGGCTGGTTCATTCCTCGGTTGGCCACCATCTTGGAACCTCTCCGGCGGCTCACCAAAAAGGATGTGCAGTGGCAGTGGTCGGATAAGGAAGCACAAGCGTTTGCCGACGTCAAGAAGACTTTAATGAAAGGTGCAACCGTAGCATATTTTCATCCGGGAGCTGCCACTGAACTTATTGTGGATGCTAGCCCGGTAGGTCTGGGAGCCGTACTGCTACAGAGGACAGATCACGATGAGTGGGTGACTATAGCCTACGCCAGCCGGACCCTCACGGCAGTGGAGACCCGTTATGCTCAGATCGAGAGAGAAGCCTTGGCCATACAATGGGCGTGTCAACATTTCCACATATATCTGTGCGGGCATGAGTTCACGGTGGTGACAGATCACAAGCCGCTGGTGCCTCTCTTCGCGGGCATGGCCAGGAATGGGCCTCCCCGAATTGAGAGGTGGGCTGTTCAGAGCCAGCAGTACCGGTTTGAAGTGGTATACCGCCCTGGGGCGAACAACCCGGCTGATTATTTGTCGAGGCACCCTCTGGTGCCGAGTTGTGTCCAGGGGCAAGAGGTGGACGAAGGAGCTGAGGTATTCGTAAGGCAACTGGTGGAGGAGGCACGCGCTCAAGCCATGCTCTTAGAGGACATCAAGGAAGCGTCGCTGCAGGATGAGTGTCTACAGGAGGTCGCCCGCACACTACGTGACCATCAGTGGAAGTGGTTCCTAAGGGGAAATGCCAGCAGAGCGTCCGATGACAAGGAGTATTGGGAAGGTCTCTGGAGGTCCTGAGGGGAGCTGAGTGCATCGGGAGATGGTATCATCTTGCGGGGCTCACGATTAGTGATACCAGCAGCGCTGCAGGGCCGGACTGTTGATCTGGCGCACCAGGGGAACCAAGGGATAGAGAAGACCAAGGCCCGCCTAAGAGCGAAAGTATGGTTTCCGGGCCTTGATAGGCTCATTGAGGAGAAAGTGCAGAAGTGCCATGCCTGCCTGGTGACGGGGGCCGACCCGCCGGAAGCGCCCATCATAACAGAAGGGCCGAGCCTATTGCCATGGGCGCGAGTAAGTTTGGATTGTGGAAGTTTTCCAGATGGGCGGCAAATGGCCGTGTTCGTTGACAGCCATTCAAAGTTTCCGGTGGTAGAGTTGGTCACGTCGACGGCTTTTGAATACATCCACCCTGTACTGGAGAAGACCTTCGCTTTATTGGGAATGCCGGAGGAACTCCAAACAGACAATGGGCCGCCGTTCCATGGACAGGAGTTTCGTGATTTTCTCGATAGGCATGACATACGACATCGGAAGATAACACCACAATGGCCCCAGGCGAATGGAGATGTGCAGCGGTTTATGAGAACATTAAATAAAGCATTGAGGATTGGGGTGGCTCAAGGCACCAACCTGGAGTCCTGTTTGCACCAATTTCTAAGTGTCTACCATCAGACACCTCACTGCACGACCAAATGTGTGCCCAACGACCTCCTGCTGAAAAGAGCAGTGCGGGATGGTATACCTAGCAGTGAAGTGTGGACTCCTGTGGTTCTGGAAGTGGAGCGGTCCCAGGCCCGACAACGAGTTAACAATGAGCGAGCCAGCAGGAAGAGAGGGGCTGGATGGGCCGACATCCAAGTAGGCGACTATGTAGTAGGAAAAGACCGACACCCTGGATCTAAGTTACGCACACCGTTTGAACATGAGCTTTGGAAGGTAGTGAAGGTACAAGGAACTCTCATCGTGGCGGAGAAAGGAGATCAGCGGATTGCCCGGAACATGTCCTGGTTCCTGGTTCAAAAAGGCTTTTGGTCCGAAGGAGGCAGTGTCAGGGTCCAAGAGAGAGCTGTGGGACAAAGCAGGTGCCGAAGTGCCAGTGGAAGGAAGTCCGTTGATCGAGGCCACCCCCGAAGGACAGGGGGGTGTGGACGAACAAAGCACCGCCGACCACAGCCGTGACCGCCATCACCCGGAAGCCGAAAGCAGTGAGGACCGAAGCAGGCATACTCCCTACGGGTTGCGCAGCAATCTGGAGCATAGTTCCAGGTTGAGGGATTTCCTATGCTAAAAGCTGCCGAATTAAACAGTGGACATTCGGACTGCCGGGAAGATGCCTCGTGAGGCAGTCTATGTAAGTGACTTGAGTGACTTTCTATGTTGTTTGGTTGGTCTACATTTATAGGTTGGATGGGATGTAGTAAGCCACCCGGCCAATGCAATACATTGTAGCGCAGTCAACTCCCTGGGCAGGGCACGGACCAGGGAGTATATAATAAAAGGTGACGTCAGTGCACGTGGCTGACGGCACGAACTGAGCAACTGAGTAGACGTCCCTTATTTGGCTCCGCTGTCAGTAGTTAGGCCTCCCCGGCCCCACGCCCTTAGAAGTGAGTTGCAGACCCGACCGCATGTCCTAGGGATTGCCCCGAACCCCCGTTCGTTTACCCAGGCCCCTTGGGGCACAACAGGGACAAAAGTGCATTGTGGGCCCATTCTGTCCCAGGATCTGCGGGGACGGTAGCATCAGCCAAAAATAAATACTGGTGTTTTTTCCCCATGACCTCACATGTGATAACTATGTACCTGCTCTGTCTTTCAACTTATGTGCACTCTTTTCCGTAAGTAAATACCTAAATTGCTAAAAATGTGACTGTAATCCTGATTTTCTTCTCGATTTGCATTCGCCGGCACATTATGTTATTTGGTACACATGAAATTGAAGTACTGGACAGTGTGGAGGCGGCCCCCGAGCTCCTGTACCTGATCATATTCTGCATTCTGTTTTATTCTGTTTTTTTGAGTCTCATATTTATTTATTGTAGCACTTTATAAAGCGCTACATGTCAACTGGGACGCTACAGAGCTCTACACAAAAACATGAAATATACACAGATCTGTCAGAAAGTGTGAAAGTCAGAGTCCAGCTAAAGGCAGACATGTGCCAGGGAAATTATAGGTGTAATTGTAGCTCTATAACAGTTCCTTCAACATGTGGTCTGTATGGGCGGGAAAGGATAGAGCTGGCATTTTACGAAAAATGAAAGAGATATTCTTGAAGTGTTGTAGGCATGCCAGGTAATGCTCAACTTTCTCCTTAAGCATCTTAAGAGCAGCTTCATATAATTGTGCCTTGTGGACCCTTTCCATTCACTTTTAGCACATTGGTAACATGTTGAGTAATGACCAAATGAGGGCACCAGGTGACAACATAGTCTTAAAAATGGAATGTAGAGCCCGAACTGCAACACATATTTTTTTCTGGTGGCTCTGAAAATCCTTGTCTATCCAAGGATTCTGTTTAGCCAGATTAAGGTTACAAAACCTGCTTTGGACATCACCTTAGACCCGCTCCAGGTGAGTAAACTAAGCACCAATAAATCTTCCAAGTGTGGAGATACCTTTTATTAATGGCCCACATCTCCACCAATAGTAGGCCACACAAGCAGGTCATTTCCTGTTTCGGCACCCTTATCCAGTGAGCAACGTCCTGCTAATAAAGACCCATACAGACACTTTTCTGATCATTTCTCCTTATCTGAAGACTTCAGTGTTCACAGCAAAGCCCCCATGAAATAGCACAACTTCATTGTCCTTGCTGATTTCTGTGTCACAAACGCTTCTGGCGGGGTTTCATCTTGCACTCGGCCAAACTACCTAAAGGCATATAAGGAGCATCTGTGTATGAAAACCTGGATTTAATTCACAAAGCTATAAACCCACCTCAGTACAACAACTTGCACAATTAGGATGACTTATGAGCATAAACTGACGTTTGGAATCTAAAATAAGCAAATTTAGAATTGGAAATTCATTTACTCATACTGGTGTAATCTAACATGGGAGTATATGTGCTTCTACGTTCTAGGATGGGGCTGACTTGGAAGTTTTGCAGGTATTCATAAACTTTTTCAGCCTTATTTCCACCTTGGATTTTGCCAGAGACATGCCCCTGTCATTGGCAGGAGTGAATCTATAGCCTCGGTGGGAATCAGAAGACAGTACTTCCAAAACTGGTGAAAATATTTTCCTTATGGAAACAAAGGTAAGCAAATGCAAATTTAGCCTTCTAAGCATTTACATATTCATATATGTACACCATATACATGTATGCATGTTGTAAAGCTTCCAATTTGGAGTTCTTGTTGAAAGCTGAGCAGGTCGGAGCTTCCCCAAAAGTATGATTTGAAAATTCCAAATATAATGATAAATGAAGTGCAAACCTAGGTGTAAATGAATGGGAACAAATTTCAAATTCTTTGTATTCCTTGTATTCGAAAGGTTTTCAGATATTCTTCCACTCATGCGCCTATGTTCATCCTGTAACTCCCCCACAGTGGATACAGGGCATTCTGGTATTGTGGGGGTTTAGGGGCACATGCATCAAACTTGTATTTTGCGATTACCGATTAGCGATTTTTAAGAAATCGCTATTTGGTAATGGCAAAATGCAATGCATCAATACAAAGAGCAAATAGTGATTCTCTAATTGCGATTCCTTAAGAATCTCAAACGCAATTAGGGAATCACTATTTGCTATTGCAACTCCATTCTTTCCTATGGGCCTCAAGGCCCATAGGTGGGAATGGACCTGCATTGCCTAAATTGTGCTTACCTAATTAGTAATCGCAAATTAGGTAATGCACAGGCAAAGGTGCCTGGTGGCCTAAGGTCCCCATGAGGCGCCCCAAGCAAAAAAAGGTGCACATGTAAGGGGCGGCCACATGGTACTTTGAAAAATTTAGCTTTGTGCATTCTTCAAAGCATGCACATATTAGCATCAACTTGAAGTTGAAGCTAATGAGCATTTCCTAAATGCACAGTGCGCATTTAGGAAAGGCTTCTTGCATATACATTAGGGAATCGCAAAATGCGATTCCCTATTTGCATTTCCAATTTAGGTAATTGCAAGAAATTGCGATTACCTAAATTGCGAATAAGAAAAACTTAAATGCATTGCAAAAGGCCATTTTGCGATCGCAAACGGACAATTTTTGCGGATCTCACTGTTTGCGATCACAAATTACCTTGATGCATGTGCCACTTTTAATGTATAAGCGACTAAAAGTAAATATGTATTTGAACACTGGTAAGGAACTGGATACACAAAGGTAGATTTATAGTAGTATATGCATCAAACTTGTGTTTCGCAATTACCAAATCGCGATATTTACCGAATCGCAATTTGTTTGTCGCAAAATGCAAGGCGTAAAAAAAATCGCAAACATTTAGGAATTCGGTAATAATCGCTAATTGCGATATTGAATTACCGACTCGCAAAGATTGCGAATTTGCAATTACTGAGTCGCTCATAGCGATTCCCATAATCCCATTCAGTATGATGATGTCAGAACCAGGAACTGACCACATCCATGCTGTTACCTGTGTGCTGAGAGTGAGGAGGAGGAAGCAGACTTCTGGAGAACTGCATCTAAGAAGATTTTGGTACTTTTACATTGGTGCAGACAGCAGCATGGTTACAGAAGCACCCGAGAAGAAGAGAAAAGGGCAAAAGAAGTTCAGTGAAAAGAAGTTGGAGTTACTAATCGAAGAGGTGGTGAGGAGCCATGAGAACTTGTTTGGAAAACAGTCACTGCAAGTCCCTGGGTCTGAAAAAAGAAAATTGTGGCTGGCAATGCAAAGGAAAATGAATGCAGGGGGAGTTGCTCAGCGCAGCATTGGAGATTTGCGCAAAAGGTGGTATGACCTGCGTAGTTGTGCCAAAGAAAGCGTTGCAGACAGGCTTGCTGAAGCAAAAAAAACTGGAGGTAGCCCATCAACCCAAACAACACCTACAGCCATGGAGGACCTTGTGGAGTCCACCCTGCAGTATACAAAGCAGGGACTAGGGGGCTTTTTACCTTTTTACTCTATAGAAGGTAGGTCCAACATAAATGCCCCAGAGCAAATCTTACAAAAGAAGGTTATGCTGTTCCTCAGGGATCGGAGTCAGAGCAAGGGAAATCAAAACCAACCCGACCGGAAAGGTTAAAAGTTGGGAGTCCATATATTGGATTATAATGCACTCACACACCCAGTTGGGTGTCATGCTTCATTATCTAGGCTGCTCCTTGTTGGGTCAGCAGTGCAATACCCAACGAGCTCCCTATAGTAGGGGCACTTTAGCGAAGATCTTTTTCCAATAGCTGTATGGTGAAGTGGAAATGAGGGGCCAGAAATGTGTAGATGTATGTATTGAGAGTGAATCTAAAATAGGGTTCGGAGTACCAGCGACAGCAAACTTTGATCAATAGGTCTCCTACCCTAAGTAAAAACAGACAATAAGGCTCTCAACTAAGCTTTATGTCGTAGATTTAAGCGTACCTATTGGTGAAAAGGTCAACATGCTTCTCGCTCAATGCAAAGTCTACAGGCGACTCGTCAGGACCAAAACAGTGAAGACTATCTACACCGTAAAATTGCTGATGTGGAATCATACTCACATCAGCCAAGCAACTACCTATTAGTGTACCTGTCAGTACTGGAACTAAATGTACGGGGAGAAGAAACGTGACATTTGTTCCATCAGTTTAGTACATGTACATAAGTAGTCTCATTTCCCTTGTGAATCTGACTCAGTATTTTAATCTGTGAACAGTGAATGCCAATACATTGAGGACAGTAAAAACAATTTAAGAACAGTGCCACACGGTGAGTGCCCGTGGTGAGCTAGTGTGAACCACAGCCCTTGTGGCACAAATACAAAGCAGCAGACATAATCTTTGGGGACTCACCCAATGTTGTAAACTAACCAGGCTTCAGCAGTACCCTGTAGGTTGTGCACAAGGGGTTCCTCATGTACTAGACAAGTATAGGGGCATATTATCAAGACAGGCGATAAAATTATCGCCGCTTTAGTTGCAGAAAACTGCCGCTGAAACGGCGATAATGGGCTTGATAATATGCTCTATAGAATTCCAATTGAAGCTCAGGTTAGATGCCCTTTACATCTAACATGGGCTTCAATTGGAATTCCATAGAGCATATTATCAGGCCCATTATCTCCGTTTTAGCAGCAGTTTTCTGCCGCTAAAGCGGCGACAATTTTATTGCCTGTCTTGATAATATGCCCCTCAATTGGGAGACAATAGAGGGTGCCAACATTAGTCACTTAAAACAGGTCAAGGTAATACCCAAACCTTCGGTCTCATTCGCAACTTCTTCAGCGCTCACACATGGTAATTCAGATGGAGAGAACTATGGGCTTGTACTCATAGACCATACATTCTCACTCGCAACTTCTTCAGCACTAAAACATGAGAATACAGATGAAGGGAGACTCTGGGCTTGTACTCATAGTCCATATGACAATACATATGGAATATGCCTTAAAATGTTGGTAATGAGCATTAACGATATTGCGTGTCATTCCTTAATGTAGGTGCCTCGGTGCCACCATGCCTACACCTGCCTGCCCCTGTGCTCGCAATGAGGGCCAATATATCACCTAATGGTCTGATTGTCAAACATTTCCCAAGAATTTTCTTGGTGGATGGCTTGTTCAAAACCGAATGGTCCCAGGTCTCGTGGAAATGCACAAGGGACCTCCCCATACTGATAATCAGCACAGCAAAGAGATTAGCCGACGAATTACTGTCGTGGATTCAAATAGCTGAAAGCAACCTCAAGAGTGCCTTATCAGGCCCTAGCTTTAAATCCAAGCTTACAGAACTAAACAACAAGATTGCCGAACATAAGGAATACCTTATGAAGCAAAAAGTAGTCAAACTATAAAAAGATATCCGGTGCTTTGACAAATAAAAGGTATACCCATACCTCAAGCAGGATTTCGTACCACCGAGCAAAAGCAACCACTCGGATACTAGCTCCAACTCTACCAGACAGGGCTCATTCAGCAACAGTGACTCCAGCATAGAAAACTGGAGCAATAATCCAACCAGAAGGGGTGGCTGACAAGGATACAATGGTTACCATGTACCACAGTACCAGGGGCCAGCCTACTGGCAATACCCAATATTTCCCCAAGGCCCGCCTCCATTTGGCCCACAAGGCATGAGCCAACCTTTTTTAGGCAGAGGTTGGGGCAGAGGGCGCGGGCGCGGGCGAAGAAGAGGAAACCAACAAGAGAAGAGGGTACAGTTGGAGGAACTTCAACAAGGGGTGATGGAAACAAGGAGTTACTCCAAAAGGAGAACTTGATAGTGAATCTGTCTCTCAGATCACTGACTGACTTAGAAGAAAGAGTCCTACAAAAGGGTTTTGGCTTTGTCCCTACACCTAAGGTAGACCAATTCCAACAACAGTGTGAGTTGCAACAATTCTTTTGCAAAGTACGTCTGCGAGCTTTCTTTGATGAATAGCCACCTTCCCAACTAGTGAATGACTCAGGTATACACAACCCCTTCACTTTCACTCCCAATAGCAGTATGATACCGAATGAAGTAGCAACCTTCGAACAAGCTGTCTTCAAAGATGTACAAGCAGCTTCTGACCCCAGACACTTTTGGAACATCTCGAGAGGAGAGTTGATGGCCATTGAGTCCCTGGAAAAGGACCCCTCAATCATAATAAAACAAGCTGACAAAGGGGGTGCCAATATCATCATGGTCACCACAGATTATGACACTGAGTGTTTGAGACAGTTGGCAATAGGAAATATTATACCCCCATCACCAGTAGCCCAGTGGAACGTCTAACAAAGGCTATAACGGCTCTGGTTTTCTCTGCGGAAAATCAAGGTTGGTTGAGCAAAAAAGGAAGCTGCCTTCCTAATCAAGAAAGAGCCCAGGACCCCCTACTTTTACATATCACCAAAAATCCATAAGGGTCGCCTGATTGTTTCGGGTATCGACTCCATACTGGAGCCATTGTCACAATTTTGTGACCACTTTTTGCAACCACTGGTGAAACTGTTTCCATCATACATTCAGGATACCACTGATGTGCTACGCCTACTCAACGAGTTTCAACCCACCAATTATATTGACTTACTCATCACACTAGATGTTGAGGTGCTCTATACCAATATTCCACAGAGAGCGACTCTAGATGTGATAGAAGAGGAATTGAGTTCAGCCATATGGGAATCCCCCACACCTCTGAGTTTTATCCTGGAGTGCACCACACTAGCTCTTACCAAAAACTTCTTTGAGTTCAAAGGCCAGCTTTATCACCAAACACAGGGTACTTTCATTGGAAGTACCTTTGATCCCAGTGTAGCCTGTCTATACATGGCGGCCTTTGAGGGACAACTATTCTTCCATGAATCTAACCCACACCGCTCCAACATACGTATGTGCAAGAGATTCATAGATGATATTCTCATCTTCTGGTCAGGGGATTCACAGTCCTCTGAATTTTTCGAGTGGATTAATAATCTGAACCCCTACTTAAAATTCACCAGTACTGTCTCACACAATGAAATTGCATTCCTGGATTTGACAATCAAACTTGAACAAGGGAGCCTGATGACAACCATGCACAGGAAAGGCACAGATTGAAACAGTTTACTGTTATTCAGTAGCCATCACCTGCGTGCCCTGAAGGAGAATCTCCCCTTTGGGCAATTTCTAAGAGTGAGGAGAAATTGTAGCACATTGGAAGAATTCAGGTCTGAGTCTGACATACTTGCAGATGAATACCCACCACGAAGTATAGCCCTTTCGAGGAAAAGAGCAAGAAATAACAACAATGAGGGATTGTTCGAACATAGAGACAGGACCCCCACTGAAATTCTTACCTGTGTCACTACTTACACACCAGCTTCCAATCAATTGACGAAAGTCATGAAGAAACATTGGGGCATACTCAATATTGGCTCAATGACTCTGGAGCCACCAAGCTTTGCGTTTAAACGCTCCAAAAATCTAAAAGACATGTTGATCCATACGAGACCTAAAGCACCGACGGGTTGCCAACAGAGAACATTATGGCAATTACCACCTGTAAAAGGTCACTACCCCTGTGGCACATGCACAGCGTGTGCTTTTACATCAGCACAGAAAACCACCACTTTCAGCAATTCTTTCACATAGGAGATGAGGTCACACACTAACTGTAACACACCAAACTGCATATACCTGATTACGTGCCCCTGTAATCTATATTACGTAGGGATGACCACCCGCCCCATCAAACAACTCATATCGGAACATCGGAGTAATTTCCGTTGTCACAAGAGTAACACCAAAATGTGCACTCACTACCTGGAGAAACACCATACACCAGAGTCATTGAAATGGGTCATCTTGGAGGCATTTCCTAAAATTTAGAAAAAGGCTCTTTTCGTTAAAGAACTGAGGTGGGTACACAGATTATCCTCACAAATCCTCAGATTAAATGAGGACATACCGTGAAATGCACTAAGAATCTGAAATGAACATATCTTCCGAACATAAAGGACACAGTACCAGTCTAGTGGGGCAGCACTGATGAATTTTCTTCTCCAGCAATATTGCCAACATGTCCCAATGGCAGTACATTCCTAGTCGCACCACATTGGCACTGGACCCTAAGAAAGACTCGAAGAGATTTGCAGTCTCCTCTTCCAGTTCATTTAACCAGTACTGCTTTATATATCAAACCATCACAAGATGGCCACTCTTCTGAATGGCTTGTATTACCTGCACAACCATAGCCCACTGAGAGACACTGCTACTCACAATAATTATTATGATATGGGGTAAAGCACTCTCCCTATCAGAGATATATTATAACTCGCTACACCACCACTCCAAGATGGCCACCAAAAAACGGCTTCACCGGCATGTGCTCCCAATATGCACCAGTGGCGAAAATCAGATACCACCCACCGACCGGAAGTAATGACACACAATATAACCAGGAAAGCCTTGGACCACCGCACCTCCCAGACCCGGTAGGAGTGGGTAGGTCGAGACACAACGTGATACTGGCACGATTGTAAGTATTTGGCTACGCATCCCCCACCTCCTTATGCTGGCAATTCTACACGCTGAGATAGCCTGCAAGCGATCGACAAATACAGATGTTAGCTTTGAACTGGGCGGCCAGCCTCCATGTTCAGGGACGCAATAAAAGCCTTCGTTTCTACACGCTGAGATAGCCTTGAAGCGACCGATATACACTAGAGAAAGGATAGCTTTGAACTCAATGGGCAGTCTCTATGACCAGGGACGCATTCAAAACCGGTAATTTTACACGCTGGGATAGTCTCTATGACCTGGGGCGCATTAGAAGCACACATAGTTACATACCCCTAGAGCTGGGAAACAATCTTTTGTCAAGAAAGGGGAAAACAGATTGCAAACACGTTAATCGTAAGGTGTTGATCTATCTCACCCTTGTACTAATGAAGCGCATTATTGCGAGCACAGGGGCAGGCAGGCACAGGCATAGTGGCACCTAGGCACCTACATTAAGGAATGACACGCGATATCGTTAATGCGCATTCCCAACATTTTAAGGCGTGTGCCATACGTGTTGTCTTATGGACTATGAGCACAAGCCCAGAGTATCCCTTCATCTGTATTCTCATGTTTTAGTGCTGAAGAAGTTGCGAGTGAGAATGTATGGTCTATGAGTACAAGCCCATAGTTCTCTTGATCTGAATTACCATGTGTGAGCGCTGAAGAAGTTGCGAATGAGACCGATGGTTTGGGTCATCACTAGTATTAGCTTGACCTGTTTTAAGTGACTGATGTTGGCACCCTCTATTGTCTCTCAATTGAATTTGTCTAGTACATGAGGAACCCCTCGTGTACAACCTACCGGGTACTGCTGAAGCCTGGTTAGTTTACAACATTGGGTGAGTCCCCAAAGATTATGTCTGCTGCTTTGTATTTGTGCCACAAGGGCTGTAGTTCACACTAGCTCACTGTGGGCACTCACCGTGTGGCACTGTTCTTAAATTGTTTTCATTGTCTTCAATGCATTGGCATTCACTGTTCACCGATATACTGAGTCAGATTCACAAGGGAAATTAGTCTACTTATGTACGTGTACTAAACTGATGTAACCAATGTCATGTTTCTTCTCCCCGTACAGGTAGTTCCAGTACTGACAGGTACACCAATAGGTAGTTGCTTGGCTGATGTGAGAATGATTCCACATCACCAATTTTAAGGTGTAGATAGTCTTCAGTGTTTTGGTCCTGACGAATCGCCTGTAGACTTTACATTGAGCGAGAAACATGTTGACCTTTTCACCAATAGTACGCTTAAATCTAAGACATAAAGCTTAGTTGAGCGCCTTATTGTCTGTTTTTACTAAGGGTAGGAGACCTATTGATTAAAGTTTGCTGTCGCTGGTACTCCCAACCCAATTTTTGATTCACTCTCAATCCATACATCTACACATTTCTTGCCCCTCACCCCCACTTCACCATACGACTATCGGAAAAAGATCTCCGCTAAAGTGCCCCTTCTATATGGAGCCCGTTGGGTATTGCACCGCCGACCCAATGAGGAGCAGCACAGATGATGAAGCATGACACCCAACTGGGCGTGTAAGGGCATTATAATCCAATATATGGACTCGCAACTTTGAACCTTTCCTGTCAGGTTGGTTTTGATTTCCCTTGCTCTGACTCCGATACCTGAGGAACAGCATAATCTTCTTTTGTAAGAGTCCACCCTGCAGCCAGAGGCAGTAGTTGGAGTAACCACAATAGATTTCTCTGTGCCTCGCAGTATCTCCCAAGGTAAGATGCATGTCACTTTATATCCACATTTCAGTGCTAGCAAACAAATAGCGTAATTCAGATCTAGCTTGTGCAGGAAATAGTATTCCAGACCATGTTTTACTTATAACACACAAATGCATTATGGAAATTGCAGTCTGCAGCACCACAAGGGAAGTCTGGTGGCTAGCAAACTGGTTCAGTTCAAATCTATTGTGCCAGGGAAGTCTGTCTGCACACACAGTGTAATTCAAAATAACTTTATTGAACAAAACAATGTACAAAACAGAAAACATGTCCTGAATGCCAACTAATCATGCACTGTTCCACATCACAAATGCACGAGACCAAGAGTCTGAGCACAGTGATGGACATGCACCACCAGACAGTGAGTCTCAGTCAGGAGAGGACATAGCAGTCTCCCCAGCACCCACAACACCAGCTCCAAAAAAATGCAGGACCACTGTGGCACCATTGCCAGCATTTGAAACAAGGGATGAGGGACAACCTGAGCCCACAACAGCATAAGTAGTGAATACACCCACATCCCGACCACGTGGACAGCTGCAACATGGCAACATGAGATTCAGGAGAAGCAGGGCAGCTGCAATGGTGAGATCTGGCAAAGGTGAGAGTTCCACATCGTACAATGGTCTGGATAGTGCCATGTTAAGGGTACAGCGCCTGCAGGTGAAACACATGCTGTTAATGAAGGGAAACCTTTCCACTCTTGCATGCAAAATGGGGGACATGAGTGACAGTATCAAGCATCTAACAACAGCTGGGCAGGAAGGTCGCAGGGAAAGCAGCTAACAATGTGGTGAGATGACTGTAGCACTCAGGGACCTATGCAAAGTTTTGAAAGATGATCAGGTGTCCCATCGCAAAAGACACAACCAATTACTTGGACATTTGGATGGGTACACTAGGGCCATCAACTGGCTTAGCACTGCAACTGCACAACTATTCCGACGTGCAATAGCCATGCAGCTGGGAATGAGCCATTGCTGCAGAGATGTTGCCAGGGGAGTGATCCAAGTCACACATGCTGTGGAGCAGATGCAGACGAATCCTGTTGCTGGAAGTAGTGTCATGGGTGGGGGGGAACGTGAGGATGCTTCCAGCCACAGTAGCAGCTTGGCACCAGTGACGGAATGCAGGAGGCGCAGCAAACGTAATACGGCTGGATCGGAGAGCTTGTAAAGGGATGTGTCAGAGCCCCCAGAATGGGCAATGGGAGTGAGAGGACGCAGGAAATAGTGTGGCCATGTCCACAGGACTTTTTTTTGGTGAAGCAACCAGAAACTACATTTCTCTGGACTGAAGTGAAGTACCATGACATACCATTATGAATATACATCATCACTGCACTTCCTGCTTGTTGTGGGTGTATGTTCTCCTCGTCCTCATCGGGGTCACTATCTGATGTTTCTAGTGGTACGCCTTTGGCAGTTGCTTTGTTGTGCAACATGGCACATGTAGCAATTATTTTACAACAGATGTCTGGCCTGTATTGCAAAGCACCGCCTTTTTTATGGATGTAGCGAAATTGACTTTTCAGCAGCCCAAATGTCCTCTCAACCACATTTTGTGTTGTCCTGTGTCCTGCATTGAACCGGTGTTCACTAGGTGTGGTTGGATGCAGGTACGGTGTCAAGATATAAGACTCACAGCATATGCGCTGTCACCTATGGAGCACCAGCATATATATTAGTCACTGCTATGTTTCACAATAAAATGTAAATCTGCATGAGTGAGTGAAATGTGTTTACCAAGCAGGATTCCTTCTCCAAATTCACCCCCAAAAAGACGTGTATGTATGCCACTGTGCCTAAAGATATAGGAATCATGCGTACTCCCTGGGTATCTTGCCACTATGTTCTTCGCATTGCATATCACTTGCATGATCAGTGAATTATATGACTTCCTATTCCTGAAGATACACTCATTCGCTGAGGGGGGACATATGGCTACATGTGTCCCATCTATGCAACCTATTACATGGGGGATGTTGGCTATCTGGTAAAAGTCCATTTTAGTTTCAAGAAATTCCTGTGGTGTAGTTGGGAATCTGATGTGTTGGTGCACCCTTAGCAACATAGCATCTAGGAACGTGTTGAAGAAACGCGAAAGTGAACTTTGTGAAACCCTGCCAGCTGTAGCTATTACCTCCTGGAAGCTACCAGACGCTAGGAGGTGCAGGGAAACAGGACCTGCACATGGGTGGGGATGGCATGTGTCCTGCGAGATTGACGCTGCAGTAGTGGGTCTAAATCTGCAATTATATCATGTATCATTGCTGCATTTAATCTATACTTTAAATCTACTTACTCATAGATTTCCTCCTCTGTCTGTCCTAACAGAGTAATGCACTCTCTGTAAATGCGCTCCTGTATCCGCCTTCTCCTCTGTGCTACTGCTCTTAGCCTCATCTTCCTCGCCATGACGCCATGACGCGCTGCCATTGTGAAACATTCTGTGGCCTTCTGGGCCTGTTTAAAAACGTTCCCATAACTTTCCCACCTGTTTTGAGTGTTTTCACCTGGTTACCACCTATTTGGATTTAGTGGTATTTTGCGAATGCTAAATTACGATTCCCTTTTTTTTCTCGCAATTTGCGATTTTTCATGCATAGCTTTGCCACTTCGCATTTGTTATTCACAAATACGGATTCGCAATTTAGGTCATCAGAAGAATGGTATTCACAAAAATTAGCGAATACCAGAGAAATTCTGCAAATTTGGTTGATGAATTGCTTATTGCTATTTTGCGATGGCAAACGCTCATTTTTTGCGATTCGCACATTTTGCGATCGCAAAACAGCTTGATGCATCTGGCCCAAAGATTCCTGTAACCAGGAATGGAGTAAGAGCAGGCACATGGATGGATGAAACTATCTGAGACCTACAGTATAATTGAGACCCAGAAACAGGAGATATATATATATACACATTACCCACTGGCGGGCACCAGTAGCCTCTGAGATTACTTTTACTCCGGGTGCACGTTCACCACCGCACCCTCCGGGTCTCCTCTGCAACAAAGCCACACACACACAACGCTGATGGGACTTCACATCGACTCCGAGTGCACGCTCACCAGGCAGTCCTCCTTGTGGTCTTAGTTAGCACCAAGATAGGCTCACCGCGCAGCAGAGACTCACTTTCTTCCTGTGCACATGATGATCAGCCGATCACCTCCACAGTCCCAGGTTGCACCAAAGCACGCATGCTGCTTCACTGAGACTTACTCCAACTCTGGTGCCCCGATATCCAGGAACTCTTCACCAACGCCTTCAGCTGCATCTCGACACGCTCACCATGTCCGAGCCTCACTTCTCCTCCAGTGCACTCGATCCACAGGCGCTCTTCACCAACACCTTCGATGCACCCCGACACGCACCCTGCGCGTCTGAGGCTCACTCCACTTCCGATGCACACGTTGGTCAGGCGCTCCTCACCAACGCCTCCTGTGCACCATGACACGCACCCTGCACGTCCGAGACTCACTCCAGCTTCGATGCACATGCCGAACAGACGCTCCTCACCAGCACCTGCAGTGCACCACAACAGGCACCCTGCGCATCCAAGTCTCACACCTGCTTCGGTGCACACGCTGACCAGGTGCTCTTCACTAGCGCCAGCGGTGTACCACGACACACACCAAGCACTTCCGAGACTCACTTCAGCTTCGGTGCACATGTTGACCAGGCGCTCTACCTAACGCCTCTTGTGCACCACGACACACAGCACGCGCATCTGAGTCTCACTTCTCCTTCGTGTGTCCAAGATCACAGGGCACACCTTCTGAGGGTCTCAAGCTGCCACAACACGTGCCCACCGCATCGCTTGAAACGTCTCCAGAAACTTTTATGCTCCTGTGTTTCCAGACAGAGAGCCAGTTCACCTTGGGCCTTGGGGTTACAAGACACAGCACAAAGCACAGTTTTTGTCAAGCAGGGGGACCCAGCGCCTCCAAGCACTGTCCCAACAGCCTCTTCCTTGGCTAGAGCAGCAAACCGCAGACCAGCACCAGATCACGAAGCATGGATTGGTCTTTCCAGCAGTCACTTCAGTTACTCCTTCTTTAGCAGAGGTTCCTCTTGACCACAGAAACGGGTCCAAGCCTTTTCAGTCTCAATCCATTCCTGTTTCATTCCAACGTTCAGGGGCCTCAGCTCTCATAGTTATACCCCTAAATGTCTTTGAAGTTCGCATGTGCTCAGGGGTCCCTGACCCTTGCCTAAGTCAGTTTTGGGTGTCTCCCTCCCAGTGTCACCTTTCTCCCTTTGATACTGGAGGTCTGGATTCTTAATCACTCAGCAGGAGATGGGTCAATTGGTTTATAGCACCAGCCCAGGTCTTTTCACCTCCTGAGCTTCTCCTCCCCCTACTCTCCAGATGCAGGGCAGCCTGGTGCTGTCTCAACCCCTCCCTAGGTCAAGACCTCTTCCAGCTCCTCGCACCTCTCAGATCCAGACAGTCATTCCACATTCAGCAGAGACACACAGAAATGCATAAAGCACACAACTCAGCCACTTTCTAAAAGAGTGGCTTCTGAACACACAGTGACAAAACTACCTTCATAGAAAGATGTGTTATGACACTGTGAGTTCATGCATACTAAACCTCACCTCTCCATTATAAACTTACAGGAAACTAGGCTAACAAAATACAATACCCAGCCTCCCCCATTCTGTCCTATGGGCAGAATGGCCTTATACCAGTGAAAAACGAAATGGAGTGTTTTTCACTGTCATGACATAACACACCTTCAGTATATTTCCTGCCTTTTACTTACACTGCACCCTGCCCAGGGGTTACCTGGGACCTGCCACAGGGGTGCCCACAGTGTACACAAAAGGGAAATTAAGGCCTGACAAGTGGTTACACTTGTCAGGACAACATGCTAACTTTGCACTCTGCGCGCAGGCCCTACCCTGAAGGCCTGAGTTCCCTTATCTGCGCACCTTTGCATTACTGGCCCTGGCACACACAGTGCACATCACTAGGGACTTTTACTAGTAAGGCAAACATACCAACCATGGCCAACCGATTACCATTACACTTTACATAGGCGAACACTTGCACTTTGACACTGATCAGCAGTGGCAAAGTACCCAAAGCATCTAACAACAAGGCTGTGTCAGGAAAATGATCTAGGGGGAAAGCAAAACATTTTAGGGAACTTTAGCCATAAAGGCCAAGTCCTACAGGCCGCATGGCCCGCTCCCTTGTCTGAATGATAAAAAAAAAAAAGAAAGGACTAGGCCCTCGGGATGGGGTCCCCGGGACTGAAATCAACCTCAGGATGGGGGCCACGTTGGCCCCTCCTTTTTTTCTCATTTACAAATAAATGTGCCAGGCCCTGGGGGCCCACACGATCAAGGGAAGCGGGGCCACACAGTCCCCCTTCCTAAAAAAAAGCAAGCCAGCAACTCACCAGAAGCCCGCCCCCTTTCTGCACTACTCAGCAAACGCACCTCCTAGCGCGCTCTTAGTCGGGGGATGAAGGATGAAGTCCCCTTCCATGCGGGTCCTTAGGGGCGAACTAGCCCAGCTGTTACCCCCAGTAAGCCCCACATAGTGGGATTTCTGAGAGGTGGTTGGAGGCCATGCCCCTTTTTAAACCAATCTGCAAATGCGCCTCCTGGTGCGTTCTTGGTTAGGGGATGAATTCCCCTTGGCTGATAGGGCAATGAGGTCCCCTTGTATCCTGAGGACTTCAGGACTAAAGTGGACTTCATCGTTTGCAGCATGGTGGAGAAAGGGGGTGTGGCCTCTGAACACCTCTCAGCAATGCAGCTGTGTGGGGCTTCCTGGAGGTAACAGGAGGGCTAGTTGGCCCCCAGGGACCCTCAAGAGGCAAGGGGGCTTCATCCCCAAACCAAAAGCACGCCAGGAGGTGTGTTTGCAGAGTGGTGGACAAAGGGTGTGTGGCCTGCTATCAGAACTCAGCAGTCCTGCTGTGTGGGACTTACAGGAGGTAATAGGAGGGGTAATTGGCCCCCAAGGACGTAGTTGGGAGCCAACTACCCCTCCCGTTACCTCCAGTTAGTACAACACAGTGGGATTGCTAAGAGGTCTTCATAGGCCACGTCCCCCTTTCTCCACCAGTATGCAAATACACCTCCTGGCGCACTATTGGTTGGTGATGAAGTCCACTTTACTCCTGAGGGCCCTTGGGGGCCAAGCAGCCCTCCTGGTACCTCCTGTAAGTCCTACCTAGCAGAATACCTGAGCGTTGGTTGGAGGCCCAGCCTCGTTTCTCCACCACTCTGCAAACGCGACTGCTAGTTAAAAAAACATAAAAATTTACTGGAAAAAACACCGATTTTAGGTACGTTACAGTTAGAAATTAGCATTTAAAAAAAGTTAGAAATTCACTGAAAAAAACACAGGTTTCAGGTACGTTATAGTTATAGTTAGAAATTAGCATTTAAAAAAATGTTAGAAATTCACTGAAAAAAACACAGCTGAGCTAACTATAATTCATGGCCCTGCAATGCACTGTTTATGACCTCACATATTACTTCACTCATTACATGGTCAGTGACATCACTGAGGACATCTCAAATTACATCACTGATGACATCAGAGATTACATCATCCAGTGACTGTGAGTATTTTAAAAAGGTTTATGAGTGTTTAATATATACCTAGGTGTATTGGTGAATCAGTGGGTGGATGACTGAGTGGCTGCGCGACTGACTGTATAAGTGAGTGGTTAGATATCTCAGTGAATGTATGGATGAGTGACCGGTTGTGTGAATGTATCTGTCTGTCTAAGTGGGTGTATGAGCGTGTTAGTGGGTATGGGAATGGCTATATGGGTGATTAATTGGTTGACTATCTCTATGGTTGTCTGGGTGTCTGTGTATGTGGTTGAAGAGGGGTGTGACTGCCTGTATGGATGAGTGAGTCAGTGCCTCTGAGTACGTGTGTGAGAAGCTGTATGGGTGGGTGTCTGTATGGCTGTGTCCATGATTTAGTCCTTTTGTCAGTATGGGTCAGTACCTGTGTATGTGAAAGGCAGTATAGTTGAGTGACTGGGTATATGAGTGACTGTATGTGTGAGTGAGTGCATGTGAGAGTGGCTATATTGAGGAGTACATGCTTGTCAGTGACTATAGGAGAATGAGTATGTGTTACTATTTGTATGAGCAAGTAAGTGGATATGTATGTAACTGTTTGGGTTAGTACATACCTGTATGATTGACTGTACGGGTGAGTGTGTAGGTGTGTGAGTAGTTCTATGGGTGACTCACACAGTGTGTGAGTGCCTGTATGGGTATATGAGTGGAGATGTCAATGCTGTATTGGTGACTGAGCAGTTGTACGAGTGGCAGTATGGGTGAGCACATGAATATGTGTGTAGATCTATGAATTAGTGAGTGGCTGTGTAAGTACTGGTATGGCTCTGTCAATGGGTTTGTGAATGGTTGTGTGGGAGTGGCAGTGCCAGTTGGTGTTTAAAAGATTCTATAGGGGTGTGAGTGGGTACGTCAGAGATGACATGGATGATGTCATCACTGATGTACTCAGTGATATCATTTGAGATGTCATCAGTGATGTCACTGACGATGTCATGAGTGATGTAACGTGTGAGGTCATAAGCAGTGTATTGCGGGGGCACAAGTTATAGTTAACTCAGGTAACTATAACGGCTGAAATTCTCGGGCTTTGTATAAGTTAAATGGCACCCTATAACATCCCTGCAACTTTTTGTTTTTTGTGTGAATTTCTAAGGTTTTTAAAATTTTATTTGCTAACTATAATGTCCCTGTAACCTTAGATTTTTAGTGAATTTCTACGTTTTAAAAAAAATTCTATTTGCTAACTATAACGTCCCTGTAACCTTTTTTTTTTTAGTGAATTTCTAAGGTTTTTTTACATTTCTCCATTGCCCTGCTAATGCGCCTCCTGGCATGCCCTTGGTTGGGGGTGAAGTCCCCTTTGCTCCTGAGGGTCCTTAGGGGCCAATTAGCCCTTCTGTTACCTCCAGGCCTTATCACCCCACCAGCAGTGCATGGAGAGGCTCATTTGCAGAGTGGTAGAAAAAGGGACATGGGCTCCAACCACCTCTCAGCAATCCCACTGTGGCGCTTACTGGAGGTAACAGGAGGGCTAGTTGGCTCCTAAGAACCCTCAGAGGCTAAGGGGACATTTTGGGACACTGGGTGTTCCCTGTGGGAACCCCTCATGAGGCCCAGGGGTTCAGGGTGTTTCTGCCCTACCCCCTTTTCTTTTTCTTAACTTTTCTTCTTGTGACTCGGTCGAACCGAGTCACAAGATGGCTGCCAACACTTCCTGGTTTGAAGTGTTGGCAGCCGATCAGATCTCAGGACCGAGATCGGGAGGGTTTGTGGATCACCCGCGGCTACAGTTGTATATCTGAGAAATGTTTACATTTCTCAGGAACTACTGAACGGATTTACACCATTTAAAAAAAAGAGTGCATTCTTGACCAAGAGCTACTTTTTTGCCAAACTTGATGTAATTCCGTTCAGCAGTTTGGGCTGTAGCCGTGTCTAAAGTTTCCTATGGAAATTAACATGGAGAAAATGTGTTTATGGACCCCCCTTTTGCCTTGCCCCCACTTGACTAATCACCCTGAATTTAATCAACACAGCATCTGAACTGAGTGGCTCATTAGTTTTGAAAATTTCGCGAAGATTCGTCAAACGACGCCAAAGTTATTGCAAAATTAAAAAACACATTTTCCTATGGAAACTAGGTGCTAACTATAACTACCTACTGGCAACCGCCATTAGGTTATGTATATATAATCATGTGTGATCAAGGGCACAGGGTGTTCGAAACGCATCGCAGAGGGAGAAAATAAAACATTTTCCTGCCTTATCTGTCTGGGTCCGTCTCTCTCTGTTCGCCAAGGAGGAAGTCCGGAGAGTGTGCTGGTATATATATATAACAGTGCCACTAGAACCTCAAAGCAAGCAGAGATTACTGTAGGGAATTCATGAAAGAACAGGAGAAAAGGATGACATATGGAGATGAAAGTAAGTGCTAGATCAGAAAATTACAGTGCATTTTACTTCAATAAATAGTCAACTTGCATCCATATGGCAAACAAGATCAAAAGTGGACTCTGTGTGCCATGCACAAGGGTGCAGTTTACACTATATGATGTTAAACAGCAGCTTTAGAATGCCACCTAGTGATACAGTGGAATTGTTGCAAAAGGCCAGAGAATAGGAGGCAATATTCTATTTTTCCTGGAGTGCTGCAAATGTTTCCACCATTCCTGCTGAGGCACTGTGCAATGCTTTTAGTCTTAGTACCCTTACTAACAGATAGGCACTGTACTGAAGCAGACAGTCATATAAAAAGTAGGAAATACAAGTTGAGATGAATCCGGTGCTAGAGGGCAAATGAGGCATATTGAGTTGGAAGGGAATGCCAGAACATTAGGGAAAGGAGCTAAGACAGAAAGTGTACCTCTGACGCTGGAAATAAAACTGTAAACAAATAAGCTTGCAAGATTTAACCAAAATGTTCAAACGAAGACAGGGGTACACACAGGATTAAATGGGCCATTTTTAGGCTTCCCCATCAGCACATCATTTTTCACTAGGAAGAACCAAGCAGACTACAGGGGCTGGAATTCAGCATGTTGTGTTGTGACACAGGAGTTTTGATGGGGTGGTACTTACGAAAGATGCCAACCATCTAGACCTCATTTTTAAAACAGCACAGAATAACAAAACATCAGACAAATGGATAACTTGAGTAACTACGTTTTCAACCATTATCAAACCACCTAAAAATATAAATAAACACTGGAACATTATGAACGGCAGCTGGAATGGGCTAGAAAAACCAATGTTTGCATTTAAATGACATATATGTATTATAGATGTTATGACACCCATAAGAAAACAAAAAGAGATGCCCAGGATATTCGGCAGTGGAATTTATGGGGCCTTCCAATCGATAGGAGTAATTTCCGCTATGGGTCATGCAGTATTTGTAAACTAATATAACATACAAAAAATGTCATCAATCCTTTAACAGAGGCATAGCAAGGGGAACTTGGGGGGGCAGTCTGCTCCGGGCGGCATATGTTTTGGGGGCGGTGGCCTGCACCCCCTTTGCTCTTTCATGCAGCCACCGTGGGCGGCAGAAGCAGTGACCACCATGGGCGACACAAGGGCTAGCTATGTCACTGTCCTTTAACATTCCCTTGACAGTATATTATCAAACTCTAGCTGTGGATCAGGGGGACAAACACCATCAATAAAGACTCTGGCATACAAATGTACATGTAGCTTGCAGAGGGCAGGTCTATGCCTACGCTCTACTAGTGGCATGCATGTAGATCTGGAAGGACTAAGAGAATGCTGGGGAATAAGTTTCCAACCAGAGAGAGGGTTATCAACCGTGGCAGACATTTAGCAAGGGGGAGCATTAAAAACCGTCAGAGGTAAGAAATGATGTAATACTGGAGGGGCATGTATAGCAGGGCTTTCAGTGAGCTCTCTTCATCTATTGTTCTGTTGTATTGTCATTCACATTTTGTTTCCCCCACCACAGTTTACAGTGTAGGTCAATGGGTCTGCCCACTTCAGCCAATGGCTCACGTTGTTAAAAACTTTTCTGATGTACAATTTTGGGTGTCAAGTAATTTGTGTGAATTAGTAATGTTAATGATGCATGCAGCCATAACTAATGAACTAATGATTTTGCCCTTGAAATGATATGATTATTTAAATTAAAACTGTGATAAATTATGTAGTATAGTTATGCCACATTTTTGTGCGAGACACTATTATTGTAATATGGATGCAGTTTCTGGTGCTCATCTTGCTCCTGCTCATTCCTCTTTTCCAATCAGCAGCCCACTGCAAGTCTTCTCTACCCACAGTTTCCATGGAACACGAAGCACAATGAGGTGAATAGATTGAGTAATAGCATATATTGTGATTGAAACTTTCCATCATGTACCTGATGTGTCATTTTGAAGGATTTCCACTGAAAGTCCTTATGTAAGCATACAGAAGAACATAATTCTATGGGCTTTTGTTAAAAAAATGTTTAATAATGGATTTTACAGCTGCTCAGTGCAGTTGCTGAGGAAGCAAGCAGAAGTTTCTCTTCCCTTAAGAAATGGGTTGGAGTTAAGAGCTTTTCAAAATTAAAAAATTGTATTTGATTTGTCAGTGTGACCTAGCCAAGATCATACCATACAGAATTTGCAGTTTGATTCATTAATATGCATAAAATGTGTAAAAAAAATAAAACTGGTTTTAAAGAATCGGGTATTTCTCATTTTCCTCCCGAGACTCTGTCCGGCAATTCTGAGATTTTCTTCCTCACTAGGATGTTGTCACTACTCTTCATTAGTTTGACACTTAAAACAGAGAAGGATTTTCATTAATAGACTAGGGTTTTGCTGTGATTTATGATTCTGCAATTTTTGATTCTTTATGATGAAATGTTGTATTTTTTTTGTGATATTTTATTAACTACCATGTATTAAATCTTTTAAGCTTAATTTCGATTTAGAACTTAGTTCTTGAGTGGTCCCAGTTTATAATCAAGCGGTTACTCCAGTAAGTTTGGGGTATTGATGGGGGGGTAGTCTCTTACCACTAGATCAATAAGAAGAATTGTACGTCTGAACTGCCTTAGGTAAAATGTGGTGTTCATTTAGTTTTGAGGTTCAGGAGATTATTGGTGTCCGGCTTCCACAGCGTGAGTTTGACTGACGGTGTTTTGCCACCATACTTTTTGTTCCGGGTCATAAAAACTCAAATACCAATCAATCAATCAGGAAATTTTAAACACGCTACTCACCCTTGAGGGTCTCAAGGCACTGGGGGTGAGGGGCAGCTCCAGTCAATAGAACAGCCAGGTCTTGAGGGTCTTCCTGAAGATGTGCAGGGTGCAAATGGGTCTGATTGGATACCGAGTTCTTTATTCAAATCACTTCGATCGCTGGTAGGGGGCTTCCTGTGGGGGACTGGCAGGCGGCGAGTGGCTTTGACTACAATGATGAGACCCGGGCTGAGGGTGGTTTGGCTGTTCCCGATTTCAAACTATATTATTTAGCGGCCCAGCTACAGTGGTTCACCCAGGCAGTGGTGAGAGAATTCAGAGGTCCTGATAGTCCGACGGGACGGTGGATCCCGCGTTATGTACTATCCTTTATTGTACTCCGATGGGACGGGGAGGGTTAAGGGGAGGGACTGGCTTTACATCTACTGATACATTGGTTGGTCTGACTCTGGACACTGAGGCTGAAGGAGTACGAGAAGCACACGTATCCCACACTATGGTGCTATTAATGAAGAATGGACAGAGTAGAAGACTATGATTGGACGCTCTAGAGAGATGATCGAATATATACCTAAAATGGCTAGTTGCAACATCCAATGTCACTGTAAAGTTTGGAACAGACTTGAAAATGTTATAATGTGTATTTCCAGAGGTTTGATGTTGGGAGAAAAGCACTAAAAATATATATTTTTTTTAAAATGGAAGGAGATTCTGTTGTTGAGATAATATGGTCCGGTGTTGTGGAGGCATTTGTAGGCATGGGTGAGTATCTTGAAAGTTACTCTCTTCTCAACATGAAGCCAGTGGAGGTTGTGCACGTGTTGGGTGATGTGTTTGTGCTGAGGGATGCAGAGGATGAGTCTGGCTGCGGTGTTCTGTATGGTCTGGAGTTTCCGGGGCAGAGACTTGTTGATACTGGTGTAGAGGGTGTTTCAGTATTCCAATCTGCTGGTTATGAGTGTGTGGGTGACGGTCTTCCTTGATTCGGGAGAATCCATTTGAAGGTCTTTCGGAGGATGCAGAGGGTGCTGAATCAGGTGGAGGCGACGGCGTTGACCTGTCGGGTCAAGGAGAGGGAAGAGTTGAGTACGATGCCGTGGTTTCAGGTGTGGTCTGTGGGGGTGAGGGTGCTGAGGGCGGTGCACCACCAGGTGTTGTCCCATGCGGAGGGTGAGGGTCCGAGGACGAGGAACTCTGTCTTCTCCAAGTTGAGCTTCAGGCAGCTGCTGCTCATCCAGGATGCAACGTCCTTCATTCCTTCCTGGAAGTTGAGTCTGGTGGTGATGGGGTCCTTGGTGAGGGAGAGGATGAGCTGGGTGTCGTTGGTGTAGGATACTATGCTGAGTCTGTGCTGTATGACGATGGCAGGGAGGGGGGCCATGTAGATGTTGAAGAGCTTGGGGCTGAGCAATGATCCTTGGGTACTTCACATTTGGTTTCCGTGGGTTGGAGAGGAACGGTGGCAGTATGATTCTTTGGGTTCTGCCGATGAGGAAGAAGCGTAGCCAGTCAAGGTTGGTTTCCGGTATGTCGTGGAGTCTGGCGGTGAGTGTGTGGTGGGAGACGCTGTGGAATGCTGCAGAGAGGTCGAGTAGGTTCAGGGCCATGGTGTATCCTTGGTCGAGGAGGGTGCAAATGTCGTCTGTGGAGGTGAGTAGAGCGGTCTCTGTGCTGTGGTTGCTGCAGAATCCGGGTTGGGAGGGATCGACGATGGAGTTTTTTTCGATTAATTTTGTTATTTGGACGTTGACGGTCTTCTCAGTGACTTTGGCTGTGTTGGGGAGGAGGGAGATGGGTCAGTAGTTCTTGAGGTCCGAGGGATCTGCTGAGGGCTTTTTGAGTTGGGGTCTGACTTCTGCACGTTTCCAGTCGTTGGGAAAGATGCCGATTTCAAAGGTGGCGTTGATGGTGCGTCGAAGTGCGGGAGCAATGGCATCAGCAGTTCTGTGGAAGATGTGCAGGGGGCAGGGGGCAGTAGGGGCCCCTGAGTGGATGCCTTTCATGGTCCACACAGTGTCTTTGGTGGTGACTGGGTTCCAGGAGGAGATGGTGGGCTGGCTGGCATTGCCGGTGGAGGGAGCGGTTTCGTAGTCAGGTGTTTGGTCATTGAAGTTGTAGTAGAGTCCCTTGATTTTCAAATGGAAGTAGGAGCCAAGCTTGTTGCAGAGGTCCTGAGAGGGGGTGATGTCTGTGGTTTCACGGGGGTGTTTGATGAATTCCTGGATGATGCTAAATGTCCTTAGAGTTGCTGCAGTTGGCGAGGATCTTGTTCCGGATGAAGGTCCTTTTGTTGGATCTGATGCGTTAGTGGTATTCCGTCATGGCATTCTTGTAGGTGGTGCAATCGTCCGAGGTTTTGCTGTTTCTCCAGTTCTTTTCGAGGCATCTTTAGGTGCGTCTGGGTTCTTGGAGGTCAGCGGTGAACCAGGCGCCCTTCCTGGGGTGCTGTCTGCCATTGTTGCATAGGGTTGCAAGCTCGTCTGCGCACTTGGTGATCCATCCGTGGAGTTCTTTGGCTGCGAGGTTGGCGTCGGTCAAGGTGGAGGGGGCATCGCGGTTGAGGGTAGAGTTGAGCTGCACCTCAATGACTTTGCTCCAGTTTCTTCGTGGAGGGCGGATTGCAGGTTTGGACAGCGTGGGTTTGCTGACAAGAACGTGTATGCAGTGGTGGTCTGTACAAATACCAAGCAACAAAGTAGTCCCCTCACCACCCTCAGTTGAGTCTCTCCTTTATTTACTTTCATGAAATGCTGTTTGTGATGGGTTTATGAGATTGTCGACTACAAACAAAAGCCTTGATGCACACAGGTGATCAGTGGTGCTGCACATTAACATAACTGCCAAGTTTCCGAGGTCCATGCGTACAAGTCCTAGAATTCAAAGGAAAAAACCTGCAATGGAGCAGCGTATTACACTTGCACCTGGTAAACTGGGTCCCTCCGCTTCCATGTGTTACTTGCCACCTACAATTGTCAAGAGCTGTTTTCCAGGCCTAAGTCATTCTCTATACTGTTGGCAGCTTCTGTTATCTGAGTCTGAGCAACACTGGGTCCTTGGTATAGAGATGGCATAGGCACAGCATAAACAGAACCAACAAAAGTTCTGGGTGTGGTGCAGTTGTCAGAGGAGACGTTTGCTGGCATTATTTGGAGGTTTATCATCGTTTCAGGGTTTATTGGTGTCTTAAGGTGATGCTCTAATCCAGTGTATCTGTATGTTATTATTTTTCTGGAGAACATATCGTTCAACTTCACCTTTTCAAACCTCTTGCAATGATGGAATCCAGAAATGAAGTCAATGCACTAGCTGGCCTTACTGGACTTATGTGCCAACAGACATGAAGAAAGAATTACTAACTATTATGTACAAGTCATTCTAAAACTTCAGGAAAGAGCCTTTTCAAATACATTATCAGTAGTTTCATAACACTTAATGATTTCTGTAAATCAAAGAAAATTGCATACTAATGCCTCAATCTACCGAATATTCTACGGGTATTTAAGTTAAATATTTGCAGCTCTAATACATTAAATAAGGTAGGTGGTCTTGTTCTGTATTCTGCTGCAGTTGCGAAATGGCTAAACATAGGCAGACATCTGCCGTGGAAAAGGGAAGCATTCACCCGCGCTGTCTGTTTATAGAAACTGTATTTCCGGAAAGTCCTCTGTCTGTGCCCATTCTTGTCACTCAGCGAAAACTGTTAAAGGCCCGATCTAGTTGAAGCTGATTCATGCATCCTCATGTCCAGGGTCGGACTGGGACTAACTCCAGGCCTGGACACCAGAATAAAAGTGATCCCCATTTGCGATCTACATAGATAAAAAAAAAAGTTGCCCACATGTGCAAGTCAGGCCAGTTTTGAACTTGTATAGACACGCTCTATATGTATTTTGCAAGGTATGAGAGACTTCATGCATTTGTGCTCGCGGCAGGAAATGCTTAGGATAAAATATCAGAGAAATCAATCGTAAAAACCGGCCCATCTGGCGTAAAACAGGCCCACAACCTGCTAACAAAACGGCCCACACACTGATCTGTGAGACCAGCCCATGGGAGTCTGCCTGATTGCCCCATAGGTCCCTGCTCGTGTCTCAAGTCTTGCTTGGAGTGTGTGCCCTCTCCTGAATTATATTCCTGTTACTAGGTTGAATAAACATGTTTTCCACATTTAACAACCAAACATCTTTTTCAATTAGCTTCTGTGTAAACCCCATGGTAATGTATCAGTTGCAGAAACATCTGTATATCCTGAGACTTCCAGCTTTGAACATGACATTGGAATTTTTAAGTAGGTTGCTTTGCATTCTGGTGCATAATTCCGCTGATGGAATGAGAGGTCAATTCAACTGGTACTTGGTACCCAGTGTTTTTTTTTGCTAATAGCTTCAATGTCAGGGCAACATTTCTGAGGGAGTTCTATGCACTGCTTGTTTACAAGATTTAATGTCCATATTATTAGATTTGGGAAATGTTGAACTTTTCCAAAAGCTTTTTCTAGGACAGGAGCTAGAGTATTCATGTAGCCTTAGCC